>NC_136059.1:1936031552-1937464052 GCF_964261635.1 Lissotriton helveticus
ACCCGGCTATATAGCCTCATTGGGCTTGTTTAGTTTATATTGGGCTGCCTTTGGGCTATTCCCAGGCAGCCCAAAAGCGGCAAAATGGCCGCTCCCATGTTCGCCCACTTCCCCCTCCCAAACCTGCCCGGGGGGCAGACCTCGCGGCTCGGCTGCCCCCCAAATCCCCCATGTTCCTGCAAAAAAAGATAGTATGTGACAAAACGTGACTTTAGCAGTCTGGCCTATTGTCGGTTTATCAACCCTTTCCATGCGGGGCTAATTCCCCCGCTGTGCGGGGGGGAGGGGCCGCACGCTGCGCAGCGGTGCTCGTGATGAGCCCAGCTCGTCATGCTGCACAGTGGAGCTGTGCTCCTGATGAGCTGGGCTAGTCCCGACTCCGCCCACTCCTTTAGAACACCCGCACAGGCGAGGAATTAGCCACGCGTGGTCCGTCCGCGGCAGTTATGACAAGCTCAGATCGTCATGAGCACAGCTTCACTGTGTCTCATGACGAGCTGAGCTCGTCATAAGCATGCAAGGGTTTAAGCCAGTTTATTATTACCAAATTCTTGATCACATCTAGCAATTGGAATACCAGTTGTGTGTGACTCCAAAACACCCATGCAATGGTGTTCCACATGAGGTTATACTGTTTTTACATTATTGTCATTTCTGCATTTGAAGCAGGCATTTCATTAAGCAGAGCTCCACGTGAGAATACCCATTGGGCTTGCTTGTACCTTCCCTGCCTCCAACGCTTGATGCACGCATTATGGTTTGGGTCAGTGGCGTGCCAGCCTTTAACAACAGCAGCCTGATTCATGGGCCTAATAAAATCATCATAAAAAGAACTTAAAGAATTGTTGATGTACATGGTGATCATTAAACAAGATACAAGGTGAATCGGAATACATATAAAACATCAAAGCCCCAAAAAATAAATACAAGCATCATATCAAGAGGGTTTTTCTGGCCCATGTACATTTTTTGTTGTGTTTTTTTTTCTTTTGCCCTGGGAGCTGGATGTTGTCTACCACAATTCCACCAGTGATGAGGGAACCCACATAGTTGCACAGCCTCTCAGCATGGCACAGGGGCTCCTCCAGGAAATTTACAAAATAGCACATTACAGAGACCAAAGCTGGAGGGACCTACATGGGTGTTTGGAAGCAGGAGAGGGGTTTAAAAACAAAGCAGGGTGGGAGAGGGTACAGTGAAACAAGCAGGGACAAGAGCAAACACACACGCTTCCATGCATTGCTGAAGGCTATCTAACAAGCATTTGCAATGCAATAGGTCTATGATTTGCGAGTGTTTGAGCTATTGGCATTGTTAAATGACAATGCCTTTTATTTATGTGTTTTGAAAGCTTTCAAACACGGCGCAAACATGCAGTTTGTACTTATAGTCCTTGCTTATGAGAAGCAAAGATGGCAGTAGAAGGGATGTACGTCATGACAATGCGGGCTTTTACAACGCGCTGCCATTACGACGCATCCATTACAACGCAAGTCGTTACAATGACTTGCGCTGTAGGTGCTGGATTTTGGAATAATATGATTTACTATTCCAACTCCAGCCTACACAACAGTAGGGAAGGTGTTGAATAGTAAATCTACTATTCCTTAGTATCTAGCGCTATCCAGCGCAAGTCGTTGTAACGACTTGCATTGTGATGGCAGCATCGTAATCGCAGCGCGGTGTAAAGTCCGCGTTGTCATGGCTGTCTCCCCAGTAAAAGAGGCGCAGTTACTTCCAGCCTTGGTTCTCGTAAGCAAGGACAATAAGTACAAACTGCGTGTTTACACACCGCTTGCAGTTTTTCAAAACACATAAATAAAAGGCATTGTCATTTACAATGCCAATAGCTCAAACACTCGCAAATGCGATACCTACTGCATTGCAAATGCTTGTTCTAAAACTGCTACAGAAACTGTAAACTGTGTGCATCTGTCACAGTACTTTGGGGCATATTAGCAACAACTTGCGATAATTATTGCAAACCGCGCTTGGCGCGATTTTTTTATCGCCTCCTATTGCTGGATTTTTCTTGCGGAGATAATGCAGTATTACCAACGTTTATCTCCACGGCGATAAAAAATCCAGCGATAGCGGCGAATCCCATCTATAACCTGAGATTTCCAGCGATAAAAATCCTATCGCTAAGGAAAATCTGGCTAATAGGCAGGTGGGGACTTAGCTGTAGAATCCACCTCCCATTGACTATTATGGCTAAGTCAGGTTTTTACCAGGTGTAAATTCCTGGCGCTAATCGCGGTTAGCGCGCATTTTTTTATCACGTCGCGGGTTTTGCCAATTGGTGATAGCTGTGTTAGCGACTGCTTTCAGTCGCTACCAGTCATTAGCGATAAATATTGCTGACATGCAAAGCGGGCCCCAAACCGGTCTCTATCGCCTGGAAGCTGTTGCTAACTAATGTTAGGGACAGTTTGGTAATCTGGCGTAAAGAAATTGCCGCTTTATCTGCAAAAAGTGCCGCTAAAGTGCCGAAAACGCCCTTGCTAATATGACCCTTTGTTCTCTAATACCAGAGAAGTGTGAGAAGGTTAACAAACTCAGAATAGCACAAACTGAAAGTGCTTTGGATTCGGGTTGAGCTAGTTTGCACAGGCCTAGCTAACAAACAGTTTTGCAGTGTGTGTTCTACCACAAGGTAAAAAGTGGTCCCTCCGTCATCGCGCGCTGACGTCATTGGAGGTTTCCTTTTGTTTACCGATGCGCAGGAAGCCATTTGCTTTTTGCGCATCGGAGAACAAAGAGGTACGTTTTGGGGCTGGGGAGGGGGGGATTTAAACGAAAGAGGCATCGGGGGGAAAGGAAAGGGTTTTCCTTTCCCTGGATGCCTCTCTTGTGCATTCCAATGCCTACTAGCGCCAGGGATTTTTTGGGGGGGAATTTGGCAGTGTTTTATGGTTGGAGGAGCGCCCCCTTGGACAAGGGTCGCTCCCCCTTTTGGGGGCATTAGTAATGGCTTTGTCTGTCCCCCTGGAGGGGGGCAGAATTTAATTTTGTATTAAATATCGGTCCACTGGGCCAATGTGCTGGGGAGTGGCCCCTTGGGCACGGGTCACTGCCCTTTGGGGGGCCATTTTAGGAAGCCCACGATGTTTTTTTTGTTTTGGGGAGCGAACCCTTAGGCAAGGGTCGCTCCCCTTTTGGGGGCCAACATTTTTGCTTTGTTTGCCCCCTTGGTGGGGCAGATTTAAATTTTAAAAAATGTATTCGGCCCACTGGGCCAATTGAATAAATGTAGTGTGGAGTGGCCCATTGGGCAAGGGTCACTCCCCTTTTTAGGCATACATTTAGGCTTTGTCAGCCCCCGGGGTGCAGTTTTAATTTTACTAAACAAAAATCATCCCACTGGGCCAATGTACTAAATGTACTCGGGAGTGGCCCCTTGGGCAATGGTCCCTCCCCTTTGGGGGCCATTTTAGTATGCCCATGATGTTAGGTTTTGGTTGGGGGAGAGGCCCCTTAGGCAAGGGTCGCTCCCCTTTTGGGGGCCTGTGCTTTTGCTTTGTTTCCCCCCTTGGAGGGGCACATTTACATTTTTAAAAATTTATTCGCCCACAGGGCCAATAGAATAAATGTAGTGGGGGGTGGCCCCTTGGGCAAGGGTCACTCCCCTTTTGGGGGCATAAATGTTGGCTTTGTCTGCCCCCTGGGGGGGCAGATTTAATTTTTCATCCATCATCATGCTTTAGCTCACTCCACCACCCCAGTTTAGACATGGCCATATGCAAATTAGACTGACCCTGTGCCTCATGGGAACAGTCCAGTCTGAACTGCCAAGTCATGTCTTCCTTGGCCTGGAAACAACCATCCTGGGAGCGGTTTCTGGCTAATCAGCCGTCATCAGCCAGGCTAGCTTGAGTCCAGTGGCAAAGTGAGCAAGGGACCCACGTCTGAGCATACCCTGCCAACTTAGGACAATCAAAGGTCAAAGGTCAGACTGATTTGCACATGGCCATGTCCGAACTGGGGTGGTGGAGTGAGCTAAAGAATGATGATGGATTAAACCCAGATCAGTTGACGGGGGGTTAGTGTTAGATTTGCTCAAGCGCTCTGTCCATCATCCCCTTTGGTAGCACCCTGAGGGGCAGTTCGGCTGATTTTTTTTGTTGTTGTAGGGCCACTAGGCCACCAGGGTTTTTTTATGTTGGGGAGCCGCCCCTTGGACATGGGTCGCGCCCCTTTATGGGAGGATGATTGTGGCCATTTCTGCCCTCTTTGGGTGGCAGAGTAGCAGTATATTTTTAGGCCCATCTTGCCCCAAGGGGGCAGAAGCCTCTAGACACCAGAGTGTTTTTTAAGTTTTGTTTTGGCGGGTGGCCTCAAGGGCAAGGGTTGCTCCCCTTTTACGGGGGCGAATATTTAATTTATACTCTTAGGCCCACCTACCCCTTAGCTTGGCAGGTGGACTGGTGCATTATTTGCATATGTGATTGTAATGTTTTTTTCTCCTTTTTAATCTAGTGTAAAGCTTTTAATTCCTGTTTGCGATTTCCACAGTGGTTGTTCTGCATTTTTGCGTAGTTGCATTTTTTTGGTAAGAAAAACATTTTGTTGTGTTTACTTCAAATGAGTAATATTGTAATGTATGAATTAATTTTTTTGTAAGTGGTGTCATAATGGCAGCATATTTAGTTAGTGTTTTGAGCATTGTCTTATGTGTAATTTTCTTTTCTCTTTCTTTTTTAGTGGGATATTGTTAATCCATACTTTGTCTGTGCAGAGTACGTGGTGGTGAGTTTAGCTGCTTCTGGCAAGTGAGTGGTATCGTTTTGGAGTGTATAGGTATTTCTGATAAAGGTACATTTTGTTTATTACTTATTTTACAAAGTGTTTGTTATTGTTGACTTGTTTGAAAAGTTACCTCTATTAGTAATCATTATGGCTAGCCATAGAATGACTGCTCAGCAGATGATTGGTATGCTTCTTGAATCTTCCTCTGAGCCGGATTATGAGACAGTGCGTCTGAGGGAGAGGCGGGAGGGGAAGAGTCTGGCAGTGAGTTTTCTCTCCACATGGAATCATCGGATGATGAAGGTTCTCTCAGTGCAAATGAAGTGCCTGTTTTATAGGAGGATACTGCTGTGCCGATGGTGCAAGAGGCTTCTGGATTGCAGCCTGAGGCTGCTAGGCTTCCTACTGGAAGTGCTGGACTCTGGGTTGATCCAAGCATGGTGCAGCCGGTGTTGCCTGCCTTTAGCGGTGATGCAGGGTGTAGAGTGGAATGTGGAATTTTTTTGCCTACACAGTTTTTTCAGTTATTTATGGATGATGTATTTTTGGGTGAGATTGTTGAGCAAACTAATTTGTATGCTGAACAGCTTTTGAGGGACAACAGTGACAGACTTAGGCCCCACTCTAGAGCTACCCAGTGGACTCCCACAAATCTGGAAGAGATTAAGAAGTTTTTGGGTTTGAATTTATTGATGGGTTTGCTAAGGAAGCCGAACCTGGCTTCATATTGGTCTACCAGCCCCTTGATGGCAACAGCCATATTTCCTGCAGTAATGACTTGTGATCGGTATTTTTCTTTTGCTACGCATGCCACATTTTGTTGATAATTCTTTAGCGTGGTTTGCAAGGGATTGTGGGTAAGGAAACGTTGGTGGATCCACGCAAGCCATACCTCCTTGGAAGCTCCTGGGTGTCTAGTTTGCAAAAATGTGTGTGTTTGGTAGGTTTCCTTAGATGGCCACCGAGCACGGGGCCAAAAACCCAGGTTAGCCCCCTTGCAAAACCAGGTGGTTTTGAGATAGGCAATTTTGATGTCGCCTCACTACGTTTTGGGCCCTTGTCTGTGGCGGGTACTTGGGCCTCCCACACAAGTGAGGCACCATTTTTATCGGGAGACCTGGGGGAACGCAGGGTGGTAGGAAGTTTGTGTCTGCCCGGTGATGCCACACTTTTCCACACAACAATGTGTGATAAAAATGATTTTTTTCATCTAAAACTGAGGTTTGCAAGGGATTCTGGGGAAGGAAACATTGGGGGATCCACGCAAGCCATACCTCCCTAGAAACGCCCAGGTGTCTACTTTTTAGAAATGTGTGGGTTTGGTAGGGTTCCCTAGGTGCTGGCAGAGCTAGGGTTCACAAACTACAGCTAGGCCCCTTGCGAAAAAAGGGTCATTTTTCACTGCGAAATTGAGGTATGACCACGTTGCGTTTTGCACAGTTTTCTGTTGCAGGCACTAGGCCGACCCACACAAGTGAGGTACCATTTTTCTCGGAAGACTTTGGGGGACGCGGGGTGTGTAGAAATGTGTGGATCCACACAGATTCCAGAACTTTCCACCACAGAAATGTGGGGAAAATGTGTTTTTTTAGGCAGTTTTTTTGGTTTGCAAGGGATTCTGGGTAACAGAACCTGGTCGGAGGCAGTCAAATCACTCTATTCGGGATTCCCCTGGGTGTCTAGTTTTTAAAAATGTATAGGTTTGCTAGGCAAAAAAGGGTCATTTTTCACTGCGAAATTGAGGTGTGACCACGTTGCGTTTTGCGCCGTTTCCTGTCACAGGAACTAAGCCGAACCACACAAGTGAGGTACCATCAATCTCGTAAGACTTTGGGGAATGCAAGTTAAGTGGAAAATTGTGGATCCACGTAGATTCCAGAACTTTCCACCACAGAAATGTGGGGGAAATCATTTTTTTAAATAATTTATTAGGTTTGCATGGGATTCTGGGTAACAGAATCTGGTGGGAGGCAGTCAAGTCACCCTACTCCAGATTCCCCTCAGTGTCTAGTTTTCAAAAATGTATAGGCTTGCTAGATTTCCTTAGGTGCCAGCAGAGCTTGGCTTACAAAACGACAGCTAGGCACTTTGCCCAAAAGGGTAATTTTTCACTGCGAAATTGAGGTGTGCCCACGTTGCGTTTTGTGCCTTTTCCTGTTGCGGGCACTAGGCCGACCGACACAAGTGAGGTACCATTTTTCTTGGAAGACTTTTGGGAATGCGGGGTGGGTAAAAGTTTGTGGATCCATGCAGATTCAAGAACTTTCCACCACAGAAATGTGGGGAAAGGTGTTATTTTGACAATTTGCTAGGTTTGCAAGGGATTCTGGGTAACAGAACCTGGTGGGAAGCAGTCAAGTCACCCCATACTGGATTTCCCTGGGTGTCTATTTTTTAAAAATGTATAGGTTTGCTAGGTTTCCCTAGGTGCCGGCAGAGCTAGCGTTCAAAAACTACAGCTAGGCACTTTGCCAAAACAGGGTCATTATTCACTGCGAAACTGAGGTGCGACCATGTTACGTTTTGCGCCTTTTGCTGTCGCAGGCACTAGGCCGACCCACACAAGTGAGGTACCATTTTTCTCGTAAGAATCTGGGAAATGCGGGGTGGGTGGCAATTTGTGGATCCACGCAGATTCCAAAACTTTACACCACAGAAATGTGGGGAACATTTGTTGTTTTTTACAATAATTTAGGTGTGCAAGGGATTCTGGGTGACAGAACCTAGTGGGAGGCAGTCAAATCTGCCCATCCTGGATTTCCCTGGGTGTCTAGTTTTCAAAAATGTATAGGTTTGAAAAACTACAGCTATGCACCTTTCCAAAAAAGGGTCATTTTTCACTGCGAAATTAAGGTGTGATCATGTTGTGTTTTGCGCCGTTTCCTGTCGCGGGCATTAGGCCGACCCACACAAGTGAGGTACCATTTTTCCCGGAAGACTTTGGGGAAAGCGGGTGGGTGGCAATTTGTGGATCCACGCAGATTCCAGAACTTTTCATCACAGAAATGTAGGGTAAATTAGTTTTTGGGGACAATTTTTGAGGTTTGCAAGGGATTCTGGGTAACAGAACCTAGTGAGAGGCAGTCAAGTCACCCCATCCTGGATTTCCCTTGGTGTCTAGTTTTCAAAAATGTATATGGTTGCTATGTTTCTACAGGTGCCGGCAGAGCTAGAGTTCAAAAACTACAGCTAGGCACTTTGCCAAAAAAGGGTCCTTTTTTACTGCGAAATTGAGGTGTGACCACGTTGCGTTTTGCGTTGTTTCCTGTCGCAGTCACTAGGCCAACCCGCACAATTAAGGTACCATTTTTCTCATAAGATGTTGGGGAACGCGGGGTGGGTAGATATTTGTGGATCCACGCAGATTCCAGAACTCTCCACCACAGAAATGTGGGGTAAATTTGTTTTTTTGGACAATTGTTTAGGTTTGCAAGGGATTCTGGGTATTAGAACCTAGTGGGAGGCAGTCAAGTCACCCTATTATGGATTTCCCTGGGTGTCTAGTTTTCAAAAAGTTATGGGTTTGCTAGGTTTCCCTGGGTGCCGGCAGAGCTAGGGTTAAAAAACTACAGCTAGGCACTTTGCCAAAAAAGGGTCATTCTTCAATGCGAAATTGAGGTGTGACCACGTTGTGTTTTGTGTTCTTTCCTGTCACAGTCACTAGGCCAACCCACACAAGTGAGGTATCATTTTTCTTGGAAGACTTTGGGGAACGCGGCGTGGGTAGATATTTGTGGATCCACACGGATTCTAGAACTTTCCACCACAGAAATGTGGGGTAAATTTGTTTTTTGGGACAATTTTTTAGGTTTGCAAGGGATTCTGGGTAACATAACCTAGTGGGAGGCAGTCAAGTCACCCCATCCTGGATTTCCCTGGGTGTCTAGTTTTCAAGAATGTATAGGTTTGCTATGTTTCTCTAGGTGCCGGCAGAGCTAGAGTTCAAAAACTACAGCTAGGCACTTTGCCAAAAAAGGTCATTTTTCACTGCGAAATTGAGGTGTGACCACGTTGCGTTTTGCGCCGTTTCCTGTTCCAGGCACTACGCCGACCCACACAAGTGAGGTACAGTTTTTCTCGTAAGACTTTGGGGAACGCAGGTTGAGTGGAAAATTGTGGTTCCACGCATATTCCAGAACTTTCCACCACAGAAATGTGGGGGATATGGTTTTTTTTACAATTATTTAGGTTTGCAAGGGATTCTGGGTAACATAACCTACTGTGAGGCAGTCAAGTCACCCCATCCTGGATTTCCCTGGGTGTCTAGTTTTAAAAAAGTTATAGGTTTGCTAGGTTTCCCTAGGTGCCGGCAGAGTTAGGGTTCAAAAACTACAGCTAGGCACTTTGCCAAAAAAGCTCATTCTTCAATGCGAAATTGAGGTGTGACCACGTTGCGTTTTGCGCCGTTTCCTGTCACAGGCACTAGGCCGACCCACACAAGTGAGGTACCATTTTTCTTGTAAGACTTTGGGAAACACGGGGTGGGTGGCAATTTGTGGATCTACGCAGATTCCAGAACTTTCCACCACAGAAATGTGGGGAAATCTGTTTTTTGGGATAATTTTTAAGGTTCCCCGGGCAGAGTCAACTAAATGACTAACGTGAACCTCTCACTCATATTGAGTTCAACAGAAAAAAGTGAATGTTGTGAACCCTTTACGGAATTTGGGGATGCCTCACACAGGTCACCGGTTGGACGACTATTGTCATCCCACCCGGCGATCGTCCAGCGTCATCATCGGTATCCTGCCCCTGCGACAGACTGGCAGTGCAATGCCTGTCGGGCAGCACCGGATGCTGCACTTTGGCGGGGTTCTTTTATTCCTTAGCCAAAGGGTGTGTGAGTGTGAGGGGCCTAAAAAAGTGCAATAGTGAGCGTGAGTGTGGTCTAAAAAAAGTCAGTGGAGTCCATGGGGAAAGGAATTTAATAGTATGGCTCACTGCTTTATTAAAAGGAACGATAAGGGGTATTGAGGCGGGATAAATAAAGTAATCGTGCCTCATTCAACCCTTAGTGAACGTGTGGTCAACATGTTTCTTGCCACTCAGGCAATTCATCAGGACCAAAAGGAAGCTCATATAATTGCTGACAGATCCCTCAGTAATCAGAGGAATCAAGTATACGACCTGGAGTGTGTCGTAGGGACAATCCTGTCCCTCCCAAGAGCTAGGCAAGGAAAAGGAGAAAGAGTGTTATTAGAGATATAATTGGAACTGTGTCTGTGTACCCCTAGCTATTGTTGAGTTAAGACCAATAACATGCTGGTGATGCATATCGGGGTGTAGATGGGTTAGTGTAGACCCCATCCAGGAGACACTTTTGAGTGAGAGAGACGGTCCAAATCCCTCATGAAAGAGGAATCACCACATTGTATATGTGTAAACAGTGCTCATTAAGCCGGCCTGTGAGATGTGTGCACTGAGAATGACTCGTACAGTGGTCTATCCTCATATGGTCTATCGTGACATGCCATGCCTACATTTCATTTTGAGCAAGCAACTATAAGTGTGCGCATTCACACACGTGAAATTCAAATAAAATTATTTCCAGACAATCAGAAGAAAGAGAACAACATCAACACTCTAGCTCAATAAATCAATGGCCACCGCTAGTTGGCGCCTGTGTGGTAAACAAGCCTTAATGTGAGATATTTAATACACTAGGGACTAGAATTGTTTGAGCTCAATCGTCTCTTGGAAGGTGTCCGGGGTTGGAGTAGGGACAAATCCAAGTCCCTTCTCTAGGACTTTTTTCTCTATTGGTGAGAGAGTTCTGTCTGATAAATTGACAATCAAACTCGTCTCCCTCTGGATGTCGTGCTCCTGGTCTCTATCGCAGTTGGTGCTGGTGTTTGGTCCTGCCACTGAACTCCTTTCTGCCCGCCTCGCTTTCGCCCTCTTCCTCTGCCCCAACCTCTGCCTTGAAAAGGTGGCGGATTGAGGGGGTAGAATTGCGGGGGGCCTTGTGGGTAGAAGGGGTATTGCCACGGGGGTACCATCTGCGGTGGTCCGTGGAAGGCTGGGCCTTGGTGGTAGCCTTGTTGCCATGTACGTGGTGGTCGGAGATTCTTCGAAGAGTGTCCACCACTTGAATCGCTGCTAGTTGATCCGCGTCTGTTGTCACTCCCTGAGTTCTCATCAGATGAATAGTTATTCTTTTTCCCTTTGAAATCATCCTTTAGGTAGGGATAGACTTTTTCTTTCGCGAATTTAGCAATGTCCTTTTCAAGTTTGGTTGTCTTTTGTTTAAGTAGAAAATCATGGTGGTCAGCCATTTCTTTGTTAATCTCCGATAATTTTGTCGTAAATGCTGACTTGTTATTCTTAGATGTTGCATTTTTCATAGTGGCTTCCAGGGCTAAGATTTTTTCTTGTAGCGCATCCGAGAGACGTTTCGCTGTTTGGCTTATCAGAAAAAGTAGATCCTTGGTACACTTCCAAGACACTTGGCACCAATCCACTTTGAACCGTTTATCATCCAGAAATAGTCTTGGAATTATGTTGACAATTAAACCTTGCGGTGCTATATTACTTCTCAAGTATTCTGTCATCATGATCCCATGTATGGTGATTCTGATGAGTTCCTTCTTCAGCTCCGTCAGTGTGATCCATTCATCGGAGGGTCCTCCAGATGTCGAGATCGGGGGGTTGGTCAGGATTTTCAGGTTCCGTAACCTATTTCTGGCCCCACCAGGTCAGCGCGTGAGAGCTGCCCGACCTTGGGATCACGGGTAAGGCTTGCACGGCGACCGTCCCTAGTGTATTAAATATCTCACATTAAGGCTTGTTTACCACACAGGCGCCAACTAGCGGTGGCCATTGATTTATTGAGCTAGAGTGTTGATGTTGTTCTCTTTCTTCTGATTGTCTGGAAATAATTTTATTTGAATTTCACGTGTGTGAATGCGCACACTTATAGTTGCTTGCTCAAAATGAAATGTAGGCATGGCATGTCACGATAGACCATATGAGGATAGACCACTGTACGAGTCATTCTCAGTGCACACATCTCACAGGCCGGCTTAATGAGCACTGTTTACACATATACAATGTGGTGATTCCTCTTTCATGAGGGATTTGGACCGTCTCTCTCACTCAAAAGTGTCTCCTGGATGGGGTCTACACTAACCCATCTACACCCCGATATGCATCACCAGCATGTTATTGGTCTTAACTCAACAATAGCTAGGGGTACACAGACACAGTTCCAATTATATCTCTAATAACACTCTTTCTCCTTTTCCTTGCCTAGCTCTTGGGAGGGACTGGACGAAGGATTGTCCCTACGACACACTCCAGGTCGTATACTTGATTCCTCTGATTACTGAGGGATCTGTCAGCAATTATATGAGCTTCCTTTTGGTCCTGATGAATTGCCTGAGTGGCAAGAAACATGTTGACCACACGTTCACTAAGGGTTGAATGAGGCACGATTACTTTATTTATCCCGCCTCAATACCCCTTATCGTTCCTTTTAATAAAGCAGTGAGCCATACTATTAAATTCCTTTCCCCATGGACTCCACTGACTTTTTTTAGACCACACTCACGCTCACTATTGCACTTTTTTAGGCCCCTCACACTCACACACCCTTTGGCTAAGGAATAAAAGAACCCCGCCAAAGTGCAGCATCCGGTGCTGCCCGACAGGCATTGCACTGCCAGTCTGTCGCAGGGGCAGGATACCGATGATGACGCTGGACGATCGCCGGGTGGGATGACAATAGTCGTCCAACCGGTGACCTGTGTGAGGCATCCCCAAATTCCGTAAAGGGTTCACAACATTCACTTTTTTCTGTTGAACTCAATATGAGTGAGAGGTTCACGTTAGTCATTTAGTTGACTCTGCCCGGGGAACTCTGTATATTCTTTGTTGTTGGTACTTTCTGGGACACATACATTGGACCCCGCTAAAAATTGTCCTAATTTTATGATTCCCCCTTGTTGATACAATAATTTTTAAGGTTTACAAGGGATTCTGGGTAACAGACCCAGGTGGGTGGCAGTCAAGTCACCCTATTCTGGATTACCCTGGGTGTCTAGTTTTCAAAAATGTATAGGTTTGCTAGGTTTCCCTAGGTGCCGGCAGAGCTAGGGTTAAGAAATTACAGCTAGGCACTTTGCCAAAAAGGGTCATTTTTCACTGCAAAATTGAGGTGTGACCACGTTGCGTTTTGCACCGTTCCCTGTCGCAGACACTCGGCCGACCCACACAAGTGAGGTACCATTTTTCTCGTAAGACTTTGGGAAACTCTGGGTGTGTGGAAATTTATGGATCCACACAGATTCCAGAACTTTACACCACAGAAATGTGGGGAAAATGCGTTTTTTTGACGATTTTGTAGGTTCGCAAGCAATTCTGGGTAACAGAACCTGGTGGGAGGCAGTGAAGTCACCCCATCCTGGATTTCCCTTGGTGTCTATTTTTCAAAAATGTATAGGTGTGCTAGGTTCCCTTAGGTGGCGACAGAGCTAGGGTTCATAAACTATAGCTAGGCACTTTGCAAAAAAAGGGTCATTTTTCACTGCGAAATTGAGGGGTGACCACGTTCCGTTTTGCGCTTTTTCCTGTCGCGGGCACTAGGCCGACCCACGCAAGTGAGGTACCATTTTTCTCGGAAGACTTTCGGGAATGCGGGGTGGGTGGCAATTTGTGGATCCACACAGATTCCAGAACTTTTCACCACAGAAATATGAGGAAAATGTGTTTTTTTGGACAATTTTTTAGGTTTGCAACGGGACTCTGGGTAAAAGAACCTGGTGGGAGGCAGTCAAGTCACCCCATCCTGGATTTCCATCGGTGTCTAGTTTTGAAAAATGTATAGGTTTGCTAGGTTTCCCTAGGTGCCGGCAGAGCTAGAGTTCAAAAACTACAGCTAGGCACTTTGCGAAAAAAGGGTCATTTTTCACTGCGAAATTGAGGTGTGACCATATTACGTTTTGCACCTTTTCCTGTCGCAGGCACTAGGCCGACCCACACAAGTGAGGTACCATTTTTCTCGTAAGACTTTGGGGAACGCGGGGTGGGTGGCAATTTGTAGATCCACGCAGATTCCAAAACTTTCCACCACAGATATGCGGGGAAAATTTGTTTTTTTGACAATTATTTAGTTTTGCAAGGGATTCTGGGTAACAGAACCTTGTGGGAGGCAGTCAAGTCACCCTATCCTGGAATTCCCTGGGTGTCTATATTTTAAAATGGTATAGGTTTGCTAGGTTTCTCTAGGTGCTGGCAGAGCTAGGTTTAAAAACTACAGCTAAGCACTTTGACAAAAAAGGGTCATTTTTCCATGCAAAATTGAGGTGTGACCACGTTGCGTCTTGCGCCATTTCCTGTCGCAGGCACTAGGCCAACCCACACAAGTGAGGTACAGTTTTTCATGTAAGACTTTCGGGAACGCAGGTTGATTGGAAAATTGTGGATCCACGCAGATTCCAGAACTTTCCACCACAGAAATGTGGGGAAATATGTTTTTTTTACAATGTTTTAGGTTTGCAAGGGATTCTGGGTAACAGAACCTGGTCGTAGGCAGTCAAGTCACCCTATTCTGGATTTCCCTATGTGTCTAGTTTTCAAAAAGTTATAGGTTTGCTAGGTTTCTCTAGGTGCCGGCAGAGCTAGGGTTCAAAAACTACAGCTAGGCACTTTACCAAAAAAGGGTCATTTTTGAATGCGAAATTGAGGTGTGACTACGTTGCGTTTTGTGCCATTTCCTGTCACAGGCACTAGGCCGACCCACACAAGTGAGGTACCATTTTTCTCGTAGGACTTTGGGGAACTCTGGGTGGGTTGACATTGGTGGATCCACACAGATTCCATAACTTTCTACCACAGAAATGTGGGGTAAATGTGTTTTGTTTTACAATTTTTTAGGTTTGCAAGGGATTCTGTGTAAAAGAACCTGCTCGGAGGCAGTCAAGTCACCCTATTCTGGATTTCCCTGCATGTCTACTTATCAAAAATGGATAGGTTTGCTAGGTGTCCCTAGGTGCCCGCAGAGCTAGCGTTCAAAAACTACAGCTAGGCACTTTGCCAAAACAGGCTCATTTTTCACTGCGAAATTGAGATGTGACCATGTTACGTTTTGCGCCATTTCCTGTCGCAGGCACTTGGCTGACCCACACAAGTGAGGTACCATTTTTCTTGTAAGACTTAGGGGAACGCGGGGTCAGTGACAATTTGTGGATACATGCAGATTCCAGGACTTTCCACTACAGAAATTTGGGGGAAAATGTGGGTTTTTTGACAATTTTTTAGATTTGCAAGGGATTCTGGGTAACAGAACCTGGTGGGAGGCAGTCAGGCCACCCCATCCTGGATTTTCCCGGGTGTCTAGTTTTCATAAATGTATAGGTTTACTAGGTTTCCCTAGATGCCGGCAGAGCTAGTGTTCAAATACTACAGCTAGACACTTCGCAAAAAAAGGGTACATTTTCATTGTGAAAATGTGGTGTGTTCATGTTGGGTTTTGAGCCATTTCCTGTCGTGGGCACTATGCCTACCCACACTAGTGATTTACAACAAGGGGTGGTGATGGGCAGAGTCTCTGAATTAAGCAGAGTACTCTCACCCAGTCAAGAGATCAGGGCTAGATCCAACACCGTTTTTTAGCTCATTGCACCATCCCAGTTTCCGAACCTGGCTGTATGCAAATTAGTCTGTCCCTGGCCCAGTGCATCATGGGAACAGGGCAGACCAGACTACAAAAGCCAATTCTTACACTGGGAAGGAAACAAGCTTCCGGGGACCGGTTTCTGCCATTTCAGGCGTCTTCGGCCCGGCTTGCTTGAATCCTGATGGTGCAATGAGCAAGGGACTCACATCTGAGTATACCCTTCCACGCTTAGGGTGGACCAAATAATTTACAACAAGGGGTGGTGATGGACAGAGTCTCTGAATTAAGCAGAGTACTCTCACCCAGTCAAGAGATCAGGGCTAGATCCAACACCGTTTTTTAGCTCATTGCACCATCCCAGTTTCAGAACCTGGCTGTATGCAAATTAGTCTGTCCCTGGCCCAGTGCATCATGGGAACAGGGCAGACCAGACTACAAAAGCCAATTCTTACACTGGGAAGGAAACAAGCTTCCGGGGACCGGTTTCTGCCATTTCAGGCGTCTTCGGCCCGGCTTGCTTGAATCCTGATGGTGCAATGAGCAAGGGACTCACATCTGAGTATACCCTTCCACGCTTAGGGTGGACCAAATAATTTACAACAAGGGGTGGTGATGGACAGAGTCTCTGAATTAAGCAGAGTACTCTCACCCAGTCAAGAGATCAGGGCTAGATCCAACACCGTTTTTTAGCTCATTGCACCATCCCAGTTTCAGAACCTGGCTGTATGCAAATTAGTCTGTCCCTGGCCCAGTGCATCATGGGAACAGGGCAGACCAGACTACAAAAGCCAATTCTTACACTGGGAAGGAAACAAGCTTCCGGGGACCGGTTTCTGCCATTTCAGGCGTCTTCGGCCCGGCTTGCTTGAAACCTGATGGTGCAATGAGCAAGGGACTCACATCTGAGTATACCCTTCCACGCTTAGGGTGGACCAAATAATTTACAACAAGGGGTGGTGATGGACAGAGTCTCTGAATTAAGCAGAGTACTCTCACCCAGTCAAGAGATCAGGGCTAGATCCAACACCGTTTTTTAGCTCATTGCACCATCCCAGTTTCAGAACCTGGCTGTATGCAAATTAGTCTGTCCCTGGCCCAGTGCATCATGGGAACAGGGCAGACCAGACTACAAAAGCCAATTCTTACACTGGGAAGGAAACAAGCTTCCGGGGACCGGTTTCTGCCATTTCAGGCGTCTTCGGCCCGGCTTGCTTGAATCCTGATGGTGCAATGAGCAAGGGACTCACATCTGAGTATACCCTTCCACGCTTAGGGTGGACCAAATAATTTAAAACAAGGGGTGGTGATGGACAGAGCCTCTGAATTAAGCAGAGTACTCTCACCCAGTCAAGAGATCAGGGCTAGATCCAACACCGTTTTTTAGCTCATTGCACCATCCCAGTTTCCGAACCTGGCTGTATGCAAATTAGTCTGTCCCTGGCCCAGTGCATCATGGGAACAGGGCAGACCAGACTACAAAAGCCAATTCTTACACTGGGAAGGAAACAAGCTTCCGGGGACCGGTTTCTGCCATTTCAGGCGTCTTCGGCCCGGCTTGCTTGAATCCTGATGGTGCAATGAGCAAGGGACTCACATCTGAGTATACCCTTCCACGCTTAGGGTGGACCAAATAATTTACAACAAGGGGTGGTGATGGACAGAGTCTCTGAATTAAGCAGAGTACTCTCACCCAGTCAAGAGATCAGGGCTAGATCCAACACCGTTTTTTAGCTCATTGCACCATCCCAGTTTCAGAACCTGGCTGTATGCAAATTAGTCTGTCCCTGGCCCAGTGCATCATGGGAACAGGGCAGACACTCTGTTCATCACCACCCCCTTTTCTGTATCGTTTTTGGCCACTATAGGTGTGGCAGGGTATACTCAGACATGAGTCCCTTTCTCACTGCTCCATCAGGATTCAGGCAAGCCGGGCCGAAGATGCTGGAATGCCAGAAACCGCTCCCCGGTAGCTTGTCTCCTTTCTGGTGAAGAATTGGCTTGGTAGTTTGGTCTGCCCTGTTCCCATGATGCACTGGGCCAGGGACAGACTAATTTGCATATAGCCAGGTTCTGAGCTGGGATGGGGCAGTGAGATAAATAACGGTGATGGATCAAGCCCTGATCTTTGGACTGGGTAAGAGTGGTCTGCTTAATTCAGACACTCTGTTCATCACCACCCCCTTTTCTGTATCGTTTTTGGCCACTATAGGTGTGGCAGGGTATACTCAGACATGAGTCCCTTTCTCACTGCTCCATCAGGATTCAGGCAAGCCGGGCCGAAGAGGCTGAAATGCCAGAAACCGGTCCCCGGTAGCTTGTCTCCTTTCTGGTGAAGAATTGGCTTGGTAGTTTGGTCTGCCCTGTTCCCATGATGCACTGGGCCAGGGACAGACTAATTTGCATATAGCCAGGTTCTGAGCTGGGATGGGGCAGTGAGATAAATAACGGTGATGGATCAAGCCCTGATCTTTGGACTGGGTAAGAGTGGTATGCTTAATTCAGACACTCTGTTCATCACCACCCCCTTTTCTGTATCGTTTTTGGCCACTATAGGTGTGGCAGGGTATACTCAGACATGAGTCCCTTTCTCACTGCTCCATCAGGATTCAGGCAAGCCGGGCCGAAGAGGCTGAAATGCCAGAAACCGGTCCCCGGTAGCTTGTCTCCTTTCTGGTGAAGAATTGGCTTGGTAGTTTGGTCTGCCCTGTTCCCATGATGCACTGGGCCAGGGACAGACTAATTTGCATATAGCCAGGTTCTGAGCTGGGATGGGGCAGTGAGATAAATAACGGTGATGGATCAAGCCCTGATCTTTGGACTGGGTAAGAGTGGTCTGCTTAATTCAGACACTCTGTTCATCACCACCCCCTTTTCTGTATCATACCCACACTAGTGAGGTACCAATTTTATCACGGGACTTATCGTAATTCAAATGTGTAAAGCAACTGTTATTTTTGATGCATTTCTGCCTTCCAAATGAAAGACATTGTGCAAAAAAGACGTCATTTTGAAAAATGACCAATAATTCTCATGCTAGTATGAGTATTCCCAATTTCGAAAATGTGCAAATACGTACTGTTTCTAAACTCTATAATTTGTTCCCATTTCAGAAATACATAGGTGTCTTTCCTACCGAGTTTTCCATGTATACATTTTCCCACAATAATTGCTATATACCCGGTACATAATAAAAAGCCATTGCAAATTGCTGCATAGTTTTTTAATCTGGGTTCGTCTGGTTCTTGATGAACCTATAAATCCTATATATCCCCACAACCAGGAAGGTCCAGCGGATGTAACGGTAGATGGCTTTTAAAGAGTTGTCATAATTACAAGAAGTTACAGTGTGAAAACTTTGACACAAAAGGCTGTTTATTTCAAATAATTTTCAATTTTTCCTATATTTAACTGTTGGTTTCTATAAAGAAACCTTGATGGATCTACACAAATGACCCCTTGCTGAATTCAAAATGGTATCTACTTTTCTAAAATGTATAGCTTTCCAGGATAAATTATTGCTTTCACACCTATTTCTACCATTAACTGGAAGGAGGGTGAAAGCTCAAACAATAGCAAAAATAGGCTATGTGCCAGAAAAATGCCAAAACTGTGTAAAAAAAGTTTGTTTTCTGACAAAAGTCTATCATTCCCTAAAAGCTGGGAAAATGGTGATTTCAGCCCCACAAACCCTTTTTTGATAACATTTGCAGGGAAAAACCCAGACGCTTTCATTTGTAGCCCGTTTTTCCCATTTCTCAGAAAAAACTAAATATTGCTGTATTTTGGCTAATTTCTGGGACCCCTCCAAGGGAATCCACAAACCCTGGGTACCTTAAGAATCCCCATGATGTTGGAAGAAAAGGATGCAAGTTTGTGATGGATACCTTATGTGGTCAAAAAGTTACAGGGGCCTAAGCGTGCACTACCCCAAATAGCCAAAAAAAGGCATAGCACAGGGGGGGTGAAAGGCCTAGCAGCGAAGGGGTCAATAGAAAGGGTTTTGCATCAAAAAGCATGAGTGGTTGCATGGAATGTCCATGTACCACCCACGTACAGTCCCTTTGATGCAGAGTAATGCAAAGCAGCACTTTGCACTGCTTTGCAATACTTTTAGGCAACTTTCCAGTGTAAAACAAGTTTTGCGTTGGAATGTAAATCCAACAAAAAATGTTTTGCATAGGTTTATGGTATTTTTGTTACAGAAATGTGGGCAAAGGTTTTGTAAATATGGTGCCCTTAGCAAGGTCGGACTAGCCGTAGTGGGCATCTGGCATTTCCCCAGGACGCTGGAAGCGTGGGGAACCCATTTTGTTACTGGGGGACACTTTTGTAACTGTGCAGCAGTTTTAAAGGCACTTCAGAGCTCCTTGTATACCCAACAGTTTAAGGCAAGAACAAAAAGTGCCAAGAAAACTCTGGTGATTAATGTACCTGCTGATCAAAGTTTTCACTAGTGGCAGCTTTGACTCTTTTAATGTAGCATAGAGCTTTAATATGCCTGCTGCAAAGAGTGTTTACTATGCTGATCACAGAGCAGTATTTTATGAGCATTGCTCCATGGGTTACGGCTTTTGTCACAGAGATCATTTTGTTGCTGTGCAGTTCATAAGTAAGAATCATAATCTAGGTTTGAAGGTATGTTTTTTCCCAGTCTTTCATTTTTATAATTTTACTAAAAAGGGTTTGATTGGGTAGAAAGGCATCCTTATTAGTAAAGTCAACCCTATCCACTGTATTACGTTCTGAAACCCGAGTTTGTGCTTCCCCAGACCAAGTACTCTTAAAAAATACCTACCTGTATGGATGAATTGTGCCTCCTACACCTTGTAGTCACCTTTGTCTTATGTAACATTTTCTATGCACTGATTTACACAGGTATGATTCATTGTCTTTGTATGTGTGTGTGTTGTAAAATGCTCTGACACCCTATACTGGTATGGTGGGTGCTATAAAACAAACAAAATACACATGAGAAAGGGGCTATAAAGAAATGAGAGGCACTATAGGAGGGTGATAGTGAGGGAATAATTGAAGAGCACCAATAAAGATTGCTGTAGGTTGCATATTAAGGGCATCATTTACTATGCTTTAAAAACTAATGCAATTAAAAATATAATGAAAAATGTGTTATAGAATGCACATTTTTTGTCATTGTTTTTCCAAATCCCCCTGCCCGTCTATAATCAGGGGTCCTAACTTTACTACTACTAAATGTCTTCAGTGAATACCAAAAGTAGTAAGTTTAGGATTTTATCTCAGATTATTTCTGTGAATCGACCCCTGAATGTCTAACTTTACAACTTTCAGTATTCCACAGGGGGCATAAATGTCCTTTGTGGATACCGAAAGTCGTAAAATTAGACTTTCATCTAACTTTGCCTTTGTGAATTGGGCCCACAGTATATAATTTGTATGCATTTACACAATCTAAGCACTCTTTCACGGTGCATGTGCTATAATTTTTCTCATTATCATTGTCATTTTCTAGGAGGTGTGCAAAGTGCACATTCATTTTACATGTCAGTTATCGTTCTGAACATAAATTTGTGTTGTGCAAAGAGTGAACAGCTTCAAAGCTGCATCACAGCAATTATACAGTAATGTATTCCTGCACTTCAGAGAATGTTTCTCCTGTAGTTTTATAGAAAGCTTGCGCGCCCAGCAACAATGAGCATGATTTTTTTGTTTTTTATAGAGAGATTTGGGTTTTTCTCTGTAATTTACATACATTTTCTTGGGGTTTCAATGAGTGCCTGTACCTGCTGATTCTAGCAAAATGGAAATGTTTTGTAAATGCAATTTGTGTTATCAAAGTAAAAAAAAAATACATGTTCTCAGAAGAACAGTAATGTCTGGATTACTTGTGCTAATCTCCATTGCGTTTCCTGTTGGTACCAAACCTCCCACCACCCTCAACCTACAATATTAGCCAGGGAATGGTACTGTAAGGAAAAGTAGAAATCGTAATGGAGATTACAACACGTAATGCGGACATTACTTCTTCCTCTATTCTTTCTGGTACCATTCCCTAACAGTGAGGATGTACCCAAGCTCACAATTTGGATGAGAAAACCAACAAAAAATGAAAAATAAACATCGATTACACCGGAAATGCAATCACCAATGCGCTTTTACTGATACCCAACAGGGAAACACACAAACTGTAACAAATTAATGCTGTCCCAGAGCAAGAACAGACTGACCCACAGCTAAAGCCTTCTGATTAGACACCATTGTCTCGTTTTTGGCCCCCCAAGGAAGACAAACACTCGGAGCTAAGGGGACACTTCTTTATTCTCTACTGGCTGTCCCTAAACTAAACTTCCCTTTTCTTTCCCCGGCTCCTCCTCTTCCGTCTCCGCCTGCCCTGTCCACAGACGAGGGTCAGGCAGGACGACGTGACACCTCCCCCTTTTGTACAATAATGCTTACTGTCTCTCAGAGTACTTCAATAATGAACAGGTCGCTTGGTTGTTCTCCGTGGGCGGCTGGTTTGCGCCTGTTCAGGAGTACGACAGTCCCTGGTGTCTTCTAGTCTCACTGAGCAGGGACGTGCCCCATCACTGTTTCCTCCTTGGTTCGACGAGTCTGTACTGGAGCCATTGTCTTGGAGTCGGGTGTGGGCGGAGGGATTGCACCTCTTGAAGTGGAATGTGTTTCAGGTCATTCGCTTCCCTTTCGACTCGGCCGTAATCATAG
This sequence comes from Lissotriton helveticus, assembly GCF_964261635.1. Classification (NCBI taxonomy): domain Eukaryota; kingdom Metazoa; phylum Chordata; class Amphibia; order Caudata; family Salamandridae; genus Lissotriton; species Lissotriton helveticus. The sequence goes on from NC_136059.1 coordinate 1,936,053,616, forward strand.
TCCCTTTTCGACTGGATACTCGCAGCGGGTGATCGAGGTATCGGCTGTCTACCTTCGTCTTGCGGTCTTGTTTTACCAGCACCCAGTCTTACCCAGTCTCCTTCATTAATGTCCATCCATTACGCGTGTCTGCGCTGATCAGCATAGTCCTTCATTTTTTACTTCTTTTCCTGGTCCAGTTTCACCAGAGTGTCGTGATCAGTGGTCACGGTGCGGGATTGCATGACAGTGTCCGACGCAGGCAGCCGCGTGCGAGGAATTCGCCCGAGCAGCAGGGTGGCAGGGCATTGGTTCGTGGTACTGTGTGGCGTTGTCCTGTATGCTCGTAGCACTTCGTTCAACGCTTGCTGGATGTCACGGTGAGCGAGTTCTGCTTGCTGGACCATCTTCTTAAGAGTCCCCATGAATCGCTCGACCATGCCATTAGCTTGAGGCCACAAGGGGGTAATCTTCCTGTGTTTAAAATTTAGATGTTTCGCAAACTCGGCAAATTCGTGACTGTTGAACGGTGGTCCGTTATCTGTTTTCACTCCCAAGGGGATTCCCCATGCGGCGAATGTTTCGTCGATAACGGGAATGACAGCTGTTGCCTTGGTGGAGGACACTTGATGCGCGATGGGAAAACGGGAGTATTCATCCATAATGACGATGATGTATCTGCCTGATTTTAATGGCCCGAAGAAGTAAATGGCCACTTGCTGACACACCCCGTCAGGTAGTTCAGACATCTTCAAGGGAGCTGGTGGTTCATCTTGCCCCACTACTTGACACGAGACGCAGTCCTTGAGTGTGGCCACCACCATTTGGTCTAGTGATGGGAACCAGACGCGTTCCCGGAGTGCTTTCTTGGTAGCGACAAATCTCTGTGCCCTTCATGAGCCAAATTGATGACCCCTTGACGCAGTCGCTGAGGAATGACTATCCTCCCTCCTCTCAGCAATAAACCATCTGTGCTGATTGATAGTTCTTCTTGGACATGTTTGAATGCTACGAGTTCTTGAGCATCAACAGTCGCGTCTTGGTGGCTGCAGTCCAGGTGTCTCCAGGAGTTAGCACGTATCCGGGCCATGATAGCCTGAACGGTGGGGTCTTGAGCAGAGGCTTCGCGAATGGCTTCTAGAGGCACTGCCGGAGGGCATGCATTGTTGATGACGAAGTGGATGTACTCCTCTGCTACAGAGCATCGTTCTAGCGTGTGGGACCATGGGTGTCTTGACATATAGTCCGCAGGGTTTTCCGCTTTGCCAGGCTTATGAACGATGGTGTAGATGTAATCTTGCAGACGTAGACCCCATCTTTCTATTCGTGGAGGCATTTTTGCCCGCGGATTGCCAAAGATGGTGATAAGCGCTTGGTGGTCTGTGATGACTGTAAAGTGCTTCCCGTATACAAACAGATGAAAATGTTCACAGGCCCATACAACCGCGAGACTTTCTTTCTCGGGCTGTGAGTAAGCCTTCTCCGTGTCAGTAAGACTACGACTGGCGTAGGCAACGACATGACGTTGGCCTGCTTCATCATTATACTGTGCCAGGATGGCGCCCAGACCCACAGGGCTAGCGTCCACGGTGATTTCGGTCTTTCTTTTGGTGCGAAGTACGCCAAGTTAATGGCAGTACTCACAGCCTTCTTGAATAGCTCGCCATTCCCAGGAAGGAGCGGAGGTCGCTGATGTCTTGTGGTTGTGGAGTGCCCGCAAGGGCAGACACTTTCTCTGGGTCTGGTTTCATGCCATCTTTGGAAAAGATATGTCCATAGAATTTTAGCGTGGACTTGTGGAATTCGCACTAATCCGGATTGAGCGTGAGGTTGGCATTAAGTAGGGCATGGCACACCCTGTCTAAAGCCTTGTCGTGCTCCGCTTGATTTTCCCCAAAAGACTAGGATATCGTCGCTGTAATTGAGAGCATTTGGGATACCCTGGATTATCCGCCGGATGGCTTCCTGGAAGATCTCCGCGGCTGAGGATATTCCGATATTCAAGCGTTTATATCGGAACAGTCCTTGATGGGTGGTAAAGGTGGTAATATAGCGGGATTTCTCATGCAGTTCCAGCTGGTGGTACCCCTTGTTGAGATCCAGCTTCGAGAAAACGGTTTCTCCATTGAGACGAGCAATCCTATCACTGATGTGGGGCCCTGGATGTCGTTCTCTCTCAATGGCGGTGTTCGGGGCACACATGTCCACACATAGGCGTACTTTGTTGTCTTGTCCTTTCTTGGGCACTACCACCACGGGTGATACCCAGGGAGTGGGTCCGGTGGATCGTTCAATGATGTCTGTCCTCAGCAGGTCTTGTAGCTCGTCATCTACTGCCTTTTGCAGATGAAACAGCACTTTCCTGTGGTGTTGCGCTATCTGTGATACCTGCTCATTGATGTGTAGCTTGACCTTGAACTGGTTGAGCTTCCCAAGACCCTTGAAGAGATTTGGGAACTTGTTGATGATGTCCGGGGAGTCATCCACTGTGTATAAAAGTTCGACAAGTTTGAGGCGTTCTGCAGTCGGCAAACTGAGAAGGCAGTCCGCTGCGTCAGGACCTTCGATCACATGGATGTGGGCTTGGATCTGTCGGTCCTTATAGGTCAGAGTCGTGCGGAACTGTCCCAGGCATGGTAGGGGTTTTCTGGGCATCCAGGTGTAAACTCGGACAGCGGCTGGCTCCAGTTTTGGCTGAGGCTTCATACTGTGATATTCCACTTATGTAGTGTAGGGATGCTCTCGAATCTAATACAAACTTGGTAGGGTGACTCCCTAAATCTTGGGTATTTCTTCAGTCTGTCAGGGTCTGACACCATACACACGTATTCGTCGCTGTCTTGTGACACGTGTGGGAGACGACGATTCTCGATATGTCGACCTCTGAGATCTGTATTAGTTGATTGACTGGACGCTCGATCTTGATGAGCTGGATGAGCGTCTTTTCCTTCCTCTTACCGCTCTCGCGTGGTGGCGGGTCTCTGAACTTGACGTGGCCGTCTTCCTTTCCGACCGTCGCGTTTGACAGGCTGCTTCGAAGCGATTTTCTCTTCCACAGCGGTGGCACTGCTGTCCTATGCCGGGACATTGTCCTGAGTGTGGGTAGTCCTGTCCACACCTGTAGCATTTTGAGGCTGGTCTGCTTGTCCGACTGCTTCGGGCTCCGTTGCGTGACGAAGTCGCTCGGGGGGGTCTGCGTCGGTCTTCCCACCTTGCGGCAGACGGAGTGGCGCTTCGAGTCCACGTGAGACTGCATTCGAAAAGCCTGCTCCTTTTTTTCAGACTTGCTGGCCTCCATTCTTTTGGCATGGTCTTCCGCTTGATCATTAATGTGAGTGAGCTCCTCGATTTCTTCAAGCGTATAGTGTTTCTTCAGCAATCGGCGGCGCAGTGATTCTGACTGGCATCCTTCAATAATGCGCAGTCGCAGTGCATCTTCGGTGTTGAACGTGTCGAATTCGCAATACCAGGCTAGGCGTCGAATGCGAGCGATGAAGTCACACATTGATTCATCCTTTTCTTGGGAGGCAAGAGGCAACGTGTATCGCTCGTAGTCTAGGTTTCGCTTATGGAGAAATTTCCAATCTAGAGCTCCTTTTACATCTTCATATGAAGCACTGTTGGCAGCAGGCATAACTTTGATAATTTTCGCAATGTCTTTCCCTATTAAATTTTGCAGGGCTATCAATTTTTGCTTGGAGTCTTGCACTTGGGAACCTGTCATAAAAGGTTCAGGCAGGCGCAGGTATGACACTCCCAACATCATTGGAGGTAGTTGGGGAGCTTGCTGGGTGGATCCTGTGGTGGTGGGGTGTGAGGTGTCGGCTTCTACCGACATCCTGAGCAAGATACAGGCTCCTCAGGCTAGGCAAAGCTTTATTCGCAAGATTTTACAGGCTTTTTTAAGGTTCTGTGTGAATTGCCTGACTTCAAGATGGCCCCCGGGGTGAGAGTCAGTATAGTTCTAGGTACGGCGCCTGACTTAAAGATGGCCGCCGTGAGGACGTAAGTCTTCTAATCTCAATGCCTGCTTCAAGTTTACTGGCAATCTATTAATAGGGGTAGTCACTGCTTGGACTCACCCTCTATGTGGCTCCGAATTACTGCTGCATGGCACTCTGGCAGCGCTCGGCTCCTCGCGCGATTCCAATTGCGTTTTCGCGCTCTTTGCTGCTTGGTGCTTTTAAGCCGGCAGGTCTTCATCTGCATGCTCGTTCAGATGCTGCAGCGAGGGGCAGAAGCGGCGGGTCTCCAACGATCCCACCCTCTTCGCCAGTGTCTTGTTTTTGGCCCCCCAAGGAAGACGCACACTCGGAGCTAAGGGGACACTTCTTTATTCTCTACTGGCCGTCCCTAAACTAAACTTCCCTTTTCTTTCCCCGGCTCCTCCTCTTCCGTCTCCGCCTGCCCTGACCACAGACGAGGGTCAGGCAGGACGACGTGACAACCATCATATGATAATGTATTAAAAAAAATGGAAGGAGAGGACCAAGTTGCAGCTCTACAAATGTCTAGTAAAGAAACATCTGAGGCTGAGGCCCATGAAGCCGACATTAACCTTGTTGTAGATATACCCTGTGCCATTGGTGGTAGTGTAACACCAACTGTCTCATAGGCTTGAATAAACAACGAGCAAACCCACCTGAAAAGCGTAGGTGTGGATAGGTCCACTTCCCTCTTACTATATATAAAAGTCACAGTCATATTTGCGAGCCCCATCTGCAAGTTAGAAATAGAACAGAACTCTATTATGTACATCCAGATCACAAACCACTTTGGGGAACTCTAAAGACATTGACACTCTTGAAGCGCAAAATCGATCCCTCATGATGGATATGGAAAGGCTGTAGATACAAAACCGACGGAATAATATCAGAATTTTAAAAATACCAGAAGGAGAGGAAGTGGAAGATATTAAAGTGTTTGTCTGTAGACTCTTACGAGAGGGGGTGTTGAAGGACCGGCCAGATATTGATCTTGAGGCTGAAATTCAGAGGGTGCATAGAGATCCCTTTAGACTACATCCTGATCGGAAGGTGCCTAGAAAGATCCTAGTAAACTTTCAAACTTTTAATGTTAAGGAGCTAATACTAAGCAGATGTCTTGCACGATCCACCCTCCACTACCGAGCTAATCCATACCAAATCAGATCCGATATAGGGGGGCAGACTGCTCTGAGGCAGTGGGAATTAGGATCCTGGATGCCAGAACTCAGATCTCTGGGTGCGCAAGTGCAAATGAAATTTCCAGCCCTATTGAAGGTGATGTGGAATAACAAAATGCACAATTGTAATCACCCTGAGGAAGTGGACGAATTACTGTTAAAAATGAGGAAATAGTTAGGCTCAATTCTGTAAGGTATAATTAGGAATCTCACTATATTCAGGGAAAATTAAGTTAGTTGTACATATATATATATTTTCTCCCTCATTTTCTCTCTTTTTTTTCCCCTTCTATTATTAGCCATTTAAGAAAAAGAATAATAGGATAGCTTTTACTAAGATGGGGGTAGAATTTGTTGGTGGAGAAAAAAAGAAAAAAGTAATCATTTCACAAGGTAGTGTCGCGAGTGTGAGGGGCTCCCTAAAGGCGAGATCAACGCCTGATAAAATGGGAGGGTTCCTCAGGGGAGGGTTTGGGAGGCACGGGGGTGGGGGTGAAAAAATAAAAATTTCCTCATATGTCATAAAATTGTTATGCCAGCAGTTTAAACTACAGAGAGGGGCCACCTGTTGGATTAAACTAGATAATGGCTGTTTGCATGGCAATAAATAACACATTTCTCTCCTGGAACTTAAATGGTATGGGGAGCCGTAAAAAACAAATAAGGGTCTGTGAATTTCTAAAAAATACTCAAGCCCACGTCCATTTATTACAGGAAACACATCTAGAAGCTGAGTTATGTAATCAAGTATTCTCGAAACTCAGTTGGGTTCAGGATGTGTTATGTTCCAGGCAAAAAGGAATTAAAAGGGGGGTAGCTATAATTGTTCGAGCAAACAAGGGGATTAGGGTCCAGAGTTGGGATACTGACCAGTCCGGAAGATGGTTGGTGGCAGTCCTTTCTATAGGTAGTTTATCTTATACGTGTGCGGTATATTACCGTCCTAATGAGGATAATCCCAGCTTCCTTCTGCAGTTACAGGGAATTTTGATACAGCACATAGCGCCACTAATATTCGGAGGCGATTTTAATTTAGTTTTTGACAGTCAGTTGGATCGTACCTCCAAAGCTAAGTATAATGTCCCAAGAAATTCTTTTCTGGCTCTTAAAAATATCATGAAGGAGTTTAACTTGCAGGATATATGGAGAGCCAAATATGGAGCTTTAAGGGAATATTCCTTCTACAGTAAAAAGTACAGGCAATATTCCAGAATTGATTATTTTTTGGTAGACCGTGTGCTTATACCAGACATAGCTTCAATTTCATATATCCCAGCAGGTCTCTCTGACCACTCTGTGGTTGAATTAAAGGTTAATGCTAAGGCCAGACCTCTAGATTGTAGATGGACTCTGGATAGAACACTTCTTCTAGATGAGGAAATTATAGTTAAGGTCAAGGATAGTGCAACTGAGTTCTTTTTATTTAATATAGGTACAGCCACAGAACTAATAGTCTGGGAATCATTTAAGACTTATATGAGAGGGATCTTGAGCTCTCAGATGGCCTATAAAAGAAGATCTATCAAGGAAAAGGACTCTAACGACCTTGATTCTATTAAAAAGAAGGAGCAACAGTTACAGCTGGCTGCCCTGGAGAATAGAGGAAAAATTCCGAAATTAGAAAAGGAACTTTTAGAATTACAGTCACGATTCAAAGCGAGAGCGGAAAAATCAATTAAGGACAGATGGGAGATTAGTAAGCTCAAGAACTTTGAGTATGGAGAAAAATGCGGTGCTCTTCTCGCCAGGAAAGCAAGATCCGAGAGGAGTAGGAATAACATCAACTCCTTAATCCAGCGAGACACAGGGGTGTTGCTAACGAAGGATGATGAGATCAGGGAAGAAGCAAGAGGTTTTATGAAGGAACTATATCAAGAAAATAGCTGTCTGGGAGTTGAGGATTTGGAGCAGTGGTGGAACTCAAGGGAACTGCTCCAACTGAGTGAATCTGATAAAACTGTTTTAGCCAGTGATATCACAGAGGGGGAGATAAGAGCACAAGTGAATAAAATGAGTAGAAGCAAGGCTGCAGGCCCGGACGGGTTACCGACTGAGGTTTATAAAGACAATCTCGAGGAAATTCTACCTGTATTATTGTCACTCTTTAATAGAATTCTTCGACAGGGAGGTGATATTCCACCCCCATGGTCAGAAGCCACCATCGCCTTGATAGTAAAACCAAACAAAGATCCTAAAAAGATCGAATCGTATAGACCTATCTCCCTCCTTAATTCGGATCTTAAGATATTTTCTGGAATATTAGCAACTAGACTGGCTAAAGTGATTAAGACCATAATTTACTCAGACCAGAGGGGATTCATACCTGGCCGGCAGCTAAACAAGCTTAGATTTCCGGCGATTGGAGCAATAGACGTAGCTGAGGAGAGAGGACTGCCACTCACCATTGTAGCGATCGATGCTGCAAAAGCATTCGATCAAGTTAACTGGGTCTTTCTATGGGAGACTATGGCAAAGTTTGGGTTCCCATCTTCCTTTATTGAAGGAGTAAAATCACTATATAGGGGCCCCCGTGCCAAGGTTTTGATAAATGGCGGCCTAACCGACTGGTTTAATATCTCCAGAGGCACGAGGCAGGGGTGCCCTTTGTCCCCGCTTCTTTTCGATATATATATCGAGCCCTTTGTTTGCTCCTTGAGACTAGATCCTGTAATTACACCATTTAAATTGGGAGAATTAGAGTTAAAGACTGCATTATATGCTGATGATCTTCTACTCTACACTGCCAACCCCGCTGAGACTATTCCCAGATTATTTGAGCTAGCAGAAGAATTCGGCACAGTGTCAGGATATAAAATAAACAAAGAAAAAACGGAGATAATGAGTTGGAATATTCTGACCCCGATACCAGGTGCCAAACAAAAAATCAGATATTTGGGCATATACCTCACTCAGAAACTAGCGGACGTTTCAAAAACCAGTTGGCAGATAGTGGTAAAGGAGATAAGTAAGCTGTTAATCAGATGGGGCAGTTTACCCTTGAATATTTATGGTAGAGTTAACTTGATCAAAATGATCATCCTCCCTAAAATCACCTTCTTATTTAACAATATTCCCCTGATCTTTAATCATAAAGACATCGGTAATCTTCAAGGGAAGATCGGGTCCTTTATTTGGGCCACTAAATCCCCTAGGATAGCGTGGAGGAAATTAAGAAGGGGGTTAAAGTTGGGGGGTCTGACTCTCCCTGATTTGCTCTTTTATTGTTATGCTTTTCAGTTTAAAAATGTCAGACTCCTCGCCAACAACTTGGACTCTTCCTCGCATGGCTGTCTATTTCGAGCAATGTTATCAGACCAGCCACAAGGCCTAGAATTTTTCCTCTACAAATTTGGAGACCAAAAATACTACAAAAAGGTCCGCTTGAAGCTTTTACAGGCGGCACTTAAGAACTGGCAGTCTATATGCAAGATTCTGGGGATCCCGTACTATAATGTCCAAGCCCCGATATGGGATTCCCCGGGCACCCCAGAATGTTTATTAGATCGATTGGCTCTCCCACTGAGGGAGGCAGGCTTTGTGAAATGGGGTGACCTCTGCAATAATTCTCAACTAATGGACTGGGAATCTTTATCAAATTTAACGGGGGGTCCCTCACAAGATTTAAATACTATCAATTGTCTTCTTGGTGGGGGAGGCAGTGTTGGGGGAATGAGGAGGAGATCCAGATCTTAGGCTCAGTCAATAGAGGGATAGGATGAAAAGGGGAGGTCTCACTCTGGTACAACTCATTAGTGGGTGCAAAGGATAGTATAGAGTCTGAAATCACGAAACTTTGGGATAACTTGCTAATCGACAATACTGATGAGATGATGAAGGTTTGGACAGACTCATTTATAATCTCACAGAAGATCATAAAACCTGCTAACCTCAGAAGGAACCACCTGTTCACTGCATATAGGGTATACTGGACTCCCGCGAAACTATCAAAGATCTCAGCGAATTCATAATATTGTCCAAGATGTAAATTCCCTACAGCTGATGATATACATATGTTTGTGGACTGCCCAGAAATTACTAGTTACTGGTGGAAGGTGTGTGGGTTTTTAGAGGAGGTACTATTAACACCAGTTACTTGCAGTTCAAGGTTGATCCTCTTCAGCCTGCCACACGGATATTACATCAGAGACAGCACCTCACAGTTTCTATTCTATGTTATTGTCATTGCAAGGAGGGAGATATGCAGAGAGTGGAAATCGGAGGCCCCCCCCAAGATTTGCCGATTGCCTAAGAAACATCATGGCTATCAGCCAGTCTGATATGTTATGTAGCGGAGAGGGTGCTACTAAGGTCTGGTCTGCGTTGAAAGCATGGTCTGATAAATAAAGAGTCCAATGATTATGCCAGAGGTTTGTGGTCCGGTCCTCCCGAGGGGCAAGGTACAACGGAACAGTAATGGGAGTTGGACAAGGAGACAGCCTACCTCTGGGTGACCTCTATAGGCCTAGCACTCAATCTAGGGGCGGAATCAAAATTGGTTTGTGCCAGTGGCCCTGAGAGATCCCATCTAGAGTTGATACTTTCTGGTGGCATATACGAGGACAAAAAAAAGGGGGGAAAAAGGAATAGGGAGGAGGGAGAGATGGGAGTAGAGTAATAGCAGGATAGTTGGAAAAGATCCCATCTAACAAGTGTCCAGACCTATGCATAGGACATCTGCCGATAAGGGCTAGTCCAAACGCATTCATTGCATCAATCACTTTTAGGGAATCTGGGTCAGTGCTTAATTTGTGCAGGAGCTTTCAGGTGCTAAGCACCGGCTTTTTTTTAACAGGGCCGGGGCTATTGAATGTTTCTCCCCAGTGAGATGAGCCCAATATTTATTAAAAAGAAATGTACCTACCTGTCCTGTGTCCTGTGTCGTCCTCCTTCCTGCAGGATGGCCCACCCAGGTCCAGGCATGATGACTGCATCACGTTAGTGATGTCAGTAGTACACGCCTGCCTTTCAAGGAGCATTTTCTTTCACATTGGTTAATTATTACAGTTGAGAGCAGGCTGATGGGTGAGCTGTGGGCAAGGCAGACTGGGTCCTGGAAAGTTCCGGTCTCTGCAATAACCTTAATACGACATTGTCGAAGTAATAAAAAAGTGCGTAGCTGCTTTCTGTTAACACCTAGCATGCACTGAAATGAAAACCCAGCAGAAGCAGGCCATAAATTATTCCTTTTTACTTGTCATTTGCATTGCATGCTGATGCTCTTGGCCTGGGCCGGGAGCCCACCAAAACACATTATTTGCCAGCGATCGAATGGAGCCAGTGCCATGGAGACTGCAGGTAGCAGGTAAGAGAGTAGTAGATAGTACTACAACAAGTCTCTATTAATTAATCTGGAACAGATTTGCTATTGTGTGTCCTCTTCACCAATTTCTTTGCAGCAAATAAATGTATAAGTTAACTGTCAACTCTGCTTTTCAAGCTCAGCACCTCGTGACTCAAAAGCCCCTATCCTCTGCCACACCTGACCTCCCAATTTATGGGTTACCAGAGTAAATTTCTAGTGCTTTTCCGCATACGTAAACCGGCATGTTCTCTTTTTGCAGAATCTGCAAATTAAAAAGGGCAGGTTACAGCACTTGTCTGCAGCTGCAGTACAAGTTTTAGGCAGAACCCAGTAACACAATAGAGAAGTTCCTGCCGGTTATCGATGTTTAGGTTTCTAATGCAAATTGGTCCACTGTAGGACCCCTGGCTCTAGCATCTCCATTCTTGTAGTAACCTTAGATGTAAATCACGCAGGTGAATGATCATCAGACAGGCCTTGTGTGTGAACACTCACAGATAATTTAAATTTGCGCATTCATCTCAAAGGCCTGGACAGTGCCACATTTCATGTGGCAGTTTCCATCTGCACTGCTTCCCCGCCAACACAAGGCAACATCAAATGAATATTACACTCTTCAGGCAAGCTGCTTGGAGAACCTCCAGGCTCCATGGCTCATGGCGACTGACGGAGTTAAAATGAGATTGACTTTTTCCAAAAACAAGGGGTAGTTTCACATTGAAACATTGTTCTTTTGAGCTTGACACTAATTAAAACAGCAGAATGTAAACAATGCACGCTACATTATTTGTGTTTTGGCCCAATAAAAAAATACCACTATCACTCTCGCACACACATTTTTCGCACACACTTTGTGCCCCTTTCACGTAATTTACACTAGGGTAACCACAGTTATCTTCTGGCTGCCTGGCCACTTCATCGTTCGGCAAAGGGATGAATTAGCACTGCTTCTGTTTAAAGTAATTTGTAGCTGCTTAACTTGGGAATTTCTCAGGAGGCTGGAAGGGAGAGGGTTGGTTTGCTGTTGCCTTGAACATTCATCACCACTTTTTTCTCACAGTTTACCCGATTTGAAGCTTGGAATGGTTAGAGGAGACTGGAATGTTTTGTTTATGTCCATATGGAGTAATGCTAAACAAAACCGGACATTGCGTGGCGATAAACAACTTAGAGGACCTTATTAAGCAGGAAAATATGAACAGCAATTGCAAAAAGAGCTCAACTGCAACTTTTGTCTATGAAGTATTGGTGTGACTCACCTAAAAATCTCAGATTGTATAAATATTATATATAATATCACAATGAATCACGTCTTGTTCTCTGTGGTAGGGCCACGGCTGCTGCTGTATTTATGGTGCAGCGGTTGCGAGACACTACGTTATGATCGGATATTGCTACTGAGAGCCTACGTTCCTGCTTTCTTGCAAGTGCATTGCATTGACACTTGTCAATGCAAACGTGGTGCATGTGAAAACGTATACTGTGAGTCTAACTCACAATCTTACCCCATGTTAGGGGTTTGGATGTCCCATGGGAAGGGAGGAATTGAGGGACCCCTGTAGTCACACTCTAAATTCAGAGTAAAAGAAAAGTTTTAAAGGTATAGTAAATCAGGCTTTAAAATGTAAGGAAAGGAGATCCAAGGGTTTGGAAACTACATTTTTTCACAAACAGCCAACACACTCAACCCCTTACTGTCTCAAGGTGCATGCCTCGGGGTGATCCTACGATCTGTCCTCGCCTCTTCCACGCTGGTAACTGAATGCCGCTGTTTGTGTGGTTTATAAAGGTGCCCAAATTGCTCATTGATTGTTTTTAGGTGTGAACAGGCACCACCCGTGTTGTAAATTAGTATCAGCTGTTTAGAGGGCCATCTTAGTTAAGTTAGTTAAGCCATAGTATATAGCAGTTCCTTTCCACCCGCACCCCTTTTACATGGTGCGGGTGGAATGTGTGCATTGAGAAGGGACACGGTTGATATTATAATAATGGACAGTGCGCATTGACGCACTCAAACACGCCCCTTTTTACCGCGACACACCCTTTCACCGGGTCTCATCTTCCGCGAGTTCTCTCAAATCTCAGTCTGTTGCCTGTGACGCGTTATTCAGGCAGCGCATCCCAGCAGCGGAACCCGGTCAACTTTTTTAAGCACCGTGCACAACTAAGACGGCACTCCAAACAGCTGACAACAATTTACAACACTGGTGGTGCCTGTTCACACCAAGAAAAATGTGGAGATATAACACATATCACATATTACTCAATGCATCATAAGAGTCATTTGAGACGTATAAAAATTGAAAGCTCAGTGGATATTAAGATCTTTAACTAAAGAGCCAATTATAAGCATGATGTTGGTTCCCACTCAAAGGTTTGTAAATATGATTGGTAGCTCAAGGTAAGTGAATGTAATTGCAAGTGGAAGTTAATATCATTGTAGAAGCCATTGCAGTCACTAGAAAGCCAAAGTGTAAATGAACAACCTGGTTGTGATCTTAGAGCACAATCTATTTTTAATTATTTCCAAACTTGTCTAGCTTTTTTTTTATCCTACTGTTCCCTGTAAAATTCGTTTTTTTCTTCTTTTTTTTCTTTAAATATGCTGGTTTACTCTTCACTTAACTAAATGCAATGGCTACACCTAGCACATTAATGACCGTGAGAAGGTGTCCAAGGAATCGTGAAAAGGAGAATACATTTACACTTGGGTTACATAGCAAATCACCAATTTTATTGTCAGTCTCTTACAACTTCTGATAAATTAACAATCCCACACATCTCCCTGCCATTAAAGTGTGTGAACATTTCTGTAAGTAGCATGTATCATCAGGGATAAGAATGTTTAGCTATTAACTTGTCGGTGCACAGGAGAAACATGCTACAAAACATTTATGTAAACATCTTGCCCCATTGGTTTCTGCTGGTTTCTGCTCTTACATCCTACATTCTTTCTGTGTGAATAGTTAATTATAGGTTATTTTTAACGCATAAATCTGCCATGTGTGCAGTTTATTCTTATTTATTTTTTTTCAGCTTGTAGAGCGCGACAGCTACCCAGATAGGGTTTCCCGGCGCTAATGAAGACTGGAGCAACATACAGTGGATGGAAAGTTATTGGTTAAACAACCAGGTCTTGACTGCCTTCCGGAAACGGCCGTAACAGCGTTCCGCACGAATGGCCGGAGGGAGGGAATTCCAGAGCCTAGGACCCATGGAGGCAAAGACCTCCGGCCCATCCTGGCAAGTCTGACCTTGGGTACACAAAAAAATTCTTGGGTAGATGACCTCAGTGTGCGAGTTGGGGAGTACGTCGTCACCAAGGATTGTAAATATCTTGGAGCCGTGCCTGCTTTTATTTTATACATGTAGCTTAAGGCTTTAAACTTCACACGGCTCTCCACTCGGAGCCAGTGAAGTTCCCTGAGATGTTGTGTAATGGGTTTGTTCCATTTGCAGCCGCAGAGTAGCCGCGCCGCAGCATTTTGGACCATTTGAAGGCGGCGGGTAACCGCCTTAGTAACCCCCAGGTAGAGCACAGACCAGACCAGTTAGGTCATATCTGTATTTATCTTCTTTTGTAATATGTTGCATATAATAAAAAGGATCCTTTGTTTTTGACATGTCTCTCTGTCTTTGCATGGGGTGAAATAAGTATCTGAAGACTTCATCATTCTTGTAATATATTAGGCTTGTGAACCAGAATTGCACTATTGCTGGGCTGTTGGATCGCTAACCAGCCTTTTAGTAACATATAAGCAACCCATTATATTTCAGACCTTGTGGTCTAAGTGAGCATGTTCCATTGTGGGCTTCACATCCACCTGTAGAATTACCTTTAATTGGTTTACCACATAAGACTAAAACTTAGATAAACACTTTCAACACTAAATTTAATGTACAACATTAGCTTATTCTCTGCCACATCTGAAGCATTATGTTCTATCTTCATCTGTGTATTTGGTTTTAAATACATGTACATGTTTGACGTATTGATAAGTGTATAATGAAGCAGGCGCAACTTCAATGAATATAACACTGCTTAGACTGAGAGCAGATGGATTTCCACATTATTCACAATATCTTGGTGTCCGTTGGCTCTTGCCTCTATTAACAATGGATTCCTCTTGTTATCCAATTTACCATAGATTAGGGCAAATGTCTTCAAGCTGGGGGGCGGGCCCCCCTGGGGGGGCTTTAAGTGATCTCAGGGGGGCATCAGGCTCTGGAAAAGATAAGCATCATGCTTTGTTTTTATGAGATAAAAATGAGCGGCAGTAAGCCACTTTGTAATGGGCCTCACTAACAGATTTTGTCATTTATATCCTGTGAGGGTGTTCAAAAAGGGTAAGGGAACTTAACTGCAATGTTGAAATATGTTTGGACATATTTAAACATTGTCAATTTAACAGATTAATTGTGAAAGATTGAGGGGGTCCGATGATTTTTCTTTTTAACACAGCGGTTCGGCATTAAGAAGTTTGAAGACAACTGGATTAGGGTGACCAAAGCCCTGCATTTTACCAAGTCCAGTATGAATGGTAAAAGAGTTTCTCGGATAGATTTTAAGGAGGTTGGGTATACTATGTTGCACGCACTCTTCAAATTCTATAGAACATTTTCTAAACTGTAGCGTAAATCAAAATAGGTTCTCAATTATACCTTTCCAGCTATACAGATATACAGATATTTTCTGACAAAAAGTAAAATGTTAGAAATATTTCCAGAAATGTTTTTAAATACAAGTAAGTTAATGGTGCCAGAGTGTAAAAGTGGTTTTAGCACTGTTGTGGTTCAGGCATTTATAAGGTACAAGCCTAATAGCTGAGCTGTGGTTCACAAACTTTATTTAGCCTTCTCACACAGGCAAGAATTCATTTTGATTTGTTCCTGTTCATTCCCAGATCCAGACAAAACACTGACTCCCATCTGGTCTCCATCCCTTATCCCGCTAGCCCAGCAGTTTGTGACTAAGGCTTCCCACTGGGGGTCACACACCACAAACCTTCCAACTTATGGCTAGGACATTCCGCCTTGTGTTTTTTATGTTTCTCTGTTTTTATTGTACAGTTACTTATGTGGCTCTTCCTGAAGAAGGCGTCCTGTACGCCGAAAACGCCGAAAACGCGCATAGAAAAAGACCATACACCTACAAATTTCAGCCACACGTGGTCGATACCACTAGAATAGTCATACTGTTTTATATAACTTTGGTATAATCTGTTTTATGTTTTTGTCTGAACTGAGTATTTCTGTCACTTACTAAATGTACATATGTTGTATTGTATGTTTTGCTATTCTTGTTCAATTGTTCAATTATGAATGTCCAAACATTTAAATTTTATATGAATAAAATGAAACATTTTTACGTCGAGCCTACCCCATTCCGTAGGAATGGATAGGGGAGAATTTTAGTGGCCAAAGTAGGTTCTCAAACCATCGGCGGATTTAAGACAGTTCACGTGGGTCACGTGGACACAAGCACGCGCATTTCCCCACATCAAAGCCATCAGCCTCCCTCCCACAGGCTTCCCCAGCGTGCGCAGTGCGCGCTGGACTCACTTCTGCTCCCCCCTAATTGCTTTTTTTTCACGGCCGCTAGGCCGTGAGCTACATCAAAGGGTTCGGCTCCCCGCCCCCTGCTTCACGGACGCTTCTCGGGCCACCAGCCTGCCCAATACTTGTTTCAGTGCTGCTTGTTGTATAAGCATTCGTCTTTATAATCCTTTATAGAATATGCCCTGCGACATGACTTTTCACCATCAACATCTACTCCCTGTTCACGGTGTAATCCGAACTAGAAACTGCTGCAATCGGTACTGCTTCACGTGCGTGTGAGAAACTGGATGCCGTCCTGGCCGCATAAAACAGAGGTGTCCCAGCAGACGATGCCCACTCTGTTCTCAACACCCACCTGTGAACTGACAGCACCCGTAGGGCGCATAGCCTAATGCCATATGCCTTCTAGACTTTTCTGTACATCTGCAATAAGTATGTACATCTTTTTATGTTAGCCCGGATTGCTTTAACACAAACCGGTAACTGAACATCGCAAGCTCTGAATCTGTCCCCCGTGACCTGATATAAGAGAAAAAGGCATACTGATTAGTAACCATGCCTTAGGCATGTGCAAGGTGTGCACCTGCACAGGGCCGCCAAACCCCAGGGGCCGCCACGACAAGGATCGGATACATGAATCATACATATTTGTGGCGGCCCCTGGCAGGATTTGGCGGCCTCCGACCCCGGCTTCCACTTTTACTAACAGTTCCAAAGCCCTGACAGTGAGTCCTGCCAGAGCTCACTCAGACCCAGCAGTCAATAAATAATAACTTTATTATTGTCTTAAACTATGTTTACGGATAAAACCACCGATCGTCTTCACAAGAATGACTGTAAAACTCTTCAAAACGTGTCAGCGGCGCCGGAATTCATATCACGTTTTATTTGATATTGTAATCCATGAGAGCCTTTGTTTTTCCTACATGGTGTGTTTCTGTAGCTGTGTCCGTGCCACATATGACTCTTGTAGGATGCACTCTGAACTGAGTCTCCGCTAGGTCCCTGGGGGAGCTCTGGTTCTGGGTGGGTGTGGGATGAGTGGGTTTATAAAGGGCCACGACTGAGAGCTCTGGGCTGGCTGAACGCAGAGCGAGTGTCTCACCGTGCCTGCCAGTGGGACACAGGTGTACAGTCTCAGACGACTTGCTCATGCAATCCTTGGCCTCTCGGCAGAGCGTGCTGAGCGATGGTTGCGTATATACATTTAAATGTAATTCTAAAGGAACGTTTGAGAAGGAAGTACAGCAAACGAAAATAAAATGCTTTATTTACAGGTGAGGAGGGAGAAGGCATGAAGAGGTCGGTCGTGGCGCACGCGTGACGTGCACAAGAGAGCAGAGTGATGAAGGGGACGGTGTCACACACAGCGAGAGTGCACAAGGCAGTGTTGTGAAGGGGGGAGTGATTGTGTGATGTCTGGACGCACTGGCACAAAACTCTGCTGCTCTGCAGGGGGCCTGCGTGCGTCGAGGAACAGGACTTCAGGTCTTATATTGTATGTAAGCCATGGCATGAAATGCACAGATCCAGCCTCTTGGGAAGAATTTCTAGTAACGCTTTTTTGGCCTCGGCCATCTCACGGACACCCTCCCCCCTTTTCAGCCATCTTTAGGCACCGAGTGAGATTGCACCCAGTGGGTGAGCGGGCAGAGGCAGTGAGGGGGGAGACCTCATTTACCACGCAGTCTTTAAAACCACCAGCCTTTACAACAAGGTTACAAATGCAAAGAGAACAATTGATGGACAGCCACACTCTCTGTCCCTTCACACACGTGTACAGCACACACTCTGCCCCCTCAAGCTGTCCAGGCTGATGAGGGATGGCCAAGTCTAAACCGGGGTGGCATGGTGAGCAAAAGAATGATGGGCGCCTGCTGAGAGACTGCACAAGATGCTGGACAGCGGCAGCGCAAAAGCAAAGGCAGCACTCCTTGCAAGTCGCTCATGCAGGCCATGATTGTGCCAGTCGAGGGTAAGAGTGACCCACAGCTTTGCCCCGTGAGGTATGGTGTTTCGGCAAAGGGGGGGAGGAAAAGCGTGGCACTGGCAGACATCAAGCACCTGTACAAATCCCTACAATCACCCGCTAGTAGCAGCACCCATCATGTCCTTTACCGTCCGTCATCTGCATGAGCCTTGCCAGTTGCTGCAGTGCTGAGCCCCGGCCCGACAGTCACTTGTGAGACAACAGGAAAAGTGTATCAGCACGAGCAATTATTAAAACACCTTCCTGAGCTCCGCCCCGCCCGGACCCCCTCTTCAGGGGCCCCCACCTACCCTCCCTGCACAGGGCCACCATGAGCCTAGAGCCGCCCCTGTAGTAACCTGCGGAACAGCTCTTAAGTATACTGATAAATGCAGACTCCGTTGCTTCGAAAATCGTAGTTTAACGCTTCAAACACAAACAATTTATAACGTAATACTTCTGTGTTCACGTATTTACTAAAATAGATTCCGAGGTACGGGACTTCAGATTCCATTAGTCCATATCAATTCTCCCTACAATACCTCTTTACTTAGCTTCATCACAAGAGCCAGGGCGGCTTAAATACAATTTTGTTCCTACCTCAAACACTCAAGTGTCCTGCAATGTAATTTTCTACAGTGTGTAAAAAGCACTTGGGATGGAAGCCAACTACTTTCCCAGCCTCAGGGTCGAAAATGGTCAATACAAATGCCTGCTTGCGAAAAACGCGCAAAAAGTTCAACTTTTACCTTGTAAACAGCAACTATTCTCATTAGTAAGTTAACAACTGCAGTGATTCATTTTCGAAGCAACGGAGTCTGTATTTACCGAAGGAAATCAAGCACCGATTAATAATATATACTTCGTTCATTAGCAGTCAGTGCCACTTGTCGTGAAAACCGATGTGTGAAAGGTCTTGATTTTAAAAATGAATAACAAAAAAAAATCCTGTTTCTTTTATTATTGAGACTAAGGATGCTCGCTCACTGATTAAGTAAACCGCATTGTCCGATCAATTGTCAATTACTTGGATGTACCCCCCTATTCTTTTTCCCCTTTTCTTAATCCTTGGAAAGGTTATAAAATCAGTGTATTAAAAGTGGGAGCTTTAATTGTAGATTAAACTTGTCTTGGACAAGCAGGTTTGGCTTTCATTAAATTTAGCAAGGCTAGTTGAGATTCTACAAGCCGTTTCAGGCTTGTGGTCGTCATTCGAAACGATTTGGGAAGAGGATGTGACCTAACTGCCAGACCTGTCGACCTCGAAGCTGGGGAAACGGGTTCGAGTCTCGACAGGGACTCTCAACATCCTGTGATTCTGGGATATCACTTGATCTCCCTGTGCCTAACAAAATGAAAGTGTCGGTCTGTAACTAAACAGGTGTTCATGTAAAGTGCTCTGATACCTTCAGGTCTACTTCATAAAACTCTGGGGCATATTATCAAGGGATTTATCTCTGCTTTTTTGGCTTTAAAAGCCAAGAAAGCGGAGATAAAATTATCTCCCTATTACCTAGCTGTCGCTAACACCAGTTAGCGACAGCTAGTAGGAGATAGCGACCATCTTGGGCCCCGCTTTGCATGTCAGAGATATTTATCACTAATGACATGCAAAGTGGGCGTGCCACGACGTTAGCGACTGGAAACAGTCGCTAACATCGCTATCTCCTATTACCAACTTTTGGAGATATTCGCGCTAAGCGCGAATATCTCCAAAAGCTAACACCTGCCCTGAGCAGTTCTTAGCCATGTTATCCAATGGGAGATGGATAACATGGCTAAGGAGCATTAGCTCGGTAATGCATGAATATCTCTGACTTTACCGCGATATTCATGCATTTTGGCTGATTTTTATCGCTTAGGCGATAAACCTTGATAATAGCAAGGCTCCTAAGCGATAAAAATCGCCGCAACACGGCGATAAAATTATTGCCGCTAAGCCAACATAGCGATAATTATCGCTAGTTGTTGGTAATATGCCCCTCTATGCCCACCCTCAAAATGTGTGCTTAAAGAACCACACTCAAAAAATACTATGGGTTGACGCCAAAATGCCACGTCATGGGGTGGACGATGGCAATAAGGTCTTGTATCTCAAAAGTGTACGGTTTACCTAAGAAGAAGTGAACAAATGGTCATTCAGAACCTCTTGTGTTTTAGACTATAATGATTGAGGAAAAACACTGCTTGTGCTCAGGCTTGTTCATGTTGAGTTAAGTTAAAGCCATTTTCTCTCTTTCCTTTCGCTCTGCCCTGTCTCTGACCAGGCCGCATGGCAGCAGGCGCTCTACTAGAGACAACCAGCACAGGGCATAAAAAGAGCGCCTCGAAGCCGCTACACAGCCCTTGAACGCGCAGGCAGCACTTGAAAGTTTACACAGACCAGAGGCACTCGTGAATAGCGCCTCGAAGCAACGTGCAACTTCTCAAAGTGTGTAAGAGCTTCGCCAGCAGTGCCTGGAATCCTTGTGAAACCTGGAAGCACCTCCACTTAGCGCCTCGAAGCCTTTAAAGGACCCAGCTTCGAAGTACAGCTCCTGAAAACACTGTACAGCCTGCCAGGCACCGTATTTTGACAGCACCTTGAGGTGTGAGCGAACCCACACATAGCACCTGGAAGCCCTGTGCTGGACTAATGCCTCAAAGCTCGAACAGGGAGCTTTACAACTCTATTATGTTAACTAACATTTGCAGCGGTGCGTCCATTGGGGCGTAGGGGCGTAGCCCCACTAAGCCTGGTGGACGCACCTGCAGCTGCGACAGTCACACTCTCTGACTCTGAGTCAGAGTCAGAGAGAGCATCTAAAATGAAGCGCAGCACAGCGCTTCGGGATCGGGACAGACACGATATAATCGGGAGTGCGCAGGGGGTGGGGCTGGCCTGTTAACCTGGGTAACAATAACAACAAATACCTGCGACTCGAGTTGGCTGCGCATTCAGGGCAGAAACTTGCCCGCGCATGCGTATTACCGGCAATTGAATTGACCAGCACGGACCCAGGGGGGGGTGCGTCTTTATTCCAGTTGATTGAGAAGGCACCGCGCCAGGGCGAGGAGTCTGTGGGCCCCCCTAGCCAATCCTGGCGCTTATGCAGCCCCAGGATTGGCTAGTCCACCTCGCGCTGAACGACAGGCAATCCACTATTGGATGCCGGGCCCTTCATGGACATGGCCAATCACTGTGACTTCAGCATATGAAGCCATTCAGTGATTGGCCATGGCCATTCCGATTTGGGGACGTGCGCGCGGTGTAGTAATTAGTTAAATTGCAAGTGGGGGTGGGGGCCGGCTCTCTCTGTCTCATCGCGACTCACCACGTGAGCAGCTTAGAGAGACTGAGAGAGCAACATTGTGCTGTGCAATTATTTGAGTCGAAAAAAGTAAGTGACGGAAGGTGTGCAGCCAGGTCCACGTGAGCAGCTTAGAGAGACAGAGAGCGACATTGTGCTGTGCAATTATTTGAGTGATTGAGTCGAAAATTAAAAAAGTAAGTGACGGACGATGTGCAGCCAGGTCGCGCTTGGGGCCTTATTACTATATTTAACATGTCTAACGGGGCTGCATAAATCAGCGGCGACAGCACTCGGAACCCCACCTGACCTAGACTGCAATATGAGTGTTTTTAGCAGGCTTTCAGTTCACTCTCATTCCACCAAGCTATATTTCTGTTGAATGCTTTGGTAGGACTTTATCGCTTTAATTAAGGCCGCAGCTCACAGTGAAGGTTTCATGAGGCAGGTCTGGGGGACGCGAGGCCTTGCTTGGCTCGCATCCTCTTGACTGGATGCAGTTTTCCTTCTGGCAGTAACATTGTATGTGAGTGTGTGTTTTATCGTAAACCCCCGTTCCCTGTTGTGCCACGGCCAAGCTTCCAGGATAATAAATGTGAATATTTTAAGGGCCTGTCAAGTTGAGGGATTACAGTCACGGGCAGTTGATCGTTTTCCTTCTGGTAATCCCAGGTTAACAGTAACTGCTATGCCCATCCAAGTTGTTTAAGTAGTAGCTGAAACCTCGTTTCAGTTTAAATGGGTACTAATACCAGGTGGAAACGATTAGTGAAGAAAACTGGGTTGAACATAACAGATATCCGAAAGCAAACGATCCCAACCTAGGAGTTTATTGAATGTGCCACTTACTGGCATGACGCTGAAAAATGTAGTCAGGATAAACGACTAAATAATGGCAAAGCGAGGCCATCAGCCCTGAAAAATTTTCACCAGGTTTGTCAAAACCTCGTTCGGAACTTCAATGTACTGAGGATATGCTTTGCAGTACAGTCTGTGACAGAGTAGGTCTGTCAAACCGAAGGACTATAGTTTGTATGCAGATGCCAACAGTGATGTGTAGATATGGGTGATAAAGGCTGGCGTCACAATAATGCCCTAGCTCGAATTTTCAGGTCGATATTGGCATATGGACCAAAATAAGTGTACACATGGACAACCTGACTGGCCATTCAGCAATGTATATGAATTTCGGAATTTGCATTATTTTATACTGATCTTTCTGGAGGGTACAGTCATGTTGACTTGCTTCTCCGTAACCACAGCCTGCCTCTTCATTTCCTTAAATGAGGCATAATGTCCTCTTGTGTTTCATAAGTTCAACAAGTAACACGGAGTACCTGTTTACAGTCATGGATTATTGGAAGTTTGGTGTGGCTTACTGCCAATATGATTGAACGAGTCCCTTCACACAGGAAGGAATGCTCTGAGACCCTGTATAAAGGCAGAAATATCCTAGTGTTTAACAACGTTGCTAAATATTCCATGAAGGAAAATTGTAACCGAGGGGGGTGCGGACCGCAGCACCGGGTGTCACCCCATCATGGGGTGACACCAATCTGGTTACGCTGCTCTGGCTCGCTGTGTAATAAAAACACAGCAGGAATACTGTAATTCTCACGGGTAGCATCATTCATTTCAGCAGCATGGCACCTGAGTGGCCTCGGGCGCTGCCGAGTCACCGCCGCCCGAATTGCAAATGCCAGGGATGGAGACTGCCCAACAAATATTCCAAGACAGTACTCCAGTCGAATAACTATGCCTAGGGGGCGGAAGGGTAGTCGCGCTGTGATGCTTGCGCGGTATTACCCCGGCCGGCAGTAACTTTCGCTCAGTGTACTTGTGAAATTGATCTCACCTTTAAACACTTCAAATGCCTTGGTGATAGCTCTCTCTACTATAGAGTGTAAAATCATCCACCAAAAAGGGACCTCAGTGTTGTCATTCAAGGTCTTCGGTCTTGTACTTTTGCATTCAGATCTCGGCAAAGTCTTGCTCTGCAGCCTCCAAAACTCTACATTGGCTCTTCTTTGGGACCAGAGCATGCAAGGTAAAGGGCCTGAAAAAACCTATGAGCCCTCCATCATCATCTTAACAGAACTTCACTGGCTCCAATTGCAAGCTCGTCCCACCTTCAAGGCTAGCAGCATTATCTACGAAGCCATCTCGACTGACACCTCTGCCTATCTGGCAGACCAGTTACTATCTCGAATGGCTTCCCGCACAATTGCAGAAAGGACAAACTTAGGTTCGAGACAAAGAAGTGCAAGAAAAAAAAGTGACATGCCTTCTCCATATGTGCACTGCAGGAGTCCCGAGAGGCCAGTTACTGTGCGGGTCAGTGGTTTTTGCTTTAGTTTATTTTGGCTGCCTGCAGGCCTTGCTGGGTCTTATGCACAGGACGGTGTTTACTTTTCGCCGATATTACACCAAAGTGGGGGCTGTTTGGGGGCACGTTAAATGGTTGTGCAGCATTTTGTTTTATTTGCTGCTCTACAAGTTTAAATGCACAATCACCAACACCTGTACCTTTCAAAACATAATTAGAGCGTATGCTATAGCAGGCAGCAGCTTTCACACACCAGCGGTCGAAGGGTGCAGGCAGCGAGGGCAACTGACCTATCTATACTTAAAGTGAGTGGGGCTGGGCACCGTGGCCAAGACTGCAGAAAAGGGGCAATACAATTAATGAATGGAGCCAGGAAAGTGCTTCCTTGCCTGGACGCTCTAGAGACGTTTTTTTTTCAGTACATTGCTCGAGCAGGTTTAGCTGCACCTTCCTGATCACCTTGTCTGGCAGTAACTACTAGACCAATTATACATTGATAGCTGCACGTGGACATCTGTGCTTGTGTCCCGAATGGGGTGCTAAAGTCAGCCAGGGTCAATGGCAGTTTACGGCGCCCTTTCGCCCTCCAGGGACGCCAGCACAGGGGCTCTGGATCAATAAGGCCTCTTGGTGCTATTAGCATACAGAGAAAGTTAGCTTTATAAAGTGTCAGTCCAAACGTCTGGGGTAGCGGAAGTAACATCATGCACGCTTTGATCCCAAATGATGCCACATGGCTAACCCGTTTAACCACTGTTACCTTTTGAGTGAGGAAAGAGAAAGAAAAAGTTTACTAGAGAGGAAAATGGAAAATGCGACAATGGGAAGGAGGGAAAAAGCAAGAAAGAGGATAAAAGGGGAGAAGGAAGGAAAGAAAGAACATGAACATGAAATTGTATTTTATGATGATTATCTGTGGGCTACTGCTTTTTACTAGGTTAGTGCCCTTCCATTTCTACCACTTTACAGCAGTTTTAAGATCTGAGTTTTTCGTTGCCCAAATTGGTGTGAGGTCTGTTATTTATATGTTTTGCACTTCTTCATTGCTTGAGTTTGCTTGGTAGAAAGTGTCACTCATAGTCGTTGAATGTCACTCATAATTACACTTCAATTATGAAAATGTCACACGTTAGCAATCGGACACTTTGGCAGCTTTGGTACTGTGCATTCACGAGTTAGACCCAGTACCAGCTTGCACAGGTATGAGCAGGGGGGTGGGGTGGTGGAAGCCGACAGACTACAGGTTAAGCAATATTACATTTTATTTTTTTATTTTACAGACTTTTATATAGCACAAACTTGACCCGAATCGGATATCATACAGAGTTTTATATAGCACGTACTTGACCTGATTCGGGTATCAGAGTGCTTTACATAGCACCAGTTGCATTACATGAAGACACATAAATTTTTTGATAGGCACGGGGAGATTAAGTTACTTGCGTAGAATCACAGGATGTTCAGCGTCATTGCCGAGACTCGAGTCCATGCGGTAAGTCGTGAGGGGGTGACACCATGAGTTACCCGCACCGGGTGACACCAACCCTAGTGACGCCACTGCACATAAATAGCAATAATCTTCACTCCTTATTTGCAGCTCATATTTGCTTATCACTGCTCATTTTCTTCAGGTGCAAATAAACGGATGCTATCTTTTCTGTGCACCTCACGGCCGCGCATCTTTACAGTGTGCCTCTACTGCCACTATGTATTTCAGCTAATGTACCGTATTTGCTGTTTGTTGTTTTTGAATTTAAATAACAATGTTAACATAGGTAGCACACCCAAACGCCAGAGCATTCAGACTGAAGATTAGGCTTCAGTTTTCCGAATAATGTTCAGGTCTCGGGCGAGTCTCCCTGTTGCAATGAGCACCGAGTTGAGAGTGCCTTGCCTAACTCACAAGGACTTTTGGAAGAAAACTCTTTTTACATCCATCAAACATCTTATCTAGACAACAAACAGTATGGAGATTATGACGGGACAGGGTATCATTTCATCTGTGCGACCCTGATAGCATTTGTGTGGTCTTTTCCGTATTGACGTTTCTTTAATTGATAACTCAGACCAGGGCGTCAACAAAGGGGATAGATTATCCAAATGATGCTACCATTGCATTTTAATCTTGTGTAACATATTGTGCACTGTCTACAGTTGTTATAGAATTATGGCAGATATAGTGTTTGGGATGAAATGACTGATTCTGTTTTATAATAATGTTGTATGTAATTTATATGCGAGGAAGATATTTTAATGTCTTTATGTGTCTCATCTACTGTTTCCTTGTCTTCTTATCCCTCCTCCCCCTTATTTTCCCTTTCCTTATGTCCTTACATTCTTCCTTATTTGTTTTAATCATTCCTTCAAATCATCCTTCCTCCCTTCCTTTCCCCCCCTATGCTCCCTCCTTCCCTCCGATTCCTTTTGTCTCTTGAAATTTCCCTGTTTCTCTTCCCTCCATCCTTTCAGCTTTTCTCTGTTCCTCTTTTCCTTGCTTGATTTGTTTCTAATTCTTTTCACATTGACGGCTCTATCTATACCATTCAATCTCTGACATTGCTCCTCTCTGGCTGTGTAAGCTCGAGGAACAATGGAAAAGTTCAATATTAATTCAGTCATTAGTCACTGGAAAAACGTTTCTGGTAGCAATTACTGTTTTAATCGTATGTACGAATTTTTAATCACCAGGCATGCTTTACTTTTAATTACTAAATTGGTAATTTCATTGGTATCACTTCTCAGAAATGCAAAGAGATGGGGCTGCGCCAGCTCCTCTGTAAACGTGCAGTTAACACAGTCAGAAACATGGCTGCATTTCATAGTCAGGCAGATGTTGTGCTTCTTAGCATCTTACATGCCTATCAAAGTTCTGAACCGAAGACTCAAGGTTCGAGGGGGCCACACTTGATATGGTGGCAGTACTGAATTGCAGAGATGGGTGCATGAACGTTAGAGATTCCACTTGATGTGTGGTTCACTTACAGTGGGGCCTGCTAACTGACAACCCACTGGAATTATGTGACTGTGCGGCTGCAGCAATGTTAGCATATTTATAGATTTGCTCCATTTGCCTCATAATCCATCATCTGTTACATAATCGGCAGAGTTTGACCAATAAATATTTGTTTCTAGGTAAAACAGTTCCAAAGTTACTAAAAACGCATCTGCACGTGATTCCTCGCAGTAGTAGGACTTTTGCGCGGTCACCTTTCTGTTGTTTATTGTTATATTTGGGAATTGAACAGTATTACTGAGGTGCACCCAATGCCCAGACAGTGTTAAGAAGTGTAAAAGTACAAAATAACGAAGTAAAGCTATTAAAAATTGTGCAGCAAACCCGCAAAACTATCCTTTTCTTCATATTATTGCACTGCACCTTATACGTTGTACTTTGATTACTGACAGGTTTATCAGCAAACAACAAGAGGACCCCAACCTCCTTTGCTGCTCTTTCATCCCGGCTACAACCCAGCAAACACCAGTGTTAAAGAAAGGTAAGGAAACTGATGCTATATATTTTTTTACATGGGAGTTAGGGCTATGTATCTGGTCACTCTCCAGGCCCTCAAGCAGTGTCTCTTTCAGTGCCTCCAGCAACCACTATGGCACAGAGAGGCAGGAGGTAATACAGCTGTATTTTAGCAGTCATTTTGTGGGAAGGGGAGCTGTTGGAGATGTATATTGTTTCCCTGTTTTCCCCTTGTGTGCCATTCGTTACTCTACAGTCTTATAGAGTCGGAAGGCCGTAGGGGAAGACTGTGGACTTTTCTTCAAGTTCCTGGCGCTCCTGCGGAACGAGCCTGGCAACCATTACACTGCTGTGCAACTTCTTCTACTCTTAGAGCTGTGATTTCCATGAAAGTCTTATAGTCTGAATTCAGCACCTGAGCATAATAGGGCGGAATGTATGAAGCTCTGTGGTTATACTGAATAAGCAGCTACCTATGTTATGCCATCTATTAATGTAATAACTGCACTTTTACAATTGCTTTATTAACCTGCCTGCTTTCTCAAATTTGCTTGAAAATGCACGATTTTTCTTCTTTTTTTTCAAAATTTTCTCGGGGGGGGTAACCCCCCCAAACCTCCCTTTTGGGGTTCGGGCTCGCTCGCTGCGCTCGCTCGCGATGATGCTGTATGATAATCACTTTCCGCCCCACCACTTTCAAATCTCACCCACCGCCCTTCGCTCTACATGTGTAAAAATAAGAAGAAAAGGGTTTAATCGTTTTCTTCTTAGAAGCTGGCTGCCGGCACCACAAAATGGCAAAGACTGCCAAAGATCACTTTTAAAATGTACTAAACACATTCCAAAATGCACTGAATATAATCTACAGAGTGCTTTAAAATAAATCAATTATATTGACATTTCTGCTATTAATCCAAAATGTTGGGCTTAGTTTTTAAACCTGGATTTTTGCCTGTTTTTCCCATCAAAATGCGTGAACTGGGGGATCAAAAGTGGAGCGGGAAGCCCCTCAAAGATTCCTCTATGAGTAGTTAATAGAAACACGCACAGCTTCTCCTACAGATTTTTCTCGTAGGTACTTTAAACTTACATAGCCACCACTTGGAGAATAAAAAGGCAAACACCACTTTAATGTAAACATCACATACATATACTCAATAACACATGGCTAAAATACAATACCATTAGCAAAATCAAAAGCTCTAACTTAAAGAAATGCGAGACCTATTGCATTTCCAATGCTTGTTAAATCATCCCTGTACCCTGTAGTACCCTGAGCCTATGTAGATTTCATCTCTTAATGTATAGGACTTGATTTTCAATTAGTCCCAAGTTGCTTAGGAATGTTATTTCATTAGGACATTACGCCTCCCTGGAAAGACCAGAGTATTTCTGCCAGGTGCGTAACTGCCAACTATCCACTGCTTTGTCAACCACTCTGCTGCCGTTATCCTCTCGTAATTCTTATTCGACGAGCACCTTGCTTTTTTTTAAACTCTGTAAAGTCCTTCCAGACTACTAACAATTTCTGTTCCTGTAATGGTAATAATAATTATAATAATGATAATAATAGTTAGTATTATCATTATTATTATCATTATCATTATTATTATTATTAGTAGTAGTAGTAGTATACTCTAGTTCTCTCATCTTAGTACATTTATTGTATTGTTTATTTTTTTTTTTGGACCAACGGTCCCAGATTTTATTTAATTTCACAAATCAAAACGTAAAACAAGCCAGTAGAACATACAATGTCATATAAACGACAATCATTACCCAGTCGGTAACATTTTCGACATTTCGGTCGCATATAGGTGAAAATAAACAGTAGCCAGGGAAGATGCTTTAATCCGCAATTCTCAGTCTCAGGAGAAATCTTAGGTTGCAGTGCCTGCAGCGTATGTCACTGCAGAAGGGCCAAAGTGTTCATGATAGTCAACAGCAGTTGTTCCAGGCTGTGTTCCCTGGGTGGCACGGACGATGTCAGAGACAGGAATCACATCCCACATTACCATATGGGATACAGGGCTATAGACGCATGATCATGGCAATATTGAATAAACATTGAAGAAAAGTGAAATGGAACGGGAGAAATCAACATCATCATGAGCGCAGCAGAAACAATGCCAACTGCCAATCAAGAAAATAAAGGAGAAAAATAAATAAATAAATAAATAATAGGGAAATAACGAAAGTAGGAGGGGAAATACATCAACAACAATCGGACTACTGTTTGCGTGTACAGCAGTGTATCGGTGACACTAATGTTTTATGTAACGCTGTATGTGGACAGTGTGGGGACGGGAATGGTCGTGGATTGAGGATCGCTGCGGCCATGTGGCGGTAGGGGGGAATAATAGCAAACAGACTTTGTCGGGCATTGCCCCAGCGGCCGGGGGGGAGGGGGGAGAGGCATGTCGGGGCGGGGGGGGAGGGGGGAGGAAACAACAGGGGGGGGGGGGAGGGGTCTGACTCCGGAAATGTAAGGGTGACGGGTCTATCCCCGCTCCACAACTAAGCGTTCATGTGATACCAGCCTGGATACAAGCCTGATGGTATGTAGTCAGAGTAGTGTCCCACTCCTGGGCAATTGGGTACATACGAAGTCCCGCCGTCTCCTCTCTGTGTAATGTCACGCTCTCTGCGCTAGCCCAGTTGGCGAATGAGCGACGCCAGTCCACCGGTCGCGGGGGGGGGGCATTATTCTTCCAGCGTTTCGTGATGAGCCGCTTGGCTGTTATGAGCCCCAGGTCCCAGAAGCGTGCCTGCAGTTTGGTCTGCTTGGTCCTCTTGTAGAGCCCCAGTAGGCATGCCTCCCACGTCTTAGGAAGAGTGTCGCCCGTGGCTGCCGCTAATGTGTCAGTGACCGCCGACCAGTACATGGTAAGATGAGGGCAACTCCAGAGTGCGTGTAGTAGATCCGAGGTCAGGAGTCCGCACCTGGGGCACGCTGAAGAGGCAAGGCCGAAGTAGCGATTTAGTTTGTCCGGGGACAAGTACGCGCGGTGTATTATGTAGTATTGGATGATCTTAAATCTCGCATTACGAGGAATGTTCCTTGCGCCAGCCCATTGTTTGTCCGACCATTCACTACCCCGGTCGGCCGTCCACTTCTCTAGCAGTCGTTGGGAGGAGAACTGGGTATGATGGTGCAGCGCCTGCGCCAGCCAGTGCACTAGATGGGAACCATCGCCCATCACGTGCAGGTACTGTATTAACATATGTGTGGTCGGTTCCTGAGTCAGATCTCCCCACGTCCCCGTCAGTACTCGGAGAAGCTTAGCGTGTGTCAGGAACTGTCCCGCCGGTAGACCTGTGTCGGCGGTCAAAGTCTCAAAGGACAGTAGCTCCCCATCACTATATAAGTCGCCTAGACTGTCCAAGTCCGCCGCAGTCCAACTGCGTAGCACGGATGAGGATATCACGCCACTCCCCCAGGGGATCCCCAGTAGCGGCAGGTTCGGGGCATATGGCACCGTGCCTTTAGTAAGTCTGAGGCTTCGCACAAAGCACTGTCTTGCGACAGCTAAGTAGAGCTGGTCGGGAGGCCGGCCCTCCGTCAGGGGGTGGAAGAGCGTTAGCACCTGAGTCAGGGTCAGGGTAGTGTCTTCCGTGGCCGTGTCCATCAGGTTCCTGCCACTAAGCCAATATGCAACCCACTGCAGTTGAGCCGCTAGGTAATATAGTTCCTGATTGGGAACCGCCAGGCCTCCAGATTCCGTAGCCGCGTAGAGGGTCCTCAATGCCACCCGGGGGCGCCCTTTATTCCAAATCAGGCGCCTGGAGAGGGCTTCCAGTCCCTTGAATATACGCGTCGGCACATACACCGGAAGGTTAGCATAAAAGTAGAGGAGCCTGGGGAGCATTATCAATTTTGTCAACGCTACTCGAGCCGGCACATTCAGTGGGAGGGAGTTCCAGAACGTGACCTGGGCCGACAACGAGGAGATGGCTCTCACGAGGTTGCCCTCTAGGAGATCAACAGGGTCCCGATATACGAGGATCCCTAAGTACCGGAAGACCGTCGGGTGCCACCGAAGCTCCTCCCCCATCATTCGCACTGCACATTGCGGCATAGTTTCACTGAACGCATAGACCCCTGATTTTGACCAGTTGACACGGAGCCCCGACATATCCCCGAACACCCGAAAGATGTCTGTGAGTGCCGCAGGTATGCAGGTGAGGTCCCTAACATATAACAGCAAGTCATCGGCATATAGAGACACCGAGTGTGTCCCATCCTCCAGTGGGATGCCCCAGGTGGCTCCGGAGGTCCGGAGCAGCGCTGCCAACGGCTCCATCACGAGCGCGAATATCAGGGGAGAGAGGGGACATCCCTGTCTGGTGCCTCTCCCAATCCTTATTCTGTCGGAAAATAGCCGCCCGGTCCGGACTCGCACCTCGGGCGCTTGGTACAGGAGCCCCACCATCTGGATATAGGCATCGCCCAGCTCATACTTTTCGAGCACCTGGAGCAGAAAGGGCCATTCCACCGAATCAAACGCCTTTTCCAGATCGAGTATTATACACCCTGAGCATGGCCAGTTGGAGATCGCATAGCGTTGGACTCTAAAGAAGCGACGTATGTTGTAAGACGTGCTGCGGGTGGGCACAAAGCCGTTCTGGTCAGAGTGCACCAGTGTGGGAACTAGGGGCGCATGCCTCCGAGCCAATGTCGCTGCCAAGATCTTGTAGTCTGTATTAAGGAGCGCTAACGGTCTGTACGATCCCAGCTCGCACGCTTCCCTGCCTGGTTTCAGCAGGGAGATCACATTGGCCTCGTTCAGAGACGCCGGAAGTTCAGCTTCTTCAAATGCCGCCTGGTACACTCGCAACAGTTCCGGTATTAATAACAAGGAATAGGCCTTGTAAAACTCGGCCGGGAGCCCGGCCGGGCCCGGCGCCTTGCCATTAGAGAGGGAAAAAATCACCTCCCGTAGCTCCTCACTATAAGAACCGCTCCCAACTCCGCCTGTTGGGCGCGAGTGGCCGCAGGTAGCTGCAGTGTCGCTAGGTAGTCTGCAATTTCCACCTCAGTGGCTCTCAGTCGGGAGCTGTACAAGGACCTGTAATGTGCTGTGAACGCCTCGTGTATCAGCATTTGGGTGAAGACTTCAGCGCCCTGAGTCGTACGGATCGACAGCACCGACGCCGATTGTGTATCCTGACGTATCAGCCACGATAGGAGTCTGCCTGGCTTGTCACCCGTGTTGTGGGTGCGTGCAGAGTGTGCCGCAAAATTAAGGTTTTTCAGCCTCTCCATCAAAAGGGCGTGATCTGCCCTGGCTGTAATCAACTGGGAGTCATCGCCCTGCACCGCTTCCCTCTCTTTGTCTAGTAAAGTCGCCTCCGCTGTCATCAGATCCCGTTCCACCTGTCCCCGCAGGCCTGCCTGCACACCGAGACAGCTCCCTCGGGTCACTGTCTTAAAGGCGTCCCACTCAATTTTCGGGGACGAGGCAGAGTCGCCATTGTCCTCAAAGTATTGTATTATCCTCCTGGACATCTCCTCCCGGAACGGCGTATCGAGTAAGAGATCCGGCTGCAGGCGCCATGTGGGCACAGGCGGGCGTGGTCGCCTCCACCCGTAATCCAAAGTGTGTGGGTTGTGATCAGAGTGTGTCCGCCCCAGGTAATCTGTTTCTGTCACGTGAGGAATCAAGTCACGGGACATCATATACCTGTCTAATCTGACGTGCAATGAGTGGGCCCCAGAGAAGTAGGAGTATACCCGGGCGTTAGGGTTCCTGACTCGCCAAGCATCCTGCAGGTTCCACTGTGACGCCCAATCGATAAGGGCCCTGGAGGTTGCTTGGGCTGGGGCGACAACCGCCGGAGGAGACGAGCGATCGAGGGAGACATCCAGTACGCTGTTATAATCGCCACCCAATAATAGAGGCACGTCAGGCCAAGGTGCAATCACCGTCGACAGTCTCGCCAGGAACCTCCCCTGTTCGACATTTGGTGCGTAAATGGAGGCTATAACTATCTGTTGCCCGTCCAGTCTGCCCTGTATGAATACATAACGCCCCTCTGCGTCAATGTTGCTATGTGTCAGTGGAAATGGAACCCCCGGCCGTACCCAAATCAGGGTCCCGTGCGCAAACGCTGAGAAGCCTGTGGCATGTACCTGCCCCCTCCATCTACGGCGAAGTGTGGCGACCTCCGCGGCTGCCAGGTGGGTTTCCTGCAACAATGCGATCTGTACTTGATGTCTTCTAAGATAGGAGTACACTTGATATCGACGTGAGGGTGTGTGCATGCCCCTGACATTCCAGGTACAAAATGTAACCGTAGTCATCACAGTTTCCACATCTCCCAATTACCCTCACACACCCCCCCATTCCCCAGCCCGCCCCGGCCACACAAGCACAACAGCAGAAGCCAATGACCAGGATTTCAGCCCGCCACCCCACACAGATACAGGGACATAAACCTTGACATGTCAGTGTCAACACTAGTCCCAAAAAGAATACTAACAGAACCATAATGCCAAAAGGGCAACAACGAAACGTGTCATCGCCCAAACACTCAAATGAGCTCAATTAATCCGTGAGTTCAATGGGGGGTGACAGAGTATGCAAAACAAGCAGTGTACGATAGTTCACCAGGCTAAGAGAGCTGTGGTGTCTCCCCTCCACGGGCTGCGAGCCAAAAGCCATCAGAAGTCAATGTCAGTGTTCACATCCTGGGCCAAAGGGCCCACCGTCCCAGAACCGGGACACATGGCTCCGGAGGCCCCCACTTTCACCCCCCGAGGGACACTCACCTCTAGGGGTCCGGCCACCCCTTAAACACTGTGTCCCTGATGTACCGCAGATAGTGTAACTCCGACCCCCCTTCTGGCAGCGAGAGTAGCTCAGGGTTCACCAGGGTAGGGAGGCGGGGGCAGGGCACGGGCCCCGTGGACAGTGCCGATAGTACTGTCTGAGGTCTGCAGAAGCCCCGGTGGGCTCTCCAAGTGGGCCTTCCAATGTGGTTCACTGCCTCCTACGTGGCGCCATCCGCTGTGGTCCGTCCAAGAACAGAGTGAGGGAGCTCACTACGCTATCAGGTCCGCTGTTTGGGGTGTGACATCCGGTAGGCCCTCCGTTACCTGTTCATCCGGCAATCCGTATAAGTATTCGTCATCCTCGCTCCCACGTGATCTGGGACTGGCCTTGGAGATCAGGATAGGCGACTGTGATCCACTGAGCTCGGCTGCCATCCGGAGGGCGTCTTGCTGTGCGCTTTGTATTTGTTCTGGTGTGGGGCCTATCTCTTTGTCCGCTGTGGACGACCTGGCCAGCGAGGGGCGCCGGTGCCTCCGTCTGCGGGCGCCGCGGTTCCTGCGCTGTTCTGACGGTGCGGTCCCACGACCCGTATCGACTCCAGAGTCTAGCCAGGCCTCAGCCGCCTCAGGAGTGTCAAAGAAGTGTGTCTTATCTTGTGCTACCACCGGGAGGCGTGCCGGAAACAGTAACGAGTACTTGAGAGCCAAACGCCTGAGTCTCTGCTTCACTGCCATGAACGAGTGGCGCTGCTGCTGGACTTGTACCGTGTAATTACAAAAAGGGGGTGGTGATGGACAGAGTATCTGAGTTAATCAGAACACTCCTACCCAGTCAACAGATCAGGGCTTGATCCATCACCGTTTTTTAGCTCACTGCACCATCCCAGTTCAGAACCTGGCTATATGCAAATTAGTCTGTCCCTGGCCCAGTGCATCATGGGAACAGGGCAGACCAAACTACCAAGCCAATTCTTCACTGGAAAGGAAACAAGCTTCCGGGGACCGGTTTCTGGCATTACAGCCGTCTTCGGCCCGGCTTTCTTGAATCCTGATGGTGCAATGAGCAAGGGACTCATGTCTGAGCATACCCTTCCACACTCATGGTGGCCAAAATAATTACAAAAAGGGGGTGGTGATGGACAGAGTATCTGAGTTAATCAGAACACTCCTACCCAGTCAACAGATCAGGGCTTGATCCATCACCGTTTTTTAGGAGAAGCGTGGCTCAGTGGTTAGAGGCGGCAGACCCGGAAGCTGAGATCAGCCGTGGACCAGGGTTCGATTCCCCGCCTCGGCGGGTCTCGGGCTCAAAAATTCCACGGACTCGACAATTCTCGCTCCGGTGCCTACTCGACTCACGGGGTCACACTCTGCGACTCTGGGCAATAGCTTGCTTAATCTCCACTACGGCCCCTCGCGGCGGGATGCCTGGCTTTCACCTTGTGAATACCCTGCCGGGGTATCTCACAGGGGAATACCAGGACGGGTTCCCTAAGCAAGCGCCTTGAGACCCCTGGGTGATTCGTGCGCTATATAAATCGAAATACATACATACATACATACATACATTAGCTCACTGCACCATCCCAGTTCAGAACCTGGCTATATGCAAATTAGTCTGTCCCTGGCCCAGTGCATCATGGGAACAGGGCAGACCAAACTACCAAGCCAATTCTTCACTGGAAAGGAAACAAGCTTCCGGGGACCGGTTTCTGGCATTACAGCCGTCTTCGGCCCGGCTTTCTTGAATCCTGATGGTGCAATGAGCAAGGGACTCATGTCTGAGCATACCCTTCCACACTCATGGTGGCCAAAATAATTACAAAAAGGGGGTGGTGATGGACAGAGTATCTGAGTTAATCAGAACACTCCTACCCAGTCAACAGATCAGGGCTTGATCCATCACCGTTTTTTAGCTCACTGCACCATCCCAGTTCAGAACCTGGCTATATGCAAATTAGTCTGTCCCTGGCCCAGTGCATCATGGGAACAGGGCAGACCAAACTACCAAGCCAATTCTTCACTGGAAAGGAAACAAGCTTCCGGGGACCGGTTTCTGGCATTACAGCCGTCTTCGGCCCGGCTTTCTTGAATCCTGATGGTGCAATGAGCAAGGGACTCATGTCTGAGCATACCCTTCCACACTCATGGTGGCCAAAATAATTACAAAAAGGGGGTGGTGATGGACAGAGTATCTGAGTTAATCAGAACACTCCTACCCAGTCAACAGATCAGGGCTTGATCCATCACCGTTTTTTTAGCTCACTGCACCATCCCAGTTCAGAACCTGGCTATATGCAAATTAGTCTGTCCCTGGCCCAGTGCATCATGGGAACAGGGCAGACCAAACTACCAAGCCAATTCTTCACTGGAAAGGAAACAAGCTTCCGGGGACCGGTTTCTGGCATTACAGCCGTCTTCGGCCCGGCTTTCTTGAATCCTGATGGTGCAATGAGCAAGGGACTCATGTCTGAGCATACCCTTCCACACTCATGGTGGCCAAAATAATTACAAAAAGGGGGTGGTGATGGACAGAGTATCTGAGTTAATCAGAACACTCCTACCCAGTCAACAGATCAGGGCTTGATCCATCACTGTTTTTTAGCTCACTGCACCATCCCAGTTCAGAACCTGGCTATATGCAAATTAGTCTGTCCCTGGCCCAGTGCATCATGGGAACAGGGCAGACCAAACTACCAAGCCAATTCTTCACTGGAAAGGAAACAAGCTTCCGGGGACC
This sequence comes from Lissotriton helveticus, assembly GCF_964261635.1. Classification (NCBI taxonomy): domain Eukaryota; kingdom Metazoa; phylum Chordata; class Amphibia; order Caudata; family Salamandridae; genus Lissotriton; species Lissotriton helveticus. Next base: position 1,936,090,189 of record NC_136059.1, read on the forward strand.
GGTTTCTGGCATTACAGCCGTCTTCGGCCCGGCTTTCTTGAATCCTGATGGTGCAATGAGCAAGGGACTCATGTCTGAGCATACCCTTCCACACTCATGGTGGCCAAAATAATTACAAAAAGCGGGTGGTGATGGACAGAGTATCTGAGTTAATCAGAACACTCCTACCCAGTCAACAGATCAGGGCTTGATCCATCACCGTTTTTTAGCTCACTGCACCATCCCAGTTCAGAACCTGGCTATATGCAAATTAGTCTGTCCCTGGCCCAGTGCATCATGGGAACAGGGCAGACCAAACTACCAAGCCAATTCTTCACTGGAAAGGAAACAAGCTTCCGGGGACCGGTTTCTGGCATTACAGCCGTCTTCGGCCCGGCTTTCTTGAATCCTGATGGTGGAATGAGCAAGGGACTCATGTCTGAGCATACCCTTCCACACTCATGGTGGCCAAAATAATTACAAAAAGGGGGTGGTGATGGACAGAGTATCTGAGTTAATCAGAACACTCCTACCCAGTCAACAGATCAGGGCTTGATCCATCACCGTTTTTTAGCTCACTGCACCATCCCAGTTCAGAACCTGGCTATATGCAAATTAGTCTGTCCCTGGCCCAGTGCATCATGGGAACAGGGCAGACCAAACTACCAAGCCAATTCTTCACTGGAAAGGAAACAAGCTTCCGGGGACCGGTTTCTGGCATTACAGCCGTCTTCGGCCCGGCTTTCTTGAATCCTGATGGTGCAATGAGCAAGGGACTCATGTCTGAGCATACCCTTCCACACTCATGGTGGCCAAAATAATTACAATAAGGGGGTGGTGATGGACAGAGTATCTGAGTTAATCAGAACACTCCTACCCAGTCAACAGATCAGGGCTTGATTCATCACCGTTTTTTAGCTCACTGCACCATCCCAGTTCAGAACCTGGCTATATGCAAATTAGTCTGTCCCTGGCCCAGTGCATCATGGGAACAGGGCAGACCAAACTACCAAGCCAATTCTTCACTGGAAAGGAAACAAGCTTCCGGGGACCGGTTTCTGGCATTACAGCCGTCTTCGGCCCGGCTTTCTTGAATCCTGATGGTGCAATGAGCAAGGGACTCATGTCTGAGCATACCCTTCCACACTCATGGTGGCCAAAATAATTACAAAAAGGGGGTGGTGATGGACAGAGTATCTGAGTTAATCAGAACACTCCTACCCAGTCAACAGATCAGGGCTTGATCCATCACGTTTTTTAGCTCACTGCACCATCCCAGTTCAGAACCTGGCTATATGCAAATTAGTCTGTCCCTGGCCCAGTGCATCATGGGAACAGGGCAGACCAAACTACCAAGCCAATTCTTCACTGGAAAGGAAACAAGCTTCCGGGGACCGGTTTCTGGCATTACAGCCGTCTTCGGCCCGGCTTTCTTGAATCCTGATGGTGCAATGAGCAAGGGACTCATGTCTGAGCATACCCTTCCACACTCATGGTGGCCAAAATAATTACAAAAAGGGGGTGGTGATGGACAGAGTATCTGAGTTAATCAGAACACTCCTACCCAGTCAACAGATCAGGGCTTGATCCATCACCGTTTTTTAGCTCACTGCACCATCCCAGTTCAGAACCTGGCTATATGCAAATTAGTCTGTCCCTGGCCCAGTGCATCATGGGAACAGGGCAGACCAAACTACCAAGCCAATTCTTCACGGGAAAGGAAACAAGCTTCCGGGACCGGTTTCTGGCATTACAGCCGTCTTCGGCCCGGCTTTCTTGAATCCTGATGGTGCAATGAGCAAGGGACTCATGTCTGAGCATACCCTCCCACACTCATGGTGGCCAAAATAATTACAAAAAGGGGGTGGTGATGGACAGAGTATCTGAGTTAATCAGAACACTCCTACCCAGTCAACAGATCAGGGCTTGATCCATCACCGTTTTTTAGCTCACTGCACCATCCCAGTTCAGAACCTGGCTATATGCAAATTAGTCTGTCCCTGGCCCAGTGCATCATGGGAACAGGGCAGACCAAACTACCAAGCCAATTCTTCACTGGAAAGGAAACAAGCTTCCGGGGACCGGTTTCTGGCATTACAGCCGTCTTCGGCCCGGCTTTCTTGAATCCTGATGGTGCAATGAGCAAGGGACTCATGTCTGAGCATACCCTTCCACACTCATGGTGGCCAAAATAATTACAAAAAGGGGGTGGTGATGGACAGAGTATCTGAGTTAATCAGAACACTCCTACCCAGTCAACAGATCAGGGCTTGATCCATCACCGTTTTTTAGCTCACTGCACCATCCCAGTTCAGAACCTGGCTATATGCAAATTAGTCTGTCCCTGGCCCAGTGCATCATGGGAACAGGGCAGACTAAACTACCAAGCCAATTCTTCACTGGAAAGGAAACAAGCTTCCGGGGACCGGTTTCTGGCATTACAGCCGTCTTCGGCCCGGCTTTCTTGAATCCTGATGGTGCAATGAGCAAGGGACTCATGTCTGAGCATACCCTTCCACACTCATGGTGGCCAAAATAATTACAAAAAGGGCGTGGTGATGGACAGAGTATCTGAGTTAATCAGAACACTCCTACCCAGTCAACAGATCAGGGCTTGATCCATCACCGTTTTTTAGCTCACTGCACCATCCCAGTTCAGAACCTGGCTATATGCAAATTAGTCTGTCCCTGGCCCAGTGCATCATGGGAACAGGGCAGACCAAACTACCAAGCCAATTCTTCACTGGAAAGGAAACAAGCTTCCGGGGACCGGTTTCTGGCATTACAGCCGTCTTCGGCCCGGCTTTCTTGAATCCTGATGGTGCAATGAGCAAGGGACTCATGTCTGAGCATACCCTTCCACACTCATGGTGGCCAAAATAATTACAAAAAGGGGGTGGTGATGGACAGAGTATCTGAGTTAATCAGAACACTCCTACCCAGTCAACAGATCAGGGCTTGATCCATCACCGTAATTTTGTCCACCCTAAGCGTGGAAGGGTATACTCAGATGTGAGTCCCTTGATCATTGCACCATCAGGATTCAAGCAAGCCGGGCCGAAGACGGCTGAAATGCCAGAAACCGGTCCCCGGAAGCTTGTTTCCTTCCCAGTGTAAGAATTGGCTTTTGTAGTCTGGTCTGCCCTGTTCCCATGATGCACTGGGCCAGGGACAGACTAATTTGCATACAGCCAGGTTCTGAAACTGGGATGGTGCAAAGAGCTAAAAAACGGTGTTGGATCTAGCCCTGATCTCTTGACTGGGTGAGAGTACTCTGCTTAATTCAGAGACTCTGTCCATCACCACCCCTTGTTGTAAATAATTTTGTCCACCCTAAGCGTGGAAGGGTATACTCAGATGTGAGTCCCTTGCTCATTGCACCATCAGGATTCAAGCAAGCTGGGCCGAAGACGGCTGAAATGCCAGAAACCGGTCCCCGGAAGCTTGTTTCCTTCCCAGTGTAAGAATTGGCTTTTGTAGTCTGGTCTGCCCTGTTCCCATGATGCACTGGGCCAGGGACAGACTAATTTGCATACAGCCAGGTTCTGAAACTGGGATGGTGCAAAGAGCTAAAAAACGGTGTTGGATCTAGCCCTGATCTCTTGACTGGGTGAGAGTACTCTGCTTAATTCAGAGACTCTGTCCATCACCACCCCTTGTTGTAAATAATTTTGTCCACCCTAAGCGTGGAAGGGTATACTCAGATGTGAGTCCCTTGCTCATTGCACCATCAGGATTCAAGCAAGCTGGGCCGAAGACGGCTGAAATGCCAGAAACCGGTCCCCGGAAGCTTGTTTCCTTCCCAGTGTAAGAATTGGCTTTTGTAGTCTGGTCTGCCCTGTTCCCATGATGCACTGGGCCAGGGACAGACTAATTTGCATACAGCCAGGTTCTGAAACTGGGATGGTGCAAAGAGCTAAAAAACGGTGTTGGATCTAGCCCTGATCTCTTGACTGGGTGAGAGTACTCTGCTTAATTCAGAGACTCTGTCCATCACCACCCCTTGTTGTAAATAATTTTGTCCACCCTAAGCGTGGAAGGGTATACTCAGATGTGAGTCCCTTGCTCATTGCACCATCAGGATTCAAGCAAGCCGGGCCGAAGACGGCTGAAATGCCAGAAACCGGTCCCCGGAAGCTTGTTTCCTTCCCAGTGTAAGAATTGGCTTTTGTAGTCTGGTCTGCCCTGTTCCCATGATGCACTGGGCCAGGGACAGACTAATTTGCATACAGCCAGGTTCTGAAACTGGGATGGTGCAAAGAGCTAAAAAACGGTGTTGGATCTAGCCCTGATCTCTTGACTGGGTGAGAGTACTCTGCTTAATTCAGAGACTCTGTCCATCACCACCCCTTGTTGTAAATAATTTTGTCCACCCTAAGCGTGGAAGGGTATACTCAGATGTGAGTCCCTTGCTCATTGCACCATCAGGATTCAAGCAAGCCGGGCCGAAGACGGCTGAAATGCCAGAAACCGGTCCCCGGAAGCTTGTTTCCTTCCCAGTGTAAGAATTGGCTTTTGTAGTCTGGTCTGCCCTGTTCCCATGATGCACTGGGCCAGGGACAGACTAATTTGCATACAGCCAGGTTCTGAAACTGGGATGGTGCAAAGAGCTAAAAAACGGTGTTGGATCTAGCCCTGATCTCTTGACTGAGTGAGAGTACTCTGCTTAATTCAGAGACTCTGTCCATCACCACCCCTTGTTGTAAATAATTTTGTCCACCCTAAGCGTGGAAGGGTATACTCAGATGTGAGTCCCTTGCTCATTGCACCATCAGGATTCAAGCAAGCCGGGCCGAAGACGGCTGAAATGCCAGAAACCGGTCCCCGGAAGCTTGTTTCCTTCCCAGTGTAAGAATTGGCTTTTGTAGTCTGGTCTGCCCTGTTCCCATGATGCACTGGGCCAGGGACAGACTAATTTGCATACAGCCAGGTTCTGAAACTGGGATGGTGCAAAGAGCTAAAAAACGGTGTTGGATCTAGCCCTGATCTCTTGACTGGGTGAGAGTACTCTGCTTAATTCAGAGACTCTGTCCATCACCACCCCTTGTTGTAAATAATTTTGTCCACCCTAAGCGTGGAAGGGTATACTCAGATGTGAGTCCCTTGCTCATTGCACCATCAGGATTCAAGCAAGCCGAGCCGAAGACGGCTGAAATGCCAGAAACCGGTCCCCGGAAGCATGTTTCCTTCCCAGTGTAAGAATTGGCTTTTGTAGTCTGGTCTGCCCTGTTCCCATGATGCACTGGGCCAGGGACACACTAATTTGCATACAGCCAGGTTCTGAAACTGGGATGGTGCAAAGAGCTAAAAAACGGTGTTGGATCTAGCCCTGATCTCTTGACTGGGTGAGAGTACTCTGCTTAATTCAGAGACTCTGTCCATCACCACCCCTTGTTGTAAATAATTTTGTCCACCCTAAGCGTGGAAGGGTATACTCAGATGTGAGTCCCTTGCTCATTGCACCATCAGGATTCAAGCAAGCTGGGCCGAAGACGGCTGAAATGCCAGAAACCGGTCCCCGGAAGCTTGTTTCCTTCCCAGTGTAAGAATTGGCTTTTGTAGTCTGGTCTGCCCTGTTCCCATGATGCACTGGGCCAGGGACAGACTAATTTGCATACAGCCAGGTTCTGAAACTGGGATGGTGCAAAGAGCTAAAAAACGGTGTTGGATCTAGCCCTGATCTCTTGACTGGGTGAGAGTACTCTGCTTAATTCAGAGACTCTGTCCATCACCACCCCTTGTTGTAAATAATTTTGTCCACCCTAAGCGTGGAAGGGTATACTCAGATGTGAGTCCCTTGCTCATTGCACCATCAGGATTCAAGCAAGCCGGGCCGAAGACGGCTGAAATGCCAGAAACCGGTCCCCGGAAGCTTGTTTCCTTCCCAGTGTAAGAATTGGCTTTTGTAGTCTGGTCTGCCCTGTTCCCATGATGCACTGGGCCAGGGACAGACTAATTTGCATACAGCCAGGTTCTGAAACTGGGATGGTGCAAAGAGCTAAAAAACGGTGTTGGATCTAGCCCTGATCTCTTGACTGGGTGAGAGTACTCTGCTTAATTCAGAGACTCTGTCCATCACCACCCCTTGTTGTAAATAATTTTGTCCACCCTAAGCGTGGAAGGGTATACTCAGATGTGAGTCCCTTGCTCATTGCACCATCAGGATTCAAGCAAGCCGGGCCGAAGACGGCTGAAATGCCAGAAACCGGTCCCCGGAAGCTTGTTTCCTTCCCAGTGTAAGAATTGGCTTTTGTAGTCTGGTCTGCCCTGTTCCCATGATGCACTGGGCCAGGGACAGACTAATTTGCATACAGCCAGGTTCTGAAACTGGGATGGTGCAAAGAGCTAAAAAACGGTGTTGGATCTAGCCCTGATCTCTTGACTGGGTGAGAGTACTCTGCTTAATTCAGAGACTCTGTCCATCACCACCCCTTGTTGTAAATAATGGACTTGTACCGTGTAGTCGGGGAAGAACATCACCCTTGCATTGTCCACTTTAATGTCTGACAGTTTCCTGGTTTCGCGCAGGATGGTGTCCCGGTCGCGGTAGTTCAGCACCCGCATAAGCATAGGTCTGGGGTTGGAGCCCTCCGGGGGTGGACGGGATGGCACCCGGTGCGCCCTCTCTACTACAAAGTGTGATGACAGCGTGCCCTCCGGTAACAGTTCGCGGAGCCAGTCCTCCATATGTTCCGCCGCTTCCCTCCGCTCCCAGCGTTCCGGCAGGCCCACTATGCGTATATTGTTCCTCCGGGCACGCCCTTCCGCATCCTCCGCCCTGTCCTCGAGAAACTCCACTCGATTGAGGAGGTCACGTACGTGCTTATCCGTCTGTACCAACTTGGGCGAGGCCTCCGCCATAGTCTGTTCCAGGACCGAAGTTCGTTCGGATAGTTTCTTGTGGTCCGCCCTGAGGTGCGTCAAGTCCACTGCCACCTTGTCTATCTTGGTCTCCAGGAAAGTACGGGTCAACTGCATGGACTCTTCCAATCGCTCCATGGCCGCCAGCATGGTGTCCAGTTTGGAGGCTGTCTGGTCATCCTCGGGGTTCTTAGCCATCTTCCCCTTGTTTTGCGCCCCTCCGGTTCCGGTCCTCGCTCTAGTCCCTCCTGACATGGGACTGGTCAGCACTGCAAGGCGGCCGGGACGGCAGGCCCCCACAACCAGCACCGCAGGGTCTTGGGCGTGTTGGTCACGGGGTCCGGCACTCCGCGTCGCCCACTCCGGACGTTGTATAACTGGTGAGGAGACCGCAATCTCGCCAGGGCACCCGGGATCCCGCTAAGCGACACCCCCTAGGGAGGGTACAAAGGTCGCGCCGCAGTTGGTGTAGGAGCGCCTGTGTGCTACTGGATGTCGCTTCAAATGGCGCAATGGTGGCTCACCTCCCGGTAGGCCGCGTGTAGACTAGTCAATCCAGGCCACACGGCCGCTCCGGCTGCCCTTGTTCCTCCGGGTTCGGGAGGATCAATCTGTCCGGGTGGCACAGGATAACACCAATGGCGGTGCAGGGCGTCGTGTCCCTCGCCGTGGGATGGATCACGGGGCGCTGCGCGTGATATTCACGGGATCCGCACCTGCGTAGTCGAGTTCAGCACCCTTGGTGTGCACTGCGCCACCATAAGTACGGCGGAATCGCCTTCCAGCAGGGCTTCACGGCTGTGGCTGTGGCTGCTGCTAAGTGTGGGCCGGATCCCCGGACTCGGGCCAGGCCCGACGCTGGCTGGAAACCACCCCAGGGTAGAGAGAGGACAGGGGCCCAGTTCGCTCGAGGGCGCCGCCTCCACCGTCTTTTGCAAGGGCTCTCGGGCAGCAGGGTCGCTGGTGGCCCCAATCGGTGCGGTGCGGTCCTTTCCTGTGCACCGTGTGGCCCAGCGGGGTGTCTCTGGCACAGCCGACTATGTGGGCCGATGCTCCGGACCCGAGTGGCCGAGGATATCAACTCCGTCACTAAATGTAGGGGCTCCCGGGCAGTGGGGTCGCTTGAGGCACCAGACGCTGCGGTGCGGTCCTGTCCCCCACCCCGTGCTGCTCGGGGGTGGGTGTGCGCGGTGCGGCCTACCTCGAAGGGCCGGATCCCCGGGCTCGAGTAGCCGGTGAGACGGCCGGAAGCGGGCCCCGGCCGGGTAACTGCTGGGGCTCCCGCCGGCCGGAGGGTCCGTGTCACCAATCTCCCCGAAAGTCTCTCAGGCGGCGGATCTGGCTCCCGGTCACACTCGGTGCGAGTGTGGGCCGGCTACAGTGAAAAATGCCGGAGAAATGGCCCGTGGTAGGGGAGCTTCACTCGGAGCTCAGCCCGGGCACGTCCGTCTACATCGCGTGCTAAGCCACGCCCCCACCGTACATTTATTGTATTGTTGTTCTTGTCTGTTCTCATCTACTATTTGTTGGAACATCCCTAGCTGGGACCTCAGTTGCATCAGATAGTCGAGGACAGGCTTATCCTCAGTCCGAGACTCTTCCCAGCTTTCTTTAGTCATCTCCAGTAGGTCTGTAGGTTTCCTGCTAAACAAAAATTTGAAAGGTGAAAACCCAAGGCAGATTTGTGTTTAGCACCTGATTGCTAATAGGGCCAAATGAAGCACTTTGTCCCATCCTCACCCTTAGTAAAGTAACATCTTTTTTAAATGTGAGTTTTATATCTATGAACCAACCAATCGGTTGCCGAAGTCCTTAAGTGGTGGATATCTAATTCCTTATAAATGTGGGCCATACGGTTGGGTATAAAAGGTGTACCCTGATCAGTGAGCATTTATTTTGGAAAAACGACTCTTGAAAAAATCTCCACCATCGCTTTCATGATTTGTTTAGCCTCAATTTGTCCTAATGGTAATTCCGAAGGGTATATGGTTGCATAGGCAACATAAATGATCATGTATGTATAAACATTACTTGAAGTACCTAGGGGTTCGACCGAATCCGTGCCCACCCTGGTAATGAGAAATCCATTCATGGGTATCTTCTTTAATGGTACCTGTGGTAGCTAGTAGGGTCTTCTTGTTTGTAATACAGGGCACTCCCTACAGTATTTTTGTTATTTGAGTATAAACGCCTGCCCAGTAAAAGTGGATGAGTATACTTTGCTCCATTTTTTCCAACTCAAAGTGTCCTCCGAGCAAGTGACTATGTAATAAGAAAATAATCTGTTCCGTAAATGGATCTGGGACTTACAGTCGGTCCTGCCACTCGCTTTTTCAAGCTTCTTTTTATTAAAAAATGAGGCCTTGCCTAATGTCTCCCATCTTCCTCCTGATCTTGATCCCAAAGCTTAATGCACCATTGGATCTTCCAGCTGTGCATTCCAAATGCACAAATGAGACCCTACCTGCTGTCTCCCCATCCTTCTATTTCTGCTCCCATGCATACTGCACTGTCAGATCTTCCAAGTGTATACTTGATGCGGCACTACCCTCAGGAGTGACGTCCCTTCGATGCACACGGTTAGCAAGTGTTCATCCCATTCATTCAATAAAATTTCTTCGTTAGTGTTTTTCAATACTTGGTTACATTTTATTCAATGTTCTTCATTTGTTCTTCAATACACTTAATATTATCATAAGGTGTTCAAAGCATTCATGGTAAATATGCCCAATGCATTTCGGGCATGTGCCCTTCATCAGGGGTCTTTTTGTTCTGTGGAATAATACAAGTATAACATAGGTTCATATGCCAGCTGCACATTGTAAATCTGTATTACATGTCTACACTTTTGAATTTATGCGTGGTTTCCACAAGGAGAAATTGGAGGGGGCAGTGCAGTGGGTGATACAACGGTAAAAAAACAGGTGCAATAGCATGCTGCTCATACTCTGTGTGTATTCATGCTCACGAGTGCTAAATCGATTATCTACGGTTGTGTGCGGTGATGTGGAATGAATCATGCATCCAACCGGTGAACAAACTAACTGTTATTATATGTCATGATGGTAGTGTATGGCAGGCGCCGATTGTTAAAAAGACGGGGTTCGAGAGACGTTCGATTAAACTCCGCGTCAGCGGGTGGCATGCTGTTATGGTGAGATTCTGACCTGTATTGGTGATAGAATCTGCCAAGTCTTAGTGTTTACTCGATGCTCATTCTGAAATGGAAGAATTTGTCACATTATTCCACATATCTATCGTATAGCTGGCGTATTCACGCCTCGCTAGTCTGTGAGGTTTTAAGGCTTACCGTTTTAATATGCGGCGTGTCAATATACTCAAGCTCCGATGTCGGTCGTGGTGTTTGCCGTTCTATCATCGAGGGTGTCTATATAAAGCGGGCTGTGGTTGGAACTTGACGGTCATGTGACCGGAGGCTCGAGTAAGCCTCCTGTTTATTGGCGGTTGCTAGGCTACGCTTTCTTAGCATTCCGATGCGTTTTCCTTGACGCGTGGTTTTTTTTGCGAAATGAAAGATTTAACTTTATGTGTCTCGCTAATCGTGGTGCTGGGTGTATGAGTGAGCGGAGCTATCAGACGAAGTGAAACTTGGCAGCCATTGATGATAAACATTAGTAACAAGCACGGGTAAAAATCAAAATTAAAATACATGTTTGACATAAACAGTAAATAATTAAAAAACGGTGTTTATGAAGTGATATGCACTTAATTTCTATCCACGTTTGTGGCTTCTAATTGTAAACAGTCTTGATTTTGACTGTTAAGTGAATTATACTGGATACATAGACTCTAAACGGTACAGCCCAAAGGACTCAATGAGCGGCTGGAGTACGGCTGTTACCTATAAAATTTCACCTTTATGTGAACTTAACAGCCAAAATCAAGACTGCTTACAATTAGAAGCCACAAACGTGGATAGAAATTAAGTGCATATCACTTCATAAACACCGTTTTTTAATTATTTACTGTTTATGTCAAACATGTATTTTAATTTTGATTTTTACCCGTGCTTGTTACTAATGTTTATCATCAATGACTGCCAATTTTCACTTCGTCTGATAGCTCCGCTCACTCATACACCCAGCACCACGATTATCTAGACACATAAAGTTAAATCTTTAATTTCGAAAAAAAATTAAAAATTAAAAAAACACGCATCAAGGAAAACGCATCGGAATGCTAAGAAAACATAGCCTAGCAACCGGAAATAAACAGGAGGCTTACTCGAGCCTCCGGTCACATGACCGTCAAGTTCCAACCACAGCCCGCTTTACATAGGCACCCTCGATGATAGAACGGCAAACACCACGACCGACATCGGAGATTGAGTATATTGACCCGCCGCATATTAAAACGGTAAGCCTTAAAACTTCACAGACTAGCGAGGCGTGAATACGCCAGCTATACGATAGATATGTGGAATAATGTGACAAATTCTTCCATTTCAGAATGAGCATCAAGTAAACACTAAAAGACGTGGCAGATTCTATCACCAATACAGGTCAGAATCTCACCATAACAGCATGCCACCCGCTGACGCGGAGTTTAATCGAACGTCACTCGAACCCCGTCTTTTTAACAATCGGCGCCTGCCGTACACTACCATCATGACATATAATAACAGTTAGTTTGTTCACCGGTTGATGCATGATTCATTCCACATCACCGCAGACAACCGTAGATAGTCGATTTAGCACTTGTGAGCATGAATACACACAGAGTATGAGCAGCACGCTATTTCACCTGTTTTTTTACCGTTGTATCACCCACTGCACTGTTCCCTCCAATTTCTCCTTGTGGAAACCACGCATAAATTCAAAAGTGTAGACATGTAATACAGATTTACAATGTGCAGCTGGCATATGAACCTATGCTATACTTGTATTATTCCACAGAACAAAAAGACCCCTGATGAAGGGCACATGCCCGAAATGCATTGGGCATAATTACCATGAATGCTTTGAACACCTTATGATGAAATAAAGTGTATTGAAGAACAAATGAAGAACATTGAATAAAATGTAACCAAGTATTGAAAAACACTAACGAAGAAATTTTATTGAATGAATGGAATGAACACTTGCTAACCGTGTGCATCGAAGGGACGTCACTCCTGAGGGTAGTGCCGCATCAAGTATTTATTCCACGCCCAAAGCACAGAGGGCTGTACTTCGAAAGCACCACCTACACACAAAAACGTAACCAACATCATTCAACATTGAGTGCGATTACGACACATCCAAGCATTGCTAATAGATCTTCCAAGTGTGCATTCCAAAGTCCTTATCTCTTTTCCAAATATCATGAGACAGTAAAACAGGTTGTGAAAACCATCCTCACTCATGTCATTTCTTTTATTTTTATACTTCAGTCTAAGTTCTATGGCTGGTTAGGCAATGTTTAATTGGGGTACTAGTTTAAACCACGAACCCGGTAGGCTCCTAAATCATATTAAAAACAAGCATTGACAAAGGTCTCACCTTTGGGACCTTATGTTTGTTTCAACAGCTTTTAGAGATGATATACAGCCTCCCCAATGCTATGCAGCACTGCAAAATATAAAAATAAAAAGAAGAATTTTGGGCTAACTAACATAATGTTTGTGCACCTACAAAATAAGGTGGGGGGCTTTTTTTCAGTTTTCTTGTCCGATCCAAGTTGTGTCAGTAACTAAAAAGAAAGCAAATTATGAGAAAGCATTTTTTTTTACTTGAAAGCTTTCTTGGTGCGCCCGCAGTATCTTTTTTGCAACCAGACAGCTGTTCTGTCTGGTAGGTTTGATTTAATTACATTATTCTTAGCAATCTAAAACAAAAAAAAACTAGACTCAAAATAAATACTAGTTTTTTTGTTCCCAGAAAAGAATATCACACATTGCGAACCCAATAAACAGAAAGTAAAAGAAATCTGTAAACTTTAAGTTACATCTATGACCAGAAAACATACAACACAAACAAGCAGTGTCAAAGCCAATAGATAGCACCTTTTGGAGCTTTTGGCTTTGCCAATAGTTTTTGAGCTAGTATACAACATGGCCATGTCGTTTTGTAGGCATGTGCAATAAGTCACTAAGAATGCGCTCACCTACAAAATGATGTAGGTGCCATTTCTTTCTTTTTATTGACTGATCCGAGATGGATGAATAAATTACTCAGGGGAAGTAATACAGAAGGCGGGAAGAAGAACACCTATGAAAGACAGCAACGTGGAAGAGAGGAGCACACAGCAGAGATAGCAACATGGGGTGTGAGGTGGAAGAGAAGTACACGTGGGTGACAGCTGGAAAACATATACACTCTCATAGAGTGCTGAAGAACTGAAATCTTCATTCTCAGGGGTCTCACTAATACAAAAGAACTTGGCACAGAAGCTGAAATATTAAAAGACATCGTTATTAAATTTAATAAGTGAGGCCACGTCACACAGAAGCCGTAGCAAGTGAATGAGGTAGTCTAAAGAATACAGAACACAGAGGTCTTTTATATGCTTAGTGTGAGAAGTTGGCCTGGTGTGCAGTGTTCACTATTCTAGTGATCACTATATATCAGTCCAAACAACCCTTATTGATGATTGGTTGTAAGTCAACCTTATAGACCAGCTATCCTAGTAGCATGGATACGAGCAGTCTAAGGCTAAGACTCTAGAGGGCGTGTTAAGCCAGCTGTTTTACCATCACATTACCCCTTGAACACCCAGTGAAAGGACACCACACAAGTTGTTATGAAAATAAACAGTGTATTTATTTATAACAAGACTACCCTGGCTCTTTATGAGACAGGGAGCTAAGCACACAACAAAACTCTTATAAAAATACTTTAAGTCGCACAATTTACACAAATGCCCGAGGGGCACGAAAAACCATATACTCTAAAAGTGGAATGCGAATTACTAGCAGGTAAGTAACGATTCTTAGAGGCTTTAGAAACGCTAGGCCTACAATACTGAACACTCAGGTTAGGAGCAGGAGGCCTAGGGACACCACGTGCAGAGTGGGAACTCTCACGCGTAAGGCGGGAAAAAGCCTATGGAAGCTAGAACTCACAAAGTTACTGTTCTCGGGCGAACCCGACTAGGTAGGTCGAAACGACAGTGGATCTGGACCCTTGGATAGTGAGGCTATGCTGGGGCACCGAAATGCCGAAGTTACCTAGCCCAGGGGCTGCGGCTGCACAGGTCTGAAAAGACGTCGGGATTCCTCGTTGACGAACCAGGAGCCTGAAGAAGAAGTTGCTGGCAGGCGGCCAGTGAAGAAAAGTTCGAAGAGATCCAAGCCTGGATCAGGGAAGAAGAAAACCTGAAAGCAGAGGGGACCAAGTTCTTGAATCACTAGCCAGTGATTAAGGGGGCACCAGGATGGCACCGGGCGAAGTCACCGCAGTCAGGTGAGTGGGCGCTGCTGGGCTCTGTAGTCTCACGGACCAGGAGGCGTTGTCGGCGACCAGGATGGAGGTACGAGCTGTCCCACGATGGATGATGCTCTCGATGTCGCTGGACCCAGGATTGGGGCAACAAGTCTTGGCAAATTCAAGCCCACGCGGTGGACCTAAAATGGCGTCTGGAGTGGACCAGGAGGGTCCGGGGTGCTCCTCTTTTGGAAGGGAGCAAGGGCCAGTCTGGAGCAACCAGACCAGCAGCAGTGATGTCGTCGGGCGTCGTTAGGAAGGCCACAAGCCAGCGGGCTAGTAGCCAAACAACGCGGTGAGCAGCAAAAAGCAGAAGGGCCCCACGCAGATCGTGGAGATGCTGGGAGGCTGATCTTCGGTGCTGGAGCGGCTCAGGGTCGGGGCTTCTCGGTCCCCAAAGCACTCACCAGAGGATCCCTCGGCGGTCGTGCTGGAAAGAAGTCGTGCAGTCTTGAAGATGGCCGGTCCCTCGAGGTCTCGTCGCACCCACGGTTCTCAGCTTGGCTGTAGAGGTGGGTAGAGGTCAGAGGTGCCAGGGAAGCCGGTTCTCGTCGAGCTGGGCAGTCGGTTTCCGGAGGAAGGACTTGCAGCAGACCGCAGTGTTCTTAAGATGGTGCCTGCGGATGCAGGGTGACTACTCCTTAGTCACAAGGGAGAATCTTGAAGAAGAAATCTTGATGTCCTTTCGTAGAAAGTCGTGTCTTGATTCCAAAGATGATCTAATCTGGAAGGGGGCCGGCTCCTACCTTTATCTTGGAAAAGGGGGCTGGCATGCGACTAAGTCCTGCCCTATGGGTGGGACCAGGAGGGGGGTGGTTACACCCCTCTCCTTTGGCGGGCTTTCCCCAGCTCGGGGGCTGGTGTGCCCCTGGAACTGGTTCAAGCCAGCCTATGCACAGTGAGCACCGGGGTGCCACTTGCAGTCACCTTCCTCTGTAGCCCTGCCTACCTGGAATACACAAAACCCTGTCTGGGACGGTGCTGGCACCGCCCCTGGCAGGAAACCCTTTGTCCTTGCCTCCTGCTCTGGGAGGACTCCCAGCAGCAGGAGGGCAGACTTGTGTCTCGGTGGCAGCATCCATTTTGTGGATGCTAAGGCTCTGTCTGACTTTAACCGGGGTTACAGGTTACATCCATGTCGTGTCCCTCTAGAAGGGTGGAATGCTAACCCCGTCGCCAGAATTGGCGAGGGGTTAGTATTCCAATTCGTATGACACCTTACTCGACATGTTTTGATAAAGCGATACCAGAGTTGGCATATAACCGCGAGGATTATAATGCACTTAAGAGTATATGGTATGCGATATCATGGAAACGGCTACGGGATGGATCCCGAAAGCCGCAGACAGGCTCAGCTCATGCCAGAGCACTATCTCACACGATTCCAAGCACTCTGCCTTCAGGATTGTTAAGGCCTGCCATAGGAGTGACTGATAGGAGATCTGTGTGTCCATTTTAGGGTTAGATATAGGTATACTATATCTAAAGCAAAGGGTGATTACACCACCTTGCCCCAGCTGTCAAGCAGCCAGTTGTGTCAGATTTGGATGGCCAGCCAGGGGTGGCATAATACATGCTGCAGCCCCTGGTAGGCCCTGGGTACACCTATGCCCTGGGTACCTAGGGTACACTGTACAGGGACTGATAAGGTGACTCAGCATCCAATTGGATATGTACCTAGGGTACATGGAATCCATTTTACAGAGAGAGCAGTAGGCCTGGGGCCCTGAATAGCAGGGTCCCAGGTCAACTAAGTCAGAAAACCAGCAAAACACCAGGCCAAAAAGTTGGGGGCAACCATAGTCAGGGATCTACCTTCCTACATAACCCCCCCCCCCCCAAACGAAAGGAGATAAGGCTATCCTTGCCCGGTAAGCCTATATTGCCTGAGTGGCCATATAAGGAAGTCCCAGCACTGGCATGGTTACCCCCTATCTCATGGTCCACTAAGCAATCCCTCACCCTAAGGGTATCTGAGGGTCTCCACCATAGGGAATCTCTACCTGTGGTGTGTTTTGGCAAAGAAAAAGGCTGGTGCTGAAATGGAGTACTGAAGTGAGGCTCCACTAATTTTGGGCTCAGCTTCCTCCAATCATTTTCCACCATAGAGGCCTTTCTTTCCAAGACTGAGTTGTTTTGGGCTCTCAGGGTCAACCTCTGGCTACCTACAGCTGGAGGTTGGGTCCCTCTGTTTGGCTTACTGGAGGACAGGTCAGGTTTGGGGCCCTCAGGTCCCAGGTTTGGCTGTGCCCAACAGTGTCCATCTGTGGGAGGTCCCTAACTAAATTTAAGGGGGATCCCTCAGGAGTTGATTTTATTTTCACTTGGCTAGGACTACTAGCTTCAGTGCCCTTAATCTGCTGATTGGGGCATTCTTTTGGACAGGGGGCCCTTTGGGGTCCAACACTGGCCTCCCTGACCTCTACAGCCCTGGGCTGACTGAGGCAGGGTAGAGAGGGGCAGGTTACCTGCTCCAGACTGGGTCCCACCTTAGAAGGGTCCACTGACATCAGGGGCTCTGCCAGGCTAGGCCTGACTACCTCTGGGGCAGTTCCTTCACAAGGGGTCAGATCAGTTCCCTGAGGAGGCTGATCCTTTCCTAAAGTCTGGTGGGAGGGAGATTTCTCTTCCTCCTCAATGCTCTCTGTCTGAGTGGAGTGATCCATAGTTTCAGGCTTCACAACACTATCATCTGTCTGAGTTTGAGCTGTGGCCATCACAACTCTCCCAACCTTTTCAGGAGGGGGCTCAGTTTGGGTGTGGGCTGTGACCATCACAGCCTTTACAACCTGTTCTGGGAAGGAAGTTGTCTGAGATTGGGCTGTGACTGGCACAGCCCTCCTGACCTGTTCAGGGAGGACATCTTGGACTGGGGCTGTGGCTCCCACTGCCCCACTAACCTTACCATGGAAGTTTACCATTTTAGAATGGGTTTCTTGCTCTACTTCAGCCCAGACTGAGAGCTCTAAATCATTCCCCAGTAGGCAATCTACAGGCAAGTTTGGTGACACTGCCACTCTCTTGTGGCCAGTGGCACCTCCCCAGCTGAGATTGACCACTGCCATGGGATGATCTCTCTGTACTCCATCAATATTGGTCACCTGGTATGTGGCACCAGGTAAAAGTTGCCTTGAGGGGACTAGACTCTCAGTCACCATAGTGATGCTAGCCCCTGTGTCTCTATAGGCCTCAACTTTTATACCATTGATGAGGGGCTCCTGTCTGTACTTGCCCAAAGTGTTGGGACAAGTTTTGAAGTTGGCAAACCCCATGCCAGTCTCACAGACAAGAGTATCTAAGTTTGGGGACCTGGTTAGGCCAGAGTCCCCAGGAACTCCCAAAGTAAATGCACCCAAATTCTTGGGGGCACTCCCACCACCTGGGGGATTACTACTAGTAGTAACAGGAGGTTTGGGAATGTTACTTGGGGGTATGTTCTCCTTATTGTTATTCTTTGGGCAACTGCTGTCAGTTTTCAAATGACCCACCTGTTTACAGGGATAACAATAAGGTTTCTTCTGGTTATTAGAAGGATTCTGGGACCCACCCCCCTCAGAGGATTTTTGGGGCCCTGATGTGGTTTGATCTGGAGATTTATTCCCACCCTTCTCTTGAGGCTTGGTTGATTCCTTTTTCTGGTCACCACCTTGGTTCTTGGGCCTAATCCTGGTTCTGACCCATTTGTCTGCCCTCTTACCCAATTCTTGTGGAGAGGTCAGATCAGAGTCTACCAGGTGCTGGTGTAATAACTGGTTCTGACAATTATTTAAGACTTGCTCTCTCATAATAAGATTATATAATCCTGTGAAGTCAGTAACCTTGCTACCCAGTAGCCAGCCTTCCAAAGCCTTAGTGGCACAATCAACAAAGTCAGACCAGTCCTGAGACTGAGTTTTCTGGGTGTCTCTGAACAGCAACCTGTACTGCTCAGTGGTTAAGCCAAACCCATCAACCAGTGCATTTTTCAGGACCTGGTAATCATTAGCATCCTCCACTCTTGTAGTGAGGAGCTTATCTCTACCTTTACCATCAAAGGAGAGCCACAGTATAGCTGCCCACTGACTTTGGGGGATGCACTGTACAGTGCAGGCCCTCTCCAAAGCAGCCATCCATTTCTGGATGTCATCCCCTTGCTTAAAGGGGGGCACTATCTTTGTCAGGTGTTTAGTATCTAAACCCTTCTCTTTTTCTCTTGGGAGATTGCTGCCACCAGTGGGAGCTAACCCACTCATCTGCTGCTCTCTAGCAAAGGCAAGCTTCTCTTTGGCCAGGGCAAGTTCTTCCCTTTCAATCCTCAGAGTAGCCTGTCTCATCCTAGCTTCATGCTCCATTCTCTGAGGGTAAGTCAATCTCCTCTGGGGAGAGTTCCTTCTCCTCTGAGAAGAGGCATTAGAGTGCAGAGATCTATTGGAGTCCCTAGAAAGAGATCTATCTCTCCTAACTCCAAGGTTAGGCCTACTTAGGGTCAGTACTGGGGGCCCCCCAGATCCTAGCCCAAGCAAGTCTAAGTTGGCCCTAGTTAGCCTTCTGACTACCTCAAGACCTTTGTCTACCTCGTCCCCAGAGAGTTCCTCTTGATCCTTCTCCTCAACTGCATTGGCAATGTTGGGGAGGTCTGGATCCCCAGAGGTACCCTCTAAGGCTGGCATATTCCCATCTAGCTGAGAAAGCTTTCTCGCATCATAAGTCTCTAAGAGACCTATTAAAAAGGGAATGGTGGGGTTAGACCCCTGTTTCAGTTTCCTGGAGGTACACACTTGTCTCATCTCCTGAAAACTGAGAGCTGCATATCTTGATTTGACCTGTGGAGGGTCAACATCCACAAGGGGAGTCTCAGTAGATTCTCCTTGGGTAGACATGCTTTTTCTAGTGAGGTGTCAGTGGTGCACTTACCTACACTATATGTTTGCCTACTGATCCCTTGCTAGAGTTGTAGTTTAGGGTGTGTTAGGCCCTAGGAGCTACAACAGCTGGTTCAGTAGAACTCAGAGTATTCTAAGCTAAGTTATATGTACCTTAGTACTTATGTGATCTTTCACAAGATATTCTTAGGATATGTGTGGTAAAACAACAGCAAGCTCAAATCCCAACCGCTGCTCACCAATGTGAGAAGTTGGCCTGATGTGCAGTGTTCACTATTCTAGTGATCACTATATATCAGTCCAAACAACCCTTATTGATGATTGGTTGTAAGTCAACCTTATAGACCAGCTATCCTAGTAGCATGGATACAAGCAGTCTAAGGCTAAGACTCTAGAGGGCGTGTTAAGCCAGCTGTTTTACCATCACATTACCCCTTGAACACCCAGTGAAAGGACACCACACATGTTGTTATGAAAATAAACAGTGTATTTATTTATAACAAGACTACCCTGGCTCTTTATGAGACAGGGAGCTAAGCACACAACAAAACTCTTATAAAAATACTTTAAGTCGCACAATTTACACAAATGCCCGAGGGGCACGAAAAACCATATACTCTAAAAGTGGAATGCGAATTACTAGCAGGTAAGTAACGATTCTTAGAGGCTTTAGAAACGCTAGGCCTACAATACTGAACACTCAGGTTAGTTGCAGGAGGCCTAGGGACACCACGTGCAGAGTGGGAACTCTCACGCGTAAGGCGGGAAAAAGCCTATGGAAGCTAGAACTCACAAAGTTACTGTTCTCGGGCGAACCCGACTAGGTAGGTCGAAACGACAGTGGATCTGGACCCTTGGATAGTGAGGCTATGCTGGGGCACCGAAATGCCGAAGTTACCTAGCCCAGGGGCTGCGGCTGCATAGGTCTGAAAAGACGTCGGGATTCCTCGTTGACGAACCAGGAGCCTGAAGAAGAAGTTGCTGGCAGGCGGCCAGTGAAGAAAAGTTCGAAGAGATCCAAGCCTGGATCAGGGAAGAAGAAAACCTGAAAGCAGAGGGGACCAAGTTCTTGAATCACTAGCCAGTGATTAAGGGGGCACCAGGATGGCACCGGGCGAAGTCACCGCAGTCAGGTGAGTGGGCGCTGCTGGGCTCTGTAGTCTCACGGACCAGGAGGCGTTGTCGGCGACCAGGATGGAGGTACGAGCTGTCCCACGATGGATGATGCTCTCGACGTCGCTGGACCCAGGATTGGGGCAACAAGTCTTGGCAAATTCAAGCCCACGCGGTGGACCTAAAATGGCGTCTGGAGTGGACCAGGAGGGTCCGGGGTGCTCCTCTTTTGGAAGGGAGCAAGGGCCAGTCTGGAGCAACCAGACCAGCAGCAGTGATGTCGTCGGGCGTCGTTAAGAAGGCCACAAGCCAGCGGGCTAGTAGCCAAACAACGAGGTGAGCAGCAAAAAGCAGAAGGGCCCCACGCAGATCGTGGAGATGCTGGGAGGCTGATCTTCGGTGCTAGAGCGGCTCAGGGTCGGGGCTTCTCGGTCCCCAAAGCACTCACCAGAGGATCCCTCGGCGGTCGTGCTGGAAAGAAGTCGTGCAGTCTTGAAGATGGCCGGTCCCTCGAGGTCTCGTCGCACCCACGGTTCTCAGCTTGGCTGTAGAGGTGAGTAGAGGTCAGAGGTGCCAGGGAAGCCGGTTCTCGTCGAGCTGGGCAGTCGGATTCCGGAGGAAGGACTTGCAGCAGACCGCAGTGTTCTTAAGATGGTGCCTGCGGATGCAGGGTGACTACTCCTTAGTCACAAGGGAGAATCTTGAAGAAGAAATCTTGATGTCCTTTCGTAGAAAGTCGTGCCTTGATTCCAAAGATGATCTAATCTGGAAGTAGGCCGGCTCCTACCTTTATCTTGGAAAAGGGGGCTGGCACGCGACTAAGTCCTGCCCTATGGGTGGGACCAGGAGGGGGGTGGTTACACCCCTCTCCTTTGGCGGGCTTTCCCCAGCTCGGGGGCTGGTGTGCCCCTGGAACTGGTTCAAGCCGGCCTATGCACAGTGAGCACCGGGGTGCCACTTGCAGTCACCTTCCTCTGTAGCCCTGCCTACCTGGAATACACAAAACCCTGTCTGGGACGGTGCTGGCACCGCCCCTGGCAGGAAACCCTTTGTCCTTGCCTCCTGCTCTGGGAGGACTCCCAGCAGCAGGAGGGCAGACTTGTGTCTCAGTGGCAGCATCCATTTTGTGGATGCTAAGGCTCTGTCTGACTTTAACCGGGGTTACAGGTTACATCCATGTCGTGTCCCTCTAGAAGGGTGGAATGCTAACCCCGTCGCCAGAATTGGCGAGGGGTTAGTATTCCAATTCGTATGACACCTTACTCGACATGTTTTGATAAAGCGATACCAGAGTTGGCATATAACCGCGAGGATTATAATGCACTTAAGAGTATATGGTATGCGATATCATGGAAACGGCTAAGGGATGGATCCCGAAAGCCGCAGACAGGCTCAGCTCATGCCAGAGCACTATCTCACACGATTCCAAGCACTCTGCCTTCAGGATTGTTAAGGCCTGCCATAGGAGTGACTGATAGGAGATCTGTGTGTCCATTTTAGGGTTAGATATAGGTATACTATATCTAAAGCAAAGGGTGATTACACCACCTTGCCCCAGCTGTCAAGCAGCCAGTTGTGTCAGATTTGGATGGCCAGCCAGGGGTGGCATAATACATGCTGCAGCCCCTGGTAGGCCCTGGGTACACCTATGCCCTGGGTACCTAGGGTACACTGTACAGGGACTGATAAGGTGACTCAGCATCCAATTGGATATGTACCTAGGGTACATGGAATCCATTTTACAGAGAGAGCAGTAGGCCTGGGGCCCTGAATAGCAGGGTCCCAGGTCAACTAAGTCAGAAAACCAGCAAAACACCAGGCCAAAATGTTGGGGGCAACCATAGTCAGGGATCTACCTTCCTACACTTAGGATTTACAAACTCAACATAAAAGAAAGGGGCAGTCCTAGCTTCTGCAAGCATACAAAATACCTAATATGGACATACAAGATCTGCAAAATATTAGCCAATAGAAAAACATCATGTAACCAGAATGTCCCCCTTACGTCGTGTTTCTGCCCAACCCATAAGTTAATTAACTACAGCACTTATAGGTCAATCAGTAATGGCAGAACATGTCCGTATGAAGTTAGGCCAGCTAGTGTCTGAGATTGCTTTCAAAGCAAGGACAGAGGGGGGTTTTCTACACGTTGCAGTCCAAAGGGCAGAAACACTTCAAGAATAGAGCAGTCTGTGTAAAGGCAACACAAATTCATGACAAATGTAAGATGGAGTCAAAATTAAAGAACCTCAGTGCTTAGGAAAAATGTTTTAAAAGTAGTTCCCTGAAAGTGAGTAGTGGAAGGACGCAAGTACGCACGGGCGTGAGAAATTCACTACCCAAAATAATTTGTCAACCCTGGAATCCCTACTCTTCAAGATTTCAATAAATAACCGTTACTTTTTCAATGGCTAATTAATTTATCATCCTCCTGGCCCCAGGGCAGATTTTCTTAACACTCTGGGTCAGTCCTTGGATGTGATATCTCAGTCGTCTGATTTCACACTCTGGGTGACTTAAATTTACACCTTGAGGACCCTCTAGACAGGAATGCAGTACATTTTATTGATGTCATGAATAGTCTAGGACTTACTCAGCAGGTAATTGGTAGCACCCACTCTGCAGGGCACCTGCTGGACTAAGTACTCTCTAATAATAATTTTTTACAATGTCTCCCGTCTCTCCCGCTGTCTTGGTCTGATCACAAAGCTGCGATGCTCTCCCTTCTCTTCATCAATCTGGCTTAGAGAGTTTAAGAAATAAACATCCCAGACGGTTCCAACCATGGAACAAAATTTCAACGGAAACCCTAGAAAGCTCCCTTACCAAGAATCCCCCTGAGATTAACAATGACACTAACACAGCAGCAGTTGCCTTCAAGCAGTGGCTTCGCAGCTTAATTGATTATCTTCTACCAGTAAAGACCACTACCAACTGTAGATCAACACGTTCTAAACCCTGGTATAATGAGCATCTTAAACTTCAAAAACAAAAGTGCTGCTGTCTAGAAAGGAGATGGAGTAACTCCTTGGCCACCTTCTTTCAGGACAAAGTTAAATCAGTCTACATCGTTTTTTCTATTTCCCTGCCCCAAGGCGCTACCCCCTCCCAATGTACGCCAGCCTCTCCTGACATGCCCAAGGAGGTCTCCTCAGTCACCACAAAACCTCTCAATCCTCCAGAACTACTTCACTTTCCATCATTCACCCCTGATCAGTCCACCAAACTACTTCAGTCAACCAAATCTGGCTCCCCATTGGACCCCTGCCCCTCCAAGACCTTTCATCTTCTTCCAGAAGTATTTGCTACTCATTTGTCTCCCATCTTCAACCAAATGTTCTCCTCAGGCATCTTTTGCACCAACTGGAAATTAGCATCAGTCCTCCTTCTTCAAAAAAAAAAGCTAACTTAGCGGCCCCTAATAACTATCGCCCGATCGCAAGACTCCCCCTGCCAGCTAAAATCGTCGAGAAGGCCATCAACGTAGTAATATCTGACTACATCGAGAAACATGCATTCCTGGATGCCACCCAGTTCAGCTTCAGGAAGCACCATAGCATGGAACTGGGACTGATCTCAGGATCTGAACAGATCAGGCAGACGGTTGATGGAGAGGGCAATGCAGCACTTGTGCTGCTTGACGTCTCCGCTGCATTCGACACTGTTAATCACAAAAAGCTACTGGAATGCCTTGACAGGATAGGCATAAAAGGAAAAGCTCTTACCTTACTTGGATCATTTCTGTCTGGTCGAGAACAGTTCATAGCTCTTTCCTAATTCAAATCACCCAATTTTACACTGCCTTGTGGGGTACCCCAGGCTTCATCATTGAGCCTTACCCTTTTTAACATCTATGTTACCCCTCTGGCACAGTTGATTCGATTTCTCTGGGTTCCTTAGCAATTTCTTACACCGACTAAATCGTGGTGTCAGTGACAAGTTCTCCAGCGGACACAGCATCACAGTTGTATACCTGTCTCCGCCAAGTCGGTGATTGGATGACCACCAACTGTCTGAAGTTAAATTCCAATAAAACTGAGGTTCTACTTTTTGGCAGCAACACCACTTTTTGGTCTCCAGCTTTCTGGCCATCAAAATTGAGCTCTTTGCCCATCCCTACAAATAAAGTAAAAATCTGGGCGTCACCTTCGAATCCAAGTTCACATTTGAAGGCCATGTGATCAAGGTCACCTCTGTATTCTTCTACACATTAAAATTACTTAGGAAAATCTTTCCATCCATACCTGTCAATCTACGCAAGCTGGTGATCTCTGCTCTGGTTCTGTCCAGAGCCGACTATTGCAACGGTCTTTTCATCAAACTCAGGACTAAATGCCTAACTAAGCTGCAGATTGTACAAAATGCTGCAGCGCGCATTTTGCTGGACATTTTTAAGCACAAATCTGCTGCTGCTGCACTAAAAGAGTCACACTGGCTACCAGTGAAAAGATGTATTGAGTTCAAAGCTCTCTGCATACTATTTAAAGCAATCCATGACATAGGACCAGTCTTTTTCAAGCAGATTTTCCAAAAATACATTCCTACCCGACTTCTACACTCTGCTCAGTCTCACACTCTGGTGATTCCTAGGTTAAAGAAAAGTTCCTGGGGTGGCAGAAGCTTTTTGGTTGGTACTACCAGACTCTGGAACTCTCTTCCCCCGAGGTTAAAAGGCAAAACACAATTGTTGGCCTTCAGGAAAGCGTTTAATCTCTGATTCCTAACTAGATCTTACGGCATATTTAACTCGATGAGCTAGCACCTAGGCACCTTCAGGTAACTGTACTGCACTCTCGAAATGTATTATTTATTTCATTTCAAGTAAAGAGGAATGCTCTAAGAAAGCGACAGACCCAAGATGGACTAAACAAACCAGTGAGTAAGAAGCAAGCGAATGAGAGTAACAATAACATCAACCAATGGTAAGCAATGGGTGGGCTCCGTACCCAACTATAAACTGACAATAGGTCTTTTCGTAGACAGACGGATTGCACTGTCTAGTGGGGAAGACCTAAAAAATGTACATACAAACAAATCCTATTGAAAATGTTGTTCCTGAAGACTTCATGCCTGTGCCTTGCATGCACGCAAAGAAACATTATTTTAATAATTTTGTCTATTCCACTCTCCAGAGTGGTATAGTTATATACAACATATGCATTTTTGTCTTTGCAGACAGCAAGCCTCCATGTACACATCTCTGTTAGGAAAAAGTGCAGCTATTTATTCTGTTCAATTTGAATTTAATGGCAGAAAAGGAGTGGAGTTTAGAGGTCATCCATTGGGGCGTTGTGTGCTGGTTATTGGTTTTGGGCAGAGGGATGAACACTGCTTCAGATGTAAAGGGTGATACTTGAGACGATGGAGATGCAGCAATACGTTGCTGAATTGTTTTTATGGTAATGAGTGTTTGACAAACAGAAATGGCACTGATCTCTGCTCTGCCAGACTCTGCAGACCTCTCCAACCTAGCCTGTACATCAGCAGCCAGGGTTGGACTGGGACAGGAAGCAGGCCCAATCACAAAAATAAAAATGGCAACAATAAATAAATCAGATACCTAAAAAGTGGCCTATACTTGTAAATCAGGGCAGTCTTAAACTTGTAAAGGCAAACTATATAGGTATTTCGCAAGGTATGGGAGTGATAGATCGAATTTCCAAATTTAGCATTCAACTGAAAAGTGATTAATGTATGCTGATTAACACATGTAAGATAAATACAATTCTGTAGTAGGAAATCATGCTTAGGCATTGCAATCATACAAATGAAGAAATATGATGTACTGATAAACTAACTACTGTAGCCATATTAACGTTTATTTTATATGTAAGGGTTAAAAGGCCTATTTTCACATTAAACTGTTGCCTTGCACAAGATGTTGCTCTTTCCCACTGCAATGCTGTAACTTTCCAGAAGCCAACTGTTAGGTAGTGAGAAGGCATTTGTTATTTATTAGACAACTGATAGTAAGGTTCTCACCGGAAGGAGAGGAGATGGCAGAAAACACTTGTGTGAAGAACTGTTTGACCCAGAAGATGTGAACAATATTTGGGGGCATATTAACAAGGGCCAGCGATAATTATCGCTGGCCCCACATAGCGATAGTAATATTATCGCCGGCTATCGCTGAAAATTATCACCATGATAATGCTATATTTACAATGTATAGCGCTATGGCGATAATATTTTAGCGATAGCGGTGTTTACCATGGAACATCGCTGGTTTTCCAGCGATCTTCAATGGAAAACAGCTATAACATTGCTGATACGACCCTGTGGTCGTATCAGCATAATCCACCTACCATTATTAGTATGCCTTAGTCTGCAATTTAACAGACGTTACATTCCAGCGTTAAGGCTGAGGTAGAGCGATTTTTTTTTTATCGCTGCACCTCCTTGTTAATATCACGAAGCTGCCTGTGCAATATTTTCATGTGTTTTTTTCACAGCCACGCCTTCTTTGCATCTCATTAGAGATGCAAGGTGAGGCTGTGAAAAAATGGGCTCTACATCAAAAAAACATGCGCTAGCGTGTCCTTGATGATATTGCGATATAATTATTGCCACCCTTGCTAATATGCCCCATAATTTTTAAGGACGTGATTCTGTAGTCTGTTGTAAATATGTGAAAAAGTAAGGTGTTCATCTGCTCCCAGAGTTTGCTCAGAACTGATTTGATGTTGGATATGGGGAATGTATTAATTGTTGCAATTCGGTTCGAGCAGATTTGTATTAGTGTATGTTCCTTTTGTAGGATTGTTTTCAAAAGAAACCCCCTCAGAGCCCTTTTCTTTCTCATCCAGATATCTATGTCTGTATATCAGATATTATAGCTGAGAATACTTTCCAACTTTGCAAAATTCTCCATTGCTTAAGTGTGATGGCTTCATGCCTTTACATTTCCATTCTCTCATCAGAACTCTTCATTTGGGTTTCTGAACTGACATCTTTCTTTGCTTATTGGAGAAAATGCCATTCTTATGCCTCAACTCGATTTTTCTAGATTAGGGAATTCCTTTATGAACCACACTTGTAATATTTTCTCTATTTCATTTGTTTGCCCACCAATGCAATATTTTATCTTGTTTTGAAATATCGACTAATGAATTATTTGAATCTGTAATGATGATGACTAAATATTAATAATTATTAAATAACTAAACCGATTTTAATTAATTTGTTAATAAAACCCTTTAACTTACACCGTTTCTCTCAAGTAATTTTTGTGACGCCCCAAATCAACTTCACTGTTCATGCTGTTTGATGTAAATGATTGTTTCTTCTCAATGCTCTATGTTGATGCAGAAAGGTCCATTCAACCAATGGCAACGGATATTTAATGATTGCACTCGAAGACTGAGGGGGTGATTACGATGGCAGACGGACTTCAGTCCGTCCGCCATCGTGTCGGAGAGTGGGACTGTCCACCTACAAGGCGGCAGTCACATCGGGGGTATTACGATGGCACCGCCACTGTGGCGGTCCCATCTACCATCTTTAACATTGAGGCTGGTGCTGCTAGCTACAGCACCCGCCGCAATGTTAAAGATAAACAGTTTACATTTCCCTGCACTACTTGGCAGGCACCATGCGGTGCCTGTCACCTGGTGCAGGGAAATGTAGGGGGCACCATGGCACCCCCCCAGTGCCCAACCACCTCCCCCCAACACAAGGGAGGGCCGCAACGGGCCCCCGAATCCAATACCCGCCAGCCTTTCCATGGCGGTTTCACAGCCATGGAAAGGCTGGCTTCCTTGGCTTCCTGCAGCATCGTAAATTGGCGGACAGTGCCTGCCAGGCACCGCCACCATTCTACGCATGCTTAGATATATATCTGCCAGGCATTCTACGCATGCTTAGATATATATCTGCCAGGGAATCGGAACGATAGCCCGTGGCGAGAACGTGGTGGGTGGACTTTGCATCCGCCAGCACACCTCCCACCATCATATTATGGCATGCGGAGAAATGCTCGCCGATGGCGGTGAAACCAAGATATGGTAGAACACGCACAGCGAAGAGTATTCTTCAAAGTGATGCGTTATAGAGTGCTTCAGGGGTACCACTCTCTGATCCTTGAGTGTGATGAAATATCCGATGTAGGTAGCGTCCCCTAGATTAGGGGGCGTCCCCCTGAGCACAGCCAGGACACCCAGTCAACTGAGCGAGGGTTCTAAAAGATAGGACAGGTTGTAGTAGCCAGTGACCACAAGTTCACATCATGGTGAAATTTGTATTCTTGTATCGATATTTCATCCTTCATATCAAATACAGATGCATCGAAAATGAATAATTAAATCTCTTGTTTGAAATGTGTCTCCCGATGCATTTCGGGCATCAACATGGCCGTTCGTCAGGGGAGAATGTCTGCAAAATAAACATGGCAAAGAAAACATGAGGAGACCACTCCTAAAAAATCACAATGAAGAATTGAACCCGCAATCCGTGATGGACCATATATCTTAGATATTGACGGTATAAAATCCAATGAACGCCAATGGTAACAAGCAGATTGTGAACAAATAAAGTAACATAGTTCTAGGCTGTACAGAGGAAAAAGATCCAAGATTGGAAAGTTGCTAAAAAGTCGTCCCAAGTGCAACGTGTGTTGCGATAAACCGAGAAATATGAGTAGAGATAGGCAAATAAGATCATGATGGACCATGTGTCTTAAATTAAATAAAATAACGAGCAGACTCTGTGAACCTGAGTGTTCAAACGCGGAGTTCAGAGAGTGTAAAGATCAAGGGAGAATGCCCAAAGAGAGGGGACTGTGATAGATTGTGGATACACAACAAGAAAATGAGCGCCATTTTGTAATGGTAAAATCCAATGTGAAAAGGACTGTGATAGGGTGAGGATGCACGGCAAGAGAAAAAGCGCCATTATGAGGTGGTGAAATCAGATCTGGAAAAAAATATGGTGAAGAAAACAGATGAAGGTGAACGGGACATGTTATAAATAAGATCAACCATATTCAAAAACGATCTACAATATAAAGATAAGTTCATAGAAATAGTGAAGTAGGTATACATTGGGTGCAAGATGGTTGCATAGATGGCTGACATTAAGAAAAAAACATAATAATGCGAGTGTGAGCAAACTGGCAATTATGAAATAAGACACGTTTCAAACGACAAGAGATTTAATTATTCGTTTTCGATGCATCTGTATTTGATATGAAGGATGAAATATTGATACAAGAATAAAAATGTCACCATGATGTAAACTTGTGGTCACTGGCTACTACAAACTGTCCTATCTTGTAGATCCCTCACTCAGTTGGCTGGGGTCCTCGGCTGTGCTCAGGGGGTCGCTACCTACATCAGATGGCAGTGGTTTCACCGGCATCGTAATCGGCCTCTGACATACAAGAATCCCGGCTCCAACAGGAGACTACCTGCATTTGCGCTTGCTGCAGGCAATGTTGTATAAAAGTTAAATCAACAGGAAAAACACCATCATAAGCAGTGTAAAACAGGCCCACAAATAGCCAGAAACTGGCCCATACTGACTTTGTCAGACTGGCTCTTCTGCCAAATTGCCCTAAAGGCCAGTCTGTCCCTGTCAGCAGTGACAAGCAATACCTCCTAGACCGGTACGAGAAAGGCTGAGGCATGCTGAACCTGCCTGACCCAGAGCCTCAGGCCTTGGCTTTGTGCTGCCTACTGTCATTGCCCAAGAACCTGACTCCAAGCCAGACGCTGCCGTATCCAGAAGAGCTGAGGCCTGTGCTAGCACTCTGCAGAATATGTCAGGAATCTCACTAAGAGGCGGAGGCAGGACACACACATGGGCAGCCACCATGACTGCAGTGATGTTATTTTAATATGACAGACACTGATGAGAGGACAAAAGTAAACATTCTCTGCGTGACGTTTGTGTTTTTTTTTCTTTACTGGTGTCTGATTTCTTTTTCTTGAAAATGCACAGTGCCAAGCATTCTCATGAAAAGAAAAACCACACCAAAGGAGACTCTTTCTTATATTGCGGCAAACAAAGTGTAAATTGCAGGCATCATGGGCCTTTGACAATTTCGCACCTAATGAACGATTTGCAAAAACACTGAAAGCTAGACGCTTTGCCCATTGGTGTTTGTAGTGCAATCTTGACCAAAGGATAATCCCTCTGATCCAAATGGACTCATTTTAAATGTTCGCTTCTGCAAGGAAGGATCTGTTGGGGTCTACCTGATTTGGATGAATGAAAGTATGCCTATATCTTAAGTCCGATAATTCTTCTCCTTCCTACCCTTTCATCTGTGCGGGGAAATAGAAGGCCATCATAGGGCTCGGAGTCCAGTATATGGGTAGTTGGGTCCATCCAACTTCCATATGCTCTTCTTTCGTTTGGGAACAAAAGCGAGCTATGTAGTCCCATTCTCCACAGACAAAACAGTATGATTTCTGTGAGTCATAAAAATGTTTAGGGCTTAAGGGACCAATTGAGGAACATAACCTAGATTAAAGGTTCTTTAATGAGAAAGTTGATACTTTTGCTGTTTTTTAGCCCTTCACATGGGCTCATGGGCCCCTGAGCCGTGGAATATGTTGTGGCCATCTCAATGGCTGGTGAAATAGTCAAATCATTATGCTATTATAGTCACCTTTGTTTCGAGATGAACAAAGCATCTCAATGGCTTGTGAAATAGTCAAATCATTATGCTATTATAGTCACCTTTGTTTCGAGATGGACAAAGCATCTCAATGGCTTGTGAAATAGTCAAATCATTATGCTATTATAGTCACCTTTGTTTCGAGCTGGACAAAGCATCTCAATGGCTTGTGAAATAGTCAAATCATTATGCTATTATAGTCAGATTTGTTTCGAGCTGGGCAAAGCTTCTGGAAATTGCTCCAAGCAGATTTGTAACATAATTTGGTCTTTGATTGCATCTTGGAGACATAATCACTTATCAGCCCAGTCTTTGAGTCAAAAAAATTGGGCTTGTGGCGAGTCTTTCTTCCTGCAATGCAGCCAGTATGTCTCTTCGTCATTACCTAGGGCCAGCTGTACAGAGACTTCCATTTGCAATTTGCTGATAACTCATTTTTGTGATTCGCTATTAGGCAATGGCAAACAGCTATGTACAACAGTGTGTTTCACACTGTTTGCTATTCCCAATGGGTCACAAGGGATCTGCCTCATCAATGTTCATAGGCAAGTTGCAATTTGCAACCCATTGGGAATGGCTAGCACTCAGAGGGATGGTGGTCTGCTGGGGTCAGCAGACCACCATGTCTGTGACTGCTTTTTAAATAAACCCAGATCTTTTGACTGGGTGTGAGTGTTTGATTGGTTCGGATGCTCCGTCCATCACCACCCCCTTTTGTACTGCTTTTTAAATAAAGCAGTTTTTTATTTAGAAATGAATCCAGTTTTCTGTAAAGGAAAACGGGATGCATTTAAAAAATAACAACGAAAAGTTTCCTTTTATTAAAAAATGTTGGCACCCACATTCACAAAGGGGAAGGGGTCTCTTGGGTTCCCCTTCCCATTTGTGAATGAGTCGCCACACCCTTCACAGAGTCGGTAAAGTATGAATGTTTCGCAACCGCCTTCTGGTCGCAAATCATTCATGCATGCCCCTGCAACTCGTTATTAGGAAGGGACGGCCTTGGCACGCCCCTTCCTAATAGCGGTTCGCGAACCCAATTTACAATTTGGTCAAAGCTTACCGGATCGCAAATAGGGCCTATCAGCCAGATTCATCAAGGGAAATGCGCTCGCAAAAGGCCCAGATTCTGAGAATCTGGCCCTTTGCAAGTGCAATTTTTGCATTTGGGATTCATCATCCCAAATGCAAAAATCGCTAATAAAGAATTCGCAAATTTGCGAGGATTAGCATTTAAGGAATCTCTATTAGAGATTCCTTAAATGCTATTCATGAAACATTGGCGAATTCGCAATTTAGGACCGCTATTTACCACGAAGTCAAACCTCGTGGTAAATAGCGAAAACTTAGAAAAATGCATTTAAATGCATTTTTCTAAGTTGCATGTTACACACACACATGTGCTTTGGACATGTGTGTGCACAACATCAGTGTAAATTCACATTTCAGGGGTGCTACAGGGTGTCCTTTGTACACCCCTGCACCCTTGAAATCACATCCTTATTTGCGATTAGCAATTTGCTAATCGCAAAGAAGGAACATGTAGGAATCGCAATAATATTTGCAATTCCTACATGAATCCCGTTTTGCAAGTCCTTAATAGCGATTCCTTATGAATCGCTAAAGACTCGCAAAACAGGTCTTTGATGAATCTGGCTGAAACTGTCTTCCTCTCTCTTTTCCCGCTGTGTTCCCCAACTCTAGGACAAGACACACAAATAGTCTTTTGTCGCTCCCCTCTTAGCACCTTCCTGACCTTGCTTGTTATTTTTCTCTTTCACCTACTCCATCAGTGACACCAGCTTTTTATTGACATGGGCACATTTTAAGCTCTTTTCACATCATTAATCCTTCATTCACTTTATTGCATAAAATGGGTGACAAAGATAAAATGTGATCTGCCATTCCTGTGTGGGCTCGATGATTCAGATCTACAAAATGGTGACGCTGAAACAAACATGAAGTGAGTAGCCTCTTAAAATCACTGTGAAGCTCATCTAAATGCATTATTGTGACTTTATATCCTTAACATCAAGAGCTTTTTGGCTTTTTTTACACTTCCCCTGTATATTTTGCAAGTAGTTTTGAGCGAATTTCTATGTTCATGAAAATACTACAGAGTTGTACTTTGAAGGTTAGTAAATGCTTGATTGTTTTTTCTGTAATATACGTAACAGCAATCAATTGGCAAAGAGGATCCTTGTAATAAATATAAGAACATTGGAATGTTGTGAGCTCCATTGAAGACAATCGAGCAGCAGCAGCCTATATAAACTGTTATGCTCTCAACATGTCACTGTACGTATAAACAGCCTCCGACTTTCTCTTTCCCCTGCCTTTCCAAAATGCACAGAGTGGACAGTGGAAAGCTGTGCTGTTGGGCACACCAGAGCCTTCCCCCTCCATCCTCCCTAGCTCAGAGTCACTGGAGCCTCAGAGGGAGGGAGAGATGGGTAATGCTATTCAGCTCCTGGGGTCTCCCTGGCTCAGCGGAACGAAAAACAGCAGTTTAGCCAAGCTAGTGAGAACCAGCGGCAGCCCCTTTTCAAAGCGCTTGTTTTGAATGTTCAACAGCTAACACCCGTCATAGCTGTTAGATGTTGAACAATCACCACAACAGCTGTGAATCAAAGGCATCGGAGCTTCGGGGATTTGAACTCCATCGAGCTCTGATGCTTTTGTTTTTAAAATTAGGACGTTCGGCCCTCTGGCGGCTGAATGTTCTAATAGCCTTATAGCCCGCGGTAGCTCCGATATACCAGCCATTGAAGGCCTGCTCCCATGTTAATGTGAAGCCTGCCACTGTAGGCTACAGGCTATTTGAAGCGCTTTGTAAGTTCTTTACATTTGAATGTAGGTTACCTGATTTGAATCTAATTATATATGCCTTGGGAATTGTGTTTTAGTGATTTCCCCAAATCTGAAATAAACATATTGGGGGCTATTTTGAAAGGTATTTTGCAGTATGTAAAGTAGTACTTCTGTAGTACTCTTTCGTGTACTCTTACATGCCTTTGTGTATTGCCCCCAAAACAACTAAAATGGAAAAGTTCAGTTATATTAAGTTTTTACAAAAATCGTGTACTTTTTTGTACTTTTACAAGTGGGGAGTTGGCTACTTTGGGCTGATTCACAAAAACACATAAGACACATAAGTGTACGTAAAGGAGTGCACTTGTAGGGTATGCACACTTTGTTCCACGTCATTCTTGTCGACGGACAACTGGTAGAAGCCATTTGTAATTGGCCAAGTTGAACTAGTGTATCCAAGAACTACAAGTGTGATCACAGACAAATGAACTCAGGGACATCACTTGATGAGCTAAGTGCAATTGGATTGCCTTGACAGCACACAATGCAACCACTGAAGAAAAAAACACGAGGCAAATTTGGTAAAATAAAAAGTGTAATCATGTATTTTGGATTTAGAAGACTGCACTTCGCCTTTAGCAATGAGAGATTTAACCACAGTTACCTCCAGCTTTCTATTAAACAGGCACTTTAAGGAATGATAGTACGCAACCGATGAGCATCAATGTTTGCAGTTATAGATTGGAATATTAAAATATTGATCCTGGCAACATTTTGGAAGTAAAGTTCCTGTTTTATTAATTTTGTTTTTAAGGATTTTATTATTATTGTTCTAATCTTTGTCATATATTGAGTACTAAAATTCTAACGTGTGGCTATCTTCAAAAGAGATTGAAGAATGGATCAGATTGTTGCTGTTTTGAGCTCTTAGGCTCAAAACAGGCTAATGGTATGGAAAAGAGGGTATGGAAAAGAATTACTGTGAAAAAATCACAATATCTGGTGTGATAATCGTATAAAAACAAAGAAAAAGTACCTGCAAAAAATATGTAAATATAGTTTGAATCATTTTCTGGCTTCCAGAATTTCAAGAGCCCAAAATGACGTCTAGGGGTTTCCCTGACCGTATCAATTGTCTGCTGAAGGTCAAACGCTGTGGGAAAATAACATTATTCCTATTCATCACTTTGGGACGAACAGGGCAAAGGAGTAATGTGCAAAGATAGTTGCACACAAATGACGAAAAGTGGCTAATAATAAAATACTTTGGCATTAGCAATTGACACTGACCTACATGTTAAACAAAATGGGAGTTAGAAAAAAGGCTAGGCTATTATCATAAGTTATATTAAAGAGAGAAAGGAGTAGACTTCAGTATCAAAGCTACAAAAATATGAGACCATCCATTGCAAAGTATGTAAATAGCGCTTGAGCATGCCAGTGTTTAATTTTGTCAGAACCGGATTCTTGGCTTCAGTGTGCACCACCCACAGTCACGGCGGAAGCGGCCCACTTCCACCAACGGGGCAGCGCACTTCCACCAACGGGGCCGCCCCCGCACCTAGAGTGCTGTCCACAGGGCTTCTGTTAACAAGAGACCCACCTACAGCTAGCGACAGCTGCTGAACTTTTAAAGTTGCGGGCCTAAATGCTCTGCTCAACCAGGACCAAGTCAGACCAACTTTTCCTCAGAGCTGCATTTGGGGGGTCCTCCTCCTGAAAAAAACTTTAAACAAAACAGTGCCCAATACTTACTTTATAGCCTAATTTTCACATAAATAGATTAGATGTTCTGACGTTCTGAAGGGGCATTCATTGAATATTTCAATAAGTTTGATAAATGTGTCAAATAAATAATCAAGTGCCATGAACTGACTCTTTTCTTAAAAGGGCACCATACACCAACACTGCAGGAGAAGCCTACTTCAACTACTGCTAAGACTGAAAATATGAGCACTGGGGAGGGAGAGGAAAGGTGTAGGACTATCACACATTGATGAGAATAAAATGTATGAGACCTAAAGAGGAACTGGCCTTTGCAGTCTTGATACCTGTAAGAAAGCTCAGTGGGATGCTACTCAGTTGCGGAGATCTGTGCCTAGCCGGCAGGTCACAGGTTCATCAGAAAGCCGGAAAGTGAACACAGAGGTTTTTTTTTCTCCTGATAAAAAAATCCTGCCCCATAAAGGATAATATTTAAAATTTCATGTTTGCTTTACTTGGGAGTCAAACAATAACAGTAAATTAAAACACTTTGCCACTAATGCTGGGGTAGTGGACTGGGCAGCAATTTTATTCATACGACCAGCAGTATTAATTATTGAGGCCTGGGACTGGAGAGGCACTGGTCAAAAATTGAAAAAAGAACCAGCATTGGTTATGCCGATAGGTCTGGCTTGTTGTATGGTAACGTGAAGCATTATTAGTAAATACCATGTAAATTAATATGTATTTCTGAGGAAGCAACGAGCTGTAGAATAATATTGGTGCAGGTTAAAAGGTCGGATGACAGTTGCACTGTCAAGTCAGACCTATACTTCCATATTGGTTAAAGGTGGCCATCCAATCATCTGGCTGCTGCCAAAAACATGATAGACGAGCACTGTTAATGATCTAGTTATCTGAGAAACTTTATTAGCATTTCATTGGCATGCGTGTGCCCAAGAAAGTTTAAAGACAGCTTGATAAATAAGCAAAATGATCACAGCTGTGTGAAGGGCAACCACTTTTTTTGGAAGCAAACAACGTCTGCTCAATCAAACGGACTCCTGGCTCCAAACATATGGGAGGAGTCAAAGCCCCTCCTAAATAATTGTCTGGTGATAGCTTCACTGTCAAGCCAGAACATAAAAACTTGTTACTGCAGGTGATGTGTGTGGATAATGACTTGTAAACACGTCACTGAATACACATAGGCAGTATGCCCATCCTTGCCGTTACAGGGCTTCTATCACAACTCCTATCATTTTATTCTTTGTACGGAGCCCGATCCAGGTTAGGGCAGGGCAAGACTTGGCTGTCCTCACAGGGCAGAGGAGTGGTTGCTGTATATAAATGTATACTGAAGAAAGCTGGAAAATGAGATCTCCTAAATACCAGCACCACTAGACACGTTCCGTAATAGAACTCCTCTGCTTAGCCTAACACAAAGGGGATACCCGAATTACACTTTACACTTTTTGCGGAGGAAATAATACTAATTTAGAAAACTATGAATTACACACCACCAGCAGAGCAAAGAAGGAGGGAGTAGGTTACCTTGCATAACCTTTTGAAGTTTAAAGTGGAATAATTTCAGATAATAAATCATACGAATCCAGAAATGTATTCCGGAAGTTAGAAAACAATTGGTGCTTGTGGGCTATTGATAGAAATTCATTTTTACCATAGCTGCTGATGACATCTGCATTAATCAATTACCATCAGAAACTTCCAATGCAGACTTCCGGTCTGCAGAAGTTGAGTCTTTACCAGTAAAGTAATCCTTGGTTTTTAGCAATCACTCATTGATCTACGAATTCCTTAGGTGTGGCCTCATTTTAATGGCGTACCTTACAAGCCACTTCCTTTACTGTACTAACTATACTATACTCACTATACTATACTCACTATAGTCACATCTAGTGTGTAATCAGATTAATACAGCAAGAGTTCCCCGTGAAAAGCTTTGGGAGTAGATTTTTGTGGCTAACCCCTTAGTTTATTTAATGAGACTTTGGAATCAGACAAGCCGGGCCAGCTGCAAAATGAGCTGCATGCAACAAGAAAGGCAAACTAAAAGATGCAGGTTCCTTAATGAGTTAGGAATCAATTTATGATTGGACTGTACTAATTAACTTTAAGATGTGTGAATCAATCACGGTGATAAAAGTACAGACTACACTGAAATCGAAATGTATAATACTTAAGCTGCTTCAAGCAGATATTAATGTTTTTTGCAAATTCGATCTTATATGCAGTGCCCTGCTTAATTAGTAGGGATTACATTACA
Organism: Lissotriton helveticus; assembly: GCF_964261635.1. NCBI lineage: Eukaryota > Metazoa > Chordata > Amphibia > Caudata > Salamandridae > Lissotriton > Lissotriton helveticus. The sequence continues at coordinate 1,936,127,848 of NC_136059.1, forward strand.
TTTCTATCATACATTGATTGGTCTCAGGATTTAAAGCATATGGCTAGATTGTGAAGCCGGCGAAAGGCTTTCTATTGGAAATATGAGAATTGTGTCTGACTAAGAACACACCTTGGCAAAACCTGTGCTAATTAATTGTCATTAATTAATTATTGTCAAGAAGAGAGCACGGGGAAGAACAAGGCTGACAATATTTTGCGCATATTTACAATAAAAGTATAAAAACGTTTTTCAAAGGACTATAACACACTATCCAAAATATTTAATCTACAAAGAAAATAGAACAGACATCACCGAGGTCTCTTTATAAGTCATGAGTGCTGCTTTGCAATGGACAGTGAGAAATAATTCTTTAACATAAAGAAATACATACATTTAATCAGACTGGCAGATTGATGACTGCCAAGATGTGGAAATGTCTTCCTGTTCCTTACTCGTGATGCATTTTAATCTCATTATTCAACACGTGGTCATACTGATGTGCAGAAATGGTTCATGGGGGGACCCAGGGGGAGCTGGGCACGAGCCGGTCTCCCCCTGGGTTGATTCGCACAATGGAGTGGCCACAGGTGCGAATTACAGTAATTAGGGAAGCAGCAGGCAATCGAGGGAGGTTATTTAGCAGGGCTGGTGGGGCGGGAAAATCACTGTGCCCCCAGGAGGCGGGAGGAGAGGTTTTTCATTTTGTTGGGTCTAGGCTTCGTTGTGTCACTCACCCGGCGCTAGTGTCAATCTTAATGGTGGCAATAAAGAGGTTAGGGAGGCTGTTTGCGTCCTCTGCATTACACCTTCTGCACGTCTGGCCAAACGCTGGGCACGGGCCTCTGTGTGGAAACTCCATTCCGCACCTCTAGCATGTATCCTCATGCTGTCTCCTCTCTTTCTGTTCCCTCCAGTCATTCTTCCACCGGCCTGTGCGATATTTGTTTGTCATGAGGTGTGCGTGTTCGATTTCAACGTTCTTCCCTCTTTCCATTTCCTTGGCATGTTCTGTTGCTCTCGCCTCTGCTCTCGCTAGTGACAGGATGTTCTCCAATGAGGTCGGTTCCTTGAGTATTCTTGCCCTGAATCCCGTGTCGCGACAGCCTTCTATGATCCGTAGCCTTATTGCTTGTTCGTTATCGAATTTATCTAACTCACAATGTGTCACCAGTTTCCTCAGCCTTGTCGCGAAGTCATCTAGCATTTCGTCGACTTGTTGACACGCAATAGTAAATGTATATCGTTCGAAGTCAATGTTTCGTTGTGGGTCGAATTTGGCTGTTAGGCATTTTTAAAATTTTTCATATGTCTTTGTTTCTTCGGTAGGCAGTGTCACCAGAAGTTCTTCGACGTCATCCCCTGCTAAGTTCAGCAGTAACCCTAGTCTCTTTCCGTCTGTTACATCTGTCGCTTCCATATATCTTTCAAACCGTCTGATCCACTTCTCCCACCTTATTCCTGTTTGTGGCTCCGATAAGTTGAACGGCAGTGGTCTCCTGTATTGTGCGCTGGGCTTTGGATCTGCCATTCTTGCCTTCTACCCTTTATCTGCTCTTTCTTCTTTTTGTTCACCTTTTTCTTCTTTTCTCTTTTGTCTCTTTTATTTCCCTTTTTCTTCTTCTTCTTCTTCTTCTTTTATTATACTTTATTTTAGCCTTTTCTAGGCTTTCCTGATCCTTTTGCCTTTATTCGCTTTTCTTTTGTCTCTATTCTCTTTTCTTTTGTCTCTTTCCTTGTTCTCCTTTTGTCTTCTCCTTGTATATGCCCTTAATTCTCTTTCATTTGTGCCCCTTTATTTACTCCTTTTTTTCCTTTGTTCTGTTGCCTTTATTTTTCTTTGTTTCTTTCTTTGATGCCCTTTATCTGTCCTTTTGTGTCATTCCTATCTTTGCCTGTGCTTGTTGTGCACTTCTGCCTTGAAAATCGGCACTTTCCTGGGCAGATCGATTGTCCTGGCCTTAAAATGGCCGCCAAGCCAATCTCACTTCTGATTGGCTTATTTGCCTGGTTTCAAGATGGCCGCCGTTGGTCTCGCGGGACTTTGCAGCCAATAGAAGTGCTGCCTGACTCCGAAATGGCCGCCGAGCCTTTTTCGCTCGCTGATTGGCCCTCTCGCCTGACTCTAAGATGGCCGCCGAGACTCTCGAGAGAGCTCGCGGCAAATCTTTAACTTCGCGCTTTCTTGCACAGCGCTTACAGGGGCAGGCAGTCTTTCCTCGCAGCGGCCGGGGTGGGCTCCCGCGTCCCTGCGCTCCGTTTTCTGGCCGATTTCTCCTTCTAGGCACGCCGAGATCCTTGTCACCGGTCCCCTGGAGACGATCCTTTCCGCCGAGGTGTACAAATTCACGCATGTCGATGTCGCCGCCTTCGTCGCCAGTTGTCGTGTCTCGCTGGTGGGCGCCGAACAAACACAACGCTTCGCACACAGGTCAGTTTCTCAAGTATTCTTTATTTGCTTATCTCTGCTCCGGGTTACATACACGTCCGTCCCCTCTGCCCGTCCTGGTCAATCTGTCCCCTGACCGGATGTGGTGTCTGGTGACCTGGTCACCTCCCTCATGTCCCACAGGTTCCTAGTGTCCTCAGTCCCTACTTGTCAGGTCACGACAGGAGGAAGGCACCGCGGGGCGTCAGTGACGCGGTGGTTTGGTTGACTGTTTGTCTCCGCTGCCGGTGGAGGGTGTGGCGGCGCTGCCGCCGGTCATGGAGCAGGCAGAGTCCGGCCGGGAAGAGCAAGAGGAGGCACATGCGGCAGCCCCTTCTGCCGCCCAGGTATGTGCTGATGCTGGCGGTCGGAATAACGGGCGGAGCGCTGTGATGGGCTGGAGGAGGGGGCGGCATTGTGTGGGAAGGGCTGGGAGGCTGCGGGGAGGCACGCTGGGACGCTTTGCGCTAGTGAACAAGAGGGCAAAGATCACAGTGGCAGCAGCTCGGAAGACAAACAAATGCAAGGCAGCGCCCGCAGCCCTCGTTTCCCCACGGGCCAGTCCTCAATTGCTAGGAAGCACGAAATGGGTAAACATTAAAGGGCATGCTTATTTATGGAGCCCTGCCTCACAGTTTCCCTATGAATTCCCCTAGTCTGTGTTAGCGAGGTTTTGCCTGCGGGCCCCCTGGGCGTTTTTAATAATGGTTTTTGCATGCCCAGATCAGGGTGGTTTTGTAGCAGGGCAAGCCCCGGGTGGGGGGGGGGGAGATTTGGCAGCGGCCTGGACTTTTGGAGAAGGAGGAGGCAGGGCAGTTGACTTTATTGCCCCAGCAAGTGGTGGGTGCAGGTGCCTATTTTGTAAAGCATGTTGGCTCAGGACAGGTCACAGGGAAGTTGGCCATCCTGCCAGTTTGATGGGTCAGCAGGGAGTGTGATGGGGTGGGCCAACCCAGGGGGTCACAGAGGACTATGGGGGAGGTCAATGGGTATGGGTAGGTAGTGGGGGCATGGTCAGAGGGGAGAGCGGTGGTAGGTTAGTGGGAAGGCAGGGTACCTCCTGCGGGAAGGAACAGCCAGGTCAGATCGACTTGACAAACGGAGTGCCAGTTTCGTCCTCAGGGCAATCGGCTGGCAAAAGAACGGCAACGATGGAGCACGCAGCGGCTCAGTCAAGGGGGTTTCTACGGGAGGGAAATCTGGAGCGGATTTTCCCTCTCTTGCAGCTATGCCAAACACTAATGCAAATATTCATTGGAAGTTTTACGGTGGGGGTGTTGGTGATGGGGAAATTCCGGGGGGAAGTGGGGCAAAGTTGTGGGGGACTTGGTGGTGTATTCGTTTTTGATGGGGAAAATGTCGAACTCGAAGAAGGGGAATTGACAGATGGGGTTTGTGGGGAAAACGGGGAGAAGTTTTGAAGCTTGTGGGGGATAAGGGGGTGTCTTGGGGCAAAACAGTGTTCTTAGTCTTTTGCAGAAGTCAAGTGCGGACCGAGCAATTGTACGGGGCTCTACCAATGTCAGTCAACAAATGGATGATCCTCTGGACTTCCACAAGAGAGCGTCTCAGTTGCCGAAAGGTAAGGAAGGTTGGTGGTGGGTGTGGCAAAAAGGGGGGCGTCCTCAGAGTGCAGCGGTCTATTGGAGTCGGGGGGAGAAGGTTTTGGGCAAGGAAATTTCTAGGTCTGGACAACTTGGTAATTTTCAGGAGAAGGTACAGGAAGGTTTTGAATCTGCTACAGAGGTTACGGAAGGCAAGACATAGGGTAAGAAGGACACGGACGTGGAGAAGGAGGATAAGAATATTCACAAAAAATTGCCTTACAGGGGGATTTGGTATGCCATTAGGTTCTCATCTATCTGAGAAAACCAAGAGCAGAATTTGGCCTCATGATTTTTGTCGATGTTTTTAAGCTGTTACATTGGGATATTCAGACCTAAGAGGGCTCAAAGGAGGAGGAGTGGGAATTGGCAAGGAGACCTAGGGTCCCTAAAACAATTGAGAACTGGACATCTGCCTTTCTTATATATGCTAGCATACATTGTGAGAAACATCAGGATAGAGCTGTAGCGATGTTCCAGTACATAGATATCATAAGGAAAGCTCAGTTATTTTGGTGGTTATGCTTGGTTGTCATATGATGAGGAGTTTAGAGCCTGCATGAGCATTTTTCATGATAGACCCTGGTGGGGTGTGGAGAGTTGTGGCTACAATGGATGGCGTCTTCTCAGCCGCCTTTTACCACTCATACTGCAAGTGGCTTGCCAGTATCTTATTGGCCCTTTCAGTTGCGTCCCGCCCAGTCTGGGGCGGGGTTTGGTGGCAGGGGTCACACACCCGTCTTGGGAGCCTGTTGGAATTTCAACCGGGGGGGTTTTGCAATAGGCAATTTTACAGATACAAGCATGAGCGTTCACAATGTGGGGGCAAACATCCCTTTACTCAGTGTTTCGCAGGTCAGCGATTTGGTGATCAAGGATGGGGGCAGAGGGGAAGAGGTCAGGCTTTCCGCTTTGATTCAAAGGGCTCATACACTAATTAAGTCGGCAATATTAGCACAATGGTTGGGAGATAATCCGGACACTGACGCAGCATCCTGGTTATTCTGGGTCTTCAAAGATGGTTTTAAAATAGGCGACCAGGGGCCCCGTCAGTGCAGGTGGTCTGACAATTTGTAGTCCGCTAAAGAGATTCCAAAGGTTGTACAACAGAAGTTGCGGTCAGAGGTAGATGCAGGCAGAGTTGATGGACCTTTTGTTCATTGTCCAATGCACAATTTGATTGTCTCTCCTGCATTTCCAGGGGGAATTCTATGTTGATGAAGTTCTTCCAATGGGGTGTTAGTCAAGTCAAGTCAGTAAATTTATATAGCGCACTACATACCCAGAGGGTCTCAAGGCGCTTGAGGAAGGGTGGAGAGTTACTTGTCGAATATCCAGGTTTTAAGCTGTTTTCTGAAGGCTAGGTGGTTTTGAGTGAGTCGGAGGTAAGTGGGAATGGAATTCCAGGTTTTAGCCACTAGGTAGGAGAAGGATCTGCCTCCCATGGTGGTTTTGTTGATGCGTGGAACAGTAGCGAGGGCTTGGTTGGAAGAACGTAACTGGCGGGGGGGGGGTGTAGAAAGATAGTCGCGTGTTGAGGCATTCGGGTCCAAGTTCGTAGAGGGCTTTGTGTGCGTGGGTGAGGAGGCGGAACGTTATCCTCTTATTGACGGGGAGCCAGTGGAGGTCTTTCAGGTATCCGGAAATGTGGCCCAGGTTCCGTGCGTGGTCCGTTGGGATGGGTGCTTTTCCTAGGGCTGCTGGCCACCAGGAGTCGTCCCAGGCGGAAGGGGAAGTGCCTAAGATGAGGACTTCTGTCTTGTCCGAGTTCAGTTTTAGACGGCTGTGATTCATCCATTCGGCTACTTCTTGCAACCCTTCATGTAGGTTAGTTTTGGCGGTGTTGGGGTCTTTGGTGAGTGAGAGGATCAGTTGAGTGTCATCAGCGTAGGAGATGATGTTGAGGTTGTGTTGGCGTGCGATGGCCGCGAGGGGGCTCATGTATACGTTGAAGAGTGTGGGACTGAGTGAAGATCCTTGTGGTACGCCGCAGATGACTTCGGTGGCCTCTGATTTAAACGGTGGGAGGCGGACTCTCTGAGTTCTTCCGTCAAGGAACGAGGTGATCCAGTCCAGTGCTTTTCCTTGAATTCCGATGTTGTTGAGGCGTTGTATAAGGGTGCTATGACAGACTGTGTCGAAGGCTGCGGAGAGGTCAAGGAGGATAAGGGCGACTGTGTCTCCGTTGTCCAGTAGTGTTTGAATGTCGTCTGTTGCTGCGATGAGGGCGGTTTCGGTGCTGTGTTTGGCTCGGAAGCCGGACTGTGAGGAGTCGAGGGATTTGTTGGTTTCGAGGAAGGCGGCGAGTTGGTTGTTGACGGCTTTCTCAATGACTTTGGCCGGGAATGGGAGGAGCGAGATGGGGCGATAGTTTTTGAGTTCGGTGGGGTCTGATGTGGGTTTTTTCAGAAGGGCGCTGAGTTCCGCGTGTTTCCAGCTTTCCGGGAAGGTGGCGGAGTTGAGGGAGCAGTTGATGACGTCACGGAGGTGGGGTGCGATGATGGAGTCTGCTTTGTTGAAGATGTGGTGGGGACATGGGTCTGTGGGGGATCCTGAGTGGATGTAGTTCATCAGGCGAATGGTGTCCTCAGTGGAGATTGGGTTCCAGTCATAAAGGATGTTCGAGGGGGGTTTATGTTCGGAGGTACGTTGGGTGGTTTGGTCTCCGGGTTGGTTGTCGAAGCTGTTGTGGATGTCGGCGATTTTGTCGTGGAAGAATGAAGCTAGGGAGTCGCAAAGGATTTGAGAGGGAGTGATGTCGTTGGAGTTGGCAGTGGGGTTGGTAAACTCTTTGACGATGTTGAATAGTTCCTTGCTGTTGTGGGCGTTGTTGTCTAGTCGGTCTTTGAATGCGGATTTCTTGGCTGATCGGATAAGTTGGTGGTGTTTACGGGTGGCGTTTTTGAAGGCGTCTCTGGTGCTAGTGTTTGGGTCTTTTTTCCAGGCTTTATCAAGGGAACAACAGAGTTTCTTGGATTTTTTAAGGTCATCGTTGAACCAGGGTGTTAAGTGTGGTGCGCACGATTTGAAACATTCAGTATTTTTCTGCAATGGCGTTTTTACTTACATTAGTGGTCATGACTCATTTGTCACTATCTAGATGATTTCATGTTCATTGGTGTTCAGAACACAGGACAATGCCAATGGGCTTTGCACATTTTTCAGACTGTGGCTCAGGAGCTTGGTGTGCCCTTGGAACTGGACAAGACTGGAGGTCCTATTACAAAAACGACTTTCTGGGGTATTGATATTGACACTATGGAGTTGGTGGCGAGTTTGCCAGCGGAGAAAGTGCAGGAGATTGCAGCATTTTGTCATCTGTGATTGAGGGGCGTAAACTTGAGCTCAGGAAGGTGCAGAAATTGTTGGGCTACCTCAACTTTGCGTGCAGGGTGGTCAGGGCGGGGAGAACATTCTGTGGGAGACTGGGGATGTCCATGGCAGGAGCTTATCTCCCTCACCACAGAGTGCGTATTTCAGCAGCCACTAGGGCTGACCTGTACATTTGGTTGACTTTCATAACGGACTTTAATGGCATGTCTTTGTTTTTTGCGGATGAAGATATGATTTGGCAGATTCAGATTTACTCGGATGCGTCTGGTGCGAAAGGTTTTGGTATATTCTGGGAGGGGAGTTGGTGCGCTGAACGTTGGCCAGTGCATTGGGCACAACGGGGTCGTAATATCGCCTTTTTAGAGTTCTTTCCTCTTCTTGTGGCATTGCATGTATGGGGTGAGGAATTCCAGAATAGACCAGTACTGTTTAACGTGGACAATATGGCAGTGGTTGAATTGATCAATATAGAAAAGGCCAAGGATTTGAGAGTTTTTGAGGTTGTTACATGCCTTTATGCATAAATGTCTGCAGCTTAACATGGTTTTTAAAGCGAGAAACATTCCAGGAGTCAATAATTGTATAGCGGATGCTCTGTATTGTTTTCAGTGGGCGAAATTTCGCAGGCTGCCTCCTGGGGCAGAACCCAACAAGACTCAGATCCCAGAGTGTGTCTGGGCATGGGGGGAATGAGAACTGTCGAATTGGTAGAGAAATCAGTAGCGGCCTCTACAAGAAGAAGCTATCAGCAAGCCTGGACCGAGTTCTTGAGCTATGGTACAATGTGTGCTGCACAGGGGAGGACGGTGGTTGATGAAAAGTTTCTATTAGGTTTTGTGTTACAATTGATAGATAAAGGTTTTTCCCACACAACTATTTCTGGCAAGTTGGCTGGGATTTTCTTTTTACAGGCAGTTGAGGTGGGGGAGGGATCCGGTGGGAGGGGTTTTTAGTGAAGAGGGTCCTTAGGGGTCTAAGTAGGGAACAGGCTGGTAGCAAGCCGTTGCGTCAGCCAGAGACATTTGATTTGTTGCTAAAGATGCTGTAACAGCTGCCTTTTTGCTGTTACAATGAGTTTAAGTGTTTTAAGTTTAGGTTATGTTTTTTGTCTTTGTTTTTGGGGCATTCGGAGCATCTGAGTTACTAGGTCTACGCCATAGGGTAGGCATTAGCAATGATGAAGTTTTCATAGAGGAGCACAGGTTGAGAATCTGGTTGAGGGCTTCCAAGACTGATCAATTGGGCTGGGGAAAATGTGGTTTCTTGAACAGAAGTGGGGTGGGACCGTGCTGTACAGTCGGGGAAGGGGAGGTTTTCAAAGCATCAGCGATTTTACACATGGAAGTGTTTGTTGCCATGCTCAAGGGCGTCAGATTTCCATAGCTCAGTTGTTGTCTGTGATAAGGAAGGTGCTCATTAGCCTAGGTGGGGACCATCTAAGATTTGTCACACACTCCTTTCGTATTGGAGCAGCAACGGAGGCTGCAAGATTGGGGTGGGTCTTGATCAGACATACGTAGGATTGGGAGATGGAAATCCAAATGTTGCAACAAATATGTTGAAAATAAACTTCAGTCCTCAGTTGTTCCCTTGTTAATGCTTGTTTTTACACATAGGTCAGATTCCGAGGCTTGTAGGTTTGACAAAGACAACTTGGTTAGTAGGCCACTCCTTCATGAAGTGGGCTGCTGTTTACGCTGAGCAACAGATTTGTGGGAGATCATTTGGACTTACAAGTGCTAGCCATGAGGTGGTATGGAAGGGGAAAGGGGCATTACGTTGAGGGGGTTTGTTTCCAATGTTGTCGCTGATGTGTTTGAGGGGAGGGAGCTCTCCGGAATTTCTTGTCATCCACCTTGGTGAGAATGATCTCGTTGACTTATATGGCCTGGCTCTAATAAAACAAATGAAACTGGACCTGGCAGTCACCAAGTTTACCTGGGATGGCACCACGGTGATCTGGACTGAATTCATCACGCGGCTGCACTGGAGCAGTGGAAGGAATAATGCAGCTTGGGAAAAGGTGAGACGAAAGCTTAATAGAGCCATGAGACTTTACTGTGGGGGCATTGGAGTCAAGGTGCTATCTCACCCTAACATACAAAATACTGAGGGGCACCTTTTTCGTGAGGATGTGGGTACAACTGTCACAAATGGGGCAGGTATACTATTTTCTTGGATTGAGGGATTTGATTGCACAAATATGGCACGAGGATATATAGTGCTCTACCGAAATGTAGTAATTTTCTATTTGGTGGGGCAGGAAAACTCTGTTCGGTTTTCCTGGATGGCGGAATTTTTCTGGGGGGGTTGGGCAGCCTTGAGCGGGTTTGTCCATCCTCCAAAGGGGGGAGGTGGGGTACACAGTCACGTGGAAAGGAAATAAGAATGAGGGGGAATTTTTTCTCAACAGGAGTCAGTTCTTCTGGGTTTGCTGGGGGTCAACATTAGGGGTTAGGTTTTTAGAGATAGGTTAAGATAAGGTTGGGGGGATCTGCTTATCATACATTGGCAAAATGTGTTTTGAGAAATTTACATGGCACCTGTCTTAATAAAGTGGCCTTTATTGCTAAACGGAGAAGTTGTGGTTCATGAGTTATTGTGCGAGGGGGGACCCAGGGGGAGCTGGGCGCGAGCCGGTCTCCCCCTGGGTTGATTCGCACAATGGAGCGGCCACCAGGTGCGAATTACAGTAATTAGGGATGCAGCAGGCACACGGGGGAGGTTATTTAGCAGGGCTGGCGGGGCGGGAAAATCACTGTGCCCTCGGGAGGTGGGAGGAGAGGTTTTTCATTTTGTACCAGCCACCCTTCCCTCTTTTTTGCATAGGTTACAATTTTGTCCAGTGTTTCATTATTCCCTCGCCTTGGCTACTGCCAGAGGTGTCATACTTTTGTGCTACGATAAGACAGGTTTTCTTTTGGCATTTTAGTATTGGTAGGCGGAATTCTGGGGGGTGGGCAGCCTTGAGCGGGTTTGTCCATCCTCAAAAGGGGGGAGGTGGGGTACACAGTCACGTGAAAAGGAAATGAGAATGAGGGGGAATATTTTCTCAACAGGAGTCAGTTCTTCTGGGTTTGCTGGGGGTCAACATTAGGGGTTAGGTTTTTAGAGATAGGTTAAGATAAGGTTGGGGATTTGCTTATCATACATTGGCAACATGTGTTTTGAGAAATTTACATGGCACCTGTCTTAATAAAGTGGCCTTTATTGCTAAACTGAGAAGTTGTGGTTCGTGAGTTATTGTGCGACGTACTCTTGCTATAATATTGTAAAACTACGGGTACAATACCCCCAATTTTCTAAAAAAGTACTTTGCACATGTTGTGGAGCATTCAAAAGCCATAAAGGGGGCTCACAGCAAAGGTAATATGTTGAAATTGATGTGTAAGGTCTTGGCGGGGGAACAGTCAAAACCATATGTTGATTGTGCAGTAAGAGCTCTTGGATGACCATGATGTTGTCAACATGAGAATATATTGTTGCCCCAGGTGATATGAATTTACCCCGTGTGAGTCATGAAAGTGGCCCCATGGGTTTCCACCCAGAACCCAAGAGATTCGCTCGTGGACTGTCAAACTTCTCAGGATACATGACTATTGTTCTCACCTGGAATATGAGTGATTCGTATGTCACAATATTGACCTAGATGTAATTGTGATTGCATTTATATGGCGCATACTACCATTGATGAGGCGCGGAAGCGCTTTTCGTGTAGTAGCACGCTACTCCGGAACCCAGAAAGGATTAGTGGTGAATTAGTATAGGGAAATATAAAACTAATTTGAGCAGTGGACATGTGAGTCTGTTATTTGGGTTGAAAAGGATTGTGGAGGGATAGAAGAGGGAGGGGTTTGCATTTATATAGCACTTGGTACCCCTGATGAGGCATCAAAAGCGTTTTTCGAGGAGTAGCACGCTACTCCGGATTAGCATCATTTTTCCTTCAGCCTGTTTTTTGCCAACAGCAGTGTTGGTGGAAGCTGCAGGTGCTGTCCATTGTTTACTTTGATGAGACACCTTTCCATTCTTAGCTGGGAACTGGGGAACTGGAAGGAGAGGGTAGGCGCAATAAAGCTGAGAAGCCATTTTGAGTGTTGCAAGGGAGGGGAGAGACAAGTCCAAAGGAGGGGAAATTTTAGGGTAAAGAGAAAAATAATGTGAAGGGATAAAAGAATTGAAGAAGCAGTTACAGACAGGAGGGAGAAATTATTTTATAAACAGCATCCATGATTCCTAAATATTATTATACAGGAATCACTCATTTCTATGTATACAGCCGTCTTTATTCACAAGAATGAATAGGAAAATTAACAGCCAAGGACTTTAGTTATATGGTTCATAGATAAAACGGACTTTTAGAATTTTACTTCAACATGATATGATGTTCTAATACAGGAGAGCTGCGAATTAATATTGATGAAATAGCAATGAAAGTGCATGCCTTTCATGTAGACCTTTAATCACTATAACTGAACAATTTACTTTAACATCAATAAATTAAGAAACATCAACATAATTGTGTTGCATCTGTTTGCGTGAAACCTCAACGATCAAACTGCTGTATCGCCTGCACTATATCAGTAGAGAATGGAATATTCAAAACGTGCATCTCTGTGTTTCTGGTGGATTGCACACTTGCAAACATTACTCAACATGCTTAATTTGAGCTGGTGATTGCCGATGGGGCCCACCGGCATTCAATTTTGGGAACTAACACTCATTTGTACTCATCAGACTTTGACCCAGAGAAAGAGAGAGAGAAATAAAAGGGGGAAATGAGGGGAAAGAGAAAGACAGAAAAATGGTGACAAGAGAGTTAAGCAGGATTGGAAAACCAACTGGAACAGTGAAATAAAGGGTGTGCATGGTGGTGGCAGAAAGAATCCTGAGATCAAAATAAGAATGCGAAGCCTTGGCAACCCTGGCATTTGGCAACACCAGCTGTGGGTTTCTGAGAAAATCTTTTGGGAGCCTGCGCTTACTATTTTACAAATTAAACACTGAATGCAGGAGGAAAAGACAAAACCTATGTGTATGTCTAGGGATTTGAAGCTGCTTAACATCAATCAGCACAAGGAAAGTTCATGAAACGCTGACGCTGCTAGTCCTGTCCGAAGCCAAAATAACTTTTACAATTGCATTTTGCCTCCAGGGTTTGGCGGCCTGACAGCAAGAATCACTAGGGAAACGGATGCCTTGTTGTACGGGTTTATTGTTAATTGCAGTCCTCCTCATACCTACTCATTTGTCAGTCAGTGCACATAAATAAAGATTTAACCCTAGCTTAGCCTGAAAGCCTAATGGGAGAATTCCTTGAAACCACTCCTCTTCAACAAAAACTTTTAACAAAATGTCCCCCTTTAAATTGTTTTTTAGGTCTCGCCTAGCAGGCAGCGCATGCGCTGCCACGCTTTGCGAGGTATGCAGTATACACTATAGCGGGGGACGCTCCGCCCACTTTCTGCGCATCTTTTTCATTGGCTTAAATCGTAAATGCTGCATTCTAATTTGTTTTCGATTTATTAGTCCCTCCTCCAGACGGCCATGTCTTCATTTTTTTCCTTCCATGGCTATCAGCCCCTTTACTTTAAAAACTCTTTTGTTCCCCTGCCTCCTTCGTTCCTTCCCGAAGTCTGTGACTTCTCTGCCCAACACCACCCCCACTCCCGTTTGTGCCTTCTTGGACGCCCACACTTTAGTTTACAATGCAATAGGTCACTCGTAAATACGAGTCCTATTGCATTTTTAAATGCTTGTTTTCTCCTGGGATTGGCTGGGTGAATTCGCACACTATTTTGCCTGACCTGTCCAGAATACATGCCCCATAAAGACAGCTATCTCTAAGCTATGCCTTTTACCACAATGGCATTTGCTTTGTGGGGAGCATACAACGTCTTTCATGCAAAAGGAGCAACTTTAATGTTTGCAACACAGGCCAATTCACGGTGGGCGGCAGAGACAGCACAAGCAGTGAAGCAGGACAAGGTGAAGCGCAGCGGGTTCCACTCCCTCCTCCTCACCCGCAGATCACCCGCCTGACTACTCTTCTTCGGTCTGGCTTTTATTTTACTTTCACTATGTTTTTAACGTTATTGTAGTGCACTCGCTCCTTTCTGTTGTGTACTCAGCACCCAAAGGTGTTTTTTTTAATTTAAATTGACAACACCACACACTCAACTAGGCATCTGCCGCCGGCAGCGCCCTCCCGCCCCCAGGCACCGCGGTTGTCCATGTCTCAAGTATGGCTTGATCTCTATTGATTTTTTTTTAAGTACCACTTGATTACCTTTTTATTTTTATGCATGTGTTTACAATTATAGTAAGTCAGTAAACAAATAACCGATTGACAAGTGAGAAGCAGTATAAGAGGCAGTGATTCCCTACCATACCAAGATAGCTGCCACTTGTACTCGAAGCTCCATTTTTCTATGTCCATGCCTTGCCTATCTTACTGCTAATGAACTGGTTCTGCTGCTGGGACCAAGTTGCACTTGTAAAATCTGCCCGGGAGGGTTAGAGAGGCGGGCCGTGTTCAGGAGCTGGCCAGGCGTAGGACCCAAGAGCTGTGATTGGGGAGCATGGCACGAGCGGCCAAGGTGAGGGCAGGGATAGTATGGTCAAGAAGGGAAGCCAAGCAGCGCGGGTGGGTGGCATCGGAGGCCATGTGGGGGCATAGGGTCAACACCTAAGAAGTGGGCAGTACAAAGGAAGTATAGGTCATACGGATCAATTAGAATAATAAAAGTGACACTATAGTCCGATAGTACAGGGAGCTTTTTGTGGTGTCCAGTAAAAAGCAATGTGGGTCTTACTGAAAGCAGCTTTTACTATTTAGGGCTGCATTTGTAACAAAAATAACGTGTTTCCAGATTACTACCTCACATTTTGCTGATTCGTAGAGACGGCTTTGCATAACTTTGCAGTACTTCTTTATCAACATAGGAAGGACAAAGGGATGAGTCAGCCCTGCAGGTTCAAACCTCAGCAGGTTTCTTCACAGGGCGTCCTAATCACTGAGCTGTTTTACAAGATGTTTAGCGCCACATGCATCATTTCAGAATGCTCACGAACTGCAATTTAAAAGTGAAAAGAAGCATAATTATTCAAAAGTGCAAGTAGTAAAACTACTGAGTGACTCCTGTAGCCAGTGCTGCCTGTCATATATAAGTTGAATATTCTGGAGAGCAATACTTCGGTTTGGGCATTACATTAAATTGAATTTTAATGATAAAGTTCATGAAACTTTTAAAGAACAATTCAAGCAAAATGTCCACCAGCTCAGTAGAAAAAAGTGGCAAATGTAAAACTAAGATCAGGAATGTTGGATACCGCGCTATATTAATGAACTAGCAGCCCGTCCCGACGTTGTCCGGTATAAAAATAGAATGTGTGTAATGTGTGTATTCAGATACGGTCATTCGCGTGTTCCCCCGCTTGAGGCCCAGCTGAAGCCCTGGTTGATGTTAGCAGGCGCGTGTCCCCCCGCTTGAGGCCCAGCTGCAGCCCTGGTTCATGTTAGCAGGCGCATGTAATTAGTGTAGTGATCCGCCGCCTGAGCCCGGCTACAGCCCTGGCGGATGTTAGCAGGCGCGTGTAATTTGGTTTAATGTGGTAGTTCAGAAACAGCGCGCATGAGAGGCTGCAGTAATTGTCCCCGCAGACACGCTCAGTCGTGTGTGCCCCCGCTTGAGGGCCAGCAGCGACCGTCTAACAATTAGAATTGTGTGAGTCTTGAATGATTGTTTCTCTCTGTTCTTAATTTTTTTATGACCCACACCGACGCTCTTCGGCCCGAGTGCTTTTTAGATGCACCCAGGCCAAGCCACACACTGCGTTCGGCCCTTTCAGACGCACCCAGGCCAAGGCACACACTTCATTCGGCACTCCCAGTATGTGTGAGACAACGGGCAGTCCCCCAAGGGAGTCTTGCGAATGGTTACTTACCATGCTTCGAGGTGAATGCCTTTGTGACACCCCCAGCACTCGGCCACAGCAGACGATCTGATTAATGTACGACCCAGATGGCATGAAGTGCGGAACGTAGCACACGCCCCCAGCGTTTGTCATGCCCCCAGCGTGCCCCTTGATGCGGCACAATTGCGTAATTGCCGCTTCACATGGCATGAAGGGCGGACAAACGCCCACAGCGCGGACACACGCCCACAGCGTTTATCACAGCCCCAGCGTGTCACGCCCCCAGCGTGCCCCTTGATGCGGCGCAATTACGACTCACATGGCATGAAGGGGAGAACGTACCACACGCCCCCAGCGTTTGTCACGCCCCCAGCACACGCCCACAGCAGAACGCAAACACGCCCACAAGGGACTACTTTGCTTGTATGGTCCTTTTACCTTTTAAATGTGTATGGTGGCCGTCTGCATAGCCTATGTCCTTCTGCTGCAACTGCCCTTTCCAACGCTGTATTGGGTGTTGTGATTGGTGCTGTGGTTTCTGAGATTACCCGCCTCAAAGATTTGGGCTCTCTCTTTATAATATTAGTATGGGTATGAATATTGGTTCAACAGCCATCCTTAGACACAGTGATCTTTTTGGCACCAATAATAGCACCTTACCTTTCAAAAAGCAAAGCTCCATCCTGCTCTCAGTAAAGAAGATGACACATGCACAGTTCTAATGTTGAATTGGCAAAAAAAAAAATCTCTTATTCGGAAATGTTCTACTTGCCTCATCCCTGTCTGTGGCTGCCGTTGAACTCTCTGCCTGCTCCACACCCACTCCATCGGGATGCCACACTACACCATACTCCATACCTATATACCTAGATATGCATGTACCTGGCACCTCCATGGCCGACTCCCATTGCCACCACTCCCTCAGCAAAGGCCACTCCCTCAGCAATAGATACATCATCAGATGTATTTTTGTTGCTAACCTGTGTAAGTGCACCTATTCTCACAGAAATAGGATTGTTGCAATGGTAATAGCTTTTAGATTTTATAACATAACTTAAACACATTGGCAGTGCCAATAGCTCTGGCTAAACACGTACAAGGTCCCAAAGGCAAGACCGATTGCATTGCAAATGCTTGTTTTTTCCAGAGTTGACCAAATCGGGCCAACCCCTCTCTCTGCGGCATGAGGAAGTGAACTTCCTAAATTGAAGGACCCTCCACAGTACATTCTGGGAACAGCAAGATCTAAAACGGTAATTAGTTGGGGCCCAACTGGGCTACACTGACCAGCCCATGTAGCACACACCGGGCATACTGCACAGTAAAGAGGTCGCAAGGTGTATTGTGGGCACTGGGATCCAGAAATTCGATCTCCACACAATCCGTTGTCGAATCAGCCCTAGTTATCCGCCTTACTCTAACCATGTCATCTCTTATAATAGATGTACACCCCCGTGTGTGCCTCACCCAATGACTTGATTTGTTGTGAATTGACTCTTTACTTTCATAGCCCCCCATCTTAGCCAATTTAGGAACGTGAGTCATATAAACAGTTGGCCTAACAGGGGGACAGTATGGTGAATAACCTTGTGCGCCCACGGATGGTTGAAACCTGTTCGCATCTGGATTGGGGTGAGCCACTGGTTGCTTGAGCCTCGTTGGTGGAGCTTGTCCCAGAGCAGGCCCTATTGGCATACTGTGACTCACAGAATCTGCATATGACCTGGAGATGTGAGGTGGTCTAATTGCCCTCCCACCACCCTTTGGGTCATTGACCATTGGGGAGGGGGCTTTTGGAGAAACAACTCTCTGTTGATCAGAGACTGCCTTATTAGCAGTTTTTGGTTGCCCCGTGGGGACGATGCGTCAGAGTCTAAACATCTGACCACCCTTCCTTGTACTAGACTCTCCACCTTCGCGGTTAAAGTTGACACTAAATTTTCCAGAGTCTGGAGTCTATCAAGGAGCTCCAACTTGGTAGTCCTACATATGTTACAGCTAGGTTCTCCCCCCACCCCCACTAGCTCTGCCAAAATTACCCCTTACTGCCACACCAGAAGAAGTTTCTACTGTATCTGCACAGTCTAAATCTATAGGAGCAAACCTATTTGAACATGGGACCAATGGCATTGTAACCGGATCCTGATCTGGCCCCTCACGGGGTTCTGGCTCTGGTATTTTTGCACAGTGGAATCTGGATCCGGTCCTGCTTTTGGCAAAGCGCGGGGGCTCTGCTTTAGAGGGTTCTGTTTGGAAAACATGGTGGGGATTCGTTTTTTTTGCAGCTTAGGTAGAGCCCCAACTGACTTTTGCACAGCAGTATCTGGAACCTCAGTACTGTTACTGGCTAGGGCCACCTCGCAATCATTAACTATGTCTTCAATTCTGGACAGCACACAATTCATTGCAGCATAGGGCATTTTTTGGCCTTTTTCCCCTTTTTTCTGATAGATACGCCCCCACCCTCCATATCCTTCCGTTTTCCCATAACTGAGGGGTAGAGATAATTAACAACAAACTTGGAGCAGGACAGAGGCAAAAGTCAAGGTGGGCAACAAACAGTCCCTTGATGTACAAAGGAAATGTCCAGTAGTGGGACAAACAGGGATTCCAGCACCCCCTCAGAAGTTGGAATTTAGGGTACAGTACCTTAGGGGGCCAGCAGCAACGATCGACAGATGATATGGGGGTGGCCCAGCCCGGCCTCCTCTGGCCCCGAACGGCCACAGACGGTTCCGCCCTTGTCTCGGGCTTCTCCCGGTGTTGCCCGAGAGCGTCCCGCGGGGCGGGAGGCGTTCCTTGCTCTTAAAGGTCTTCCGGGCGCGTCGGGAGCGTCACTGCTGCGCCGGATGCCGGGGCAGCTGGGAGATGTAGTTTTCCCGCTGCTGGTGGGTCCGGCATGATGGAACTGCAGCCGTTGCCCTCACGGCGTGGAGCTCAAGGAGGAAGATGCCGTTGCCCTCACGGCGGTGGAAGCAGGTAGGTGAAAGCCGTTGCCCTCACGACGTGCAAGGGATCTGTTTCCTGGTCACTGAAAGATAGCCAGCAAACAATAGAAGAATTGAAGCACCGAGATATCAAGACAAAGGCTCAATAAGAGTGTGGGACAATATACAGTAACCAGGGATGGAAAACTATGAATCTTGAGTGAAATGAAGGAATAGACCTTACTTTACAATTGCGATCCAGTCCACAGCTTCATGCTGACCGCCGGCCGTTTCTGATGAGTGAGCGGATGAGAGGAAAGATGCTGAGACCGCCAGCTTGTCGTTCGAACTCCAAGCCGGCGCCCAGTGCCCAACTGATTCCCGGCCGATCCCCGCACAGGAGGTGGTTCTCCACTCCACTCCGGCAGAGTCAGCTGGGTGCCAAGCACCAAGTGGCAAGTGCGTCCGAGTGCAGGAAGAGCACGCATCCTGCCTCCTATACTCCAACCACCAGCGCTTTGCACAGGGTGCATCGTGGACACCAGGGAGCACAGGTGAGCCTCGCAGATAGGCACCACAGCAGCAAGCAGCACAGCACAGCACAGCAGTAAACGGCAAGCGCCGCAGCGCATGTGAGCCCTCGATGGGTTCATAGAGGCGGCCCAATTAGATTGAGCGCAGCCTGTGATCCGCCCTGCGTGCCCCGCTTGCCTCCCCTCCACCTGCTCCTTTGCTCCCTTGCTCCCTTGCCACTCGGCTGGAGACTATCCCCACACCGGAGGAACAGCGCAACTATGCCTCCCTCCAACCGCATTATCCTGTCACAGTCTCTAATATCAAGCAAAGTTACTCCTTTATCGGAAGGACACAATTGAAAGGTGTGTGACGTGGTGCGACAGGGAGCAGCTGGCAGTTGCAGGAGCACCTCGGCACCCCAGAAACCCCAGGAACCAAACCAGTTCTGCTGCAGTCCAAGGAGGGGCTGACAACAGCAAACAACAGAGACCGGCAGCATAGAAAAACCCTCTAAACAACCTATCAACAACAGCTGATACAACTCAGGGGGGCGCCACCCCACAATTACCTCGCCATCACCCTCCCAAACCCCAAATCCCAATCCTAGCTATCCTGGCGATCTTGGTTAGCCTAGCAAACCAACAACCAGCTGTGACCAATCACTCCTCATCACTCCTCATCACATCCGCCAGGCCTGTCTTCCAGGTAATCAGTCAAGCCCTACTAAGCGCTTCACTTAGAGAAATGGGTCCCAAAAGAAAGGGCCAACAGCACACGCCCCCTGATGAAAATGCCAATAGCCACCTCTCCATCAAAAGGATCACCAGGAGCAAATCACTAGCAGAACCCCCACACAAAATGCCACAAGACACAGAACACAGGGTGTCAATCAGGCATTTTTTCAAGAAAAACAGCACCTCTAGCAAGAGCAGCACCAAGGGCGGGCAAGTGCACATAACCCAGGATACACCATCTATGGGTCATGATCCGTGCACTGCTCCAGAGAGCACCTCTGAAAAGCTGAGAGGACGTGCCCTCACTGACACTCTCTCACCCAAGGGAGGTTTACCCCCTGGGTGGAGCCCAGCGAGGACCAGGGAACCGTCGACATAGCCTGCATGCAACACAACTCCATTCATTACCTAGTGGGCACGACTCCACAATGGGCATGAACCATGTACTAGCCCTGATCAAAGAGGATCATGTCACCGTGATAAGGGCGCAAATCCACCAGTCCAAAGACCACAGCTCAGATCTCCAGGAAGCGGAGAGTACTGCATCCCCCCTTAATGTCTAGAAGTCCATTGGCGCATCTAACTGTTCTGCGCCCAGAGTCCCCAGAGGCAGGGGAGCTCACAGCTTTGTTCCTCCAAAATCTAGGCCAAAAGATTGAAAGAACCTTAGAACTAACACGTAACCTGCTGGAGCTGGGGCTACTAGTGCCTCAACGGACCTCCCCCATCACAAAAACAGACAACTATATCCTCAATGACAGCACTGATGCTGATTTGCAGAAATCACCTTCGACTGCAATAAACAGCTCTACCAATAGAGCCCTACTGTGGCCGTCATTTCAGATGGAAGTCCAAATAGATCTTCTGCAATCGATTGCTGGCCGCCTAGTCAGCATAAGTTTCAGGGTGGAAGAACTGGAAAATATGATCACCCAGTACCTGGTCTCCAACCCGGGGGAATTTTCCTGTTTCCGTTCAATCCTCATGGAAAAATGGGCGTCTCTGCCTGAGGTGCTAGCGGGAATAGTAGAGATAGCCAAAGGAATCAGGGAGATGCCGACCTCGAGCAACACAGCCGACAGGGACACAGTTAACAGTCATCCTCAGGCGCTGCGACAGATGGAAGGAGTCCTATCCGGCCCGAAGATAACAGTCGGACCAGTCTAAATAGTGGAACACAGGATCGAAAATTCCGCCCACAGATCCAAAGTAGTCCAAGGCTCACAAAACCCCAATAGAGGGGGAAGCAGGGGCAGCGACACCCTGACAGCCAACCCGAAAGAACATACTCTCAACAAAACGGCCACTCCAGAAACCACTCTATGAAGGAGAGCAAAAAAGAAGCTGAAGGAAAAACTGAAAGAAACAAAGCTAAGAGGGAGACAATCGCAGCTATGGAAGACCGATGACCTACCCCCACAAGGAGACACCAAAGTTAGCCAGCCATTTCCAATCTTCATAGCCAAAAACTGGGGCAAGAAGGACCTTCCCATCACCCCACCTCCCGGAGACCAGCATAAGCAGCTGACCTGATCAGGCAACACCATCACGAAGGGTCAAAAGCCGACGGCAAGCTCAGGGCAGCTCATAGGCAGCGAAGAAATTGTGGAAATAAGCCCTGCACCTATCGTAAAAACTTTCCTGCCAGGGACGGCCACAACTCCGCCGGAACAGGGTGGCTCCAATGCACTCCGGTTAAGCCTCATGCACCACTCTGGAACAAGGAGAAATCAAGGCCGGAGAAACAGGTCTCAGGTAGGACCTGTCATACGCCTGCAAGGAAGTACAAGCCCTGGATCAATCACAGTAGACCATGTCCTATGAAGGGGAAAGGCAGTCTTCCAACAATCATCCATGAGGTAGTACTAACCCTGAGATTTTACAGCATGGGGCAGCATGACATTTTGAACCGGAGCAAAATTCGCAGCTGTTTTAAACACCTCACCACCCTTAACCAGATTCAAATGGAGGATGTAGAATGGGTGATATTCTTGGGCATCAAGGGGGACACACACAACGACTCAACAGTGGTGGGCCTGAAACAAAAGGAAATACAACTAGCCGTCCTTAATAACTCTACACAACTTACAAATGGGGGTGGGGTCGCACACTACTCACACACCGGCGGTGTCGCCCCTAAGGACTCTGGTCAATGTAGTAAAGTGTTCGTGATGCATCATCTTTCGATCTTCTGCTATCTTCGCTGTTTTCGCCATCCCTGGACACGTGTTTCGGGGTATTACCCCTCATCAGCAGGGATAGGCCGTGTACTGGGGTTGCCGATGGCTGCCAATATCTGCCAGGTATAGTACCACTCAGGCGCGTAGGTGCGGGATCCCAGGCTCGTCAGCCCGCTGCTCAAGGGAGCTTTAAAGTTACAAATGGGGGTGGGGTCGCACACTACTCACACACCGGCGGTGTCGCCCCTAAGTACTCTGGTCAATGTAGTAAAGTGTTCGCGATGCATCATCTTTCGATCTTCTGCTATCTTCGCTGTCTTCGCCATCCCTGGACACGTGTTTCGGGGTATTACCCCTCATCAGCAGGGATAGGCCGTGTACTGGGGTTGCCGATGGCTGCCAATATCTGCCAGGTATAGTACCACTCAGGCGCGTAGGTGCGGGATCCCAGGCTCGTCAGCCCGCTGCTCAAGGGAGCTTTAAAGTTACAAATGGGGGTGGGGTCGCACACTACTCACACACCGGCGGTGTCGCCCCTAAGGACTCTGGTCAATGTAGTAAAGTGTTCGCGATGCATCATCTTTCGATCTTCTGCTATCTTCGCTGTCTTCGCCATCCCTGGACACGTGTTTCGGGGTATTACCCCTCATCAGCAGGGATAGGCCGTGTACTGGGGTTGCCGATGGCTGCCAATATCTGCCAGGTATAGTGCCACCCAGGCGCGTAGGTGCGGGATCCCAGGCTCGTCAGCCCGCTGCTCAAGGGAGCTTTAAAGTTACAAATGGGGGTGGGGTCGCACACTACTCACACACCGGCGGTGTCGCCCCTAAGGACTCTGGTCAATGTAGTAAAGTGTTCGCGATGCATCATCTTTCGATCTTCTGCTATCTTCGCTGTCTTCGCCATCCCTGGACACGTGTTTCGGGGTATTACCCCTCATCAGCAGGGATAGGCCGTGTACTGGGGTTGCCGATGGCTGCCAATATCTGCCAGGTATAGTACCACTCAGGCGCGTAGGTGCGGGATCCCAGGCTCGTCAGCCCGCTGCTCAAGGGAGCTTTAAAGTTACAAATGGGGGTGGGGTCGCACACTACTCACACACCGGCGGTGTCGCCCCTAAGGACTCTGGTCAATGTAGTAAAGTGTTCGCGATGCATCATCTTTCGATCTTCTGCTATCTTCGCTGTCTTCGCCATCCCTGGACACGTGTTTCGGGGTATTACCCCTCATCAGCAGGGATAGGCCGTGTACTGGGGTTGCCGATGGCTGCCAATATCTGCCAGGTATAGTACCATTCAGGCGCATAGGTGCGGGATCCCAGGCTCGTCAGCCCGCTGCTCAAGGGAGCTTTAAAGTTACAAATGGGGGTGGGGTCGCACACTACTCACACACCGGCGGTGTCGCCCCTAAGGACTCTGGTCAATGTAGTAAAGTGTTCGCGATGCATCATCTTTCGATCTTCTGCTATCTTCGCTGTCTTCGCCATCCCTGGACACGTGTTTCGGGGTATTACCCCTCATCAGCAGGGATAGGCCGTGTACTGGGGTTGCCGATGGCTGCCAATATCTGCCAGGTATAGTACCACTCAGGCGCGTAGGTGCGGGATCCCAGGCTTGTCAGCCCGCTGCTCAAGGGAGCTTTAAAGTTACAAATGGGGGTGGGGTCGCACACTATTCACACATCGGCGGTGTCGCCCCTAAGGACTCTGGTCAATGTAGTAAAGTGTTTGCGATGCATCATCTTTCGATCTTCTGCTATCTTCGCTGTCTTCGCCATCCCTGGACACGTGTTTCGGGGTATTACCCCTCATCAGCAGGGATAGGCCGTGTACTGGGGTTGCCGATGGCTGCCAATATCTGCCAGGTATAGTACCACTCAGGCGCGTAGGTGCGGGATCCCAGGCTCGTCAGCCCGCTGCTCAAGGGAGCTTTAAAGTTACAAATGGGGGTGGGGTTGCACACTACTCACACACCGGCGGTGTCGCCCCTAAGGACTCTGGTCAATGTAGTAAAGTGTTCGCGATGCATCATCTTTCGATCTTCTGCTATCTTCGCTGTCTACGCCATCCCTGGACACGTGTTTCGGGGTATTACCCCTTATCAGTAGGGATAGGTCGTGTACTGGGGTTGCCGATGGCTGCCAATATCTGCCAGGTATAGTACCACTCAGGCGCGTAGGTGCGGGATCCCAGGCTCGACAGCCCGCTGCTCAAGGGAGTTTTAAAGTTACAAATGGGGGTGGGGTCGCACAATACTCACACACCGGCGGTGTCGCCCCTAAGGACTCTGGTCAATGTAGTAAAGTGTTCGCGATGCATCATCTTTCGATCTTCTGCTAACTTCGCTGTCTTCGCCATCCCTGGACACGTGTTTCGGGGTAGTACCCCTCATCAGCAGGGATAGGCCGTGTACTGGGGTTGCCGATGGCTGCCAATATCTGCCAGGTATAGTACCACTCAGGCGCATAGGTGCGGGATCCCAGGCTCGTCAGCCCGCTGCTCAAGGGAGCTTTAAAGTTACAAATGGGGGTGGGGTCGCACACTACTCACACACCGGCGGTGTCGCCCCTAAGGACTCTGGTCAATGTAGTAAAGTGTACGCGATACATCATCTTTCGATTTTCTGCTATCTTCGCTGTCTTCGCCATCCCTGGACACGTGTTTCGGGGTATTACCCCTCATCAGCAGGGATAGGCCGCGTACTGGGGTTGCCGATGGCTGCCAATATCTGCCAGGTATAGTACCACTCAGGCGCGTAGGTGCGGGATCCCAGGCTCGTCAGCCCGCTGCTCAAGGGAGCTTTAAAGTTACAAATGGGGGTGGGGTCGCACACTACTCACACACCGGCGGTGTCGCCCCTAAGGACTCTGGTCAATGTAGTAAAGTGTTCGCGATGCATCATCTTTCGATCTTCTGCTATCTTCGCTGTCTTCGCCATCCCTGGACACGTGTTTCGGGGTATTACCCCTCATCAGCAGGGATAGGCCGTGTACTGGGGTTGCCGATGGCTGCCAATATCTGCCAGGTATAGTGCCACCCAGGCGCGTAGGTGCGGGATCCCAGGCTCGTCAGCCCGCTGCTCAAGGGAGCTTTAAAGTTACAAATGGGGGTGGGGTCGCACACTACTCACACACCGGCGGTGTCGCCCCTAAGGACTCTGGTCAATGTAGTAAAGTGTTCGCGATGCATCATCTTTCGATCTTCTGCTATCTTCGCTGTCTTCGCCATCCCTGGACACGTGTTTCGGGGTATTACCCCTCATCAGCAGGGATAGGCCGTGTACTGGGGTTGCCGATGGCTGCCAATATCTGCCAGGTATAGTACCACTCAGGCGCGTAGGTGCGGGATCCCAGGCTCGTCAGCCCGCTGCTCAAGGGAGCTTTAAAGTTACAAATGGGGGTGGGGTCGCACACTACTCACACACCGGCGGTGTCGCCCCTAAGGACTCTGGTCAATGTAGTAAAGTGTTCGCGATGCATCATCTTTCGATCTTCTGCTATCTTCGCTGTCTTCGCCATCCCTGGACACGTGTTTCGGGGTATTACCCCTCATCAGCAGGGATAGGCCGTGTACTGGGGTTGCCGATGGCTGCCAATATCTGCCAGGTATAGTACCATTCAGGCGCGTAGGTGCGGGATCCCAGGCTCGTCAGCCCGCTGCTCAAGGGAGCTTTAAAGTTACAAATGGGGGTGGGGTCGCACACTACTCACACACCGGCGGTGTCGCCCCTAAGGACTCTGGTCAATGTAGTAAAGTGTTCGCGATGCATCATCTTTCGATCTTCTGCTATCTTCGCTGTCTTCGCCATCCCTGGACACGTGTTTCGGGGTATTACCCCTCATCAGCAGGGATAGGCCGTGTACTGGGGTTGCCGATGGCTGCCAATATCTGCCAGGTATAGTACCACTCAGGCGCGTAGGTGCGGGATCCCAGGCTTGTCAGCCCGCTGCTCAAGGGAGCTTTAAAGTTACAAATGGGGGTGGGGTCGCACACTATTCACACACCGGCGGTGTCGCCCCTAAGGACTCTGGTCAATGTAGTAAAGTGTTCGCGATGCATCATCTTTCGATCTTCTGCTATCTTCGCTGTCTTCGCCATCCCTGGACACGTGTTTCGGGGTATTACCCCTCATCAGCAGGGATAGGCCGTGTACTGGGGTTGCCGATGGCTGCCAATATCTGCCAGGTATAGTACCACTCAGGCGCGTAGGTGCGGGATCCCAGGCTCGTCAGCCCGCTGCTCAAGGGAGCTTTAAAGTTACAAATGGGGGTGGGGTTGCACACTACTCACACACCGGCGGTGTCGCCCCTAAGGACTCTGGTCAATGTAGTAAAGTGTTCGCGATGCATCATCTTTCGATCTTCTGCTATCTTCGCTGTCTACGCCATCCCTGGACACGTGTTTCGGGGTATTACCCCTTATCAGTAGGGATAGGTCGTGTACTGGGGTTGCCGATGGCTGCCAATATCTGCCAGGTATAGTACCACTCAGGCGCGTAGGTGCGGGATCCCAGGCTCGACAGCCCGCTGCTCAAAGGAGTTTTAAAGTTACAAATGGGGGTGGGGTCGCACAATACTCACACACCGGCGGTGTCGCCCCTAAGGACTCTGGTCAATGTAGTAAAGTGTTCGCGATGCATCATCTTTCGATCTTCTGCTAACTTCGCTGTCTTCGCCATCCCTGGACACGTGTTTCGGGGTAGTACCCCTCATCAGCAGGGATAGGCCGTGTACTGGGGTTGCCGATGGCTGCCAATATCTGCCAGGTATAGTACCACTCAGGCGCATAGGTGCGGGATCCCAGGCTCGTCAGCCCGCTGCTCAAGGGAGCTTTAAAGTTACAAATGGGGGTGGGGTCGCACACTACTCACACACCGGCGGTGTCGCCCCTAAGGACTCTGGTCAATGTAGTAAAGTGTACGCGATACATCATCTTTCGATTTTCTGCTATCTTCGCTGTCTTCGCCATCCCTGGACACGTGTTTCGGGGTATTACCCCTCATCAGCAGGGATAGGCCGCGTACTGGGGTTGCCGATGGCTGCCAATATCTGCCAGGTATAGTACCACTCAGGCGCGTAGGTGCGGGATCCCAGGCTCGTCAGCCCGCTGCTCAAGGGAGCTTTAAAGTTACAAATGGGGGTGGGGTCGCACACTACTCACACACCGGCGGTGTCGCCCCTAAGGACTCTGGTCAATGTAGTAAAGTGTTCACGATGCATCACCTTTCGATCTTCTGCTATCTTCGCTGTCTTCGCCATCCCTGGACACGTGTTTCGGGGTATTACCCCTCATCAGCAGGGATAGGCCGTGTACTGGGGTTGCCGATGGCTGCCAATATCTGCCAGGTATAGTACCACTCAGGCGCATAGGTGCGGGATCCCAGGCTCGTCAGCCCGCTGCTCAAGGGAGCTTTAAAGTTACCCCACCCCTATTTGTAACTTTAAAGCTCCCTTGAGCAGCGGGCTGACGAGCCTGGGATCCCGCACCTACGTGCCTGAGTGGTACTATACCTGTCAGATATTGGCAGCCATCGGCAACCCCAGTACACGGCCTATCCCTGCTCATGAGGGGTAATACCCCGAAACACGTGTCCAGGGATGGCGAAGACAGCGAAGATAGCAGAAGATCGAAAGATGATGCATCCGGAACACTTTACTACATTGACCAGAGTCCTTAGGGGCGACACCGCCGGTGTGTGAGTAGTGTGCGACCCCACCCCTATTTGTAACTTTAAAGCTCCCTTGAGCAGCGGGCTGACGAGCCTGGGATCCCGCACCTACGTGCCTGAGTGGTACTATACCTGGCAGATATTGGCAGCCATCGGCAACCCCAGTACACGGCCTATCCCTGCTGATGAGGGGCAATACCCCGAAACACGTGTCCAGGGATAGCGAAGACAGCGAAGATAGCAGAAGATCGAAAGATGATGCATCGCGAACACTTTACTACATTGACCAGAGTCCTTAGGGGCGACACCGCCGGTGTGTGAGTAGTGTGCGACCCCACCCCTATTTGTAACTTTAAAGCTCCCTTGAGCAGCGGGCTGACGAGCCTGGGATCCCGCACCTACGTGCCTGAGTGGTACTATACCTGGCAGATATTGGCAGCCATCGGCAACCCCAGTACACGGCCTATCCCTGCTGATGAGGGGTAATACCCCGAAACACGTGTCCAGGGATGGCGAAGACAGCGAAGATAGCAGAAGATCGAAAGATGATGCATCGCGAACACTTTACTACATTGACCAGAGTCCTTAGGGGCGACACCGCCGGTGTGTGAGTAGTGTGCGACCCCACCCCTATTTGTAACTTTAAAGTTCCTTTGAGCAGCGGGCTGACGAGCCTGGGATCCCGCACCTACGTGCCTGAGTGGTACTATACCTGGCAGATATTGGCAGCCATCGGCAACCCCAGTACACGGCCTATCCCTGCTGATGAGGGGTAATACCCCGAAACACGTGTCCAGGGATGGCGAAGACAGTGAAGATAGCAGAAGATCGAAAGATGATGCATCGTGAACACTTTACTACATTGACCAGAGTCCTTAGGGGCGACACCGCCGGTGTGTGAGTAGTGTGCGACCCCACCCCTATTTGTAACTTTAAAGCTTCCTTGAGCAGCGGGCTGACGAGCCTGGGATCCCGCACCTACGTGCCTGAGTGGTACTATACCTGGCAGATATTGGCAGCCATCGGCAACCCCAGTACACGGCCTATCCCTGCTGATGAGGGGTAATACCCCAAAACACGAGTCCAGGGATGGCGAAGACAGCGAAGATAGCAGAAGATCGAAAGATGATGCATCGCGAACACTTTACTACATTGACCAGAGTCCTTAGGGGCGACACCGCCGGTGTGTGAGTAGTGTGCGACCCCACCCCTATTTGTAACTTTAAAGCTCCCTTGAGCAGCGGGCTGACGAGCCTGGGATCCCGCACCTACGTGCCTGAGTGGTACTATACCTGGCAGATATTGGCAGCCATCGGCAACCCCAGTACACGGCCTATCCCTGCTGATGAGGGGTAATACCCCGAAACACGTGTCCAGGGATGGCGAAGACAGCGAAGATAGCAGAAGATCGAAAGATGATGCATCGCGAACACTTTACTACATTGACCAGAGTCCTTAGGGGCGACACCGCTGGTGTGTGAGTAGTGTGCGACCCCACCCCTATTTGTAACTTTAAAGCTCCCTTGAGCAGCGGGCTGACGAGCCTGGGATCCCGCACCTACGTGCCTGAGTGGTACTATACCTGGCAGATATTGGCAGCCATCGGCAACCCCAGTACACGGCCTATCCCTGCTGATGAGGGGTGATACCCCGAAACACGTGTCCAGGGATGGCGAAGACAGCGAAGATAGCAGAAGATCGAAAGATGATGCGTCGCGAACGCTTCACTACATTGACCAGAGTCCTTAGGGGCGACACCGCCGGTGTGTGAGTAGTGTGCGACCCCACCCCTATTTGTAACTTTAAAGCTCCCTTGAGCAGCGGGCTGACGAGCCTGGGATCCCGCACCTACGTGCCTGAGTGGTACTATACCTGGCAGATATTGGCAGCCATCGGCAACCCCAGTACACGGCCTATCCCTGCTGATGAGGGGTAATACCCCAAAACACGTGTCCAGGGATGGCGAAGACAGCGAAGATAGCAGAAGATCGACAGATGATGCATCGCGAACACTTTACTACATTGACCAGAGTCCTTAGGGGCGACACCGCCGGTGTGTGAGTAGTGTGCAACCCCACCCCTATTTGTAACTTTAAAGCTCCCTTGAGCAGCGGGCTGACGAGCCTGGGATCCCGCACCTACGTGCCTGAGTGGTACTATACCTGGCAGATATTGGCAGCCATCGGCAACCCCAGTACACGGCCTATCCCTGCTGATGAGGGGTAATACCCCGAAACACGTGTCCAGGGATGGCGAAGACAGCGAAGCTAGCAGAAGATCGAAAGATGATGCATCGCGGACACTTTACTACATTGACCAGAGTCCTTAGGGGCGACACCGCCGGTGTGTGAGTAGTGTGCGACCCCACCCCTATTTGTAACTCTACACAACTTGTCGGGGCATTGATGTTCAGCCTCTCTCCTCCCAAAATATCCACACGTTTTAGCACCAGATAATGGGGGCATGGGCCCCTGGTCAGTCCTGCATGGAACAGACAGCTCTGGACCCCTAGGCAGAAGACGGACGGGCTCCAATGACACAATGGGTATCAGGATTTCATGCCGAAACAACCACCGGGTCATCTGCGTAACTCCCCTTGAACCAGACATGGCCGGAATTCCAAGAAGCTGACAGCTGCATTCCTAACAGCTGCAAAACCAGTCCTGGCTGGGAAGAGGCCATGGGATGAACATCTTTTAAGCAGCAACTAACCATAATCTCATGGAACATTGCAGGGATCAGTTAAATCTGTGAAAACGAAAACTTAAAGCAGTTCCTGGAAACTGGAGATATGCTCTGCCTTCAAGAGACTTGGGCACTGTCCAACACCCCATTGGCGGGGTACCACGAACATTATGGGCCAGCAACAAAAAGGAATCGCTTTGGCCGTCCGTCTGGCAGTCTGTCAGTTTTTATAAAACATGCAAGTACCCTTGCTGCAATTGACATTAATCTGAACTCTTCCGGGCTGCAAGCTCTACAGATCGGTGGGCTGAATTTCATCCCACATCCACTGCGCCTTCTGATAATAAATTGCTATATCAACTATAGGAGAGTAGGATTTGCTTACTATGGTTACACCCACTTTTTGCTGGTGTTTCAATGTTTTTCGACTTTAGTCTGCTTATCCAGGACCCCAGCCTAGCTGCTTCCTCTCTAAATTGTTTACCTGTACGTTAGGTACACTCCAGTTTGGTTACTGAGGCACCCTGGTGAGTCCCTAGTATATGGTACACTTGGTACTAAGGGCATAGGTACCCCAGAGGCCTACAAGGGGCTGAAGCATGTATTATGCTACCCCTGGAAAGCCTTCCAAAATGGCACGACAGGACTGCTACTGCAGCCTGTGTAAGGTGGTGAATGTACCCCTTGCTAAGATATAGGTTACCTGTATTTACCTTTAATCGCTGACCCATGTAAGCCTATCAGTCACTCCTATGGCAGGCCTTATCAATCCTGAAGGCAGAGTGCTTGGTTTTGTGTGGGAGGGTGCCCATGCATGAGCAGAGCCCCTCTCAGGCTTCCTTCTCTGAGGCTGTTCTGTGATGCAGCCAGACCATATACTCTTAAGTGCATTATAACCTCACGGTAAATGCTAACTTTGGAATGGCTGCATGGAAACATCTTGTGTTTAGTGTCAAACACTTTGGAATCCTACCCCCCCCCCCGCCAGTCCTGGCGGCGGGGGTAGAATTCCACCCTTCTAGAGGGAGAGACATGTACACACTGGTCTGCCCGGTAATAGTTTAAAAGAGCCCTGGCATCACAAAATGGATGCTCTGGCCTCCTGCTGATGACTGAAACTCCGGCAGGGGAGGCCTGGACAATAGGTTTCCTGTCACAGGGAGATGTAACCACCT
This sequence comes from Lissotriton helveticus, assembly GCF_964261635.1. Classification (NCBI taxonomy): domain Eukaryota; kingdom Metazoa; phylum Chordata; class Amphibia; order Caudata; family Salamandridae; genus Lissotriton; species Lissotriton helveticus. The sequence continues at coordinate 1,936,158,992 of NC_136059.1, forward strand.
CCCAGGCACGCTTTAGTGTATTGGGGCTGGGTGGGTACACTCTGAGAGTGCTTTGAAGTATGTACTGGGGGAACATTTGGTGTCCCTGTGCATAGCCCAGCTCAAACCGGTTGCTGGGGCTACAAGCCCCTGCTGTGGTGCTAAACTGGACAGAGGAAATGGGTGTAGCCACCCCTCTTTCCAGACCCTCCCATAGGTGGGTCCCCGGAGTGTGTCCAACCCATTTTTTTATTATAAGCAAGGGACCCCTGGCAACAGGACTGTAGATTACACCTGGACGAAACTCTGAAACTGAATCCCGGAACTTTGATGCTCTACTAAAGATTAGAGGATGGAAGAATCTCCCTTGGGGTCAAGGAGTGACTCCCCCTGTTCAAACAGGCACCAACAAAGCATTTGCCAGTCTGCATCTCTGAAGCTTCCGCCAGACTCTGAAGTATTTGCAACCCAGGAAGAGGATTTCCAAACTTCTCGAAGGCCGACCCGAATCTCCAGCAAAGCTGAGACTGGCAGCCCTCACGAGCAATGTGGAACTGGAACCCCTGGACACCATACACATTTGCTAAGTGCATTGACTTCCCAAGCTTTCCTGAAGTTGTGCTGTGAGTTACTTGTAGCCCAACCCCAGACCACTAGCTGCACCGAAGATTGTGGACCTACACTCCACAAGTGTTCCGTGAGCCTGCTTCTTGCATTTCTGCTTGAGGCTCCTTTGCGATCCCTGGTCCGTCAACTGGTGGGTCCCCTTGAAGGTAACTCTACTTTTCCTTGGGCTTTCCTGGTTGCTCCAGATGTGCCCTGACTCCCTACCAAGTGGTTAGTCCCTCAGACCTTGCTGGTCTGCACCAAAGCCTATCTCTGCTTTCAGCGTGGGTTGCTGTTGCCAAGGCTTGTTGAATCCAATCCAGAAACTGACACAGCAGCACTCGACATCCTTTGTGGGACAGCTTTATTCCAGGTCTTGGTTGTCATCGACGCCTCCTGGTCCTCGTGGCTGAAGAGTCAAGATTTGCCTTCTTCACCTGAATTCACCCGACATCGATGGGCATTCGACTATCGTGCCCCTGGTCACTGGCAAGTGACGCAGACTATGTCCCCTCTGCTTTCAGGTTCTTCTCATATTTGATCCAGGCTTGAATCACACCGGACACTTTCCACTTGGATGCCAGCAGCACTTTGCAGCAGATTGCCATTGAAAACAACGACGAAACCCGACACCAAAAGACACCTATGCACCCGGCTTCCCTGGGTGAGGTAACTCGAGTACTCCGGTGCTCCCATGGGTGTTGACTGTAGAACCTCCTAGTTCTAAAGGGGTTTGCTATAAGTCCTCTTCTAAGTGTCCTTTATCTTTAAAATTCCAACTGTGACTTTCCCCATAGAAGTTAATGGTGATTTGCGGCTGTGTTTAAACACTGCACTCGTCCCCCGCTGGTCCCCTGTGTAACTACCTTGGGTGGTTCCTCGTGGCTCCAGCGGTTCTAAAGGCTCTAGGCCTTGTATCTATGCAAGTCATGGTCCTTATACCACTTTATTAATATATGGTTTGGTACGCCCCTAGGGCTAAACGTATATTGTACTAATTTAATGTGTGTTATTGAGTTTACTGAATGTAGTTTTGCCTCTAGCCTCATAAAGAGACTAGTGGGATGTGTTTTGAATAAATACATATATGTTATATATATATATACCTGGTGTGGTTCACCTTTCATTTGTAATAATATCAACAAGAGAGATAGGGCGCGAGTAAACACTCCTGTACCCCAGCAAGAATATCATAAACAACTAAGGAGTGACTCAGTGAAACGTAAAACACGTGTGATGAGAAAAAGGAAATAAGAAGTGTCAGATGATTCAGAGGCCCCTACCTGATTAGAACAACTATAAGATTGGGCAATTTCAATCTCAGTAACCAGGAGGTAGCAACCCAGTGGACCGGAATGACTGTATCCAACAGGGAAGAACAAGTAACCTCTTGTCACAATGGACATTGAAAGGCTCTATACCTGTATTCCACAGGATAGAACCATCAGAGTTGTGCAAGAGGCACTGGACAATGCACCTTGGGATTTCTCAACATCACGTTCCTTTGTTGTAGAGTGCGCAACTTTGGCCCTAAAGAAGAACTATTTCGAACATGAGGGAAAGATCTACCTCCAGGCCACAGGCACTTCAATGGGCAGCACTTTTGCCCCTTCGGTGGCAGGCCTGTATGTGTTCGACTTTGAGGTCAAGAATATCCTCGGCCCCTCGAACCCTTTCTCTGCCAACATCATCTTTTGGCAACGCTATATTGATGATGTGCTTATGATATGGAAGGGGGAAGAGCACATATTACTGAATTTTTTCACTTGGCTCAATACTTGTGACCAGCATTTAAAGTTCACGCATGAATATTCCTCTGATACCATCACATTCCTGGATGTAACCATCAGTAGACAGGATACCCAGCTGGAGACTAAAACATTTTCCAAGCCTACTGCTAAGAATAACCTGTTGTATTTCTCAAGTTACCATCCCAGGGCCTTGCGGGAGAATCTCCCTTACGGCCAGTTTTTAAGGCTGTGCCGTAATTGCAGTAATTTACCTGACTACAAACTACAAGCAGAGGAACTAACAACTAAACTGCAAAGCAGAGGATACCCAGCAAGAATAATCAACAACAGTCAAAGACGAGCAAGAAATCAACAGAGGGACACACTTCTGGATGTCACTCCCAGGACTCAAAATGCTGAAATACCACTAACTTGTGTCACGACATATAACCCACTGCCCAATGCAGTTAGCAGGAGCATTTCCAAACACTGGAAGATAATAACCAGCAATAGACACAAGTGGGAAAAACCACTCTTTTCATACAAAAGAGCTACCAGCCTGAAAGATTCATTAGTCCACACGCGCCCCAGGGACTTGACACTGATTAAACCGGCCGCCACAGTGCTGAATGCCTGGGGCCTACCAGCGGTCACTGGTCATTTCCCATGCGGGAATTGCAATATATGCCACCTCACCACCCACACGAAATCATTAAATCTGTCCAATGGACAACTTTGGGAACAACGTTGCCACACGAATTGTAATACAGCCAATGTTATTTACTTAATAACTTGCCCTTGTCATTGACAACCAAAAAAGGACTATGGCAGTTCATCGTGGACAAGGTGAATGCAGTCAGAGTGCTGAAGAGGACAATGGAAGAGGTCAATAGGTGCTGGAATGACCTCAAGTGCAAAACCAAGCTGAAACTCGCCAATAACCAGAAGGTAGCAATGCATACTGGAGGTGGGAGTCCGACGCCACAGAAGGAGCTGGACGATAGGGAGGAAATGGTGTCCACAGTCATCAGTGGGGAGACGGTGGCAGGAGTCGGGGGACCGGAAACTGCTCAACATGACCAAACACAACAGCACCAGGGTGAGTAACGACCTGGGAATGGGGAGACGGGGGAGATGTGCACAATGGCACACATGCACAATAGACCTGAGGGCATCTGCGGACAAACCATGCTCCAGACCCCCAACTCCCACCAAGAGACCAATGTACCCAAGTATGTAACATCTCAGCACTGAATAAGCACAGAAGTCAAAGGCACATCGCATGAAAGGGATAAGGGGCTGCAAAATCAGAGCTGCAAGGATGACTCCCCTGAAATGCAGCATACACACATAACAGGCAGAGCACCTCAACAATGACAACAATGGGGTACAACCCACAACATGTCCACAACAGAACACAGGATACAACTGGTGCTGACTTGGTGTAGACACTGGCCAATCAAATTTTGCATTGCAGGGAAATGTGAGTTGATAATGTACAAGTACAAACACACACACGTCATGTTGTCGAAATGTCCACTGTCCCCCATCAAATAGGCAGCTCCTTCCAAACAGACACAATGTACACAGTCATGCGGTGTGCATGACAACATGTACAATGAGACAAAATACATGTGAACACAATGTTAAACTGCATCTCCCCATCACAGTGCAGAGAGAGAATCAACAACTCCTGCAGAGCAACCCGACCCACTCTTCTCTGATGATGAAGAGGACCACCACAGCTTCGACTCCGACGCCCTCCACAGTTCGTGGAGAGCCTCCGCAGCCCACTTTCAGGAGCAGGGCAGCCCAGCAGCTACGAGTAGACCCCTGCACATAACACACAACAGGCAGCACCCACCACCATGGCTGCCTCCCATGACCCCCACGAAGAACACATGGCCTTCCAACGCCGTGTGTTGGGGTGCCAGGAGCAGCTGGCTGAACAGGTGCGGGTGGGCTTTGATCGTATGGCAGCCAAACTAGATGCCATACATACGTGTGTGTTTAAGTCCCATCAGGGACCACTCACGGTCCCTAACGGACACCCACAGCCCGCTCCATGCTCTCCAATGGACCATGGCTGACATCGCTGAAGCCCTGACTCAGAGAATAGAACAACTGTCCAGTCATTGTGGCTGTAGCGATGTCACACAGGAGTTGGAAAACATGCAGAGGTTAATGGAGAACATGGAGCGGGCGAATGCGGAAAGAACGGCTGCCATGGCTGCACACCAGCGAGTGGTAGCTGGGTTCCTCAATGACCTCAAGACCATCCTCATGACATTGCTGCCACAAGGCCTGGCGCTGATGCATGCTGCTGCTACCACTACATCCACATCTCCGCATCCTGAAGTGTCAGTGCCACACAACGCAGCAGGCATTCCACCTCCTGCCCCTGAGGTGTCAGTGCCACACAGTGCAGGAGACAGAACACCACCACTAACATGTGAAGCACATGAAACAGCAGAGGACGAAGATGCAGAGGAATCTGTCTTACTGGTAAGAAGGAAGCAGTAGCATTCATCTCCGCCATATGGCCGTTTTCTGCTTGGTTCTGCCCTCTGCGTCATCATTTTCCACTGTCCCCCGATGCGCTCTGCAACACTCATCTTGGACCTCGACATGGACTGCCATATTCTGTTTGGTCACCAATGACACAGCAATCAGACTGCGGACTGAACTCTTCCCCTTCCTTTGGGCTTGTCTTTCCCTGAAGGACTCTGGCTGGCCCTCCACGGGCCAACATGTTCGCGTGGGGTTTGCACGGCCCTGTACTGCTCCAGATGCAACACTCCACTGAATGTGCATTAGACATTCCTAATCACACAGATGTGTCATGTCTATGGTCTTTCAAGTGTGGAAGTATGGATGAATGTAGGCTCAGTGAATTCCTCTTACGTCCATGTGGCTCATGTCGTTGGACTTGAATCACAGGGTGACACATTGCCGAATGCGGTCCGGGTGGCGCAGACACAACAACAGGGACACACGCACTAGTTACTTCCTTGTCCAGCCCCATGCGGAACTACACCCAGAGCCCTAGGATCATTGTTCACACCCATACACTGGACTGGCATACGCCAGGCCAGCCCACTCCGCTTACGCTCACAGGGTGGACGACAATGCACCATGGCCCAGGTCTACCTGCTGATCACAGGTCTAGTTGTCACAGCTGGTATACACCCACACCACACCCGCCCAGTACACGCGTCACAGGACATGTGACCCTGCCAATAAAAAGGGCCAGGCGCACGTGCTCAACACCATTTCCAACCTCTCTCAAGGTGTATCCGTGTGGTGTTCATGTAGGCATGAGGGTCCAGGGCCCTGCAACATCACAGTCCCCCGGCCTGGAGGTGACATGATGTCGTCCGCACCACGATACCCAATCATACATGGTCCATGACCTGCGGGCCACATACCTGGTGGCACCGGATACACCGCGGCTGGTACAGGCACACCGCTACAGGACGGTGACTTTTGGTGCACTGAGGTAGGGGCACCTTAAGTGCTGATCTGGTGTGCAGCCTGCGATGATGCCCCACCCCGGCGGTCCGGACTGCTCAGGATTTGTGTGCCCTGCTGGACCAGAGTGTAGGCCAGAGCCAGCGGGTAGCGCGGGCCTATCGTCACGTGGCGTAGCCTCCTGGATCACAGAGTTAGTGGCACCTCAAGGGCTGAGCGGATGTGCAGCCAGTGATGATGCCGGGTGCACTGATATGTTCTCTGCCATGGCAAAATCAAGACCCAGAATCAATTGTGAGGCCTGGTGGCCTGCGTAGCAGGGCTGCATGATGTGGAGGGTGCCGTGTCCGCGGGCTACGGGCTTGGGGCCTGCACCGGCACGTGGTGGGCCATCATTGCGACACACCGTGGCGAAAGGTGAGCAGGCATGCACCACTGGCCGTGGGGGGAGCCTTAGGGGCAACTGCCTGGGTACGCAAGGGTGGGCATGCACCGCTGAGCAGCAGGAGGCTGAGGTACATCTGCCTGGGTGCGTAGGGGCAGACAGGCGATGATGTCATGTGCAATAGTATGTACTTTGCCATTCATGTATCTGGACTCTGTTTCAGATGACGGATCCATGTCAGATGTGGGACGTAGTGAACTGCATTACATACCTGCACGTGGTTGGAGACACACCGGTGTCAGCGGGTGAGCAGTGAGCCCCGGGTGCGCAGTGTCAGCACTCTCTCTCCCTGTCCATCTCTACTGTTATCTGTGTCTCTCTCCCCCTCTCTGTCCGTCTTTCTCACTCTCCCCCTCTCTGTCCATCTTTCTATCTCCCCCTCTCTGTCCATCTTTCTCTCTCTCCCCCTCTCTGTCCGCCTTTCTCACTCTCTGCCTCTATGTCAGTCTTTCTCTCTCTCCCCCTCTCTGTCTGTCTTTCTCTCTCCCCCTCTATGTCCGTCTTTCTCTCTCTCCCCCGCTCTGTCCGTCTTTGTCGCTCTCCCCCTCTCTGTCCGTTTTTCTCTCTCTCCCTCTCTTTCCCTCTCTCTGTATCTCTCTCTCTCTCCTTCGCTCTCTCTCTGTCCTTTGATGAGCGCAAGTCACACCTTCTCATCTGGATTTTTGTCTTGCAGGCTGTGACCTACAGATTGTCCTGAGGAGAGCAGCCATATGTCTTCATTTCTGTTCTGTATTTATTTGAATAGATTTACGATTGTTAATTCGAAGGTGAATGTGTGATGCTCATTTTTGTGATGACACATGCATGTCACCAAATGTGAGACATCAGGCTGATTATTTGGTACATGTTTCGTGTAGTTGATGTGGCATGTCTTTGCCCAGGAGGGGGGATCCTGGAGGTGGTGGCGGTGGGTGTTGTGGCCCTGTTGGGGCTCCGAACTGCAAGATCGTTGGATCCATGGCATCTGTTGCCCTTCAGGTGCGGCTCTGGGCTGGGCTCCCTTTTGAGGTGCAGGCTGTGGTCCGAATTTACACCAGGTCAGAGCAGGTGTTAGTTTCCTGCTGCTAACGCGCCTTATCGCCTGTTTTGGGTTCTTATCTCCAGTCTTGCTGGTTGTTGAGAATGTTGCGGAGTGGTGTTGTCGCAGCTTTTGGCACGGGAACGCCTACTCTGCATCTCATTAGCGATGGTTGCGCGGGTCATCCGTGGCAATGTTTTTTGTGGCTGCTATCGAAGGTAAACTGGTGATATTGGCTGTTAGCACTAGTTTGTGAATGGGGCGATACATTTATCACCACTTTGGCTGTGATACAGTGCCGTTAACTCAGCGATATTTCTTTGAGAATATGCCCCTTAGTTTGAAGTCTTGAATCAACTGATTATCCCCTTACAATGTAGGACTAAAAGAGGGGGACACTCTGAGAGGGTGACTTTGTGATCAGCATGAACTCCCATCTTTCGGACCGGTCTGTTTTCACCAGTGTTTTACTTAAATCTATCCCTTTCATACATGCTTTTCCCATCAAGAAAATGAGAGCTTATGGAATGGATCAGCATGTGAAGTAGCATACCAATGTGCGTCAGGGTACTTTTATTTCCCGCGTCTTGTGTGTCATTATGATCTTAAAGGTCATGGACAGCGTTCCTATTGAGTGCTACACCACAATGAATGTATGTGGACTATCTAAAATAAAAGCCTTTTCACTTACATATTCACATTATCTCTTAGCCACACAAGGAAGATGACCTCCTGAGCCGGTAGGTTCCATCCTGTGTACAAAATCTTGCAGTAATATCCTGTACCGATGCAACGGTTGAAGACCTAAGAAGTTTGGGTTGACTCTAAAGAAGACTCTGTGTGCTGCAGGGTGTCCTGGTTGGAGGCACCATGACTAGCCTGGCTCAGGGCCTGAGGGGGGGGAGAAGAAAGCATGGAGTTCAATGCAGGGGAGCCGTCCTATCTCACAGCGTGCAGGGGGAATTGGAGTCCTTGAGCCTGCTCCCCCCCCAACTGCAGAGAACTGGAGCCATGCCTTTGTTGGCCGTACCAGTAGGCCAAACAGTGTCTAAAAGGGCAGCTGTGCTTGGGCAGGAGCCGATTGACTTCAGAATGTACTAGGTGCAACAGAGTCCTTTATCCTCTTGCCACGTTGCTAGGGGGCTGTTGACAGAGATGTCTCACTGCACCCACTCTGCCCCCACCAGCCGTTAGTGGAAATGCGAGGGGAAGTGGACATTGCTCAAGGCCTACGAGACTGTTAACAAAGGGACACGTGCAGAGACCCCTATTGAAACATGTATTAGATACTGTTAGATATCAATCTCTTGCATGCAGACCTTCGTAAGCAGTCAGAGTGAGTTTAGGCAGTGGAAAAGGCAGTGTCAGTTCACTCCTCCGCTGTAAAAGTCACAAAACAAAACATCAAAGAACTAAAATCAAGTACTCAAAAACTGACCACTAGGACAGAAGATACTGAAGGGTGAGCATGCAAGAACAATGTACTTACAGTGGTGGTATATGAGCAAGCAGGAAGACCTAGTATGGAACTTCATGTTGAGTCCCACATCCTAAACTCACTAACACCTATGGGGCAGTGTCTCCACCCAAATCTGTTGCACAACCCAGAACTTAATAGCATAAAGAGACACCTACAGAAAGCCAAAAAAGCTATTCTTCAAGCAGGAAAAGTTAATGGACCCTTGAGAAATGACAATGCCAAACTTATCTTTTCCCTTGACTTTGCCAAGTCAGTAAAGAGTCAGTGTAGGTCCTTGAATGAGGTCAAGTGGGAGCTCAGGCAAAGAGGCATATTTTGCATGATGCGGTTTTCTGCTAGGCTTCGAGTCATGTTGGATTGGAAACCCTGACGCTTTTGTCAGTAACTGGCTAGAAGGCGAATGTAAATATGCTGTGAGAGGGTATGCATCTTCCTGGGCTCCACGAAATTCATGCAGAACACATGTCACAAACAGAAACATGAAAAGGTCTGCCTTGTCTATGCAAGGTCAGATGGTGGAGAGGCAAAGTCGGGAATCATAAGCCCTTCTGACTTATGGAGACACCTCTACTCCGATGTCTATGCCAACTGGATGAACAGAATAGTTGGAGCACTACTAATTCCTGAAACTATTGCAATGGGTGCTGTTTGCTGACCATCTCAAAAACTTGCCAGAGCAGATCAGCCTGAGCGGGACAAGAAGGATGATATGGAGCGGATGTCTTCCAAACTCTCTTTAGGGTAGAGTCCACAGTTCTGTGTACTCCTCTATGGCAATATGCAACAGTTTGCTTGACAGATACACCAAGAATTAGGGGTGTGGGTAGTTTGGGGAGCTTGGAGTGGTGGTGCAGGGAGGGTTGTGGTGCAGTGGAGTTTTTGATTGAAACACAGTTATTGATGCAAAAGGTAGGCGATGGAGGATCTGTACTGAACCTTTTCACTTATTAGGCAATGAGATTTCTGATATTGATATTGCTTTTGAATTTACATGTCAAAATCCTTGCTAATATGCTAGTGAACTATCTCTGTACAGTAATAGGATATTTAATACCCCCTGATCAGTCTGGTTTTATGCACAGGGAAAGCAACAGATTAACACCTTGACTGCTACAGCAATTCCCGCTGGGTGCTGACAAGTCAGATTTATCATTGTTCATGACAAGGTCAGCTCGTCATAAGCACACGACCAGTGTACTGCATGACGAGCTGAGCTCGTCATGAGCATGGATTAAACCTTAGTTGGATATTTGTTTATGTTGAAGACACAAAATATATCACGGAAACTTCAGTGGTGCTTGCCTTAGATGCATTCAAGACCTCTGACTCGATTGGATAGCCATATACGTTTACAATCCTTTCAAAACTTGGTTTTTGATTGTATTATGCTCTTGGCTCCAGCTGATTTAAACAACCCCAGTAATGGGTTGATGGTAAATGGAGTTCTTTCTGACCCCCTTCACTCTAGAGAGGTATCTTTCCTCTTTCTGGTAGTGTTTTCTTTGGTGCTCAAGCTTTTAACCTGCTGCTTATGGAAGGATGCCTTGGTTAGAGGTCTAATCCAGGATCCCTCATGAGAGGGTAGAATATTTCTCCGTCCATACAATAGCCTCCTATATTTTCCATTCGCCAAATCATCCTTAGATAAAGTCCTCAAAACATTTGTGAAGTTTGACTTAGATTCCTAGTTCTACAGTAACTGGAATAAATGGCTGCTACTTCCACTGTCCACTTGCCACACAGGATCCAAATTTTAGCTCCTAGTGAACATTAATGGAGAGTTTTCAGGTACTTGAGGTGTATGTCATGAGAAACAGGAAGGCATTCCTGGGTCATAACCTGGTTCAGGTGATGAATAAGCCGAGGCCTTTTTGCACCTTTCCAGATTTACCATTACTGGAGGTCCTGGGAATGCGTCAAGATCCTGTGTGTCCCCAGGGGAGTTGTAACATGGAGAAATATTTACCATTACTGATCGTCCTGGCAATACGTCAAAATGCTGTGTGTCCCCAGGGGAGGGGTAACAAGGAGAAATACCTTTATTTCTCTTCGTTTTTGTCTCTTTCTATGCATTTTGCATTTTGCAGCCCACATAGAAAGAGGAAATTGCCTCAGAGGATTGTGCCCCTTTCTGCACAAAAATAATCCTGTCCGCAACTCAGGAATCCTTGCTCCATGGCAGCAGTTTGTGCTATAGGTAAAGAAAATGGCAGGAATGTGCTGTATAATGTTAAATACAGTGCATTCCTACCGTTCACACCGTGCAGAAAGGTGGCTTGCTGTGCTGCGCGAAAATTTGATAAATTTGCCACTTACAGTTTAGGCATGCCATATCCATATAAATTTGAGTTGGCATAAATGTCCTTTTGTTTGAACACAGCCTAATGTCGCAAGCTGTGTTCAAGAAAACTATCACATTGATCTATGGAGCACTGTTTAATAGCACTCCTATACCATTAACTCACCTGAGAACGAAACAAGCTTGGGACTTGGGAGACGTGCAACATTCAGACTCAGAGGTGTCTTTGCAATTATCTTGTGAGGGGGCCAAAAGAGCAGGTTTTATATTGAGCAAGTTAAAAAGTCTACATAGAGCTGACTACACCAGGACACAATTGTGTATATTTGGTATAATCAATAGTGACTTGTGTGTTATAGTCTGTGGGTGGGTGGGAACCTTCTACCACATAATATTGTAAGGCATTAAAGAATAAATGACACACCTTTCGTAACATTCTTTCTGGAAATTACTCTAACAGCAGATTTTTCACCTTAGAATATCCCAGTTGGAGATCTGCCTTTCTGCATCATCCATCCAGATCTTTTGCCATTTGCTGGACCGTATATTTTTGCTGGCTACAGAACTCTGTCCACCTAACCCCTGGTAACTAGTGGTAAAGTGCACATGATCATCCTTTAAAAATGGTTAAACTGGCACATTCCTAACTGATTATTTAAATTGCCTATAAATCCCTAATATATAATGCACTAAGTGTACCCAGGGCCTGCAAAGTAAATTCCACTAGTAGACTGCAGATTCTATTGTGACATCCACTACAGTAGCAGTGCGAACATGGTGTCAGGCTGACCCTGTGTAACTGACAGTTACAGTGTAAAACATGCCATTCTACCTGTCAAAATGACACTTTTTGATCAGTAATAACTTTCTTTTTACTATTAACCACTTGGATGCTAAGGCCCTGGAAAGATTTACTACCAATTTCCATTGAAATCAATGGAAACTCCATGACGAGCTGATCTCGTCATGAGCGTCGAAGGGGTTAATAATTTACCCCTATATAGGCCTTGCAGTCGACAAGGCAAGGGCGGATGGTATTTAAAAGGAGAACACATAAAAATGTGAAGTTAAAATGTCCTTATATTGACTAGCACACAAAAGCTATTTTCACTGTAAGAAGGCTGGCAGGCCTGTAGAGAAACACAGAGAAGCAAAATTATGTTTTAATTCTGCTGCCTCCGGTCAGGGACCAGATAGAAGAATGATTAAACAACTTTTTTTTAATATTCATTAAAAGCCTATCTCAATGGTGAAGCCTGTTTTTAATAAATATTCAGGAAAAATAACTTTAGAAAGTTACCACTTCCTGGAATGAAGCTTGGAGGGTAATTTGCCTTAGCTCTTCAGCAAAACCCTAGGGGTGATTAGCCCTATTAACCCTGAGGACGTGTGAAAACTACTCTCAAAGCAGAGACAAAGGCCTAAGTATGGAGTGGTGTTTTTGTTCCTCTAGAAGGAAGACCAATTGGGGTGGACCCAGGAACTTAATTTACTTTAAAGAGGCCTCCCATGTCAAAGCCAATGTTAACTGACACCTGGAAAAATGGCCATCTTTTGTCCTAGTCAGGCAGCCACCAAACCCAGTGAGTAGAGAGCTGCCCCCCAGAACTGGTTTGGAATGACCCCAGATGAGGGATTGCTCATTACCCACGGTAACTCCTATGGGTGGGCACTCAGGATCTGCATAATGGGAAAAGGGTCTCTCCATTTTGGACTTCCGAGCGCAGGGCACTGTAGGATCGTTTGCAGTATGATAAACAGGAACTGCTGAAATAGTGGGTAAGGTTACACCTGTTAACTGATGCCCCATTGCTTAGGGAGAGGCCAGGAGTCACCCCTAACCACTATGTAGAGCCAGGCATCAATGTGGTATCCCCAGGCACCTTCTTCAGAACACTGGACCTGCAGATGATCAGACGACAATTGGACTGGTCTACGGTGAGCTGGTTGGAGCTCTGAAGGACTGGACTTGCTCCTTCTTGTACCTGGACAAAGAAGTGGACTCCAAGCAGGGCCCGACTAGCCGTAGTGGGCACTTGGCGCTTCCCCAGTGGGCTGCCATGTTGGGGCCAATTTTGGGCCCCTGGGAGCCATCTTTCTTACCGGGGCCAACAATATCAGCCCTCTGTAACAAAATAGACCAAAACCGTCCCTAGCTAACATCTCAGCCACAAAACACCCCTCCCCGGGGGCTGGCCAAGCAGATTGCCAGGGCCAGTATTGGTTTCCAGTGCGGCTCTGACCTCCTGTGTGGCTACACGCATTGGATCTCTAGGTGCCTCCCCTGAGATCCCGGGGGCCTTCGAAGTTGGCTTCTGTGGTTGACTCAGATTTAAAAAACGAAGTCAAAAGGATCAATAAATCAATCAATCAATCATTACATTTGTAAAGCACACCACATACCCGTGAGGGTCTCAAGGCCCTGGCGGGGTGGGGGCTGCTACTGATCGAAGAACCAGGTCTTGAGGAGTCTTCTGAAGGCCAGCAGGTCCTGGGTCTGCCGTAGGTCGGCGGGGAGCGTGTTCCAGGTTTTGGCGGTGAGGTAGGAGAAGGATCTGCCACCGGTGGTGGTTTTCCAGATGCGTGGAACTGAGGCGAGGGCAAGGTTGGCAGAGCGGAGGCTACGGGTGGGGGTGTAGAAGCTGAGTCGGTCATTGAGGTATGCCGGTCCGGCGTTGTGTATGGCTTTGTGTGCGTGGATGAGGAGTTTGAAGGTGATCCTCTTGTCGACGGGGAGCCAGTGTAGGCCTCTTAGGTGGGGTGCGATATGGCTGCGTCGGGGCGTCGAGGATCAGTCGTGCTGCAGCATTCTGGATGCGTTGCAGCCGTCTTGGGAGCTTGGTTGTTGTTCCTGCGTAGAGGGCGTTCCTGTAGTCCAGTCTGCTGGTGACGAGGGCCTGAGTTGACGGTTTTCCTTGTGTCGGAGGGGATCCATTTTAAGATCCTGCGGAGCATTCGGAGGGTGTTGAAGCAGGACGCGGAGACGGCGTTGACTTGCTTGGTCATGTAGAGGGTGGAGTCGAGGATGACCCCCAGGTTGCGCGCGTGGTGGGTGGGTTCAGGGGCTGTTCCTAGCGATGTAGGCCACCAGGAGTAGTCCCAGGCAGATGGGGTGGGGCCGAGGATGAGGACCTCTGTCTTGTCTGAATTCAGCTTCAGCCTGCTGTCCTTCATCCATTCAGCGACGGCCTTCATTCCTCTGTGGAGGTTGGTTTTGGCGGTGTGGGGGTCTTTGGTGAGGGATATGATCAGCTGGGTGTCGTCGTCGTAGGATATGATGTTGAGGCTGTGTTGTGGTGCGACGTGGGCGAGTGGAGCCATGTAGATATTGAACAGCGTAGGGCTGAGGGAGGATCCCTGTGGAACGCCGCAGATGATCTTGGTGGTCTCGGAGCGGAAGGGTGGGAGGCGGACGCTCTGGGTACTGCAGGAGAGGAAGGATGTGGTCCAGGCCAGGGCCTTCTCTTGGATTCTGGCGTAAAGGAGGCATGCTGTTAGGGTGCGGTGGTAGACCGTGTCGAAGTCTGCTGATAGTTCCAGGAGGATGAGGGCGGCTGTTTCTCTTTTGTCCATGAGGATCCTGATGTCGTCGGTGGCGGAGATGAGGTCGGTCTCGGTGTTGTGGTTGCTGCGGAAGCCGGATTGGGATGGGTCCAGGATGTTGTTGTCTTCTAGATATCGGGTCAGCTGTCCTTTGACGATCTTCTCCGTGACTTTCGCCAGTAAGGGGAGCAAGGAGATGGGCCGGAAGTTCTTGAGGTCTTTGGGGTCCGCCTTGCGTTTCTTCAGTAGGGCATTGATCTCGGCATGTTTCCAGCTCTTCGGAAAGGTTGCTGTCTCGAAGGAGATGTTGATTGTTTTCCGGAGATGGGGTGCGATGGCTGTGCTGGCTTTATTGAAGACGTGGTGAGGGCATGAGTCAGATGGGGATCCGGAGTGGATGGAGTTCATGGTCTTGATGGTGTCTTCGTCGCTGACGTTGGACCAGGTAGTCAGACGACTGATGCGGGTGGGGGTCGCAGGGGTGGTGGTCTCGGCGGCGGAGCTGGGGGTGTCGGTGTTGAAGCTGTCGTGAATGTCGATGATCTTGCGAGGCAAGAAGGTAGCCAGGGAGTCGCACAGGTCTTGTGATGGTGGAATGTCGTTGTTGTTGGAGCTGGGGTTGGAGAGTTCTTTCACGATGTTGAAGAGCTCTTTGCTGTTGTGTGCGTTGTTGTCTAGGCGGTCCTTGAAGGCGGTCCTCTTGGCGGTCTTGATGAGTTGGTGGTGTCTGCTGGTGACGTCCTTGTGGGCGGTGTAGCTGTCGGGTGTTCGGTCGCGGAGCCAGTTCTTCTCCAGCTTCCGACAGGTGCGCTTGGAGGTCCGGAGGTCTTCGGTGAACCATGCGGCTTTCTTGTTAGTGTGATTGGTTGCGGAGGTCTTGAGTGGGGCTAGGGTGTCGGCGCAGTCGTTGATCCACTGTTTGAGGTTGATGGCGGCGGTGTCGGGGTCGGTGGGGTCTGCAGGTGTTTCCAGGGCGAGGGTGGTGGTCAGTTGGTCCTTGGTGATCTTGCTCCAGCGGCGGTGTGGCAACTGTTGGGTGTGGTGGTGTGTGGTGGGTTTCCTGAAGGTGAAGGGGACGCATCTGTGGTCTGTCCAGTGGGGTTCGGTGGTGTGGTTGAAGGAGATGTGAAGACTAGCAGAGAAGATGGGGTCCAGTGTGTGGCCAGCTGCGTGGGTGGGTGTCGTCACGAGCTGTTTGAGTCCGAGGTTGGTGAGGCTGTCGATCAGGGCGGTGTAGTTGACATCGTTGTTGTTCTCGGGGTGGAGGTTTAGGTCCCCGAGGAGGATGTAGTCAGTGGAGGCGAGGGCGTGGGTGCTGATGAGGTCGGCGATGGTGTCGCTGAACTGTGTTTGGGGTCTGGGTGGTCTGTAGACGAGTGTTCCTCTGAGGGTGGTGTTGGGGTCGGTGTGGATCTGGAAGTGCATGTGCTCGGCGGTGGTGAGGGTGTCGTCGGTGTTGGTCAAGACTCTGAGGGTGTCCTTGTGGATGATGGCGATTCCCCCTCCCACTCCGTTGGTGCGGTCTCTGCGGGAGGATGAACCTGATCGGTGTTTTTGCCTTGCACTCCATCGCGGTCAGCCTGAAATTGCTCCTAGGTCCCAGTCTAGCAGGACCATTGACTATTTTTGGCGCTTTTTGGCACAATTTCTATTTAATAATTTAAATATTCATATGTCTGGCTCTTTTATTGGGTCTTTGTCATTTTTGTGTTATTTTGTTTATTAAACTGTAACCTATTTTCCTAATTCGGTTTGGGATTTTTATTATTTTTCTTTATGACTTTATTACTTCTTTGGTACTACATACATTGACCCAAGGTAAGCCTGTCTGCTTGTGCCATAGCTTCCAGGGGGTTGAGCTCAGGGTAATTTAGTGACTTTGAGGTTTTTCCCTTACATGGCTGGTGATTATTCCTTGGGGTGGATAGTCACCGACCCCAAACCGTAATCAATTTTCTTACAATCCCTCAGGCACTAGACTGGATGTGGAGATTCTTACATAGCATTGCTCCCAAGCGCCAGTAGGTGGTTTCTTATGTTGGCGCTGTACCGCCCCAAAAGTGATGGAGCAGAGCAGCACATTAACACCACACTTGTGCTGATATCTGTTTCTTCACTGTAGCCTTTCCACACCCTCTGGTGAGGAGAATAAACAATTGTTGATTGTAGTATGCTGAATACTAACTTGAGACAATTTTAGATCTTGGAAAAAAAGAGGAAACTCCACAGAACAGGCAGGTGAGAGGGCAGTGAGGAATCGGAGTTTTGATAGAGTATCCACTAGAAAGAGCATTACCGGAGGTAAGTAACTTGTTCTAACCCCAGATTACTCACCTTAACATACCAAAGCAGTACCTCCCTAGGTAGAGGATCTGTGGAATGGGCTCAGAACAAAAGGTCTTGCAGAACCGAACAGGCAAAATGTTCTGGCTGTCAAAGCAGTAGTACTTTACAAAAGTATGCACTAATATAAATGTCACAGCCCGGCAAATGTCAAGGACAGGCATTATGTGTTCCAAATCAGTGGTCACAGCCATAGCCCTGGTGGAATGGGGTCCCAGGCTTTCCAGAGGCCACTTCATGACCAATGTACAGCTGATCGTCATGCAGAGCACTATCCACTTACTTAAACAAGGCCCTGCTCTGCACTGCCTTCCCTTTCTTTGCTGCAGAGAACCCTAAAAAAAGCTGTCAGTCCATTCAATGGGCATTCGTATGATCACTGTAAAAGCTTAATGCTCTTTTGAGGTCTTTTGAGGAGTGAAGGAGAACAAAGAGCTCTGGAAGAATGATAGATTGACCAATATGGTAGAGAGTCACGACTTTCGGTAGGAATGCCGTCTAGGTCCTCAGTACAATTTGTTGGGTAGAAAAGTGGTATAGGGTGATTGTGCTGAAATTGCCTACATTTCAATCACATGCCAAGCTGATGTGATTTCTGTGAGTCAGTTTTCAAGTTCAGGAGATACATCGTGGAACTATACATTGGCTCAGAGGGCATGCATATAAGAAATGTTACAATTAATTAAGGTCCTACTGTGGCATCATAAATGGTTTGGGAGGAAACATGTGCATCAAACCTTCTATTACTGTCGTCACAACAATGTATTTGAACATGGAGAGTTTGTCCGACAAAGAGAGATAGGCCAAAAGAGGCCAACAAATAAAGTTTTATAGTGCCCACTACGATGACTTGCTGAGCTAGTGACTGATTAAACAAAAGGATGTCCAACAGTTTTGCCTGTAGGGGGTCAGTGTTCTGAACACCACAACAGATTACAAATTTGTCCCATCGCTCAGCATAAATTAATTTTGTGGAAGAGCGCCTGGTGGCAAGGATGACATACACCACTTCAGGTGGCAAATTGAATGCAGTCAATTGCTACCACTCAGTTCCCACGCTTGTAGGAGTAGACTGCATGGATTCAAAAAGGAACCTGCCCTGTTGCTGAGACAGAATGTCCTTGCGTAGTGGCACTCTGATCGAAGTACAGTTGCTCAAGCCCAAAGGTTTAGTGTACCACACTCTCCTAGCCCAATCCGCAACCACTTGGATGATTTGGGCATGGTCATCCTTTATCTTCTTCAAAACTCAAGGCGAAAGAGGCAGAGGGTGGGAAGGCATAAATGAGTCCAGTGTTCAATTCCAGCCTGCAAACATCTCCTAACACGTGATCTGGTAGAAACTTCAAAGCCCAAGATTATTGACACTGCACATTTCCAACGGTGGCTAAAGACCTAGATTAGGTTCAACCCACTATTGAAAGATTCCATGCACCACCTCAGGATACTCTCACCACTCGTGATCTGGCAGACGATTTGTGCTCAGTTTATCTACTCTGGCATTTAGGGACCCTACTAGGTGGTTTGCTAAAAAGGTGATACCCTGATGCTCCAAGTATCTCCAGAGAGGGAGAGCATCCTGGCACTGGATCCAGAACCTCCACCCTGCTTCTTGCAGTACCATATTGCTCTGTGTTGTCCATGAGGATATGCACCTGCCTCCTCTTGATGGACAAAAGACACACAATTGATGGACGGAATGCAGAACAAATCAAAACATTCACCCCAGTCAAGAGATCTGGGTTGCCTCCCCAGTTTAGACCTGGCCATATGCAAATCAGTATTGACCCTGTGCCTCATGGGAACAGTCCAGCCCGAACTGCCAAACCAGGTCCTCCCTGGACCGGAAACATGCATCCTAGGACCAGTTTCAGGGTTTCACCCCTCTTCAGCCAGGATAGCTTGATTCCAGTGGCACAGTGAGCCCAGGACCCACGCCTGGGCATACCTGGCGCACTTAGGGCGAGAAAGCAAAAGACACACAATTGATGGATGGAATGCAGAGCAAATCAAAACATTCAGGCCCAGATTTCTGTACTGGAGTGAATGTATGACATTGTTCTGCATTCTGTCCATCAATAGATCTTTTTGTATTTGTCACCAGAGTGGGACAGGTATGCCCAGATGTGAGTCCCATGCTCTCCATGCCACTGGAATGAAGCTATCCTGGCTGAAGAGGGATGAAACCCCGAAACGGGTCCTAAGATGCTTGTTTCCAGTCCAGGGACGACCAGGCCTGGTAGTTCGGGCTGGACTGTTACCATTGGGCGCAGGGTCAAGACTGATTTACATATGGCTGGGTCCAAACTAGAATGGCATGGTGAGCAAAAAAACTATGGATTTAGGCCCAGATCTCTGTACTGGGGTGAATGAATGACATTGTTCTGCATTCTCTCCATCAATAGTTCTTTTTGCATTTCTCTTGATGGATGGCAGGAAGTCCTCCTAAGCCCCATGAATGGCCCACATCTTCAACAACTTTATGTGGAGTCAGCTCACTGCCAGAGATCAGAGTCGTCCGATCTCCACCTACTCAAGATTACCTCCCCACCCATCCCTTTCAAGCAGGCATCACTGCAAATCTCGAGATGCCTCTCCGAGACCTTAATGGTGCCAGAAAGATTGACTTGATGCTGGACCTGCTAGAACATCAAATTCCATTGCAGAGTACGCATATGCCACCTGATTTAGTTAGCAAGCAGGGTGCACAAGTCATAGAGATCAAGAAGCCTCAGAACATCAATCACCATGATCCAGGATTGAGCTTGAAACCTTTGAATAGTAGTCTAAATGTCATGGGCTGATTGCTATGGAGAAAAGGCCCTGAGCTCAAGTGTATTCAGAAATGCACCAATAAATGGAAACCTCTGTGAAGAAATCAGGTGGGACTTAGGCTCGTTTATAGTCAACCCCTATGATGCCAAGAGTTTAGCTGCCATCCAGAAGTGGCACTTGAAGGACTGCGTTCAGCAGTCAGTCATCGAGGTACAGGACTACAGGCATCCCCAGGCCTTTGAAGATTTCTGTAAACATCTGAAAAGCACTGATAAGGCAGAAAATATTCATCCTAAAAGTCCAAGGACTCCATTCTTTTGCCCCAGTCTACAACCAGATCTAGGCCAGCATGAGCATTTTGAATTGGTCCTTTATCAAAAGGGCAATCTGAAGTTGAAGAATCCGGATAGGCTTAAGGCCCTGTCCTTTTTCAGGACACGGAAATAACAAGAGTAAGAACCCCCCAATTTTTCTGACTCAGGTACCCTCTAAATGGCACCCTTGGAAAGCAACAGGTATTCCTCTTGTAGCAGAATGAATATATGCTCCACCGAAATTCATACTAGTGTGGGAGGGACAGTGGGTGGGCCAGAGAGAAAAGGCAATCTGTAAGACCCATCTATTGGACCAGATGGACCACCAACCCCACAAGAAAGGACTCCTGCTTCCCACGGATTGGTATGCTCCACTAAGAGCAAACCAAAGTAGTTTATTGAACACTGTAACAAGGAGGAGGAGCTAAAAGATTGATGCTCATACTGGCCCTCATGCTAACAGCCAGACCCACATACACAACCTCGAAAGGACTGGGCTGTTGGCTGCATCAATGGCTGGGAAGTCTGTTGCTGTCAGCTTTTTTTAAATGTGCCAATAACCTATGTTTCTGAATACAAACTCCTGTAAAGTGCACAGCACAATTCATGAATGGCACATTTGACCGTACATGCCTTGTGGAACAGTGTCCTTGATCAATTTAAGAGATGAACAAGCATTGTCAAAGCCAAGAGGCCTAACATGTATTTTAAGTTCTGATTAAACATTAAAAAAAAATCTCTGCAGTGGAAAAACAAAACAAAATGTTTTCTGTATGGAAAATATCTATAATAAATGTAATTTAATGTGGTTTAGAGGACTTTTGAGATGTAATAGTTCCATATGCAGTGCAGTGTAAATACTCCACAAGAGGTAGAATGATGCACCAAACTGCCAATAACACGAGGTGAGTGAAAAAGAGAACCCTGGCCAAAGAGCCAAAATCCACTCTATGTATATAACATTGGTAACACTAGGTCAAACAGACAGCTGTGCTATCAGGCCGCCCCTTCAGCAAGCACTGGCAAATCCAACAGGTTTCACCTATGAGACCTATTGGCTTTGTCAATGCTTTTTAGCCATGCTGTACAACATTGCTGCTTCTGTGCAGTATGGCTATAAAACAAAATATGCGATGATGTGGCTGCCACATCATTCTGTAGGTACCCACGCCTACAAAAATACATGGACTTTTTTTGATTTACAGATCCAAGAGGGATCAGTACAGTTTTAAAAAGTAGCGCTTTATAAAAAATAAAAATAAAATGGTTTAGAGAATTGGGGAGGGGAGTGAAGCAACATGTGGAGGAGTGGGTGGAAGGAGTAGCAACACATCAGGCAAAAGGAGAAGCAACACAGCGGGTAGAGGGGAAAAAACAACACCACGAAGAGAACATGGGCAAAATACAGCAATGTGGTCATTGAAGAAGCAAACAGGCGATAGAGAGCGCAACACATGTGTAGGTGGGAAGAGAGAAGTAGATAAGTGAGAGACAGCGACATGGTGGGGGAGAAGAGCACACAAGGGAGACACCTGAAAAAGACATACACTGTCATGCAGTGCTTAAATAAAAAAGACGAAAGGTAGTTTCCTAAAAGTGAGCAGAGGAAGCGTAGAAGCCAGACAATTAAAGAGACGGTAAAGAGACTTGCTCATGGGAGAGATGGGTACAAGTTGGAGGGCTTAAACAGGGAAATCCATTAAAAAGAATGCAAGCAAGTAAGAGTGACAATAAAGCCACCCAATGCTAAACAACAGTGTTGTAATCAAAGTCAGGTAGCTGAAGTGTAATTTGTAGATTATTTATTAAGTCTTAGTTGCAGGATAGTAAATCCAGAGAGAGCAGCCCCACCAGGAGCAGCCTGCCTGCTGCTCAGCCATACTCCAACTGTCACATCTCACCTCACAGGCACGGCAAACATTCCCTTCATCATCACCACTCCAGCATTCCACGCAGCACTTCACACTGGCTGAGCAGCTGGGCCAAAGCAATAGTCTGTGACAGAGTTAATAATAAGTTCAGAGGAGTCGAATGCTGGCAGGTGCATATCGCCCCAGCTTAAGTTCTTCAGAAAGAAGCCGTCCTCACCTCCGCCCTCTTCAACAGTGGTCCTTCTCTTAAATTATCCCTAGTTGCCCCCCACCACTGCCACTCTCCGGTTGGCATTGGCAGCTGCTGGTGGAGGTTGTTGGGGGGGTGGCTAGGGTGGCAGAGAGTAGTTTGGCAGCGTCAGGCTCCCTGGAGAGTGACTGTAATATATAAGAATATATAAGAGCGGCCTGCGACGCTGTCACTCCGGGGCTGACAGGCTCACAAATGCACTCATGCTCCTGTCATGATGCTAGAATCTGCCTGTTGCAGGACCCAGCTATGCCAGCTCTGCCACTCTTGCCCCAGCCCTCATTGAGCACTCAGACGCCACACTGCTGTAAATGCAGCTCTGACGGTTGTGGTTGCTTACCTGCTTCATCCTCAGCACGCAGGTGTTCCAGCCGGCACTTAAAATGTGTGAATAATGCCATTTAATGCGATGATGTGGCACGTCACAGTAAAATGCATCAGTCTAACATCTGATGCATGGTACTTGGAAGGGCTGGTGGTGGCCTTTCCATGCTAGGAATCACAGCAAAGATTCCATGCTAGGAATCACTGCTTGTATAATCATTCCTTCATAAAGGTTCTAACCTTTATATGGACAACTTCTTCACATGAGTCGAGCTGTTCAGCAAGCTGTACAAAGCTGGTACCGTGGCATGCGTTAATAATGAAAGCACTTCAATTATCACAGTTTGGGGTCAGTTGGCAGAAATTCACAAGCCCAGTTATATACTTGTTTACAACAAGTTCCTGGACGGAGTGGATAAGAATGATCTGGTACTTCATCCATATAATCTGAGTTGTAAAACTTGTACATGGTATAAGAAGTTGCTTACCCACCTCATTCACTTGGCAACATATGTTTACCGTCAGACCACCACAGGAAGACAGATGTCGTTCCTAGACTTTCAGTTGGCTGTAATTGAAATTCTTACTGCTGCAGCAGAAGTTGTCTCTGGTTCATCTGCTGCGGAGGATATTGCAAGCTACAGGATCAGCGCTTTGCTGACCATCTTCCTATAACAGAGAGAATGAGTCAATCCATGTCATAGTAGAGTCTGCTCAAAGCAAGATATAGTATTGCATTTCCCAGTGCCAATCTCAGTCAGGCCTATGTTTTCTAACTTGCTTCACTTTGTACAATACAAAAATGAAGTATTGGGAGATTGACTGAAGGGAAGCTGCTCTACTGATAGTATACCTTTCAATGGCTGTGCATGGGTGAATACATATCTTGACTAGGTAAGCAGCCTTTCAAATTCTTCCCTCTAGTTGAGAAAAACGTGGTCTTACTTATGGCCTGCTTGCCACTTTCATCTTCTGTCAGAATGTGGCTTAAGTTCTACACGCTGCATGCATTACAATCAGCACTGCATATACTGGTGGATGGAACATACACCACATTGTCACAGCCTTTATCAGTTTTGGAAATGCTCTTTAGGGAACTTAGGACAGACTTCCCAAGTATGTTTGCTTAGTTTCAAAGGTCGATATGCTCACAGAGTGCAAGGAATGTTGGCCAGGTCTCAAAGACATCCTCAGACAAACCTCAACTTAGGGTGATGTGTAAAAGGAGTTGGATGTAGCACAGCAAGTGCATTAAAGGCACTGAAATATATGCCTTCTTGAGCCTGAGATAGCTGTCGTGGGAGGCATTAGTAAAGGTTAACGACGCAGTTGGTATCACTCTGGATTTTGAGGGAGGCAGATACTTAACAGGAAGTAAAAACTTAGTCTAGGTTTCTTTTCAGTTGGGATGTTGTGAAGCTTGTCAGGCACCAACCTCCAGCATGTCCAGCCGTATATTGGTAAAGACTTGCGTGTGGTGTATTTGTATGCAAGCTAGTTGATGACTGGGTGAGAGGTGGTGCGATCGGTGACTCAGTCCTTGGCACATGAACTTTGAAGGGTGACAGAATGCTGATGTGAGTGTTGTGCTTTGTTCTATCGGCTTGTGGCTGGCAATATGAATGGGAGTATGTGTGGCATGTGAAAGGTCTGTGAAAGCCCCATAAAGACGTTGGTGCCTTGAAATGCCTGAACTCACCTCCAGTAGTCATTGGTTCTTTATTCTGATACTCTTATTAGTATTTGCTCTTTTAACCTAGCACTTCTGGAAGTGCTAAAACCCACCTATGTATGGCTGTACTTCAGTAATGGATGAGCTCCGAAGAACACTAAAAATCCCTCACATTTTTCAGAACTTGCTCTGCAAACTTCAAACTTTGCCTCAAGGGCTAAAATCACATATTTTCCATAACCTTCTGTGAGAGATTTTTTAGACCCACACATTTTTAAACACCCAGTATTCGCTCAATAGAAATTGTGCCCTGCTTATGTGTGTGTGCCTAGTGCCTTCGATAGACAAAGGTCCAAAACAAACATGACGGGATAAAAAATTTCCACCTAAAACTCAAGTTCTTTTTACAATGTGGGTATCTGTGGATTATGGGGGCAGGAGTGGCTGTTACCAAGGGAAATCTACTAAACTCAGACAATTCTGAAAGCCATACACCTGAGGGAGTCCACGGTAGTGTGACTTGTGTCACAAGGACTTTTACCCACAAGCCCTTGCAAACCTAATTTCTGTGAGGGGGAAAGTTCCAGAATCTGCAGGGACCCACACATCTCCTGATTGCAATAGTACCCCACTTGTGTTCGTGGGCCAAGCGCCCCAGCTCAAAGAGTGGTAAAAGGCTACATGGAGAGATCAGTGCTAAGGGTATCTATGGTATTTGGGACCAGGCTCACCCACCACCCAGAAAACCTGCCAACCAAAGACATTTTTGAAAACTAGACACTTGTCTTAATAAAGGTGCAATATTGTACATTGCGGCTGTCACAGGAAACAATTATGCTAAATGGCTAATTTGCTATTTATGTAAAGATAAAACAGGCTTTGTGACATTTGATAAAATTAAAGTTGATGTCCTTAATAACACGTGGCAGAAGAATACACCCAACATGGTGCCCAAATGTTAACAAATCTGTAATACAAGCTAAAGACAAGTCTTCCTGGAAGTCATATTTATCTCACAGGATATGGAGGCCTTTCTGCATTTACTTGCTTCCTAAACATGTTTATTTCCTTTTTTTTAAAGTCTTTGATTGGAGTATATCAGAGAACTTGGTCTGGAAGATATGTTATCGCTTTACTGTGTTGTTGAACTTGACCCGGGAGATGAATGGTAGGATTGTTTCAAATTAATTTAGGAAGGCATTATTTGTTGGAATCCTCCCAAATGGACTAAGATTCAAAACCAAAAATGCTTCTGTTTCCCTGAACCTTTTGTTTTTCAAAAATAAATGCTTTATCGTCTTTGTAAAACGCAAGAAGCTAGACACTAAACTCGTGACTCTTGTAAAACTTCATTTCAGTATAATTCTGTTCAGTAAGGACCTACCAGTGAATATTTGTTTTAGGCAAACACGTTGTTAATCTGATAGTAGTTTTAACAGGTGCTAAAAGCGATAAATCGTGGAACTTGAAAAGCAGACTGCATGAGCTCGTTTAACATAGTTTTGTTTAACTTGAGATTAGTTTTACAAGGGACTGAAAGCCATAAATCATTACACCTGTAAAAAGACTGAATGAACCTGAAGTATTCTGAAATTTAGAGTAATTCTGTGTTTTGCTCCCAGATGTTTCAGCAGGAAAGCATTATTATTTTACAGATTTTGTGTTCTGAACTTTTTAATAGTATCGTTGGCATAGAGGTGGGTGAAATCTATCTATTGACTATGTGAGTGTTAAATAATCAAATCCACGCATTACAAGGTTGTTTTATTCTGCAGAAGTT
Organism: Lissotriton helveticus; assembly: GCF_964261635.1. Taxonomy (NCBI): domain Eukaryota; kingdom Metazoa; phylum Chordata; class Amphibia; order Caudata; family Salamandridae; genus Lissotriton; species Lissotriton helveticus. The sequence continues at coordinate 1,936,184,892 of NC_136059.1, forward strand.
TCACATTTGGCAAATTGTATAGAGAAGAGATAACTGAGAAAATATATGTAAATCTACAAGTATAGCAATATTTCAAGTGAGAGAATTGCCGAGGTTACATCTATATGTATGATGAAATATTATTGTTTTGATTTAGACTGCCACTGGAGAAAGACTACACAAATCAGAAGTCAGAGAGAGACACATATAGCTGAACCAGATGTCTTTTTGACTTCCAAATCCTCCTTTGCCCTGGAGCCCCACCATGTCAGAACTTAATTACTTTTGGGTAGTGAATTCTGGTATAGTTGGAAAGTACTACGGAAGTTTGCCGTCCCTACAAGAATTGGATATCTGAAATCGTGACAATTTGGGAAGCCTATGGAATCTGCTTGTACAGATTTACCCAATGCCATTATCTCCAAACCTTTTCATTAGATGACATAGGGGGAGCTCTAGTAGATTTACAAAAGTAGAAAATCAGTAAAAATCAGTGGCTGAAACAGCAAGGTAATGGAATCTCGCTAAGAATAGACCAAATACCTGCTTCGCAACCACAACTATCCTGACTGGACCTCATCAGAAGCAACTCCCACAACCTCTTATCAATTATAATTCAGTGCCTTGTCCACAAATGCTGCTGTACTTACAAACACCTTTTGCATCACCAGAGAGGTATTGTGGAGACCCTCATAAAATAAACATTTTTATTAATGAATGCGGCCTGCCCTTTCTTTGCAAAGTCTCTGCCTTTCCCACACCAGAATCTAGGGTACCATTTAGGCTGTCCTATTTGAGACACCGCAGCTTGGTCCAGGGTATGGTGATGAAAAATAGCCCATTACCCTATAAGGTGGATACGTTTAAGGACGAGCTTCGTCCTGTGTTTGACCGACAGACATTAACACAAAGTATAGGTTTAGAATTATTTTATTTTAAATAGGAGAAAAAAGAACTAGTAACATATCTCATTCAGTTTCAATGATTAGTTTTACAATCTCATTAGCCTGTAGAGAAACGTGCTGCATTATTCAGTGACTAAACAATGGACATAAAGATATTCTAGCTCAAATTCCAGACAGGCCTCCAACTGTGCTAAATTAATTGAATTAACTCTAAAGATTGATCATCGACTAGGTGACAGAAGAGGTGAAAAGACGAAGGGAGATATTAGAAATAGATTTATTGGTATCTAAGAAAGATAGAGAATTGCATAGAACAAAGAAGTTACGTCTATACTTTGGTTCGGATAAACATTTCCTTAAATTTTGCAGGCTGGAGAAAGACTAGATAAATCAGCAGTCAGAGAGACATACATCTGAACCAGGGGTCATTTTCTCTTCCAAATCCCCTTTTCCCCAGAGCCCCATTGTGCCAAAAGTGAATTCTTTGTGAATTGGTGAATTCTGATAAGGCAAGGTGAGAAGTACTATGGAAGTCATGACGTCCCTACAAGATAGGTATATCTGGAATCCTGACAACAGAGAGGGCATTACAGGGTGGTGTGCTTTGTGTGTATCCCACAATGTCTAGAGAGTATAGGCAGTCCCCCCTCATTGACCCTGGTTTGATCCATTTCTGAAGCTGGCACTGGGTCCAGCCACTCAAATAGGGAAGCATTTTTATTGGGCTCCCAGCAGATTCTGGATGTTTCCATCACAGAAATGTAAGGAAAATGAGCGATTTTATGCCAAGTTTTAGTTAACAGGGTATTGTAGGTAAAAAAACATCATGAGATCCACACTAAGCACACCACTCTGGAATCTGCTGGGTGTCTAGTTTTCAAAAATGTCTGTGGTTGGTAGGTTTCAACAGGTGATTGCCGAGCCCCGCCCAAATACTGCAGCTACCCTTATAGCAGATCTCTCAAAGTAGCGTCTTAGAGCCTTATGTGCCGCGGATGCTTGGTCCACCCACACACGTGGAGTACAGTTGTTATCAGGAGACATGTTGAAATGCTGGGTGATACAAAATATGTGCATTCCCACAGATTTAAGATCTTTCTCTCACAGAAATTTGAGGAAAATGTGTGTTTTTACCCAAAGAAAACCAAAAGCCAAAGAAAGTTTGAGGTTTGCAAGAATTTCTGTGTAAAAAAAACCTTGTGAGATCCACAGACGTCATGCCACCACCGACTCCAGAAATGCATCGGTTTTGTAGGTTTGCCTGGGCAGTGGCCATTCCCAGCACCCAAAATCTCCACCTATCCAAATTGCAAAAAAGGTCCATTTTGTGTTTTAGGGATTTTCAATTACAGGTGCTATGCCCACCCATACAAGTAGGGTACCATTTTTATCATGAGATGCATGGGTACTCTGGGTAGTAAGAAATCTGTGTATCCCCCAGATTCCAGAGCTTTCTATCACTGAAGTATATGGGTAATGTGTGTTGTAACCAACGTTTGAGGTATGCAAGGGCTTCTGGGTTGGAAAACCCTGTGAAATCCAGGCATGTCATGCCCCCCTAAGATCCCTTGGATGTCTAGTTTTCAGAAATATCTGGGTTTAGTAGATTTCCCTGTATGCTGGCTGAGCGACTACCCCTCTAAAACTACCCAAATTGCCAAAAAAGGGTTTGTTCCTAGTGTAAAATTTGATCTATGCATGTTTTGAGCCCTTTCCCAGTAAGGGTTGGGAAGACTGGGTGGTAGGAAAGTTTTGGATCCCTACTGATTGCAGAACGTTTGCTCACAGAAATGAAAGGGCTTCTGTGTAAAAAGACCTTGTGAGATCCACACAAGGCATGCCACACTGGACTGTCTATTTTTCAGAAATGTCTGGGTTTAGTAGGTTTCCCCCAGGTGACAGCTGAGCTAGGGTCCAAAATACACAGCTACCCAAATTGCCAAAAAAGAGTTGGTTCTTTGAGGAAAAATTTGACATGTCCATGTTGAGTTTTGGGCCCTTACCTGTTGCAGCTGGTTGGCCCACCCACAAAAGTGTGGCACTGTTTTCATTGGGAGGCATGTGGGAATGCTGGTTTTTAGGAAATGTGTGGATTGCTGCCGATTCCTGAACACTCCCTCATGGAAATCGATTTCTAGGATCAATCATGGGCTTCACACTTATTTCCACCACACACTGCAAGTAGGTTGAAACCAAGAAGAGGAGGAAAAATTCGCTTTCTCTTGGAAAAATGGCAAAACTGTGGTTTAAAAAGTGTTTTTTATACAGCTGTGCTTGTTCCTCAAATCTGGGAAGATGATGATCATAGCATAGCAAAGCTGTCATTGAAGGCATTAAAAAATATTACCTACTGGCGGTCGCCAGTAGGTAGTTATAGTTAGGATCGTTTTCCATAGGAAATCCGCAACATTCTATTGGGAATAACTTTGGCGCCGAATGAGGGATCTGCCTGTAATTTTCCTTAACTTTGCCCCGCTGCGCTCCGCTCCTTCCCTGAAAGTTTCGGGGGGATCCGTCAAGCAGGGGCCGAGATAAAAGGGGGGTCCCAAAATGTGTTTTCCCCATGTTAATTTCCATAGGGCGGTTGGACTCACTTTTAGCCCGAACGGCTGAATGGATTTCCACCAAACTTGGCAAAATTGTAGGGACTGGTACCCCGATGTGCCTTTGCTATGTCTCAAGATATATGCACCAGTGGTTTTTACGAAAATTAACTTTGAAAAAATATATATTGGGCTACATCGGGCTATATATATGTTAGAGCCCAAATGTAGCCCAATGTAGCCCAATGTAGCCCAAAGATGGCCACCAGAGACAAAAAAAACAAATGTAGCCCAAATATCACCCAGATGTAGCCCAACTATAGCCCAATGACAGAATGTCCCAGAGTGTTCTAAAGAACAACTAGAGCGCTAACAGTCTTACTTATGACAAAAGTATGGCACACCTGAAGTCATCTTGATTGGAATAAAGTGTTAACACTTAAAACATTTAATTTGCAAAGGAACAAAATGAGGGGGTTCATTTTGCTATAGAAAGTATGATTAGTGCTGAAGAAAGAAAAATTAGTGCACATTTTGAGTGACTTCTCAAATCCTCTTATATTTCATTAAAAAAATTCTGATATGCAGTCTCCCAAGATGGCCACCAGAGACAAAAGAGCCCAAATGTAGCCCAAATATCAGCCAGATGTAGCCCAACTATAGCCCAATGACAGAATGTCCCAGAGTGTTCTAAAGAACAACTAGAACGCTAACAGTCTTACTTATGACAAAAGTATGGCACACCTGAAGTCATCTTGATTGGAATAAAGTGGTAACACTTAATACATTTAATTTGAAAAGGAACAAAATGAGGTGTTTCATTTTGCCATAGAAATTTTATATATATATATATTCACTGAAAAAACCATAGGTTACACACCAGTTATAGTTAGGAATTAGCATTTAAAAAACCTTTGAAATTCACTGAAAAAACCATAGGTTTCACACCAGTTATAGTTAGCTGGAAATTTTACTCGCATAAAACCATTGAAATTCCCAAGTTATAGTTAGTTGGACTCACTATAACTTGCACGTCTGCAATGCACTGCTGATGACGTCACATGTTACATCACTCATGCATATATTTAAATATTTAAACATTACTCGCTAATATATGTATTCACTAAGATACACTTAATAAGCCAGTTAACCAATCAATTTTTTTCAAAAAAACACTGTCATGAGTGATGTAATATGTGACGTCATCAGCAGTGCATTGCAGACGTGCAAGTTATAGTGAGTCCAACTAACTGTAACGTGGGAATTTCAATGGTTTCATGCGAGTAAAATTTCCAGCTAACTATAACTGGTGTGAAACCTATGGTTTTTTCAGTGAATATATATATATATGCTTTCTTGCTTTATACAAAAAATCCAAAATGAAGCTATATTTTGGCTATTCTTTCTCCAATTTCTCTAAAGTAATCTACAAACCCTGTGATGATAGAAAAAAGGACGCAAATGTAGTGTGAATACCTAAAGTGGAAAACAAGTTAGGAAGCCGTAGGTGTGAATTATCACAAAGATCAAAAAAGGGCTCTGTACGGAGCTAAAAAGTATCAGCAGTCAAGTGGTTAAAAATAAATCTTGTCAATCTACAAACAAACACATACACTGCATCTCTCTGACATCAATGCCGTTTTTTTTTTTTGCCAATCTCTATATATCGAATAAGCCTGGCTCTCCACCAGTCCACAAAAAAATACCTTCTGTTTAGCATCTTAAGTGTCCCTTACAAATCATCTCTGCCTTCTTCTAACACTGCCAATGAAAATTACTCAAACAAAGCTTAGGTAGTCTATGAATCGAAACACTGAATTCTGTATTAAATGTGTTCAAAGTCACATGATTTACCGACATGCATTTAACAAGATAGTGAATGTGGAACTTGAAACAATGAGCTTACAACAATCATTTTTGAGACCGTACAGGCTTTACAGAAAATGGGTAAACTATGCCCACCGCTGTTTTTATTCAACGTGAAATGCTGTATTCCTATGGCACATGTCTAAAATTAATGTCATTTTATCTGCTTTGGAGTGGAAATGTTGCAAAGAGCAACCAATGTGTTAGGTCTTTTTGGAAAAACTTCCCAAAACCTTTTACATTTCAAGGCGTTGTTCATAAACTACTGAAAGGAACCTTAAGTTTGGAGATGCACGGATTAGAGAAGTGAAGTTTCAAAGTGTGAGGTAAATGTGCTGCAATATGCACTGTAGACATACAACCTGTATAGCCATCTTAAGTCACCAGTTCAAACCACATAATTCCCGAAAATGAAATCTATGATGGAACTAGGCTGAAACTGAGGGGGACATTTACTAATCTTTCACGCAGCACAACATTGCAAGAGAACTTGCTGCGCAGCTTTGTGTGAAAGGGAGAGAGCAAAAATGCACCACATCTACTAAGATATGACACACTTCTGCTCCCTTCTTGCACTGGTGCACTGTGTGCAACCTAGCACCAATACAGGTATAATTGCAAGAGTGCCTGCATTACGAGCAGGATTGTTTCTGTGCCGGAAGGCATACCTTCCTGCAGAAATACAATCCTTAAAGGCATTTTGTTTTTTCTATGTGTGATGCAAATTGCATCACAAATAGATAAAGGAAGCAAAACGTAAAATAAAGTCTAAGTCTAAGAGGGACACCATTTGACACTTTCCCAGGTTTACAAGTATTGTGAATATGGGAATACGTCAAATCCATTGTTGGATACGTGGGGACACCAATACACCACACAAGGCACGCCTCCCTGACACAAGGTAATGCAAGGCAGAGATATGAGATACCTTGCTTTTACTTTGGATTTACTAAACCACACGGAGCCACACAATAAATCCAATTAAAGGACTTTTGTTGCCTCACGCAAGGGCAAAGCAAGCCCTTAATAAATCTGCCCCAGAGTGTTCTTTGAGAATACTGGACATTTACTGCCCTTTCCAAACAATGTGCCAAATGAAAGGGCCCAAGATTCTGCACCATTGTAATGTGTATCACACAGCAGGATGGACAGGGGGTAACTAGAAGCTTAAGCCGCATACAAAAAGGGTTGGCAACATTGGTGATTAGTGGGACATCTACATGTGCAAGGCACCTCACTCACAGCAAAATAAAAGCACATATTTGCTGAGCAGCTTTACAAACTTATTGTAAAGAAATTTTGTGTACTGGTGTGCCTTCAGAAGGTGCAGAAAGTGGAGTTCTGAAGCAGGCACAATAAAGGGCAACATCTGCAACCACAGCTCCCTTGTGGGCTTGATAAGATCATATCTTACATTACACGTTTGCAAGAGAAGGGAAGTAACAGGAGAAGATGGAGGGGGAGCTTGCACTATCTGCAAGCCATGAATCCATCCTAAGAAAGGATTCAAACAATGCACCAGTGGGCCCCAATATATGTGATCTGTTTATGACTGTAGTGTTATCTCAAATGTTTTCGATCCTGGACATCATTTTCGAATACACGTTAAACCCAATCTTCATAAAATGCTGCCATTTTCATTACTAATTAAAGTCCCATTTTGCAGGCCTGTGTTGATGCTATATCAATAAACAGTAACATGGGACGCAAGGCTGCACAGAAGTGCACAGTGCTTGGTAACAACATGAAGTTTGGGAGAAGGGTGGTAAAAAGCATAAAAGTGAGACATCTGGAAAATGCATGCATTCTCATGCAGTGCTTCACGAATAGAAGAGTTCTTAAAAAACTAGTACTCGTGGAAGAATAGATGGAGCCAATCAGATAGGTTGTAAACAGGCAATGAGAGACAAAGAGATCCTAGATGGGCTAAAACATATAAAGCCAGCAAATAGAAAGCAAACAAATGTGACGGACAAAAGACAAACCTAGTGGTAGGCAATGGGTGGAATGCATTCCTAGGTAAGTCTTCAGAATGTCCCCAAAACGTCTTAGCATTTGAACCTAAAAAGCGGTTATATAGCTTAGTCTCTTACAATCAATACATGTAGCAATATCTGTAGTGTTTCTTTTCTCATATGACCACCAGTCTCATTAAGAAGGCATTGATGTTACGATCTTGAATAATGTACCAATCAAGGTATGATTTGTAAGAATTAGTGTTTTTAACACAGTACATTTAATAACTTCCAAGTCACAAAAAAAATCCTCAAGCTACACCTTTCTGATGATTTTGACTCAATGTGTTTAATCTACAAGCAATCTATATTTAACTTGTGATAGTCTGGTTGCATGGCACTTTCACCAATATCCCAAGTAAGATCAGTAAGCTATAGTGCTTAATTTTTCAACAAAATAAGTGTCAGGTCCAAGGTTTTACTCAGAAGGCAGCCGCTGGTGCTACAGAATGTTGGCTTACCAAATACCAAGGCTGTGCAGTCTTGATTCAACCTCATGACTTTTTAATCCACCACTGAACACTCCCTGCCTCTTTTTGGCACTCTTGCAGATTCCTGCTTTTGTTGTAGTTCCGTCTTTCATTTCCTCATTGTTTCCCCCTTGTGTGTTTTTACCCTCTCTCGGTCTGGGCCAGAGATCACTCTAGTCCACTAAGGGAAAGGGGGACTGGGATGAGAAGAGAAAGGATTCCATTTGAGGATTGTCTTAGGCATTGTTAGACTTGCTTTGTCTCTATGATTGTTCCTAATCACTAGTATTGTATTGTCTGTGTTTGGGTTGCAAGGCCTCTTTAGTTCAGCTAGATATAGAAAATAAGTAAGTTAGCTAATGCACATCATTCTCATTCGCAATCTTTCACAAAATTTGTCCAAATTAGCTACCCTCATTCCTTTTACCATGCTATTCCCTCTTTCCCAATGATGGTAAAAGAGTTGTGGTGTACTCTTGGATTGTATTGCATACATATGACACATTGCATGAGAGCATTACTGCATGTCCAACACTTGTTTTATAATTTGTTTTGCTTTACCCATCTAGTTTCCTTAGATAATGCCTTACAATCAAACACTGATTACAACAACAGCCTCTTGACTTTTGTATTCCTTGTCCACTAAATCGAAAGGTACCAGAATAACCAATTGTCTCTGCACTTGAAATAGTCTATTGACTTACCAATGCAGTGTTTAAAACCTAATATATTACTGCGCCTTATGTCTTTGCATTCTTTTCCATACAGGTCTTTCAGAAGGTTTGGGTATGGAGCCCTAAGTCCTGACTAGACCTAAGTGCTTGTTGTTACTGCATGCTCATGCATTACTGTACTTTGATGATCAGATGGTTTGCTGCTTTGTTGAAGTTCTTTTCTGGTTTTTTTTTCAGATTGCCATCAACGATGAAGAATAGAGCTGAACATGAGACATCCAACTGGAATCAGGATGACACAACCCCAACCCACGACACAGGAAACAAGGATTCTGCTGCTTTGGTAAGTAACTCAAGTAAGAGACGATGAGTAGAGAAGGGGTATGGTTTAAGTAGTAAATCACACCCAAGATGGCCACCACATTTGCGAGTCTAATTGGAGACCAGTCATTGTTTATTTATCAGGTTCTGCAGAAACTGCCACACGCTGGTCACATCCAACCACAAGGCTTCACCTTTGGATTCTCCACCTTCCCCTCTCTCATATGCCAGTTCCTGAGCCCTATTAAAGATGGACATTCCAGAAACTCTTAGCCAGCGTGCCTCGTGGCAAATTCCTTGGCTCTGATGAGCACAGTGAAGTTGCAGATTGTATTCTTCACCTATTATCAGAGTGATGTTATCAATTTGAAATGGGGGTGAGCGCTGTGGATTCATATCTTTTTCTTCTCCTTTCATGCATATCTGCTCTAACTCAGAAATCATCACAGCTAAAACACGCAAAAATTCCAGAAATTTAGAGAGCACAGATGTGTCATGGTGGGCTCACTCTCTGAGAATGGACAGATAAAGCCAGTTGAGGATCTCAAAAGGTAATATACCCTTCCAGAGACTGAAGGATTTCCCGACATGCTATAGAGGCACTTGGTGCTACACTCATTGATTAAATGTGAAGCCTCACGCCACTAAGGAATTTTGAAAAATGGCTAAATGATAAGATGCATGACACAAACAACTATTGGGCGCACCATCAGAGGACATAACATCCGGAGAAAGACGTAAGAGTGAGAGTGAGAGATTGGGAAACCCATATCACAGAAGGAATGGGATAGGTTGTATGACAGCAAAAAACTTGGCCTAGAGTGTTAAGATGGGGAAAATCCAATATAAACTCCTTATGCATTGGTATAGAACCCCAGACAAAATAGTGACATTGGACAAATCAAGGACCAACATTTGCACTGATATTCAATTCAAGAGACTTTATTCGGTTATATTTACATAATAACCATAAAAGTTTACACATAGTCACAATTTATATTACAACAATTAAATTACATAATTCATAATTCATGCAACATACAATATTCATAATAAAATGCCACAGTTCCATCACAAGTAAAATCATGTAATAATTGATTTCCGAAAATAAAAAGCTCTTTTTAAAAAAGCAGAGACCTATGCCACAGTAAAAATATCGTCTAATTTCAATATTGCTAAAACGGCAGGCCGGCATTGTCTAAGCTCTAAATACCTTAATATTGGCAAAATCCACCTTTTCCTTGGTTTAGAGTAAAATTTGCAGAAAAATAAGATGTGAAAGTCTGATTGTGTGGACGAGTTATCACAGGGAAAATTACAAATATTCCTATTCCAATTATTAATAAAGGGAAAGCTCAGAAGTCTAAAAAGGATACCAAATCTGAAACGGATAATCAAGAATCTTTCATGATCTCTCATCTGCAGGGTTAAATACGGTTGAATAGCCTGCGGGATAAGTATCAGTTGGTGAGAGATCACAGTTTTCTTAGTAAACTCAATTTTCTCCCTACATTGTTCCAAATAAGTTAAGCATGGCTTTTTTAATACTTTTCTTGGAATCTGATCCATTAATAGAGGGTCGTCATAATACTCAGGATGGTCAATGTTAACGAGGAATGACTTAATGTATCTCAACCATTTCACTCGGTGAACACAGTCCATCTTCAATATGTCTCCCAAAATGAGACGATTTAGTTGGCATTCTTTTGTTGTCCACACCCTGTGCCAAAGAAGAACTGGCTGGACCTTGATAATGTCCTCTAAGTAGGGTAAGCCTAATTCAATATGACAGTTATAGGTGGAAATACTGTCAGGTAGTGATAAAAGATATCTAACGAAACCATTTTCAGTTAGCTGAAGAGTAGAGACATTTACATCTCCCCAGATTCCCGCTCCATACGTAGCAACGGCTACACAACTAGAGTTATATATATAGAGGAGCTCTTTCACTGGCTTACTCCCTAACCTTTTACTAAACAGTTTAAGGGCCATAATTGATTTGGCAAATAACAGGTTCCTACTTTTGACGGCACTACCCCACTGTCCAGTGCAGTCAAAAAGAATTCCTAGATATGGGAAGGTTTGGACATGGTCTAAGGGTTTAGAGTCAATAAATATTGTTCTTTTTTTCAAATTGATTCCTCGACCACAGTTCATACTGAAAGTCTTTGTACAATTGACCTTCAGGTCCAATTTAGTCATAAAAGTACTGAATGATGATATCATTGATTGCATCGCCAGGGGGGTCCTTGCCATTAGAACAGCATCGTCTGCATAGATAAGTGCAGGTATTGATCATTTTTGTGCCGTAGGCATATCATGACAATCTTGAAGCAGGACACTCTCTAGCTCATTAATGTATATGGAAAATAGAAAAGGTGCGAGGACGCATCCTTGCCTCACACCTCTCGCTATATTAAACATTCTAGTACACTCCCCTCTTTTGCCATATCTAATCGTGGCCCTTGCACCATTATATAGTTCTCAAAGTAACTGAATGATGTTATTGTCCACACCCAGCCGAGTCAATATCAACCATAATTTGCTGTGTGTTACGCAGTCGAAGGCGGACGTTAGGTCCACAAATGTTAAGTATAACCTACCTTCCTTCACCCTGGTATATTTCTCTTGGATAATAAACAAATTAAGGCATTGGTCAATTGTCCCTATCCCTTCTCTAAAACCATATTGCAGGTCACTAACAACCTTATGCTCCTCAGCCCATAGCTGCAGCCTATTTAAGATGACCCGCCCAATTATTTTAATTGTTGAATCAAGCAGAGATATTGGGCGATAGCATGCACAGCTAGCCCTGTCCCCCTTTTTAAAAATAGGGACGATAATTGATTCATACCATGTACTGACTAGTCCCACCTTATCTGCAGCATTAAATAATATTGTAAGTAGAGGCGGCCACAAGGCTGTGTTATTCTTGAAAACATCCACAGGAACACCGTCCGGTCCGGGTGCCTTACCACCCAGACTGGAATTTATCCCCTTAGTTACCTCTGCTAGAGTAAATTTCAACTCCTCTTTATATTTGATCGGAAAAGTCGAATCCTTATCCGAGCCTAACATCTCACTCAATGGTAATCCATTAATACATGGGGAGTCATAAAGTGTATCAAAATAGCTCACCCACTCGTCCTCCGAGATGGCAATTTCCAACCTTGCCTTTGTATTATCTTTAAAATAGGGTGCATTGACAGCCTTCCAAAAGGCTGTCATGTCTTTCAGTTGGGAGGCGTCAATTAGTGCCTCCCACGCTTCCTTCTTCATCATATCCCTTCTATTTTTTATTGCAGTTTTATAAGTTCTACGAAGATCTCTAATCAGACTCTGATCCCTCGGTTGGCATTTCAAGGCCCTCTTAAGATTGGAATGTGCCTTAGTGCATACTGGGTCAAACCAACCTTTAGGTTTACTTTTTGGGTTCTTTAATTCTACCCATAAATTATTTTTAATACATGTTGTTATTTCCCTAAAACTGGAGATAATTTCTGCGTTGTCAGCACCCATATCCAAGCAAATATTAAAACTCCTTTTACAGGCCCTTATAATTTTACCTAGAAATTCTTCAGGCACCACCTTAGTCCACTTAAGTGCATATCCATTTTGCCTAGAAATGTCAATATGTCATGAATATAATCTAGATACAGTTTCAATAGTGCCGGGATCAGCTTGCGGATCTGTTATATCCACCCTTATAGGGTAGTGATCACTGAGGGTAATATCCAACAATGAGTAATAGAGAACACTATCTTTATAACATGTAGATATCAAAATGTAGTCAATTACTGATGATAACCCTCTACCCATAAAGGTAGCAGAAAAGGGGACTTCTGGTTCACACAAGATGTTTGCAAAACTATGATCATTCATGAACCTTATTTCGTTCAAAGTATTCCCCGTTACTGTATGTTCAAAGTGGGCAAATGAAAGCTCTCTTTCTCCTGTTAAGCCACAATTCCCCTTTACTATTCTGTTACAGAGGGCAACATTAAAATCGCCCCCCCCCCCCATATAACTAAAAACTCTTTACTATCATTACTAATTAGATTACTAAGTTCATGTTTCAGGGCTTTAAAAACACCAGGTATATCTGCTGAAGGGACATTGTTGTACAAATTTACAATCAGAATGCAAATAGTGTTATTCAGATGTAACCCTACTATATGATAAAAAACAATTATTGTAAAAAGTCTCCATGCTTTTACATTTTTTTAAAGAATTTGAAACATAAGTGCAGAGCCCACCTTTGGCTCTGCCATGTAATGAGCTAATGGCAGGAGTAAATATTGTCTTAAAACCATTTAAATGATAAGCTTCCCTTGCCCATGTCTCTTGCAGGCATATAATGTCATAATCGTTAGTCATTTTTACCCATAAAGGGTTGTCCAGTTTAAATCTGAGACCTGCAATGTTCCATGGAATAAGCGACCACTTTATCCTTTCCTTACTGGTGCCCCCCTCTTTAAAATTCACAGCGTTTTCTGTCTGATCAGATTTTGTATCATCGGTCATATTTTGATCGGGCACTGTAGTCATATTAGAGCAAGCGGTCACTATGCCCACATGTCCTGTAACCGATGGGGCCGCGGGATCGAGAATCTCCTGTATGTCACTATTTAGCGGGGTAGTCATTTCCACATTATAACTAACCTTTGGTGTCTCAGCTATTGGTCTGTCCACCCCCCCAAGGCCAGATAAAGGTTCATAGCTATTACTAATTTGAACATTAAAGTGATCCCCACCTCAAGGATTGTTTCCGCTTTGGTAGAAGTCATGTGGAACAAATCCTGCGTATCTTGTCAGTGCGGATGGAGCCTGGTATTGATGACCTTGACGGGAATTTTCCCTTCTATAGTGTCTATTGTACGCCCATGAGCCACTGTTAGCTGCTGGGGTCATTGAATAGAAATAGCTCAGGTCAAGGGAGAAAATGCTACCTGGATTCTCATAATTGGTAAAACTACTAATGTACTGTACTACTCTAGGATCTCTGAAATTAACTATAATACAGTCTCAATTGATGTCCTTTTTTTTATGTCCCACCCAATGTGCCCTACGTACGTTTAGAATTTCCCCTTGCAGATCTGGTCTAAGGGGTCTATTATTAGTTAGCCAAAACGTGACCTTGTTTTTCAACTCATGAAAGGATTCAACCCTGTCTTGCGTCCATTCTGGGACACCCGCCAATACGATAACGTATGGGTAGGAATCTGGGGGAAGGTCAACTCTCATCCTGGGCACTTTATATTTACTCGTTACTACTTTGTTTGTCCCAGGGGTAGTTTCTAATGTCTCAGTGCTCTTAACTACTCTATTTTTTGGTCGCTCTTGTTGCCCACCCTTTGTTTCACTTGTGATCGCCGTTTGGACCATATGTGCAGTGTCTAACTTTGGTGTATTACTCCCTGCATGCCTTGGTTTCCCTTTCGGGACTGTTACCTGTTTGGCAGGAAGTGATGTGGCAGTACTATGTGTCTGTATTTTAACCTCAGCCATCTTCTCCAGCATCACTGAGTTGGCCTGAGTAATTTTTTCAAGTACCCCTAACTGGTCACTGATCCTTTTTGTGCGTTCCACTAACGGCAAAATTAGCAATCTTACTAGGTGTTCAATATTTTTTAAGGAGCATTCTTTGCCGCTCAGTTCATTCTGTAGTGTTTCCTCAGTAACTTCGGCAGGGCTACTTGGGCTCATAATAGTAGTCCCTGCTTGTTTGAGTTTAACAATCCTATCCCTAGTCGACTTATTAGATACTTTAGGTGGGGAAACTTTGGGCTTCTTAGAATGTCTAACCTTCTGTATATTGCCGCCCGCTTCCGCTTTAGATTAGTACCTAACACCTGTACTTCTACTTGGGGATTTGATACTAGGGATGGTGTATTAGCTGTTTGCATATTATCACTCGCGGCTATGGTTGTGGATGCTCCGGGTAGAACCATGAATGATTCTATACTTAAGTCAGGTCCACTAGTGTCTAGGATTACAGATAAATCTTGTTGGTGCTGCGTAGTGATTACACACTGTGAGCTTATAACAATCGGTTGTTCAGGAGAAGGTACTAGAGCTATCCCCCCCAGCGAGGATCTCCTTAGAGACATAAAGTCAGAGGATATGCGCCGTTCAGTTTGAACAATCTCCTTTTCTAATATAGACGCAGCCCTGGTAATAAACGTGTCAAGAGTGCCAGTTACCCCCACCACTTTATTTCCTTGCTTGTTCCCCCTAGGGTTTTTTGATGCCATTGCTATTAACAGGATCTTATGCTTAAGGCAAGGCTTGGGAAGCAGTTAAGAAAAAGGCAATAAGAAAAAGAACAATTAAAAAATATAATTAAACACAAGAATGTAAAGTCTCACAGATTTAAGGAAGATCAAAGGGAGTGGCCCAGTCCAGTCTCTTTCTGCCTCTGACGGCCACAGACGGCCAGCCCTTTGCCCGGGCTTCGCCCCGGGGCGTCCAGCGCGCGTCCCGCGACCCGGAGGGAGCAGCTGTGTTTTGTGCCTCCGGGCATGGAAGTGCTGGTTGGTGGGCGGGGCAGCGCAGGGATTGTTGGGGCCGTAGTCCCCCCACTCGGCGGCCACTCGATGTCAATGAGCGGCGGCGAGGGGGACTAACAGCCGTGGATGGCGCTGGGCTGTGCTTCCAGCACGATATCCCACAAGGTGCGATTGATGGCTCTCCAGTGGCAGGGACAGCAAGGTACGTTCTGTCCGGTTAGGCGGCACTGATATTGACATTGTATGTACTCGGCTGCATACTAAAGATCTGCTAGTTTGACGGAGGAACATCACTTTTCAATGGTAATAGCTAATATTTATGTTCATCCATTGTACAAGGAGAAGCGTAAGACACTGGGATTTATAGGTTCACTCCTAATAGAGTTGAAACAAGATCAGAGTAGATCGCCTATTATGCTAACTGGTGACTTTAATATGAACCTGTTTAGAAAACCATGTTTTGATGACCAAGTAAATGAGCAAGATTTTGCTTAGAACATACCATTACAAATTGATCCACACTCTAAATGGTGTGATAAGATTAGAGAAGATTTATTTATGAAAATAACTCAGGCTGGCTTAAGAGTTCTAAATGCCTGGACAACGGCAGATACACCGCCCGCCTGGATTCATAAAATGACTACCGCAAAATATATTATAGATTACATTATAGTCAATATGGCTCCCTGGAATCATATTTGGAACTTTGCAATAGCACTTCGATCTGAAAGAGTTCACTTACACCAGTCCATTGAGTTTACTATCAGATTGTTCTAGCAAAAGGCAAATTGCCCAGTGACATCAGCTTACAAGGAGAATCATAAAAGATTTAAATAGAATGCATATTCAATTCTGGCTATTAAGTTGTCAAGTATGGAACTCCTTAATTTCTGGGATCATAATGAGGAGAATCAGCCACAAGGCTGGGAAGATTTTGCAGAGACACTTGTAGCCAAATTCCCCAACATGCAGTCACACAGAGCATTTCAAAACAATGAATACAAATAGAAACTCTGGGAAGCAAAAAAACTATTTGAAGACAATTTTGGGTTAAACTGCATATGAAAGTAAAGCTAAAAATTTAAATAGGCTCCGAAAATAGTACATCAAATTGAGAAAGGAGGTCTGAATGCAAATAACGTAAACATTGTGGACTTCTGTTGTGCCGATTATTTGAATGCTCTGTATACATCTAAAAAGTATACTGTTGAAGTCATGATGAACCATTAGGCCGGTAAATATGGCAGTTCTCAATCAAAGGTGGAAGAATTGACTATCGCCATGGAGCCGAATATGATGATGCAGCGGAAAGGGGCTTTGCCAAATTTTACCATCAGAAACCAATTTCAACACCTACCAGTCCGTTCCGCTGCGTAGTTTAAAACAATGATACCAAACAGATCACTAATATTCATAATATTTATGTGGTCCTCTCTCTCCGATGACTCCAGGGTGACCAAAGTCAATGTATGCCCCTTCATGTATGTATGTATTTGTATTTATATAGCATGAAACTAGGTAGGAAGCAACAGATCATGGTACATTACTTGGGGGAATGGAAGACAATCAACAAGATCATGTGCATCAAGTGGGGATTACATAAATACAATTCATATGTTGCACATTTTTGAGCCACAGGGAGAGTACATGATTTATCCAGTATCACAAAATGTGGAGTCAAGCTATGAGGCCAGCATTCGAGCCTGAGTCCTCGAGAAACAAATTTGGCAGCTCTAGCTCCTAGGCTACATCTCCTCCTAAGGCCAGTCCTCTGGTCACTGACTGATCTGCGTGTTTTAACAGTTAGACTGTGTGCTGGATGTCCCAACCTTTCCCCCTCCAAAGTCCGTCTAGAAGAAGTTTCACACAGTGCAGTCGCAGGGAGCCCATTCACAGATGCATTCTGATTTTTTAGGAAGATGTTTAGTGAAGCTCTACCTTATGTCCTAGCTGCTGACAATCAAATTGTACTCCGCTCCACTGAGATGAGAAATAATTAAAACATGCAGAGCTATGAATATATAGAAACACTGATGGGCTGTAGTTAAAAGGAAGTTTTCGCTATATAGTTGTATTATATCCGACGAACTACTGTTAACTTTGTTCTTTTTCCTATGTTCTTACTATGCTCTTGTAATGGATGTAATTTGTAACTTGTAACACAACGATCCTCATGTAAAGCGCACTGATAACTCCGGTCAGCGCTATATAAAACTCTTCAAATAAATACATTTTAGAGGGATTGGCAAAGGATAGACGGAATCCTAACCTTATGAGGACCAAAATACAGGAAATAATTCAAACACTATAATAAAATTACATTAATAATGACAAAATCTGGTTACTTATCAACTTGCTTTTAACTAATTTTAAGAAATTGTGAATGCTCATCAAGTACCATATAACTTGAATCATAGATCATCAGACAAGAGCAACATCAATATAGTAATTCATAATAACATCTCTCAACGAGCCATGAGTGTGTGGATAGGTGAAGAGAAAAGAGCATTTGCAAATAAGATAAATGCAAATTCAGAATATCATATGAACCTAAGAATAACTATAGCACGAAATGCTAATAGTCAGAAGATAGCCTCTCCAGCCAGAAGAGTAAGCTGGGCACCATCACGAAAGTTTGAGGAGCGAAGCTAAAGAGTCGGGATCAGCAGAAAACAGCCAGCCAGTTAAGTATGGAAAACAGCAACACTGCCCTCTCCTATCGCAAAGTCAAAGGGGTATATTCACAAGAACGTGTGCTAAACATCACCAAAAAATGCCAACGCACCTTTACCACATCGCAGCCGATCGCGGGAAAATAACCCTGTGTTAACGTGGAATTCACAACCAGGCGGTAGCACGCGATAGTCTGCCGAAACCGCGGCCAATGTCCGCAATACAACCACCTCGACAGAGATAGAAACACAAACCACAACACAAAAAAATTTGCAAAGAGCCCATTCGCGATCAGGAAAGCAGGGATAAGCACCGCAAGGCCTGCATCACACACGGCAGGCAGGAATAAGCACAACAAAAGCCTGAAAAAAGAGACAATCCAAACAGAAAACAACAGCCTAGCACAATGGAGGCAACCCGAGCCAGCATAAAACGCCACAAGCCCCATTGGCAACAAAACATTATACATGGCAGACCATCTTGGACAAGGTGAATGCAGTCTGAGAGCGGAGGTGGACAATGGAAGAAAACCAGAACATCCGGAATGATGCGAAACCCACAAACAATCAGAAACACACCGACAACAAGAAGGCAGCAATGCACACCGGAGGTGGGAGCCCAGCGCCACACCAGGAGCTGGATGACATGGTGGAAATGGTGTCCACCACATCAGTCTGGAGACGGTGGCAGGACTCGGGGACCGGAAACTGCCCAAAACAGACCCAACAGCAACAGGGAGAGGAAGCAGCAGGGCCAGGAGGGATGGGGGGATAAACACAATGGCACACATGCACAATGAAGCACAGCACAACTGCAGACAGACCATGCCCGAGAGTAACAACACCAACTAAGAGCACAAGTCACACAACCCGGCAACATCAGACCACTGAAGAAGCAGAGAAGTGAAAACCACACTGCCTGAAAGGGAGAAGGGTGAGCCAAATCAGAGTTGAAGGGACATCTCACACACAATGCAGCACTCACCCATAGGAAGCAGAGCACCCCAACCTCAAACACACTGTGGCACAAACACCAACATTTGCACAACTGAACACATGACACAAGTGTACCCGCCTGGTGCTGGTAAACAGCCATACGCATCTGGCTAAGCACGATCAGGGACATGACAATGCACAAGTAGAAACCCACAGTCCTGATGGGGTAGCAATGCACATATGGCAGGGAGCCAGAGAGTCCGTGACACACACATTGGCATACAAATCAAGACACAACACAGTTGGAGACAAGTGAAAGTGCAGAAACTTTATCAACAAGTGCGTGTCAGTATAGCCAAGAGAAGTGCCATGTTATGCAGACCAATGCAACAGCATGTCTGAATGAGGAACATAGGAAATCGCCCATGTTCACCTCGGGGGAGTCCATCACCAACAAAAGTCAGTGCCAACCCGCATCGGTTGTCCGCGCATGGATCATGAGTCCAGGCCAATGCAGGCATGTCCACTGTCTTCTTGGGACATGTGATCAGATTCCCAGCATGCAACCAGGCGTCGGGACACGTGCAATGGGTCACATCCAGTTGTGGCTGCAGGTACCTTGTCACTTGTCCATGAACACGAGTGCAACTACGTAGGCCAACATCTCTAATGAGTGATCGTCGTCCATCACATCCGACATGTCGTCGACGTAATCCATCAGCTGACCCGGACAGATGTGCTGACTCCAACCACTGGCCCCAATGTGCACCAAAGTCCAATCGGGTAGTGGCTCAATGTGCTCACTGCACATGAGGACTCGTGCAATCTCCCAGTGTCCAGCCTGCATGCCAAACATCCATGCATGCCATAAACAGGCATCACAGTGACACTCCTGGTTGTGTGCCAACAGGGCGCACACACACACGTCGTAATCCAGGTCAGCCTCCGTTACGTTAGAGAGGTAGACATCCATGGACCACTCCAATATGCACGAGCGACAATGCAACAAAGGCTGAACGCAAATTTACAATTTCTGAAGCACAAGCCAATTATTAAATCAATGATAATACAATAATATAAGAAGAAAGATGAGTTTTCAAGTTCCTGGGCTTGTCCAGTTCTTTTATTATGTTCACTTTTTCACAGTCTTCCACTCCCTTATGCCAACACGTTTCGTTGTATATGGGTGTAACCCCACAACTTCCTCAGGGCTGGAAGCAATATATATGATAACATTGTAGTATTGCTGATACACATCCATCATTAATTAATAATCGCCCAATAACCACCTTAGTGCACAAGGAGACTAGTCAAAATATACAACATCGTGACATTAGAATCATGCCAATAATAAACACTCACAATATAGCAATACATTTGCTGCATGTGCTAATGTATTATTAATTTTAACATATATTTAAAGCATCAATGTACATTAAGTCCTAGCTCATCCTAACTAACTAAGAAGAACTCAGCAATGTACCTTAATAGCCCTGTAGTGAACGTGAATCTGACTTTGGAAAGGTCCTTGTGCAGTTACGATTAAGCAACCTCCTGTGATATGCCCAATGCATATTTAAAAGTAAAAAAGATAAAAGGCTGGTACCTTTATGTATCTTTCCCACGCCTTTTCTGTGAAAGATTAAGCAACAAACACTATTACAGCTTGAAACCACGGAGACATGAGACCACAACTTCTACTGACAACTCAATCATAACTACTGCCAAAGTAGTTAATCTATGTCTTACCTCTCACTTGCAACTGAGTGTTCTATGCTGACTCCATTCAAACGTATCTTCTCAGTCAAAATTGTTTGCAACATCAAACCGTAATCCTACAAAGTAACTTAGTGTCATATATCACTCCGTGTATTACAAAAGAGTAATTAAAATCGCCACAGCCCTACTAATACTCACACGTTGTGTCACGGGCTATTGCACTAATAACAGTCTTTTACATTCTTCAATCGGAACCAATCCTTCCGCATTTGTCCAGAGGCCCCTGTTGTACGAGGAACCTGTAAAGGTATACATATGATACCCTCAATTCTGCTCCCACTAATAGTAAAGTACTGCGATAGACATAGACTATTTTCTATTTTTTAAAACATATCTATATCAGCTAAACTCTTTGGCGTGACACCGTCTGCCCCAATACCATTTATAAGTGAATCTTAAACACCAGAACCAATCCTTCTGTGTTTCTCCACAGGTCCCAGTTGTACGAGGATACCTGTGAACGTGTAAATGCAATATCCTCAATACTGTTACCTCTTATTCCTCCACTAATATGATCAACGTTCATTACTGAACTAACCAGAACATACCTGTATCAGCTGCTTAACTCCGCGTCCCACCGGATCAGATGAAACCCAACTCCCGTTTGTGATCAGGATTAAAGCTTGGTCGTAAACAGAGAGAAGGTGACTTAAACCTTCCTTCTAAGGTGGAGCCATCTTAGAATGACCACAATGTTTGTTAGGTGTAATAGCAGAACCTTCAAATCAAATAAGGTAAAATGAGAACTCAATTGATATAGCATTGTAAAACTATGCCAAATAAGATCATAATTAAGCCCCTCCTCCACTGCTCGCAAGCCCATAATCCACCGTGCCTCATGCCTCCACAATCTCAGCTCTCTATCACCGCCACGTGGATCCACATGTTCTATGCCATAGAACTTAAACGTTTTAACGGGGCCCTGATCCATACAAGTATTACATGTTCTGCAATGGGATATCGGCAGTCATTATGTTTAATTGCTCGCATATGTTCTCCAACTCGATCTTTTAATGCCCTAATAGTACTTCCCACATACAATTTGGAACATTTACATTCAATAATGTAGATTACATATTTCGTGCCACAATTAATGTTAGACATGATGGTGTATATTTTACCCATACTGTCTTTAAATTGCCTAATCTTGTGTTCACTCTCCTCTTCTGGATGCACAGCAGGATATTGGCAATTTTCCGTGTATCTTGTTTCACAAAAGTTAGAGTGTTAATCTTATATGAGCGCCCCAAGTCTCTTTTTGACAAACATCATAGGCTGAACGCAGGTGACGTCCACAAGGCAGAAGCTCAGCCGGTAACTGATCCGCAAGACGGCCAACGGCAGTACCCCCAGTACATGCAGCAGACGTGCATGGTAAAGGTCCACGTGACTGGATCCGAGCATGTTTCCGAGATGGTCGGCCATTGCGTCAGTGGCTCTGCTAGAAGCGGCACTGGCTTGCCCGGCACCAGTCCTGTGGATGAAATGGCACAGCTCGGTGCAATGAGCAGTGTCTGTGTGCAACGGGTGCAGGCCTGAGGTGGGGTGGGAGTAAGTGTGAAGGCCATTTCATGCACCCCAACTACGACCAAGGACCTGTATAAAAATATTTCACCTTTTACCAAAAAAGCAAAAAGAAACAAAACAAACTGCTGAGTGTGAAAGTACACATTACATTGGTAAATGCCTAAAATGATACAGATTGTTCCTTACATTCCCTGCACCTTAAAGTCCCAGAAGAATGACAATCAGACGGGGTTGTTCCAAACACGGGCTCTGGGAACAACAAGGGCTCTGGAGACAACACGAGCTCTGAGGACACAAGAGCCCTGACACATAGTTGCTCCTCCTCTTGACAGGGACGAAGGAAGAACACAGCCCACCAACAGGAACAGCAGGGTTTATCCCACACGTCGGTTCGTTGAATATGGACTCTGGCGAGTAGATGCCCTTCACAGCACAGGCATCTCTTAACATTGCACTCCCCTCACACGTAAACAGAGGGGAAACCTTTCCCTCAATGCCGTTGGTGTCATAGACCAGAAGGCACTTTCACAATGTTGAAGCAAACCGGTAGATGGAAATGTTAACTGGGGCTGGCATGCATAGGTTGGGGCCGATCGATGTCAGGATCACTGGTGGGGCTCAGGGGTGCCAATTTGCTTTAAAATACGCAGCTGTTAGTTACAGAAGAAGTTCATTTAACTTGAAGTTTCTGCAGGCTTCAAATTAATGTAGAAAGTGTTTCCGATTGTCAAAGCTTCCATCATCCAGGTGTAATACGCAGGTTCGTTTCAAAATCATCGCCAAAATGTAGTGAATAAATGTAGATCTGGTCCAAGTAGTTTCCATGTAAGTTTATTCAAGATTGATGTTACAGTGTTGAGCCCCACCAAGAGCACCATTCCTGCTGCTCAGCCCATCCCCAACTGACAGCCTCACTCATCCAGCATTCCACTGCCACCTTTTACACCAACATTCCATCAACCCATGCACACTGGCTGAGCAGCTGGTATAACACAATCCAAACACAGACCTGAATAGAAAATGTCCCATATCTTTATCTGTAATGTTCTCAAAACCACGGTACTGTTTGAACACTTGTAAAAGTCTTTCATAATAAGCAAGCACTGTTTCTTTCGTTTCCTGAGTCGTTCTATCTATCTTTACCCAATCTGTTTCCTTTGTTGAAATCTTTCCCTTCAAATAGGTGATGACCTGATTGTATTTTTTCATCATTTCATCTGATGGTGCTCGAGTCTTTGTATCTCTGGGATAGTCTTCTTTTGGCCAATCTACAGCAATCTTACACTCAACCCACAAATCAGCTGGAACCACAATATCAAACAAACCATTTAAATCCTTCCACAAGACCAATGAAACCTTTACAAACCTCTCTACTTGTTTATACCACTCAACTGTTTTTTTCCCAATCTAGGGAACTCATTTGTAAAAAAACAGTATACCCTGCCTTGACCAAGGGACATGAACATATCCACCTCATGGCACCTCTCTCATTGGATATATCATTTCAGTCGTTGTCTCTGTACCAGTCTCTCTTACTGGAAATATTGACGAAGCCCCTTGAGTTGCAATTGTTTCTTCTTTCTTTTTAGCCCATCTGCCTTTCCAACATTCCAATTCACCCCATCGTCTCAATGTATTAATCAGCTACTTAATTTGCAATCGCTTTCCGAAGCAACAAACTCTCCAAGTCCTTGTTACTAAAAGCCAATCTGTATGTTTTCTGAAAAGCTTTCGTATTTTCTACGTCAACACCATAGGTCTGTGCAACTTCAGCAATTCTCTCATGAAGACTCTTCGCTCTCATTGTAATATTCTTACACAAAAATAATAACTCTTCCTCCTGATATTTACTCAATCTTTCAGGACTAATCGTACCTGCAATAATTTCTTCCAAATCCTCTTTTAATCTACTCACATCCATGCTCTTATCATTTTTATTAGACACCGTCCCTCTAATCCATTCATCCAATTCTTCTGGAGCGGGCCCTATTGAACTTCTTGATGTGGATGTCACTTTGCTTGCATTTTGCACTGGTCTCCTTAGTTCTATTAGCACATTACGCTTTGGGGATTCCACTAACCTTCCTGAAATATCAATCAATGATCCTGACTCACCAGCACCACCACTAGTCCTATTGTTAACAGACACTGTTAATGCATGCACTTGTGAAATACTCTGGCCCTCACTATACAATGGAACTATAGGACATATGGTCAAGGGGACTGACAAAGCCTCTGCATTCAAATTCAATTGAGTAATCTTTTTTGTCAACTCATCTTTCACTGTGGTTCTGTAATTCTCAAACCTGACTCCATTTTAGTCTTCCCCTCACGTAGGCCTGTGAAGTAGGCCCAACGAACAAGTGGTCTGCCCTTCTGAGTTCGTGCATTTATTAACTTGGGTTTTTCTGACTCTGAATGAACTGCAGAGAGAGTAACCCTTTTCACCTGAAACTGACCTTTTGCAAAACCAGTTTCACTAGCTGATCGTTGTCTGAAATTGGCAATCACTGTTCAGGACCTCGTTAACCTTTATTTTCCTTGCACATATCTTATCCTAAACAATATCTAAATTGTTTCTTTCCTTACGACTTTCTTTTCTAAACATGGGTTTTTGCCATGTGTCGTGACTGCCATCTGGTGTTGCCTTTTACTAGGCCTCAGAAGTTAGTCTGCGAGCAAAGCAGTCTGACCTTTTTTGGGTCATATATACATTATATATATACTCTCTTTGGCCCCCCTGCATGGGTAAACCTCCAACTCCCAAGCCCGAGATTAAAAGCCTCGGTCTATGGCTAGATAAAAACCTCACCATGCAAACCCAAGCTAGGAAAACGGCTGGAGTTTGTTTCGGTCTCCTGCGCCCCACCCGAAAAATCCTACCACTGCTCCCTTTCCAATCAAAGAAACTTTTGATCCAAGGTCTTATTTTGTCAAGGCTGGATTACGGCAACGCACTGTACCCGGGCGTTCCCCAGAAAGTTACAACTAAATAACAGGTAGTACAAAACGCCGCCGCCAGGATTTTGACCAATACCAAGACCCGCTGCTCGGCCAAACCAGCTATCCGAGAACTGCATTGGCTACCCGTCATAGAAAGAGTGCAGTTTAAGGCGCTTTGCCTTACGCACAAAATTCTTAACGGAAAAGCCCCCCCTATACTCAAAGATCTGGTCACTCCTTATACCACCTCCAGACCCCTCCGATCCTCTAATGCCCACCTCACACGAGTACCCAAGATCAATAGAGCATGAACAGGAGGTCGCTGTTACTCGTACAACGCGTCCAAATTGTGGAATTCTCTTCCCTCTGACCTTCGTGCACAACCCAACCTGCTAGCATTTCGAAAATCCCTGAAGACATGGCTGTTCCCGTGAGCTTCCCTCTCTCTTCATTCCATCTGTAATGGCTCAGCGCTGGGACGCTCACGGGCAGCTATGCGCTTTAGAAATCCAGTAAATAAAATAAATAAATTAAATAAATAAATTAACTAAGGTTTTGTTCGTGCACTGGAGTTAATTTCAGAAGCTGGCCTTTCACCTAGAATTGACCCTGCCAAGCCAATTTCCCTGCAAGATCGTTATCCACTTTTCCCAATCACCATTCAAGACATTTGTTAACTTTTAAGTTTCTTTATGTTTCTGTTATCTTGCACATTATCTGAAACTACTTTTCTTTACTGTTCTTCATTTCATGGGTTACGCTTTCAATTAAGGGTTTGTGCGGGCCTTCCAGATTATTATTTAGATATGCCTAAATATTAACTTGTGGGTTGGGACACTGTAAAATGAGCTTTACTGTATGATGCTGTGTGATGTCATGTATTTTCTATTGGTTGAATTTTGGTGCAGGGGCGTGCATTTTAAATGTACCTTTTTGTGTATAAATAGGGATGTCTCGCCTTAGTAAAATTGAGCAGTTTCTTGAGTTGTACACCGTGCTGTATTACTGGGATTTCTGCTACTAGCTGCAGCTAATAAATTTGATCTCTGAAGCCACCTAGAAGTATTCCGTGTCTCTGTATACCAAGGCAAGGGAACCCAGGGGACTTTGGGCGTGTCCCTGGCGC
Organism: Lissotriton helveticus; assembly: GCF_964261635.1. NCBI lineage: Eukaryota > Metazoa > Chordata > Amphibia > Caudata > Salamandridae > Lissotriton > Lissotriton helveticus. The sequence continues at coordinate 1,936,211,157 of NC_136059.1, forward strand.
CGCTGGGTACTTGAAAACCCAGTTCTTCATCACCTGGCTCACTAGATTTGTATTTTTCCTTTGAGAATACTGAGTAATTTCTACCTGAATCAATGGAGCACTTGGGGTAATTCTTTCTTGTTCTTCCTGATATGGCGGAGGTCTATTTAACAATAATTCATCCAACAGCTCTGTAGTATCCTCAGACTTGTACATATGTTTCTTTACTCCTCTGCATTTAGCTGATCGGCCAGTGTGAGTGTTCCGGGTAGAATGTTAGTGTGATTGACATGAATGGAATGCTTGGGTGCCTGGTGTGAGTGTTGTCAGTTGGGAGATGGTCTGAGCAGCTAGGAGGCTGCTCCTGGTGGGGCTGCTTGTTCCAGACCTCTACTTCCTGTTAACTTACTAATAAACCTACAACTTTTTTTTTTTTCACGACCTTTATTGTTGGTATTTGCATCTTGTACACAGCTTAGTGCCCACAACCGTGAATAGGCCGGCAGCTTGCCCTTGCAACTATACAAAGAAATTTAGCAATCGTTATAAACAAACAGTTGGTGAGTTACACAGCAAGTCGCCTACAACCACTTCTGGCCGGCCGCGTTTTCAAAATCAGTTGGTCTTAGTTTTTACAGTTTTATTGAAATAACAGGCTCAGAACGTAGCCAGATCAGCCCACTACCGCATTCAACACCCAGTCCCACCAATCATTGATTCGATGTCGGTGAAACCTCCTTTTAGTAGTTCGTGTGCTAATTATCAAGTGTGTTCAATGGCACCATGTGTCCCCTAATCCTCCACTTGCGCGTTTAAGTATGTCGTGAGATATGACCAGTAATCCCTACGTCTAGATCTCTGGGGAAGGGACTCCTCATATGTCCGAAGAGTATCCTGACAATATGACATGTCTGTCAACCACTGCTTTACCAGGGGCGTGTTTAAGCTGTCCCAGCACATAGATATTCTGCGTTTGGCCAGTAACAATGCTATAACGCAAAATTTACGTTTCGCTGCTTTCACGTTATGCAGTAATCCCAAGAGACAGCATGTAACTGTGCACGCAATCTGTACTCCTACCATATCAGTTAACTTTGCCACCACTTCTACCCAATAGGCCTGTATTTTCGCACAGTACCAGGCCAAGTGTACAAAATCAGCTTGATCCTGACCACATCTCTTGCATCGAGCTTCCTCACGTAGTCCATATCTACATAACTGTGCTGGTGTGTAATATACCTGATGTAGGTATTTGAAGTGGATTATACGTAGATTTCCATTTGGCGAGAGTATTTTCGTGAGTGTGCATGTTGTTTCCCATTCTTTCTCTGTGAGAGGTGTGTCTAGTATCTCGTTTCACTTTGCTTGCGCTGTGGTCGCCTTGCAGTCTAGTTCCATCTGTACTTGTACATAAAGTCGTGAGACCAAATGTGATGTGTGTTTGGAGGTAATCAACAGTTGCAGAGTGTCCATCGTGTGTGGTTCGTTCGGGAAAGACGGAAAGTGTTGTTTCATCGCCCCTTTAAGTCTGTGGAATGTGAAACGAAAGAGCAGTGATGGGTTCTGGATAAAGGCTAAGTCACGTTCGGTGATAAAGGCACCATCTTTGTAGACGTCACCCATTGTGCATATAGCCACCTGTTTTAGCAGATTCATGCCCACTTCTTCCCTTGTGACCGATAGATTCGGGTGGTGATGCAGAGGTAGTGCTGGTGCATAGAGTGGTAACTTATGCATCATGTGGCCTAGAATTCTCCAAGCTGAGTTTGTGGTGTCTATGGTGTTTATGTCTTTGTCATGGAGCGGAGGTCTGGTATGTGTGATTATGGCATCAAGCGGGATTGGAGCTGCGTCACCTTCTTCCACCGCTACATGAGTTAGATATGGAGTTGTGTGGTACCAGTGTGTGGCAAATTGGGCCTGCGCGCAGAGGTAATATAACCCGAAATCAGGCACCCCCCAGCCTCCCTTGTGAATGGGTAGCGTTAATGTGTCGAGTTTAATACGCGCTTTTTTGCCCGCCCATATCAGCTTCAGTACCATTGACGTAATGCGTTTGAACACTTCTTTCGGGGGTTGGATCGGAATGTTATTAAAAAGGTAGAGCAGTTTAGGGAGTATTACCATCTTCACGATCGCCATCCTATCGGCCAGCGATAGGGGAAGTTGGATCCATCTAGTGACTTTGTCCTCAAGTGTATCAATCGCTCTGCCATAATTAGTTCTGATAACCACCTCGGGATCTCGGTGAAACCAAATGCCCAGATATCGTATGGGATCTGTCAGCCATTCTAGCGGGTATTCAGTCATTAGTTGTCGTTTGGAATCAGTCAGCGGGAATATGGAAGATTTGTCCCAATTGATTTGTAGGCCTGAAAATCCCCCAAATTTGATGTACACTCTCAGGAGCGGGTCTAAGTTGACCGCTGGGTCTTTAACGTATAATAACATGTCGTCTGCGTATAGGGAGATGTGTAAAGGTCTATTCGGGAATTGTATTGCCAAGTGGTGGTGTTTCTGCCTCACTACACAGGCTAGCGGTTCCAGCGCCAGAGCAAACAATAAAGGTGATAAGGGGCATCCCTGTCTCGTCCCCCTTTCGATGCTTATGGCCTCTGAGACATAACCATTAATTTTAATCCTCGCTAACGGTTTGGTGTACAGTAGTTGTATCCATTGAATAAAAAGCCGAGGAAAGCCCATCCTATGTAGGATCGTTATCAGGTATGGCCATTCAATAGAGTCAAACGCTTTTGCAGCGTCCAACATAATCGCTGCTGCTTTAGTGGACGGTGTGAGATAATGTGCTGTGGCAAAAAGCGTTCTGGTATTGTGGGTGGTGTTTCTAGAGGGGATAAATCCTGACTGGTCCGGAAGAACTAGGGAGGACATGAGTGGTTGTAAGCGTGCGGCCAGGACTTTAGCTAATATTTTTGAATCCACATTTATCAGCGACAAAGGACGGTACGAGTTGCAAGTGTCAGGGTCTTTGCTGGTTTTAGCAATGCTATGATCATTGCCTCACGCAGTGTCGCTGGAAGGATCTGTGCTTCGAGCGCCTCACCAAACATATCAACTAGATATGGTGAGAGTAAGTCACTGAATGTTTTGTAGAATTCACACGTAAAGCCATCTGGCCCCGGTGCTTTTCCATTTGGTAGTGATGCTATGACTTCAGTTATTTCCTCTCTCGTTAATGGTTGGGCTAGATATTGTCGTTGATTATCAGACAGCCAAGCAATGGCAATGTCATCTAAGTATTGCAGCGTTTCACGTTGTGAGGCCACTGGGCGTGATGTATATAAGTCTTGGTAGGTGTGTACGAAGCTTTGTAGAATGCCCGCCTGATCGGTGTGTGTTAGCCCATCGTCCCCCACTATCATAGTGATCACGTGGTGTTTATGTCCGGTGCATATTTTAGTAGCCAGAGCTCTACCTGGTAGGCCACCCTCTCCGTATGATCTAGCCACATGTTTTTTACTTAAGTATTTAATTTCATCTTTGGCGAAGTTTTGATGTTCTGTGAATGTATTCCTGATGTCCGTCAGTAGTGCCGGTGTTGTGGTCAAGCCATATTCGTGTTCTAAGGCGCGGAGTTTGGATTCGCACCGTGAAAGTTGTGTCCTGATGTCCCTTAGAATACCAGCAGTCGTGCTGATACACACCCCCCGTACAGTGGCCTTGAAAGCTTCCCATAAAAGCCCAGTGTCTTCCGTGGTGTCTGCATTAAGACGAAAGTACTCTTTGATCGCTTTTCTTATTGTGTCTACGTACACGGGGTCTGTGAGTGCACCATTGTTGAAACGCCAGCTGTAGGGTGGAGGTACATAGTCCGGAATGTGTATCGACAAACGGACGGGGTTATGATCCAATAGTGTCCTAGGTAAGTGTTTTATGGCCTGCGTCCATAACAAGACGTCGTCTGTTCCCAGCCAGTAATCTATCCTTGACCAACTGGCATGGTGTGCAGACGTGTGTGTCGCTTCTGTGATCCCTGGGTGACGTGATCTCCAGATATCTTTCAGGGACAAGTCTTTTATAATATCTAGTAACTCGGTTCTGACCCGTGTGTGGTATTCTGTCGTGCTTCCTGACCTGTCAATTGTATTGTCTAGTGCAATATTAAAATCACCCCCCCATAACAGTGTCTGATCAGCAGCAGTATGTAGGTGCTGCCAAACTTCTCGGAAGAACTCTGGTGTATCAGTGTTTGGACCGTATGTGTTCACAAGTGTTACCTGCCTGCCATGCATTTTGCCCCTCACTATCACATATCGGCCATTGGTGTCCAGTGTTGTGGTATCCACTCTAAAGTTCGTTCCTTTTTTTACCAATATAGAGACTCCCCTAGCATAGGAGGAATATTTGGAGCAGTGCAGTGATTCCGCCCATCGTCTCCCCACCTGTGCATGCGAGTGTGGTAATTCGTGCGTTTCCTGAAACATGACAATGTAAATATGCCATCTGTCCAGACAAGCGAATATGTGACGAATTTTCTTGGGGTTAGTATATCCTCTAATATTCCATGACAAGACATTCAATGCTTTGTTTGGAGAGTCAGCATTAGCCATTAGAATTCCTAGAAACAGGTATAACAGTCTCCCCATCCCGGCAGGGGAGGAGCCGCGGTGCATTGTAGAACCAGTGCAGTAAGGTTTCGTGCATACATTGATGGAAGTGGTTCAGCTGAACGTAGGCAATACATCTCAAGCAGACTGATCTATAAAAAACAGTAACAACCCCCCCAACCTCCTCCCACCCCACAACAGCAGCCCAATTCTGCTGATGCCATACCCTCGATGAACATCCCATTCGTATTCAAACTTTGTTGGGGAACACCCATGAGGGGCTCCGCCTGGACTGCACATCACCATCCGAGCAAGCGGATGTGGACGGTTAGAGTGTCCCATACAGTCGCCAGATGTTTGTCTTGTGTATCTCTCCAGCATGCATTGGTCGCCCCATATCCGGGACGGTGTGAAGTCATAGGGACGGTTGCCTATGTATGTTCTTTTATGTGGGCAAGTATCCAACCACTACTGAAACACAGCATGTCAGTACCTGAGTATATACACATTAGGAGTCATTGGCTATGTGTGTTCCGCACACTCCCACGCCACCCATAGAACATGTAATGTGCGAAGTCAATGTATTTAGAGAAATGGGAGGAGTGGGCACTCGCGGAAGAAAGTAATGCACAACTTTACATTGCAAACAAGTATCTGGGTGTATTGGTGAGAGAAGAAGCGGACAGTAGTTCTTAGAGGTGTGCAGGTTAGTTGGTCAGCCCCCTTCTCCTCCCCACACATTGATAAGTAGCGAACAATAGTTCTCAGTCGCATGTTATGATTGAGATGTGCATCCTTGTTGTAAATAGTAACTGTTCGCATCTCGCAACATAGCAGTACCTGTGAGAGTATGTGATCATTGCAACTTGACCAAGTCAGAGTCTCTACCTTGCTGCTGTACCTTACCGTGTGTCCATGCCATAACCGGCTGTAAGCATATATCAGTACAATCACCTCACTGTACATATTTGGGGGGTCGGGCCACCCATCAATAGCCAGTTCAGTTCATAAGTCTTTATTTCGATAATAAATCATAAAAGACAGAAATCAACGACATTCAATACAAAATTCTTATCAAAAAGTCCATCTTTGCAAACAATTTTTAAAAGGGATATTAAACAATGTAAAAGACTTATAACAGTGCAGAAAAAGCTTATGACAATATAAAAGTACGTTGGCAACAATTCCTTTAGAAAAATAATTTCAAAGATAAAATCATTTCAAGGTTCGGATACATTTATTTTCCTAGTTCGAATAACCCATGCCCACCCAAGAAATTTGGCAAGGCCTACCACAACCAGCTCAGAGGTATTTGTTCAGAATATCTTCAGGGCTTCAGCACTCCCTTTAATTCCCAAACTGCAACAGGTCGGCCTGAGCCATTTCAGTCTGGGTACATGGTATGCTGGGCATGCGAAAAGGAAGTGGCCCATGCTCTCCGATTGAGTTGGACAAAATGGACAATGATCACAAGAATTATCAAACCACTTCGATGTAAAGGAATTAATGGGTAAAGATCCGACACGGAATTGATGGTATAATTTCCGGTCAAGGGTCTTCGTGATCACATCCCAATAGGTTTCCAAGGAGGGGGTCACTTTAAGGGTCAAGAAGAGGCCAGTTAGGCTGATGGAATCGTCTGACTGGACTACAAAAGAATGTTTAACTGAGGCCCAATACATATCTTTGAGGTCCTGTTTGGAGGGGAACAAAGAAGTCCCCGGACAGAACCATAATTGATTGAGGCCCATCTCTTCTAAAACCGTTTTCACTTCCCTGAGCCATGCAATTTTTGAAGCTCCCAATGTTGATTTTATCTCGGCAAGTTCGCTGGCGAATAAGCTGAGATCTGGAGAGGTCCAGATCCGTCGCCACAGGGCCACCGAACGATACCGTGCTAGCTCTTTAATGGGTTTAACGCCCAGATCTAATAGCAGTGGTTTCGTGGGTGTGGATTGGGGGAGGCTTGTCAGATTCCGCAAAAATTTATTTTGGACTTTGGTCAAAAGGATTAAATCTTTATAACCCCAAAGGTCAGCACCATACAGAATGGCAGCATTGATTTTAGCATCATAGATCTAAAGTACTGGAGCAATGCGTTTAGTATGGGATTTCTTATGCTCCTGAATTAAGCAACCAGTGAGGCGTGCACATTTTAGGTATAAAGCCTCAATCTGGGGTTTCCAAGTAAGGCGGTAATCTAAAGTCACACCCAAATAACTCATTACCTCGACTTGTTCAACACTCTCACCACTTAAACTAACTGTGCTTTTAATGGGACGGTCTTGTTAATGTTGATTAGTAAGTCATTTACCCTGCAGAATTCATCAAATCTATTGAGTGCGGTCTGTAACCCTTTTCGAGTTTTAGAAAGGACCAACTTATCGTCGGCAAAAATAAGCATCGGATACTTGGTTCCTCCCAAACTAGGTGCATCTGTTGGGGTGTTGGCAAAAAATTTGACTACTTGATTGATAAACAGGAGGAAAAGGGTAGGGGCCAGCACACAGCCCTGGCGGACTCAGCGTGTAACTGGAAAGCTGTCAGTCACCTGCCCTTGCTTCCCCCATCTCACCCTTGCAAAATTGCCCTCATGTAATCTGATTTCTAAATTCAGAAGATCAGACGGCATGCCCATAGAGTTTAAAGCATTCCACATTTTACCCCTGGGCACCAGGTCGAAGGCCGACTTGAGATCCACAAAGGCGGCATAAATTGCTCCTCCGCCTATCTGGACAAACTTCCAGTACAACATGGTTAACCTGAAGACCTGATCTATTGTACTGGTTCCTGATCTAAATCCGGCTTGCATAGGTGATAAAATGTTAGCCTGATCCATCCATCCCTGGATTCTTACAAGGATCATCCTAGCAGTTATTTTTTGAATTGTGTCGATCAAACTGATCGGGCGGTAATTACCCGGGGCCGAACGGTCACCTTTTTTGAAAATGGGTAAAATCTCCGCCCCTTTCCAGGAGACCGGAATCCTTGCCCCTTTGGCAATAGCATTGATGAGCATGGTTATATAGGGGACCCAGATATGTGGATTACTTTTAAAAAGATCTGCCTGTATTATGTCCATTCCTGGAGCTTTCCCTGACTGCACCATACCAAGGGCTGACTCTGCCTCTGAATAGGTGAAATTTAGGGAAGGACATGAGTTATCAGATGGAAAATCCAACTTCATATGCTCTATAGATTGCTCGGGGATTATAGCCCTAAACTGGGAGGAGTAAAAAGTTACCCAGTCAGCTGGGGAAACATGATTAACTGGAATTCTAGAATCCGAATTAAGACCCCACTTAACGGTTTCCCAAAACCTAATATGATTAGATGACTGGCACGCCATATTGAGCGCTAACCAGAGCTGCTCATCCCATTCTTTCTTAGCGGTCCATTGGACTCTTTTGTATAACAGGCGCGCTGTTTTAATGTCACTAATAACACGAGTTTTAATCGCCTTAATCAGACCACCATGTGCCTCCCTGCAACTCTTGTTGTACCATGTGTGTTGGTAATCTAAAACCTTATCCTTCTTTAGTTTGAACGGTTTGGTTAATAGAATTTTGAGTTTAGAAAAACATTGTTCGTGGAGATCACTGATCTGGGTGAAATCCTCCAAAGGAAGATTGAGGGCTTCCATCTTAATAAGGGCTGTCGAGGCTTCCTGTTCTATGCCACTTATAATGGAGGGATCTTCAAGTACCCTAGGCCATCTAACTCTTCTTCTATCATTGGTCAGAATGGCTTCAGACGTGAGACAGAGGTTTTTAAGAGGTTCACCTCTATTCCCATCGATCTTCAAGGATAGCGAAAGGGGATTATGGTCGCTCTCTGGTCGTACTACTACCTCCATGTCAATCACTAGTGACCAGAATTCTATTTTAATCAAGATATAGTCTATTCTGCTTGCGCAGACCCCGTTATTGAAAGTGGGGTTTCCTTCCTTGTCAGATTGTGTGCGCCCATTTACTGCTCTAAAACCCCGTTCAAGACACAGCCCTAACCAGAGGAGTGCCGCTTCGGTGGCCTTCACACCCCTATCCATAAGTAGCGGTGGAACGCCCCAAACAGCATCTTCCTCAACCCCCAGATCCTTACCCACACTAAACAAAGGTTCAAATGAACAATTAAAATCTCCAGTTAAGAAAATAAGTTTGTTCCCACCTATTTCATCAAGCAACTGATCTAAATCCTCCAGGATAATGGGCCGACGACCACCTGGCCGTCCACGGGCGTATATATTAATAATTATTATGTCCTGTTTATCTACCCTACTGAGTGTGATCCCTAAAAGGTCAGGACTAGCCACTGTGAGTTCAGATGGTCTATACCCAATAGACTGTCTTACCCAGATCACTAGTCCTCCCGAGGCTCTCCCCTTGGGGCCCTGAATCGCTGGTTTAAAAAAGTTCAAATAACCTACTCGATGTATAGGGTCGGGAGCCCAGCTCTCCTGGAAGATAATGATGTCAAAGGAGTCTATGAAAGTTGCCCAGTCTGCTGAGTCAACTCGACCCTTTAACCCCGCTATGTTCCAAGAGAGAACCTTAAATGAAACAATTGAACTAAGGGAAAGAGTAGGCTCCAGGTCACGCAGTTCCGCCTCCAAAGATGTAACTAGTCTCATTGGAATGTCCGATAGCTGTTCAGATGAATTAGGGTTTACAGTTTCATTTCCTATTTCAGGAACGCACTCATAGATATCCTGAGCTAACTCATAACTTTTCAACCTAGTACTCATGGTTGTAGAACGTGTATACACTGGCCCTAGGTCATGATGCAGTCAATCAATACCCTCAAGACCAGATAATGATTCATACCGATTAGACAAGCAGGGATAAAAAGGGGAGTTAGGTGTCCTCTCTGATGTGTACCTTCCCGCATGTCTATGCGTATGGAAGAGTGAGGGGGGTGGAGCACCGGGCCGCTTTGGAAAAAAATATTTCAGGCCCAGGGATTGCACATCCCCCATCCTCCCAAAGCGTGCTTCTCTACGAATGAGGTCTACTACCCATGGGTCTCGAAAGTTTATGAGAATACAATCGCCTTCCAAATCCTTCTTGCAGTAACCCACCCAATCTACTCTGCGAACAGTCAGGATCTTAGTTGAAGATGTGGGTGGCGATTTTTATTTAGCCAAAAGGCGACTTTATTCATAAGGTCATCATGAGATTCTGAATGACCCTCCCTGAGAGGAGCATCACCTGTGAGAACAATAATATAAGGCGTGGCATCTATAGGTAAATCCGCCGGTGGTGGTCCTCTTTTCAATACTTTTCTAGGGGGTTGGGTAGGATGGGTTTTGTTATTGGTGTTGGTGTTCCGTCCAACTGCAGCACTGGGTGTCCCTAAAGGTGGTAAATGAGGTTTGGTTGCTCCCTTGTTGACAGTCTTAGCCTGTATATTAATTGCCATGTTGGACCTTGGTTGCAGCGAGCCATTAGGTTGAGAACTAGCCCTCTCAGGTATTGGTGGGCGGGCCACAAGAGTGATAGGACCCTCACCGGGAAGTTTACTATGGGATTGCCTAACAGATGGAGGAGCCTGAATGGAGGTAGGTTTATTCCCCTGGGTCTTAGTGTTTCTATCTGTGGCAGTGGCCTGTTGAATAACTTGGGCGTCCAACAGTAGATTGAGTTGGCGACAATTGGTGGTAACAAGAGTCTCAAGACTATCTAATTTTAGATTCATCAACCTGGTTCTTTCCAGGACCGGTAGCAAAAGGGTCTTGAAGAGAACCTCCATTTTGGAAAGTAAGTCAATATCACTACTACCCATACTTTTTGGGAAAATTTTCGTAACCACTGAAGGACCTAAAAGAGAACCATCATGATCACTAGGAGATGGGGTCTTATTAGTGTCACTAGTTACATCATGAATTTTTACTGTCAAAATGTCATTTGCCATTTTAGGTAGTTTAGATACACCCCCTCTCTGGTATTCCCTATTTCGCTTCCTTTTGCCAGCTTGATTATTATGCGGGGATTCATCTTCAATAGAAGAGGCTAGTAGGGAAGGACTATTAGACAAAATACTATCTTCTTCCCCACTCCCTTGTGTGTCAAACCTTTCAATGTCGTCGCTGCAATGTAACAGTGAAGGACCTTCTGCTCCACAATGAACATCCACCACAACAGGAATAATATTAGAATTTTGAGCAGGCAGGGATATGGGTAATGGGCTAGTTACAGAAGCAAGTGACCCCAAAGATGAACGCTTCCCATTTACAAGGTCTAAAGACAGTCTTTTCTCTGCATAGGCTATCTCTTTCTCCAGTATACCTGTAGCCTTTGTGATGAAAGCATCCAAAGGACCGGAAACCACCCCTTTAGGCGTCTGCAAAGTAACAGAACGATCTTTCCCAGAGCGAAGAGGCATACTGACTGAAAAGTGGGTTACAAATAAAATGGATAGCTGTAAGCAGGGGCCAGAGAATCTGGCCCAACCCAACCACGGCCGACCTCGGACGGCCTCAGACGGCCCGCCCTTTGCCCGGGCTTAGCCCCGCGCGCTCCCGCGCAGCGGGAAGTACAGATTGGTTATATAAGTTAACCCCCTGTTGGAAGAGGGGGCGGGGCGGTGAGGGAGAGCAGCCCAGGTGTATCGGGCGCGGGTATTCCAGGGACTCCTGGGAAAGCGAGTCCTGAGCCCGTTGCTCGCAGCAACTGCTGCCCGAGTCCACACTCACAGCAACTCCCAGGGGAAAGAAAGACAGTCCGGAGGCGAAGCGGGACCCGCGAAGCGGGTTCCGCAAGCAGTAAAATCCAAGGTAATCCTTCCAGCAGCAAACTGATTTACGAGTCACACGTTAGTGCAGTGGGTGGGGTTCTTCAACTCGTTCCAATGGGGCGGGGCGGTGAGGGAGAGCAGCCCAGGTGTATCGGGCGCGGGTATTCCAGGGACTCCTGGGAAAGCGAGTCCTGAGCCCGTTGCTCGCAGCCCTCCTGCCCGAGTCCACACTCACAGCAACTCCCAGGGGAAAGAAAGACAGTCTGGAGGCGAAGCGGGACCCGCGAAGCGGGTTCCGCAAGCAGTAAAATCCAAGGTAATCCTTCCAGCAGCAAACTGATTTACGAGTAGCCAATAATGGTATACAACTAGGTCTTACCCACCAGCGGTGTGTCTGTGTTCACTCGTTGATACTGGAAAGCCAGGACTTTCCCACCCCAGAAGTTGTGAGAAACAGAAAGTGACATACCACCAATTGTCAGTTATCCTCTGAAGCCTGTTGCTGACGTTGACAATCTTTGCGGTGTTTCGTTATTTTCTTTATGAAGTCGCTCAGCGCCTTGGGAGAGGTGAGAAGTGTCGTTTTACCTTCCCATGTCACTTTCAACCTTGCTGGATAAAGCGTGGCATATGCCACTTGAAGTTCTTGCAGTTTCGCCTTTGCTCCGTTGAATTCCCTACGAGCTTGTTGGACTGCTTGTGTGTAGTCTGGGTAGAATTCAAGCTTGTTGGATTGGTATTGAAGATCTTTCTGTTCATGCGCCATGCGCAAGATTGCATCCCTGTCACGGTAATTCAGTACGCGGGCTACAATCGGTCTCGGTGGTGTAACTGGGGGTGGTCCTGGTGCCAGCGTTCTATGTGCTCGTTCAATAATGAAGACATGGGATAGTTTATCTTTGCCAAACATGGAAAGGCACATTTCTTCCACATATGCTTCCATATTACCAATGTTCGTGGATTCCGGTACGACCGCTATGCGTATGTTGTTCCGGCGTGACCTCGCTTCCAAATCCTCGGACTTAGATTTGATAACTTCTAGAATCTTCTCGAACCCTGTGCATTTAGAGGTGCTGGTGCGTGATTCATCCTCTATGGCAGATATTCTTGTTTCTGCCTCGTCCAATCGCTCGTCATGTCTATCCACTTTAGCTGCTATGGTGTCCATGCGTGATGTTAAATGGTCCATTTTACCATGCATATCTTGTAGACTGTCTTGTATCGCTTTCAGCATAGCCTCCATGCCTTTGGGCGGGGTGTGTTCCGATTCTGCTTTGGTATCCGAATGTGTCTGCAATCCTCTAGTTGGTCGTTTTTGCTCAAAGGTGAGTTTTGGCTGCTGTTTATCAGGTTTCCCCATGTTGTGGAGTTCACGCTACTTGCAGTGACGTGGCGGCGACGGCCGCTATTTTCTCCTGACCGCAAACCCGGAACATATATCCAGCTCCGCAGTGTGGCGTCGGAGTGTGAAGTCGTAGTTGGTGTCGTTTCCATTACAACAGATGTCTCGTCTGTAGGTGCGCTTGCCCACAGCAGGTCGTGTCCGGAAGGAGTCCTGCAAGTTCTCTTAAGAGTGCGTGTCTTGTAGAGACGGTATGCGTTGTGTCTGTGATTCAATGTTAGGCACGTTGAGTGATCCCGCCATTCACAGCGCTATTTGGCGTCAGTTGTAATGTCGATATTGATCAACAGTTATTGGCGCAGTTACAGTCCTCCCGCCATAGTTATGTTCCACCCACATCAAAATGGCCGCCTCCACTGGTAATCTATGTAGCTTGCAATTCCCAAATAATGACGTGCGTTTCTGTGGCCGTTGTTGAGGACATAAATTAGTATATTGTTGTACAGCACAGTAGTAGCCTAGGCATGCCCTACGCCTCGCATGCTGCAGGGCGAGTCGTGCGATTGCAGTCGAAGGCAGGAGATGGCCGTGTGTTTTTGGTGATAAGTGTTGTGCGCTACGCGCCTACAATCTGGTCTCAGCACCCCGTTGAAAAGAGTTGCGGCGCTCACAGTGTCTCTGGGTTTGCAAAATGCATTTTGCGTGGACAGTGACACGACCGGTGTGTGGTCCTGTGTTCATTCAATTTGCACATAGACGGCATTCCACGGTTCCATTGCCCGGAACAGTGCACATGAAACTCAGAGCATTTAATGCAGGTGCAACATACATGTGTGTAGTAAGCTGTTATTCGATATACAAATATCTTAGAAGCAAATTACATACAATAAAAACATTTCAAGACATGCAGCTAGACAGTACATACAGCATTAAAAAGTTAAGAACCGGGTAGCTCCCGAATAAATTAATTAAGAGTTCAATTAAACAGAAATTGACAGCCTCTTGGAACGAATCAGCCAGAATTGTTTTAAAAATTTGGAGACAGCACAAACAATAACGGGGGAGGTATCTGACATTAGAATGCGAAAGGCAGCCAGGTGACTGCGTGTTCCCAAGTTGGAAAAAAGGGGCTTGAGCCAGTACTTCCTTGGTCTTAGGTAGTCCGGGCATTCAAACATAATGTTAGCCACCGTTTCAGGTCTAGTGGGACAATGGGCACAAAACGGAGACAGAGGAGCAACAGATTTCCATTTCGATATAAAAGCTCCGATTGGGAGAATGCCCACTCTAAATTTAAAATACAGAGCCCTATCGGCTGGGAAGGTGATAAAGTCAAAATAGGATTCATATCTTGCCATGTTCTTTAGGAGCAAAAAAGATCTCGTAGAATTACAATGGGAAGAGTTCATGATTAGCTGACCCGCAGCCCAATCCCAGTAAAGTTTCTTCAAGACATCTTTTGGGGGTGACGTTTTTGCGCTCCAATGTTCGCCAAGGCTAAGGTCGTATAGCAATTTCTTGGTGTCCCTCAGCCATTTGATTTTGGCCCAGCCGGCCATATTCATTATCTCAGTTAGACCGTTTGCATAAGATTTCAGTTCCTCCACCCTCCAGATCCGAGACCACAATAAGAGCGGGCGTAAGCGTGCTTGGTTTTTAATGCTCTTACAGCCCGTATCTAATAGAACGGGCACTGTTGGTGTACTTAAGGGGAGACAAAGAAGGTCCTTCAGAAACCTATTCTCAGCTTTTTCCAAAGAGTCCAGGTTTTCATGTCCCCATAACTCCGCCCCGTAAAGGGCCGACGAAACACCTTTTGCCTTGTAAATTTCGAGTACTGGCGCTATTCTATGTCTGGGTGACTCCCGAAATTCTCTCAACAGGGCACCACCCACTCTCTTGTGACTTAGAAGCATTTTATCTATGTGCGTAGACAAGCTCATGCTATCTGTTAAACGAAGGCCCAGATAATCAAATTGGGAAACTCTCTCCAGGGGTATAGAGTTGAGAACAGGAGGACTTCCGAGCTTCCTCGGGGGATGTAGAATTAGGTACTTCGTTTTGTCTACATTAATGACAAGACCTCGAGCATCACAAAAGTTCAGGAAACGGTTGAGTAATTTCTGCAATCCTTGGGGGGTTTTCGAAATTAGAAGAGTGTCGTCCGCAAAAAGCAGAGTCGGCACTCGTACACCCCCCAAACAAGGGGCGTCAGCCGGTTCCTTCTGGAGATGGTCAACCACCCCATTAACGTACAACGAAAACAGGGTGGGGGCCAACACACACCCTTGTCTCACACCCCTTGACACTGGGATCTTCTCCGTGGTCTCGCCATTGCTCCCCCACCGTACCTGGGCAAAGTTACCTTCATGCAGCTTGATAAGCAGGAATAACATATAGGGAGGCATCCCCAGGTTGTGTAAAACCTCCCACAACCGCCCCCGTGGTACTAGGTCAAAGGCAGTCTTCAAGTCAATAAAGGCTAAGTAAAGACTGCCCTTGCCCAGCACCACCACCTTCCAGTTAATAAGGGCCAACCTAAACGCCTGCTCCACGGTTCCTGTTCCTGTGCGAAACCCAGCTTGAAAATCGGAGAGTATTCTATTTTCATCGACCCAATGCAGAATACGCCCCAATAGCACCTTTCCCGCTACTTTCTGCGAGGAGTCAATCAGACTAATGGGCCTGTAGTTCCCAGGGCTATTCCTGCAACCTTTTTTATAAATGGGGACTACCACTGCCCCTTTCCAGGAATCAGGGACCGGCCCACCTTTCATAATATCGTTAAGTACTGCCGATATTATTTCCCCCCACTCCATTGGGTAAGCCTTCAACAAGTCTCCAGGCAGGCCGTCCGGTCCTGCCGCCTTCCGGGGAGCCACCCACTGAATAACATTCTCAACCTCCTGAGGGGTAAAGAGATCAAGGATAGTTGGCTCAAAGGAAGGTGCTAGAGGAACCATTTCAGAGGGAGCCCCTTCTCCAAGGGCATAAAGTGCCCCAAAATGATTGGCCCAACACTGGGAGGGGATATTACAAGTCCTTAAAGTGTCATCGGGCTTGCTATGCTTCCCCACAAGTAGCCAGAACCCTCTTGGATCTTTATTTCTACTAGCTACTAGCAGATCCTCCCAAAATTTTTCCTCCCATTCCCTCTTTGCAAGAGAGATTGACCTAGAGTACATTCTCCTTGCCTCTTTCACTCTGGATGGGGAATTGGATTTTACCGCTTCTACCAGCCTTGTTTTTAACACTCTACATGTGTGGGTATACCATCCCTTTGCTTGAGTTTGCTTTGATTTTCCCTCCCAGCTACTTGATGGGACAGTAAATACATTTGTTAGAGTCTCTGTCAAGATTTGAAACTCCCCACAAGCTGCTCCCACTTCCCCCAGGGATGAATCTAAACTTTGTTGGACTTTGGATAGAACAAGTATTACCTGTTCAACCCTCTCCTTGGAAAGTGAAAGCTTTTCCCACTTTAGTCGCCTCCCGCAGGAGGCAACTTGCGATCCGCCAAGACCTACCAGACGAGAGGTGAATGCACCCTCCCTTCCTGATACCCACCAGCACCCCAATGTGAGAGAGAGTAGATTGTGGTCTCTCTCTATGGTGGGTACCACGACCATATCTTTTAACTCGCTCCATAAGCCCACATCGAGCATGATATAATCAATCCGCGATGTGTGGTTTGGTCTATTATATGTGTGACCCCCCCCCTTGTCTGATTTGGTCCTGCCATTCACCGCCCGTAGCTCAAACTCAATAGAAAGGGAGTATACTTGGAGGGCCACCTGCGACCACCTTCTGATTGGTTGTATCTCTAAGCCCAGAATCCCTCTAGCACTATCCAGCTCTTCCTGGTGCAGGGAAACGTCCGAGCCCAAGGGCTCGAATGTACAATTAATGTCACCTGCGACCATAGTGCAAGATTTGTAGGGAGTTGTTTTTAGAAGACTCTCCAATATTTTAATAGTTGGTGACTGGCTACCCCCTTTGGTGCTGCGTGCATAAATATTAAAAATATTCAGCACGGCTCGATTCCGGGAGTCTTTCAAGATGATGTTTTGAATGTCCGGGCAACCCGTTTGACACTCCACTATCCTACAGTTTAAAGACGCTGACACCCAGATTAAAAGACCACCCGAAGGGCGTCCTTTCTTAGAAGACGAGCATATAGCCGGGACAGAGCTGGTTGCATAACCTGCTCTGTGCACAGGATCCATGCTCCATGTCTCCTGGAAGATGCATATGGCATATTCCTCTACCAAAGCATTCCAATCTGGCAATTGAAGCTTCCTAGTAATTCCAGCCACATTCCAGCTGGAGACCCTGAGGTCGGGGTCCACTACTGCCGCAGCACAGCAGCTCGCAGGGACAGGGCATGGGGGCAAGCCCGCCGGGGGACCATCAGATCCCAGATAAAGACTGGGGGATGGGGGCCTACTAGCTCCCGCTATGTCATTTGATATTAACAGTAATTCCTCCAAGGAAGAGGAATTGGGCGTCTGTTTCGGGTCGATAGTTACACTGTTCAGTTCCTCCCCTAACAGCCCACCGGCTCCCTCAGGTCAACACCCCCCAAGATTCCAATCGGGAACAATCCAGCCGACCTGGGGGTAAGACAGAGGTTCCGCTGGCCAACATACACCCATGTTTTGACAAAGAGGATTAAGACTCACACCCAATTTTTGTGATTTAGACACGGACCTAGGGTAAAAATAGGACAAATCTACTGCCTGTATACCCTCGCTAGCTCCCTCTTGGACCGAGGCACAAATTAATCCTGCCACCCCAGGGTCCTGAAAGTTGACAATAATGCAGTCCCCCTCTAGATGCTTCTTACCTTGACCCACCCAATCCACTCTACGGACGGCTAATAGCAGCCCGTCCACACCGGGGGGTAAGTTTTTTTTTTACTTTAGCCAGTAAATACACTTGTTTTTTAGCATCTGGTGTGTTTCTGTTTGATTTTCCTTCAATGGGGGAACTTTTACCAAAACAGCCACATAAGGATGACAGTCCGGGGGAAGGTTTACCGACTGCCTCCTTTGTGGCGGCCTCTGGGGACCAACTACAGGTGGCGCAAGAGTTGTCTTGTTCTTAACGGGGATAGGTGCAGAGCTGGGGCTAATGCCCTTTACTTTCTCTGCCCCCTCCCCGGCTTGGTTGGCCTTGGACGGATCCACTTTGTCTACTGCCTTGGGCTGGAATGGCTTTTGTGATTGGCTTTTAGAAAGGTCAGGGGATTTTTGTTTAGATTTTAGGTGGCATCCTACTGAGGGCACAGAAGGAACTGCAGTTAAGGATACAGCTGTTGTTTTCCCTCCCACTGATAGTGCAATAGATGGAGCCAACGTCTGGACCTGAACTACAGGGAGTGGTTTCCCTACCACCCCCACTATATTATTATTCTCGCTCACTCTAGTCTGCAATTTAATCAGATTTTTGAGCGAGCAAAAGTTATCAAGTGTTGTTTGCTCTAGCTTATCCAATCTTGTGCCCAATCCTTCAACTATACTTAACAGGGGGGCTAAAAGGCTAGTGAGCTTATTAATAATAATGATGGAGTAGTCGGGGACTGCCATACTCGGTGTATTACTATTAAGGTTTGGGAAGCGGCACCCCTCTTCTGATGTTGGGCTTGGGAGATTCCCCTCTGTTGGAACTTCCTCTAAGGCGGGGATTGGGAGGGGATGTGTTCTTGGCCCCAGCCCTCTGCGTGCTTGCTTCTTGGAGCGTTTAGAAAGGGTGACATACTTCCCCTTCCGACAGCAGCCGCCCCTCTTCCCTTTATCGTGTACGGGCAGGACCAAAGGACTAGCGGGCTCAACTACTTCTTCCACAATAACCTGGCTAATTGGAGAAGGTACCACACTGGTCGTCGGAGTCTGTATTTCATTTGAGGGCGAGGCACCGGACTCCTTGAAAACCTCCTCAGCCTCATAGACCTCTGGCCCCGGCAGAAGCGCTGCCAGTTTCTCGAGCCTATCAACACTGTCCCCTATTGTTGAGATCCGAGACTTCTGTGGATTACCTGCTGTTGGTGGAGATGGAACGTTATTAGGAGACGGAGACATTGCCAGGGCCACGGCCCCTAGGGAAGAACGCCTCGAGGGGAGATATACATCAGAGAGGCGTTTTTCTGTTATCACTATTTCTTTTTCAATTACCGCCGCTACTCTGGTAATGAAACGGTCCATGGTGCCGATCATGGTAGGCGCAGTAGGCCCAGCACCACCTCCCTCACTCCTCAGAGACTTCCCTGACCTGGTAGACATCGCGGGGTTGTTTACCTCGAGTATGGTCTCGATAGTCACACTATCAGCACGCTAGCGGAAAGGGACGTGACCCAGCCCAGCCTTGACAGCCCCTGACTGCCACAGACTGACCGCCCTTTGCTCGGGCTTCGCTCGGCGTCCCGCTTGCGTCCCGCTGAGCGTCCTGCGCGTTGTTAATAAGGGGCGTTGCAGGCGGGTGGGCGTGTCTGTCAGGGGGCGCGGCCGTGCACGCCTGTGCAGGGCAGGGACTCCTGGTCTTACGAGTCCCTGCTGGCGCGCTCCCTCTGGCGACTCGAAGTTCCTCCTCCTCCGGGCGTCCCACTGGAAGTCAGCTGGCAGCCGCCCCTCACCGTGAGCTGCGCAGCGGCACCCGCGAAGCGGGTGCTGCAAGTTGTATTTTCAGCAGCAACAGTACGGTGGGTCCCAACCGGGCAAGGGCAGGCTCCTCCAACTCACAGGTCAAGTCAGTGGCGGCGTTTGTAGGGACCCGCTGGCAGCACCTCCCTCGGCAGCAGTTAGGCAGTTCAAGGTGTCCCACACTCTGAAACAGGAGGCCGGTTTTTGAGAATGGCCAGGCGGGTGGGCGTGTCTGTCAGGGGGCGCGGCCGTGCACGCCTGTGCAGAGCAGGGACTCCTGGTCTTACGAGTCCCTGCTGGCGCGCTCCCTCTGGCGACTCGACGTTCCTCCTCCTCCTCTTCCGGGCATCCCACTGGAAGTCAGCTGGCAGCCGCCCCTCACCATGAGCTGCGCAGCGGCACCCGCGAAGCGGGTGCTGCAAGTTGTATTTTCAGCAGCAACAGTACGGTGGGTCCCAACCGGGCAAGGGCAGGCTCCTCCAACTCACAGGTCAAGTCAGTGGCGGCGTTTGTAGGGACCCGCTGGCAGCACCTCCCTCGGCAGCAGTTAGGCAGTTCAAGGTGCAACATACATGTCTACAGTGTGATCCTTAATCCAGCCTGGAGGTAGCCCCCGCAGCGAATGACTCGGATGTAGCAAAGCATTTCACAGTTCTGGGCGCCGCCATTTTAGTGCTCCGTCTCCGCGTCTGCACTCACACATAGCCGCGCTCAGTCAAGATTGTCCCGGGCTTCGTTTACAACAGCAGACCAGTGGGTAGTGCTTCTTATCTTCACAGGCAACAACGCACAGCACAAGTGCGCCGGGTATCCGGCCGTTCGCACCCCCGTGTCTCACACTGCAACTAACGCTTGCAAGTCTCGTTCAACACAACACATAAGTGCGAGCACCACACACCTCGTATCGCTGCCTGCTCCTTCCAAAATGGTAGTGTTCAGTACAGCACTATCGGCGCAATTGCTCACAGGGCTATGCGCGGGCAGCGGTGCATTTACAGCAGATCGTTGTCCGGGAGCCAGATTTCTCTATGATACAGTTAGGTCCCGCGATGCCGCCATCATGTCCACTCCGGTCACGTTTATCGGCGATCGTCTGGGGACAGATTTCTCCTGTTCCGTGGCTCGTACAGCTCCCATATGTACCTCATCTTGATCTGGACATCTTCCGACACCGTAATTATCGTTGTGGCATTGGAATTTGGGACTGTATATCTGTTAGTTTAGCAGGAAAATGAGCCGTCTGGCGGAGCTGCCTAATTAGCCAGCCATTCCGCAGTGCGCCCTCTAGCGCCCCCCAATAATAAACCTACAACTTAACTCAGCTACGTCTGCCTCGGCTACATTATTGCCTGAACACATGGACTAGCATACTACATATTTCTTGGCGACGATCTTACCTGTGTTCAACGTGCCGTCTGACAGGAGATGGAACTCACAAGTAACTAATGTGGAACAAGCAACAAGTAATTCAAGATGAAGGAACTTCAACAAGCACGCAAAGTAGCCCCACCAGTGTCCACAAAAACAGACAGCCCTAGCCCAGGCGTGCTGTCATGTCACAGTCTACATCAACCAGTAATTCAGCATTAAGGGTGAAGGCAGTCTATATATCACAGAAGAAGCTACGTCTAACTAGGCCCACTATGCCTCAACCAACGTCAAGTCTGTACTGCGTCTGTGGAAGCAAGGTATTGAGTGACTGACTGTGTTTTTGCCCCAGTGCAAAGTTCTTTGACTCTGCTATACTCAAAATGTTCTATTGCTGGTTGTCATTGTGTGCTCTCCCTTGTGCTAGCATTGCACCTGTGTGAGAATTACTTGTGCCATTGCCTGTTTATTTATCTACTGGCGTTTTGACAGTTGTACGGATGAACTTGGTTCAGATCACTGAGTCTTTCCCAGATTTGGAGGAGACCGACGCTGAGACCAAAGTGTAACTCTGAATTAATGGATATTAATATTTTCAATATGTTGCAATGCCTGTTAAAGATGACAGTTAAGCTTTGTTTTCAAATTTAAAAGTGGCTCGTGCAACTTACTTTGAGCACCGTGCCACTCGGAGCCTCTCATCAACCTTCTGTGAAGTCTTCTGGCTTAGTGGTCTTTGAGGCTGCCTTAGGACGGTTTGAAGCAGGAGCACACCGTGAGCATCTCGGCTTGCGTCTCCTGTACGTCCCTCCATCTTGGAGTTGGCAGATCCAGGCTATTGTTATCCTGTGTTGTTGAAGGTTGTCACTGCCTTCCATTACCCTGCCAACCATTGTTCACCTGTTCAATCAATAAAGTTATGTCTGCAGCATCGCAACATGAGGATCTCTTCCTCAAGTGTCTGCCTCTTCATTCAATGTTCGGGTAGTCAAACCAAGTCACCGGACAGCCGATAACAGCCTTTGTATTCATCGCGCATTTTCAAACACAACGTTTAGGGAAAGTGTTCTTTCTTTTGATGTCTACAGACATTTTACTCCGGTTTGGGCCTCTTATGCTTGCGGTGAGTTTGGTTTGTGCCCGGTTCACTACATCCTCTTTGGGAATGATGCCTGCCAAGTACTCTATTTCTTACAAGTACTGATATTCGAAGATCTTCTATTGGCACTGTATCGCTTGAAGAGTATTAGTTTCACGCCTGTCTATCATCCTGGTGACAGGCATACCCATGACTGTGGTTAATCAACACGCAGGTTTTTGGGCTTACTGTATTTACCAAATGGTTATGGTTTCATTAATGTAAGAAATGAGTGTGTTTCCTCTGACGTGTCATTTTTACGCTGGTATCATATTTCTTATTTTGGGTTCTACCACCCCCATGCCTGTATTACAGTGATGTGTTCATGCATTTCTGATTTTGTATCCCTGCCTAGGGAGGGGAGTGGGTTATCTGTCCCATTATCCCTCGCTTCAGATTTTGTATCCTTGCCTAGGGATGGGAGTGGGTTCTCTGTCCCATTTTCCCTCGCTTCAGATTTTGTATCCCTGCCTAGGGATGGGAGTGGGTTTTAGTCCCATGTCCCCTCATTCACAGTTTGGGTCAAGGGGGTTTTCTTTTGTCAAGCTTGGGATGGGAGTCAGCCCATTTCAAGTGTCAAATCCATGTTTTTGCTGTTAACCCTCATGCTTGGGTTATGGGATGATAATCACGTCTCTACATGTCATGGTCATTTACTCTGCTATTAACCATTGTGCTTGGGTTATGGGGTATTAATCCCATCTCTACGTGTGTTGGACACTTTGTTGTACGTCATTTGCGTGCATGTCGCCCTGCGCATTATTTTCTCTTGTGTCCAATGTGTCAGCCGCCATGCGCCTCACTTTTCCTTGTCGTGTGTATGTCGCCTTTTGCATCACGTTCTCTTGTGTGTGTAGTCGTATCACGGCTCACTTTATCTTGTGTGTGTAAGCCGCCCCGCGCATCACCTTGTTCTCCTATGTTGTCTTGTGTGTGTAAGTCACCTGTGCCTCACCTTGACTTTATGCGTGCGTTCGCACATTGTGCTGCACCATCTCGTGCTGCGTGTGTTCTTGGGTTCCCGTCCCTTGTTACACCTTCTCTTATTTTGTTATGGGTCAGCCCCATATTTTCTCAGTCCCTCATACGAGGGGTGGCATTTAGGGTTCCTTTCCTTTCGCCACAGTTTCCTTTCGTGAGGTGCTCCTCTTCACGTTAGGTCATGCTCACTTGTTGTTTGTGACTTTTTCTTTCACTCTATATCATTTCTTTTATTAATATTAAAGGAGGAGTATAGTGTAAGTGTTAATGTTACTATCTCTTTCTTCCTTCTTTCTTTTCTTGTTTGTCTGTTTTCCCTCTCGCGAAGTGGTGTCACCCTCATCCCTGGGTTTACAGATTTCTTATTACTACTGTGAATAGTTTTTTTCTTCATTGTTATTTTCTCTTTTGTTTTTCATTTTGAGAGGGAGAGGATAATGTAGTATCCTCAGACTTGTACATATGTTTCTTTACTCCTCTGCATCTCGCTGCTCAGCCAGTGTGAGTGTTCCGGGTAGAATGTTAGTGTGATTGACATGAATGGAATGCTTGGGTGCCTGGTGTGAGTGTTATCAGTTAGGAAATGGGATGAGCAACTAGAAGGCTGCTCCTGGTGGGGCTGCTTGTTCCAGACCTCTACTTCCTGTTAATTTACTAATAAACCTACAACTTAACTCAGCTACGTCTGCCTCGGCTGCATTATTGCTGAACACATGGACTAGCATACTACAAATTCGTCATCTACCTCATTTGGATCTGGACATGTTTCCATAACATTTTTCTTTTTCTCTTTACACTTTCCTCCTTACTGATTCTCTACTAAAACAACTGGATATAATCCTTTGCCTACTGCTATCACATATCTCCTCCACTTCTTTATTTGAGCATCCCATTTCGCCTCTGAATATCTACTTACTGTATTTCTGTATGTATTCTCAGACCTGTCTCTACCTCTTTTGTACGATTCAGAAAAGGGGGTGGTGATGGACAGAGCATCTGAATTAAGCAGAACACTCATACCCAGTCAAAAGATCAGGGCTGGATCTATCACCGTTTTTTAGCTCACTGCACCATCCCAGTTCAGAACCTGGCTACATGCAAATTAGTCTGTCCCTGGCCCAGTGCATCATGGGAACAGGGCAGACCAAACTACCAAGCCAATTCTTTACTGGAAAGGAAACAAGCTTCCGGGGACCGGTTTCTGGCATTACAGCCGTCTTCGGCCCGGCTTGCTTGAATCCTGATGGTGCAGTGAGCAAGGGACTCATGTCTGAGCATACCCTTCCACTCCTATAGTGGCCAAAACGATTCAGAAAAGGGGTGGTGATGGACAGAGCATCTGAATTAAGCAGAACACTCATACCCAGTCAAAAGATCAGGGCTTGATCCATCACCGTTTTTTAGCTCACTGCACCATCCCAGTTCAGAACCTGGCTACATGCAAATTAGTCTGTCCCTGGCCCAGTGCATCATGGGAACAGGGCAGACCAAACTACCAAGCCAATTCTTTACTGGAAAGGAAACAAGCTTCCGGGGACCGGTTTCTGGCATTACAGCCGTCTTCGGCCCGGCTTGCTTGAATCCTGATGGTGCAGTGAGCAAGGGACTCATGTCTGAGCATACCCTTCCACTCCTATAGTGGCCAAAACGATTCAGAAAAGGGGGTGGTGATGGACAGAGCATCTGAATTAAGCAGAACACTCATACCCAGTCAAAAGATCAGGGCTTGATCCATCACCGTTTTTTAGCTCACTGCACCATCCCAGTTCAGAACCTGGCTACATGCAAATTAGTCTGTCCCTGGCCCAGTGCATCATGGGATCAGGGCAGACCAAACTACCAAGCCAATTCTTTACTGGAAAGGAAACAAGCTTCCGGGGACCGGTTTCTGGCATTACAGCCGTCTTCGGCCCGGCTTGCTTGAATCCTGATGGTGCAGTGAGCAAGGGACTCATGTCTGAGCATACCCTTCCACTCCTATAGTGGCCAAAACGATTCAGAAAAGGGGGGTGGTGATGGACAGAGCATCTGAATTAAGCAGAACACTCATACCCAGTCAAAAGATCAGGGCTTGATCCATCACCGTTTTTTAGCTCACTGCACCATCCCAGTTCAGAACCTGGCTACATGCAAATTAGTCTGTCCCTGGCCCAGTGCATCATGGGAACAGGGCAGACCAAACTACCAAGCCAATTCTTTACTGGAAAGGAAACAAGCTTCCGGGGACCGGTTTCTGGCATTACAGCCGTCTTTGGCCCGGCTTGCTTGAATCCTGATGGTGCAGTGAGCAAGGGACTCATGTCTGAGCATACCCTTCCACTCCTATAGTGGCCAAAACGATTCAGAAAAGGGGGTGGTGATGGACAGAGCATCTGAATTAAGCAGAACACTCATACCCAGTCAAAAGATCAGGGCTTGATCCATCACCGTTTTTTAGCTCACTGCACCATCCCAGTTCAGAAACCGGTCCCCGGAAGCTTGTTTCCTTTCCAGTAAAGAATTGGCTTGGTAGTTTGGTCTTCCCTGTTCCCATGTTGCACTGGGCCAAGGTCAGACTAATTTGCATGTAGCCAGGTTCTGAACTGGGATGGTGCAGTGAGCTAAAAAACGGTGATGGATCAAGCCCTGATCTTTTGACTGGGTAGGAGTGTTCTGCTTAATTCAGATACTCTGTCCACCACCAGCCCCTTTTGAATCGTTTTGGCCACCACAAGTGTGGAAGGGTATGCTCAGATGTGAGTCCCTTGCTCACTGCACCATCAGGATTCAAGCAAGCCGGGCCGAAGACGGCTGTAATGCCAGAAACCGGTTCCCGGAAGCTTGTTTCCTTTCCAGTAAAGAATTGGCTTGGTAGTTTGGTCTGCCCTGTTCCCATGATGCACTGGGCCAGGGTCAGACTAATTTGCATGTAGCCATGTTCTGAACTGGGATGGTGCAGTGAGCTAAAAAACGGTGATGGATCAAGCCCTGATCTTTTGACTGGGTAGGAGTGTTCTGCTTAATTCAGATACTCTGTCCATCACCACCTCCTTTTAATTTCAAAAGTGTTTTTATTAAGTTTAAGAGCAAAGAGAATAGGCATTGCAATGCAATAGATATACAATAGGCATATATGGCGAGCGAGACAGGCAGAAATGTCTTCTCTACGAATCGACAGGAATGCAAACAGATCATGCCTATATCGAAAAGCGTTGCCTAGAAATCGGTGAAAGTGCCATGTAAGAGCTGTGATCAGATACAACAATACGAAAAACCCAACCTCCCCCCCAACACCCAACGCCCACCCCCACCCTCCTCCCCGACCAGTATGCCAGTTGTCCAGATTCTCCATTATAGCTTTTACAGGTTGATGTGCATCAAGGCGTACAGAATCTTGTTTAGCCTCGTGGGTGTTCCGTAAGCCGCAGAATGCGGAGGTATTTCGGGCACGTGATTTCATGAAATTCTCTGGACAGAAGTGACAGAAGTGGTTGCCAGGTCTTCTGGAATGAATCAGCTGTGTGTGTGAGCGTGGCCTGTATATTTTCCATGCCCAAGGTAAACCAAAGTTTGTGTAACCATCCAGTGTGAGTGGGTAAGGTGGTCGACCCCCAAAGTGACAGGACGTGTTGTGACGCTGCTTGCATGGCAATGCCCATCTGTTTGCCACGAGGTGATCTCAAGGGGAATGTGAGCGCGTTGGGCAGCCCTAGGATTGTGTATGCTGGGAAGCGCGGGAGTTTGGTGTCAAATGTGGAGTCTATATCATCCAAAACTGCTTTCCAATACCCCTGCAGAGCGCGGTAGTCCCACAGGAGATGGGTCAGGGTGCCCTTTTCGCCACAGCCCCTCCAACATAGCGCACTTCGAAGAGGGTTACCTTGGTTGAGTCTCGCCGGGGTGAGATGCCAACATATGGCCAGTTTCACCGCAGATTCCCTGGCACTAGTATTGCGGGTAGTGTGTGCTGCCCTGTAGTGTATGAAAGCCCATTCTTTGGGCGAAAGTGTTCTGCCAAGTTCAGATTCCCAGCGTCTTTGTCCTGCCGTCTTAACCAGTTCGGTCTCAGGGGATAACATCTTGTAGAGGTCTGAGATGAGGTGTTTATCCGAGTCCTTAGACACCAGCCAGCGTTCAAATGGCGTCATTTGCCAACCGTCCAAGGGGGCGCAGTCCAGGTGCAAGAGCCAGTGGCGGAGTTGGAAGTATTGGAACATGCGGGGTTTAGTCATTTCATAGTCTCGCGCGATATCGGCGAGTTGGAGAAATCCCTCCACATCGAAGAGTTGACCGGCTGAAAGGCAGGCCGTAGCACGCCATTGTGGAAAAGCGCGAGGGTCGATGCCCGGTGGGAACGCAGGGTTATCAAAGAGAGGGGTGAGTGGGGAAGGGAAAGTCGTTAGGCCCCGCCTAACCGCGACCGTGTCCCAGGTTCTCATGACGGTGCGTGTAATAGGGGAGCGAAGGAGGTATCGTTGTCTATGCTGGCGGGCTAGGAACGGGACCTTCCACAAAGTTGTCTGAGCCATAGCCCTGTCTTGAAATAGCCACCTTTTCTCGGATTCGGGTCTATACCATTCCACCAAGTAGCGGAGTTGTGAGGCCTGAAAATACTGCAGGAGGTTGGGGATCCCGAGGCCACCCTCATCGACACTCCTATATGCCACCCGTTTGTGTAGCCGTGCTCGCTTCTTGTCCCAGACGAACTGGTGGATAGCGTGTTGTAGGTCCGCAAGCGCGCCTGGTGGCGGTAGTACCGGGAGGGTCTGGAAGATGTACAGGATTTTAGGTAAGATGGACATTTTGACTGCCGCTATGCGGCCCAGCAAATAGAGGGGTTGTTTCGACCAGCGCGTAAGGTCGGTTCGGATTTGGGAGGACAACGTTTTATAGTTAAGGGCCACTGTTGAGTCCGTGGAGGAGGTAAGAGTAATCCCCAGATACGGGAGTTGTGCGGAAGTGCGTAGGTCGCAACCAAAGTCAGTCGGTGGGGCATTGGGATGGGCGTAACTGCCCAAAGGTAATATCAAGGATTTCCCCCGATTGACTTTGAAGCCGGATACCGCTCCAAAGCTCTCCAGTTCCTCCAGGAAAGCAGGTATCGAGCTGGACGGTCGGTCTAAAGCAGCGATAATATCATCGGTGTAAAGCCCCACAAAGTGGGGTTCACGGCCGAAGGAGATGCCCGTGATGCAGGGGTTGTCTTGAATTTTCTGTGCCAAGGGTTCCACGTATAAAGCGAATAGAAGGGGCGAGAGAGGGCACCCCTGGCGTGTGCCCCTCTGTATCTCGAAGGGGTCCGATTTGAGGCCACCTAGTCTGACCCGAGCCATGGGGAAGTGGTAGCAGCTTGCGATCCAGGCTTGGAACAGATCGCCCAGGTGGTATCGCTGCAGGACAGCTTGCAAGTAGGCCCAGTCGACGCGGTCGAAAGCTTTCTCCTCGTCGATGGCCAGTAATGTCGAATCCGAGTTCTGAAAGTGAGTTTTGTCCACAAGGTGTAGTAACCGCTTAGTATTGTCGCTGCATTGGCGGTTCGGGACAAAACCCGATTGGTCCGGCTCGAGGATGCCCGGGAGGCAAGGACCCAAGCGGGCCGCTAATACCCTTGTAAATAGTTTCAGGTCCAAGTTAAGTAGGGAAATGGGACGGAACGCAGAGCAATGTGTCGGAGGTTTGCCCGGTTTGGGCAGCACCACTATGTCCGCTGCCAGCATGTCCGGCGGTATAGTGCTTGGACCCTCAAAGGAGTTAAACAGCCGTGCTAGCACCGGGGCCAGTATGTGGCCGAAAGTTTTATAAAAACCCGATAAAAAGCCATCCGGGCCTGGAGTTTTAAGC
Organism: Lissotriton helveticus; assembly: GCF_964261635.1. Taxonomy (NCBI): domain Eukaryota; kingdom Metazoa; phylum Chordata; class Amphibia; order Caudata; family Salamandridae; genus Lissotriton; species Lissotriton helveticus. The sequence goes on from NC_136059.1 coordinate 1,936,239,723, forward strand.
GGGCGGAGGCGGGCGATGGCAGTGAGGATCTCGTCAGTATGAATAGGAGTGTCTAGGGCCTCTGTTTTCGCTGAGCACAGTGGTGTGATGTCGGCAGATTGCAAATACGTGTCAATCGCCGTCGGCGACACTCTGTCCGCGCTGTACAGGGAAGCATAGAAGGAACGGAAAGCGGAGGCTACCTGTGCGTCTTCGGCAATAGCATTACCGGATTCGTCCAGGAGCGTGGTGATATTTGAGCGCTGAATCTTGGCCTTTAAGGCGCTGGCCAAGAGTCGTCCGGTGCGGTTGCCTCCCACATAGTACGTGTGGCGGAGACGAAGAGCGGCAAACTCCGCCCTGTCAGTGTAGAGGCCAGCCAGTTGAGCTCTGGCCGCCTTCAACTGGCGCCAGATTCTCGGGGCACATGTGCGGCTATGAACCCTTTCCAACTCCGCCACTTCAGCTGTGAGGTCAGCCCTTTTTTCTTTACGAACCTTGGTATCAGCGGCAGCAATGGCTATCAGTTCCCCTCTCACCACGGCTTTTAAGGCCCCCCAAAGGGACGCGATCGAGACTGCTGGGGTGTCATTAGTGGCTAGGTAGTCTGAAATGCATTTGTGAAGTTGTTGGACAACGGCCGGTCTCTGTAAAAGGGGTTCGTTGAGTCTCCACGAGCTGGGGGTGCGTGGCGATTTAGGGACCTTGAGTGTCAGCTCCACCGCATCATGGTCAGAGAGGGCCGCTGGGACAATGGAAATCTCAGTGATGTGAGAGGCTAGCGCCGAGGAACCTAAGAAGTGATCCAGACGCGCATAAGTGTGGTGTACATGGGAATAGAATGTGTAGCGCTCTGCGTGGGGATGCATCGTCCTCCAGAGATCTAAGAGGTCCCTTTCCTGCAACCAGGCTCTACCTCCCTCTGAAAGCGCGCCAGTCTCGCCATAGCGGTGCCCGGATCTATCCTTATTCGTATCCATGACAAGATTGAGGTCCTCCCCAATAAGTAGCTGAGAGTGAGGTGACTGTAGTGTTTCGGAGAGTGCAGTTTTCAGGAAGGTCTCTTGGTTCGCGTTGGGAGCGTAGACGGAGCCTATCGTAAACGCGGTAGCCCCTATCAGGAAGGTGTGGGCCATAAGGCGTCCCTTAATCTCCCCTGTCTTGGCTCCCACCCGGCCCCGGAAGCGTCGGGATACAAGGATGGCTACCCCTGCTTTCTTGGACGGGAGAGAGGAAAAGTATTGCTGGGGAAAGGCTCGGGAGCGCATCCTGTGTAGGTCCTTAGCTAAGAGGTGGGTTTCTTGCAGCAAGCATATGTCAGCTTCAGAGTTTTCTAAATAGGAGATGACTGCCCTACGCTTGACCGGGTTATTGAGGCCTTTTACATTGAGAGACAATACTTTGAGCGTATCAGTCATCATGTGGGAATGTGGAAGCAACCGAGCATGGCAGCGTCGGACGCTGTTGCGTGTTGAAGAATATAGGTAGCATTTGAACACTGTAGAAATCCCTTGGCATACTGGTCCCCACCCTCATTCCCCACCCCCAGTTACTCACAACACAGTTCCTCCCCGCAACTCCCATCCCAAACCATTCCCCGGGGGCCACCCTAACCCCAACAGATTGGTCTTTCTCAGATTGAACAGGATACCCATCCACCCTCTCGAGGTCCCCCCCCCCCCAGAACACCTCCCCCAACTAGAACAGTTCAAAGTCTCGGGCCTACTCGTGTAAGACACAGGTCCGTAGTAAGTCAATAGAAAGGGTACCATGGCAAAGGCCGATTCAGCGGCCCCCCGGCCTGACACCCCAGGGAGACACAATTAAAAGAGAGAAATCCCCCCAAGATGACATTGTCTTCAGATCAGTTGCCGTGTTGTCCGCCACTTCTTGCACAGCCGCCTCGCGTTCTTGAGCAACTGTCGCCGGGTCCGGTTTCGGGATGTGTCTCAGGGGTCGTCTCCGACGTACTGTTTGCCAACCATCCCCCGTGTTTTGGGACGGATCATTCTGTGACCTGCGTGGGGAGGTATCTCTAGAGCCAGATACCTCCGGTAAATCAATGTCCAGCAGAGTGCAGGCGTCACGGAGCGACCTGAGCTGATGAAGGGAGCCCTTCCATTTACAGATCAGGCGGAATGGGTGACCCCAGGAGTAGTGTATTCCGTTGTCTCTCAAATAGTTCGTAGCAATCCGGAAGGATTTGCGTTTCTGCAAGGTGATAGTGGAAAGGTCTTGAAAAAGAGCCACAGGCTGGTCTCGGAAGCGGACAGGTTGTGCTCTCCGGGCTTCCCGGAGAATGCGTTCTTTCAGAGGAAAGTCTGGGAGGAAGGCCAGTATGTGCGGCGGGGGCGCCGGCGCTCGGCGCGCCATGCCAACCCTGTGAGCTCGGTCAATCCGAATCGCAAAGTCTCGGGGTTCACCCAGGATTTCCCGGAACAAGTCCTGTAGGTATTCGACCAGATTGTCCTTCTCGGCTTGCAGTGGGACTCCGCGGACCCGTATGTTGTTCCGCCTGGAACGGTTCTCCAAGTCCTCCGAGTGCGATTGTAGGTCCACTTGCTGATCTTGAAGCTTAAGGATCTCCTGTTGCAGCCTCTCCACCTCCATGCTGCGGGACTGGTCTGCCTCCTCCAATGAAGCCACCCGCTCGCCCAGGCCGTCTATGTTGCGGCGCATTTCCCACTGTTCCCCGGTCAACTCTTGTTTCAGGGCTTGAAAGTCCTCCCTCAGGGTGTTGAAGAGGGAGGCCAAGAAGGCCTTGGTGATAGGGGCGTTTTCGTCTTCCGACGCCTGGGGGCTCGCTGGGGGCTTCGGGGAGGACATTGTCTGCGTTTTTTCCCCCTTCGGTGCGTTTTTGTGCAGGAGGTCCACGATATTCCGGGTCCCTTTGCGATTGGAATGAGCCATGGTGTCCGGGCAGGGGGCCGCGGAGCCGGGTCTGGAGAGCTGCAGGGGTCCGGCAGGCGTCCTCTCGGTGGTGGGGAGGTGTAGAGTCTTTGACGAGTAGCGGGCGTTCCGGGATCCTCGTGGGGCCGGCGCTGGGGGTGAGATGTGGCGGTCGGGCAGTGGGGCAGCCAGATCACCCCAGGCGTAGGGTCGTGCACGGGTGGAATGTCCGGGGGGGGAACCGTGCAGGGTCCCCCGGGCAGGCTCTTCTTTGAATAAGGGCGGGTCGTCCCTGGCGTCAGGGCCCGGCCTCTGCAGTGTAGCAAGGCGAGAAGAGGAGCGTTAGGTCGCCGGCCTTGGGGTGCATATGCCCATCAGGGGTCCGGAAATCCCGCCTGGTGGAGCCCCCAGGGCGCAGCAGAGATCGTGAGTGCCAAAGACGTCAGCGTACCTTCAGCTTCCCGGACAGGCCTCAAGTCATGGGGTGGTGCAGCAGGCCGGTCACCCGTCAGGTGCCTTGAACTTGGGTGCTATCAAGCTCCTGAAACGTCGTTGTCGCTGCTCAACGCGGCCTGGCAAGTCCGCTCCTGGGCGTGTGTAGGCGCTGTCCCCGTTGACGTGGGCTGCGGGGCCTCCGCGGTGGAGCGGAGCCTCGTGAGGGCCGGGCACCAGCTGCAGGCCTCCGCGGTGGCTAGACTGCGGTGGGACGGGGTCACTGGCGTCGGCGATGAGGGAGGCTCAAGAAGTCTCTGCTGTGGGTGCAGCCCGGGCGCGTCCTTTGCTCGTACCGGGAGCGCCCGGGGCCTCAGATCTGACGCGGCACTGAGGGATAGTAGCAGACCCTGCGCCGGGGCCCCAGGGGTAGCGTCTGTGGGCGGGAGAGCAGGCTGCTGTGGGTCGCGCCCCGGTTTTGGGGCAAATATCACCGGCTATGCTGCCCTCAGCGAGGAGCTGGGGCGGGGTGTAGGTTGTTGGCGCCCGGCGCGCCGAGCGCCGTCGCGCCGGCCGGTTCCGTTTTCGGCGGGCGGGCCCCCTCCGCCTCCTGGGTAGGCCCGCACCGGGGACAAAAGTAGCGGGAGGCCCTCTGGCGGTGCGCGCAGGGTTCAGGGGTATGTCCGCCCAATGTCCGCCCAATGTCCGCCGGCAGGCCTCCGCCGGGAGCTAGGCGCGTCTCACCTCCGTCCACGCTCAGCACTGCAGGATCGTAGGCTGCCTCTCTGCCAGGGAGCTCCGTTGGGCAGTATCAGTCCTCCGCCGCCATTACTCCGCCCACGCCGGCGGCAGGCACAGCGGGCCGCAGGCGGTCGCTGCTCTGTAGAAGCCCGGCGGGGGGTGTCCCGGCGCCGGCGAACTGCTCCTGGGGGAAATTTGAGCAAGTTGAAGGGGGGGCCAGGCACGTCTCACCCCCGTCCGCGCTCAGTGCACTGGTTCGCAGGCCGCCCCTCCGCCACGAAGCTCCGGTGGGCAGTATCAGTCCCCCGCCGCCATTGCTCCGCTCTCGTCGGCGACAGGCACAGCGGGCTGCAGGCGGTCGCTGCTCAGTAGGAACACGGCGGAGAGTGCTCCGTGTCGGTGAGTTGCTCCTGGGGGAAATTTGAGCAAATTGAAGGGGGGATTCAGCTTATAATGCCGTGCAGTGGGGCTCAGGGCCGGGGAGCCACATGAGGCACGTCCTTTCAGGCCGCCATCTTAGCCACGCCCCCACCACCCCCTTTTGAATCGTTTTGGCCACCACAAGTGTGGAAGGGTATGCTCAGATGTGAGTCCCTTGCTCACTGCACCATCAGGATTCAAGCAAGCCGGGCCGAAGACGGCTGTAATGCCAGAAACCGGTCCCCGGAAGCTTGTTTCCTTTCCAGTAAAGAATTGGCTTGGTAGTTTGGTCTGCCCTGTTCCCATGATGCACTGGGCCAGGGTCGGACTAATTTGCATGTAGCCAGGTTCTGAACTGGGATGGTGCAGTGAGCTAAAAAACGGTGAGGGATCAAGCCCTGATCTTTTGACTGGGTAGGAGTGTTCTGCTTAATTCAGATACTCTGTCCATCACCACCCCCTTTTGAATCTATCTCTTTTGTAAGCCTCATGTTCCCATTCCTCAAGTGCTTCATACTGCATAGGTCTAGGATTTGGTCTTAATTAATTAATTTGATGTCTCAGGTTTTCGAAAATCCTCACGTTAAAAGTACCATGCTCTGAAAATGTCATATTCCCATCTCCTTCTGTATATTTCACCCAATTTCCCAAATTGTACATGTGTGATATCCTCTCTCTAAAAACATAAAGGAAGCTGACGTACCCTCAGGCAGTACAGGAATTCCCTCTCTAATAGATATAGGCTCGTCTTTTCTAAACAAGGTCTTCAACAATTTCAATAACTTCATTTTATTTCGTTCGCTACACTAAAACCCAAGCAAACAGAAATTCTGCATTAATCATTCACATTTGCGGCCTAATAGAAAATGCACACATATGCGCAATCTTATGTTCTCCCCATTTTAAATTTGTCACTGTTAATTTTCACATTACTTTGTTAAGAATCCACACAATAAGAAGTTTGATCTGAGCAGGTTTTATTTCGCAAAAAAACCCTGCTCCATCAATGACATCAAGTGAGCCACTAAAACTTGAACCAAGGCACTGACTGACTGAGCCAGGGCAAATTGCAGCCATTATCAAAGCCGGACAAAAAGACAGCACACCAGGACCACATGGTCTACTCTAAGTCCTATTCGCGAACAGGAATTTTGGTCAGGAAAGCTATGAAAGTTATATAATTATGTGCTTGAAACAGAGTTGGTTCTAGACCCATGGAGAGGGGCAATAATACATCTGATATGCAAAGGCGGAGATAAGACCTCCCCCTTGAACTATCAATTAATAACTCTGTTGGACAATGATGCAAAATACTTTGTGGGTCTCCAGTTAATAGATCTAAGCAACTAAATATCATTTCATCAAATCAAACATGATTTAATCAAGAAACAGGTACAACAACAAACCTATTAGCATTAACATTACTTATTAATAAAAACTTGGCTTATAATACCTCTCTGTGTCTATGCTTCGTAGATTTTAGATATGCTTTTGACCATGTTTCAAGGAATACGTTACGGGAGATATTGGCCAATTGGGGCATCCCATTAAACCTAATAGGGGCATTATAACTCTTGCACCATAACACCAGCATGAGAGTGAGGAACGGAGATGAACAAAGAGTCTCCCGTTGAATGTCCACTTTCGACAGGGTAAGTAGAGATGTATGCTTGGCCTAGTACTATTCAACTTACTTATCTTCGATCTGACTTGTGAGTTGGAATCGATCAACGTTCATCCTCCCAAGTTGTGTAAGAAACCAATTTGAAGTTTGTTGCACGCTAATCATGTAGTACTTATCAGCAAACCCCCGATTGGCTGACAAAGACTTATCAATAGGCTTCAAGAGTATACAGTCCCTAATGAACTAGGAGTTAATTTAAATAAAGCCAAATAATGGTACTGGATGGAAAAAATCAAGAACAAGGGTTCATGCTTCAGCAATAACTGTGAAATTGAGGCGACTGGTGCCTACACATAGTTGGGAGTAGTCTTTGACTGTAAAAGATCGTTTTACGCATATAAGCAGCTAATTAATACTTAGGCAGGTGACCCATCCTCCGCGTTTAACCCCATATATAAAACACTTAAGGGACCTTCACTTCACCCAATGCTGAAAATCATGGCTATCAAATGAAATGCTGAATATCAGCGATGGTTGTGGAGCTTTGGGAGAGAATCGGATCTACGGGATGCAATTATCACAAGAATGTATAAATATATATTTCGCCCAGACCAGCAACTCATGTTCAAGTTCGTCTAGAGTTTGGACTTGTTAGTCAGGTGACAGCAAGGGAAGGGATCTTTTAAAATGCTGTTATAAATTCGAGTCCACAAAAGAAAGCTCTTTAAATCATTAACAATGGGTCGAAATCTCCAGTAGCGAGAAGAAACCCCTGTTCAGTCTTGTATGCGCTACAAACTTTAATGAGCTTTAGCATCAGGCCCTTTGGAACACACAGGTCACTTTATCTGTTTCTGAGAAATATGTCAATAAAAGTGTGAGGTTATTGTCGAGCAACCAACCATGATCGCTCCGAGTCCGTATTAACAAAACAAACGCAGGCTTGGACGGTTTTAAATAGTTGCGTGTTGCTGCGCAGACAAGCTTATTTTAAAACTGGCTGTTCAAGCTTTTGAAACCTTAAACTCTTCTTGCGTTACCACCTAGGCAGCCTGCCAGAACTGGAGCACGCCTCGAGGCGAGACAAAGAATGGGCCTTTAATCTGTGCAGATGGCGTCCTCAAAAAACTGAAACACTAACTCCTCTCGTCTGCGCCTTCCCTGCTCTCCCAGCTGAAAGAAAGGCATATTGCCTAGACACGTTTCTTAAGAGGAGTATTCGCACGTGTCCGCGGGTCGGTACTGGTGCATTACCCCCAAATTATCCTATTTTAAATACTCGCTTTGTGACTTACATGCTGTCAGCAGAAAATAAATTAACCCTTGAATAGTGGAGCTGGTAACATCTTCATATGGCTTTTAGCACAATGTGTAGGCACAACGATTTTTTTGTCCGATATTCCCTTAAAATTGGTTGATTCTGCTATTTTGTATTGATTTTAATGTTACGTTGCATTTTATTATGCAATGCTTTTAAGTATACGAATGAATGAATACATTGATTTGATTTGATTTCAGCAATTGCTTGGAGCGGCGTGGAGACACGGACCCCCTGATACAATTGCTTTGGCATTGCCCCAAATTGAACACATACTCGGAAGAGATCCTCAAAGAAGTGGAACAGGCTTTTGAAGCGCAGATGACAACAGAGCTGGGAAGGGTCCTTCTGGGTCCCTCGTTCCATGTCAGAAGGTCCCACATATCCATAAGGGTATTCCCCAAGATCCTGTCCCAGGAATACTGGGAGCTTGCTTGCCCACGTTACACTGCCATTTTCGGAGACAGTTCTTCCAAATGCTACAGAAGACAGTATATACGCGACAAACAACAGTGGGATCTCATGGCAACCTACATTAAGGTAGCAGTTAGACTGTTAATTAGAAGTCGCCAGTGGTAAAATTGACCCCAGTAACAAAATAAGCAGGTTTGGCCAGCATAATCCTTCACTTCTCACTCTTGTTTCCAGCCTCCCAGGGCCGGCCATCCAGTGCCTACGTGAACTCAACGGTTATGTAAAAAAAATATTAACACCACATAACCACCTCCTAGTGGTGTATTTGCGCACCACGTGACCAACCCATTGGCGTGTTTGCTCACAGGGCCATCAATCTGTAGGAGTACGTGAAAGCGTTACCAATGACAGACCTTGTATAATATCACTCCAATCACATCACTTTGTCCTGCCCCGTGCTCTCCACCCAGTCTCGTCACACACCACATCCTCTCCTCCCTTCCAAGTCATCTGAAGACCTTGTTTGTGGTGGTGCTCTCTCCCGAAGGCTGTGCATTTGCTGATGGCCGAGGACAGCAGTCAAGCCCGGGCACAGGTAGAATCCGAAAGCAACCAACACCCAGTGGTAGTAAATGGTGGCCCTGGCATAGTTGTTTGTTCTGCCCCACCAGGCCCCCACGCTTTCGTCCTTCTCCCCCTGCTGGAGTTTCCCTCACTTTGGCCAACATCACATGTCGGATGAACAGTATTGAGTGAAGTGAAGAAGCAGTCCCCTGCTAACAGTTGTCCCTGACACCCAGGATCGGATTGGTAAGCCAGACAATCAGGCAACGGGCGATGGGCCAATGCCCGAGGCCCAGTTGGGGGCTGTTTTTTATTTAATTCAGTGATGCACGTTTGAAAAGGTTTTGCAGTGAGCTGTGTTGTCTGGTGTTGCCATGGACTATGTGGGGCATAAGCACGCTCTCTAAAAGCTTGCAGCAGCAACAGATGAAATCTTGTAATCTAACCACCTGTTAGGTGGGGCTGGCAGCGTCATTACAAGTCCCCTGCTGTGCCGGCCCACTCCTGTATGGGGCTGGCTTGGCCCACCCATGGGCGCAGTAATGTGTGCAGACTGAGGCCGGCAAAGGGAGGGGAATGAGTAGGACCGGCATCGTTGAAGCCCAGCTGTGAAGATCCTACAGACTGCTTTTCACACGCTTGATTCATTGGCTCTGTATTGTGTGTGACAAAGTGCTCTGACACCCTACACTACTGGTATGAGTTGCTTTATAAAACAATGAAATGCATATGAAAGAGAGGACAGCAAAGATTGTCGCACTGACCACCTGTAAAGCCGGCACTGCCTAAAACACCACACACATACATTTACAAGTCGATCATGCATGTACTATCCAGGAGACCAAAGAAAATAACACCTCTTTTGAATAATTATTTTTAAACGTATGTTAACTTGCTGCGCTTCTGTTGAATGCAGGCATACATTTAGAAGCAGTGCAAGTGAGGAATGAGGTAGCAAGAAGCCACAAAAACACTTTTGAGATCCATCAACATCTCTTTTGGCTTAACACTCTCACCACAACCATTTCATTTATATATAGAACTGCTTTCGCTAAAACATATATATATTTTTATTTAAAAAATATTTAATTTTTAATACAACCAAACATTCCGCATTTTAAAGTTCATTCAAGATATGCCTCCCATCAGCGAGTTACAGGAGAAACATTCTCCCTTCCACTGGATTTCAAAGGAGCATTCGATCAACAAAAAAAAAAGAAGCAGTAAAGAGCCATTTTCAACCCACTGTAGGAGGCCGGCAGCATCGTTCAGCTGACTCCTCCACTGACCCGCTAGCACATGATGGGCGTGAGTTGGGATCCTGAGCAGCCTCACTGGAGCCCAGGTGCAGTGGACCTTTTCACTATTCCACCTCTTGGCTGGACTTAGATTTATGTTGCCCATGTCCGTCCCTGCCCCGTCTGGCTCTCTGCACATGTCCTATAGCAGTGCTGTACCTGCAAGCCCCCAGACCTTGGGAGTACTGGAGGAGGAGGCAAAGAGGGAGTACTTAGAGAAAACATAACGAATGAGGGGGCAGAGAAAGGGTAGAAGAGTTCCTGAAGAAGAAGATATGGAGCCGGTAAGGTGTGGGATATGAGGGAGGAAAAGACATAGACAAGGCTTTGAAAAGAGTAAGAAGCTCAGAAAGACGTGAATATTGGAAAGAAAGTGCTAGAAGGATAGAGTATAATTGTGGTAAAGGAGCGGGCAAGAGAAAAGAGTACCATAAGTGAGTGGAAGTCAGAACAAGAAAATAGAGACAGTGAAAACGTAAACAAAAAGGATAATAAATAGTGAGATCAAGCGTGGTGAAAAGGTAAGAAGTAGAGAATGTTGTGTGTATGCATGCCTAAAAGAAGGAGAGGGAGAAATAACGGAAAGAGGAGCGAGGCCATGTGCCTCACTAGCTGTGTTTCCTGGGGGTGTGCAACTACTTTGCTTCAATTGTTGGTGATGCAAGCTCTGCTGCTGGTACTAGACTAGATACTCTTACCTGTTTAACTGTAGTATTTGTATTTGTAGAGGACGGCCAAGTGCTTTCATATAGCATTTCACTTCGCATTTTTTTAAGCATTGCGGGAAATGTAAGGCATGTAGAAATTGCCAATAAGTGTTATCCTATAATGTGTAAATCTTGGAGTTTTGGTAACACTGCTAGATAGAAGCGCTCATAGAATCTCCAGGGATCAGTACTATTTTCAAGTATTATTGGTTGGTGCTGCTAGGTGAGAAGAGGGTGGTTACCAAAAGACCCCCTAGCAACCACACTTGAGTGTGGTATTAAACATAGAAAACAAAGTGGTCTCACCTGCGCTCCTCAATATTAAATCAAGTCTGTATCTAGTATTCTAAGTGCACCCAACTTTTACCTCAAGTATTTATAGTACTATTCTAACACAAAGGGTAACCAATGTCCCTGGTTACAGAAGTGCCCAATTACTATTCCTCAAATCCTGGTCCAAAATATCAACAGTCATCCAGAATATCGAGAATTGTCCAAAATGACAGTCCACAGAGTATGCTGAAAAGCGTAGAAATCTTCTTTATTCACTGGAAATCTTGAAATGATGTATCAAACTTCATTCAACAGCCTTCAACAGCCAACACGTGTTTCGTCTGGCTTATCACATTAGCCATAGACTTCGTCAGGGCTGTTATATAAACATCAAATGAATAACAATCAATAAACTGTCCTGTTACGCTTTATTCACTAAAAGCATTAAAAAAGAAAAAGAAAAAGAAAAAGGTAAAGATAGAAGTGCTAAAGCACCTTTATTATATCCCAGTGATTTTATGAGGAATAAAGCATGAGAGAAAGTTTCTCAACGCCACCGAGGCCATAAGGTCAACTTTATGCACACCCATTTAGTACAATAAAAATGTTTTGTAGTCATAATCACCTTACTATGCAAGTAGGGTTAATCTCATGTGGGGTATATCTCATCCCCTTAATTCAATACTTCTCATCCTCTTATTCTCTATATAATACAAGAACATTTTAAATCAATAACAATTCTAATTTGACTACAATACCATCTTCTACTGTCTTGACTATATTTCGAGTAAACATTATATTCAATTTATTAGATCTAAACCAAAGTTTAAGAAGTCACTACTATGATGTTTTGTTTGCACGGTACAGTTCCTTCTGACTCACCAACTAAATTATTTCCATCAACTCCAAATATACACGACGGAAATATATGACGATACCTGGCTGCACGCCACTAATCAGTCTCTGTAATAAATAAATGTTCAGTATCAGACGCTAAAGTATCTAGAGAGAGGAGCAATATTTATCTAAACCAACCGATCTTACCCTTTACCAATGATTGTACCACTTAGGTATAAGGTAATTCCCAGTCACAAAAGTACTCGTATCTGTAAAGGGAGACATAAACATATCGTCTCTAACAACATTTGTCTCGACAGCCGATAGTGGCGACTATAATAAAAATTCCATATTTATACGTTACTAACCTCAAGTCTTATCTCCTAAGTATCAATGACCTGTCAAGTTAAAAGTATAGAAAAGAGGTTCAATTTATCAGTTCAAACTACCATAGACGTACACCTTTATCCTCGCTAGTCCTCCAAGAAGGAAAGCGACACAAACTCACCGAATATCTTCGTTTGTACGCCAAATCTATTTTAACATGTAGGAGACGAACAAAAGACAAAATATATATACGAAAGTAGGTATTATTATTCACCCAAATCTGAATGATCAGTTTTGCTTAAATAAAATTAACTGGTCGTATCACTCACCAGGAGATAGTATATCCATGTCTATCGTGAAACCGGCGTGCAGCTCTGTCGCCATATTGGAGTGTCCTTAAATACTATCTAATCGTGAGCGACATCTTGTAATGGTCAATTACTCTCGAATTCGTTCGGTTATTTACCAAATTATAAGTGTTACTTAATTATGACAATTCCAATATATACAGTTGACCTTCCGATCCCTACTGAGCTCAAATCCTTCGATAAGTCCTCACGTTTTCCCTATCTACTTAGTTAGCTTATGTAGTATTAATCCCACCATTCGGGAATATATAATCGTTCGTATTATATATAAATAGACAGATCTAAATAAAAATAACAATAACATATCCCAATTCAAAATAGAAATATTTGTAAAACCTCAGCCAGTATAATCTAAATTAAAATGCTATGGCTCTTCCCAAAATAGTATCTGTAAAGATTACCGCAGCCTCGAACCTCCTATTCTCAAATCTTCACTTCATCTATGACTAGATTTGCCTCCTACTCTTTGTGCTACACGTGGGTCACTGCTGGTTGTGATATCAAATTCATATCTATATCATTATCGTATCGGACGCCAGTAAGGGTATATCTGTATCTATCCACAAGGCTCAGTATAATCGGAATTGTAAGTACCCTGAATTCCTTATTGAAAAGGAAAAAAGAGAAGAGACAGTAAGTTTCAGGTAGAGTCAAAATTAGAATAACAACCCGTATTAGAATAGATCCTATGAACCAGATTATAAGGGAAACATTAGTAAAGAGAGAAGATGTTCATCGTATTTCTGCCATACTAACCTAAGATTGACAAACAATTCATTTATATCACTAGTCATCAACTGTCCATTCTTTTTGATCTCAAACTACACATATATATACAATCCATTTCTGTTGTTTTAAATTACATGCATCAAACAGTATGGGCCTTAGTGACATTCTATACATAACTGTCACAAAAATCATTAACTTCATAATTAACCCATCATATGTCATAATCAGTTGCCTAAAAAGAACTGTAAATCAGAATCTATGTTGAGGCCATCCTCAACAGCTCTTAGTTTCATTATCCACATACATTCCCTGCGTCACAGTTGAAGGGTTCTGTCCCCCCCTCTTTTATTTGCTTTCACTACATCTATACCATGGTATTGAAATTGATGTTTGATCCTGTCATTTTGAGTCCTGATGTAATGAGCAGCTATAGGGTACCTCGTATCTCCATTCTTTAGTGCCCTAAAATGTTCCATCATCCTATTACGTAATCTTCTAGTGGTACTCCCCACATAGATCTTAGTACATGAACATACAATTATATAGACTACATACGTAGTTTCGCAGTTAATGAAAGAGTTAATTTTGAAAGTACCCATTTGATTATAACTAAACTCTTTTATTCTTTTGACTGCCCATCTACAGGCACCACAGTTACCGCAGTAGTGAAAGCCTGATGGCTGTTGGCTAAGCCAGTTGGATTTTCCAGGTGTTTGATGGTAGCTGGGACATAATTTATTAGATAAGGATGTTCCTTTCCTATATGTGATACTAGGCCTAGCATTCAACATCTCATTGATATCGGAGTCACTCAATAATAAGTGCCAATATTTCTTAACAATCCCAAATAGTGGATGGCTCCCTTCACCGTAATTCGTCACCAGCCTAATCAGATTCTTTGTATCCTGTTTAGTCTGAAGATTGGGTTTGGGTTTCAGTGTCTCTGATCGTGTAATGTTCCTCACTCTTTTCATGGCTGTGTAAATCACCCGATCTGAATACCCTCGGGCTTTAAATCTGCTAGTCATGTCAGTTAAGTTGTTATTAAAGTCTATATCCTCTGAACAGTTTCTACGTGCCCTTAACATTTCTCCATAAGGGATGGAGTTGATCTACATGCTGGGTGGCAACTGTCTGCTGATAGAATTGCATAACAACTAGTAACTTTACGAAACATCCTACTACACAATTTGCCATTCTTAATAAATAGTTCCACATCAAGAAAAGTTAATTTTTACAACTGTATTCTATCGTAAATGTCATGTACACTTGATTATTGTTAAGATGGTCAAAGAACTCTTTTAGTTCTTGTATAGTACCCCTCCAGATCATCAAGCAGTCATCTATGAATCGACCCCAGTAGATCAACTCCATCCCTTATGGAGAAATGTTAAGGGCACGTAGAAACTGTTCAGAGGATATAGACTTTAATAACAACTTAACTGACATGACGAGCAGATTTAAAGCCCGAGGGTATTCAGGTCGGGTGATTTACACAGCCATGAAAAGAGTGAGGAACATTACACGATCAGAGACACTGAAACCCAAACCCAATCTTCAGACTAAACAGGATACAAAGAATCTGATTAGGCTGGTGACGAATTACGGTGAAGGGAGTCATCAACTATTTGGGATTCTTAAGAAATATTGGCACTTACTATTGAGAGACTCCGATATCAATGAGATGTTGAATGGTAGGCCTAGTATCACACATAGGAAAGGAACATCCTTATCTAATAAATTATGTCCCAGCTACCATCAAACACCTGGAAAATCCAACTGGCTGAGCCAACAGCCATCAGGCTTTCACTACTGCGGTAACTGTGGTGCCTGTAGATGGGCAGTCAAAAGAATAAAAGAGTTTAGTTATAATCAAATGGGTACTTTCAAAATTAACTCTTTCATTAACTGTGAAACTACGTATGTAGTCTATATAATTGTATGTTCATGTACTAAGATCTATGTGGGGAGTACCACTAGAAGATTACGTGATAGGATGATGGAACATTTTAGGGCACTAAAGAATGGAGATACGAGGTACCCTATAGCTGCTCATTACATCAGGACTCAAAATGACAGGATCAAACATCAATTTCAATACCATGGTATAGATGTAGTGAAAGCAAATAAAAGAGGGGGGGACAGAACCCTTCAACTGCGACGCAGGGAATGTATGTGGATAATGAAACTAAGAGCTGTTGAGGATGGCCTCAACATAGATTCTGAATTATAGTTCTTTTTAGGCAACAGATTATGACATATGATGGGTTAATTATGAAGTTAATGATTTTTGTGACAGTTATGTATAGAATGTCACTAAGGCCCATACTGTTTGATGCATGTAATTTAAAACAACAGAAATGGATTGTATATATATGTGTAGTTTGAGATCAAAAAGAATGGACAGTTGATGACTAGTGATATAAATGAATTGTTTGTCAATCTTAGGTTAGTATGGCAGAAATACGATGAACATCTTCTCTCTTTACTAATGTTTCCCTTATAATCTGGTTCATAGGATCTATTCTAATACGGGTTGTTATTCTAATTTTGACTCTACCTGAAACTTACTGGCTCTTCTCGTTTTTCCTTTTCAATAAGGAATTCAGGGTACTTACAATTCCGATTATACTGAGCCTTGTGGATAGATACAGATATACCCTTACTGGGGTCCGATACGATAATGATATAGATATGAATTTGATATCACAACCAGCAGTGACCCACGTGTAGCACAAAGAGAAGGAAGGCAAATCTAGTCATAGATAAAGTGAAGATTTGAGAATAGGAGGTTCGAGGCTGCGGTAATCTTTACAGATACCATTTTGGGAAGAGCCATAGCATTTTAATTTAGATTATACTGGCTGAGGTTTTACAAATATTTCTATTTTGAATTGGGATATGTTATTGTTATTTTTATTTAGATCTGTCTATTTATATATAATACGAACGATTATATATTCCCGAATGGTGGGATTAATACTACATAAGCTAACTAAGTAGATAGGGAAAATGTGAGGACTTATCGAAGGATTTGAGCTCAGTAGGGATCGGAAGGTCAACTGTATATATTGGAATTGTCATAATTAAGTAACACTTATAATTTGGTAAATAACCGAACGAATTCAAGAGTAATTGACCATTACAAGATGTCGCTCACGATTAGATAGTATTTAAGGACACTCCAATATGGCGACCGAGCTGCACGCCGGTTTCACGATAGACGTGGATATACTATCTCCTGGTGAGTGATACGACTTCAGTTAATTTTATTTAAGCAAAACTGATCATTCAGATTTGGGTGAATAATAATACCTACTTTCGTATATATATTTTGTCTTTTGTTCGTCTCCTACATGTTAAAATAGATTTGGCGTACAAACGAAGATATTCGGTGAGTTTGTGTCGCTTTCCTTCTTGGAGGACTAGCGAGGATAAAGGTGTACGTCTATGGTAGTTTGAACTGATAAATTGAACCTCTTTTCTATACTTTTAACTTGACAGGTCATTGATACTTAGGAGATAAGACTTGAGGTTAGTAACGTATAAATATGGAATTTTTATTATAGTCGTCAATATCGGCTGTCGAGACAAATGTTGTTAGAGACGATATGTTTATGTCTCCCTTTACAGATACGAGTACTTTTGTGACTGGGAATTACCTTATACCTAAGTGGTACAAACATTGGTAAGGGGTAAGATCGGGTGGTTTAGATAAATATTGCTCCTCTCTCTAGATACTTTAGCGTCTGATACTGAACATTTATTTATTACAGAGAGTGATTAGTGGCGTGCAGCCAGGTATCGTCATATATTTCCGTCGTGTATATTTGGAGTTGATAGAAATAATTTAGTTGGTGAGTCAGAAGGAACTGTACCGTGCAAACAAAACATCATAGTAGTGACTTCTTAAACTTTGGTTTAGATATAATAAACTGAATATAATGTTTACTCGAAATATAGTCGAGACAGTAGAAGATGGTATTGTAGTCAAATTAGAATTGTTATTGGTTTAAAATTTTCTTGTATTAGATAGAGAATAAGAGGATGAGGAGTATTGAATTAAGGGGATGAGATATACCCCACATGAGATTAACCCTACTTGCATAGTAAGGTGATTATGACTACAAAACATTTTTATTGTACTAAATGGGTGTGCATAAAGGTGACCTTATGGCCTCGGTGGCGTTGAGAAACTTTCTCTTATGCTTTATTCCTCATAAAATCACTAGGATATAATAAAGGTGCTTTAGCACTTCTATCTTTACCTTTTTCGTTTTCTTTTTATTGTTTAATGCTTTTAGTGAATAAAGTGTAGCAGGACAGTTTATTGATTGCTATTCATTTGATGTTTATATAACAGCCCTGACGAAGTCTATGGCTAATGTGATAAGCCAGACGAAACACGTGTTGGCTGTGGAAGGAAGTTTGATACATCATTTCAAGATTTCCAGTGAATAAAGAAGATTTCTACGCTTTTCAGCATACTCTGTGGACTGTCATTTTGGACAATTCTCGATATTCTGGATGACTGTTGATATTTTGGACCAGGATTTGAGGAATAGTAATTGGGCACCTCTGTAACCAGGGACATTGGTTACCCTTTGTGTTAGAATAGTACTATAAATACTTGAGCTAAAAGTTGGGTGCAATTAGAATACTAGATACAGACTTGATTTAATATTGAGGAGAGCAGGTGAGACCACTTTGTTTTTTATCCTATAATGTACCCGGTCTTGAGGCACCTAAGAGACTCATGAAGTTCATGAATTGCAATACCAGCCACACGGTGTACTGTTTGGTATGTCTGTGTGGCTTGAGGTATATTGGCAGCACCATTCACCAAACTAAGGTGCACATTTTAGAACAACTTAGAGTGATTGCCAACAGGGATGCCACTTACCCTGTGGGAAGACACTTTGAGACGCATCACAAAAGCAAAAGGGATCTGTTCAAGTTCTTTTGCATGGAGATGTCCCCCTTAATTTAAGGGGAGGTGTTAGACAGCTACAGCTTCGTAGACTAGAGTCTAGGGACATTATAGACAGCCAAACAAAAATACCTTGGGGTCTAAATAGTGGGGCGGAATTGGTGATTCATTTATAATCATTGTTTTGAGATAAAGTGTACTGAATTGATTAAATTTGTGAATGATTGTGGCATCAAATGATATAAGAAAAGTTGTAAGAACATTAAGGCACAGTAGGCTCAGATGTAGTTGGTAACAACCCATTCAGGGTAATATAATGAGGATCATGATATTGAGCATGACAATAGAAGCCCATTTAGGACGATAAAGTGTTTGAACTCGTGAACAGGGTCATATTAATGTGTAATAAAGTTTATGTTGCATGCAGATTACAGCGAAAGGAATATGCTTCAAGGTGCACTCGCCCATTCAGGGCAGTAATGTTGGAGTTGCAATTATTGTACACTGTGGCCTTATGTTATAAATGTAACAATGTCTGTTTACTTGCATGCTGTAAGTTGGACGACACGGATGGACAGAAGGATGTCCGTTGTCCTTTGTTGATGTCCATGAACAGAATTATTTAAATCTGTCGTTTATCGGCATCTGCCATTATTGACAAAGGCGGTAGCCGAAACACGTCTTACCGTACTTTGTACCCAATAAATTTGGGGTACATTGCTCCAGTGAGTGCTGGAGACGTTATTGCCCTGCAGCTTAAATAAATAAATATATATATATATATATATATATATAAAACGAGTCACAATCCCATCGATTCACACGTGCAGGAACACAGGTACAGACCACAGCATGCTGGAGTGGAATTCAGTGCAATTTTATTTTCGGATAGTTTGGCATGACGCGTTTTGGTCGTGTTACCACGACCTTGATCAAATAACACGCCCGGAACCATTTTTTCTACATATAGTGCGTTTACAGACCCTCCACCTTGCTCAACGAATAGCTGTAAACAATGGACATGAACAACATACTACTTGCACAATGTATACCAGCAGAAACACGTGGAAGAAACACTCTATCATAGTGTAATTCCACAAATGAAATTCATAAATTGTTCATCTTCACAGGTGAAAAAATTAAACCATAGTGGTTAAATAATCATTGCATGGTCATAATTGTGAGACCAAAGTCTACTGGTTAAAAATTCTAGTTGAGATCAGGAGGTATATGACACACAATGTGATAGAAATAAACCCAAAGTGAGCTGGTGCAAAACAAATGATAAATGTACATAAACTAACGCCTCTATTTCAATCATAGTCTGGCCAAGGGTAAAAAAGATGTGCATGAAAATTATCAGAAAAAAGAGAAAAATGAGAGAGAGAGAGAGAGAGACCATAACGGATGGTTCATAGCTATGGCAGTTTGTGCAGCTCTGCCATAAAGTGTGGTATAATGCTTTCAACCATAGTCTGATCAATTTAAAACCAATGACGCTGCTAGGTCTATAATGCTGTGATGGATAACCTCATGATATATGAGGAATAAGTATTGTCATAGTCTGACCAAGGCCTAATATGTACTAGATCAAAACCACTGATACTGGACTCAAAATAGATTGACTCCATTGTATGATAAAGTGCAATATGAAATAAATATCAACAATCTATAAAATGTAGATAGAAGTAAAATGCTATAATAGGCTAAAATGGTTAGAATGCAGCATGAGATTAAAAACATCACAATATCAAAAACTAAAGTGCAAGTGCATTAGTGCAAAATAATCAGAGCAGCGATCAATAACCACAAGTGCTGTATAGCACAAAGCATGTGCAATCAGGCAGAAATAAGCAGCATATAGTTGATCTACTGGGCAAATATCATATACACAAATAATACCAAAACCCACTAAGGTAGCAGTATACGAAGATAAAAGTGTTGCACCCAATAAACCGTCTAAAAATCCTGAAACTGACCCTGATAAAAACTCAATCCCAACCGAAAGGTTAAAACTAGCTTAAAACCAAAGCACGAACAGGCTGAAAGAACGATTAAAAAGGGCACACACTAAGCTCCTCCAAACAAAAGAGGGTATAAAACAGAATTGGTATTAACAAGACTAAGGGCTCATAGTGCTGTAGTTCTATAGAAAATTGTGTAAATCTTCATCTGTATTAAGCCCCTTAGGCATCTTAGTATCTAACAGTAATATGTAATGAGACTCCAATTGTCTAAGTCTTTTCTCTCTATTACTGCCCATAGGTAGTTTGGATACCGCATCAATCACGAAATATTTAAGATCATTAAGTTTATGTGATGAACTAACTTAAAATGGCGTGCTACAGGGTAACTGGGGTCTGAGTTTACTATTGCGCCGAGATGTTGTTTTATGCATGTCGATACCTGTAACTTAGTGCTACCAATGTACTTCAACTTGCATGTGCATTCTAAAATGTATAATGCATACTCCGTTTTGCAAGTAAATAAACCTTTGGTACTGGTTGGCGTCTGTTCAAAGGCATTAGTGAACTCAAAGGTGTTGGTACCAAATTTGCAAGCTCTACATGAGCTACATTTAAAAAACCCTGTATGGTTAGACAACCAATTTTTACTGACACCAACCTCAGGGCTAGTTCTCACAATAGCAGCCCTCATGGAGGCTTCTCATCTAAAAGTGATCTGCGGTAGGTGGGGCACTAGTTGGGACATAGTAAGATCAGTTTGTACTATTGGCCAGTTCTTATAGATTAGTTTTCTCAATTCTTTATTCTGACTGCTAAAGGTGGTTATCAATCGTACAGTATCCGGTTCATTAGAGGTAGAATTGGTGTTTGAAATAGCTTTATAGGTGGTTTTATTGGTCACTGTCCCCAAATATTCAATACGACTTAGTTTTGCCCTAGTCACTCCTCATTTGGACTCCAGCAACGCTCTTCTCCTAGGCCTAAGCAGAAAAGGCTTACACCAATTACAATGCGTCCAAAATGCGGCTGCTCGCCTGGTACTTAACCTTCCACGCAGGGCATCTGGAAAAACAGCATTACGAAAACTTCATTGGCTCCCTATCGAGGAGCGCATCAAGTTCAAAGCTCTTTGTTTTGCCCATCGCATTGCCCAGGGAAAAGGGCCAAGTTACCTGTGCAACCTTCTTACTATCCATCGCCCCACCCGGAATCTTAGATCTGCTGGAGCGATGCTGTTTCAGCTCCCTCGCGTACGCAGGACTAGGATGGGAGGTAGCTCCTTTCGCTTTCTTGCGAGTAAGCACTGGAACAGTCTCCCTCTTGACTTGCGCATGGAGCCCTCAGAAACAAGATTCAGACTAAAATTAAAAACCTACCTTTTCCCAAGTCACTAATTGTTTCTTTGTAGCCTAGGACCCTGACCGGCCCCGGACCTCGGCCTCTTCAGGGAGCAGTAGCATTTCTAAGCGCGGGGACACACTGTCTTTAGTGTAACCAGGCGCTTTAAAAGTGGTTTTATTATTATTATTATTATTTGTTAGCTTTAGCCAAAGCTACTTCTAAATCTTTGTGTTTGTATCCACAAGCTAAAAATCTAGAGAAGGAATAATTCTGGCAGGCCTCAAGATCAGTGTCAGAGCTACAGATACGTCTTATGCGGAGAAATTCTCCATAAGGTAAATTATTATGTAAACCAATCTTGATCATCTGTAATAACATAGTATTATGCTGGTGGAACCTGATGTTTCTTTTGTCAAGAATATATATATATATATATATATATATATATATATATATATATATATATATATATATATATATATATATATATATATATATATATATATATATATATATATATACACATATTAACTACTGGCGATAGCCAGTAGGTATATATAGTTAGGATTGTTTTCCATAGGGAAATCGCAACATTCTATTGGGAATAACTTTGGCGCCGGTTGAGGAATCTTCCTGAAATTTTCTTTAACTTTGCCTCGCGGCGCTCCGCTCCTTCCCTGAAAGTTTGGGGGGGATTCGTCAAGCGGGGGCCGAGATAAAAGGGGGGTCCCAAAACGTGTTTTCCCCATGTTCATTTCCATAGGGCGGTTGGACTCACTTTAGCCCGAACGGCTGAATGGTTTTCCACCAAACTTGGCAAAATTGTAGGGACTGGTTGCCCGACGTGCCTTTGCTATGTCTCAAGATATGTGCTCCAGTGGTTTTTACGAAAATTAACTTTGAAAAATATATATTGGGCTACATTGGGCTATATATATGTTAGAGCCCAAATTTAGCCCAATGTAGCCCAATGTAGCCCAATGTAGCCCAAAGATGGCCACCAGAGACAAAAAAAACACAAATGTAGCCCAAATATCAGCCAGATGTAGCCCAACTATAGCCCAATGACAGAATGTCCCAGAGTGTTCTAAAGAACAACTAGAGCGCTAACAGTCTTACTTATGACAAAAGTATGGCACACCTGAAGTCATCTTGATTGGAATAAAGTGTTAACACTTAAAACATTTAATTTGCAAAGGAACAAAATGAGGGGGTTCATTTTGCCATAGAAATTATGATTAGTGCTGAAAAAAGAAAAATTAGGGCACATTTTGAGTGACTTCTCAAATCCTCTTATATTTCATTAAAAAAATTCTGATATGCAGTCTCCCAAGATGGCCACCAGAGACAAAAGAGCCCAAATGTAGCCCAAATATCAGCCAGATGTAGCCCAACTATAGCCCAATGACAGAATGTCCCAGAGTGTTCTAAAGAACAACTAGAACGCTAACAGTCTTACTTATGACAAAAGTATGGCACACCTGAAGTCATCTTGATTGGAATAAAGTGGTAACACTTAATACATTTAATTTGAAAAGGAACAAAATGAGGGGTTTCATTTTGCCATAGAAATTTTATATATATATATATTTACTGAAAAAACCATAGGTTACACACCAGTTATAGTTAGGAATTAGCATTTAAAAAACCTTTGAAATTCACTGAAAAAACCATAGGTTTCACACCAGTTATAGTTAGCTGGAAATTTTACTCGCATAAAACCATTGAAATTCCCACGTTATAGTTAGTTGGACTCACTATAACTTGCACGTCTGCAATGCACTGCTGATGACGTCACATATTACATCACTCATGCATATATTTAAATATTTAAACATTACTCGCTAATATATGTATTCACTAAGATACACTTAATAAGCCAGTTAACCAATCAATTTTTTTTTTTAAAACACTTAAAAAAACATAGGTTTCAGGCCTTATATAGTTAGGAATTAGCATTTAAAAAACCTTTGAAATTCACTGAAAAAACCAAAGGGTTTCAGGCCTTATATAGTTAGGAATCAGCATTTAAAAAACCCTTGAAATTCACTGAAAAAACCATAGGTTTCAGGCCTTATATTGTTAGGAATTCGCATTTAAAAAAAACTTTGAAATTTACTGAAAAAAACATAGGTTTCAGGAGTTATATAGTTAGGAATTCGTTTTTAAAAAACCTTTGAAATTCACTCAAAAAACTATAAGTTTTAGTGGTGTTATAGTTAGCTGGACATTTTACTCATACAAAACCAATGAAATTGCTCCTATATAGTTAGTTGTACTAACTATATTTCGCACACCCGCAATCCACTGCTGATGATGTCACATATTAGATCATTCATGACATGGTCAGTGACATCACTGATGACATCTCAAATGACATCACTGATGACATCACTGATGACATCATCCACGTGACAATCACATACACCTTTTCATACACTATTACAATTTTTCATCACTGTTTGTAAAATACAGAGTATCATATTTAACTCCATTGTCACAGCAATACAAGTATCTAAAAATCCACTCAGTGATTCATAGATGTATACACACATCTAATCACTTACCTATGGATTCACTCATACATGCTGTCAATGAACAATAGAACACTATCAAAAATACTTATACATCTATATCGACATTAAACAACAGCACGCATCCTATTCACATATGAAGTCATCCTACTCACTTATGCAAACTTAAGATCATACTTACATATTTACTTAGCAAAACACTTATAGAAACACCACTTCTTCTATTCATTTAGATAGTAAGTCATACTTAGTGAATTATAAAATCATTATTACAAGTATACAGTTATCCATACAGTCACTCACACAATCATTGTGTCTTATGTATACTTATTTATATACAACAACTGACACATACACTGCCTTTTATTTTTCTAGTTTGTTGGACCTGTACCTTTGAGAAATATATTTGCTCATCACCACACCCATAAAGAGATTCCCTCACCCAAACTGTTAGAACATGTAGTTTTAACTTCATATATCTACTGAATCAACTATTCACACATCTTTGGACAGTCACACACCCCCCACCGAACCACACACACTTTCACACTCCCATACAAATACTCAGTTAACTAATCAATAACTAATATAGACTTTAACATAGCTAGTAACCAACTGTAGAATCAGTTTACACAACAACTGACAAAGTGATACAGATATTCTCACAGTTTAGTCACTATCCACTATATTTAGTGAGACATTATAAATTGGTCAAGTAAACAGTCAATTACACTGCTACTAAATCCTCCATCCAAATATTTATTTATATATATCCACTCATTCTTCAATGTAAATTGCTATATATATATAATGCATATTTAAATAACGAAGCAAACCACATTCACTGGATGATGTCATCAGTGATGTCATCAGTGATGTCATTTGAGATGTCATCAGTGATGTCACTGACCATGTCATGAATGATCTAATATGTGACACTCTATTAACTTTGTTTTAGTCCTCGTTCCTGTGGGTGCAGGAGCGGCCGTCCAGGAATACATCAGACCATCGTTTTATCCAGGCTGCCGTTTTACCGCTCGCCGGACCCGCTGCGCGGGTCCCGCTTCGCGGCAGCACGACGAGATAAGGAGAATCCGGTCCCTGTGCATCAAGCGTGAGGGGCGAGGACTTGCCCTGCAGCGGGGCTGCGAGTGTGCAGCAGGGACTCCAAAGACCAGGAGTCCCTGCGTGACCTGATTGACACACCTGGTCCACTCTCCCTGCTGCTTGCCACACCCCCCTGAACCAGCGCTGTTAAAGCCGGAGTACTCGGAGCCCAACGTGGGACACTCTATTAACTTTGTTTTAGACCTCGTTCCTGTGGGTGCAGGAGCGGCCGTCCAGGAATACATCAGACCATCGTTTTATCCAGGCTGCCGTTTTACCGCTCGCCGGACCCGCTGCGCGGGTCCCGCTTCGCGGCAGCACGACGAGATAAGGAGAATCCGGTCCCTGTGCATCAAGCGTGAGGGGCGAGGACTTGCCCTGCAGCGGGGCTGCGAGTGTGCAGCAGGGACTCCAAAGACCAGCAGTCCCTGCGTGACCTGATTGACACACCTGGTCCACTCTCCCTGCTGCTTGCCACGCCCCCCTGAACCAGCGCTGTTAAAGCCGGAGTACTCGGAGCCCAACGTGGGACACTCTATTAACTTTGTTTTAGACCTCGTTCCTGTGGGTGCAGGAGCGGCCGTCCAGGAATACATCAGACCATCGTTTTATCCTGGCTGCCGTTTTACCGCTCGCCAGACCCGCTGCGCGGGTCCCGCTTCGCGGCAGCACGACGAGATAAGGAGAATCCGGTCCCTGTGCATCAAGCGTGAGGGGCGAGGACTTGCCCTGCAGCGGGGCTGCGAGTGTGCAGCAGGGACTCCAAAGACCAGGAGTCCCTGCGTGACCTGATTGACACACCTGGTCCACTCTCCCTGCTGCTTGCCACGCCCCCCTGAACCAGCGCTGTTAAAGCCGGAGTACTCGGAGCCCAACGTGGGACACTCTATTAACTTTGTTTTAGACCTCGTTCCTGTGGGTGCAGGAGCGGCCGTCCAGGAATACATCAGACCATCGTTTTATCCAGGCTGCCGTTTTACCGCTCGCCGGACCCGCTGCGCGGCTCCCGCTTCGCGGCAGCACGACGAGATAAGGAGAATCCGGTCCCTGTGCATCAAGCGTGAGGGGCGAGGACTTGCCCTGCAGCGGGGCTGCGAGTGTGCAGCAGGGACTCCAAAGACCAGGAGTCCCTGCGTGACCTGATTGACACACCTGGTCCACTCTCCCTGCTGCTTGCCACGCCCCCCTGAACCTTCTCTTCCGTATTTAACTGGATTAGAACACCACTGTGCGGGAGCCCCGGGCAAAGCCCGGGCCAAGGGCGGGCCCGTTTAAGCCCGTTCAAGACCGGGTAAGACTGGACTGGGCTACCCCATTGACATTTGTATACTTGTACATATTATATCACCATCTATTCTTTGCTGTAGCCCCTATTATTGTGTAATTTCCTTTTCTTGGGTTCCACCAACACAAACTATGTCTCCTAGAGGTACCAGAAGTAATAAGGCGCTCCGTACTGCTCAAACTACTGGCCCAATCGACCAGTTTATTGCCAGAGCTAATGACGCCATTAATCAAGGCGTACTTCTATTGGAACGGAGGGTCTCACAGGACTTGACCGCCGCAAAGCGCTCCTCGTTGGGCTTATTGGCGGCAGCCAAGACCCCTGTGCGCCCCTTAGAACCTGACACTCTTCTGGTTGACCCTCATTCTGTCCCAGGTATTGTGGACCTGTCAGTCTCACTTGAGCTATCAGCCCTTCAAACATCTCAGTTATCTACATCCCTGGAACAGACACCAGCCCTTTTCACTAGCCCGAGTAGAGACGACCCTACCTTAACCACAAATCGGGGTATTAGGGAGGGAGCGATACCCAAGAACAAAAAGAACAAAAAGAATAAAAAGAACTCACAGCATAACAGGAGTCACCAGCAAAACAAAAATTCCCACAAACAATCCCAAAAAACGACGCACCTTAATCCCCAATCCCTTCCTACTAATCAAACCCCCAAACAAGCTGCCCCTCCACTCGACGAAGGGAATCATATTCCCTCAGATACAATAAACCTTTCCACCACATCAGTTAATCTTAGCGCTACCAGTAACATGGGTAGTAATAGCGATCCCCACGGTCTAAATAACCAACTATTAGATAGGTTGGGGGCCCTAATTAAATCCTACCTCCAACCGCTTGAACTTACCCTCTCAAAAGTAGAAAAACAGCTAGAAGAGTTATCGTCAACGATAAAAACCAAAAAAGGGTCTGCCTCTAGCCATACATTGGGACAACGTACGTTTCAAAAACCACAATCTAAAAATCCCAATGACGGGGTAACGGCAACAAAACCAACAAAGTCTAATACTACAGTAGGGGTTTCCCATTCCAAACCTTCTCTTCCAAAGGCGACCAACATCCCTACCCTATTTACTACCCCTGCCCCTCCACCTGTTCAGCCCATCATTCCGCCTCCTAAGCCAATTAACAATCCAGGGCTGCAAAATACCACCTATAAGAACAGGAGGAAGGGTGGTCATTTCATCCATCTCCCCCCAGAAGCTGCTCCATACGTTGTCATCATGACAGGGGTCCCCGAATTTAACTCTAACTCGGAGGAACCAGGCTGGTCCCTTAAAAATAAGGTACTTCATTGGCTTTCTGTCAATAGGCCTCTTCCCCCTTATTCTGACAACAGAGTTATTACAGTTCGCAGAGTCCCCTGGATAGGAAAAGAACTAAAATCTCTCCCGGGTGACTGTGTTATTGTTAACTTTGAGGATCCCCATACTGTAGAGCATATTTGCTCCTGGGGTACACAATATACATCTGATGGAATTGGTACTAAAAGACTCTCCTTCTTCTATCCTCCAGTCCAGCACTATTACACCGGTCCAGAATGGAACTGGACTCAAGTTGGTAACTGGAATAGAAGACGTGATTGGGTCGATTGGTCGAACACTGGGGGTAGAGACGTAGCCCCAACCCTTGGATGGAGAGGTGTGCCACTGACCAACAGATATGACTGTCTGGAGATGGTGGATTGGCCACCATCCGACAGTCACCTGGATGGCACTCCTCCACCCCCTCCAGTGTCTAATTCATTAGACCACCCTGATCACCCTATGTCTCCCCCTCTCCCAACTAGCAATCTAACCAATCTACAAGTACCAACCTCAGAAGCACTAATTATCCTACCTACACCATATCAACATTCTGTTTCTAATAAAGAAGTCCAACTGGATACACTTTCCGTCGTTTCACCAGTACATACTTCTCATAGCCCAGGTACTTTAACTTCAGATCTTATGATGAACACCAGAAAGCCCACTCCCTCTATCCATCAGCTCTCTGCTCTATTTTGGAACGTCGCGGGTCTTCGTTCAAAGCTAAAACTTAAACCATGGTTGGACACAGTAACCCCCCACCAAATAGTTTGTCTACAGGAAACGTGGGCTATAGACCCTATACACATTCAGGGCTACAAAACGTTCCACTCCCCAGCCAGTATTACCACACATGGCAGATCCAAGGGAGGTTTAGTGGTCTATATCTCAAACAATTTATTTTCAATGAATTCAACTGTTTTATATACAACCGCGAACTTTCAAATCATTAAGGTTGTATTTAGTAACTGTACGTTCCACCTTTTTATTAATTTTTATAACAACCTGTCCCCAATTGAATGTGTTAAGTCTTTAAAAGAAATCTTGTTTGTTGTTACTGAACAATGTAATAAGCACCCAACACTCGTTTGCTATGTGGTATGGGGGGGAGATTTTAATGTTTCACTGTGTGCCAATCATATGAAGGGTATTTGTGGTTTGCTAGACGAACACGACTGTCCACTAACCCACTTTACGCATTCATCTTTGGGCAATGCTTTGAACGATTGTCTTTTCACAATGGAATTAGATTATGCCAACAACTTAGCGGATCTACCAGTCGAATTTAGACCCACTTTCCATGGTAGGGGCATGTTCAGCACCATCGATTTTATCTTATGCTCTTTATCGCTAAAAGGCAAACTCCAACGGTTTAGCACTGGTACAGATATCTCTAGCGACCATTTCCCAAAAAATATCACTTTATCCATAGAAATTGACGTTTGTCATTCCAATAAGATCAGCCATCTAACTCAGCAATCACTGGCCATGGATAAACTAAATGGATTTTCTGTGAAATGGTCCAAAATAGACACGGTAGTTATCAGTGGCAATGTTATATCAAAAACCCTTCCTTGGATAACCAACTGCCTGGCAGAGGACTCCCCACCTCAGTTGATCTT
The DNA here is from genome assembly GCF_964261635.1 of Lissotriton helveticus. Classification (NCBI taxonomy): domain Eukaryota; kingdom Metazoa; phylum Chordata; class Amphibia; order Caudata; family Salamandridae; genus Lissotriton; species Lissotriton helveticus. The sequence goes on from NC_136059.1 coordinate 1,936,268,745, forward strand.
AACTAGTTTTTTAGAGATTTTATTCGTAATGCGGTCTGAGCTATTCCGCAACCACAAACCTGGTATTCAGGGATCTCTGAGATGGTTTGACACAGCTTGTCGTAAAGCCCTATCGGCATTAAAAAAGGCACTACATAACTCAAATAGAAACCCAACGGAGATAGTTAAACTAAGAAAGATTTATAAAGTGGCTCAACAAGATTGTAAAAAGGAGCTAAAGAAAAACTTATGGGCCCAACTCCACGAAAGCTCCCTAAATAAAGACAGTTCTCAGTTCTGGCGTGTCGTCAAGTCACCCTTTCTAACTAATGCTAATGCGCCACAGCACCTTGAGGTGGCTGTGCATGCTGACGTGTGGGTGACCCATTTCTCAAAAATATTTGGGGGATCCCCAGTTGATACTATAAAAACGGCCAATCCAGTAGATGACCCCGCTAAGACACAGGTTTATCCCATCGAATTATCCTTTAGCCTTAGCGAGGTGATTCAAGCATTAACATCCTCCAAATCTGGCAAGGTGCCCGGCCCTGATGGGGTCCCTGTAGATATCTTTTTAAATAACATAGAATTGTGGTCTCCTGTCATCACCCAGGTGATGGCGGCGGTCTCGAAAATTGGCCTCATAGATTCCTGGTCCTCCTCCATTTTACTACCCATTTTCAAAAAGGGGGATCGTAACAACCCTGCCTGTTACAGACCCATTTCCCTCCTGGATTCCCTGGGGAAAGTTGCCGGGCACCTAATCCTGGAACGTCTCCTGGATTGGGCGTCTGAGAATAACATCATGACCGACCTACAGTATGGGTTCCAGGAGGGACTTGGCACAGTCGAACAGGCATTAAACTTAACCCTTTTAATAGGTAAATATGCCGGAGCTAAGTGCGGCAACCTATATATAGTGTATGTCGACCTCAGCTCTGCTTTCGACTGTGTGATCCACTCCAAGCTGTGGTCCATTCTTACCGAACTAGGGGTGGACCCTCCTCTTATCAAATTTCTCCGCGAGCTCTATTCTGACGCTACAGCCTGCGTAAGATACGGGCTACGCGGCGAACTAACATCTCTATTTACTATAAACAGAGGAGTAAGGCAAGGGTGTGTCCTGGCCCCCTTCTTGTTCAACCTCTATACCAACGGGGTTGAGACGGCCATGCTGGAGGGAGGCCAGGACCTACCATCTATTAATCACCGTCCAATCACCGCTTTATTATATGCGGATGATTCTGTCATCCTAGCAAGGACATTAACGCAGTTGCAAAAGCAACTAGATAAATATTGCCAGTTTATGCTTTCCTTGGGGTTAAAAGTTAATAAGAGTAAGACCTATGTTATGCACTTTGGTCCCAAGGCGAAGAAACCCAAATCCATCTTTATTGAACAGGTCCGATTGGAGCGTGCTGGACAATACCCTTACTTAGGCATTTTAATGGATGATCAGTTAGATTGGAAAGCAGGAGTTGCAAGTAAAAAAATGCTCTTTCAAAGAGCAACTTCAGCTCTTGTTTCCTTCTCAAGAATATTGGGTAAACCGGCCCCAAAAGAGCTGCTTAAAATTTACCATGCAAAATGCCACAGTGTAGCAACCTACGGTGCTGGCGTTTGGGGCTACGCTTCTGTAGACGGATTACAATTGGTCCAAAATGGGTTCCTAAAATACATCCTGGCACTTCCCCATAGTGCTCCAATATACGGTTCCCATATCGAGCTGGGTATCGATTACATTATTGACAATATCAGATGCCAGTCGATTCTTTTATGGCACCGTATTTGGACCAAACCCCAATGCCATCCAACCCGCTCCCTACTACAAGACTGTCTAGCCTTGGTGAAATGGAAAAAAATCCCATGGCTTCTCTATGTTTCCAACTTCCTAACAGATCTGAATTGTGCTTTTTACTTCACCGAACCATCGACTCTGTTAGATACCAGTAGAAAGGCGTTGAAAGCTCTCTGTCTAAAGCATCTGAGAGACCTCCGCCTTTTAAATGAAGTTTCTAAGCCAACAAATGTGCAAATTTTGATGGTCCAAACCTCCCTAGGTATTCAGCCTTATCTAACATTCTTTCTGACTAATCATGAAAAATTTGTCTTAACGAGGTTTCGATTCAACTCTTTTTTCCGCCTTGTTACCTTCCCTAAGGTGCAAAACTGGTCCCATGATCTGGTAAAGTGTCCGTGTGATGGTGTATCACCACAATCGACCATCCACCTTACTTTGTTCTGTCCTTACTACGAACAAACTCGCAGACGTTGGATCATCCCACTCCTTCGAAAAATGGGGCTGAGAACATGTCAGCCAGCTTATCTGGCACTTCAGATGTTAGACACCCCACATGTAGCCAAATGTGTAGCTCTTTTTCTAAAATCATGTTTGAGAATGCGTTGTAACATAGGGCTTTCTTCATCTTGATGTGCTGTTAATTGCTGGCCTCTGATCATTTCTGAAACTGTTGTCTTTTAGTTATGTCCTAATTATTAGCTTGTTTTTTCTTTTAATTGTATTATAAACCTGTGTTTTTACATTACTTATTCAATTTTGTAAATGTACTTTTTATGATTTAACAGAACGTTAATCGAATAAAAGTTTTTGAAACGGTGACATCATCAGCAGTGGATTGCGGGTGCGCGAAATATAGTTAGTACAACTAACTATATAGGAGCAATTTCATTGGTTTTGTATGAGTAAAATGTCCAGCTAACTATAACACCACTAAAACTTATAGTTTTTTGAGTGAATTTCAAAGGTTTTTTAAAAACGAATTCCTAACTATATAACTCCTGAAACCTATGTTTTTTCAGTGAATATATATATATATATATCTATATATATATATCAGAAAAGACGCCATCCAACAAGATCCCTTGTCACCGGGGAAAAAAATAACGCCAGAGCGAGGCCACAGCTAAGTGCTTATCTTCTTGGTGCTTTATTAGTGCTAAAATATTCGCCAGCAATCAGTCATGACGCGTTTCGCCTCACAAAGAGGCTTGGTCACATGATTTGTCAATGACATAGAAGAGGGTTTAAATAGTAAAAAACCACTGCAAAACCAGCTGTGCATTATTGACAATTAATGAACATAGAAAAAATACTGTCCAAAATATCATGGCAGTAAGTAGCAAATTTAGGGCATAGTGCCCATAGCAATGTAAATATTTCACTCTTTAACATAAATGAAAATTATGTACAAATATACACTTAAAAAAATGCTTAAAGATTGCTAAAAAACTATTTTACACCATAAAATCAATTATAAGTTATATTTACAAGGCTAAATCCCATATATCATACAACTATATATTTACATTGATTTATCAAAAAATCGTGCAAACGCAACATAGGGATATTGGGAGGAGTGGAAAATTCAATAATGCGTCCTTTCCTGCCTCGCAATCCCAATTCCCATACTAAGTTCATTATTATCAATATAATCATTCAATCATCACAGATTGGACATAGTACATGATTTTTTATCAAAGTGGAAAGTCATGTATCATAGAGTATTTTTCTATGCCTCTTCTATAAGTGCTGGGGAGGACAACCAGACGTGAATAAAGTGTACATGTGATTTTAAAATCAATAGTCGAAAACAACCCATCCATTTCCTATCCTAAAATGACCCCACCTGATCCCAGGTGATTCAATTCATATTTCAGGAATAGGTAAAATGCGCAAATAAAATATTGTGTTGTTACTGTTCGTGAGAAATTATTATAAACAAGTGTACATGTCCTCACTGGCATTTAGGCCCCCCGGATTTTTACTATTGAATTCCAGGATGTATCGTGTTTCCAATAGTCGTAGCTTCGCATCTCTATTCCCTCCCCTCTTCAGGGGCGGGATTGTGTCGACCAGATAATAAAGCATCCCATCCGGGTTGCTATTGTGTGTCGACTCAAAGTGGCGTGCTACAGGGTATGTTTGATCCTTCCCTGAAATGGCTCGTAAATGCTGTAGGATGCGTTTGTGGGCAGGCAATCGAGTGCTGCCCACATAACAGAGCCCACATGGACATTGTAACACATATACCACATACTCCGTTTTACACGTGAGTCTATGCCTGATAGCAATGGGCTTTTCGTGAAAGGGAGTGGAATAATGAGTTTTGTTGACACCCTGTCTACAAGCCTTACAGAATGGACACTTTTTAAAACCCTTACTCAGGTCCATCCAGGTCCCTGATAGTTGTTTGTCCAAACTGTTGCTGACTAATGCATTTGCCATTGAAGTAGACTTACGGAAAGTAAGTTCAGGTTTGTTGGAGACCAGACTGCCTATTACTGGATCCCTCTTGACTAGATTCCAATTTCTGCTGAATATTTTTCTGATCTCAGCATGCTGGGTGCTGTAAGTCACAATGGCCCTCGATAGCACTGAGTCTGTCTGTGCAACCTCCACCAAGTTTTTGCCTTTCAATGTAACTGATCTTGGGATATTTCGTGTACGCTCAATAGCTATATCTAACAGATCTGCGCTGTAACCTCTATTTAGAAAGCGGATCTTACTATCTCTCTGAGCTTTGTCACATTCCTCATCAGTACTACAAATGCGTCTCATACGCAGCATCTCTCCATAAGGGATGCTGCGTATGAGATGGCGAGGGTGCTGGCTACTGGCATGTAACAGCGTGTTACCAGACGTTTCTTTTCTGTGCAATCTGGTCTCCAAATTCATATCATTGATGTACACCTCTACATCCAAAAAGAAAATCCTCTCTTTATGGATCTCAGACGTGAACTGTAAATTGAAATTGTTTACATTCAATTTACTAACAAAGTCAGTAGCATCCTCCATGGACCCCTTCCAGATCATGAAGAGGTCGTCTATATACCTCAAATATAAAATGACATTATTAGTCATAATGGCCTTGTGGTCTACCCAGAGGACCCGCTCCTCCCACAGTCCCATGTGCAAGCACGCGAAACTTGGAGAGAAGCAGGCCCCCATGGCCACCCCCCGTAGTTGTTGGTATACCTGTCCACAAAAAATAAAGAAATTCGGTTCTAGGCATAACTTCAACATGCCAATGATCATCTTATTGTGGTGTTTATAGTTCATGGGGCATTTGTCCAAATAGTGCTCTACTGCTTTGATACCGTCGCAGTGTCTGATAGAAGTGTACAGGGACTTTACGTCCAAAGTCATTAGCAAATATTCCTCACTCCAAGTAACTTGTTCCAATTTAGTTAAAAAGTCAGTGGTATCTCTCACAAATGATTGCAGTTTTGTTACCCATTCTTGCAAAAAATAATCGATATATCTAGATATATTCTCGGTTGATCTGTTGATTGCAGAAATGATCGGCCTACCAGGTGGCGCAGAGATGTCCTTATGAACCTTTGGCAAAAGGTAAAAAGTAGGGATTACTGGAGAATCTTTTCTCAAAAATTGGAACTCATCCTTTGATATCAAACCTCCGCTTTTCCAGGCAATCAGTTTTGAATTTTGTTCATTCCAGGCCATTCTGATTGCCGCAAAGTTACTTTTCTTGTAACAGGATTGATCTCCCAGTTGGCTTTCAGCTTCCTTTACATATAAATCACGATCCCATAACACAATATTTCCGCCCTTGTCGGCCTGTTTAACTATGACATTTTTATTTTTGTTCAATTTCTTAATTAGATTGTCATAGTTCTGATTTTGTCTGTTAATGGCAGAATATTTTTTATTTGTGGAGATGTAGAGCTTTTTTAGATCCTCTATGATGAAATCATGATATACATCAAGGTTATCGTGGGGCATGATCGGTAGGAAGGTTGACTTAGCCTTAAATGGTGTAGTGCCTACTTCGGTGCCAACTCCTGTCTGTGTGGCTTCCATGAGGCTGACATCGGCACCCTCCTGTTGTAAAGACCAAATTTCCTGAAAAGAGGGGGCATCAACCACAGTGAGGAGGGATGGACTTTTTGACGTTAAGTTCCTCGCTTTTTTATATGGTTGCAAACGGTGGAATTTACTCAGCTTTAATTTTCTGATAAATCTAAAAGCATCCAGACACGTAGTTGCATAATTGAAGTTTCTAGGGGGGCAGTACGATAATCCCAATCCTAGGATAGCCACCTCCTTTTCCGTCAATTTGATCTGGGTTAGATTTATAATGGTTTTGGTTTCTGAGTTTTTTATTGTTGCATTTTCTTCCATTTTCCACGTTTGTTCCTCCTTGTTCCTGCAGAGTTTTGATTTGTTACATTTCCGGCGTTCGAGCCGCTTGCGGTTGGCTCTCTGTCGCCTGGAACAGCATTGGCATTGGGTTTTACTCGAGGTCTCAGGGTATCTCTCCGATTCTCGCAAAGGCAGCTCACTTCCTGGGCGAGAGAGAGTTTTGTAAACCCCAATTGATCCGATCTCGTTGGTTCACCCTCACTCTCTGCTGCCGAACTTAAATCTATTGAGGATGAGGAAACTGATGTTGTTCCCTGTGTTTTTTGAGTGTTTTTACCCGCCCTTGCTTTGATGTTATCATATCTGCGGGCAAAAGTAAAAACCCGGCCATTCAAATAATCCAGTCTGTCCCTCTCAAACTTAAAAGCCTTCCGTTTTTTAATGATGTCCTCCTCTTTCTCCAAACGTTTCTGCATGTCATCTCTCATTTTCTGTGTGATTTCATTACTGCCCATCTCTTTCAATTCATCTTCAATATTTTCTATTTCAGATTGGAGTTTAATGCGATCTTTTTCTGCAGACTCCACTAGTATGCCCATAAGTCTGGCAGAGTGTTCCAAGTTTGCCGCTGCCCACCGTTCCAACATGTCGGGGTCGGGGTTTTCATAGCTAGGTGCCAAGGTTATGCGCAGACCTCTTGGAACTCGGCCAGCCTGCAAATAGCGAGTCAATGATTTATTCTCCCACCATTTTGCCTGTTCCTTCTTAATTAACTTCTCCAACTTCCGGAAAAGATCTTTGGCTGTGGGGTTGATATTAGATATATCCACTCGTTGGGTGGTTGCTTCACTGCCTCCAGCCGGAGGCACAAATACAGATTCAGAGGCTTCCTCCCTCCGCTTCAATACATCGACAGACATGATTGCCCAACAGTGGCTATCATGTAAGCACCGCACCAAGAAACCGGAAAGGCACGTGTCCACAATGTGAAGACACCGTCTCCGGGCACACTCCTCACTGCGCTATACGGAGGCTCTCCTACCTGGGTCAGGCTATCTGCAAGTCCACTGAAACAATCCTCGGTGATATGCAAACTCCTTCAACCGCAGGTCGGCGTGTGCCTCTCTCGCAGGGGCTCTCGCGGCTTACTCCTACCGGAGTCAATACTTCCGATTCCGGGTTACAGAATCACTGCTTCCTGGCGCTTCTTGCCCAAACGGGGAGGGGCTTCGCTCGCACCACAGAAGCTACTCGGTGCCGATTAGATATCAGAAAAGACGCCATCCAACAAGATCCCTTGTCACCGGGGAAAAAAATAACGCCAGAGCGAGGCCACAGCTAAGTGCTTATCTTCTTGGTGCTTTATTAGTGCTAAAATATTCGCCAGCAATCAGTCATGACGCGTTTCGCCTCACAAAGAGGCTTGGTCACATGATTTGTCAATGACATAGAAGAGGGTTTAAATAGTAAAAAACCACTGCAAAACCAGCTGTGCATTATTGACAATTAATGAACATAGAAAAAATACTGTCCAAAATATCATGGCAGTAAGTAGCAAATGTATATATATATACACACACACTTGTTTAATTACCTTTACCATCCCACAGCCCTACCCACCTGTAGTCAAGACCGATGTCTGCCTGCACACATTGCTATGTTAGCATAACCGCATTACAAGTTTAAACGCCATTTTGCAACTTTGCCGCTTTGCACACGACACTACATGAATCTGTTATTGTAAGTTAACTTGCTTGATTTTCTTCACGCGAGAAAGGTCTGCGTTCCACATCCTAGACTTACACGGCAGCCTCTGTCTTTACAGCTTGTGCTCACAGCGTCAAGGTCAAATAGCAATGTATGCTGTTGATTCAATGTGATCAGGCCATGCTCTAGACATGCATCCAGCTGCAAGAAGCTGAAATTCGAGTGCCTTTAATATTACACTGCATGCAGGTTTGCAGGCACTTGGAGAAAAACCTTTCCTTCTACAATAGAGCTGACTGATACTTTGATGTGAATCAACTAAGCTGATCTTTGAGGTCTGGGGTTCCCTGATGAAACCTAGACACCTTCTATTATTATAAAAATTAGCTTCGAGCAAGGGGCGGGTGGTACACAAGGCGCTATATGACCTGTATCCACTATCAGTATAATATGATTTCTCCCTTATTGTTTTATGGAATTGTAACAATGCTGATTGTTTTATTTCTAATCATATGCCTGCTAATGTTAGCCAAAATACTGCATCTTAGAGCACGTAGTTGAAATAAATATTTTAAACTTTATCGTGTCTCTGATTACTCATGTTGTGGACTTGTATGAGAAATACAAACAAAAGATTGTTCTTGATTCCCACCATTCCTGAGAATATTCTAAGTCGCTTGTTCTAGGTTGCCTAATCATTGGTAGCTTTGCGGTAGGACGGAGAGCAAATGAGACACTGATGCTAGTCGGATAGGGGTTCTGGGTACCGAGGTGAGTTTCTGGTACACCACAAGTCACTGAGGGCCTGGTTTCCTACACACAGTTCTCTGCACACACAGAATCCCCGCCACATGGGGCGACTAATGTTTGGTCTTATTTTCAAGACTCTTTAGTAGTTAGTGCTTCTCCACGACACCCTCACTTCTGTTTCCGGTAGACAGTTGTGATGGTTTAACCTACCTATATGGATTAAATATAGGTTCATCCAAGCTTGAAAGTTAAAAAGGTTCACATTTAATGAATTACTACCCTGTTTGTGCTACAATTAATATACATTGTTTTTCTTCTCTGTGTCCTTATGGGTGATATTGACATAGCTCAGCATAATTGCGCATGGCTCAGGCAGCATCTTGCTACGTTTGAAGTGCCTGACAATGATAAGGCGGTAATCTTTGTTGTGAGTGCTGATGCTGCATTCCCGTTTGAGATTTTCTACTCCTGGGTTACGTTTCCTGCTGTCGATGCGGATGATTAAACACTCAGTGACTTGGTTGGGCCCCTTGTCAATTCCTGGGGCCACTTGGCCATTCTTGGTCGGTTTCATGCAACATCCTAACTTTTTACGAGTCACTATTGACGAATTACGGCAACTCTATTCCTCTGGGATTTAAGTACTTAGGGCTCTGGCGCAATATGTTACTCGCAACCTCCAGGTGGGGGCACCTGGGGTTGCTGCGCATCCAGCTGGACTAGCCGGGATGAAGATTAGTCTCGTCATGGTTAATTCGGTTATGGACAAGCGCCCCCAGGATCAGGATGATATGTCTTATTGGCTTGCTGAGAAATTTGACCAACTGGAAGCAGTATTTCCGAATACAACTCCTCTGGGGAAACACAGGATCCTAACCATTAGTTTGCAGAAAGACTTGGTGCCTGAGGTAACCAATTGTGAAAGTTGGGGTAAAATATTTGCAGCTGTGTATTCGAAGTGCTTCGGCACACCGTCTATGACTGTACTGCCCTCCATGATCAAGCGTGTTCAGGATCAAAACGGACCGGAGGCGGCTATCGAGTTGGGTATGGGGCTTGTCAGAGGGTTTGATGTAGTTTCTGATCTGATCCTTGCCAATGTCAAGGGGGATGCAGTGAACTTTCAGGTGTCTAATGCTTTGCGCCTTGTCCCAGATGCCGAGAAACCCCAAAGGTTGCTGAAAATAATTGCGGAGGCTGATAAGACCAATGGCCGCAATAGCTTGGGTGTTAAGCCTTTTGCTAAAACAGCAGCGCAACCGCAAACGCAGATGGCTAAGGCTAATGAAGACGACCGACCGAACTTTCCAAAGCAAAATTGGTAGGGTAAAAAACAGGGGGAGCAGCAATAGAATAAGGGGTCGCGTCTTGCATCACCGGTTGAGGTGACTGTTTAACGCACATATGATTTGCGCGACCGCACACACCCCTACCGACTCCTAGCCCCTAAATATATATAGAAAACACAGACACTCACATTGCACATTCTTAACTTGCAATGTAAAGGCATGTGTTGTGAAAGCATATTTGTGGTAAAGGCTTGTGTTTTAAAGCCAAAGCATGGTAAAGGCATTGTATGGTAATGGATGTATGGTAAAGGCATTACGTTATAATGCCGCTTTGTAAAGGCTGTTTCCCTTCTCTCACATCAATCTTCCATATTCCATTTTCCGCCCCTCTTACCTCCACCTTTCCTAGTTTTCATCTCAGCTCACTCTTGCTCCTGTTTCATCTCACACTACTCTAGGAAATTAAAAGCTCGACATCCGCAGAAGGCATGTGGTCTGGGGATAGTTGTCAGCCAGAATGCCTCACCATCCCATAGACACCCTGCTCAATAATCTGGGTTTGTTGTCCTTCATGCACCTCCTCACAAATCAAAGACAAGCCATAGATTCAGGGCATTCTGCTGCCTGCACCTCAGAATTACAGACACCCTGTGCATGGGTACATCCGTGAGGTGAGGTGGGTGCAGTTACTGGGCATTACAAGGTGTAGACTGAGGACACCTTCAGAAAAGAGGAATTACATGGGAAATCAGGAATATCACACCCTAGTTCCCTTGTAATTTCCTATTTCTATACGAAATTGCACCCAGTAATCTCAGCTATTATCAGTGCCTGAAATTTCTGATTCATAAGCACTAATTCAGTGGAATCAACACAGATTGTGTAACCCCAATTATGCCAGTTACCTACTGGTCCCATAAGGATTACATTGGAAATTGCAAAGAGGCCCTCAGAGAATTTTCTCACTGCAATTTCATTCATCTTCAGGCAGCAGAGAAAGTGAAAATGCACTGTCCATGCAAATGGGTTATTAGCCACACCCGAGAAAGGCTCTATAGCTTCCATGTAAGGACATGCGCAGAATGGGGGTCTATCCAGCCCTCCCTAACTCCTGCTTTTGAATGTGTCCTTTGCTCTTGCAGCTAAATGGCAACAATAAACAGTGGTAATCAGCACCTTGGAGCAGCTGTGGAGATGCTGGTTACACCTTTGCATGACAGCATCATGTTAATTCAATAGTGTGTGTATTGCATTTCAGATTGTCTATTTTACCAAATAATAATATTTGAAGTTTTTTGGACAGTCTAATAAATTAAAATGTTCCAGTTCGGGTGGTGCACTGGAAAGTGAACAGGACGCATTAGCACCCCGCTTTCTTTCTGTTCCTGGCACTACGTTTGCATCTCAGGGGTTACATAGGGTGTCCCTGTGTTCACAAGGGTACCTTTAAGGATATCCATGGAAATTATTCCTGCCCTGGCATTAGTCTCCCATATGCTTTAGCATCTCTTTTTTGGACTTGCAATTAAGTGCTAAAAACGAAATCAACCTTTATCCGGTTAAAGGAAATCCTGCTCAAAAGTAGCTCAATTAGTATTCCAGCTCACCAAAAAGTCTGTCCCTCAAGGGTGGGATTTCCAGTTGCAGGAGCATTGGTTTGCCATTATGAAGCCTTAAGGCATACATTTCGTGCAATATAAATATTTTACTAACTCGGTAAAGAGTGGGTGGCGGCTGAGGACTGCAGGATCCCACAGAGGCCACAAGAGAGTCCCCCGCTGTTGTGGAGGTTCTGTTTTTCCTCCTCCCTTCATTTTTTTTTTAGAAAAATCCTTTCCAACTTTTCAATTCATAAAGCTGTCACAGTTTTAAAAACAAAGTTTTTAGAGCCTAAACACAACTTTGTGATTAATTGCCATTTAAAGGCCCTGATTATGGGTTGAGTTGAACAGATTCCCTGTATGAAATTCGCTCCACTCAATCATGAGTAGTCTATCGTTCCTACACCTTGATTTACCACGTGTTGGGACACCATAACGTATTTTTCCGGATGGAAAATCCTGCTGGTAAATTCAGATTAAGAAAGGACTGCATTGGAGTCTGGACCTATTTCCCAGCCCTGCCTCACTCTCAAGAAAAGTGTGGAGGAAGTATATAGTGGTCTCCCACAATTCAACATCTTCCTTTTCCCCTCCCACCCTTCCCATTACCTTATCGCCCCACACTGAAGTACCTGCACATTTTTACCAGCTGCTCAGAGCAGGTGTTAAATGTGTGTTACACCTCTCTGAATAGGACACACTGTGAAGAATTCTGCCCCACAATTCCGAGTGTCGACAATTATTCTCCATTCCAAGGGGTTTAACTCAGAATTGCATGGTTCTGGTGAGGTGATACCATAGGATACCGTAATTTATGGGTGCAGAGTTTGCACCCTAATAGTACTAAGCAAATCAGAGTTGGGGATAAAGGAAAATAAGTAAGGCATTGAAAGGTCACACAAATACACAATCAAGCTGGCAGATCACTTGGCAGCAATGCCGGGCTGGCTGTATCGGGCTGGGTGAGGGCTGGTTTTGTTACTGGCGGCCGGTTTTGGTACTTGGGCTCTTGTGATTAATGTATCTGTTGGCCGGAGATCAGAGTGCTGTCTAGTGGCAGTTTTGACCCATTTAAAGTAGAGCAGAGGGTTAATATGCCTGCTGCAAAGAACCTGTACCATGCATTTGACAGACCAGGATTTTATTTGCATAGCTCAGTGGCTTACAGCTTTTGTTACAGAGACTCATTTGTAAATGTGCAGTGCAGTTCGTAAATAACAATTACAATCCTAATCTTAACATCACGAAGGAAGGCTGCACCTGGTGTTCCTGGGATTTAGAGAACCAGGGGAGTAAGGTAGAGCAGCTCTCAGTTGAGGGGGAAGAAGGTAAAAGGGTAGAGATGGTTGCTCTGCACTGTGCAGTGGTGAATGCCCGTTCCATAATTAAACACAGTACTGAAATCTGTGATTTAACCCCTTCGACGCTGATGACGAGCTGGGCTCGTCATGAGGTAGCCTCCTGCTACGCTGATGACGAGCCCAGCTCGTCACGTAACATGCGCTTTGAAAAATCTCAGCGTACGAGCGGAATTCCGCCCGCACGCATGCGGTTAATCGAAGGTGCTAAGCTTGTCTGTTTTTTCTTAACGGAGACATGGGCCGTGGAGTCTCTGGGTCTGACTTGGTAGTAGCCATTCCTTCAAGGTACAGTATAGTGATATTAGATTGTACAGCAGTGCTTAATGTGCAAAAAATAAGTTCCGGGGCTCAAGGTATTTCTCGTGGGTACACTGCAGTTGGTGCAACCCGCAAGTCACTTTAAACTTCTGGTTTATGTCTGAGTTTTATCATTTTTTACAGATAAATGAAACGGTTAAATGCTCCACTAATGAGCCTTGATATAACTTACACACATAGCACCACCATGTGGTGGATTTTAATAGGTGCCTGTGTTTATAAATAAGTGCTGGTGCCAAGCACCAGAAAACACCAGCACAAATTAAGCACTGGTTCTGAGAGGAGGTGGCATTGCTATCACTTTTAGAGACCAGTGGAGCTGCTCCTTAGAACACATCATTACCACAGCTCTGGAGGGCTGTGAGTAGAGTAATTTTAGAATTAGGAGGAACCTCCCCTACGTTTTGGAGGGATTACTGGTATATCTCCCGCCAGGGCCGAGGATAGTTTCTTGAAAACTGGATCCAGATATTGGAACCCTTTATCTCCTGCTATAAATGTACCATCTTGGGGGATTTTAATTTCTATTTGGAAGGAAGCTGCAATGGCACCAGAGCCCTTGCCCATTTTATGAATAGCTTTGGTTGTCATCAAAGGGTGGATTCCCCTACACATGCAGCTGGTCACACGCTGGATGGAATTTATACCAATTTTATGGATCTTTTAATTAAAGACTGCCTGCCCCTCAGCTGGAAGGATCACCTTTTATTTTTTTCAATTTAAATATTTTAATAATAATAATTAGGGTGCACACTACCGAGTAAACCACATGCAGGTGCTAAGAACTAACAGCGAAGCGAACCAGCCAGCATTTTATCAGAATTTGCAGAAAAGCCCACTCTTGCGGCTCGGCAGAAGTATAACAAGATTCCTCCATTAGGATGTGTAATGGGAGCTGGTTCCAGAATTTTGTATCTACTTAAGAAAATCCTTTTTTTTTTTTGGTTTCAAAAACATCTTTATTGAGAAGTTGCACGGTACATCAGTGTTATGTAAACCACAATTCCAATGTCGTAGCAATTAGCATATAATTAACACCTTCCTGTATCAGCATTGTAAAGTATTAACCCCCCCCCCCTGGTAACTTTGCCCTTATTCAATACCCAGCATTATACGAAGTCCGGGTAATGACGGTACAGCATTTTGACACATTGTACAGGTAATGATCTAGTCCAGCATGTATAAGGTCTTGATGACATCAGGTACGGAGATGACCTAGCTATTGTTTGGAACAGCTATATATCAACAGTAACTCCTTCTGTATTATTATGATATTTAGGGGTCACAACTCAGCAACCTGCTGATGTATATCCGCAGCACTGCCTTTGCGCAGGATTTATCCCACACTCAGCCCTCCGTGCGGCGGCTGGGAGGGAGCTACGGTTCCAGTTACATCTCCCAGTGTCTGGTCTGTTCTCTCTCAGTCCTCCTCACTGTTCGCTTCTAGCGCAAGAAGGTAAGAAGTGAACGGGCACCATATGTCTTTTGAGCGCGACGTAATGGGTAACAATTCCGCATAATAATGCATGTGGTCTTGCCAGGTGGTCATAGTGTATACCCAATCTTTGAATTTAGGCGCACGGCCCCATCCCCATCTACACGTCACTTGGCTTTTCGCAAGAAGCATACTCATTGGTAAGAATTTTTGGTGTACAGTATTTATATCTTGAGTGAGTCTCAATAGGGCTACGAGTGGGCATGGCATCATCTGGACCCCTATCATGGCCGAAAGTCCTTCAAAAACCTGCGCCCAGTAATGAGCTATCCGTGGGCAGCTCCACGCCAAGTGTGAGAAGTCCGCACCCTCCCTCCCGCACCGCTCGCATCTGTCATTACCCATGAGGTGAAATCTGTGTAGCCTAGTAGGGGAATGGTATAAGCAGTGTAAAAATTTGAAATGTATAAGGTGTAGTCTGCTGTTGCTTGTGATTGCCTTCCGTTCGCGCGCAACTAAGCTCCCACTGGTCATCTGTTAATGGTTCATTGAGATCTTTGTCCCATTCCTGCCTGGCCCGAGGGACCCGGGGGATGCCGCCTGCGTGTGCTTGTACAAGAGGGATATCACATGGTGGTGAGTTTCTTTTGGTAGTGGGGCATGTAGGGGTGCAAAAGTATCAGGTTCTTCAGGGAATGCGGGAGTTGAGCTGGATGGATCATTATGTGGTAGGATTTGCTATACAGGGTGAAGAGGAGGGAAAAAAACTGGGATTAGATGTAGGTTATCATAAAACAAAGGCTCCTGTGGGCACTTAATGAAGTAATCTCAATGTATATGGGCACAATGGCAATATATTGGGTTATAGTGATATTGGAGAGAGAAGGAAGCAAATACACCTCTGATTGTTTTGAATCAAAAATATCTATATAATCCTTGAAAGGAAATACTGTTACAAAGTAATACATTCGAACATATAGTTCTGAGTGAAAGGTGTCCCAATGGAAAACGGAGCCTAGAAAATTAGTGACATATATGTGAAATATATACAAGGTTTCCATGCTTCATATAAACAACCATTAACATTTATATGTACAGTGGACAGCGCTAGATACAAAGATCAGTGCTGGTAAACAATGGTTCTTTATGCACCTTGTCCACGGCGTTTCGACCCTGTGTGCAGTGTAGGGTCTCTTTCAGGACCTATTATCGAAGGGACACCTGAAGGGTAACGGACCAGCTCGTGTGGAGGGTGTGGCACCGTGCAAGGGATAAGAAAAAGATACTCACATGGGTCCCAACCGGGAGCCCCAAGTGTGAGGTGAGTGGGGCGCCGGCTATTACCTGAATGCGCACAATGTAGGGCTCCACGTGTGCGGAGGATGGCACGATCAAAGTGCTGTCAAGACGGGTCGATTTCTGATTCTGAGCGTATGAATGGAAGCAGGCTACTTCCTTCTGTCGTCAATCACGACGAGGCAATACTTTTATCATATGAAGGGTGAGAATATTCTCACTTCGGTGTCTCTTATGGCGAATGAATCAACTGCAGCCTGTGGCAATCCTTCCAAGTGGCAGGACAGCGTGTGTCTTGGACAGACACACACTGTCCTGTGTTGACAACACCTTAACATTTGACCTCCAGGTCAAGAGGACAGTGAGCTCCTGCTTCTGGATCGTCAAGTACCTGAAAAAGATTTTGTCCTTCCTCCCAGAGGAGCTTAGAGTATCATTGGTCATTGCGCTCATAACATCTCGCCTTGACTACTGTAATGCTCTGTGTTTGAACGCTAACCAGTATTCCCTGAATAAACTTCAGGTTATTCAGAATGAGGTGGTATAACTGGTTTTGGGAGTTCCCAAACGTCAATCAGTGAGGGCGGGGCTGAGGCCTCTTCTTTGGCTCCCACTGAGGAAAAGACTGTTGTTCAAAGCCCGTGTTTGGTTTGTAAGCCCCTAAATCATCAAGGCTCTGACAATTTGAGAACCATGTTCAGTTGGTATCGTCCTAGTAGACAGTCATCTGGTCAGTTATGATCCTCCGCTTCAGGAAAGCGAGCTGGGGTGAGCGGGCATTCTCTGTGGCAGCTACCAGGCTATGGAATACTCTCCCGGTACACATTTCTAGCATTGCTCATACGCTGTATTTCGCAAGAACGTGAAAACATGGGTTTTTTCCCAATTATAATAGATTCTTGGTTCTCCCCAGTATTCTCTCACTGCTTTCAGGCCTTTGGTTTAATGAGCTCTATAAATGCACATTTGCATTACAATACATTAAACAGTGAGCTATGAACTGCCATCAGAGACCTGCATGAAAGCTGCATGGCACAGGTAAGAAAGGTATGTTTATTCCAAGTCTTTAATTATCCTAATGTTGCTAAAAAGGGTGTGCTTGAGTAGAAATAAATTCTTATTAGTAAAGCCAACCCTAACCACTGTTTTACGTTCTGAATCCTGAGTTTGTGTTTCTCAACAAACAAGCACTTTTAAAAAATGCCTATAAGTATGGATGGCATGTGAATCTTACCCCTTGTTGTCTCCTTTGTGTTTGTAACGTTTGTTTTCTATAAACTGATTTACAGTCAAATGTGATTCCTTGTCTCTGTATGTGTGTGTGTGTGTGTGATGTTTACGGGCTCCGACACTCTACAGTGGTATGAGAGGTGCTATAAAACAAACTAAATACTTGTGAGAGAGGGGCTTTGGAAAGATGAGAAGGCACTGTTGGAGGGTGAGAGTGAGGAATCATTAAAGAGCCCCCCAAAAGTTTGTTTTATCCCGTTGCACTGTAAGGTTATCATTTACTATGTTTAAAAGCTAATACAATTGAAACTATACTGAATACTATGCTGTAGAATGCATTATTTTGGCAATTTTTCCCCAAATGTTCTTGGTGGAGAATCTCCCAAATCCCCCCCCCCCCCCCCCCCCCCCCCCCCCCCCCCGCTTGACAGATGTATTGCTGCAATGGAACATAATCGCACATTGGTTTGCAAATATTAAACAAATTAAACAAAAAGTAAAATGAAACCACTTCCTGGAACTGCCATGCTGTGATTCCTGGCAGGTTGCAAAAGTGATTTGTTCTGCAAAAGTGAAGGCCTCAAACCAGAAAGAAGCTGAGGTCCAGCAACACTGGGAAGCAAGACAGGCCAATCTAGAAGCACGCCAGAATCCACAGCCTGCAGGCCAAGCTGAGTCCTGCTTGATGGAGGGTGGAAACCTCAAAAGGTGTTGCTAAGCAACAACTTAGCTGTTAAGACAAGTTGAAACATTTAAATGTTTCAATGTTGAAACATTTAACTGTTTCAATTTTGCTCTGAGTCCTGCTGCCTTCCCTGCTCTTCTAAGGAGAGAGGAATGAAAATAGCTGGTGCTCAGATTCCTGTTTCTTCCTTTGCAGCCTCTGAGGCCAGAGATCGCAAAGGAAGTGCTAAGGATCACAAGGGACAAGCTAGGAGTCGTAAATCCGACCCCTGGTGACCCATAAATGACGTTCATGTGAACACCTGGTTGTTTCTGTCAGTTTATTTAGCTCTGGTTATGAGTTCTTCTTTTAGCCCTAGTAGCTGCGAGATGTCTGTTAACTGTGTGCTTTATAAATATTTTCATTCATTTTCTGCAGACTAATCATTGAAAACAATTTGGCCCAGATGTACGAAGCCTATGTGCTATCGCAAACACCTTAATTCGCAGAATAGGGCTGCTTGCTACCACAAAAGACCTTTTCTGATGTATGAAACCCAAACTGCGATTTGGGAACACATTACAAAATCGGAATTTGGGTTTACAACCAAATACCGATCCTTTATTTGGAAGGGGTGTGTTTACGGCATCCCTTACAATTACCAAATTGTAGTGGTATATATTAAAATTTTGCAACTGATGGCAAGGCATTAATATTTCACCACCTCCTCAGAGAAGGTGGTAAGCCATTTTTTTTTTTTTAGATCAACCAGTGGCCCAACTGTTCTTTTTTTATTGATATGCATCCCTTTTTCCTGTAAGGAAAATTGACACAATGCTTATTGTAATTGCTTTCGTTAAAAGCAATCACAGACATAGCGGTCTGCTGACCGCAAAAGTCCACTATCCCTGTGATGGTATCATTCCTAATGGGTCGCAGTTATTCATATTCATGAGGTAGTTCAGTTTGGGACCCACTAGGAATCATAAAGTTAAAAATCTAATTGTAATGCATAAGGATTAGGAATTTCTTAATTGCAATTCAGAAAAAATCGTAATTTGGAAATTGCTATTCCCAATGTTGGTCAATCGACTTTCTGACAAGGCTACAGAATTGAGGTTGCTCTTCTAGTGGTCGTAGAGGTTGTCAACACTCTCATGAGATCCTTATAGAGCGACTAGAGAAGGCTGGGAAAGCTGGCACAGCACACTGCTGGTTCAAGTATTTTCTATCAGAGAGGCAGCAAGCAGTCTAACATCCACCTTTTATTTCAAGACGCAAGGACCTGAGATATGGTGTCCCTCAGAGTTGAGCCCAACATTGTTTATTATTTATATGGCTCCACTGGGGAGGGTTGTTGAACAATGGAGCTTAACCTTGTATTATATACAGATGACACCCAGCTGGTGCGGTCATGTCCGCAAAAATAAAATACGGTTGTGGAGAGTTTCCACAGCTGTTTGATCACGTTTCCAAACTAGATGAAATGAAGTTGTCTTAAACTTAACTCAAATAAATCTGCCCTAAGATGCAATCCACTAAGCAGCTGCATCGACTTCTCACATTTGACATCTGATCAACAAAATGATCACATTTAAAACCATGATAATTTCCTTTAGAGCACTGCCCCAAAAAGCTCATTTGTATCTGCAGAGAAGAGTCAAGATTCACACTCATGTAAGAGCTCTTCGCTCCGCTAATGGAGTTAGGTTATGCATCCAGAAGATTCATAAAAAACGGTCGGGTGGCCGGCAGCAAGTTTTTGGAACTCTGCCAATCATTGTCTTTTCAAGGAATTATTTATAGTTTATAGTCTGCTTACTGGTATGAGTCCTGGGGTACGTCCATTCAAAACAGCTGTATGCGATACACGTGGATTTGTATTCATTAATTTATTCATTCACTCAATGTAAGCACATCTGGCCCTTTGAGACTCATGCCCAATTAAACAACATTGTATCCAAGAGTAAATGTTTCTAAATTCTGTTTGTGTTTTGGATGATTCTATAATTGCTTACAAAAATGAGAAAACTCGAATAGTTTAAACTTACTTGTTTAAAACCTTACAATTCAGCACATTCATTGGACTTACTAATGGTGATAATCTACCTCAATGTACATAATACAAACTCTCAGCAAATAGCACCACTGATTTCCCTTTACTCTAGTATGACCACTTTATGTATTGTAAATGTTACTGTTTTCTAAGTTGGCAAGTTTGGGATTGCTTCTCTTTAATATTTTCTTGTAGGCTTCTTGGCAAGCAGCATACTTACAAGAAATTGGATAAGACTATGCATGTGATAAATCCGAAATACATCAATTGCAATAATGCAATCAATATGGAACATGTGAGTCTGCTAAAAGCAAGGATTAGGCACAATGATAGACTTAATTTGTGACCAGGATTCAATGATGGCTTAGTACAGTGTTGTACAGTGCATGGAGGCCCTTGGGTTCCATTTTGGAATCCAGGGCGCTGGAAAGGCATATGGACTTGGAGGAGCCATTTCAGACATGTTTATGGGTTTCCTGCATTCATGAGAGCTGGGGGGGATATACACACTAGAGGACGGGGTGATAGGCTGTCCTATGCACTTTAAAAGGGCCTTTGAGTTTGAAAGGGTCACTGGTCAGTATTGCCTGGGCACATTGTCGGATATATGATGGGCCTAATCAGGGAAGCATTGCAGAGTCAGGTAATCATAAAGAGCAGGGTTGGGGGCTTTTGTAAAAATGTGTTAGGCATACATCAGTGAGGCAGACATACAGGTCTGAGCCTCGAGTCACTCTCATGACCTGTGTTGTGAAGCTATCAAGATTGGATTCACTCCAGCTGTGACAGACTGCTCCCTGGGCAAAAGGCAGGGCAGAGGAGTGGGCACTTCAAAGGAGGCGTTGGTGTGGAAATGTTTTTATTTGAATCAGTTCAACCAATAACTTACAAGAGGGGCCTCCAACTCTGTGTCTTGTTCTTCTCTAGGCAAATGGATCTTTGCCACATTTTTAGAATGGAGCATAAGTCGAAAACACCCCCAATTTAGTTCAGTCAATGATTGTTTGAACTAGTTCAAAAACCTTTACTTATTGGTAAAAGATTAGCACATTGTGTTGGGCTCTTATATTTAAATTAATAAACTAGGTCAATTTGTTTACAGAAATATCAAGACAATCATAGTTAGGATGAATCAAGAAAAATTATAGTGTGTTCCATAAATGAATTTAATTCCCAATTCTACTCTAGCGGATCATTACCTACCAGAACTCATGAAGAGTTCTTTCAGAAAAGAGAGAGATTAAATGGAGCATTGAAAAAGAGTCAAGTTGAAGTTGAACTCCTCATGAAAAGTAGTTCTAGAAACAGCCCAGCCTCTTCACTCAAATTGTATCAGAACACAGTTGTGGTGACAACTGTTCAAAGTCAAGCTAAGAAAATAGTCCTAGCAGTAGTTATAACCGTTAAAGAAATGGACAACCACAAAGTAGTAGTTGATAGAAATCACTGTTAGCAGTAGTTCACCGAAAATGGGGCAAAAAGTGCTATGAGGAAAATGGATAGTCGCAGAAAAATAGCCTGGACCAGTTTGGGCAGCAAAAAGCTCTGAGTCTGTCTAACTAGTAACAAGTATTTTATAAACACAAAAACATATGGAACAATATGCTGGTGTTAAGTCCTCTTAAGCCAATAAGGAAGGATTGTCCAATGGTCTCCATCGCACCAATTTCTTCTCATAGGCAATGGATCTTTGCCAATGTTTTAGAATGGAGCATCAACCAAAGACATCACAATAAGCATCTTCTTCTTAGTCATTTAGTTAAGTCAATAATGAGAGTTTTGGATCAGTTTGAAAAAATTTATTTATCAATACAAGTTTAGTATGTTGCTTTTGTCTTTTTATTGAATCATAGTAAATCAGATAAATCCATTTATAGAAATGTCAAGAAAAGTCATGGTTAGAGTCAATCCAAATCATTACAGTGTGTTCCATAAAGGAAATTAATCCTATTCTACTCTAAGCAGATTCTAACCTATCCGAACCCATAAAGAGTCCTTTTGGAATAAAGCAAGATTTATAGGATCATTGAAATGGAATTTTATTTGAAGTCAAACTCCCCATAAAGAGTAATTCCAGAAACCTGTCGGAGTCTCTTCTCTCAATTCTGCATCAGCATACAATCACAGTGGTAACTGTCCAAAATTAAGCTAGGAAAATAGTCACAGTACTCGCCAAAATCGTTTAAGATAGACACCTACAAAATAGTAGGTGACAGAAATCACCGTCCACAGTAGTCTACAGCAAATAGGGCGAAAGGGGCAAAGGGAAAAATAGAATGGTCGCAGCAAAATGGCCTGGACCGGACTGCCTTAAATCTAACTAGGAACATGTATATTATTTTTTAATTTTAGTTTCCTTATTTGTAGAGCTTTATATAGTGCTAGCTTGACCAGAGGGCATCAGAGTGCTTCAAGGTGTAAACAGGGTAACACATATGTAGTTTACATAAAACATATCAGGGTAGACACAAAGGCAAAATACCAATACATAGGCAAAACATAAGAAGGTGTAAGGATCAGTGGCAATGCATTTCTGAGGTAGACACAGTTTATGACTATATAATTTGTTTTAGAAGCGCATAGTAGCTGTACCTATTGGGATTGGCATAAAGACATCCTGGCGGTACTTAGGCAAAACGCAGAGGCATTTCTGAGGGGGAGACAGTTTATGAGATTTTTTTCATAGCGTATAGTATCAGTATTAATTTGGTGAGACATAACGAAATAGTGTCTGTACTTATGCGAAATAAATTAATGTATCAGCATCAGTGGCTAATGCAGTATCGAGGTAGCGACAGCATTAATGAATATATAACAATTTACCGATACATCGGCATTGGGTTACATGTGGCGTAAGTAAACAAACATAGAGCCAATGATTAACTTTGGGCTGCGGCGCGTGTAGGTGAAATATAGGAGGGCATTAAGAACATTATCTGAAAGGTTGTTGGGGTAGAACACAACTTATTTATAAATGTATATAATAGAGAGCTGCGACGTGCAATAGAATTGTATGGGTGAGATATTTCACGCGTAGCTATGGACGGGCTTCTTTGTGGTGTGGCGGCAAAAGGGTTTTCCCAGAGAGAATGGTACTAAGGCTAGACTTGACTTTGTGAGTGGCAGCAGGTGCTGTAAAAAGCTTTAGGAAGGTGTGCTTAAATATTTGTTAGTGAGAAGAGTTTCAGTTTCATCTTGAAGTAAGGGACAGAATGATTTTCACGCTAGTCTTGTAGAAGAGCGTTCCAAATTCTTGGGGCATTTCCGGAGAAAGAGCAGGCACGAGATTTCTCTTCTTTGAATTTAGGTGGAATCAGGAGAAGGCTGAGTGAGCTTTGTAGAAGTCTCTTTTCCCAGCTTTTGAGAGCTTATTTGAGAGGTACGTTGGTATATCCACGTGGATAGCTTTGCATGCAGTCTTGAATATGGCTCTTGCCTCTATTGGAAGAAAGTTGAGCTGCTTCAGAGTGGGCATGATGTGGTCATGTCACATCTCTCACTATAGAATTCTGGCCACAGCATGGAGAGTTGCATTCAGGGGGATAGGTATATTTTTGGAATGCCTGTGAACGTTGTGTTACCATAGTACAGCTTAAGGACGATAATGGCTTGAACCAAGGTCCTTAGGTTATCATTGGTTATCAAGGATTTGACCTTTTTTTTTAGATGTTTCAGCGAGTAGAAGGCACTTTTTGCAGAGGTGGTACTATGCTCCTTCATAGTTAAGTGACTACCAAGTGTGATTTCCAGGAATTCTACCGAGTTGGACATGGACAGTATGCAGTTTAGTGCAGTGATGTTGTTTAGCCAGTCTGTTACAAGAAAAATAAAATATCTTTCGGTTGAATGAGGAGGAGCTCTGTTTTGTTGGGGTTGAGTTTGAGGTGGTTGCTAGTTAGCCAGGATTTGACTGTGTGAAGAGTACTATTTAGGTGTTGGATGTCTCTGACTGACGAGATTTTCACGTAGAGTTTGGTGTAATCGACATCGAGGTGATAGACAATTCTAGCTTCTTTTAGAATCACTGTGAGAGGTTCCATATAGAGGTTGAAAAGGGCAGGGGACAGGGTTGACCCTTGAGGGACTGGCGATGTATTTAAGATTGCGTTGTTTAACTTGATTAGCTGTGTGCTCTTGTTCATGAAGGAGGTGCCCCACTGAAGGACAGTTCCATTGATGCCCGCACTCTTTGAGAGGCTGTTTACAAGTATGTCATGGTTGACAGAATTGAAGATGACTGGTAAATCCAGGCGGACTAGGAGGCAAGCCTTCTCTTTGTCAAGAGACCTTTGAAGATCGCCTGTAATGTTCAGGATGGCGGTCACTGTACTGCAGACTTTCCTGAAACCAGACTAGAAGGTGTCATGTAAGTTGTAGTTTTCAATGTGGGTGTTGAGATGTTCAAGCACACATTTCTCAATGGTGTTCACAAGGAGAAGGAGGTTAGTTATTGGTCTGTAGTTATTAAGGTCATTTGGGTCGGCATCTGTATTTTTTTATGAGGGGATGTTACTTGGCTGAGTTTGAGGGGAGATAGTATAGTGTCCTCGATAGGGAGGAGTTGTAAGTACTGCCGGGAGAGGGTCTGAGATGTGAGATGTCGGCTTCATGTTTGCAAGTATTTTTTGGATATCTTTATCACAGACATGATTACATTCAGACCAGGTGGCATTGTTTTTAATTGTAGGGATTTGAATTTGGGGAGCTGTGTCGATGAAGGGGGGTACAGTGTTGACGAGGTGGGGATATGAGCTACATTTAGTAGATGGGGTTTGGAAGGGTCTTTTCTGTAGGAGCCATCATTTATGTAAGGTGGCGGGTTAGGGAGGCTGAAGGGAGAGATTGATAATGGATACTTTTTCAGAGAAAAATGTTGAAAATTCTTCACAGAGTTTGGTCGAGTTGTTAAATTGCAGGTTGAGGGAGGGAGGATATTTGCTGCTTTATGATGTTGAAAAGATCTTTTGGAAACTCCATAAGGCGCCTGGGACAGATGGCTATAAGGCTATTTTCTATCAGGCCTTTGCCACCGAGTTGGGTGACTTTCTGGTGCACCTTTTTAATGGCATGGCTGAGGCCGGGGAAACGTCAGGATCCATGGCCGAGGCCGTAATTTCGGTTATTCCCAAACCAGGGAAGGACCCATCTAAATGCTCCTCATATAGACCAATAGCCCTTCTCAATCTTGATGCCAAGCTGTATTCCTCCATCATTGCGAACAGGCTCCAAGACCTGATGCCGGCACTCATTCACCCGGACCAGTCTGGATTCATTAAGGGACGCCAGACTCACGATAATACCAGAAGGGTGATACACCTAATAGAGAAGGCTAATAGATTTAAGATTCCGGCGGTCCTGGTGGGCCTTGATGCAGAAAAGGCCTTTGACCGGGTGGACTGGGGCTTCTTGTTCCACACCCTGTCGGCCTTTGGCTTCTCGGCTAAACTCCCATCGATGGTCAGGGCAAACTATAGCAGCGCCCCGCTCTAGATTAGCGGTTAATGGCTACCTGTCGGCATTTTTCTCGCATTCGCGAGGCACCAGGCAGGGCTGCCCCCTCTCCCCCCTGCTCTTCGCCCTGAGCATTGAGCCGTTAGCATTCGCCATACGGGAGCACCAGGAGATTCATGGCATTCCCTTCACGGAAGAGCAACACAAGATTACCCTGTTCACTGATGACGTTCTCCTTTCCCTTGTGGACCCAGCGCAAATCCTTCCGCACGTCCAGGACGCCTTGTCGCGCTTCGAGGAGGTGGCAGGCTTTAGGATTAACTATGATATGTCCTATATTCTCAATCTCACGCTTCCCTCGGCAGAGGTGGACCGACTGTGGCCGCTCACGCCGCTGTAGTGGGCTTCTAACTCTATCCTGTACTTGGGGATCCATTTGACTCCCACTATAAGGAAATTGTACTCCGCGAACTTCCCCCCACTATTGGCGAAGGTACAGGGCGACCTCGGCCGCTGGAAACCGATGTACATATCGTGGTTGGGGAGAATCCACGCGCTCAAGATGACCCTCCTCCCCAAGTTCTTATACCTTTTCCAGGCACTTCCTATCCCACTGGAGATGGACGTCTTCCGTCCTCTCAAAACGCAAATGCTTCGTTTCAGTTGGCAGGGGGGACGGGCGCGTTTTTCTTTTACCACTCTCCGTCGGCCGCGCAAAGAGGGTGGAGTGGGCCTCCCCGATATGCACTTATACTACAAGGCAGCGCAGCTACGTGTTTTAGTGGAATGGTCCCAACAGACCTCGGAGAAACATTGGCTGCATATGGACAGGAGTGTAGTGGGGAGAACGATATGGGATCTAGTGCGGAGACCCAAGGGGGATAGGCCCAAGAATGCGTACATTAGTACTCCCATCAGCACTACCTTGAAAGTGTGGGATACGGTATCTGGTGATGAACGATGGACGACATTCCCGTCCCCCTTCACGGCTATACACTTCAACCCAGCTTTTCACCAGCCCTGCGGGAGGGCCCCTTTGATGCATGGAGGGAAGGGGGCTGCGATGCACTCACGCACTTGTTTCATGGCTGTACCCCACTCACCCTTGAAGACTGCATGAGGGACTACAGAGTCCCAGTATCTGAACGGTTCCACTACATCCAGCTGCTCCATTGGGCTACGTCACCCGCGGTCGGAGAGGCGGCCACGAGACCGCCCGCCCCATTCGAGGCTTTCCTCTCCCGGACATCCACTATGAAGGGCGTCATCTCATTCATTTATAACCTTCTTCTCTCTTCCGCCGTATCGCCAAGGCCGCGCTATATGGGACTCTGGGAGGAACTCCTCGGGCGCGATATTTCGGATGTGGAATGGTCGCACCTATGGCGCGACATCGCTGCACACAATCATTCGGCGGAACTCCGGGAAGCACATCTTAAGACTCTCATGGACTGGTACTTGTACCCCGCCAAGTTGCATCGGATCTTCCCGACCTCTTCGGATAGATGCTGGAGGGGCTGCGGCCTTTTGGGCGACTTCCGCCATATCTGGTGGGACTGCCCGATCATCCGCCCATATTGGGAGGAGGTCCTATCCCATATCAAGGAGCTTCTGGGGTATCCGATTGCGGACTCGATGGCTCATATTTTGCTGGGCCTTCGGGACCCAGATCTCGAACATCAGACTAGGGCTGACAAAAAGATACTATGGCTGTGTATTGGAGCTGCCAAGCTCACTCTAGCCGCAGCTTGGAAGAAACCAGAGGCCCCGGCGACTTCCCAGTGGCATGCGAGATTATGGAAGCTGTTGAGCATGGAACGCATGGCGGGTATCTTCTTGGGTAATTTCAAGAACTTCATGTTCCGCTGGGGCCCTTTGGTCCGCTTTCTTTCTAAGGGATTGCCATCAGCAGTATGCCCATCCACGGTACGGGCTCTTCATTTGTTTCAGGTCTGAGTGTGATAACTGGATGAATGAATAAGCGCGGATGTTGCCACCACCACTGGGGGGGGAGAGAGTGGGAGGGGGGGGGTTTCCTGGTTCGTGTTTTTGTGACACCCTGCCAATAGCTGAGGCAACAAGAGGTCTAACGCAATATAGAATGCTCACCTTTTCACTGTTTTCTGCACTCGCAAAGCCACACACCCTGACTCGGTTCCCGACTCTGTGGGGACTCTATATCTATGCTTGGGGGTGTCTCATGCGCCTCTTATGGGCTGAGCCTTACGGTCTAAATGTAGGTGACTTTCCATGCTACATGCCTCTTTGTCATTTGCTTCTATGACTGCCCCCTGCGTGGGAAGCTGTGTGGGATTGTCGCATGTTTTTTCTGTTTCTGTTCTTTCTTTACAACCTCAATAAAAACACCTTTGACAAAAAAGAAAAGATCATTTGGCCTGTTTTTGGACCAGTTCAGTGGTTCCTGGAAGGAGGGGGATTTTTCTCTAATGATGTTTTGGTATTTAGCTCAAAGGATCGCAAGATTACCTTCGGATGGCTGCTGTCTTCACTTTCTTTCCGCTACACGGAGTTGATGCCTCCCCATGTTTAGTTCGTTATTAAACCAGGATCTGGAAGGGATACTTCTAGACTTCTTGACTTTCAGAGGTGCGATTGCTTCAACAAGGTGTGTCATTTTTGTGTTGTAATGGTCGGTAAGGTCATTGGCGGAGGAGAGGCCAGGTGGAGGTCGGATTTGGGAGTTGACAAGAGTTTCTAACTCTGCTTGGGAGATTTGGTGGAAGTTCCTCACCCAACACTTGGGACACATGGGTTTGGGGCAGACCTTTGACTGGAAGGTATTGAGATGGAATAGTATTAGGTGATGATCGGCCCAGTCTGATGGTAGGATAGACTGCAGGGAGAGTATGTTGTGTTTGGAGATGTTTGCGTCAAGGGTGGCTCCCTTGTCATGGGTTTGTTCCTTGCAGTGGTGGGTAAGCTTGTTCGCTTCAAGGAGTGAGGTAAGAGATGGTATTGAGGGATCCTTCACATTGTTCAGGTGTAAGTTGAGGTCCTCTATGATAATATTGGTGCCTTCATTGAGGGAGTTTAGTGATATTAGGTCTACTAAGTCTTCAAGGAATCCAGGATTGTCACCATGAGGGTGGTAGATAAGATGGAATTTGATGTGGATGGGGCCTTTGGAGAGCTACGCTCCTAAGTATTCAAAGGAGGGGAAGGTGGTAGTGTGAAGAGGTGTAGAGCAAAGCTTGTGTTTGTGTATAATGGCTACTTTGCCCCCCGATACCCTGGTGGTCACTGTAAATGATCGAGAAGCCCTGGGTGATGAGGAGGTCGATGAATGATCTGTTAGTCAAGTTTCTGTGAGAAAGCATATGTTGATGCTGTGTTGAAGGACAGTGTCTGCTATATCCGTGGCATGTCTAAATTCAGGAGCAGTCAGTGGGGCGAAGATGGCAAATTCGCTATGGGATGGGTGGGCTGAATGGTAGTTAGTCGAGGGGGCAGCCTAGGTGGCCGAGCGGTGTATAGGGTCCTATTCGAGTTGAGGACGAACGGGATCCTATGAAGGTCTGGCTGATTTGGGGCACTGTCTGAGGTGTTGTTAAGCGAATCAACCGCCCGATGTGGCAGTACCGCTGTGCTGTAATTGGTATTGGGTTGTTGGGGCATGCCAGGTGTTGTTTACTTAGGGGTGTGGGTTGTGAGGATGGGATGAGTGTGTGAAGCAGGATCGGTGTTCGGCTTAGGTGCAAGTGGGAGGGGCATAGAGTTATTGGCCCTAGCATTGCCGTGAAGTGAGAACATTTCTTCAAGGATAATATTGATTTTGAGTTCAAGGTGGGCAAATGTGAGGAGCAGTTGGGAGGCAGCTAGGGTTTCCATAGGGACGGGAGAGTGTTTGAATTTATCAGAGTCTAGGGTGGGGCCTGGGAAGAGCCCCTGCCAGTTGGAATAGGTGGATTGAGCGGGGGTGAGTGCAGGAGATAGTCCTAGGAGGGCAGTAGATCAGCACAATGGGGAGGGGGAAGGCAATTCTGACAGGGAAGTCACAATGTCACAGATATCAGAGGTGGGCGGACTGAGAGGGGTAACTCTTAACCCTCATGGATCTGATCTCTGGCGGAGGAAAGGGGTGCTTGTTTTAAAGGGGGTTGGGAGTGGAACTGGGAGCATGGGGTGGAGAGACCGGAAGGCGTTAGTGAGGTTGGTTCACTGTGAGAGAGGGGGTGGAACTAGGACTGGCTGTCCATAACTGGGCTAGCTCTTTGGGGGGAAGGAGGGGGTGAGAGTGGGATCCAACAGTGATGTAGTACAGAGCGTCGGGGAAAGATGGCTAGGTTTTGTTCTGAGGCTTGGATTAGGTTGTTCCCCGATCTGTAAATGGTAATGGATACTTCTCCTCCGAAGGGCTGCGATGGGCAAATGTCGAGCTTTGTTCTATAGGGGACTTTGGTAGTGTTGGTGACGTGAAGGTTCTGGCAGAAGTTCATTCGCCATTTGGCAGGTTTCTTGGTGAAGAAGGTGAAGTCCATCTTACGGCCTCCATGGGTTGGATTGTAACAGAGGTATGTTATTAGTGTTTCTAGATGGTCTTTGAGAAAGTTGTGCTTGAATTTTTTTGCAGAAGATTTGGAGAGATTACGTGGAAATGTAATGCAGAAAGAGTTAGATCTGTGCTTTTCCATGATAGAATTGCAGTGGGCCACTGGTGAAAGGTACTACTGCAGTATCAACAGATTAGGCAGTCAGAGTAGCCAAGGGTTCCTAGGATGCCAGGAAAGTGGGGGAACATTTACTGGCATGGGGTTGTACAGATAAGGGGTGTAGTGAAGACAGAAGGGTGCCAGCATCCACATAGAGTCCCTGGGTATAGTACCAAGCCCTGACGAGGATATCATTTTACTTCAAGTAAATCTTGTGGTTCAATAAGGCAGCAGTCTCCGGTCACTGGGTATTGGCGAAAGCATAGTAATTAGTGAATAGAAGCAATTCTGCTGGTTCTAGTCTTTGATGTAGTGCTTTAGGAGACTGTTTTAACAAAACAATTATATTATATAACTATATTATAAACACAAAAACACATGCAACAATGAGAGCTAATGTTATGTCATGTTGAGACAATGAGGACGGATCGTCCAATGGTCTGCTGCTTCTTCTTTCATTGCCACGGTAAACAAACAAAGTCGGAAAGATCCTATCTACAAGTGTCAACTTAGTTGATAAACATTCATGTGCATTAGCTTTACTCTGAGTTTCCACGCGAACCCCTCAGTCTAATACTTAGCTATTCAGTATTCCACAGTATGAGAATGAACTATTCTAAAGCAGAAACATTCTATTTGCAATCTACAATATTAAGTCATGAGATTCACGTCTTCACATAAGCATTATTGTTTAATGTACTACTCATCATTGTGAATATGTGCAGCTAAACTATTTAAATAATATGAGACACGTAGCTTAGAGAAAGAAAGAATACTTTTTAAAGTCAGCATATTCAACAGATAACACGTCTAAGCAAGTAAAGTGTCAATCATTTATCAAATAAAATTACATCGTTTAGCATTTCCTAAAATCATCCATTTATTAAAGAAGAAAATTAAC
This sequence comes from Lissotriton helveticus, assembly GCF_964261635.1. NCBI lineage: Eukaryota > Metazoa > Chordata > Amphibia > Caudata > Salamandridae > Lissotriton > Lissotriton helveticus. The sequence goes on from NC_136059.1 coordinate 1,936,299,577, forward strand.
TGAAAGGTAGATCGTGGAAGAGGCCTTGTCTGGCTTAGCGGTGAAACTACGATAGAAATGAGTGTTTACTGCTGAAATCATGCTACATGTTAATTTTGCACATTTAAGCAAGGCACATTTCCCACATTTCATTTTATTCAACAATTTTGTGTTAATGTCTACTGTAAATTATGGCACATATTTTAAGCTAAATTTCCATGCTCTTTCAATTCCCCCATCTTATGGTTATCTTAACCATCACACAAATTCATTTGCCATGTGTGTCCATTCGTTTCAGAGTGCACATTGGTTAGCCGTTGAATCCTGTCTTTCATTTCAGACATCTATACCCCAGTGACTTATGTAATCCAAATTCAATTCATTACACTTTATTTGACAAATTGTCATAAAAGCAATGTATAAAAACTGTAAAAAAATGTAATAAAAGTATAAATTCAAAGAGAATACTTTTTACATAAAAAATATCAACAGGTATGAGAGTCAATGCGTTGCAGCATACCAGTAAAATATGATAATAAAATTCGTACAATTTGTTTAAAACAAACATACATACTGCAAGCATAAAAGGAGCAGGAAAGAATCTATGTGACCCAAATCCATGTTTTAGTATAAGCTGTCCTGTGACCGACAGTCAAATTGTAAAAATAGCAAATAGCGGAATGGTATCAAAATATACTGTGACTGCAAGGGCTATTGCACCCATATTAATACCCAGCAAAAAGGAATAAACTCCTAAGGGATGGAATTAAAAATAAGACTGGAAACACAACACTGTTCCGCTCAATATCAGAGAGACTGTCAGCCTATATTGGCTAGAAATGTAGAATTAAGAACAATTCCACTGCCCAGCATATCCAGGTGGCATTCAAATAGCTACAAAGTATGGGTTCATATCATTCACATAACGAAAAAGTATTGAATATCGATTGGCTATTTATGACAGCCAAGGTATTATGAAGATCAAGTGGTGGGTGACAGGGCCCTTCTCTAATAGGCCACATTTGGTCCAAAAACTTTCCAACTGCACACGCAGAGACTAGGTTGGGGTCTGATCTAATAATTCTAAGAGCAGCATGGCTGCTTCGTGTCCCCCTTAGCCTGCAGGTTGCTTTAATCCATGTTAGGCGTATGCCGGCACACCCAATGCGGGCAAATATTACATGTCCAACTGATTCAAGAGAAGTATGCATGTCAGACACTAAACATCTACATCAGGAGTCCAGCGATTGAGAAATGTTTTGAGAGGCAGTGAGCAAACCCTGAATTGGAAATATAGTATTTGGTCTAAGGGCTCCATGATAGCTTCCCAATAAGGTTCTAAAAAACGGGTACATTTGAAATCATAGAAGTTTTGAGTCGGGGGCAGCCAATACTTCCTCAAACCGCATGTTCATCTACCCTGAGCCAGTAACCTTTCTTTAACAACTCGGTCATCAAGGGCGGGCTACAGTAGGGTTGTCCCAACATTTTCTGAGTCCTATGGCCAATAGAAGTTTTTGGTCTTGTCTTAGCCAGAGTCTTTTGTGGAATCTATCAGCCTCCATCACATCCCTTAGGGCCATGGCGTACTGAGCTAATTCCTGTTTCAGCCATAACCTTCTACAAAACAGCAAGGGACAGAGTCTAGCTCTATCTGCCAGCGTGCACTGGCCCATATCCATCATCAGGGGCTTAAGTGGGGTGCTTTGTGGAATTCGGACATAGTTCCTTAAGAATCTATTCTCTGAGCTGGTAAGTGGGACAAGTTTGGAGAATCCCCACAACTCCAAACCATAGAGAACTGAGCTGACTGTTTTGCCATCATATATCTGTAATACCGGTGCTATTGGTTTTGTAAAAGAGCTGCTAAGTTCTCTAGCAATAGCACCTGTAATTTGTCTATGTTTAAAAACCAGAAGTTCCACATGGGGTTTCCATGAGAGGTAAGAGGATAAGATGATGCCCAGATAGAAGTACCTCAACACTTTCAGGGGTGCGCCTCCCAGCTCAAGCCTACCTCTAAATGATCTGTGTATGTTAAAAACCAAGATCTTATGTCTTTGCGGAGTTTATTTCTAAACCACAAGTGGTGCAATGTTCCACAATATGGAATACTGCGTGTTGGAGTCCACTTTGGATTTTCAAATTCAGTAAGGTATCAATTGCCAATAGCAGAATGGATGTTTTGTGCCTGCCAGGGGCGGTGCGTCGATTGAAAAAGAGGACAGATAATGAACAACATCATTAAGATATAGAGAAAACAGGGTGGGCAGTAGAACAAAGCAGAATACCTGATCTATTGTGGATGTTTCCTAAAGCCTGCCTGAATGAGGGATATGATGGCACTACCAACGGTCTATTCCTCAATCTTGTTCAATCGGGCAAAGATTTTCTGTACAGTCGATCAAGCTGATCGGCCTGTAATTGGCTGGATGGGATCTATCCCCCTTCTTATATATCGGGATGACCTCTGCTCCATTCCAAGAGTCAGGTACTGGAGCGCCACTCATAATGGTATTAGATAACAAAAGGTTTTACAAAGACCATTTATCTCTCTCTAACAGAACGATGTCAGCCAGGATGCGATCTAATCCAGAATCTCAGCCTCTGGTTATTGCCTCCATGGCTGAGGATATGTCGGCAAAGTAGAAAAAAACGGGTCAGTTACAGCTGTGGAGTCATCTGTGTACACAATGCCCGGATCGTTAAGAGGGAGTAAATGAATAAAGAATGGAAAAATGTTCAACCCAGGTTTGGAGAGCAATGGAATTTTGCAGAGTTGAAGCAGAAACATTTCTCACCTACTTTACAAGTAGTGCCAAACCAGTGGTGGAGTCCTTAAAAGAGCAAACCAATTTGAGTTCCAGCCACCTTTCTTCATTCTTTCTTAGCCCGAGCCTGGGCCCTTTTGTACCTCTCCCTAGCAAGATGGATTTCTGAGATGTCCTTTGTTTGTGGTGCCTTTTCCAGGTATCTGCGTAAAAGTGTGCATTCTTAAACAATTATTTACTTTAGGAAGATTCCTTTTATGGCCATTAATAGAGACTACAATGTAGGACAATATTTTCTTGAAGAAGCTGTTGCCAGTCATTGACTTGCCACAAGTGGAAAGGGAGGGTCTGTGAGTCAGTTCCAGTAAACAATCCTGTAAGTCTGTACTTATGTGTTATAGGAGAAACGGTGGCTCCCCAACTGGAGACCAGTTTCGATACCGCAAATCGTTCAAGGGGATAAAATCTCTTGCATTGGCTGATATACGTTGTAAATTTTTACATTTTGGACAGAAGTCCATGGAAAGCCTTAATGGGTCATGGTCACTCTCAATCCTGTTCATGACCATCATATCTATAAGGGATGACCATAAACGAAGATCTAATCGATGCGATTGGAGTGGATGGAATTGCTGTAGGTGCTGGCTGGCTGACTGCCTATCAGAGAGTGCTCTGTCATTAGTGGCACTTAAGCCAGAATCGAACGTAAAGGCCTTCAGCTGTAAGCAGCCTCTGTCTACCTTAGTATAGATGGAAGATCAAGCTACAGAATTTCCCAGATTTCGTCCTCTTCTCCGTCTCTAATGAGATCATCTTTGTCAAGATGCTCAAATGTGGTTTTAAGATTGCCCCCTATTATCAGTCAGATATTCTTCTAAGTTCAAGATAATTTGGGACACTAAACTTCCCCTAATCCCTCTGGCATACACATTAAAGATGTCATTATCAAGAGACCTCCAATTGGTTGTCACTAGTCGAATAGCTAAGATGTTTATGGAGTCTATAGATTTCCTTTGGATGTTGCAATCCAATCTAAATCCAAATTGACCCATATGGTAAGACCCCCTACAGGCCTTCCAACAGGTCCATGTGTAGCAGGGATAAAATAATTTAGAGTTTAAGGGCAGGCTCCATGCTCCAAGTTTACTGGAACAGGCAGATGTCATATAGCTCAGTAAAAGAATTCCAATCTGGGAAGGCGGTTTTAGATTTAAGCCCTGCTACATTCCAAGATAAAACAGAAATCCCCTTTTCTGGCAACAACAGAATAAACAGAGGAAGGTTGACTAGGTTGGGGAGAGGATGTAGCCTTACACGTAGAAGCTAGGGAACCGGGTTTGAGTCTCTGCAACAACGCTCAACATTCTGTGATTCTGGGCAAATCTCCCTGTGCCTAACAAAAATTAATGTGTCCTTGTGTAACGAAACTGGTGCTATGTAAGGCGCTCTGATACCCGATATCTTCGGATCTAGTTTGCGCTATATACAACAACAACAAAAAACCAAAAACCTAGCATTCGCCAAAGTAAATGGATCAAAGCAGACACTACTGGTAAATAAAGGGTGACCTTCCAAAGGGGGTCCATCCAGTCTTAGAGGCGGTTTAGTCAAGTTGGTATCATTTGCGACTACTCTGGAAACTTTTGAAAGATGTTTTTCTTTGTCTTTTGCGTAAAATGCATCTATAACTCACAAACAAAACAAAGAAATATCAGACAAGGCCCTAGAATTATTATTGGCATTAGGATAGCTTGCAAAACGCTCATTCCTGCCATTGAAAAACTATTTCCATTTGTATAAAATCCGTTCTCCAAAATTTCAAAAACACTCGGGCCTCATTTACAACAAAATGGTGCTGCGCTGCAAGCCATTTTGCTGACCTGTGCAGCATCATTTTAAAAGTACAAGGATGCATCGTGTTTACAACTATACGACGCATCCCAGTGCTTTCCCCTGTGCTGCTGCACAAATGGCTGCTGTGCGCCAACACAGGCACCATGGTGAAGGGGTGCCTGCATTATAGACATGATTGTTGCTGTGCAGGAAGGGACACCTTCCGCACAAAAACAATCATTGATGGCATTGTCCTCTTTCTATGCAGCTCGTACAAAAAGAAGAAAAAACAAACATAAATAAAGGTATTTCTCCTCATTGCTCCTCCTCACGCCTCCCCTGGGGAGGCATAGGATTCCCAGATTTACAAAACATTGTAAATCTGGGAATGTGACATAATCCATTGGTGTTGCGTGGGAACACCCACAGCAACACCCATGGCATGCCCCTTTCACGCAAAGTGATGTTTGAAAAGGGACCATATTTACAAGGCCATGAAAAGTCACGCAGGGTGGCTTTGCATGGGCTCGCAAATATGGGCCATCACACTGCACCACTGGGGTGTCAAAAAAGTGAAATACCAGGGGTGCAAGGGGCTTGTAAATAAGCCACTCAGTGTTTCCAATTCATGTAATTCAGGTTCTAAGCCCGAAATGTTTTTTGCATAACCTTCTATTTCCTTACTTTCATCAGGTATGTATGTGCAGCAGTCTGTTAAAATTAATCATATTGCAGACTGCCCTTCTCTGCAAATAAAATATCTAGTGCAAGACAGTCTTGAAGTATCATAGACCGTATAGCAATTAATTCAGTGTTATGAGCAAAGCTCCAGATCTGCATGTTGCCATTTTGTCAACATCAGCCAGTTTTCAAAAATCTTTTCATCATTTAAAATGATGCCTACAGGTGGAATGATTGCTACAAATAAGTCTCCTACTAAGCCTCTATCAGTTTCTGCATTTCGTTTCTGACTATGTGATAGTGTCATTATTAATGCGTCTAAACTTTGCACATAATACCTCTCAGGGATTAAAATGCCTAAATAATAAAATACCCTCCTAGTCGGCTGGCAACAATAAATAAGCATTTAGTCCATAGATATAGAAACTCCAGGAATAATGTTCTATTCTCCCTGCAAAATGTGCAGAGTTCCTCCTGTCAACTCAAATGTGTGTTCATAGCTACTAATTCCTACATGTCTGTTTCGTTTGGGTGTCCTTCTTCTGTAAATATAAATTTTCTATTTATGATGGCTTTCTAATCTTAATTTAGGGTAAACCATTTCCTTTCTGAATTTGTTCTCTTCCTTTTTTCAAACATTTTCTAGACCATCACTATTTTTATCACTAATTTGTGTTATGTTAGTGTACCTTTATTCTAAAACCATTATATAGATTTTCTCCATTGGTCACATCAAGCATTTTAGATTGTTCTTGTAAGCCTTAACACTATCTTTGGTCTGTATGGAAAGAAATAATACCAGGCTGTATCCATTTCCTTTGCTTGTGGGTGTAAATTCATGTTTTCTACCAAAAGAACCCTAGAAAGTATTAGATCATAGTTAGAATAGAAATATTCCAAATGTCCTCATCTATAAACCAATGAAAGTAAGATACCACATGAAACAACATAAGATAAAGGCATGTGGTATTTTGTTACTTCTTCTGAAACAGATGTTGGTAATTGTATGCTGACATAACAGTCTTTTGCATCAGTGTATTCTTGTACTAATCTAGAGTAAACATTAGTCAAGAAATCATCTTTCTTATAGCTAACAAAATATTATTTAGGTTGATCCTCTTCACTAAGGTATGTATGTAGTTTAGTAGAGTTCTTTGCTTTAGGTTTAGTCGCTGGTGTTAAATAAAATCCTATTACTACTAAAGAGATCATTATTACTGTTGTTACAAAAATTGAACAATTATATATTTATACTTATTTATATTGCAACACATTTCTCCAAGAGTCAGTTTCAGTGCTTCTTGAATTCAACAGTTCTCTTTTTTCCAAGTTACTTTAATATTATTAGTCTTTCGAAATCTCAGTTACTAATTTGACAATCCTTAACTCTACTCTGTTTTCTTCTACAATGTTATCCCTAATCTTCTGCTGCTCATCCTGGCCTAGGTTGAGCTTCTGTTAAAAAATAAACTAAAATAACAAATGTCTAACAGTACAATTCGTGTTTTTTTAATCAGTTCTTTTAATGTTTTCCTTTGCATTCTTTCAATTCTTTTACCCCCAAGTTTTCATATTGTTCTTAAGGGGGTTCAAGCAGTTCAGGATTCACTTTGCACAAATCTTCCAAGGTGTCCTTACTCTTTTTAATCTTCTCAGAGTTTGTTGATTTGGTTCTATACCACTTTCATCACTGGACTCAATTTCTTCAGCTAGTATTCGATCTATTGACAAGCTTCTTCTCAGGTTTCTGTGTTCAGAATTTTGTGGTCATTCAGCTTGTCGACTTATTCTTCTTGATCCAGTACTCGTTCCTTCACCTGGATCTTCTGTTTGTGCGTACACAATTTCAGTGGTACTTCAGTTCACTGTATTAGTCTCTGCTTCTGTTTCATTAAAGACTTGAATTCCTTGGCAACGCATCCCACTGAATGACCCACTGCTCTGGAGGTGCTTCTATACCATCAGATCCGAGCCACCTTTCGCGCTCTATATAACACATTTCCTGCACCTCCTCCATCGCTTCCAGCCCAAGAGCATACATTGACTAATTCCTTACATGCAAGCTAGCCGTTAGACTACACTTCGTCATGCAGACATCAGCACCATTTGGCATAGGCATTTGCTATGTAGACACGTTTTGCATTTGATTTCCCTTCGGCATCTGTAAATTTCCACCAACATTATTAGGATTAGATCTGCATTCTCGTGTCCAATGTCCAATTTTATTACAGATGAAACAAGGAGAAGGACTAAAAAAAAGACGAAGGACACAGAGTGGCGTGTTATTGAAACACTGACCCGTGATGAATGTGTGACTACAGGACGGTGTCCCCAACATGGTCCCGGGTTCGGAGATTTCATTACAAAACTCGGATATTAATGGCGAATGTGTTACTGAGAAACAAGTAAAGTTGACTTAACCAATTTGTAACAATTAATCACATTGTGATCCAGACCAACGTTTGCGAGGGATCTTTACCCTGAAGAAGGCCAGTGGCCCAGAAGGGCAATTACATTTGACTGAAACATGTTGGTACATACAGTGGGGTGTAAGGAGAAGTAACTCCTCCTATAATCCCCACCTTTTGATTTTTTAATCCTGTGAAGGTGGACCAATAATAAAGGAATTTAGGTGGTACCTCCTTAGGTAGCTTTAGCTCACTTTTCTCTGCACTAGTGATCCCTCATGAGGGAAACTTTTCCTTCTCCTTTTCTTTTTTTCTTCACCTCACAAAGAAATCAGCGCTCCATCCAGTGTGTTGGTCTGCACCTGGGCGTTGTAAGCAGCCCAATGATGAAGCATGCCACTAATTAGTGGGTGAAGGCAGGATTTAAAAATCTGTTGATTGTTATGTTATATGGGTATTTATTACGCGCACAATTACTCTTGAGTATCCTGGCGCGGAGCAAAACCACATAGAAGACGCGAGAAACTGCATTTTAGTAGGCTTGACTGAATAAGTGGGTTTTTAGGAGCTTTTTAAAGGAGCAAAGGTCTCTGGTATCCCTGAGTGTAAATGGAAGGGAATTCCAAAGGGTAGCCGCTTTCACCGAGAATGTTTGGCCGCCCAACCTAGTTTGTCGGAAGCGGGGGATTACTAACTGACTTTGGGAAGCCGGCCTAAGGCATCGACTGGGGACATGAAAAGCCACTCTCCTCTTGAGATAAGCGGGGCCAGTATCATGTAGGGCTCTGTGAGTGAGAACCAGAACCTTAAATTGAACTCTTTGGGCCACCGGCAGCCAATGGAGTGTGGCCATTTGCGATCTTATGCTGATGTGTCTGGGAATACCCAACAGAAGTCTCGCGGCCGCATTCTGGATGAGTTGCAACTTGTTTAACAAAAAGGAAGGGGAGCCCAAATAAGAGCGTTAGCATAGTCCAGGCGGGACAGTATGAGGGCTCTGGTGACCGTCTCTTTGGCCGGCTGGGGCAGTAGAGGGAACAATCTGCCCAGAGATTTAAGGGTCCCAAAGCAAGCACCCGTCAGTCTTTTAATGTGCTCTGAGAACCTTAAATCCTCATTGAACCAAATGCCCAGATTCTTGGCTGGGCCGCCTTCAGAGAGGGGACGGGGGAAATCAGGAGGCCACACCAATTCTGTAAATTGGTTTGGAAATTGGCCATAAAGTATGATCTCCGATTTCCCCTCATTACATTTAAGTTTGGCTTGGGCCAGCAAGGCACTTTTGTGCCGCAACCGTTTCCACTTTCGAGTTACCCCAGGTAAACAGGAGCTGGGTGTCGTCGGCGTAGGCCATAATTTTTGCACCCAGCTCCTCGGCCAGGTAGATCAGCGGGGTCATATAGATGTTGAAAATAAGTGGGCTCAATGTTGAGCCTTGTGGGACCTCTGTCTGAACTGACCTGGCCGAAGAGGAGTACGGGGGCATCCAGACTTGCTGGGAGCGGGAGTCCAGAAAAGACTCCAGCCATGACCACACAGCCCCAGTAAGGCCGATAGAGGTGAGGCAAGCCAGGAGGAGTTGATGAGGGACCGTATCAAAGGCGGCAGAGCGGTCCAATAAAATTAGCGCCGCTCTGCCACCCTTGTCCATACACTCCCTAATGGCTTCCACCACCTCCACCAAGGATGTCTCCGTACTAAAGGAGGCCCTAAAACCTGACTGGGCTGGGTGAAGCGCCCCGGACTCTTCTACAAAGGCGTTCAATTGCCAAAAAACAACCTTTTCGCAGACTTTGGCCATTGCAGGAAGCAGGGAGATGGGACGGTAGTTGGCTGCGATAAGGGGATCCGCTGATGGCTTCTTCAGGAGAGGTAGAAGTTTAGCTTGTTTCCACTGCCTAGGCACCACTGCAGATTGCAGTGACCAATTCACCATAGCTGTTACTTCCGACCCGACACAATCTGCTACTCCCGCCAGAACTCTTGCCGGGCAGGGGTCCGAAGGGGAGCCCGATTTGAGAGATTTCAGCAGAGCAAGAATGTCCGATTGATCAGCCATAGCAAATTGGGCAAGGCAACTGCTAGAAAGAGTGCCGGGCGTCTCCGCCAGAGGGCGTGAGGCGACAGTGCTCAAGGCTAATCCCTCCTCAATGAGCTTGATTTTATTAATGAAAAAAGAGGAGAGATCCCCACACCAGCCAGCGGATACCGGGATCCTTTTTTGCTCCGCCAAAGGTGACAGAAAACTTTGGACTATAGCGAAGATCTCCTTATCATTATTATCCGCCTCCATGATTCTAGTCGCAAAGTAGGCACCTTTCGCAGTCTTAACTGCGGTACAGTATTCTCTTTGGGATGAGCGGAGGTCAGCTTTGGCTTGCGGGGAATATGCAGCCCTCCAAAGCCGCTCGAGCTTCTTACATGACCTCTTTAGCTCTTTAAGCGCTGCCGTGCACCAAGGTTGAGAAGGCAGCACGCGCCGGGGGATTTTTGAGGCGGGTTTGGAAATAGCCTCAACCCCCAGCTTGGCCCTCTAGGTTACTAGCGAGAGCCATCTGGGAGTGCATGAGGGCTTCTGCCAACCCAGGAATGTTAATTTTCCGTACTGAGGGGCCTGACAGAGGAAGAAGGTGGCGAGATGGCGGTGCCATGACCCAGGAGAAGTAGATCACAGCGTGGTCTGACCAAGTGACCGGCTGGGGGTCTTTAATGACCAGTGCAAAATTGGAACATACCAGGTCCAACACATGCCCATGCAAGTGCGTTGGTTTGGAAATCCACTGTGTTAGCTGAGTTATTCCCAAGAGGTCTTGAAGGCCCAGTGTTTCTGGGGAACTGAGGGAATATAAATGTATATTAAAATCTCCAAGAAGGAGAAATTTCGGAAAGCGTAACACGTGTTCCGCCAATACATCTCCTAAGGAGCTTAGGAAGGAACCAATCGGCCCCGGCGGTCTATAGATCAGGGTCCCCCCTAAGGTGAAATGAGGGGAAAGGATAAAGGAGAAGTCATAGGCTTTTCCCTCCAACACACTCATATACTTGTCACAGGAGAAGGCCCAGGCTTCCCTGAACACTACTGCAGTGCCGCCCCCTCTACCTAGGGTGCGATCGGCCCTAGCCAGGCGGTAGCCACGTGGGACCGCCAGTTCTACCACTGGAGCGCAGGATTCCCTAAGCCACGTTTCTGTGACAAACAAGATGTCCAGGTTGTTGTCCCCAATGAGCTCAAAGATGTTATCGGCGTGTTTCACCATCGAGCGGGCATTGATGAGAGCTGCCTTGACCGAAAGTCGTTCTGGCCTTTGGGCGGTGGATGTGTTAGAAGGGACGGGAGATTGAAGTTACAATCCTGACATTCCCACACCATATCGGAGCACGGAATGCACCTTTTCAGACCCATATGTGAGCCAGGGTTCAGGGAAAGCAGGGTTTCACGACTGTAGAGGAGTGAGCTCGAGATACCTAGGTCAGAATGGGCAGCCTGACCGGCCCCGGGCGCGGTCCAGGCGCAGACGGGCGCAGACGGGCTTACCTTAGGCGCACCTTCGGCGCGCCATCGTCGCGCCCGACCGCTGCGCCTCGGCCAACACATGGTGATAAATAAGAGGGTAGCAGGAGGCGTGGGCTCCTGTCTCTGCCCTCCGGCTTGCTGGTATGTCCCTAATTGGTCAGCCTACCTCCCCATGAGCTCTCCACTCAATCGGCACACAGCCGTGGTGGAACGAAGCTCGGGATTCGGCGACCAAAGAGCTAGTGAAACAGAGGAGCAGGCTGACTCGCTGACGTCCTCGCAGATGTAACCAATGAGCAGAGCATGTGACAAGGTTCACAATATCAATCTAAAATATGAGGAGCAGCCTAACTCGCTGTCGTCCTCTGTGCAAACGATCAAATTGTGCAAAATAGGCAAAAGCTGGTTTGTAAAATTCTTGTCACAATAGGTACAATATCATCAGGTTTCTAAAAAGCAAGCTAAAATGCAAGCTAAAATGCAAGCGCTCGCGCAGTGGCAGCAGCGTCTTCTGTGTGGTAGGCGGCGCGCTCACCAATGCCAAGCTTGAAATAGCGGGAGGCGCGGGCTCCTGTCTCCGCCCTCTGGCTTGCTGGTATGTCCCTAATTGGTCCGCCTACCTCCCCATGAGCTCTCCACTCAATCGGCACACAGCCGTGGTGGAACGAAGCTCGGGATTCGGCGACCAAAGAGCTAGTGAAACAGAGGAGCAGCCTGACTTGCTGACGTCCTCGCAGATGTAACCAATGAGCAGAGCGTGTGACAAGGTTCACAATATCAATCTAAAATATGAGGAGCAGCCTAACTCGCTGTCGTCCTCTGTGCAAACGATCAAATTGAGCAAAATAGGCAAAAGCTGGTTTTTAAAATTCTTGTCACAATAGGTACAATATCATCAGGTTTCTAAAAAGCAAGCTAAAATGCAAGCGCTCGCGCAGTGGCAGCAGCGTCTTCTGTGTGGTAGAACAACCCCTTTCATTGTGGTTTTGCTAGGATAGTGACAGACAAAACTGCTCAGAGTAGGGTCTTCTCTGTTATGTTTTTTAGTCCTTCTCTTTTTGTGAGGTGTGGTGTACTTGTGCGGGGAGTTAGAGAAGGCTCACTCCCTTGTCTCTTTTTTGTGATTCTAGATGTGACAAGGAGTCATCTTTTTCATAGCAGCAACGTGTGCCCCAGAAAATGTATCCAGAGGAACACCTCTATTTCTACCTTGAGACACATTAAATCCTCCTTGATTTCCCTGAAAACTGACCTGTGGAACTGCAACTCCTTGCATATTCCCTTGAAGTCCTGCAAAATAAGGATTCTGAAAACCTTTCTGAGCTAATTTTGCTTGTGCCAGCATAAACTTCTCTTGAACCTTCTGCTTCATGTTAACACATAACTACAGTACTTGGAATATCGTGTTCTGCCAACAGATCACGATTTGAGTTGTGTGTACAGATCTGTGGTTTCAGTCCTATCACAAACTGTGACACAAAATCCCCATATCCTTTTCCTCAGGATGCTTTCACCCACTGTGCTGCTGAAAAACCTGTAACAAACATTCATAGTACTCACGTACTGTTTCTTAAGGCTTTTGGGAAGTTCTTTTAAATTTGTGGCAATCCTAATCTGTCTGTAGCATTCTGCCTTTCAGGAAAGTAATCGATGCCTCCAAGTTCTCCATCACTACAGGAGATGGTGCATTCGTTCTAGTCTCCCTCACAGGTTCCTCTTTTGGCCATTGTACTACAGCCTTACAGTCAGCCCTTAAATCAGCAGGTACCACAATGTTAAAAAACATATTTAATTCTCTACATAAACATAAATGTTTTAAATGTTTATGAATCGTTCTACTTCTGCATACCATGGCACCAGTTTGTCTCTCAATTTCAGGAAATTGTTTGTAAATGCAGCAAAATCATCTCTACTCCAAGAAGATGTACATATACTCCTGCTATTTCTCTGAGTGGGTATGCTGTCATTTCTCCTTCCCTTCCCTCATCTTGTGTGCTTGCTATAGTTGTTCCTCTTTTTCTTTTCATGCTTCTTCACCCATTTAATTTCAACTTTCTCAGTGACACTCCATTTGCGAATACATTTGACTAGTTCCATCATGTGTAAAAACATTCCTGAAATGCTCATGTTCTCTAATGCTGGATCATCTAATTGAACCCTATAGATTCTCAGCAAGTGAAGGTTTTAGCAAGATACATTTGCATTCTGAGCCAATTGTCACTTTGTCATGAAGTAATGCTGCTCATCATGTCATTTCCTTACATAGGTAAATGAACTTCTTTCTTTGACATATTGCTCAATGTGTTTGAAACATGCCCTTATTATTTCTTCTAATTCCACCTTCTACTGAGAAACATTTAAAGGTTTCTCCCTCTCTGTGTCTGACCTCTCCTGTTGCTCTGTGTTTTCGGTCTTTCTAATTCCCGCAGCTTCTTCTAACCAACTGACATATAACCTTCTTCAGTAGCATTTATGTCACTAGGAGTAATAGGGATTGTGAAGACTAATGTCCCACCATCTATTAGTACTTGTACTGTCTGTGTGTCGCCACAGAACAATCTGAGAATTTTGTCAGGTCGGAAAAAATCCTGTGGTATGTACACCTCCAGAGACTTGACAAATTTCTGGTCTTAAATCCACATTTGAGTATAATTTAGAGCATTGTCAGAGCTTTTGCAAGTTATTTGGGCTTTGGCATGCACTACAGTCTTATTAGTCACGTTCGGAGCTGCAACTTGTGGATGAACCACAGATGGTGGGACTATTTGAGTATCTGAATTGGTCTTTCAATCTGTGCTAAATCTGTATCTACAGGAACAGTCTCTACTTAGGCACATGTTCCAGCACTTGGTTCACTCGAATCTGTAGGAGTTGTATTTGGTGGGGGTGTCGAAGCTAACAACTTCTCTAAAATCTCATCTCCTGAAACAGTATTCATCTCATCCCCATTTTTTTTGGGTGATAGTTTTCACTCCCTTTCTTAGCTGCTTCCATAGTAATAGCTGGATATAATTTCGCACAGCTTGTTTTGTCCTTCTCTGCTATTTTTCCCTTTCTTTCACACTACAACCTTCACACATACACTCAGAGCCTCATATTGGGTGGGTCTAAGTGGTGGCTTCATCACATACAATTTACCTTTCAAAATATCAAGAATTCTGGTATTAAATATCCTGTATCTAGGATAGCTCGATGTACCTTCTTGCTCAGTGATTGTACTTCACCTGTTAAGCCAAAGGCAAGTGTGTAACCCATGCTCAGTTGTCAAACTGTGCAGGCGTACCTTCAGGAGGTACCTTGTCACATTTCAGTACCAGAATAGTAGCATCCCCTCTTACTCAACTTTTAAATTATTCACCGTTGGTTTGCCCCCTTTTGGTCAATTCTGTTATTTAATCTGTGTCCTTTTATTGTTTTCAAGGATATGATCTTAGTGTCAATGGTGTTGTCTTTAGGTGTAGACGGTGAGGCTGTGCAGCGGGTCTGGGGAAAGCTGATGTGGTGGTGGTGGTGGTGGTGGTGGTGGTGGGGGGGGGGGGGGGGGGGGGGGGGATTGCCTGAATTGGTACAATGACAGCGATTAAAATCTGTACCTGGAATATTAGGGGCATGCACACGCCGTCACGCCGATATCAAATATTCTCATACCTCAAACGCTACCGGGTCCACATTGCACTTTTACAGGAGACACACTTAAACAGGCCGGAAGTGCTAACATTACGCCGTCGATGGCGTGGACAACTATACGCCACAGAATACTCATCATATGCCCGTGGGGTGCTGCTATGGGTGAGACCGGGCACTCCCTTCGCAGTAACATACTTTTACATTGACCAGGAGGGTAGGTTTGTGCTTGTACATGGCCGGCTGGATGGGCAGCCTGTGGTTCTAACTTCCCTGTACTCCCCCAATACAGACCAGGGTTTTTTTTTCACACAACTATCGGCGAAACTGGCGCCCTGGCATGGCGTCCCCTGGATACTCGGGGGCGATTACAATTGCATTCTAGACAACACTAGATCGTTCTGCCCCACCCCGGCCCAGCGCACCGACCAGCGGCGCTATGAAGGCGCTCATTCACTGGGGACGCAGTGGGACCTAAAAGATGCCTGGCGCACTCGCAACCCTACTTCTAGGGTGTACTCCTATTACTCGGGAGCGCACACTCTACATGTGCGCCTGGACAGATACATGGTGTCTTCAGAATTTCTACCCCTCATTACCGACACACAATATATGGGCTGCACACACTCGGACCACAACCCACATACACTAGATATAGCATGGGAACGCCCACACCCGCCCATCCCTACTTGGCGACTACAGCCCGCCTTACTACTAGACGCCCCTTTCCGAGATTCCCTACAAGCCTGTGTAGCGCAATACTTTGCGGACAACTCTGGCACAGCGTCCTCCCCACATATCGAATGGGACGCCTTCAAGGTTGTGATCAGGGGGCACTGCCTGGGCACGCAGGGACATATGCAGAAACGACTGGAAGGAGATTTGCAACATGTAGAGGCTGACCTGCTCCAACAAGAGCAGGAGGCGATGTCAGGAGCTGACGGACCGCTACTTATAGCTCGCGAAGAACATACGCGATTGCTGGAACGGCTCTGTCACCTTAACTATACAGCTCACTCGGCGAGTACACACCACCTTAGTGATAAACCCGGGAAACTACTGGCCTGGATTGTTAGACAGGAAGATCGCGCGGCGCCGGTGTCTGCCATCCACACTGCTGAGGAAGGGGTAGTATACACCCAGAGTAAAATACACCAAGCTTTTGTACGACATTACCAGGCCTTGTACCGGTCTCAACTGAGAGCTCCTACTGAAGCTATCGTAGACTATCTCTCGGATATACAGCTGCCACTCCTCACAGCTGCGCAACAGGGAGACCTGGAGGCGCCGCTCGCGTCGGAGGACCTGCGCACTGCCATTTTTGCTCTCTCTAATGGTAAATCACCCGGCCCGGATGGGTTACCTGCCGAATTTTTTAAAACATGCTCAGAAATCCTGATTCCTGAGTTGCTTAAAGTATATGCTGCTGCAGTTGACGACTCTGCGCTTCCCCCCACGCTAAATGAGGCCAATCTCGTCTCACTCCTAAAACCTGGCAGGGATGACACGAATATGGGCTCTTACAGACCACTTGCTCTGTTAAATACTGATTACAAAATTTTTACTTCCATTTTAGCTCAGCGCCTGGCCACCGTAGTCTCCACCCTTGTCCATCAGGACCAGAATGGTTTCGTACCCGCACGAAGCACCTTTTATAATATCCGCCGGATTCAGGGTGCAGGAAAGTGCCACGCTTCACTGGCCAAGATCGGGATGCCTGGTGCTGGACCTTGAGAAAGCCTTTGATTCGGTGGAATGGCCCTACCTCAGGGCAGTGCTGGAGAAATTCAACCTGGGAGACGCATACGTCGACATGGTTGGATTGCTGTATCAGAGGCCCACTGTTCGAGTACGAATGGGTAAGCTGCTTTCGGATGCAGTGGACGTGCGAAGGGGAACTAGACAGGGCTGCCCCCATCGCCGCTCCTTTTCTCCTTGGCCATAGAACCCCTTGCAGCGTTATTGCGAACGCGGGGAGAGGACTGGGGATCCCATTGGCGGACGGCTTGCATGTGGTCTCGCTTTATGCTGATGACCTGCTCCTATACGTGCGTGACCTCACCTGTGTGCCACGCTTCTTATCAGACATATTTCAGACTTTTGAGGACATGTCGGGACTAAGGGTCAACTGGGCCAAGTCCGGCGTATATTCGTTTAGCTCTGACACACAGGAATGCGACGTCCGCATCAATGGGGAGAGGCTCGCCTGGTATCCCACTACGTTTAAATTTCTCGGGATGCACATCTACAGAGACCCGTCTGACATAATGGAGGGAAACCTGACGCGTGCAATCTCTTCGCTACGTGCACAGATGGCTTTCTGGAGGACACTGCCCCTGAATGTGCCTAGCCGGATAGCGCTATCCAAGATGATAGTATTGCCAAGATTGTTATACCACTTTGCCAATATTCCATTACACGGCCCTGCCCGGATGTTCCGCGACTTAGACACTATGATCCGGAACCTCTTTTGGAACACTGGAAGACCCCGTGTTGCGTTGACAAAACTCTACGCGCCCACTGAGGCTGGAGGGTTGGCAGTCCCCAATTTAGAACTATATTATCTGGCAGCACAGCTACAATGGGTGTCGTGCTGGCTGGGTGGGAGGAATCTGGACGACACCGCCACTGTATGGACCCTCGCACAAATCTGCGCATTGTTTCACCCCCTGACCAAAGGGCCCCGCCCGTTACCATTACATGTGGCGGTGGCTCGCAGGTGCTTCCTGCGTAGCCTGAAACTGACCCGAGAGGTGAAGCCTAATGCTCCAGCGCTCCCCCTGCTGGGCACCCCCAGGCGGGGTGGGGTGGCAACGCCGACCATGCTGGAGAAATGGATGGAGGCTGGTGTGGAAACCATAGGAGATCTTTATGTAGATGGAACCCTGCTTCTTTTTGGAGAACTAGCAAGGAGCACAAGCCTACCAGCCGGACAATTTCTCCTACACGCATCGATATTGCGCACGTATACGGACTCCTGGGGTGACATACATGAAGAATTACCAATGCATCATCTCATACAGTATCTACATGTCATGGGTAACGGCTCCCATATTATCCACTGGCTAGCACAGGCCCTTCTTGTACACACACAGCGATCCACACAGCCATTGCGAGATAAATGGGCGGCATCCCGAGGGAGGGAATGGACAGACAAGGAGTGGACAATGGTGTTGGCTAGCCCTGTAAACATCCCACGCAATTCCTGTTTTAAAATCATACAGTTTTATATCCTACATCAGGCATATCTGTCGCCAGACAAGATTAACAGGTATTTCTCGACTGCCACCGCTAGCTGCCCCCGATGTACTCTGGCTGGTGCGGACATTTTGCATATGCTCTGGAATTGCCCCACTCTTGCTACATATTGGAATGAGGTGACGACCCCCTTAACGCAAAGTGCTGGCGCAGGTCTACCCCATACATGGGAGGCCTGCATCCTGGGGTTGTATAAGAGAACTAAATTGAATAAAGTGCCGGCCAGATTCTGGGACCTAGGACTCATCACTGCCAAACGCATGCTCACCAAACATTGGTGAACCACCACTCACTAAATACTGGTGCACTTCCTTCACTAACTGGGCAAGAGCTGAAAGCATCACACTACACCGAGAGGAAACAGCGGGTTTAAGGAAGTTTCCAATTGTGCAACTCTGGGATGATACACTGAGCTCCTTCCAACAGGCAAGCTTGGATCGAGGGCTCACTTAGGGGGTAACACACTAGAAGGGGCGCATACCTGTGAGAAGTGACACTGCTGTATAGCTAGGCCGTGACACCTACAAGCCTCAATGGTAAGAAGTAAAGAACATCAACCATCAGCCAAACAAATGGGTAGTTATTTGAGTGGCAGGCAGAAAAGTTCTGAAGCCCAACTTCTGGAGCAACACACTAGGTATGGAAAGGTTCACCAAGCCAGGTCCCTATCTTTCAGTGTAAACAACACTGCTGTAGATCTGCCTTCATCAGCATTTAAGGAAATTGATTGACTGTCTGGTAATCACTCGACAAGCCCTACCACAAATGCAAGGAATGTTCCCTCATCAAACTGTTGACCTGATCAACAAGCACATTGTGCTGAAAATATTCAAGATCAACCATCAAGTCCATCATTGGTTCATTGGTTCTAAATTTGGAAGAAAAATGTAGCATTCCATCATGGAATGTTGCAGGGCTAAAAGCCAAACTCATAAATCCAGAATGAGGTACTTTTCTTGACAACTATGGAATCTGTGCTTTCCAAGAAACTTGGAACCGAGACTTGTTTTGGATGTGGGCACTCTATTTTGCTGTCCAGCACAGGCCCAGGCAAGAAGTCGCACTATGGGGGAGGGGTGATAATATTGGTGAAGAACTTTTTAAATTGTACTATCAAGGTATTGCCAATCTGCTTGCCGAATAGACTTGGTCTTTCCCTCCAAAAAGGCAATAATTGTTTTTTTCTTTATAATGTACCCTTGGGTGTGACTAAGGAATCTCCTACTTTGGCTATTTTAGATAACCATCTTAGCTCACTCACTCACTTGCTCACTCACTTGCTCATTGCACCATCAGGATTCAAGCAAGCCGGGCCGAAGACGGCTGAAATGCCAGAAACCGGTCCCCGGAAGCTTGTTTCCTTCCCAGTGTAAGAATTGGCTTTTGTAGTCTGGTCTGCCCTGTTCCCATGATGCACTGGGCCAGGGACAGACTAATTTGCATACAGCCAGGTTCTGAAACTGGGATGGTGCTATGAGCTAAAAAACGGTGTTGGATCTAGCCCTGATCTCTTGACTGGGTGAGAGTATTCTGCTTAATTCAGAGACTCTGTCCATCACCACCCCTTGTTGGGGACTTTAATGTGGCGTACAAACCCTTGTATAAATATGACCAGTCTTCAACGGAGGATGAAGATATGGTTTGGAAGGATCCCAAAATAGGCATGACCTACCTCAGTAAAGAAAAGCTCTAAGCTGGCACTCCAGCTTTCTGGTACTACGCTGATATCAGGATTGAGGGCATGTAATGGGAGGTCCCAGTCAGACCAGGATAGTGCCATGACCTTCAAGCACCCCAATAGTACAAGCAAAATTAATGACATACTATCCCTGCATTTTTGGTCTTTCATGGTCGACATGATGGCAATCGAGAGGGGCGACAGTGACCATAATGCACTGAAACTGGTGTGGACAGGTCTTATTGGACCGGGGAAAGAGGAAATTAAACCCAGTTCACTGGGAGATTTAGCTATCTCAACAAAAGTGGGAATTTGTGGAAGCACATCTGGATCTCTTGCAGCAAGTGTACTTAAGAGTGGGAGATGCTCTGGAATGCATGAGCAAAGACACAGAACCCATATCTGTAGTAAAAAAGCATGAGGACCTGTTTACTAGCTTGAGTCAATTGCACTCTAGGCAACCTAGGAATGTGAGAAATTGAGTTCCCCAAATCACACCCATGGTTTAACACCCAGTGCAAGGCAGTGAAGTCCCTACTACTAGATCATATAAAAAGCAGAGACCAGCATAACATCCCTGAGACCTGCAGGTAATACAAGGAAGCCATACTGCCAGCCAATACTGATTGGAAAGAGGAGGTCTGGTCTGATTTGACCCAAGCAGCAACATCAGGGGATACAAAAGCATTTTGGAATATTATAGCACATGGTAGTTGCCCTTCAAACAGCCATCTAACCTTAAATGTCCAGCACCAATAATGGGTTGTTCATTTTGGAAAGCTTTACTCTGCTCCTATCGTTGTGGGAAGTAGACAAGTCTGTAGTGATTTCAATCACATAAATGCTTACGGCTAACTAGACTAACAGGTACTAAAAGGTCTAGACCATAAAGGGGGCGTTTGGGGGAACGCTGATACTGGTCCCATTAGTACGCTGGGGAACCTAGACCCCCCTGACAATAACTAGCCTAGACTCCCTAAGGGACTTGAAATCTATCATCCCAAAAAACAGCCCCGGGCCCGACTGTATTCCAAACCTCTATGCAGCTGAAACAGATATCTGACAACCTATCTAAACCTCATAACAAGGGCAATTCTCGAAGGGGGTTCTATTCCAGAATCCTTGTGCAAAGCTCAAAATCGTCCACATTTATAAAAAAAAGGATGGCATGATGAGGCTGCAAATTACAAACCAATTAGCCTTTTAGACGTGCTTCAGAAGCTTTTTTGCCAGCAAGTGTTTGAGAAACGAACTCACTTAGCCGATCTAAATAATAGGTTCTCAGGCTTACAAGCAGATTTTAGGCCAAAACGATTACGGCAAGAATGGGGATTGTATTTAGTATAGAAAGGGGAGTACGCCAGGCGTGCATGCTAGCTACAACTCTCTTTGCACTATTTGTAATTGATCTGGCTGACTTAAATTTACCCCAAAAAAGTTGCCCCAAAAAATTGGTTCTATAATAATTCCAGTACTATTATTTGCAGATGACATGCTGTTAATTTCCAAAACTCCAAGCGGCCTGCAAGCAATTTTGAATCACTTTCTTCAGTTCTGTACTGAGTGGGTTTAGAGATAAATATAAGTAAAACAAAATACATGAGATTAAACCCCCATAGGACTTCCCAAACAAATGTATTGGTAAACAACTCCCCCATTGAGCACGCTTTCGAGTTTGCTTACCTGGGGATAACTGTGTCCCACAAATTAAGCTGGAAGCCCAAGGTGAGCAAGGGAGCTCTTGAACTCCAACAACAGTCTTGGGCAATTCTTAAGCTGGCCAAAAGACTGAAATCTAAAAATCTAACTCCTTAGAACTATATAAAATTATGGCAAAGAGTACCGCTCTCTACAGAGCGGAACTGTGGGGTCATTCAAACATACGGGAATTAACTGTGGACGAGAATTGTTTTGCTAGGCAGTTACTCAATCTCCAGCAGAGTACCCCAATACTTCCCCTATTGATGGACCTGGGTCTGTATCCTATTTCTTTTATAATACAATTGAGGCCCTTATTGTTCTGTTATAGACTCTGGACAACCCCTGAATTGTAGCCGAATAGACTATCCTTTAGGGATCATTTGAACACACCAGGCCATTTGAGGATATTGTGGCTGTTATAACTCAAAAGGATGTTTAAAGCTCTTACCCTGGATTCCCTGTGGGACAAACCAGAAGAAACCTTTAAGATACCATAAAGCCTGATGAAAGAGCGGTGCAGAGACTACCTATGGGGTGAAATGATTAAAAACTGTTCCTCAGGTAGTCTAACAGACTACTTTCTAGATTATAAAATCAACCCTAATTATGAGACATGCCTAGACGTGATACAAGGCTCTTTTCCTAGGCAACTCTACTTGAAGTGTAGATATGGTACCCTCTCCATAGCAGAATATACTGGGAGATGGGGAACCAATACTGGTTCTACCAAATTCTGAAAAGTGTGTAACATAAGTCCCGATACCTTTATTCATTTTGTATTCTTTTGATCTGCCTACAACAACCCCTGTAAGGAGTGGATTATTCCAGTATGTTGCCTTACGGGTGCAAGAACAATTGGGGTAGCCTTAAGGATATTGAAATCTGACACAAGGCAAGTAGTTATGGTCGCCATGGCTAAATTTCTACATGCAGCGTGGCTTATAGGTATGCGGACTGTAAGCACTGCTTTGCAACATGAGAATGTGTTGTAATGTTTACATCAAGAGAAGGGGTACATAAAGAAAATGAAACGTACTGAAGGCTACCAAAAAGACTTTGCATCTGGCTGGTATACTTTAAAAAGTGGGTAGTATTATTACAGATATTATATAAGAGAGGAGCATAGTAGTGGTTGACCTGATTCCGGATGATTTATGATTTAGAGGGGAATTGTAAACAACATTCGTTCCGTAGTAAGAGGGTATACATTTGAAGGGTCATTACCCCTCCCCCCGAATTTTTTCTTTATTTTAGTTGCCTCTTATGTGGTATGAAATAAAAAAAAAACATTTGCAATGGACAGTAATTTTAAAGGGACCACTCCTGCTCTCTCCCCATCACGCAACTGGCTCAACCTCTTTGGGTGCTGCGCTGCATCGTGTGAATTTTTGTTAATCTTGCCCTACATGTCAGACAACTGTTTGAGCAAACACTACCTTTCTGAGACGGTTCCTTAGGTGTTGGTAGTGTCTGTGAGTCATGTGCAATCTGAAATTTAATTGGACAGACAGGTGACAATGCACTCCTACCAAGCTGCCTGTTTGCATGGTAAATATGTGTAAGAACAAGTAGTCACTGCTGAGTTATGAGGTAACGTCATGATGTTGCATTTGCATGGTAGACATCCCTACATTTCACAGTGTGTATCCTTCCCCCCTTTGTCTTGATAAACGTAATATCTGAATGAGTGTGCAACATGTGCACAACTGAGCTGTGACCGACTGCTTTGAAATTGTACATTGTTTCTGTGGAACTGTGTTGCACTGTCGTGTTCACAAGACAGGAATGTCATATCTTGCATAACTTACATTGTTGGAATGGGTACAGCATCTATGTATCAGACGAAACATCTAAATGTAACCATTTGTTACCATGTGATAGCAGTTTTAATACTATTGTGTATTATCCAAATCACGATCATTTTAGTCACTCTTTATTGCCTGATATAACTGATGTTACACCACTTTGCACCTCCAGTTGGGCAATGTTTCACAAAATCAGACCCACTCCAATGGTCTGAAATGTACTTCATTGTTTACAAAACATGGTCCATGAGCACACTGCCCTCCTATTCATGTTACATCACATTGAAATCATATGACTATTTAGTTCCGGAATTGCAATGTGCTTTTCATGGGCAGATGCTTTAATTTGATGTTTAAAGATGGTGCTTTGTGTCTGTGCTTTGGCTATTGTGTTCTGAATTTTGTATGTACATTGTTGTATACTGTCAGGCTGGATTTAAGGAATGCTGCTTTTGTACAATTTAACAGATATGACTTGTGTAGCATTTATGTGTTAGATGGGACATGGTGGGATAATTGACATATATTAACATGACATCATGCTATCAGTTATTTGGTTTCACCTATGTGATGTGTTCCATGTGTCCATACATTTACCTAATTCATTAGATGGTATGTTACAGTTCTACTTTGTTATAGTGAACTCACAGTTTCAGATGACAACAGTTTACTTGTTATTCTTGGCTCTTTCATAGAGCACACAGACCCAGCTCATATTTTTTTACAAATGACTTTTATTTAACTGACACTTATGTTTTACATTTGGGAGTTCTTGAGAAATAAAAATGTAAACGCTCGCAGACACACCGCTGCATGATATCAAATTATATATTTCTTTGTTTGTGGGTACAATTAGGTGGTTCCTACTTGCTGGAACAAAAACGATAAATTAATATCAAACATATTGTGGCGTGTAGTTGTAAATAGTTCTCAAGACCTCCAGTTATTTTTTGTTTCTTCATGCAAATAAATTGACTACAATAGCATTCCTTCAGCGATGTCCTTCATTGGAGTCCTGTTCAGCATTTTGACCTTTATCAATAATTGGTATGGTGGGTTCATTATTTGCTGTATCATCTTCAACAGACGTGTCCAAATTACCTCATACTGCTATAATGTGTAGTATACAACACACTACAATCATGTTGCAGAATTTTGGTGGCCTATACAATAATCGACCACCAGAATCTTGACTTTAGGTTCCAAAGCATTTTTTTATTATTCCTCTTGTCCTGCGGTGGGCCGTGTTGTATGCTTCTTGAGCATGACTGCGTTAATGGCCAAATGGTGTCCTTAGCCATGGACTAAGTGCATATCCCTGTTCACAGGGAACAATCTAGACATTAATACATGAGAGCAGCTGCCTTGATTTGTGCTCCGAAGGAGACAGGGAGCCTGTGCCTGCAGCTGTGTTAGAGACAGCTTCAGTGCCATGACTGGTTGGCTGGCCTGAGACAGCCGACCAAACCGCCATGCGCACTCATAGTAGTGTGCACCACTCCCTGTTGGTGCCTATCATCCCACTAGTCCCGTCCCCAAGACTTGGGCAGGAAACAAAAGAAACAATAATAAACCCGGGTTTATTATTGTTTTGTTTTTCCTTTTTTTGCGCTGATGGCAGAGGGGGGCGACGCTCTTCCGTCATAGCGGAGGAGCCGCTGCTGCTCAGTACTGACAGTAGGTTCACATGCAGTGGTATTCCAGGATTGCATTCAGTGTTTCAATTCCTCACCAACTTTAGGAAGAGAGTTTGATGGGTGGATACAAGTCTTCCCTATACCAAACCATCATCCCGATTCTCATGAATGCGATGCAATCAGTTTTAGCTGATGGCACCTCAACTGCACTTCCAAAAGTTGCCTTAAACCACACTAGACTGACAACTAATATGGCAATTTTTTTCTACCTGAACAAAACAATCAGGACTAATCAAAAATACTGGCATCCCTGGTTTATTGAAAGCTGCCGCAAGGCCAAATTAGCTTTGATCTCTGCCATTAAGGCCAAGGATAGGTCGCTAATTAAAGATAAAAGAGTGGCCTACAGAAATAATATGGATGAGGCCAAAAAAGGGTGGGAACGAGACAAGTGGGATATTCTGAGAAGTTACTTGAGGACTTTTTGGAACGTGGTAAACAGGGGCAGTTCAGAAGGTAAACCGGTGATAGACCTGAATTATGGGGCTGATGTGTGGAAGGACCAATTTGAGTCACTCTACTCGAGAGCAGAGGCAGTAGAAAGTATAACAGATAATGATCCTTCTCCCTCACAGGTCAACTGTCCTGACACAATAACCTTTAAGGAGAAAAAAGATATCCCAGTGATAACACTTAAAAAGATAACTGCAGCACTAAGCAAAATAGCGCCAGCAAAAGCCCCAGGGCTTGACAAGATCCCCGGGGACCTGTTCCGTAGTGAACCCACCATTAGGGCACCGTACTTTTGGACTCTATTTAATGCCATCCTTTTAGGAATGTATTACAAAGAACAGTGGTCCCTAGTATTTCAGGGATCTGGGAAATGATAGGCATACACTAAATAGTAAGTATGTCCTTTGCCCAGCCGGACAGGATTTTATTTAGTAGGTATAAACAATAGCACAAGGATTTTTTACAAAGTGGGCACGACCCGTGACCCACAGTGAACAAGACAAAACAAACGAAATTTGAGGCAAAAGTGAACAAGGCGGTCTGTGTACTTGTATTCAGTGAACAGACCTAATTATGTTTTTGAACACCATTGCACAAATCATTTTTCGACATTTCAGGTACATATGGTGCTAGTGTGTCGACGACGTTTATCATGATTGTCTTGAAATCAATTGACATTTTGCCTATTAAGACAAGTGTCGGGTGTCCGGTGACTGTATGTTCAAGGGGAGGGAGCCGGTTGCTCAATCTGGTACCAAATCCGGGCAGAGCAGCTCTCGGATCTGAGACCTTGCAGATCGCGTCTCGTTCCTGGACGGTTGCTCAATGGCATCCACGGTGTCAGGCGGTTCGGGATCCCGTGGATGCCATTGAGCAACCGGCCAGGAACGACAAAGGACATACTTACTATTTAGTGTATGCCTATCATTTCCCAGATCCCTGAAATACTAGGGACCACTGTTCTTTGTAATACATTACTGCCCAAGGTCCCTAGTGCAATACCTTTGGGTTCCCTTGTTTCTTTGCAAAAATCCTTTTAGGAATGGCAATTCCCGCCACTTGGGTAGGTGCGGAAATCGTACCCGTTTACAAAAAGGGCTCACCTCTTCTCCCCACAAATTACAGGCCCATAAGCCACATTGACATTAGTCAAAAAATATTTGCACGAGTGCTGCTGGGTCTCCTACAGAGCTGGATGGAGGAGCATAATGTTCTCAGCCTGTTCTAAGCTGGGTTTACAGAAAAAATGTCCACACTAGATCAGATTTTTAGGCTCCAATTATTACACTGGAAGACCGTATAGAGGGTGGTAGTCTCTATCTAATATTTGTGGACCTAAAATCTTCATTTGACTTGTTGCAGAGAGGTAAATTGTGGGCAACCCTACTGGACCTGGGGGTTCCAGTGTACCTGTGCCAACTTCTGAGGCGATTACACAGAGGTAATTTAGCACAAATTAGGTTTGGTAAACACAGGTAACTTACTACGCCCATCCCCACAGATAGAGGTGTCCGTCAGGGTTGTGTTCTTGCCCCGACTCTCTTCTGTTTATTTATAAATGAGTTAGTTGAAGTTCTAAATACAGGGAAGGACATAGACGCCCCCAAATTGGCGAACCCTAAAATCCCAGCAATGTTGTTGGCTGACGATACTTTGTGACTTTCAAAAACATCCATGGGTATACAGAGGGTCCTTGATAAGTTTGATGTTTTTTGCAAGGAAAGGGGGCTTGAGATCAACCTACAGAAAACAAAATTTAAATTTATGGTGTTCAACTCAGGCAATAGTACCCAACCAAATCCGTGCTTGGAAGGCATACACCTAGAGAGGGTGCATGTTTTAGAGTATCTTGGCATCACGATTACAGAAAAAATGGACTGGGTGGCACAAACTAAAAAAGCCAGCCTGAAGTTAACCCAGACAACAAGGGGCCTGACAAAGGTATCCTGAAATTCCATCCACAAACCTGTGGGCCCGGTAGTAGAAATCTACAAGGCGCAAGTTAGAGGTGTTGCCTTGTATGGGGCTAAAATTTGGGGCCACTGTCTTCCTGACAGTCTAGTAAAAGTTGAAAAAACCTTTGCCAGGCAATTATTTGGTCTCCCTCGTAGCTCCCCCTCACACCGTTTCGATTAGACCTTGGGGTCAGATCAATCTCAGAAGAAGCTGCCCTTAGACCACTTCTATTCTGGCGATGTTTGTGGCTCACCCCACAACTGGCCTAGTATAGGGAAGAACTGAAAGAGGGCATAACGCAGTAGTAACTTGTCCCACAGTATCAAGGAAGTAATTGAACGAGAGCTACTGGGAGAACAAACTGGCCCAACCCCAGGGGAGCTCAACAACAGGCAAGCTTACCACAGTGTTTTTAGGAATGGAAAAACAATATAGATTAGAGCCCGTACTGGATGACATCAAGCCGGCTGCTGCACGGAAGCCATACCTGCAGTTTAGGCATGGGTACTGCCACCATGTGCTTTCACAAACAAATGGGCGGGTTCACAAACTTTGGGCTGCCCGGCTTGTAATAACACAGGAGAGACAGATTATCATGTGCTTTTTTTTCTGACCAGGATACAAGAAGGTGAGAATACGATGGCTGATTCAGTTATGCAGAAACCTGGGAACCAGGCACTGCCTAGAGGCTTTTAGGATATTGAAATATGATACGTGCCTCCCTGTAGCATTTTCAGTAGCAGGCTATTTTCCATGTGGTGTACACGCAGAGCATTATTGAAGTTGACCCCCATAGACTCTGTTAGATCTTTGTTATATATTTTCAAATGGCCTCTGGATGTCTTTTTACTTGTAATATTTATGAATTTTATAAGCTTTTTTAATCATATTATTGATGTATATTTGGCTTGATGAATAGTGTACAAGTGCGCAAGACCACCAACAAGTTGAATGGTAGCTCTCGGGCTCGGGCGTATGCTCATGTTTACAGTTTTTAATTGATAGGCACAAGCACTTTATAAAAAGCTACTGTAATGGATGCCCAGTGGGCTAGAGCTTGGGCTTATTATGCCCGGCATTGTAAATTGCACATATTCTGCACATGCACTTTAATGTAGTTAGTGGGCTTGGACTGACTGTAATATAGATTGTCTCTATGTTACATCTACATTTTATACATGCATTGCCACATGAAGAATGGATTTCCTCTAATTTTTTTATTTTTGGATCAATTTAAATGTATGTTATTGTATACATACTTTGATGGTCAAATTGGCCGAAATAAAGTTCCATTGATTGAATTGCAAAGTTGATCCAATTTTCAGCAGTAAAGCAAAGTTGTTTTCTTGCCTGAGTCTAAAATTTTAGAACATGCTTCATTGGTCAAAGAGGTTGATCCTCTCCTTCGAGCTTCTTTGAAGACTGCGTTGTCGCAGACGCTGACTTGACTTTTGAAATAACTGTCATGGCTATTTATGAATGTGTGAAACTTCTATATGTACTGTACCAATTGTGCCACCTTTTGCACCTGTCAGGACCATGCGTAGGTTTCTGATGCAATTTGATCTTTGTGTTATACTGCGCGAGTCTGCGTTATATTTGAAAATACCAATAAGTTGTTATTTCAATGGTTTTGCATGGGAATACCCACCTTGCGTACAATAAAAAAGGTTTTCATGCAACGCAGTCCTTGCAGCACGCAAGGCCTGAAAAGTAACGCAAAACTAACACTGCACAACTTTGTTTATATCAATTAACAATTTGTGCTGATTGACACTAAGTAAGAGCTTTGCAAATTTGGGCCCCATTGTATACTACTATCTGGGCTTAAGTGACATGTGAATGACACTTTGTTTGACCAATGACTGAACAGGGCTGACCCAAAACACATTTTCAATAAGATTGTGTATCATTTTTAAGAAAACACAGGGATATTGAGAAGCTAGTATGTTCTTTGGGCCATTCCTAAAAACAAAACAACTTTAAAGATTAACCCACAGCCTCTATCTTTATGGGTTGCTCAAGGACATAAAGTAAACACCTAACATCTTGTTGTATTCTTGTTAGCATTCTATGATGTAATTAATAGTTCTCTTGGTACTCGTTCAGGTGGTATACTGGTGGCATTCAAGTCAATGGCAACCAATGCATTTTCCTGGTAAATACCAACCATGCCTTTAAATGAGTTTTACTGACAAACAGTTGTGTGCAACAGCTCGTTTAAATCTGTGTCATAACACAAAAATCACCGACAGGATTCCTTGTCTCATTCCAGATTTTCATCCATCCAGCGTTTTTCATAAACACATTTCTCCTCATTTGCTACAAACCTGTGGGTAACTCTAGGCACAGTTGGTGCCGCAAAAAGGTGAAACTTTAAGAAAATGCCCCGAGGAATTGGACTTGACACCATTATAAACTTCTAAATTGGATACATTTGTCAACATTTGCTTTTGGGTACTATGACCACACATTCCAATGAGGAGCCATTTGTACATGACTGAGATACTTTAGGCTTTGATCAAAACCTTTATCACCATGGGAGAAATATAATATCTAAACTAAGACAGAAAGGGCATGTCTTCAGGGTTGCACATACAGTCTCCATTAAAGCTTTACATTTTAACTTAGCATCTTTATCTAATGGTGATTTTCACGTGTTTTCTCTATAGCGAGAATGTGCAATGCACGCATTTAATCCTGATAGACACTGTCACCCTGTAGTTTCCACATTTAGTTCTAGGGTGGCACAATTAGGAACACAACGCATTGTTTATTTTTGTGCTTGGAGGAGACAACTCTACTGCTTCAGGCTAAATTAAAACGTTGTTCTGCACCTCTGTCACAGAGCGATAAGCTTACAGTGTTATTATAAAAACAGCGTCCATGCTGAAGTCGGTGAGAGGTTCATGTCTTGCCGGAATCATCAAGGCATGCTGCTGCTGTGACGGAGATTCAGTTCTGCTGTTGCCAACCATTGTGAGGAGGAAGAGAGCTGTACACACAGACGGAGGTGCATGTGTGGATGCACTGAGCCTGGCCTCCTGACATACAGTACAACGGTATGAGGTTAGGTTATTCCAACAGACCTGGCAGATGGGTACTCCCGACATGCTCTCTTTGGCATATAGAAATTAGTAATAGATAGAAGTAATCATTAGGAACTTTTAGAACAATTAACACGATTGAATTGTTTGTGTATTTCACCAATTCAATAATGCTTATAACAAAGTGTCTAATCTTTCTAATACTTGAAGTTCATGTTTTATATACAAAGATTAGATCTTTTCAATAAAAGTTTGAAAACGCAATTATTGTATATTTTCTTTGTAATACTTTGGGCAAGCAAAAGTGACAAACGAAAGGGTTCGATCTGTTTCCACGATTCCTTGGGAATCAGTGATCATTTTCTAGGTAACTGACAACATCTAAACCTCTTTAGGTTTAGAAGTTTAGATGCAGTACTCCGAGCTAGCAAAACCAGACAAACATAAACTGATTATATAAGACTCAGTCTCTATAGTATGAGGTTTTGCTGTTTTAAATACACAGGGCTACTAGATTTGTAGAAACCGTATAACAGCATGTTGCACTTTATACATTTTAAATCAAATCAAATCAAATTCATATGTTATATCACCAAGAGTGGAGAGACATAAAAATGATGACTCTGTTATTGGTACTGGAGCATTGAGGGCTGTGAGCAACAGGAACGGTATGATTTGTGCGCTGCTGCTTGGTGACTGTCTCTGATATTTGAATATTATGCACTTGAACAGAGTACTCATTTTATCAACTTCAAAAGAATAAAACACGGAGTCAACCATTGCGAAATTTTAAAATAGCATGCAAAAGGCTAGACAGGCACTCAGCCCCTGAGATGACTAAGCATGCATGACATACTTGTGTTATAATCCTCATTCTTATAGCTCAGGTAGCTATGTTTTTATTGCATAATAGTGCAGTTAGGTTACCACATTTGTGTAACCATATAGACATTGAATGAGTATAGATGCATGGTAATTTATGATAAACATATATTATTTGAACTCCACTACATACATTTCAAGCAATTGACGCTATTAGCATATGACTTTATTTTGATACTGACCTGGGAATCTTATTAGAGATCTGTTCCCATAAAAGACTGACAACATTAATTTCCTACTTAGCTAAATTTATAGGAATGAGTCTTTGAATGCTCAGCTGAAAATATGTGCAAGCATTTCGTCATTTGTCTCTCAGGCTCTTTGAAGAACACACGTCTTGAAAATTGACAGGCAGTCACTCTTCTAGTTGGCTAGCTGTTCTTCCACTGATGTTCAGTAAGCCGGCTGTGGGTGAGGAGTCTGAGGCAGATACCCTTCTGCTTAGTGTAAAAGATGGATGATACCCATGAAGAAAATGCTGTTTGGATCTCAAGAATATCCTTTTTTTCTATAGAGCTTCATTCCACAGTGCTCTGTCATTTCTTACTGCTGTAAATAGCATATGCTACTATTATCCAATTTAATGGTCTTTGATTTAGGTACTAGGCTGAAAATGGACTATGACTTCACTGGACTGGAATTGGTGACCTTCAGATCTTTCCAGGTGGCAGGTGCGAGTATTAACACGCTACAGATTGTGTGTGGAGTTCTTGGAAGAAGTGAGTTAAATCCTCAATGAAGTCTATATAAGCTTTTTCTGGATACATCTCACATGGCAAACAGTTTTCATCTCCATGGTTTTCTGCAAGGGTCTGTGAAAAAAAGAATGACAGACTGTCAGAGAGGGACACTACTTGATCAGAATGTATATTTGTTGTTTACTATATAGACCCAGTTCTCAAAAGCATGATTTGAACAATTGTCCAGCGGGTTTACTCCTACATTTGGAGCATACTTACGATTTTAAGTGATTCATGGAGAAGAGCAGGCATACTCCTCTATATGTACTATAGTTGTACATTTCTAGGAATAGTCCAATTCACGTTTACTCATGCACAAGGGAAATTTAATTTGCAAAAATACCTTTAATATTTGCTCCACAAGGAACATAATTTTCCCTCATGAGAATCCTGTTTCACTAGGCTTCCATTAAGTATGGGGCTGCTGCCTTGACTTTCCCACTCAAACAAATAACTTCATACTCGATTTTTAGACGTAAATGCCCCGAGTTGGAAACTACTTGTCTAAGTATGCATATGAATGCTCACAAACCTAGAAGTAAGTGTATGCTTACCTCCTGTTGCAGGACGGCCCTCCCTGACATGCCAGGTTATGCTCCACCTACATTTACAGCAATGGAAAGCCTATTCTACTGGAAGATTTTTCATTGCTGCAAGGCAAATTAGCAATTATAAAACTGCTCAAATAAGTTTTCTGGGACTCAGGATGTGGAATTAATGGTCAAAGTTTTTTCTGTGCACCCAAAAACCCCTTAGGTGTGCAAAAAGAATTGTAAATCAGACCGTCTGTTTTTTTACAATAAGGTCATGACAACACACTCATCAGAATCTAATCAAGATAGCAAATGTAGACGTTAATCTTATAGCCCCCTAATTTTTGGAAATCAGAGCAAAATTTTAAAATTTTCAATTGACTTGAGGGTTTGGAATCTAAAAAAAGAGCAATATCATCCGCGTATAATTTTATATTTGTCATTCCAACTACTGGGGCAGTGTCGGTCCTTGTATCCCTAATTGCAATCGCCAACGGTTCAATAAATAACGCAAATAAAATTGGCGACAGGGGACATCCTTGTCGCGTGCCCCTAGTGACCTGACATGTCCCAATATTGGTATTATTAATGATAATCTGTGCTCTGCAATTCATATAGAGTTGTTTTAAAAGAGAAATAAAAAACAATCGGGAAATTAAAACTGAAAAATAGCAAAAAGGCAGTCCCATGTTTTTTTACAACAAGGTCATGACAACACACATCAGAATCTAATCAAGATAGCAAATGTAGCAACACAAATGTTTAACAATGCAACATGAACACAAAAACCTTTTTTAATAGCAAAAAGCACAGATGGAATAAATAAACAAACTGTACTTACTGTTTAGTCCACTACCCATATTCAGCAGTGAAAATGTTGCAGAAGGAGAAACTTGGCCTGCAACTTTATTGAAAGAGCAGTGCCCGGGCTATACGAGTGATTTCTCATGACACAGAGCATACACAGCATGCAATGCCCCACGTACAGGCCCCGTTTGCACTTTGTGTTATCTTCAAGGTAGAAACGATCCTCTGCTATCTAGCGCTGCACAGACCTCTACTTTTTTGGGGAGACATGTTAGGAAGAAGTAAAATCAAATCTTCAAGAAAAGTCCGAGTCTGATAAAACAATTTGGTAAAAACTGGCATACTTCTAGAATCCAGAGAATAAAACATATATAACGCTTGTAGAGTCATTTGAGTGGTTGCCCCCTAGGTCTCAGAACTGGGGCATGTTTTAGCCAATAACAATGCTACTTTCACTCTGAAAGAATGGGCACAGAAGAGCTCTCAGTAGGTTGCTCCCGCTTGCACGTGTAGTAGTGTTTGCCAGGCTTGTGCGGTGACAGCGATGGAGTCAAAAACTTGCAATTTCCTGGAGGCAGGTTGGGTGAGGGTCTGTGGAAGAGTGAGAGGATCCACCGCATTTTTTCCATGTATAAGAAGGGCGGGTCATGCGGACCATGTATCCAATTGTGAGCAAATACACTGTTCGCAGCCCCATAGTATTTCTCCAAACCGGGAGCCCCCAAACCACCCAAGTCATAGGGTAAAGTAAGCGATTCCCATCGTATGCGGGGTTGTTTACCAGCACACGCTAACCGTATCAATTGGGTGCGCCTGCAGTTGAACAGGTGTTTTGGTAGCAATATGGGTATGTTCTGAGAGGAAACGTGGTAATATAACCATGTTCATAATAGAGATTCTCCCCATCAGCGAGAATGGAAGTTTTATCCACTTGTCTATGTTATCTATGAGTCTCTGTGTAGCTTTGCCATCATTTTCCAACTGAACTATCGCAGGATGTTTGTGGAATTGAATGCCCAGGTAGCGAACCGCCTCCGTGGTCCAGTGCAATGGGAGTTCCATGGCCGTTTCTACAGTGCGGGGAGTGGGAGGAAATATGATTGACTTATCCCAATTTATTCGCAGCCTGAGTGATCACCAAACTGTACAACTTGACGCAGTATTGGAGATAAATTTACCTCTGGGTTATGTATATATATAATAACGCGTCATCCGCATAGGCAGAAATGTTCAGTGTGTACTCGAGGAATCTCAGCCCTCTGTGTGCGTGATACTCGCGGACTGCGCAGGCCAGTGGCTCCGCGACAATCGCATACAATAGTGGAGACAGAGGGCAGCCTTGGCGCGTACCCCGAGTGTTGTTAAAGGATTGAGAAACTTCATTTCCAATCCTCACTCTGTCTGTAGGTGATATATGTAATACTGATACCAGACGGAGATAAATGTCTCTAAGTCATATTTTGCATATTACTGCGAACATGAAGCCCTACTTAACCGAGTCAAAGGCTTTTTCAGCATCTAGAAAGACTGGCGCCGCCTTGATTTCGGGGTTTAGTCTCTGCACTACTCCAAATAGGGTCCTCAGATTTTTAGATAGATTGCGACTATGGATGAACCCTGCCTGCTCTGGGCGGATAATACCTGGGAGCAATAAAGCTAGTCTATTGGCTAAGATTTTAGCGTAAAGCTGAGCATCTACATTAAGCAGAGATAAGGGCCTATAGGAGGAGCAACTGGCTGGCGATTTTCCTGGTTTTAACAGCGCGACGATTACAGCTTCAAGCAAGGAGGGCGGCATAACGCCTGCCTCCGCCATCTCCTCATAAAGCGTCTTGAGGTGGGGAATCAATAGATCTTGAAATTCTTTTTAAAAGGCAACTGTGAGCCGATCTGAACCCGGAGCTTTCCTGGCCGCTACCCCCCTTAGTGCCTCTCGTATTTCATCTGACGTTAAAGGTGCCATGAGATGTTCTCAATGCTCCATCACTAGCAATGGAATTTTAATGTATGCAAGATATTCCTCTAGCGCTTCTGCTTGAAGTGATTTGGGGAGTAAACAATGACTTGTTATATGTGCGAAAATGGGACGCTATTTCTCCTGGCATGTGTAATGTGTTTCCCTCTTCATCTATCATACCCACCATAGCGTCCAATACCCTCTTAGCTCTCAATATCCCTGCTAGAGTAGCGCCCGGTCTCTCCCGCTCGCCATAGCATTGTGGTGATGCATATTTACCCATGTGTTTGATTTCTTGGTTGCCCGTGTCTAGGTGTTCAGCCAATTTCTGCTTGAGGTTTGCGGTGGTTTGGGCAGATCCACCCCCCTCCCTTTAATCCAGTTCTAGATGACCCATTTCACGTTCTAGTGTGTCTAGTCTACCTCGGATGGAACATAACATACATGAATGAAGGCATATTACCACTCCTCTGACGAACACCTTAAATGTTTCCCACACCGTGGTAAATAAGTGTCACAGACCCAATATTTTCGAATATTTTCTATAGCTGTGGCTAACCCATCTTTTAAAACAGTGTCTAACAGCGAATACGGTGGGAAACGCAATGTGAACGCCGGGCTATGTGGTGCCCTGTACCTCAAGGCAAGTTGAACAGGAGAATGGTCGGAGTAAGTTCGAGGCAGATGAGTACATGCCACTACTCTGGAACTCAGTCCCCCAGACAAAATCCAAAAGTCAATTTGAGTGTGTCATGCACAGAGTAGTAATGGGTATAACCTCTCACATCGGGGGATCTATGTCTCCAGATATCTATAAGGCCATCTGAATGCATTATTTATTGCATGGCTGTTGCAGCCGCTGCTGGAAGTCGTGGTAGGACTTGAGATCTGTCTATACTTGGATTTAATATACAATTAAAATCACCCCCCCCACCTGTGGAATCCCTTTCCACTGTACCAATTTGGTCGCTAAGGAAGTATAAAAATGTGGATTGTCATAGTTGGAGGCGTAGATACCTACTAGGAGAAATTTCAAGTCACCTTGTTTGCATATGGCTACAACAAATCTACCTTGTGGATCCTTTAGTGTGCCTGTCATTTCTATCCCTGCTTTTTTATCTACCCAGATCAGGACCCCTCTAGCATGCGAGATAAAATCTGCTGAGTAGCATACCCCCTGTAGTTTGCAATGCACTGCCTCACTACGCTCTGGAGCAAGATGTGTCTCTTGTAAAATAGCAATTGCCACAGAATGCCGTTTTAGATAGGCACACACCCATCTGATCTTTCTGTTGTCATTGAGACCGCGGACATTCCAGGTCATGAGCTGTAGGATCTGTGTGCTCTTACCCGCCGTAACCATTGGGCTTAGATGATTTCTGCCTTGGACCATGTCCCTTGCCAATGATATATGCTGTATGTGACCTCAGCTGCATATTTAGTACAATACACTCATCCAACTTAGTAAAACAACCATTCTCTCCCACGCTTTGAAAATCCCCAACTGTCGTGGCTATCTGATCTTCCTCCCCCCTCCCAAATCTTGAATAACAAACCCGACCCAAAACAAACAGTATGAAAGGTCTGATACACTGGGGGGGCATCTTGTCAAACTCCGACCACCACTAGTGGTACTAGATGGTACTCAGCATGAGTCTCTTAAACAACTCTCTCTCCGAGCTAGAACAAGCTACAATCAATACGCCTTATGTGCCCGCAACTGTCTCGGTCAGGACGCCCCTAGGCACCAACGAGACTTCTTATACATGTTCAGTCTGTACTGTGACATTTCGATAGCTACAGCTGGTATCCACTAGACCTGTATTGTAATAGGCACAGTACATTCTCTATGGCTTCTCAACGTTACCATACGTCGTCTATTCGTGGATCTGCTCGTCTGGTCACTCTTTTGTGTCTCATTCTTCCTGCACATTTGAAGAGCTCTCCGAGTGCGCAGAAGAGGAGCTCGGCAAACCCTGACATCTGAGATGCTGTTCCTTCTCTTTAATGAATCGTAGGACTACCTTAGGATCAGTGAAAAGGTACACTTTGCCATAAATTTTGACCTTAGCGGGATACAGCATACTGTACTCCAAGTTAAGATCTTGAAGTTTCTTTTTTGCCGGGAGGAAGAGTCATCGTGCCTCTTGAACCTGCATCGTGAAGTCGGGGAACAAAGTTATTTCCATACCTTTATGCCGAAGAGCACCCAGTTCTCTGGCCTTACGCAAGGCTGCTTCGCGGTCCCTATAATTTAAGAGTCTTGCTTTAATAGGTCTTAGGTGCCAGGGATCGATGCGCACACTCTACCACTAGTATCTCAGAGAAGGTGTCTCTTCCCAAGAGGCTGACCAGAAGTTTCTCTAGGTATTGTTCCATGTTGCCGACATTGGATGACTCTGGTACCCCCAAAATACGGATGTTATTACGTCGAGATCTTGCTTCGAGATCTTCAGCCTTCCCTTGCAGGGTATGCAGGATCTTCTCTCTCTCCTTATCCGTCTCCGCATCTGCTCTGGTGACATCCTTCATGTCCGATATGCGCTGTTCCACCTCATCAAGTCTGCCTCCATGCCTGTCCAGTCTTTCAGACATACTGTTCATTCGAAACGACAGTGCATCAATTTTGCTGTTGATTTTTGATAGGCTCTGCTGGATGGTGTGGAACGCTTCTTTCGTATCTATATCTGATCCGGAATCAGGGTTGTCTGGGATGAAGTCTTGCTCTGTGGGTATGGATTCTTTCGATCTGGTGGTTTTACGCAGGTCGAATTGCAGTTTGGGCTGTAACTTGTCTATCTTGTCCATATTGCCAGAATTTGCACCCTGTGGGTCCCCGCGCAATGAGCGTGCGTTATTTTATTATTATTTTTTAATCCTCATTCACCTCAGACCACAGTGGGCATACAAGCCGCCCGTACCATTACTCGATGTTGGAAAAGCGTCGGCTGTTGGATGGGGACTAGGAGGAAGCGCCCTGCCTACCAGTACCACAGCAGGCTAGGATGACATTGACCCCAAGATAAGGGGCATGGTCACTCTCACATTCAGTCCAGGTGACCCTGGCGACTGTTGATGTTGGTTGTGAGAGGAAACTGAGAATGCCCAACACAGTCAGGAGAGTTTCAAAGAGGCATAATCATAGGACCCATTTCTTTCTTTTAAATAAAGGAGGCTTCCCAGTCTCGCAAAACTAAGCATTAGACCATTTTAGTAAGAAATCCCATATTGCTTTCTTTTTCCTGCTCTGGGTTCTACCCAAATCCATTCTAGATGTCGCAAACAACAAGGACAACTACTCAGTGCGCAGAGGAGGTGCACATTCTACCCATCTTTTACATATTTCCCTCCTGGCCAACAGTATAGCATAGAAGAGGAAAGATCTGGAAGGGCCCATGACTTCACTGGATATTCCAAAAATGATCAGGGTAAGATTTATTTGGATTGGAAGGCCTAGAATATCTGCAGTGGTATTGCCTACTCTTTCCCAATAGTCTGCTATGGCCGGGCACTCCTTAAACATATGTACATCAAACCACATTTTTTACAACTAACTGGAGGCCCGTCAGACATTTTAGACTGCCTTAACGGAGATAGATAGGCCCAATGAACCGTGAACAAGTGGTTCCTTCTGAGCCAAGCTGGTTTTACGGTGGCAAACAGGGTATTGAAGGATGTTTGCCAGAGATGTTCCCACAGATCATTTGGTAAGCTGACACACCACAATTCTTCGGCCAATTTAATGTCCCCCATTAACAGCCTCCTCAATGCTCCGGTACAAAAAGGAGACCTCCTTCCTCCTAGACGGTCTTGCCACTAACTGTTCCTCTAGGGTATGGTCTATGCCTAAGGGTTTTTTCAGATTATGAGACCAACTCTGCAGCTGGATGCATTTGAACCTAGACAAACCCTTTTCCGCCCTGTTGTATAGTGATGACCAAGATAAAAGTGTGCCCTCCTGGGCCAAATCCCCCCACACCTTCAGCCCAGGCATTCTGAGTGGTAATGCTAGTCCATCCATCAGGTACTCTGGTGCACTTGGAGAGTCCCAGAGGGGGGCCAGGCTCGAGAAGTAGTTAAGACCCGTCAGCCGTTTGATGCTAGCCCATGTTCTAGCCATTCCCTGCAGGACGTTTACATTTTTTTTTAATGTTTTTTTTCAAAACCTTTATTTGACAAATTCAGTACAGTCGGGATACATTTGCATCAATCAGAGCAACTTACATTGTGAGATTATAGCCAAATATCATAAATGTAATGACATTATCAGCATACGAAAAATAGAAGACCATGAGGGGCTGCTAGAGCACCACAACCTACGCAGGTACAGAACGGGGAAGGGAAAACAATATAAAGATAAGGGCAGACACAGTGAGAAAGGAAAGCATAGAAATAAAGGGAGACAGTCACTGACCAGCACCGGCGGGCGGGGTGCCGGCGGGGAGCGCGGGGGAGGCAGCACCGCTCGAGGGGAGGCGGGTATGAACATATGTAACTAAAGGACCCCATATGTCCATCGGCCGAGATCTCACGGGAAGTAAGTCCCAGAATTCAGAAAGCAAAGTCTGACACCTCGAGGCGTCCTCAAGCCAGAGAGCGAATTGAGGTGCCAGTCTGCGCCCCCAGCACATGGCCACCCTACGCCTTGCCAGAACAAGCAGCATTGCAATCAGGTGGCGAGAAGCATTCAGACAGAATTTAACGAAGCCTAGCAGACACAATGGTGGATCGGGCTGTACCGATGCAGAGGTCATCTCAGAGATGGCGGCGCATACCGCTTGCCAGAAATCAGATACCTTAGGGCACAGCCACGCAAGATGTGCAAAATCCCCAGCAGGGGCGGCACACCGCCTGCAGCTATCACTAGGAATGAGCCCAAGTCTGTGAAGTTGGGCAGGAGTGCGATACAGTCTGTGAAGATATTTGAAATGGATAAGACGAAGCCTGTAATTAGTTGAGTTTTTTCGTCTGATTACAGCAGTAAAGCCAGTCAGTCTGAGCGATTTCCATGCCCAAGTCCTCACCCCAAGCCACACATGCCGAATCTGTTGAGATGGAAGTGGATGACAATGTGAGGGCATATAATTTAGTGACGATTTTGTGAGGGGCCGGGGAAGTGTAGATGAGATCTAGAGCAGGCATCGTAGGCGGGGGCTGGGGAAACGTAGGTTGCAACTTCCTACATGTAGCACGCAGTTTATAAAATAAGATGGTGTCCAGCGGGCCAGAGGAGGTGAAAAGGGAGTAAAACGAGCCACCAGGGTAGAGATCTGCCAGTGTCGACAGGCCCAGGCGTGAGGCACGTTTAGACATACCAGATGGTTGGAATGAGGGAAAAGCAGGATGCCGCACGATCTGCATGGTGTCTACCGATAGCAGCGGGGCATTAGAGAGTTGGTGCAGACCGGTCCAGCGCAAAGTCTCGATCGTGTCCACCTCCACCCGCGGACGAACCGCCGGGGCAAACAGGGCAGTAGTCAACGGCCAGGGGGATGCAATATCAGTCTCCAAAGCCACATGAGGTTGATACAGCGAAGGGAGTATCCCAAAATGCAGAAAGCTAGCCTGGGCACCCAAGGCATAAAGCTTAAAATTAGGTGCACCCATGCCACCCATAGACATGGGCAGAATAAGAATGTCATATGCAACTCTGGGCTGCTTACCAGCCCAGACTAGAGATTTAAGGCCCGATGTACGTAATAGGGAAATACCGAATTCTAAATACTGAATTTTACCGATTCGGTATTTAGAAATCAGTATTTCAGATGTAGGTAAGAATTCGGTAAAAAGTACCGAATTCTTAATATTCGTTATTACCGAATTAGTAATTGAGATTCGGGAATAACGAATACCTACCCATTCATTCCTATGGGCTTGGAGGCCCATAGGAATGAATGTGAAGACATTCGGTATTACCGATTCGGTATTACCGAATCGGTACTACCGGGAGGTATTTCAAGGGTGCCAGGGTGTCCAAAGGACACCCTGTTGCACCCCTGAAATGTGCATGTGTGCACATGTGGTACACGTGCATGCTCTAAAATATGGATGTGTGCCATATAACACTAAAAAAAAGAAAGAAAGTGTTTTTTTAAAGGAATTCGGTAATTACCATCAACTTGAAGTTGGTGGTAATTACCGATTCCTTTAGGCCCAAAAGCACTATTTTATGTGCTTTCTACATTGCATTTAAGGAATCGGTATTACCGATTCCTTAAATGCAAGGCCAATTAGGAATCGGTATTAAGGAATCGATATTTACCGATTCCTTAATACCGAATCCTTCCCTACATCACGAATGCCTACATACCAGTCGGTAACGGTGAAATTTACCGAATGTTACCGTTACCGACCGGT
This sequence comes from Lissotriton helveticus, assembly GCF_964261635.1. Classification (NCBI taxonomy): domain Eukaryota; kingdom Metazoa; phylum Chordata; class Amphibia; order Caudata; family Salamandridae; genus Lissotriton; species Lissotriton helveticus. The sequence goes on from NC_136059.1 coordinate 1,936,341,258, forward strand.
ATTTGGGCCACCTACATCGGACCCATAATCAGGGAACGAATTTTACGAAACGAATGAGCAGTGAGGAGAAGGATGAGCCGCTCCAATGCGGGGTCCTAGACTCCAACCAATCCACCGCACGCCCAAAGTTAGACCTCCAGAGGTCATCCAAATCCCTACTCAACCAGATGCCCTGGTAGCGGGTGGGGCCAGAAACCCAGACAAAGGGAAAATCCGGCTGAAATGGTTTAGTGGCATCAGTGGCATCAGTGAGGGGGAACAACACAGACTTGCTCCATTTCACCTGTATGCCTGACAAACCACCAAAGCGAATTATCTCACGCACCAGAGGGCTGAGATTGTCTTGGGGATGGGCAGCGTACAGTGTAACGTCGTCAGCGTACATGGAAACCAGGAGAGCTCGCGAGGAAAAACATATACCCCTCGGAGTGTGATACTACCGGAGTCTGGCCGCCAGGAGCTCCATTGCAATGGCGAAGAGCATGGGCGATAAAGGGCACCCCTGCCGAGTACCGCATTGAATCAAGATGGGGTCCGATATCTGAACATTAATTCGGAGATGAGCCGAGGGGAGAGTATAGAGAAGGGATATCTTTCGTATGAATATATTACTAAAACCAAGGCGCGGTAGGAGAAAAAATAAATATGACCATTCAAGTGTGTCGAATGCCTTAGTGTCATCGAGAAGGGCGGCCACCGTGGAAAGACCGGGGTTGATCTGGTGGAGGACCGAGAAATTCGTCCTAAAATTATGCAAGGTGGCACGGCTAGGGATGAAGCCAGACTGGTCCGGGAGAGCAATGGTGGGCATGAGGAGGAGAAGGCAGTAGGCCACCAACTTAGCAAAGATTTTATTATCTATATTATTGAGGGAGAGGGGGTGATATGAGTCACAACTGTCAGCTGGTTTGTCGGGTTTGAGTAGCAGGTAGCAGCGTAATCATCGCCTCACGGAGGGACTGAGGGAGGAGGCCATTATCAAAGGATTCATTGTATATTATGTACGACGCAGCGCGGGTGGGTGAAGAAGGTTCGCCTAAGTCTTTCCGGGCCGATCGCCCTCTCCAAAACGGCGGGCTCAAGCCTCTCTGCCCAGGAAGGAGAGCTCTCTATCAGCCTCTTCAGAGAATGCAGTGTGTTTTTGTCATAGAAGCGCAAGATTCTCCGGCCCAGGGTGGGCAGCCTGAGCGGCATCCAGAGCCTTAATTCCAGCTTGTCCAAAGTGGTGAGGATGGAACGAAGGACCTCAGCCTGTTTAGAGATGCACTAGCCCCGAATCATTGTTTTGAAACCCTTCCACAGGACAGAAGCAGAGTCCACAGAGCCCACATTTAGGTCGAAATAGTTGGTGATTGCTGTTTGGATCTCGTCACAAAAGACTGTGTTGCGGAGAGCATTCGGGGGGAGTCGCCATGTAAATGCCCGCTGAGGGGAATGAGGGAGACGGAGAGAGACCTGAACCGGAGTGTGATCCAAAAAAGTGTGTGCCATATGGGTAGCTGATGTGAGCCAAGTGAGGACATCTGGGGAAGTAATCCAAAGATCAATGTGTGACTAGCAGCCCCGAGCCTCTGTGACGCAGGTGCCCTCGCGGGCTTGAGGCCAAACATGACGGCAGGCGTCGTACAGCGAATTTTCAGTCAGTAAAGACTCGAGCAGGGTGGTAGCGCGGGGATGGGAGGAATGAGGGCCCGAACGGTCCAATGCCTCCGAAACGTTAACATTAAAACCCCCACCCAGAGATGAGTCACCAGGCAGAGGGAAGAAATGAGGTGCCATACATGTGTAAAAAAAGTCGGGATCATCCGAGTTGGGACCGTACACCGCGGCGATCGTCATGGGATGGGACAATAGGAAGCCATGCAGAATCATGTATCTACCTTCAGGATCCGTGAGTACCTGCAGAGTTTGCCAGTAAAGAGATGCAATCTGATTATAAGCATACAATAAAAACGAATGAAACACAGGGCAATCCCACAGAACCCCCCACCCCAACCCCAACCCCACCCACAACACATAACCCTTGGTGAACTGTAAATCAGGGGCTGCCCAAGTAGAGGTAGGTAAGGTGCTGGCAACAATAGCTGCTCCTGTAGCCCAAACCCCACCCGAATACCCCACCCCAGCAAATCGGAGAGCAAAGTCAAGAGGACCAATAAAAACAGAACATCAGAGTCCTGACTCCATTGTAACGCGAGGCAAACCCACAGCACCACCCTCTCCAACCCCCCTCCCTGCCGAACCATCCTCAAATCAGGAATCGGGATTGCCAAAGTGAGGGTAAGTAAAGCACGAGCGATTGTAACTGTTCAAATGACCCCACCACCACCCAGCAGTCCCATCCCAACAGACCACAAATCAAAGCAAGAAAATCCCACAACCCCACACCCACTCCAACCCCCCCAAACAGGCTGAGATACCACCCGAACCCACCCCAGGGACCCACAACTAGAAATAGATGAGACAACATTGGGAAAGGGAATTATCCTGTGAGGGCATGGCAGAGCTCAGCGTACACCCCTGCAGTGAAGCAGGGTGGCCAAGCTAGAGGAAAATCAGACAATATTTAGAAGAGCAGATAGTTCACTTGATACAACATTTAAGTCAAGTCAAGTCAAGTCAAAGAGGCTTTATTCGAGTAAAATTCTCATAAAAGCACATACATACATTTATATATTAAAACCACATTAAATAAAAACCTCATTTTTGATTGACAATCATAAAAAAAGATAAAATACATAATTAATACATTATAAATGCTAAAAAATTGCTTAATAACACTGATTGCTGGAAAGGGTGCTTATAGGGGCAAGCTCTTGGCCACAATTCTCTGTCTAATAGACCATGCCCATCCCAGGTACTTGGCAACTGCTATAACAAGGGGCATAAAAGTGCTGGTGCAAATGATTCTCAGAGCCACTAGGCTACTGGTAGTACCTAAGTTTATACACGCTGGGGCTAGCCAAACTCGTCTTGGAGTGACGCAAGCCCTACAGGAAAATAAAAAATGACCTATGCTTTCTTTTGAGGCTCCACATACAGGGCAATCTATATTAGAAGAACTCCTCCACCTCCCTGTAAGCGATCTAAGAGGGAGCGCACCTGATCTAATTTGGAATAGGAGCTTCCTGTCCCCTGGCGTTGTTATACTATCCCAATAGTCTTCCAGCACAGGATACAATTTGGCTTCCAAGAAACGGCCCGTCAGAGTCAGCAGCAGTTTTTCTCCAATCTCGCAGGGCCACAAAATCCCAATATAGTCCTTTCAATGCTTTTTTACTCGGAAAGACCTCTCCTAAAGGATTCTCCCATAGGGTTTGGAGACCAAGCTCACAGAGCATAATTCTAAGTTCTTTTAACCATCCTATTCTATGGAAGATATCTGCTTTTATTACAGCTAGGAACTCCTCCGCATAATGATGTATCTCCGGAGTCGTCCAAAGCCGTCTCCAATATAGAACAGGTCGTAGCCTCGACAAATCCCCTACTGCCTTCTTTCCCAAGTCAAGTCTAAGGGGGAGCAATGGGGTACTTTTAGGTAGGCCAGTAACTGCCCTAAGGAACTTGTTTTCCGATTTCTGCATTGAATGTAACTTCCCAAAGCCCCACAGTTCTGCCCCGTCCAGAGCAGACCCTAGGGCCTTGGCCTCGTAAACTTCCAGAACTGGCTTGATTGGCTTGGACTTTGATTTTCCATGCTCCACCCCCAGAGCACCAGATATTTGTCTATGTCTTAGTGCCACCATATCGATGTGCTGTGACCATCTCAAATCATCAGTTATGTAAATGCCAAGATAGGTAAAAGCCTTAACAACCTCTAACAGACAATTGTTCATATATATTTTGGGTCTAAAACTACGATGGCAGTTGAAAGTCATTAACTTAGTTTTAGCCACATTGACTTCCAAACCGTGCTCCCCGCAAAATTCATCAAAAATAAGAAGAGCACGTTGCAAGCCGCTTGGGGTCTTTGACAAAATTAAGGTATCATCGGCGAACATCATAATTGGAACTTTGATGCCCGCCAAAGAGGGCGCATCTACACTAACAGACAACATACGAGCAACTATCCCATTAATAAATAGTGAAAAAAGCAAGGGGGCCATCGCACACCCTTGGCGAACTCCCTGTTCTACCGGGAAGTCAGCCGTAACTTCTCCATTCCTACCCCCACTGGATTTTGGCAAAATTAGCCTCATGTAACCTCATAACCATGGTTAATAAATCTTCCGGTAAACCTAGGTTCCTCAAGACCACCCATAACTTTCTCCTTGGGACCAGGTCGAAGGCAGCCCGCAAGTCAACAAAAGCCACATACAGGCTACCCTCTCCTAGCACCACTGTTTCCCACCGCAGCAAGGTAAAGCGGAACACCTGGTCCACTGTACTGGTGGCCTTCCGGAATCCAGCTTGGTATGGGGATAGGGCATTGTTCTCATCAACCCAGTCCATTAGCCTGTTTACGACCATCCTCCCCACCACCTTTTGGATGGTGGCAATCAAGCTTATCGGTCTGTAGTTCCCGGGCACCGACCGATCACCTGTCTTGTATACAGGTATGATGATCGCACCCTTCCAAGATATTGGTACCATAGCCCCTTGGGCAATGGCATTAACCAAAAGGAAGATATATTTTATCCAGCGATCCTTGTCATTAATAAAAAGATCCGCCGGGCCCCCATCTAGGCCCGGGGCCCTGCCCCTAGCCACTGCACATAAAGCCACTTCTACCTCTTTGAGGCTGACAAAATTCCCATTAAAAAACACAGCCATAATCTCAGCCCTCTCACTGCCCGGTAGTGTTTCAGCATATTGGGGTTTAAAATGGTTAACCCAAGCCTCCTCCGGGACATTGTTACTGGGGCAGTCTGGTGTGCCACCCCTACCCAATTTAACAATGTTCCAGAAAAGTCTGGAGTCTTTTGCCCTACAAGCTTCTCTCAGCTCAGACCAGTGCAGCTCATCCCATAATTTCTTGGCTAAGCATATACTTTCCCTTTAAGTCATTATCACTAAGGCGTCCAGTATCTGCGAGCTGAGAGCTTGAAGGAGAGGAACAAGATAATTTGTCGAGTTTCTTGGCAAATGCTAGGGTATCCCTGGGGTGCGGGAACATCGGCGTTTTTAGCGCCCTGCCGGACTCTCAACTTTGCTGGGTAGGCCAGTGAATAGGAGACCTCTTGTTTTTGAAGGATTCTCTTCGCGGGGAGCAACTCCCGCCGGGCAGCCTGAACAGTAAGAGTGTAATCCAGGTAAAAAGACAGCGAGTTGCCTTGATGAGTAATTTTGCCCGTGTCGCGTGATGCACGCAGGATAGCGTCCCGGTCTCTGAAGTTGAGGATATTTGCGATGATGGGACGAGGTGGAAGCCCTGGGCCCGGGCGAGGGCCAAGGGAGCGATGCGCACGTTCAACAATAAAAACCGAGGAGAGAACATCGCTGAAAAGTTCCTTGACTAGCTGCTCCATGAAGTCCTCTATACGAGAGATGTTGGTGGATTCTGGAACACCAGTAATGCGGAGATTGCTCAGGCGAGAGCGTGCCTCCAAATCCTCATTTTTCTCACGGATGACCGCCAAAATTTTGTCCATCTGCAGCAGTTTCTGGTGATCTTGTGTGGTGGCATCCTCGACATCTGAGACCCGACGGAGGAGGCGATTGTCGTGGAAATCAACCCGAGCCTTAATGAGTCCAGGCGGGCGGAGAGCTGATCCAGTTGAGCGGCGATACCAGTGACTGTAGATTTCACATCAAGCATGATTGCCTTTAAGTCATCGTCGCGAGCCGGGGTCGCATCCATATGGGGGCAGAGTCACCAACGTCAGAGCCGGCGCCGTACTGGCGCGTCGACCAGCATTGCTCAAATGCAATTTTGGGCTGCTTCGGATGCATCCTCCCCATGACAGACCACAGGCCTCACCAAGCAGCAAAGGAGCGATGGAGCAACTCAGGTACGCTGCAGGAAGAAGTGTGACGAACGGGTCTCTTCTCACCACCAAGCTGACGAGACCAGGAGGGGCAGTAAAGGAGACAAATGGTGAGGAGGGCCTCAGAGGGTCTTTGGAAGCAATAACAACAGTGGATGTCCCACCCGCGAAACGCCACACAAGTTTAGAAGGCACCATGGGAGGCCGGGTGATCCCCAAGTGTGTAAGCCCCTCCGCAGAGCTGGAGGCTGCGTAGTCGTGAGGATAAATGAGAAGTCCTGGGGGAGTTTTGGACTGCAACTCGGTGCCGCCAGCGCCTCCCGCGTGGTCACCAGGCGCAAATTGAAAAGATGCAATCACTTTGATGAAGGGACCCTGGGGCAAGAACACCGTGCCAAGGTGCAGGCCAATGCGGCCCGGGCTCCGAGCAGAGCAGGTAGCGCTGAGGGAGATAAGCAGGCCCCATTCCGTGGGTAAATAGTAGGGGAGGTGCAAGGCTGACGGGGAGCTAGGCACCCCAGCAGTATCCGGTGCTAATGGGGGAGGCCTCGATGTGGCGGGCCGCTGAGAAGCCTGCCAGGGCGAGGGCCAATTCAAAGGCCCGTCCAAGGAGCAGACGCAACGTCGCATCAGGTGAGGAGCCCTCCGGGGCGGGACCGGAAGCAAGTCTGGTAGCAGCAGTAAGCCCTCCAGGGTCAGGCAGTCAGGGAAAGGTAGGTCTCTACTGTGACAATCGCCCGCAACCCGCAGTCCGCAGTCATAAGGGACAGGGGCGTATCGGAGGTTTGGACGCCACCAACAGGAGCCCCGTCAACAGGCAGACACGGGGGCCCACCGCTCCCGTTGCCTGGCCCAGGCACGCTCAGCCTCCGTGTGGCACAGCCGGGTCAGGAGATGATGGGACCACCGCTGCTTGCGGCACAGGCCGGGCGGTACAGCCCTTGAGCCCCCACCACGCCAGAGGCCACCAACACAACAGCGCCACTCACCAGGTCACGCTACGTGAGGACCCACGTCCTCCAGCCGGCAGCAAGGAGCCTCAGCAGCCACACTCGAGACACAGTGGAGGAAGGCTAGGCCCGGTCGGCCCAGGCACCCAGAGCTGGCGCCGATCTCGGAGCAAGGTTCCTCGGTCTCCGATTGTCTCCAGATCGGAATGGCAGCAGTCTGTTCAACAGAGGAACCAAAGCCAGGAAATGCCGGTTGTAGTCGGGTAAGAACCAATTGTCTGCAGGATAATGGCGGATTAGGAAGCTTGGCCGGCAGAGCCCACTCAAAGTTTGGCAATCTTGCAGTCGGCCAAGCCACGCCCCCCTAAAGGACTTTTAACTTAATCTTCTTGAAGAATTTTGGTTCCCCCAATTTAAACAAGAAGCCCTCCTGAGACAGACCAGTGCCCTTTAACATTGCGGAAAACATGGCCCCCACCCCGGTGCTCTCTGGAGTTTTTAAAAGCATCCTGGAATGCGAAGGTTGGAATGCCCTAGCATAATATTGCAGATCCGGCAGTGCAAGACCTCCCTTCTTCCTCCTGCGTCTCAACTTCTTCCAGGCAATCCTGGTGCCCCTGTACGCCAAACGAATGAGTTGATTGCCTGCTGGAGCTTAACAATAACCCGTTTGTCAAAGTGTAGTGGAATGACATTGAAGAGGAAGGTGATTTTTGGAAGCACCACCATCTTTACCAGGTAAATCCTACCAAGAACAGTTAAAGGGAGATGAACCCAGGTCTTCATAAGTTTCTGACACTCCCTTGAAACGATTGACAAGTTGGCCCCTGAAATCTTATCGATATCCTGAACTATTCTGACCCCCACATACCTCATGTCGCACTTGGTCTGATGCTGACACTCCCCCAAATTCCAAGTCATGACCTCGGTTTTCTCAGCATTTATTTTGCAGCCAGATATCTGCCCAAAATCTTGTGCTAGTTTTATAACAGCCAGAAAGGCCATAGAGAGGTCCAAGGAGAGGATCAAAATATCGTCCGCATACAGGGCGATCTTCCTCTCCCAAACCCCATGCTTGAATGGCAAAATGCTTGGCTCCTTTCTTAACCGCTGGGCAAATGGCTCAATATAAAGGTCGAAGAGGAGGGGAGAAAGAGGGCAGCCCTGCAGAGTACCCCTGGTGATTTTAAAGGGTCTGGTCAGATTGCCATTAATCAGCAATCTAGATGACAGGTATTGATAAATCAGCTGAATGGCTCGGCGGAACTTCTCACCCCGGATACATTTCTCCAAAACTGCTGACAGATACACTCAATAGACCCTGTTGAAGGCCTTGGTGGCATCTAATGTCATTGCTGCGAGGGGGAGCGAATAGGTTGTGGCCTGGTCTATTGCAACAATGAAATAATAGGTGAGGTCACATAAATTCCTGCCCGTAACAAAATCTTTTTGGTCGTAGTGGAGCATGTCTCCCGCAACGGATCCCAACCTGCCCGCTAGGATGCTGGCAAAGATTTTATAATCCGCGTTCAGCAGCGAGATGGGTCTGTAAGACCCACAACTCGCTGGGTTCTTCCCTGCTTTCAAGATCAAAGTGATGGTAGCCTCTTCCCATGAGCCTGGCATCTTTATGCCATTGGATAAGATCTTGTCAAAAAGCTGTGCCAAAATGGGAACTATCACCTCCACCAAAGATCTATAAAGCTCTAATGGCAACCCATCCGGCCCAGCAGCTTTCCCCCCTTACAAGCAAGAAAGGATTTTTTCACCTCTTCTTTGGAGAAGTCCTGCTCTAGATCTTCCTGCTGAGCTAAATTCAGGGGGGTGAGCGTGCTCCTACACAGCCACTCCATGGCCTCAGTTTTATTCACCGCCGTATCTTCTTGGTACAAATCTTGGAGAGAAAAAAAAACAAAAGGCGCCCCCTATCTTCTCGTCTGTGGACAGGGCAGTAACCCCATCCGTGTTGTCAATTAGTTTAATCAGGTTACGCATCCTGTCTGACTTAGCCTTCCATGCCAGCAGCTTGCCTGCACCTTTGCCATACTCAAAATGGGCAAGCTTACTCGCCTCCCATCTGCTTGTAACCCAAGTCTGGAGAATGGTGTCTAGCTGATCTTTTAATTCTCTTAGTTTGTCCAAATTTTCCTGCTGTTTCTCAGAGCCGACCCCCCTGTTCAGGCCCAACTCTACTGCCTTCATCTCTGCTTCCTTGTGTGCAAACTCTTCTCTATATTGTCCATTCCTAAAATATACCTTACTCGTAAACATGCCCCTTAAAAAGGCCTTTAGGGAGTCCCAAACAACAGAGGTCACAGCCGACCCTAAATCAACATCCAATAAGCACTCAGTCTCCTGGGATAAGAACTTCATCTCCTCACTATCAAGAAGTAAAATTCGATCAACCGTCCAAATTCTGGAATGCTGACCGTCTACCAGAACCAGATCCATCCGTACCACTGAATGGTCGGACAGATGAGGAGTCAAATAACAGATGTCCTTAACTTAACGCCTCAGGCTGTGACTAACCAAGATGTAGTCGATTCTCGACTTGTGGCCATATTTACTATTATAATATGAGACTCCTAGCTGATGACCCGAACTGTCTCTCCAGATGTCACAGAGTCCGGTCTGCGCCATCATAGATTGGCAATACATCCGGGATCTAGAAGGCGCCCTGGCTCTACTATTTGCAGACTTGTCCAATTTAGGATTCAATACAATATAGAAATCACCAGCCATAATTACCGGGTCTGGGTAATCCAATAGATTAGAGAAAATAGTTTTGAGAGAAGTGGGGTCATCCTGGTGGGCCATAGCCGCCCACTAAGGTAAGCAGAGAGCCCGAAATAATCGCCTTCAAAATGACCCACCTGCCACATGGGTCAACCAGAGAGTCTAAAATGCGGGCTTTTGCTTGTTTTTTAATTAATATAGCGATGCCCCTAATGTTGGCCCTTTGGTTGGAACAGATCAAATGGTCCAGCCATTTTTGATTTTTAAATATCTCGGTAATCTCTTCCTTCAGAAGGTGAGTTTCCTTAAAGAAAATGACCTGTGCAGGAGAATCTCTTATATATTGTAAGATTTATACCCTTCTGGCTTTCACACGCAGGCCATTAACATTCCAAGACAACAACTGAATCATTTTCATAGGGGTTTAAACACGAGATCTATGAATCGAATTAGGTAGCAGAGAGAGCCAACATTAGACCAGACCAATGGCAACAAAAATAGGGCAGTCCGAACAGACGATAAGGTAAATGAGGAAATATTTTGTTTTTTACCCCTATGCTCCCCAACCTGTGCACCCTGACACCCCCCTTACAAACTCCTCCTTGGAGAACCCCCCCCCCCCCATTTACCTGGACAGACAGGAGTCCAGTTGCTGCACCCCGGGGAAACCCACACTGTCCCTTTGTAAATAGATAAAGACAAACATTTAAGGTAAAGTTTGAGCCTAACCCTTGACTTCCACTGACTGATTATCGAAGCATGCGTCTTTATGCCAACTATACTTCGACTTTCCCAAAAGTTTCCAGTAGCTCATCAGCCTCTCGTACTGATCTGACATTATACATTTTGTTGTTGTGCATAATTTTCAAAGTATCTAGGACTAGGGCCACAGCACCAAGCTTTTTGAAGTCATCCAACTTCCTGCCCAGCTCCCATTGTTTATCAAGGGTGGCTCGGGCAAGATCGGAACGTATTTCAAATGAGAAGTCTGTGACCTTCAATGATTTTCCCTTTAAGGCCATATTAAGGATCTTTTCCTTCAAGGAGTAGGTGTGGAAGTTTATGGGAATTTTCCTGGGCTTTGATCTGTTGGGGTTCCTTCTAGAAGGGTGTTTATGGACCCTTTGGATGTCCTTCCTCAGATCCTCCTCTGATTCCTCTATCTGCAATGTTTTTTTTAATAGTGAAACCATGTAAGATTTGAGGTCGTCCCCCTCCCTCCCCTCCGGGACATTCAAGATACGAAGATTACTTCTACGGGAGTTGTTCTCTAGCGTCTCCAGCTTATCCCTAAGGACCACCTCATCCCTCTTAAGGGCTAGTATGTCAGCTTTTGCTGCTCCAAGATCAACCTTTAATTCTCCCACAGTGTTTTCCAATGTGTCTGTTCTTGTGTTTAGGAGTTCGATTTTCCTCTTCAATGACCCACAAAAATTCCTGATCTCTCCTTGGTTAGCCTCGGACACTGAGAACCCCTTTTTAATCTCCTCCAAAAGGGTGGAAAAAAGAGCCTCTAGAGATATGCAAATCAGTCTTGACCCTGTGCCTCATGGGAATAGTCTAGTCCGAACTGCTAAGCCATGTCTTCCCTGGACTGGAAACAAGCATCCTGGGACCGGTTTTGGGCTAATAGCCCTCTTCAGCCAGGCTAGCTTGAATCCAGTGGCAAAGTGAGCAACGGACCCACGTCTGGGCATACCCTGCCAACTTAGGGCAAAGAAAGCAAACACAAGGAGATGATGGACAGAGTGCTGAAACTTTTCAAACACCCACCCCCAGTCACAGAGCTGGGTTGAATCCATCATCATTCTTTAGTTCACTTTGCCACCCCAGATCAGACACAGCTATGCAAATCAGTCTTGACCCTGTGCCTCTGAGTGCCAATACAGTGGTAGCAGCCTTGGCCCCGGAGGAAAGGGCCCTTAATCATTCTGAAGGCCGCTTCCTGGCCAACGCACGGAAGATCATAATGTAGAGGACTATCCACATGTACAAAGAATTTTCTGCACTGCCTTGCCTCTCTTTGGCCAGGAGAACTCACCAAAGAGCCAATTGTCCACTCAATGGTCTTTGGTATGATCAATGTAAAAGCTCAGCACTTTTTTAAGGTCCAAACAATGGAGTCACTCTACCTCTTTCGGGGGGTGAGGCGAGAAACACAAGTCAGAAGGGTGATGGGCTGTCTAACGTGAAAAGGAGTAACAACCTTTGGTAGTAAGACCAATCTAGTCCTCGGCACAAGTTTGTCCGGAAAGAAGGTGGTGTAGGGCTGGTGGACATACAACACCGATATGTAACCGCTCAAAGGGGGTGTACATAAGAAAAGTAAGGACTAAATAAAGGGTCCGCTTAGACATCACAAAGGATGTAGGAAGCCAGAACAACTTCAATGGCTAGATACAGGCTGTCAGGTCTGTTACTTGAAGAGACATATGATACCGGAAGAGCTGTGGCTGCGCAGAAATATTTGAATTGATGGTGCAGAAATATTTAAATTGATGGTGTCTCCCAGGGTTTGGCTCTTAGCCCTATTTTGTTCAAGCTCTATGAGACCCTAGGTGACCCTAATTACAACCTATAACATCCGTTATAGCTAATTATGCTGATGACACTTCACCATTTCTGTCGCTGGACAGCGACCACCAGGCAGAAAATACAACCTTTCACAACTGCATGAAGGATAGTGCCACTTAGTTGAACGCCAACTCTGAAATTAAAAGGAGACTAAACTGAGCTTTTATGCTGCTCAGCCAACAAAATTCCTTTTAATATCCCAACCAAGTTCTAGCCTCTACCCATACAGGAAGAGTCCTCCCCCTCGGACTCTGTTCATAATCTAGCGGTGACCTTTGACAGCAAACTATCCCTGGAAGATCACATTGCTAAAGTAGCAGGGCCTTGTTTTTTCGTTTTTATGGGGTTTGCGAAAACTCCTGCCCTTGCTACCTCCATCTGCCAAATCTTTGATTGTATGTAGTGTGATTTTGGGCAGGTTGGATTATTGCAACGCGCTTCTTTTAGGAGCCCTCCACTTCGTATTGCAAACACTACATCGAGTTCAGGCGGCAGCAGGCAAATTGGCTCTGGACAGACATGGAAGATCCCTAGCATCTGAAGCACTGAAGGAATTCTATTGGTTTCCAATTAGGCAAAGGATAGTTTTTAAAGCCCTTTGCATTGTGTCCAAGGCCCTCCAGGGCCATGGTCCAATGCACTTCTGGAACAGTTTTCGGAAATAGCTAATCTTGTCTTTATTGCAACTTTAAGAAGTCTAGACAGGGTAAACGTGCCTTCCTAGCGAAGGATGCCCAGCTCCGGAATAAAACTCCCTGCTTTTATTAGACACTCAACTAATGTCGTACACTTGAAAACATGGCTCTTTCTCAATTTTCTCAATTGATTCTTAATGTTACTCCCTCTTCAGTGCTGCTGTTTGATTCCCAGTTGATTGGATTTAGCGCCAGGATACCCTTTAGTTGACAGTTGCGCTTTACAAATATATTAAATAAACAAATGGTGCCAGGTTCCAAACTTCAGTAGGATCAACCTCATCCCCTGCATGTGGCACTCCAATGCCTTGTCAGTAGTCTGCTCATTAGTAGACATGTGACTCCTTAAACCCCTGCAATACCACTACTTGGCCGTCCTAAATAATTATGACACGTCACTGGGCAGGACCTGTGTTATTGGGAAAGGGCTGGCATCACAACTCTGGGTAGCCTATGGTCAGCTCCGACATTTCCCCATCCTTGGGGAGCCATTTAACCCGCACAAAGGTCAGTTTATGATGCATGACCTGCTGCAGCATATCCTTCATAGCAATTGGTTCATAGTTGAAAGTGAACCTGCTATCCATGCCCTTATCAAACCTTTTATACAATAGATAATGGCTGAAAAAGTGCCAGTTGGATTTACAAAGCCTTTCAAAGCCGCACTCAAGTCTCACTACAGCCCCTGCAAGATACTTGGGATAATTCAATAGGTCACATCATGTTAAAGAATGTGACAGAGTACTTAAAAACCCACACATAAAATTTCATGCAATGCTAAATTTAAAGTGATACAATGTAATATTGCACAAGAAGATCATAAAAATATTTCCCAGCAGAGATGCCTACTGTGAAAGCTGTTGCACCCTATTGGAGGACTTCTGGCACACGCTGCGGAAATACCTTGTTAGGGCCATATTGTTCTGGGGTGGAGCCCACTGGAAGTAGTCACAGGACTACTGGTTATAGATTCAAAGTAGGCCTGAGACTTAGACATATAAAAGAGACCAAAGAAAGGTAGAGTATTGACCCAGTTTATATATCTTCTGCTAATATTTGCAAAAAGGGCAATCACTATGAAATCAAAAGCTGCACTGCCAACCTCATGTAAGGCCTGGTGACAATCTATGGTGAGATCTGCAAAAGAAGAAAGTACTGGTCTTCATAGTGAAGATGACAAAGACCTGCACAAACAACCAATAGCTAAGGAGTCTGGTGTATTTTGGCCTGTACTGGAGGAAGCATCCATGGATGACAATTTGCCACCACAGGTAGCAAGACACTGGTTGCTTGATAATGTTACCAAGTCCCTAACCTCTAATCAAGACCCTATGAACAACCACGGTCACTGAACCAGAACACTCATTTTACGGTACCTTAAAGATGCTGGCATGATGATCACTATCACACAACAGGACTCCCCATCTCCCTCGCTTGATGTGCTCCTAGCTTAGAGGGCACTGTTAGAAATGGGGGTCTCTAGTTGGCAGAGGTAGGTACCTTTGTCCAAATTGCTTCTAGTCAGGATAAGGGGGATACACTCTTAAAATAACCCCTGCACACGCCCTTGGTAGCTTGGCGCAATCAGACAGGCTTTTCTCAGTGGCAGTGCGTAAAGCATTTGTGAACACATACAGTAGTACAGTGAAAACACTACAAATGAACACCACACTAGTTTAGAAAAAATAAGTAATCTTTATCTAAACCACGACAAGACCAAATGGCAAAAATCCACAATACAGTATCAAAAATAAGGGTCTTAAATGGTAGAAATATGTCAGTTCAATGCAAGTTGTAAAAGCGACACTTTTCCTACAAAGTACCTTATGTGCGCCACGCAAAACAAACAAAAGGGATGCAGAGAAGGTGATGCGTCAGTTCCTTTCTTCGGGGGAGGAGATGCGTCTGTTCCTTACTGCAGTGCAGGGGAGGCAATGAGTCTGTTCCTTATCGGAGCGGAGGAGATGCGTCTGTTATTTACTGCGCTCCGTTTACGATGCAACAAGATGGCGCCTCGATGTATGGCGACGATCCGGTGCGATGCGACAAAATGGCGGCTCGATGCGATGTGACGATCCGGTACGATGCGTGAACTTTTGCAGGCGCACGCAAGTGCTGCGACGGTCTTCTCGGCGATACGTCAGAACCCGGTGTGAATGCAGTGTGCTTCTTCCTGGTTGCTCGGCAAGTCGTCTGAACCCAGTGCGGATGCGGCATGTTTCTTCCCTGTGGCTCGGCGATGCATCGAGGATCGGTGCAGATGAGACACACTTCTCCTTGCGTTGATTTTCCCTCACCCAGCGACAATCAGTCTCTGGAGGTCCTAAACAGCAGCAGGCACCTCTTTGCAGGTTGGAATTCCCAGCAAGGAAATTCAGGGGAGCTGGTGGTGAAGTCTTTGTGTCCCTGAGACAGGAGGCAAGCTCAGTTTCAAGGCCTTGGAAATCTTTTCTTCAAGCAGGTGACAAGGCAAACAGCAAAGTCTTTTTTCTCCTTTCCTTGGCAACAAGTAACCACTGCAGGCCAACCCCAAACAGCAAACAGCACAGGGGCAGTTATCTTCCTCAGCTTCTCCGGTTTTTCTCCTTGGCAAAGGTTCCTCTTGATTTCCCAGAAGTGATCTAAAATCCTGGGGTCGGGGTCCCACTTTTTATACACACAAATCCTTTGTTCTCTGAAGGCAGAGAGGGTCTGTACCCAGCCAAAACCAAATCTGTCCTCTCTGGTGCAGCTTTCTGGCAGGAGGTGGAGACAGCATTGCTAAAAGCAGACCTGGCCCAGGCAGGTGAACGGAAATCTCCTCCCCCTACTCTAAATTCAACCCAGATCCATTCAGCCCAGCCCTGACTCATCAGACTGCCGGAGCCGCTGCCCTCCTCCAGCCCCTGTCACTCACAAGTCAGACATGCAATACACAAACCTAGCAGAGGCACACTGGATGGTTAGGCAAGAAAATACCTACTTTCTAAAAGTGGTATTTTCAAACCCAGAATGTAAAACCCACCCTCACTTAAAGATGCAACTTAACATTCTGAGTTTAGGCATACTAAACTTTATTCTCCTATCTTGTTCCCAGGGTCAGTTATGTCTATAAGATGTTATAAGCAAGCTGCCCATTCAGGCCTATGGGAACAGATAGCCTTGCAATAGTGAAAAACTAAATTGGCAGTATTTCACTATCAGGACATGCCACACATATCAGGGCATGTCCCACCTTTCACCTACAATGCACCCTGCCCACAGAGGTACCTTGGGCCTACCTTAGGGGTTACTAACATGTAGAAAAGGGAAGGTTTAGGGACTGGCAAGTGTGTGCACTTGCCAAGTCGACATGGCAGTCCTAGACTGCACACAGGCCCTGCAATGGCAGGCCTGAGCCATATTTTACAAGCTGTTTCTGTGGGTGGCACAATCAGTGCTGCAAGCCCACCAGCAGCATTTGATTTACAAGCCCTGGGCACACACAGCGCACTATACTAGGGTCTGACAAGTAAATCAAATAACCAATCATGGAATCACTAGTCCATAACAACAGTTTACAAAAGGGAGCACTTGCACTTTGGCACTGAAAATCAGTGGCAAAGCGCCCAAAGCATTGAGACCAGCAAAAACACAGGAGGCAACAGCAAAAAAATGGAAGGGAGACCCCGCCAATGGTGCAAAGTCTAAAAGGCACCAGTTAGATCTAGGCATCCCCCTGCTTTGCAATCCATTATTAATGTTTTTTTCGATGTTATATTGTCCAATTGTTGATTGAGATAGGCCCCTGATCTGTACTTCGGGTGCCACACCAGGCTACAAAATTGTCCCAGCGTACACAGTCTTTGCAGAAGGGGGCATGGCCGCTCGGATGAGATCCACTTTTCAGGAGCAAAATCGAATGCAGTTAACTGCTGCCGCTCAATCTCCATGCATGAGAGTGTGGATTGTGCAGGGCCAGAAGTAAGACCCTGCCCTGCAGCTGCAACAGAAGATCCTCCAGGTGTGCCTGCTTGATTGGAGGACAGATGCACATGCCCAGAAGTTCCAGGTAAAACACTCCCCATGCCCAGTCCAGAGCCATTAGGGTGACTTACGCCCAGTCATACCTGATCTTCTTCAGAACATGGGGCAGGAGAGGTAGTGGTGGGATGCAGATAGGAAGCCTGTGCTCCATTCAAGGAAGAATGCGTCACTGAAAGAAAGCTTGCTTTGGAGCTCCAGCATGCAAAAGTGTGGACATTGCACCTTCTCGGCCGTGATGAAAAGATTGAGCTAACATGCTTCACAATATTGGAAGACACCTTACCATGCATGGTCAGCTAGATTGTTATCTGCTAGATGCTGCAAGGTGAGTTTGTCTGTCCTGGCATTTAAAGATCCTTCCAGGTTGTGTACGATCAGAGAAACGCCCTGATGATTCAGCAAGTTTCAGGGACAAAGGTACTTCTGGCACAGGACCTAGGACCCCGACTCACCATTCTTCTTGCAAAGCCACATGACAGTGGTGTTGTCCATGAGGATTTGAACCCCATTTCCCTTGATGGATGGCAGGAAGACTTTCAACAACAAGCAAATGACCCACCAGAGTCCTCTGATCTTCACCTCTCTCTGATGACCTCCACAACCCAGAATTTGCTAACACTGTCAGCTCTGGGTATTGAAGACAGAGGTGTACGCCACTGGTCCAAAGGAGGTAGAGCCACCACCACTGCAGATCTTTTCCAGTCTCATCCAACACCTGGAGGGAATCTTACAGATTCCCATGACGCTGGGCCCACGGAGACTTCAGATCTCACTACAGAGCCCAAATAGGCCACCTAGCAAGACCGACAAGCAGGATGCATGAGGCCAATAGTTCAAGAAGCCCGGAGTCACCATCACTGAGACCCAGGACTGAGGCTAAAACATTGGAGTCATAGCCCGAATATCATGGACGTTCTTTTGTGAGGAAAGGCCCAGCAAAGCACTGTATCCAGAATGGTTTAGACGAAAAGGAACTTCTGCGAAGAAGTCAGGTGTGATTTCCGCACATTAATCGCGAAGATCAACAATGTAAGGAAGTTCACCATCGTCTGGTGGTGGCCCATGACAGACTGATGCGAATCTGCCTTCAACAGTCAGTCGTCCAAGTAGGGGGAAGGCTGGTACGCCCAAAATCTCCAGTTATGCTGCAGCCACTGCCATCACCTTTGTGGAAACCTGAGGGACAATGGTGATGCTTAAAAGAAGCATGGCAAAATGAAAATGCTCATGGCCCAACTTGAACCTCAAATAAGTTCTGCAAATCTACTGGATGGGATTATGGAAATAGGTGTTTGGCAGGTCCAATGCTATTATCCAGTCTCCTGTATACAGGGCAAACAGAACCTGGGCATGAGGCCAATGATTTAAGAAGACCCAGAACCACACACACGAAGATCCAAATCCGAGGCTGAAACATTGGGATCATACCCTGAATGTCCTGAACTTGCTAATTCGGAGGGAAGCACCATATTCACAATGGCTTCCATATAAGGGAACCTCTACAAAGGAGTCAGGTGTGACTTCGGCACGTTGATCGTGAACCCCAACGCTATAAGGAGGTTAACTATTGGTGGACGAGGTTCGCTACAGATTGTGGTGAACCCACCTTCCACAGTCAGTCCTCGCGGTAGGGGAAGACTGGTACACCCACAATCCACAATTATGCTGCAACCACTAGCATCATCTTTTTGAACACCTGAGGGGCAATGGTGAGGCTTAAAAGGGAGCATGGCAAATTTGAAAATGCTCATCCACCTTGAACCTCAAGTAGTGTCTGTGGGCCTGCAGGACAGAACATGGAAATAGGCATCCTGCAGATCCAATGCTATCATCCAGTCTCCTGGATCTAGGGTAGACAGAACCTGGGCCAGAGGGAGTGTCCCGAATGTGTCCCTTGCAAGAAGAAATGGACCTTTGGAGAACTAAAACAGGACAAAGGCCTCCACCCCTTTTTCAGCACTAGTAAATAACAGGAGTAACTCCTAGTTCCTATCCTCGAGGCTCCTTTTGGCAAAGGTTTCTGAACTTCCTGCAGCAAAATGGACAAAGGTTGCTCCAAAACCTGCTCTTGTATAGGTGGAAGAGGCATTGGGACGGGAAGGAAGGGAAGGGGGTAGTCCCACTAGACTATTTGCAGGAACCAACTGGTGAATGTTATGGCCTGCCACCTGTGGAGAAAATGACTGATTCTGCCTTCCAAAGGGTGGTTGTGTGCTGCGAAGTGCAAACTAAAACAGCTTGGGAGACTACTGCCGGAGAAGCTGGAGAATGGGAGGTTTGCTTTCACTGTGTGCCTGGCGCTGTCTGCTGGATTCCCTACCCAGACTCCGCAAGGTCTGTGGTGCCTGCTGTTAAGGTGGTGGGCCTGGATGCTGCCTGTAAGCAGAGCCCCTTGCAATGTCTTGATAGGTGTAAAATTGTTGATGATACAGCCATGAGCGTACGCAGAGAACGAAGGAACATGAATTGGCTCTACTCTCTTTCAAGAGCTTAAAGGTGGAGTCAGTATTCTCGCCAAATAAATGAGATCTATCAAATGGCACATATATGACTATACGTTACTGAAGAAGCCAGTAGGTCTCATCCATGTATGGTGCCGGAGCACCACACTAGTTCCAACCGCTCTGCCTATACAATCGGTTCAGTCCAGGCCTGATCATATGACATATTTGTCTGTGTCCTGGACATCTTGATTGGTCTATGACAAGTTGGCAAGGAATTCCTCTAGCACAGCTGGCAAGATCTCTGCACCCATATCGCATAATGCATGTGATTACATGCCCAGGAAACATCTGGCGTTGACTGACTTGATGTCAAGGCTCACTGATGAAAAAAAACTCTTTTCGAATGCCTCATTTTTTCCCTCTCTCTGTCTGGAGGTGCCACAGGGAAAGAATTGGAATGGACTCTCCTAGTAGATGCCTGAACTATCAGGTTCTCAGGAGTAGGGTGCTGCGTCATAAAGGCAATGTCACTTGGAGAAAGTCTGTGGCATTGTGCCACTTAACAGTTCACAGGTGAACAGGAACAGGGCTTAGCCTCAAGTTCTCATGAGGGTGTCAATTAGGGCTTCCAATCCGAAGCCACCAACATCATCTGCAGTGTCCCCCAGGGCTCATCCCTCAGCCCGACTCTGTTCAATATCTACATGGCCCCCCTCGCACTATTGGCCCGCCATCACGACCTCAAGATAATCGCCTACGCCAACGACACCCAGCTCATGCTCTCCCTCACCAAGGACCCACACACCGCCAAAACCAACCTTCACGAGGGAATGAAGGCAGTCGCCGATTGGATGAGGAGCAGCCGTCTGAAGCTGAACTCAGACAAGACAGAGGTCCTCATCCTCAGACCCACCCCCTCAGCCTGGGACGACTCTTGGTGGCCTACCACACTGGGAACAGCACCAACACCCACCGACCATGCACGCAACCTAGGATTCATCCTCGACTCCTCCCTCTCCATGTCTAAGCAGGTCAACGCCGTCTCCTCCTCCTGCTACAACACCCTCCGCATGCTCCGCAGGATCTACAAGTGGATCACGAGCGAAACAAGAAAAACGGTGACACAGGCCCTCGTCAGCAGCAGACTGAACTACGGCAATGCACTCTACGCAGGAATCCCAGCCAAACACCTACGACGACTACAACGCATCAAAAACGCTTCCGCCCGACTGATCGTCAACGTCCCCCACCGCAGCCACATCACCCCCCACCTGAGAGACCTACACTGGCTCCCCGTCGACAAGAGGATCACATTCAAGCTCCTCACCCACGCACACAAAGCACTCCACAACGCCGGACCAGCCTACCTGAACAGCAGACTCAGCTTCTACACCCCCACCCGCCAGCTCTGCTCCGCCAGCCTCGCACTCGCTGCTGTCCCCCGCATCTAACGAACGACCTCCGGTGGCAGATCCTTCTCCTACCTCGCCGCCAAGACCTGGAACACCCTCCCTACCCATATATGACAGACCCAAGACCTACTCGCCTTCAGAAGACTCCTCACGACCTGGCTCTTCGAGCAGTAGCAGCACCCCCCCCTCCCCTCAGCGCGCTCTAGAAGTACTCTGATTGATTGATTGACTCTGATTGATTTGTTGAACGGCAGCAAAGGTTCACAAGGTCTGTCTGGGTTGTAAGACTTCAGTGAGGCCATTGGTTTTCATCTTAACAGAAGGTAATTGCAAGCTCAAGAAAAACTTCAACCACTTTTCTGATGACTACAGTGAATAAGGCTTGACTCGTCCATTGAAGGGCCAGACGGAGAACCCAACCCACCTCAGGGAAAGTGTCCAATCCACTGGCCTCTTGCAGATGAACATAAAAATGTTCATCATCATAATGTGGGGGAAATTCACTGACTTTAGTCATAGTCCAATCTAAAAAGCTGTTGGAGCACTAGAGGGTCGCTACCAGGCAAAGGCACTGTTTTTATCAGGATCAAAATATACTGGAGCAGAGGGGCGTGGCTAGCAGCTGATCGTAATGGCTGCGTAGCAGAAGAGCTCCGTGACTTAGGCGGCCTCTTCACATCAATCCGGTCATTTATCCGATAAATATCCTACCTCCGACGGCGAATTCCCGGGAGTGAGACTGGGGGACACCGTCCGCCGCAAATCCGGTGAAGATCTGACGTTGGGAGCCGGAGTCGAGGTGACGTGCGTGGTGTGGGCCTTGTTCCGCCTTGGAGGCACCGGGCTGGAGTTGCGGACTGCCCGGGCGGAAGTGCCAATACACCAGGAAAGCCAGCCGGAAGTACCCGCTGACAGGTGTGCCCGCAAATAATTTTGGCTAAGAGGCGGAGAGAAACACAGGAGACAGGCGTCCCTCAGCCCCGGGGGTGAACATCATCTGGTCACCCAACCGAGCGCCGGACTCGCCGGGGCGACTGGGAGAGGCCCCGTTGCTGGTGTGGCTGAGGCGATTTTTTCGAGCCGGGGGTGAGGCAGCGGACACGCAGTTAATGACTACCTATTGCCACTAATGACTAAATCCGCCCCCCCCTGTCCCCCCAGACCGCACTAGTGCAGCGGAGATCGGGAGGGTACGGCAGGCACGCCAAAGACCAGAGAGGAACTACATTGCCATAAGGGGCCGGGAACGCACACCATACGGCCGGATCTTAGCGAAGTGAACCGTCTGAGCCGGCAGAGGCAAGGAGTAACGCTTCCTAGGCACAACGGCATGCAGAGGGCCTAAGCGAGGGGCGCTGCAGACGCCCGGGCGAGCGGGTGACGAAGTGCAGGAGTCAGGAAGACCTACTGCTCCCAGAACACGTACATCACCGTGGAGGAGCTGAGTTTGAAGGTACGGGAGAGGGCCTTCCGAACGTGGGCCAACGGGGAGCCGGGACTGACACTCCATTGGGGTGTTGCCGTCCTCAGCCTCGCCGGAGCCCTGAAGGAGGACGCCATCTTGACCCACGTGTACAGACGGGGCCCCCTCCGGCGCATGGGGATACCACTGCCGGTGACCAAGGCCCAGACTTATCTGACCAAGGTCAAGCTCAAATACAAGATTGGCCGGACTCGGCGGCGCTGAAGAGACACACGCTATGGCAAGCAGGGACACGAGAGGTAACTCGACGCAGTCCAAGCTGGACAAATATGCAAACTACAAGAACACCACACAACATTCAGACAGTCGCCCCTCCATGGGAAAAAGCCCGGAGAAGGATGGCACAAAGAAAGTGACGCTAGAAGATCTGATGAGAACTCTATCCAATGTACAGACTACTGTGGGATCCATCTCGACAGACGTCGGTCTTCTGAGGGCAGACTTTCACAAAATGACGGAGCGAGTGGCCCAGGTCGAAGTGGTCACAAAATCACTGGTCGTGGATACCTCGGAATTACAGCAAGCAATGGAACGCATGGAGACAGTCACCAAAAAGCTCCAGGACAAGCTGGATGATCAGGAAGGGCGTTCACAAAGAAACAATGTACGAATCCTGGGAATACCAGAATCAGAAGGCAAGCAGGCAATGGACCTTTATATCGAGGATTTAATTAAGACCAAATTGCAGCCAAAGGGACTTTCACACTTCTTCTCCGTCGAAAGGGCACATAGGGTCCCCGGTGGAGTACCGAAGCCGGGGGCCCCACCAAGACCGGTTCTGGCTAGGCTCTTTAACTTCAGAGACCGAGACGCCATACTCCAGACGGCACGGACCTCTCCTCCTATTCAACTGCTTAACTCCACCATTGCCTTCTTTCCGGACTACACGGCTGAGGTAGCACGGCGTCGGAAAACCTTTATAGACGTTAAAAAGGCCTTGAGAGAGAAAGAACTGCCTTACTCCATGCTATTCCCGGCGAAACTGA
The DNA here is from genome assembly GCF_964261635.1 of Lissotriton helveticus. NCBI lineage: Eukaryota > Metazoa > Chordata > Amphibia > Caudata > Salamandridae > Lissotriton > Lissotriton helveticus. Next base: position 1,936,364,470 of record NC_136059.1, read on the forward strand.
GGGTAGTGGATAATCACAAAACGTGTTTTTTTGACACACCTGAGGCGGCACAAGACTGGCTGGAGGGATGGCGGCGGGTGGAACCGCCCCGTCGCACGGGCAAAGGTCAGCGACACCAGCGATCAGAGATCCACACGAACTCACAAACGTCGATGAGACGTGACTCAGACACTATCTCGGATGCGGGACGGGTGGATGACGAACAACAATCAGAATCCTGAAGACTCGACAAGGGCAACTCTGCAACACTAGTCCAACAAGGGGGACGTGTTGCCCTCGGGCTCCAAACGGGATGAAGCAAAGGAGGGGAGTTGAGGCCGCTGTCACCACGGAACCTCTTACCCCCACAAGCAAGTACAATGGGTTGGGAGGAGAGTAAGCACTCTGCTAAGTTGGGGAGGCGGGCGGTTGTATGTCCGTGCAGCAGGGGGGCAGGGAGGGGGGTAGGGAGAGGGATTTTGTTTGTTTTGGTTCAAGTTCTACACGTGACGACACGACACGGCAAAGTGACCACATGTACCACACACAGGACTGTTCGATCCGCAGTACCCTTAGAGAAGCCACAGAGGTTCACACTTACGATACCGCCTGATGTCCCAGCACTCACAAGATACCGCACATAGCAGCGTACTGCATCATACAGCGGTCCCACCTCTAAAGGTGATGACCTGGAACGTACGGGGGCTGGGAGACAAGATCAAGAGGGGTCTAGTACTACAAGCTCTCAAGCGCCAGAGCCCAAATTTGGTTTTACTGCAGGAGACACACCTCACGGGTAGAGCATGCCAGGCACTGAACCGCAGGGGCTATAAAATGGTGGCGCACTCGGAATTTTCCTCGGGGTCCAGAGGAACGGGTATACTGTTGAAAAAGACCTCCCTCTTCATCTTCATACACCACAAAATAGACGATCAGGGCAGATTTGCATCGATACATGGGCAATGGGAGGGCCGCCCGCTGAACATTGTCTCAGTCTATATTCCGCTGCCACTTCAGAGGGTGGCACTTCCAGCGTTAGGTGAATTTTTGCTTAATCTCCCGGCAGGCGACACCTTCATAGGGGGAGACTTTAACGCAGTGGTTGATCCGGCACTAGATAAATTCCCGGTGAGGACACATACATCCAACCCGACCGGCTTCCTAGAGGCCATGGGCCTGATAGATCTCTGGCGCCACAAGCACCCAACCATGAGACAATACACCTACCATTCAACAGTACACAACAGCCTCTCCCGTATAGACTATCTCCTGGGGTTGGGGGACGGTATACAGGACGTAGAAACCATAGAAATATTGCCCAGGGGCATATCAGACCATTCTCCGGTAGTCCTGACATTACACAGTCGGGCAAAAAACTCGCAAAAGGATATACCCACTATATCCCAACTTCCTAAAAATCCCGGTTATCAGGAGGGCTCTGATGACGGCGACCAGGTTTTATTTCTCTGAAAACTCTGCATTCGTGCGCTCCCCCTCGACCTTATGGGAAGCGTACAAGACAGTCCTCCGTGGCCAAGCAGGGGCCTCCATTGCGGGGCACAGAAAAACTCAAAGGCAAGAACTTTCGGAGCTGGAGCGGTCCGTCCAGGCCACCAATGAGTCACATGCAACAGATCCCACGGTAGACACGGCCCACACTTTGCAGCTTTGCCAACAAAGACATGGGGAACATCTCCGACTGCAAGTACTTGCTAACATGTCAGCTACGGCTCATAAAATTTATGAAGTGGGAGATAAAGCCGGAAAGCTACTGGCTTGGTTGGAAAGGAAAGAGGGGAATCATAGAGGCATCCAACAGCTATACACCAGTACAGGCCATCTGCAGACACATCCAGAAGAGATTGTAGACACACTAGCGGACCATTTCGAGAAGGTATACACCCCTGATCATGACATTACGGAAAACGCGGCGTTAGACGCTCTGGCCCACATAGAGATTCAGACTCTATCACCAGAGGCGGTTCAAGAACTGGATGTGGACCTCTCTGTTGAAGAAATTCAACTCGCTATCCAAGCAATACACTCAGGGAAAGCAGTAGGCCCAAACGGGATCCCTAAAGAGTGGTACAAAATAAAGGCAGACGCACTTAGCCCACCTTTATTGGCCATGTACAAGGACAGTCGGGAAAAAATGGAACTCCCATTAGATCAGCGGACAGCCACAATAGTGGCGATCCCAAAGCCTGACAAGCCACCGTCAGATTATACATCATATCGCCCAATCTCTCTCCTTAATGCAGAAGTTAAAATCCTTGCGAAGTTATTGGCCACTAGGTTGATGACTCACCTCCCCTCACTAATACACCCCGATCAGTCTGGCTTCATGCCACCCAGAAGCACGACACTTAATCTCCGGCAGGTACATGGAGTGTTGACACGGGCCAGGTCCCTAACGGAACCAGCGGTGATCCTATCATTGGATGCCAGAATGGCGTTTGATGTGGTGGAATGGGGTCACCTCTTTGCAGTCCTGACGCGAATGGGTTTTGGCCCCAACTACATAGCTTGGGTGCGGCTGCTGTATACGAACCCGGTGGCACATGTGACAGCCAACGGGCACATTTCACGTACGTTCCAGCTGGCGAGAGGGACCCGACAGGGATGTCCCCTCTCCCCCTTGTTGTTTGCCATGGCCTTGGAACCGCTAGCGGCACTAATTCGCACCACTCCGTTATTAAAGGGCATTGGGTGGAAAGAGGGCTGGGAGGACCGAATATCCTTATATGCCGACGACATGTTGGTCTACTTGACTGACCCGACAGAAGTGTGCCAGCCCTACTGACACTATGTAATGATTATGGGAAGACATCAGGTTATACTCTCAATTGGTCGAAGTCAGTCCTTTATGTCTTAAAAGGACCTTTGCCCCAGTTCGACATGGATTGCCCGTTGCAAATAACCACAGCCTCATTCAAATACCTTGGTATTCATGTAACTAGCAACCTATCAGATTTCTTTGATAAAAACCTTGTCCCGCCCCTGACCCGATTCCGTGCCGACGTCAAACATTGGGCCTCGTTGCCATTGACGCTCCTTGGGAGGGCAGCACTGTACAAAATGATGGCTCTACCGAGATTCCTCTATGCCTTGGAAAACTCACCCTACCCGGTCCCTCCGAGATATTTCCAACAAGTCACTACACTGGTATCCAACCTGCTATGGAGCGGTAAAACGGCACGTATTGCGCATGCCAAGCTGAATAAAAGTTGGTTTGAGGGAGGGATTGCGTTGCCAAACCTGCAATTATACTATTGGGCTGCCCAACTCAAAATCATCAACTACTGGATACACGCGCCTAGGGATGACCCAGCGTATAGAGCAGATAGAACTCAACTAGGCACAGACAGCATGCTTTCTGTACTCTACAACAGAGGTCAAGCAACACGATTATTAGGCCCCACGAAACACACGGCACTGTTGTGGCACGCGGCACCGATAAAACTGGGGTGGAAGGGTGTAATTACTAAGCTTACCCCGCTCTGTGACCCCAAGGCACTAGGACAATTGAGAAGTTGTAAAGGGTTTACACAGTGGGACAACATAGGGATATCTACGGTAGGAGACCTATGGGACAAGGGAACTGTACTGCCGTTCTCAAGTCTCCGGCAGCAGTATGACCTAGGTCCCAACGAAACCTATAGATATATACAGATACGGCACGCACTGCTGCAGGCATTACCTCCGGGCACTGACGTCCCGGAATCCTCACCACTAGAGGATAGACTTCTCACGGATTACATGCAATGTAGCTCCACTTCCCTAACATGCAAGAAACTACTGAATAATCTAGCTGACCCTACGCTAAAACTGCGCAGAGATGGGTGGAGGAACTGGGTGACATGGATGAGGCTGAATGGAACGAGGCGCTGGCATCACCATGGGAGGTGGGCATTTCCATGAAGCTTAGGCTAGTACAATTGAAAATCAAGCACCGTATATATTATACGAGAACCACACTACATAAGTTACAAAGAGCTCCACATCCCTACTGTCTTCGGGAATGCGGGGAGGAGGGTACGTTCCTGCACACTCTCTGGGAATGCTCCCGGATTACCACCTATTGGCGCCAGGTGATGCGCACAATGTCGCAAGCACTGCAAATATCTTTGCTTCCTGAGCCGCGTAAGTGTCTCCTGAACATTTGGGATCCAAATGACCTCTCCAGGCATGGTCAGATATGGGGTACATTGGCAATTATGGTGGCAAAACGAGACATAGCACAAAAATGGGGCGCACCTGACATACCTACGTTGGCACAATGGAGCAGGAACCTAGACCTGCTAATGCGAGCAGTATACGTAAATAGAGCCTGCCCGCGTAAATGGAAAAAGGTCTGGTTACCATGGAATAAATATAGAGGAGACCTGTGTGATCCGTTGCCAGAAGATGACAGTGCCAGCTCTGATGAAGAGCTAGAAGGAGATTGAGTCTGAGGGTACTACCCTGTTGCCTGTAATGGACTGCAAGGGGTGACTGCACACTAGACTGTAATAATTGTAATTTGTGGTAGTGGAACGAGATGTCCTTATATACCTTGTGGAACTTTAGTCGTGTACTATGTTGACGTGTAGGTTAGTTTACAGGTTTAAAGAAATTACAGTTAACACAACAAACTTTAAAAACTCATAGACCGTAGAATGATCCAATAAAGAAACGATTAGAACTGTGTACACATTAATCTGAAATGCCGCCGGACCCCAAGGTTGTCGGTAGAACGGCTGTGTTGATGCAAACAATGCGGGATATATTACGCAACAACGCGGCCGGCCTGTGGGGTTGTAGGCCAGATGCTGTGTTATTGTGGAAGTGTACAATAAAGGTCTTTTAAAAAAAATAAAAAAATAAAAATATATATACTGGAGCATTGGAACTATTCCGGGGAGCGACTTTGTCTGAGGAGAAGAGGGTTCAGTTCGGAGTTGGACACAACAATAACATTTGCGTCTTTCTCCTGCATCAACGTGGCAGGAACAGACATAGGTCACGGTGCAAGATGTGGAATCAACTCTAGAGTTCGAGCTGAACCCGAATACGGTTCAGGAGGCACAGACTGCACCAAGAGCAGACCCGTAGGCGGTAACCCTTCTGGATGCCTCTGCAGTTCTGGGGTTCTGAATGCTCAGAAGATGGAGCCTTCGTATTTAAACCATTCTCAAGCATTTAACCAAAGTAATCCATTATATTTCCATCTTTTCAACATGTAAAGTAATCCATGGTTTCCATTCTTGTAAAATCACTGAGGAGACAGATAGTTCAAAGGGGAGATGTTTCTTTGCATGTTGGAGAAAAAAAACTCATCAAATAGTGAGAGAAAGTTGGGAGCTAGCTTTGGATCGGTGTACAGAGGCTCACAAAGAAAGGAACTGATGTCTGCACTTTTGGGTGGTGCCTATATGTGGCTCCAGACGTCACCTCCGTGTTGAAGCAGGGTCAATGCAGAGCCTCACGATGCCACCTAATGGTGCACAGGAGCTATGCTGGATCCAGTATGGCCCCCTGGGATATTCTTAAGGTGAGGAATCTGGACATAGGAGTATCCATCAGAATATCACTTTTAAAGAACTCTCCAAAGAGAGGCAGTGCCGAACTCAAGAGGAAATGTTGGAACTGGAAGATTACTTCCCAAAGACAGTCTGACGTCTAAGCAAGGTGTTAGCCTTAGTTAAGCACATATAGAAGACAAGCCTTGAAAAATCTACTCACCCACTCGAATGGCGAGTCAGATTTCATTAGGTTGAGCTATTTTTAGCACCTACTGGCCCATTCTGGCGAATGAATATATTCTGGAAAGGAATAGGTTTTCTGTTCATTCAGAAAGTGAATGAGTAATAAAGATGCCTTTAAATCTTGTTTTTATCTTGGCATATTTGCTGTCTGTTCAAGGTAAGAAGTCAAAAGTCAGCTTGTCTTTTTACTAATTGCTGCTTGGAAAATGGAGTTTATCTCGTTAGGAGTTTTTGTCCTGTGAGCTATCTGACAGTCATTGTGAAACAAAAATCTGTAATATGCCAGTTTTTTCCTAACATTTATATAGCTTGTACATAAATATTACAGATATTTCAAAACATATCAGGAATTACGAAAGCATATTTCTTTGTAATTGAGAAGGGTGATGCACACAAAGATTTAAATATGAGCAAAAACATCAGAACACTCTACCTGGTGATGTGCAAATGACAAATATTTACAGAAACTTGATTTCCAAACATTGTTTGTACACTATAGGGCCAGATGTAGGAGCCCAAATACCGGTCGGTAACGGCCGAATCGGCCGTTACCGACCGGTATTTGGTGATTGAGATGTAGGGGCATCATTTTACAGATTCGGTAAATTTACTGAATCGGTAAATTTACCGAATCTGTAAAATACCGAATCGGTATTTTTACCGATTCGGTAACTTCCAGATGTAGGTGGGACTCTTCTGAGTCCCAAAGGCCTTTCAGATTCGGTATTTTACCACCCAATCCAATTGGGTGGTAAAATACCGAATCCAGGTGTGCATGCACACCTATGCCATGTGACAGACAGACATGCCCTTAGGGCATGTCTGTGTGCCACATGGCACACATGCCTGTATTTGGGGTGCTAGAGGTTGTCAAAGTGACACCCCCTGCACCCTTGCTGAAATCGGTATTTACCGATTCTGTAAATACCGAATCGGTAATGCCCATTGATTCCTATGGGCTTCAATGCCCATAGGAATCAATTTTTCAATCAATCAGGAATCAATCAATTTTTACACAAGAGTCTAATTGCTCTACTAAATGTTTGAAATGACAATTTGTGTATTTTTTGGGTCTTTCCTTGGGGGAATTAGGGTTATCATGTTGTGAGGTTGCAGACACCATCAAGTACCCTGTAATTTTTAACATGTTCAATTACTTTCGGAACAAAAATTCACATATTCTCATGTTTACATTGCATGTTTTAAATCCATGAAGGGCATGTACAAAAGGCATTTATTTCACTCACCTTTAGAGCTAAAATATTAACACTTGAAATGGCTTACTAGATCATAATGATGAACACGCTAAAAGGAAAGGGGGACTCGCTTCCCACTGCTTATCGTTTTCCGGTACAAACACCCTGGCGGGAGCATAAGCCCAGAGCCACGAACGATTGCCAGCTAAAAGCACACCCCACTGCAGCCCTTGGGGCTACCATCCACCCTGGTGGGACCACAAGTCCCAGGGTGAAACAGGAGCTAACATCATCTCTGCCCCCATTGCTACAGCTGCAACAGGTGAGGGGGAGGAGCTACCATTGCTCTACAAAGAGCAGCATCACTTGCCTGTCAGTGCCAGGAAGAGGCAGGGCAGGGCTATCCCCCTTGGCGTTTAAAATCTGGCTGACTCCACCTGGTAAGACTCTCTACACGGACGTTTAGACTCTGTTGATGACTTATTCCACCCGCTTGAATTGCAGTTTGGTGGTGACCATTTGATCCTTATTTGTTGCGGCAAATGGTGGCATAACTTTAACAATAGCAGGAGGATTTTTTGCCACTTCCCAATGGAAACGTCTTTATGTTATGTTTTGCATGGGGTATTAGTAGAGTCGTTCTTTTTTCTTGGGTGATTCCTTATTGACTCTCATCTGCAATTTCCACGGCATGGCATTGGAACACGATTTAGCGGATTTTTCTGCACCCTCCTCCTATTTTTATCAAGTTTTTTTTTAGAGTAACCGCTCTAGTCTCCAGTGATTTGATCATGGGAAAACATGCTTGTGTTCCTAAGAAACATCCTTAAGTCCCCATTCCTCCACCTTTATCCCAAACATCAATAGACAGGATGCTCCAGAGGGCTATAGGTGTGGTAACAACTGAAATTGAGTTGACCGACCGAGTACTACTATGATAGAACTAATAGAGTCCCTTCCACCCTCACCTCAAGCACCTCTATTGAACTTAGCATCTGGTGATGGTGGAATCTCTATTAGGCCATCCAGAAAAAGAGGTGGTAAACCAGGTGATGGGGTGGTGAAGTCAGCAATTGCTGGAAATGATAATGGCGGTACAACTACTAGAGCACCTAAAAATGGGTATCTCAAAACATGTTTAGGGGCAGGTGCCAAGAGAAAGAGAACATCTGAGCTTACTCCTAGCAGAGAGGAACCTCCTGCCTCTAGGAGAGCAATTGAAAACCCCATCAATCACAAAACGGCCCTAGAATGCCCTATCTGGGTAAGGAAGATGATAGTGGACTTAGAGGCACAACTGAGATTAATTGTTAAGGAGGAGCTGGGCCACCTAATAAACCTTCTGGGTACTGGCCACTTAAGCGGCCCCAGTAGCCAGGCAACCTGCATTGCTAGTGCCGCCTTCACTATAGGGCAGGGGCGGTGGGTGACATTTGAAAGTGGTGGGGCGGAAGGTTATTTGCATACAGCACCGTAGCGAGCGAGCACAGCGAGCGAGCCCGAACCCCTTAAGGGGGGTTTGGGGGTTTATCCCCCCCCCCAAGAACATTTTGAAAAAAGGGTAGAAAATCGTGCATTTTCCAAGCAAATTTGAGAAAGCAGGAAGGTTAATAAAGCAAATGTGAAAGTGCTGTTATTACATAAATAGATGGCATAACATAGGTAGCTGCTTATACAGTATAACCACAGAGCTTCATACATTCCGTCCTATTACGCTGCTCAATTCAGACTATAAGACTTGCATGAAAATCTCAGCTCTAAGAGTAGAAGAAGTTGCACAGCAGTTGGGAGACAGCCTTTACAAAGCCCTCTGTCCCACTCGTTTTTTGTACCTTTCTGCCCCCGTTCCACTCGTTTTTGTGCCCTACTGCCCTCTGTCCCACTCGTTTTTGTGCCTTTCTGCTCTCTGTCCCACTCGTTTTTTGTGCCTCTCTGCCCATAAGGGGGGGTTCGGAATTTTTTTAAAAAAGAGAAGAAAATCGTGCATTTTCAAGCAAATTTGAGAAAGCAGGAAGGTTAATAAAGCAATTGTGAAAGTGCAGTTATTACATTACAAACACACGCCCACACACAGAGACACGCTTTCACATACAGACTCACACACACACCCACACATCAATCCACACACACTCACACAGACACCCCCCCACACACACACATATCTAGATAGATTCAGCTCTCCACAGTCACTACATGAGGTGCCAGCTCGCTACCACACATGCCTATTCTTTCGAAAAGGCAAATAAAGGATCTAGCATACACACACAAACACACACACTCATGCAGATTGTGTTCCTGCAGGTAGCTTGCTGTCAGGCTGTTTGAGGCCTAAGTACTTGCAGCCAGTTTTTACAGTCCGTCTTTGTTTACATCTTAGATGTACCCCAAAAGTGAACACATCCCACCAGCAAAACCGCAAAACCATAAATATTGTAGCAAGGCCAACTCTGAAGCAGTGTAGTCTTACAGGCTAAGGGAAAGATGGAAGCAGCGGGGCCCACAAAAATATGGTGGCACTGCGGCAGCCATTGTGTGCTCTTTAGTCAGATTAAAGTGCTTTAACATTAACATAATAGTGTTTAAGTGTAGTTAGGTTCAGACAGGACAGGATGTGAGGCTGATGCCAGGCTTCCAGGAACAGGGTGCGTGTAACACAGTAACCCAGAAGACGGCAAGGCGTAGAAAATTTCTGACATGAAAATTAAAATTAAGCTACTGCTTCTCCCTAGCCTACGCCATCTCAACCCCTTCATGGAATTCACACTGACTTCACCTCTGTACTGTATAACAGGAAACAGCCCACAAACTTTCCATTTGAATCACTGAGGTAGCCATAGTGATTTCTTCATGTTAGCTACTCAAACGCCATTGCCTAAAACTAAATCAGTAACCCCGAATGTCCAGACGGCCTGTTCCTGGCTCAAACATTCATACCAGTTGTGATATACCCCCAAAATTCCTGTATGTGATCGTTGAACAGGAAACTTGATTTACACAACACGACAGTCTGTGACGTTATGTGTCTGCCAAGTCACACACCCACATCTCCCCTGGCTTATATTGGTTACCTATTGGTTACAAGCTGCTTTGAATCACTCACTAAGCATACCTAGAATACAAACACTTTTCATCAGGAAAAAATTAACAAATGCATTCAACAAAGGAACAGGCACTCAAAACTGGCATGCGCCTCAGAGTCCCACCATACATGAATAAAAACATGGCAAAATAAAACGCAACACAAGTTCCACAGTTGTATGATCAGCGTAATGGGAGGCGCGGAGGGAAGGAAGCAACACAGAGGGCGCGGGAGAGAAGCACTCTAACTGAGAGAAAGGCGAGAGTAACATGTAGCATGGGGGGGGTGAAAGTAATAGGAGGGGTGTGGCACAATCGTAGTGGCTGGAGGTACGGGAATCATCAGGAGTGCACGAGGGAAACGTAATGGGAGTCGTGGGTGGGGAGAACCAACACGGGAAGGTGCGGCAATGGAAGCAATCTAATGGGGAGAGACTGAGAGAGAAACATGGAACGTGGAGGTGGTGGTGGAAGTAACTCAGATGGCAGGGCGCAATCAAGGCGGAGTTGGGAGAAGCAACAGAAAGGCACAGGGAGGGTAGCGAACGACATGGGAGGCGAGGGTGGGGGGATGGAACACAGAGTGCACCGGGAGGAGGCAAGTAAACCAGTAGGGAAAAAGAGCAATGTATAGTGGAGGAGGAAAAGTAAAAGTGGGAGCGAGCAATGAGAGCGGGCAGGGGAGAAGCAAACGGTCACGAGAGAGTGTAATACGAAGCGCAGAGAGGGAGGAAAGAAGCACAATAGGGAGGCCCCTATACCACATAATAACACATTAAATATAGGCCCATTAGAACCAGCAAAATGTGGATGTAAACTGCATACTTATTAATGTGGAAAAACGCAAAGATCAGTGAAACGTCGTTTCTGCAGATTACTTCTATGGAAATACAATGTCACTGCAGTTTCCTGATTACTCAAAAGTAAACCTCTAAATGAAAAGCTTAATGTCTAGGGAAAACATGCACTCTTGTCGAAACATGTTAATTCCACCTCGTGCTGCCGAAGATTCCATGACTTTGTGTCGTGTGCACTTCTTGCTGCGGAAATTGCTGGTACAACATTGTGAAGGTGACAATTTGAAAAGGGTGGGAAAGCGCGCAGTGGGTCTACAAGGTTTACAATGTATGAGCTGTAGGTAACAAAAGGATCTCTGTGCTCAAAACAGTAACCCACTTTACTATCTACATAAAATAAATCTGTGAGCTGAATGTTACATGAGACAGCTGTGTTTTAAAAAAAAAACATTTTATTGCATTTTCAGTTGGCATATGCTATATCATACACATATCAGAGCGCTATTGCATAATTAAGTGGTACATCTATGCTCACAACATTGTATAAGATTCTACCATGTGTGTTGCGATATCATGAATAACAAATTGAGGTTCAACAATCCGCAAACTCCCCTTCCTACCCCTCAAGAACAGTGGGTGATTATGTTTTGCAGGAGAGACATTAACCTTCTATACTACTTTGATTCAAATATGGGACTACACAAAACACAGATCTCTCCCAAAAATGTGTTAACCTCCAGAGTTATCTCACCACTATTATGATTCCCTGAGATCTACTGGACACCTCGGTAACAGATGCCTTAACCCCATAAAATATTTTAAAATGCAGACTTTGCAACCAATTAAGCAGAACAGATCTACTTCCATGCTTTTCCTTGTTGCTAATTTCTTTATACGGTAATTGCAAACACAACAATGATGGACAGAATGTGGATCAATGTCACACATTCACCCCAGTCCAAAGATCTGGGCCCAAATCCATTGTTTTTCCACTCCACACCACCCTGGGTTAGACAATGGCGATATGCAAATCAGCGCTGACCCTGTGCCCCATGGGAACAGTATCTCACAAAAAAGAGAGTTTCCCAGGGACCAGAAAGGACTGGGTCAAAAGTTATATCAAAGAAAAGATTCCTTTCTGGGTACTTATTTTACCAGGTGACCATGAGGCCTATCCGTAACAATTGGCTGTATGTAACATTTACATTTGGCAAATTCAAGAGGTCAAAATTTAAGTCTCCACACTAGGATATTTGTACTTTTTACTCAAAGTTTATTTTATAGAAATTCATGTTTAGGCATTCATTTTGAAAACACTGTATAATTTAACACCGTGGTCCTCTGGTACAAATATATATCTAATAGCTAACAATTCCGTATTACGGTTATCTAACACAGAGTCACCACTTTATAGTATGCATTCAAGAAAAATTAAAATTCAATAATACCACAAATTAATAAAAAAACATTTTATCACAGTTTTAAAAGGGTCCAAAGAGTCGACGCGTTTCGGTGCGTTTATTATACTGAATGCACCTTCATCAGGACAGAATGAATTAAAAACAGGTATACATCTTCTTTTTTAAGTTTAAGAAAAAAGCTCGTCCTTCAAATAAATTTCTGGGACGTATTGTTCTTTGGTTATTCTGGTAGCACGTGTTTATTAATTCACGGCCGTCAGTGATTTATATTAATATTCAGAAACATGTAATCACAACAACGGGATAAATGATGTCTTCTCCAGGAGGCGTATTTTTCTTCGAGTATATACTCCCCTCTTGTGCGGTCTCCCGACAAAGCTCAACTGTGTGAATCCTGTCAATTTTAAAGGCTTTTAGCTCATTAAGTTGATCTTGACGGTTCTGAAAATTGCTGTCGTTGCCCTCTCTTGCCAGCCGTGCTCCTTTTATTTAATTCAGAGCTTTAGTCTGGCTCGTGCTTCCTTCGTGTGGCTGGCGTCCGCAAACCGGGCCGGTCCTCGGATGCTTGTTTCCGTTCTGGGAAGGACATGGCTTTTGTAGTTCGGACTGGACTGTTCCCATGGGGCACAGGGTCAGCGCTGATTTGCATATCGCCATTGTCTAACCCAGGGTGGTGTGGAGTGGAAAAACGATGGATTTGGGCCCAGATCTTTGGACTGGGGTGAATGTGTGACATTGATCCACATTCTGTCCATCATTGTTGTGTTTGCAGTTACCGCTCTAAGTGTACTGGGGATGCTCAGACGTGAGTCCCAGGCACTCCACACCACTGGAATCAAGCTAGCCGGGCTGAAGAGAGGTGTTACCTCGAAACCGGGCCGGTCCTCGGATGCTTGTTTCCGTTCTGGGAAGGACATGGCTTTTGTAGTTCGGACTGGACTGTTCCCATGGGGCACAGGGTCAGCGCTGATTTGCATATCGCCATTGTCTAACCCAGGGTGGTGTGGAGTGGAAAAACGATGGATTTGGGTCCAGATCTTTGGACTGGGGTGAATGTGTGACATTGATCCACATTCTGTCCATCATTGTTGTGTTTGCTAATTTCTTTATGGCACTGACACATACTGACTGAGTTGACACGCGCCACAGTTAGTTACTACAGCAAATGAATTTGAAAATACCTGATGATCAGCAAGCAACACTCAGCAAGCTTGAATGTAGGAGGACCGTACGGCCCACGGGTCGAGACTCGAGAGAGACGACGAGAGAGAAGCCAGTGTGCTTTTGGCCGCCATAAGTGTGGCAGGGTATGCTCAGACGTGAGTCCCTTGCTCACTTTGCCACTGGATTCAAGCAAGCCGGCTGAAGACGGCTGGAATGAAAGAAACCGGTCCTCGGAAGCTTGTTTCCGGTCCAGGGAAGACATGGCTTGGCAGTTCGGGCTGGACTGTACCCATGAGGCACAGGGTTAGACTGATTTGCAGATAGCCATGTCTGAGCTGGGGTGGCAGAGTGGGCTAAAGAATGGTGATGGATTAAACCCAGATCTTTTGACTGGGTGTGAGTGTTTGATTGATTCAGATGCTCCGTCCATCACCACCCCCTTTTGTACCGCTAGTGACAGGGCAGAGGGCACACAGGCTGGCTCATGTGCACGCACCACAGTCCACGACTCCAGGTCCCTGCGGCAGAGCCTGGAACCCTCGATCAGGCAGGACAGTCTGGGAGCCTCTTGCATAGCACAGAGCCCTTGTCCCCCGGCACTTCCTGGATCCCTCCCTTCTACCTCTGCCGTGCAGCACAGCCTCAAAGCCCTTCAGCCCTGGTCGCCCGCCTCTTTCTACTTTGCCATCCCTGGAACCTGCGAACCCGTAGGCACGTGGTCCGGCCGGCAGAGCAGCAAGACTTCGACCCACGGTGGAACCTGGACATGTATCACAGCCTGACATGTTTGGCCTGTAGCATAACAGGAAGCCTGGTGATGCAGCCAAGCCTGAAGCCACTGCCCTTCAGCACGCCCAGCAACCCTGACGTGAGGTTGCTGGAGGGGTATTCGGATATCAGATTGTGCTGAATGGATGATAAGACTGGATATCAAGCCCAATTTGACTGGTGTATACAGCCTTGAAAAAATGTGAAATGCCCCTGGGTTCACGTGTGACAGTGGCAGAGGGATCAAAGTAGGAGGATCACATGTTATGCAGGGGGATCCATGTGGAATGGGCATGTGAAGACCAGGAAATGGCGGATGCAAAGGCTGTCCCACCGCCTCCATTTCACACCAGGCAAACAGCAAGGCCACAGAACAGCATCAACGCAGACCATCACCCCTCTGAAGCTTTCCGTGGTAGACAACTACTGGATTGTGTTCCTCTCCTCCACTTTCCCCCATCACTAGCCCCTCAAAATGGCGTGACATTGTAACCCAATCCTTCCTTGGTGAGAGCGAAAGTGGAGCCCCAATGCCAGAGAATAACCACAGCCACATTCAGGACACTGACAGTCACTTTTAACTCTGCCAGCTCTCAAGCTTATCATAATTACCATTCAAAAGATACTTTGGCTGTCTCCATATGCTGAACAAACAGATCCGATTTGGAATGTTGCCTTGATCTGGTTCGCAGATTAGCCAGTCAACAGTAAATAGATTTATCTTGAGTGTTTGAGGGGGTTACTTCAAAGGTTCAGACAATCTTAGCGAAAATGACAGTAGAAACGGCAGACTTCTTTATCTCAGTGATGAAGCACCTCAGGCTCTATTATGGCCTTTACCCACACAAGCGGGTTATTATTAGCGTCAATTAGACTTTTATTAAACATCACAAACATAGCTGTCTGGGTCTCCTCGTCTGATTTTTGACCCACAGAGAACCGGGGGCTCTGCAGAGGATGTGTCTGTGAGAGCAAAGATGGGGGTGCCGGAGGAGCATTCCCTGTTCATGTGCTTTTAGATGGAGTTGAGTCAAGTGTGCGCTGCGACGTGTTCACAACTGCAATAAATAATAAGTGCATACAATAGAACAAATAAAATGATAATGTAGCCATTTCAGAGGCTGCAAAGTCACGGATTTTCTAACTGACTAACTTTCTGGTCTGAAGTCAAGTAATTATTGAACAAGGATGCTCAGCGCTTGCAAGCGGCTGGAAGGCAGGATATTTCCGGTTTACAAAATAATTGCATACAAATTATTTTGTTAAAGTACTATTAAAAACGTGTTATTGCACATCATGCCAACTCAATTGCCCTCTCTTTAATGATCTAAAATAAAAGAAAACTTTACATGATACCTCCATGATCACAAGACTAGAAGTCTACATTCACATTTATTTACTAATCGGCATACCACTAATACTCCATTGACTGACCGTTTTGAAGAGCTAGAGAGGTAAACAGTCTGTTAGAAGGGTGGGAAGGAGAAGAATAAATGTCAACACGCCGAATGTTTAAAATACAAGATATTGTGCAAGCGATCAAGTGTTTTAATGCCGGTTCCTTGGTTTTAGCGCTAATCAACGTAAAAAACAAATCAACCTAGCACGATTAGCCCTGCCCAGCAAGTGTTTCTCCGCTTAGATATTTTTAGACGCTCCTTAAGAAATATTAGATGTATTTGAAATATGGACCTCACAGTAAATGTCTTTAGCATGCCAAATGAATGCATACGCGGAAACACACATCATTTTCTCACAAAATTTGGAGAAAACAAAATATATAACTTACATAGTATATACATTAATACAGGTCAAGGGATGCTTTAGAGCCATGGTATTATGTAATAATCACGGCACCCCGAACAATCCACCTCCAATTTCCTACTTTCCCGCCAAGGCAATGAAGCGCCCGCTTGACCAACGATCGCAGCTGCGATTGGTCACGCTGCGGAATGTGTATTTAATGTTTGATAGTATAAACAGAGAAAAGCCTGCGCTGAGGAGACAGCTGGAGGCGCAGTGTGATATTTGAATGAAACCTACAACTCGCTGTGAAACCAAGAGGCCTGGCCTGCACGTTTGTGGAGCTACAGGCAGGTCAGTCGGTGCGGCTTAGTCCCTGATGTGCTGTGCAGCCTGAAGACCTCGCCCTGTTAAAGCCTAGTCTTGTAACATAGCCCGAGCCCATGCAAAACTGCACTACTTCGAGACAATGCCCTGCAGCACAACCTTGAACCTGAGGCCCTTGTCCTCAGGCACACTTTAGAGGCATTTGCCCCGCAGCACTGCATGCAAACTCAATCCTGGGTCATGATAGTTAGGGTCCTACCTGGAGAGCGCTAGCCCTGCAACACAGGCAGCCTGACGCTATGGCTTCCAAGCATATCAGCGTCAGCGGATGGATGTGAGCCTTTGGATACGCTCAATGCTGTGAGAGGGAAGGCTGGTCTCAAGTGCGATTCTGAGCTCGGTGGGGAAAGTTATAGTTAGGGCAGAGGGCAAACTCCTTCGCTGCAGGGGCATAGAGTAGACGCTGGCATAGACGTCAATGTACGGACACAGTACACACCCAGGGTCAAACTGGCATTTCAGGTAGTGCCTGGCGAAAGAGGATCATCTGACTTCAGCAGCAGCGCCGCACAATGGCCAATCACTGGATGAAGTCACACACAGTGATTGGCCATTATGCAGTGCGGCTCACCACCCAAGCGCGGCATCCACTAATGGATTACCCTGCCCTGCTGCACCGTGACCGGCCAATCCTGGCGCTGCATGCAGCGCCAGGATTGGCTAGGGGGGGGCACACTGCTGCTCGCCCTGTGTCGCCCTTTCTACTGCGGCCCGGTTCAACCAGCACCCCCCTGGTTACTCTCTATGGGGGAACATGACTGCGCATGCTTGGGCAAGTTACAGCCCCAAGCTTCACTTGCGCGTTTACAAACATTAACACGGATTACCTTGGCTGTCTGCTGTCACTCAAGCTGCAGACCAGCCCCCCTGCGCAGCGCACTCCCGGATACGTCGGGTGCTGCCCGGATTCCCGGCGGCGCTCGGCAATTACATTGTATTCGTGTCAGTGTTTATTTTTCTTTATTTTTCATGCAGCCGCGGGTCCTGGGGCTAGTGGGGCTACGCCCCTACGCCCCAATGGACGCACCGTGGCTGCTATAGGGACAAGGGTTGATTGTAGTTCCCAGACGGACACCGTAAGGCACCCCTCTCCGGGCAATTTAGGTCCTTTAGAGGTGACACACACTAACGGGCTACGGGTTGTTGGTGGAGCTGCTAGTGGGATGGGGTAATCCAACCCAGACCCAGTCGTGTCCCCAATGTGGCACCCAGAATATCTAGGTATTCCATCAGAGAGGAGGGCTGGAACTGGACCAGAGAGCTCCTCTACCAGGATTGAGTCTCTTAATCTTGTTTTGAATAAGGAGACTAACTAGAAGCAGACTTGCCCATCTAGAGTGTGGGGAGGGACGGGATAGGGTGGACTCCGTAGAGGTAGAAGGCAGTGGACAGGGATCACCAATACAACCAACCATTCATTTCCCCCCTGCTTCACTTCCTTATGTTGTCATACTGACTGGTGTACCCAAGCGAAAAAAAGGACAGAAGGAAACCCAGTTTGATCTTAGGAATAAGTGTATTTTTTGGTTGGTTAGGCACAAGCAGTTTTCCTACAACAGGGCAGGAGAAATAATAATGGTCCTTAGAATGGGTTGGGTGGGCAAGAACCCTAAATCCATGCAGGGGGACTGTATAGTCATCAACTTTAACAACACTTCGAAAGTACTTACTTTAGTAGCCCAGTGGGCTGGTCCTTTTGCTTTAAACACCGGAATCAAAGCCCTTTCTTTGGACTTTTTTTACTCCCACTATCAATCTCGGACCCCAAACAACAGGACCCCAGTAAGCTGGCCCCAAGTGCATCCTATTGTACACCCTCCCCTAGACCTCTCTTAGATAACATCCCAGTTGGTAATAGATTTACTTGGGGTACTAGAGAAGGCTGACTGACTTGGGTCGACTGTTCCCCCCGTTCTTGGACATGGTTCCAGGTGGATGGTTGGGGAACATGGGGACTGTTCTAGTGGGCAGAAGAGCCAGACCAACAATGATGGAAGTGGGGAGGAGAAAGAGGTCTCCCAATTAGAAATTCAGCGGGGAGATATAGTCCATTTTGGGAGCCGTGTGCTGGTACTTAAGCCACCCGCCCCTTATCCTACTGTCTCCTCAGCTTTCATTATCGGCAGGTTTGAAGCCCCAGGGAGTAAACCTGGAACGGACGCCTTGTAATGTATGGGGCTGTCGCCACCAGCAAACCAATATGTTAATAATAGTAACCCCAAGCGCAGCAACCCTTACTCTGCCCAAAGGTTGAAGGTCCTATCCTGGAACATTGCTGGAATTAAAAACTAGCTTCTTTTCCCTGACTGGAAGCAATTCTTGGGTGAATTTGAGGTATGTATGTTTCAGGAAACCTGGGCAAGGGAAGATGTTGTGAGGATGGGTTTTGCAACTTATAATGTGATGGCCTCCTCAGGGGGAAGAGGTAGGCCCTCTGGGGGATTGTCTACCTGGGTTGCTACCCATTTGAATTGCACTGTTAAACAGCTGGACACTCTGTTCGATGATATGCAGTGCACGGTACTCATGTTTTCCCCAAATAATAGAGTTGCTTTTATCAACATCTACTCCCGCCCGGTAAGCATCACCCAGGAATCCCCCACTATAGACACATTAAACTCATTTATAGATGCAGCCCCCCAGAATTTAAAATTGGTTATAGGGGGCGAATTTACCTGCCAATTTGAGCCTCTAGCTGCTTCCACTGATGTTTCTTTTAGTGATGAGAGTAGCTTGTGGTTAATTCCTGACCCCCAGATCCCTCCTGTTAAGGCTTGGACTCCGCTGGTACTCCAGATTAATGTGGTTCTCCTTGAACACTCTTTGAGAGCATGCAATTGTCGTACCAAGTCGGATCAGTCAGGGAAGTTAACTTTTAGTAGAACAGGACAAACCTCCCTCTTGGACTATATTCAAGTGGAGACAAGGCTATGGCAGTGGGTTGTTGACTTTGCTGTCATACCGAGACATGATAGTGACCATCATGCCTTGATGTTGGAGTTGGAGCTTCCAGGCCTTTATAACCCTGTGGCCTCCAATTCTTCTCTAGCTAATAACTTAAAACTCACTAACAATAGAAGGAGAATTAGATGGGGCACAATGAAGTAGTCTCTGGAAAGGGTAGTGGCATTATATTTGTCAATTATTTTGCCACTTTCAGCTCTGGAGGAAACTGTTAGAGATCCAGTTTCTCCTGAATCCACTGGTAGTATTGAGGCATTGTATGCTGAACTTACTAACAGCCTGACTAATACCTTTAACCCTCTGGTCCATTCCAAGTCTAACAAGGGGGTCAAACTAACGTGGTTTGATGATACCTGCCGTAAGGCAAAGGGAGGTTTTATAAAAGCCATTAAAAACCAGGACCGACCCTTAATTAAACGACAGAGGGCCCACTACTGTGCTAGTGTTAAGACAGGAAAAAAGAACTGGGAACAGGATAGATGGGTTGCCATTAGAATAGCATTATCCAATAGGGACATGAAGTTGTTCTGGTCCTTAGTGAGCACAAGTAGCTGCGAGGGAAAGCTAGCCCTAGAGCCTAATATTGCTGCAGTTGTTTGGAAATGTCATTTCCAGGGCTTATACACTATTGGGGCAGCCCTGGAGTTGAATGTTGATCCATCAGTTGCAGGTATAGGGATATGTTTTGAAGGGGGCTGTGAGATCACATTCCAAGAAGTTTTAAATGCAATTGGGAAGTTTCCCCTTGGGAAAGCCCCAGGATTAGATTAGATTCCTGGGGGCTTTTTTCGGGACAAGCCAAACATTTGGGGACCTTATTTGTGTATAATTTTTAATGCCATTTTGAGGGGTATGAAGGTGCCGGATTCTTGGCTTGGCGCTGAAATTTTCCCTGTCTACAAGAAGGGTTCTCCCCTCTTGCCGATTAATTATAGACCAATCAGCCTGATAGACGTAACCCACATATTATTTGCCAGAATACTCCTTGAACGCCATCCAATGTTTGGATAGAGGACGGTGGAATACTGAGCACATATTAGGCTGGTTTCCGAAAAAATAGGTCGACCATTGATCAAATCCTTAGATTTCAGTTGTTATATTGGAAGATGGTGTCAGTGGAGGGTGGCAGTCTCTACCTGATATTCGTTGATCTGAATTCGGCTTTTGATCTGGTCCCCGTGACAAACTTTGGGAACTCCTTGAACAACTAGGAATCACCCCTTACCTATTGTCTTTGATCATTCGCCTTCACACAGGTAACTTTGCCCAAGTTAGACATGGGAAACTGACCCCTCGTTTACCAGCTGATAGAGGTGTAAGACAGGGGTGCGTGTTGGCCCCAACCCAGAAATGATGTTTGCTGATGACACTTTGCTGTTATCGAAGTCCCCTATGGGCATACAGCGGATATTAGACAGCTTTGCATTATTCTGCAAAAACAGGGGGCTGGAGATCAACACAGCCAAAACCAAATTCATGGTATCTATTCCATCAAAAACATTGCGCCCAAACCCCTCTTTAAACAGCACCCTACTAGAGAGGGTGTCAGTTTTTGATTATCTGGGCGTCACGCTATCTGAATTATTTGAATGGGGACCGCAATTAGCCAAGGCAGGTCTTACGCTTGCCCAGACGGTGGGGGGACTTATAACAACCTATAGGAACTCCTCTCATGTACCGCCTAGTCATGTGGTTGAAATTTATCAGGTAAAAGTTAGGAGTGCCGTAATGTATGGGGCTGAACTTTGGGGACATCATCCCAATGATAGTTTTTCAAGGATAGAGAACAGATGTTGGGCTTAACATTGAGCCCACCCCTTATACTACTAAATGTAGATTTGGGCATTAGACCTATCGCAGATGAGATCGGGTGGAGGCCACTAACTTATTGGCGTAGACTGTGGGTGACCCCTGAGCTAGCAGATTACCAGTTAGAGCTAAAGGGGCTAATGGGTCGTATTTTACCATTATCTTTTTTTTTTTTTTTAAAGTTCTTTTTAATGTTTTTAGCTGTTCTTACTGTTTTAAATCAATAACCATGTATTATTGTATTACTCCTTTACAATTGGTGGTATAGTCAATTAATTGACATAATTCTGCCCCCTCAAAAAAATTGTCTTTTTCACTACTTGTATTGTTTACTTTTTATGGTCTGTAATGACGAAACAAAGTCTTTGGAATTGGTTAAATTGGATTGGAATGGCTAATGTCACAAATACACAGTTTAATGCCATGTTAGTAAAACAAACCGATCCTCATTTAGCAATTGATTATAGGAGGAGTAATATAGTCTGGGTTGCTCAACTTTCGAAGTAAGTCATCTCGTAAAAAATCTTGAAGAAAACCCCATGATGAATGAGCAATGTCAAGCATTTCACGAACACAGTTGATGTTTATCTTAGTCCAAATCTTAATAAGGTAAGGATGTTTTGGAATGTTTTGATTTTTTTTCACTGGAACGCAGAAATTGGTGTCTGGGAGTTCTGGTGAATGAAGGAAGTCACTTCATTACGGTCTACAGTTCACGATCTTGAAATTTTCCAGTCACGTGCCTTTTGAAGAGGACCTTGTATAAACACCTAAATGGTATTCTTTCATGGATATGGGGGGACCATCATCAGGACCCATAAGATAAAGAGGAGCCTGAAACAAGGAGAAAAAGGTGGAGCGAAGATCGTAAGCTTCTGTGAGGAAGAAATGTGGCTGTCCGTGAATCCTGGTAAGTCGAATGAACAGGTATCAAGGAATAAGCAGTATTTCTCCCTGGTATAATTTCTTCTGGACAATCTGAAAGCCATACTCCAGTGGGACAGAAATCCCAGCTACAGTAACGTTACCTGTTCATTCGACCTATCAGGATTCAGGGACAGCCTGACACAACAGGGGGGCTTGTTGTGTTTTAGTTTCGACTATTATCTATCTATAAGTACTCCCACGTAATTTGTAGATCGTAGCACGCCCCGTTCTGCAGTAGAACAGGAACACCTACATGGGAAATGCGGCACATTAATGTTCACCATTTTCACTCACATGAGGAAGCCAGAATGCTGAGGTTTCAAAGTCGGCTGTTTAGTCACAAGACTATATCATCGCCCTGAAGTAACAGCATATATCGTAATAAACAGCTTCATAGCCGTACCACACCATGGACAGTATACGTTTTTATTATTTCTTCTCATTTCAGTTTTCACAGCATGAGATTCACTCGCTTCAAGGTACAAAATCCACCTATATAGGAAAAGATAATGTTAGCCCTGACCAAAATGGCTGTGACTTCACTTTCTGTCTAGTGAACCATAAATTAAGGCTAACCCAATACACATCCTCATGAAGAAAAGCCCAAATACCCTAGCACTATTTTTACTTTTCTTCAAGAATCCGAAATTGAACATGCTTAAAGGTTGAAGTTGAGGAAACTAGGATTGTGACACCAAAAACTACGTCCCGGGGTAATGATGCTTATCAGTAAGTAACCTTTCTGGTACATCTTACTCATCACAGTCTTCAAGGCAGGGGTAAGGGTGCTTATCATTAAGTAACCTTTCTGGTACATCTTACTTGTCACAGTTTTCAAGGCATGAACATATATCCAAGAAAAGTACAAATTGGAAAATTAGTAAAACATCACCACCAGAAATTGCAACTTATATTCACAGCAAAAAAAACACTTTTATTGTACTGCAGATAATGCAACTGCATCATAAGAAGAAACTATGTCTTATATGTGAAGTCTATAATGTGAAATAAAAGTATTCGGAAGGTTGAGGTTGCCGATGCAAGAATGTCCTTAAGAAAGGCCCTTTAGAGGCTGCCCAAGATAAAGACAAACATTTAGCACATCTATCTTAGATTGTTAATGGCAAAGGGACAGCAGCCTTCAAACAGTCTAAAGAAAGAACATTTTTAATCCATCTACTTCAAGAAGAAACTAAAGGTTGGTAAACTTTATTTGGCAACCAAAAGTAAAAAAAACACAGAATCCAACTGCGGGAAACAAAAGATCAACTAGCAATATATAGACAAGGCATTGTGAAGGTCTAAAGAGTGCCATAAAACCTACCGCTTTTTAGAAAGAAAAAGGAAAAATCAAGAATAATTAAGCCCCTAAAGAGGTAACAAGCCAAGCCCAACTTAAGGAAGAAGCAAGGGGCAGGTCTTAAAATCACCTTATTCCTAAAAACACGGACACAGCATTCCTGGGAAAAAAGCTCCAATCTACCCCAATCCATGTCCTGAAGAAATAGCTACCACGAAAAAGCCCTTATAGGTAAGGAATTTCAAAGGGATCAAATGCAAAAGTTAAAAGGGACTTTCTTGTAGCACATTAAGCACAAGGGATGAATCCTAAGAAGGGACTGGAAGATGCAAACAAATGATAACTCTCAAGGAGACGAGCAGCCAAGATATCAAAAGAAGAAATACTAGATCCCCTAATGCTGCCCATAAAGTAGGAACCCAAAAGAAACCCATTTCTTAGAAACTCTAGAATCTTTTCCCTTCAACGGATGAAGACTACAAATTCTTAGACAAACACCAGAAGTGAAATTTCTCCAATGTCCTTTAAGGTTCTCTGTCTCCTAGAGTTTTGAATAGAATGGGTAGCATCATCTAAGAAAACTAAGGACACCAATCTTAGCCTTTCAATTTCCAAATCAGTGAGGGACATTGGATTGCCTTCATCGACAATTGAGTGACTCTTAGAAGAGAGTGAGAGAGCCGCAAAAGCCAAGGAGGTTGAACTGTTAGCTGAAGGAGCAAAGGGAACCAAGGTTGGCAACACCAATATGGGGCTGCCAGAAGGATGCCTGATCAACGTTGAACTTGCGGAGAATACTGTTGAACATGACAAAGGGAGTAAAGGCATAAAGAAAACTCCTGTGTTACCGGATACTTATTTTATCCACTGCACATACCCATCTGTATAGAAGAAGGGAGAAGAACCTGAGAAGCCATACATCCTGCAGGGATGAATGACATCCAATCATGAACTCCCAAACCTCATCTGCATTTTTTGAAAAAGTCAGGGGCAAAGAGACATGCTCAATTGGAGATGGGAAGGCATCACTCAATTTTTCTGCAAGCATATTCCCCCTCACGGGGAGTCCTGATAAGTTCTGCTAGATGGGTTAATTCTGGAACCCTGGAGCTTCCCAGGTGATTGATAAAAGCTTTTGTGAACTGGATGTCACAAAGGAGAAGAGGAACAAAGGATAACAGAGTTTTGGACACTGCAACCAGCTCCTTCCATTTGGAGTAAGTGACCAGCTCTTCCACTTACCACAGAACCTGAACTGAATGATCCTTCGAGTGGCTCCCCATATCCGACTGCTGGCATCCATAGCCATCATCAGTGGTTAAGGAGGAGACTTTGGGATACCTTTTGCTAGACAGTAAACATCCAGTCACCTTTGAAGCTTCTGGGAAACAGCAAGAGAAACTCGGACTAGACTCTGTTAACCCTTTGCCCTTGGGTCCCAATAGGAGAGGAGATGGTTCACCTGAGGATATAAAGGAAACTGAGACCAAAGAACCAAAAGAACGGATCCGTCATGTCCCCTCTAAACTGTTAGCCATTGCCTTGTCAGGGCCTCCCCACATTGAAGAATCATTTTAAGCTGAGACATTAACTTCTCTTGTCTCAGGGGTGGACGGAAGACTTGACCCAATCTGTCCTGCAAATGGCTCCCATGGACCCGAGATCCTGACCCACATGAAGATGTGATTTGTTTTTTTTTCGATTGAATTCCATTGGTCAAAGCAGTCTTGCTAACTAGGTGTATCGCTTCCAAACCTTTCGAGAAAGAAGAAGCGCAGATTAGTCAATCAAGATACTGGAATATTAGTAATCCCTGAACATGTACACAAAGGTAGAGCCTTGGTGAACATCTTAAGGGCTGAGATTAGATCAAAGGCAGAACACAGCACTGATACTGCATTCCCAGGACAAAAAAAACCTTAGACATTTTTGGGAGTCTGGGTGTACTGGTATATGCAGTTAAGCATCCAACAAATCCAAGGAGGCTAAGAACATTCTGGGGGTCACTACATTAAGAGAGCCACCAATTTAAACTCCAGTAAGGAATGAATGCGTTTTACTTTTTATAAATGCAGGATGCTGCACCCAAGGGCTTTTGGACCAAAAACATCAAAGAATAACAACACTGGTCATTTTCATTGTCTGGAACTGGAATAACTGCGCCTTTCAAGAGTAAATCTTGGACTCCCTTCAACAGCCCTTGACAGTCGACTGGATAATGAGAGACAGAGGTTGCACACAAAAAAACTGTGGTGCTATATGGAAGATTATCTTTTAGGATACAAGACTTCTTCAACGTAGAATGCCATATAATTGTCAAATGTTGAAGTCTTCCCCCATTTTCTCAGCATGGTCACAACTTCAGTGCTGCAGGAGGATCTGGAAGATGGTGGGCTGAAGCCAGGATTTTCTGCGAAGGGAACTTCCTGGCCATGACCCCTTCAAATAAAGGGATGTCTGGACCCATTAGAATAAGTACCAAAACCCACCAACCATTATCTGTGAAAGAGGATGACTTGGTGTCAACAGCAGTCCACTGTCAACTTCTATACAAGTTCTTCTAACGGACAGCTAAAAGGCTTCATCCAGTGGAAGGGAAGGTGGCTCAGTGCTGCCTTCTGGGACTTGCCAGCTTTCCAGGATCTCAGCCATATATGTCTCCTGGCTGGTATGGCAAAGACAGCTGCGCACAGACCACTAACAGATGTCAGACATGACTTTGACTTGTTAATCTATCAACAAGAGCTTAGTACTACAGTCATTGCTCTGATGGAGTTCTGCCCAAGCCTGTAAGAATTGGAGTGACTACACTGTAAAAGTGGCATACGTTCTGCCCCTAAAGCAAAATTATAATCAGTGAAAGCTGTTTTAGTAGTGCCCTCTAGTTTTTCCATCATTGCGTTGGCTGATGCATCAAACTCTGAAATTATTGTCCCATTAGAAAACAGGACAACCATAAGGGGATCAAAATGGACTGCAGCCAAATTCTTCTTTAGCAGTTTCCTCCTGGAGAGAAATCTAGGAAAAGAAGGCTTTTCAATATATGTCCATTTCCTAAACAAATGTCCTCTACTGGCCTTGTGAAATGGAAGAGTCTGGTTCTTTATAGCTGTATTGAGAAAAAATAAATCCTCCTCCTCTTTATGTGCGGATGACTCAAGCAAGGACAGATTTGATAATCTCTGTGAACTCAGTCTCTTGAACGTATCTGCCCCACTGGTCAACCACCTCTTCTGAATATCTGTCTGCAACTGGGGGTTTGGTGGGTGGGGCTATAGGTGGGATTCTTCTGTTCATTTTAGAGGGTGGCATTCCCTCTTGCTTTAAAAGCAGAATCCACCTCTTTATTAATCCTATCTTGCTGTAATTGAAGCGGTTGTTGATAATGAAGCCGCTGGCTAGCACTCCTAGAGACTCGAGAAGTTTCTTTATAAGAAGACTCATGCTTCTACATGCCTTCTTTTTCTGTGGTACTTCTTCTCCATGGTGTCAATAAAATAAATGGAAGACCAAATGTGACCTCTTCGCTTTTCCAAATTGTTTACCAGATTCCTGAATGTCTGTTTTCCTGAAACACATCAATGATACTTTGATCTCTTGAGGGATTGCTACAATGTTAGAAACAGGCATAGGGGTCCCGCTAGAAAAGAATGAACAGAAATAGAGGGAATGGAAGAGGTCTGATAAAGCAGGCCTGTCAGCATAACCTGTGGAACAAAATACATAATCATTAAACAAAAATATATTTAAAAGATGAGGGTACTTATCTCATAAAGGTGAAATACCTGTAAGAAAAAAGACAGGATGTATGTCAGGTTAGCCCCTTCTTTATGAGTCACAAGAAAGGAAGCGAGTTAACAGCCATATCGGTAGGGTCTACAATAATCTTTTCTTAAATAGGTGAATAGTGTACCTTGAGACTAAAAATCACTCTGTGAGGAGGAAGATAGACAAGGCAGGTCATTGGTTCTCTTCCCCTTCATATCACTGACAGCAAGCTGTTATATCCTAATGCTTGTTCTGTTAGGTAAGTTTCTCCATGTTGTATCTTTCAATTCCTTTGGTTGCCTAGCACATTAGAATGTTAGGCTTTTTGAAGCTTCAGTGATTCCGTTTATCTCTGGAGGCTGATGATGGGAGTCGCTTTGTGTTGTGTTCTTAAGTTTGCACCCCTGTCTATCTCTCTCCCTCTCCCTTTCCCCTATGCCTGACCCCTCCTTTACATAACGTCACCAGCTGAAATGTTGACAGCTGGAAGTTCGATTATAACAGTTGAGCACTCCTCCAACTGTCATTTAAGATCCACTCTTAGGCTCTCACACACACCCCTCCTGTTTACGGTGTGTTGTCTATTTAACTTAAATAAAGTCTAACGCTAACTATCTCTGCTTCCGGAGTATACCTTAACAAATTTGGCAACGAGGTAGCTGGACAGCGCACCGAAGGAACCAACAACAAAGGAAAAAGAAGGAGGCAGATTGAGTAACAGAAAACTAAGAGAAATAATCATCTCAACGCAGGCAAGTGAAAAAATTGGATTAGTGAAAAACGGGAGCTTGTGAAGATGAAAGGATGAGGAAAGAATTAAACTAAACTGGTGAAGAAAATAAGGACGTAAATTGTAAGATGAACAGTAGGGTGTAATAAGTGAAAATGTATACACTGAGGAAGAAGTGTGGAAAGCAAAAAAAAAAGCATCGGGGAGTGGAATAATCGTATAAACAACTGTAAGCTTAAATGACATTTGTGAGTGGGAAAAAAACCCAACCCTCACATGGAACGGCAATTCAGTTTTAAGATAAAAGAAGCGGAATGTCGTATGAGAACTGTGCGAGTCGCTGAAAATTTTTACTTATGAAAAAGAAGGCTAAATGTGAAAATAATAGCGGATTAATAGGAAAAAGTACCGGAAAAGTTGTGTGGAGATTTCGCTTCAGTGCGAGACGAATGAAGGTGGTAGGCGTCACTGAAAAACACGTCAGGATTTGGCGCGGAGAGGCACAACAGAGTGACGTAAGACGCATCGGCGCCATTTTGATATAAGGGAGTTGCTGGTCTAGTCTTTCTACGCACTCAAAGCGTGCATCAAGGACGGCAACCAGGAAATGTGACTGGCAGAAGGAAAAAAAGGGAATCATACAGACGGCTATTGGAAGACAAAAGAACTTTTCGGCGCAGCGAAGTGTATAAACAAAGCGGACTTACAACAGGTGTGAAATTTATGGAGCCATACTCGATGTGCTAAAAAAAAAAATACATAAATAAATACGAGGCAAAGTATCATATAAGAAGAACCGCATTAGTAAATAAATATTGACCTGGGTGGAACAAAAAAAAGGATTAAGTGAAAAATAAAAATGGCATCAGGTAACATTTATAATTTGCAGCCACCTGAAGCGTTTTTAAAAGGTACAGGTGCACCACTATTAAAGTGGGAGGAATGGAAGGAGTACTTTTGTAATTACATCACAACATTTGATAAGGATGATGAACCACTAAAACCAGAGGAAAAAAAGAAAATACTATTACATTGTTTGGGTGCAGGTGGTTTGAAAGTATACAAGAATATTACGAAGAAGTTAAGAGAAGGTGAAGGAAGAAACGTTTTCAGTGAGGCAACAGAATACTTGTATAATTAATATAAGCCCACGGTGTGTGCTGCAGTGCACAGATACAAATTTTATAGAAGGAAGCAAGGTAAGGAGGAAAGTATGGAGGACTATGTATCGGCATTAAAAAATGTAGCACTATCATGCAAATTTGGAAATATGCATGATGATCTCATTAGGGATCAGATAGTGATGTGTGCCGCAAACCCAAACATACCAGATGCGCTTTGGGCAAAGGGCGTGAAACCCCTTCAACAAGTCATTGAGATCGTTAAGAAAGCTGAATTGACTGGGCGATGCGCAAAGGAGGTCATCAGTGAAACTAAAAACAAAACGGATGATGAAAGCGTAGTGGCAAAAATTTGCGGAATGAGAAACAAGGTAAAGGACTACAAGTACAAAGAAAGGGAAGAACAAAAAGACAATGGGAAAATGAAGAATACAGAACAAATAAAATGTTACCGCTGTGATAGCAACAAGCATTTAGCTAGTGACTGGAAATGTCCGGCAAGAAATAACAAATGTACAAAGTGTGGACTAATAGGGCATTTTCAAAAAGCTTGCAAAAGGAAACAATGGGAGAAAATAAAATATGTAGAGGATGAAGAAGAGGAGGAACAGGAATCGTCGGATGACTCTGATTACAACCTATGTGTATTAAAAGTGACGGAAGAAAGTGAAGGTGAAGAAACAGGGAAGGTTGGAAAGGAAAAACACATGTGCATAGTGGAGATAGGAGGTGTGAACATTGAAATAGTAGCGGACTCCGGGTCACCCTGCACCATAATCAACCAGGACGTGTGGAGAGAAAAATTCAAAAGGAAATTAGGAGGGCACATGGAAAAACCTGATATAACTCTAAAAACGTTCGGGGTGAATCAATTGAACTAAGGGGTTTTAGGGAACTAAATTTTGGATTCAAGGAAAGAGTAACAAGCAGTAAGTTATATGTAGCTGCCACGGGCCCATCAGTGCTAGGCTGGAAAGACCAAGGTAAACTTGGAATCCCCCTTAACCCCAACAGATCTGAACCTGTACTTGTATTACAACAGGACAAGATCAAAACACAGGTAAATCTCAAACCACCTCTACAACTGTTAAATGGCTCAAACATGCCATGGAAGAGAGTAGAAATAGATATAATTGGACCCATACAATTTAATGAGGAGCAAGTGAACATATTGGTCCTAGTGGATCATTTCTCGAAGTGGCCAGGAGGATGGATGTAACTGACGTGGTCAGTTTCATAGACAGTATATTCACAAGAGAGGGTATACCCATAACAATAGCAAGTAATAACGCAAGGCAATTCAAGTCAGACATTTTTAAAAAGTTCATTGAGCGAAACGGAATTACCCACAAAACAACATCTATTTTTGGACCGGCTGGCAATAATGCCATGGAACAAGTTAAAAGGGTAATAAAAAGGACCATTCAACTAGCCAACAAATATGGGCAATGTTGGAGGTAGGAAGTCAACAAAATGATATGGGAATACAGAATAACACCGGGAGTGAATACTCTGGCAAGCCCATTCGAAATGATGAGAGGAAGAACTCCTATTTCCAAGAACAATATGGGATGGCTCAAGAAGGCAAAGAGAACAGAATGGTCGGCTGAATCAGTCAGAGGAAGAATTCAAAAGGCACAAAGTCGGTGCACGGAGGAATGCGACAGCAAACATAAGTTAAAGGAAATAAAAATAAAGGAAGGAGACAGAGTGAGAGGAAAAAAAGATGGACACCTGGGAAAAGGACAGAATAGGTTCACAGATCCCCCTAATAGTGGAAAAAGTATTTAATAACTCTGCACTCATTAGCGATGGAAAAATCTGGCATGCCTCCTCAATTTCTGTTTGCACAAACCCGGATGTGATTCCTAAGAACACCAATATGGATAAACGAGTGGAGAAGGAGGAAAATGCTGGGGAACTGGGCATCTATGGATGGTTGTGTGAAGAAAGTGAGTATTCTGGAGGTGAAGGAGATATCATATCCAGGCCTACAAGTTGTAAGGCTAGCAGAGAGGGAACTGGCCTTGAACTTATAGAAACCATGGGTGAATACAGAGACATTAACTCTTCTGACTCTGAGTTGTCACCTGGCCCCAATGTCTGTACCACTACTAGAGAAATACAGGATGGCGAGGAAACTTTGAGTGAGAATATTGATATTGTAACTACAGAAGCAGGTAGCCCTGAAATCTCAGAAGATAGTCAAGTGGCAAAAGAAGACAATGAGTTGGAGAAAGACTTTACAGAAGGAGCATGCACCAACAAATGCAGGCGCGGGTTGGAAGAAACCTAGCAAGTACAAGGACCTTTTGTGCGACTAGTTATCCTGCGTGTTTTCTTACTGTGCCTACTTTAGTCGTTTCTCCCTTAGGAAAGGAGATGTGTTGTGTTCTTAAGTTTGCACCCCTGTCTATCTCTCTCCCTCTCCCTCTCCCCCTGCCTGACCCCTCCTTTACATAACGTCACCAGCTGGAATGTTAACAGCTGGAAGTTCGATTATAATAGTTGAGCACTCCTCCAACTGTCATTTTAGATCCACTCTTAGGCTCTCACACACACCACTCCTGTTTACGGTGTGTTGTCTATTTGACTTAAATAAAGTCTAACGCTAACTATCTCTGCTTCCAGAGTATACCGTAACAGTTTGTGAGGGTCCTTGGTGCTGTACTCCTATTCTGTAAAGCCCATTTCTGGAGTGGACCTCTTCATTCAAAGGATGCAACACAAGCCCTGTCTATAAAATGTAGAGGAAGCAATAGTGCATCATCCTGCACTAAATAGGAGATGACTGAGGAAACATACCACACCTTCTAGTCCTGGATAGAAGGCTCACTTCTTGCCACCAAAAAGGCCCCCTTTTCACAGAGGATCCCTACTACCTACATTGGTAGCAGCTGGTAGGGCAGTCAGAGCCAGCACACATAGTTGATTGATAAGGCACTTCCAGTCACCAGATAATCATTATTGGGAACGAACCCAACAGTAGGCATACTGCTCCTGCTGAAGCCCACCACAAGGCAGCTGAGGGAGCAGTTGCCACAGTCAAGTCAACCATGTTAAGCTTGACCGCAGTAGGTGTGTGAAGGACAGCAAATTAATAAAGATCATGAATTAGAGGCGAGCCAATCCAAAAAGCCATAACGAAAGATGAGTCCCTCATCAACAACGAACATTATGTACACATAAGATAAAGTTTATATTTCAGAAGTGTTTCTTTAATATCTTCGGGAGTTTTCACTTTATTGGCACTGCATTCTGGTGCATTTATTAGAAGTGAACATTTCAAAACATGAATTTTGAAGCATTCATGCCCCCATCCACCGCACTGACAACAACGCCACTAGTGTGAACTGAGGCAAGTCACTTGTAATGTGCAACCTATCTGTGACATTCTAATAGAAGGAGCAAGACTAAACTCTATTAAACCATGTGCACAAGGGAGGGTCTTGTAAAGCACATATCCTGATTCCGGAATGTATTTCAAGGCGCTTTCAAATGTAACGATGAAGGAAAAAAAGCAAAGAAATGGCGATTTCCTAGAATCACACAACGAGGTCAAGCAGGGACGCCGAGGTTGATCCCAGGTTTCCTGGAATCACACAGTGCAATTCAGCTCCCAGAAAGGTAGCTCTTTACCTGCCGTATTGTATCACAACAAAAAAGAAATACCAAGATAACAGAAAGGGAAATGAGTTGCGTGCCTAGAAGGGTTGTTGAGAGGCCACGGTCACCCACTGAGATGGAATACGTGCAGTGAATGAGGAAGAGAAACGTTAAAAGTTGGGGTTCCGATGAAAAGAAACGAGAACAATAAGGAAGGGGATATTATAAGCCACACAGATAACTTGAAGGTATTCTGGCATGCTGCCACCACCGTCTAAACACAAGGTTCATTTCTCAAGGAAGTACTTTAACAGCAAAGTCAAGTTTGGTGTTTGCCAATAGAATTGTGACTCACAGTTGTTTGGGACAAGCGCTGATATGCTTGATTAACATGTGGAATTTGACAGATTTGCTCTTTATATGAATTTAATGCACGTTGGAATTAACAAAGATTGCGAATTGAGCTGAAGCTAAAGCTGTCCAAATTAATATCAGTTTTGATGACCAGTTTAGATTGTGGAAACTCATTCCAACTAAATGGCATTTCCAGGTTTGTTATTATTCCACTTATATATCCCGTTAACAATAGATTGTGATTGAAGTGCAATCTCAATACCAAAGAACAAAAGAGAAAGTGGCGCAGGAAGATGGGCACAAAGCTCTTGAGCTATGTTGCTGCTCTCCTATCGCGGCTGGGGCTACGGGTTTTAGCTCACCGTGACAAGTCCCATCTGGGCATGGTCTGAGCCCACCTGAAGGATGGCCACAATTATCCACAACTCATGCAAGAATCCTTTAAAATGTGGACTTGTACCCCAACCCGACTTGTGACTGCCTGGGCTCACAAGATGGTAACATGGGAGCTGTAAATTGCATTTTTAAGGGGCATAACAAACGTTATACGAGGCAGGATGAGATGCCTCCTGAGCGAAGTCCGGCTGTCTGCTGTAGGGGTGACAACAAAAAGAGGTGGGGAAATAACCACTGATTCAAGTTGGGTTCCTATAGTGGAATACCTCAGGACAGAGAGCCTTATCTAATGCAACATGATGACAGACTGCTGTGCAGTGGATGCTTGTTTCCGGTCGAGGGAGGATCTGGCTTGGCAGTTCGGTCTGGACTGCTCCCATGAGGCACAGGGTCAAGACCAGTGGCGGCTGGTGACATTTGAAAGTGGCAGGGCGTAAAAGTTGTTGACGGCGCACTGTGGCGAGCAAGCGCAGCCAGCAAGCATAAACGAAAATAATTACATTATGTAACATGCAGATCACAGATTTGAATTGTATTTAGCGAAGTAAGTGGGCTGCTGCTTTAGACACTGGAGTCATTTTGTTAATTACAGTTCATGCCTTGCAAGCCTTCTAATATAGCAAAGTGATATATTTAGAGACGACCACGCAAAATATCTAGAGCCCAGATTGTGCGCACCCACGAAATGCCTTGATTCAGAAAGGAAATGAAGGAATGAGACGTGCTTGCCAATTTTGTATCGTGCTAGTTAGATTTGTTTACGCACAAAACCGACCAGACCTAAAAGCTGAGTAGAAAACGGGTGCCAACGTGGAATCAACCTACTTGCATATGTCAAACCAGAATCACTGAACACAGGTCAAGGAAGCTACCCAAATAAAGAAACTCCCACCAAGAAAGCAGTGCACGGAGACTTGAAAGGAGGGGACAGTTCGATCCAGTTTTCCCAGACTCCAGATCTCACTGGATTTAGACAAAAAGTACTGGATGCGAGAGTACTGGGCTAGATGTGTCACGGTTCAGATCTGCATCTGTGAAACGAACAAAGGTTCTGAGGTAGGCACCGAGGCCCCGGTCTACCCACTCTTTCAACAATGAATAATGTAGCACACAATACTCCTCCTGCCCCCGACAGCCTCCCCAACCCACGGCCCCTGCACAGCAACCTCGTGTCTCAACCCTGCTAATAATAAAACAACAAAGTCAAGTCAATAAACTTAACTTACCTTACCTTCCCGCCTTCAAGTTCGTTCCGACTCCAGACGTCCCGAACCCGCCTTCCTGTTCTTGAATTCATCGTCACTCGTCACGCAGGAAGCCAGGCAGTCTCCCTCCCCTCCACCACAGCACAGCGCTGTGATTGGTTCGGCCGGCTGCCCCAACACCACGTCATTTCTCTGTATGCTGCAGCATACAGAGTTGTGTAAGAAAACAGGAGTAGAAACCCATCAACCTTGTTGGGATTGGGGTAGAAGGATGAGTATAATAAACAATATCCCAACTGGTATTATTTCTGGACAATTAAACAGGATATCCATACAGTATTATCCAAACAGAAACAAGGATACTCAATATGAATTTCATATATGCTAAAAGCATCATTTATATCAACATTAGAAAAAATTCCGTAGGACAGCATCAATTACAGTTAGTGTCAGCACTGCAATTAATAGATAACCAATGATAGCCCAATTTTGTACAAGGTGCACGAGTGCAAAGTGGGTGGCACTACGGCGACGCAAGTGACAGTGAAAAGCAGCGTGGTCGGCGCAAAGTGAAAAGTGAGTAAATATATACAGTGCGTAAAAACAATTTAGTATTCAAAAATTTAGTTTTGCATATATCATTCTATAACAACCACTGAGTAAAGGGCGCCTAGGAGTTCGCTGGGAAGTCGACGGCGTTTCGATCCACGGTATTTAGGATCACCATCAGGACAGGAGGGCCAGAGGCAGTGCGTCAGGCAATGTAGTGGGTAGACCACTGGTCACGAGACTGGGCGCTTGTCTCAGTTTCTAAAGGGCAGGACATGGGTACAAGCGAGTCCAGAATAGCATCCTCGGTAGAGTAGATGCCGAGGGTAGTTGAGAGGTAATCCGGGACCGGATGGTCCAAACAAGGTGCGGATACTCTCGTAGTGGGTGGTCGCGGTAGAATAAATCAATCCGCGTTAGTTCAGTCCGTCGGATGGCCGTAGTTGTCCGCATGGAGAGGAGGAGAGTGGATCTTTCCTCTGTCGGAGTGAAAGCGAGTTAAGCGCTGTGTCCGGGTTGCTGTATGGATATCCTGTTTAATTGTCCAGAAATAATACCAGTTGGGATATTGTTTATCATATGCAGCATACAGAGAACAGGGAGAGTGGGAGGGGTTACTCGAGGGCAGGGGAGAGCGGCTTGCCCGTTGTTATTAATACAGTTAATACTGTCTGTTTGGACAGCCTCTCAGGCTGCCCAAACAGACAGTATTAACAACAGTGGGGAAAGCCACTCCCCCCTGCCCTCGAGTAACCCCTCCCACTCTCTCAAGCACGAACTTCTGCTTTCTCGCCGTGCGAGAAGGCAGAAACAAATGGTAGTTCTCTACTATTTGTTTCTGCCTTCTCGCACGGCGAGAAAGAAGTGGGGCGGCGCCCAAAACGCCCCCATGGAAGATCCGATTTGCATATGGCTGGGTCTGGGTCTAAACTGGCGTGGCATGGTGAGCAAAAGAACGATGGATTTAACCCAGATCTCTTGACTGGGGGTGAATATGATTCAAATACGAGGCAGACCGACTATACCGTCACAATGAAACCTAACAAACACAAATAATAGGGACGGAAAGAGAAGAACAGTTTCTATTCTCTGCAGATCATTAAACAAATATAGTGGAGACAACCCTAAAGCATCCAATCCCACCTACCCTGTTTTGAGCCAAGGAAGTAAATTACGTTGACCCTTCTAAAACATTTACAAAAAATAGCCATCAAATTGAAAATAAGGTGACGACCATGCAACCAGGATGGAGGAAATAAAAGGAGCTTTCACAAAGACTGAACTAGAGGAACATCACGTCAAACAACTGTGAAGTTGGGGATATTACATCTGGATCCCAGAGGTGTGAGCATGGTCAGCAGAGGGTGACTGCCTCACTCACACAGCTGAAGCCCAAACAGGGTATGTTACAAATATATTTTTATTTTGTTCTATATTTAAAATAAATACTTTATCATGCATAGATCTCCACCCACACTGTGGAGTCTCCCTAGGGCAGAGCATAGGAAAAATGTTTAAAAAAATATTTTAGTATTGGAAATATTTTATATTCAATTTTAATGTAAATTCATTTTATACATTGAGATCAAATGTGGAACCAAACAAAAAATGCTACATCACTATTAGCTCAATTTTGAAATAAAATATTTAATAGAAATAAATGTGTTATGATGTAAGGAGGAGTTCCAGTAGACGTAGTTAGGTTAAAGATGAATATGTTTATTGTTTTAAAAAGTTAAGATGATCTTCCAGTAAGTTCAGTAGTACAGATGTAATCAGCCCCACCAAGAGCAGCCTCCCTATTGCTCAGCCCAGGATCCAACTGACACTCGTCGTCAGTTTAGGTTATGATGTAAGGAGGAGTTCCAGTAGACGTAGTTAGGTTAAAGATGAATACATGTATTGTTCTTAGATATAAAGATGGTCTTCTTGTAAGTTGAGTAGTATAGATGGAATCAGCCCCACCAGGAGCAGCCTCCCTGGTTCTCAGCATAGGATCCAACTGACGCTCCACCTCACAGCAATCCACACATTCCATTACATCACCATCCACACCAACATTCTACCTAACACATTCACACTGGCTGAGTGGCAGAGGCAGATAAACAGCGAAGATGCAGGATATCAAAACCCAAGCTATAACACACCTTTCCCCCTTTACAGAAAGGATAGCAGATGCAAATAGTAGACAACAATTCATAAGAGACACAAAGCACTAATAAGTGACTATGCTTAAACATGCAAAATAAGCAAGGTGGAAATATTCTAAATAAGAGAAACAATACAGAAAATAAGTAGGAACATCGCAGTTACATAGAAGAAAAATGCAAGAGAACACGTAGCAAAATGCACAATGTATACAGCATTGCAAAGGAAACACAAGGCACAAAAAAAGACTAAGCATAAACAAGCTGAAATGTGCAAGAGAAAATAAGCTACATAAAAGAAGCATGACTAAGTAAAAAACACGAAAATAGAAATGTAGAAAACAAAATGGAAATGTAGAAAACGTAAACCAGCTCACACATCTCCTTCCTTATCAGAGCAAATTCAAAAAGAAGAATGCTGCCCCAGAACAAAAAATGAAATGGAGCGAGAGACATATATATAAGTAAGTAAAAGTTGTCCATACAAAACAAACCAAAAGTAAAGTGACCAAAAGTAAAGTGCTCCAAGTTACTACCACCACCATCACACCAGTTGGCCAGACTGGCGAAGAAAAATACAGAACACAGCAAAAGAGGAAAAAAGGAAACCACCCGAAACTAGAATACAGGGAGGAGAGGAGACACAAACAGAAAAAACAAGTACTCCCATAAAATAACACACACAGAACTCCAGAGGTCCAACACGTGAAGAAAACAACTAGGGTGACTTACACCCAACCAGAAAGCAAGCAACGGGTGACTAGCACCCAACCACAAGGCAAGTAACGGGTGACTTACACCCAACCACAAAGCAAGGAACGGGTGGCTTACACCCAACCAGAAAGCAAGCAATGGGTATCTAGCACCCAACCAAAAAGCAAGCAACGGGTGACTTGCACTCAACCAGAAAGCAAGAAACTTGTGGCTATCACCAAACCAGAAAGCAAGCAACGGGTGACTTACACCCAACCAGAATGCAAAAACGGGTGGCTTACACCCAATCAGAAAGCATGCATCAGGTGACTTCCAACCAACACATCATTCCTGGAGAAGGGCAAATAGAGCAAAGTATAAAATGTGTGAGCAACCCCCTACAGGTGAGACACAAAGCAGTGACTTGCACTCAACACATCATCTCTGGAGGAGGGCATATAGTGAAAATAATAAAATGGGTGAGCAACATCCCACCGTTGAGACACCAAGCAATAAACAAAGAAAAAAGGAAGATCTACACCCCAGAAGAGTACACGGAATCTCCAAACGGCAATAGAAGGGTGATCTGGGTTGACTGCACCCCAATGAAAAATAAATAATGCAGAAACACCTCAAAAGAGATCACGCAGGAGAGTATATGAAGAGGAATACACGCGCAACAAGCAGCGCACAACAGAAAAAAACACCGTAAAAGAAGTCATATGAAAAAGCAAAAATTAAGTAGAATACTCAATGACAACCCATAAGAATATGATTCACGTCCAAAGTACAGACAGTAAAGAAAACGCATGAACACCTGCATACCAAGAGATATACACATTAACAGCACTGTGGCATGTAAGTGGATATATGGTAAAAACACATTAATAAAAAATAGGAAAATAATTTATCTTATAAAAGACATCCTGAATAAAATGGTAGTTCCACACAAAATAAGAAAGCATCAACACATTCCATCATAATGGAAATGGTCCAATACATAAATACATAGGTGACGGGGCAATACAATAAAATAAAAGGCAGGTGCAAGAGATGCAGATTGATAGAACAGTAGACAAACACCATTGCTGGGGGATGCAATAGATGACAGCAAAACACCGCTGCTTCAATACCGAAGCATAACCTGAAGTTCAACACATAGGTGAAGAGAGAGAAACACAGCAATGAAACCTGCAAAGCGTCTCTGTTCAGATGGCGGTAGGGCTGTAGACAGGAAAATACATTGCCCCAAAAGACTTCACACACAAAAGGCTCCACAAACGTCGGAAAGAAAGTCACAGG
The DNA here is from genome assembly GCF_964261635.1 of Lissotriton helveticus. Lineage (NCBI taxonomy): Eukaryota > Metazoa > Chordata > Amphibia > Caudata > Salamandridae > Lissotriton > Lissotriton helveticus. The sequence goes on from NC_136059.1 coordinate 1,936,403,621, forward strand.
GAAGAATACAGACTGATACAGGAAGTTCACCTCACTCAAAATGGCAGCACATAAAGAGGACGCACGCCGGATGGCTCAAGGAGTGCAAGTGCTAAAAAGCTTCTCCGCCCAGCTAGGATCCCAGGATTGCAGGATGGCAGCAGAAAGAAGAAAAAAAACATCCAAGAACAGACTCACGTGGAAGAGAGCGCGCGGAGCACACACTGTGACCATGGACTCCTTGCGGACCATTTGAACATTGCGCATATAACGATGAGAATGCACACTTAGCAATTTGAGTAACTGCCACATAATGATTGAAAAATGGCACTCTGGCAACTTCAAACTCTGATGATGAGACCCACAAAAATGTCTCTCCATGAAGGAATAGGAGCATTCCTCTCCTGATCTCATCCTCCAAGTCATAACTATCCACAGTTTAATCACAGGATTTAAAAACCACCAAAGAACACAGGGTTGAAATAACACCAAGTTAGGTCGAAATCCATGTAAGAAATCAGGCATGTAGTATAGAATTAACTCTGCCAGATCATTAAAAATCTGCGGTGCGTGGAAATGCGCTGTTGCGCGTAGTGTAAGAGGGTTTACCTCTTGGCTTGAAGTTGAAGTAAGCAGTAGCAGGAAGCATACACCCTGTCAAAGGGCTGTCCAGTGGATTAGGACACTGGTAGGGCAGCAGGGCGTGGAATCCAAGGGTAGTTTATTTGTTGAGTTGTATCTTGAAAAAAAATTCAGTTAGAAGTAGATCCTCACGCATAGTTTTTTGATCCAACTTGTCGCCAGTTTATGTTATGAAGTACGGAGTTCCAGTAGACGTATTTAGGTTAAAGATGAATACGTTTATTGTTCTTAGATATTAAGATGGTCTTCTTGTAAGTTCAGTAGTATAGATTAAATCAGCCCCACCAGGAGCAGCCTCCCTGCTGCTCAGCCCAGGATCCAACTGACAAGCCACCTCACAGCAATCCACACATTCCATTACATCACCATCCACACCACATTCTACCCAACACATTCACACTGGCTGAGCAGCAGAGGCAGAGAAACAAGGAAGGTACATGATATCAAAACCCAAACTATAACAAAATAAAATTGCAATTATTTTTCTGAAGTTTAAATTAAATTCCCAATTAAAGATTATTTTCTTACCATACATTAATAATTGTTAAAAGTGATGTGTAGAAATATTAGCAGTTATAGTTATGTTTTAAGAAAACATATTGCTACATAATTTTTTTTAATTCAAAATAGGGTTTTGAAAATATTTTATAGTTACATTATAAATATGTACCATTTTTATAACATTAAAATATATTTATTTATATTTTATCTATTTTAAATAATGTAATATAATATTTCCCACAGGGTTTTACTTTAGTTCCCTACCTTCATTATTTTCTGTGAGATGTGTTGCAATACCATTAGTTGGCCATGTGTGGTGCTAGACCATTATATTTTTTATTTTAGTAGTAACTTACACTTGGATTTTGTGAATAAGCAAAAAGTAGAAAATAGTAAACGTACTCAAAATCACAATTTACGTTTCAGAATCAGGCTCACAGAATGTGTGGTTATAACAATTACCATTTTAGGAGTACCTCTCTGGACTGACTGCAATGTGTCTTTATCCTCCAACAGCTCTTTCATTCGGTGCTCTATGCAATACTCCAAATCAGGCTACAGAAGTGACATACACAACTGTAAAACTATCTTCTTTTTCCTGATGTGCGTTTCTCCCCCTAGACCTCCACATTTGTGTTTCTTTCTTTCTTAGCTTTTCTAACCTATTGGATGCACTGAAGCGATAATGAGTCCTTATGGTGACCCAGATGTAATTTTCATTTCCATTAGAACAGTCTCTTTTTACCAGCCTTCAGGGGGAATGGTATTAATGATTTAAAGTTGGGCGATTAATAGAAAGTCTTCTGATTGCTAGAGAAAATGCCAAGTTCAAATGAGAATCAACCGGGAGAATTTATTCCCCAATATTTATTGTAAAGAAAATTATTCTCAGATTGTGGCTGAAAAGACTACATTAACATACACTCCCCTCCCTATTTATGGTTGGTTCTCCTTCAGATTTAATATTTCTTTCAGAAATTGGCAGATTTCCCTTTTCCACATGACTCCAAAACCCTATGAAGAGAATATCCATCTGCATTTCCATGTTCTCACAATAAGGCATTTCAATTTGTCCAATACGACTATTCTCTAATGAGACTATTGTTGTGAGGATTTCGTATACTACCAAACAATCCAGTTAATTTACATACCACAGAACCCTGCTGTGACTTCAAGGATTGGGACTTCATCAGTTGTTTGCCAGTTTATAGAGCTTTTTTGTATTTCTAATGAGCAACATGCAACATTGTTTGTTAGATTCTTAAATACTCTAGGATATATTCCATTTGTCCCACTGCACACAACCCTTAATTAATATCGGACATCCACAGCAAGATCTTTTATCTTGTAAATGTACCATGATCAACAAACCCTCTATTTAATCTTCAGCAGGTCATGTGAGGGCACTAATCAAGGGGTTCTGTTGTTTATAGTAACCAAGAGACTTAGTTCAACAATTCAGAATATTCTTTGTCTTGTTTCATCTGATCTACACTATTTTACTCAGCCCCACAGTGCCACTCATATTTGGTCAAATAATTTCAAATGGTGAATGATGCACGTATGAGTCACTTATAGAAGGAGTATGCCAGTTTTTGTTGGCATTACTGCATGAAGCTGACACACTGCATAAGTGCCATGCACACAATAGTGCTATCTGAAATTGTAGTAATGGGGAGTTCATTCCCGGAGTAAGTATGGTGTAGGTGTGAGTCTTTTTGATAACGTTGAGAACAGCACAATGACCAAAGCGAATGGCAGTATATGAGGGCTTTGTAGACCCTAAAAAAGCAGTATCAATAGCTTCATAGATTTCTCCTACTATTTAGGAAGCCCACAGTAGTTGGCTGTCAAAAGGAGCATGCCAGACCCTGTTCAGGATCTATGTAAAGTTCTGCACAGATAGAAAAAGAACTTTACATAGGTGGGGCAGCAGTCCTCAACCAGCGTGACTCAGATAAGACTGTCTGATCACACTATTAACACACTCTTAACCATGGTATACTGCCATGCTCCATGTACTTTACCCACAACAGGGACGGTAGTCCACTGTAAGTTATGAGGGCGCACTTGTTGGGCTACTCCAGGTTACAGAATATGCTTAGGACCTCTCAAAGTCAGGGACAGGCCTAGGCCTCTCCGCAAAGGTTTACATTAGTGTGATGCCAGAGCCATAAAAGTCAGGATACTAGATACACACGCGTCTGGGGACTCAGGAAAGGGGAACACACCAATATACAATGCATGGGTCATTTCTATCCTAAAAGAGCTGGAAAAAGCATTAGTGCATAATAAAATATTTTTTTAATTAAAGTTACCTTGCTCAAACAGGAATTTTCCCACAGGAAGTTCATTAGCTGTTCATCTACCATCTTCCCTAGGATTTTGGATTCCCGAACAATGCTTTCTAGTTCCTTCAGATAGCACCACAGCACTGCCTTTCTGCAACTATCCTGTAAAATAAATAAGATCTACCTAAATAAACTGCTATGTAAACAACATTATGCAAAGTAATAATATATATTATTGACAGCTGGGTCAAAAATTTGAAGACATACTAGCCATGAATAGGAAAAAGGGAAATTCTTTGCGATGTCAGACTGCCCTTTCTGAATGCAGAAATTCAATTTCCTTCACATTCAACATTCTTTGAAATATCTTAACTTGCTTATAATCATTATGAATGTATTTACAAAAAAGATAAAGATGTTTACTTACAAAAAAAGAAAACAGAAAGATTAAAAAAGCATGAAAAATGCAGTGTTTATTAAAAAAAATAGTAAAATCGAAGACAAGTTGTGATAAGGTCCAGAGTACTAAAATCCTACTTATATACAAAACATTTGCTTACATGTTGGTACACAAAATGTATTTATAGTATTTGCAATTTACAAGCAAAGTAATTTGTTATCCAGAATTCACTTGCGTGAGGCAGAATACTCTAGAGACAGTCCAATCTCAATGATATTATTATGAAACTGCTTAGTAGCATCAGAAGATTTGCAATGTGCAATGTCCAGTTACTTTTAAATAATTAAGGTAGATCAAGTGTATCCTTATTTTTACAAATGAAATTCTCTGTGCATGACATGGGGCATTCAATGCGCCTACAACAGTCTACATTGGGACTAGCTGTTGCAAAAATACGTGCACATGTAGAAATATTAAGAATTGGGTAGATGTTAGCCTAGTTACTGATATACATTTGATGCAATATCTCTGTGGTAGGTTGCCTTTGCAATCTAGAACAAAAGCACAGCACCCCACTTAAGAAATGTGGAATTGAACTACTTCTTTATGGTCTATGCTAAAATAGCAGTGTCTAGCTCTTCCTATGGGGCGGGAACTCTGGTTAGCACTATGATGTACATTTGCTACATTTCGTTTTAAGTATTGAGATGAATTCTGAAATGATACACATTGCTAAAGTAACCCTCACTGCAAAGTGAAAATCAGACTAATAAGTAATGCAAAACTGGTAACATATACTTACAGTGCTCTTAGAAGGCTTAAAACCAAGGACAGTAATGGTAGCAGATTGACTTAAAGAATCCAAAGACCAGGATTTAAAATGCAAAAAAGAATCCAGCGTTAGGTCAGGTTTGGACATTGTCTTCCAAAACCTTGGCCAGCATGACTAGTTGAAGTGGATTAGAGGTATAGTAGAACCTTGGATTAATCATTATCGCTTCAGAATAAATATTGTGCTGAATGTCCAGCCTATCTCCCCCTCACCTCACCTGTCTCATGGCTCCAGGGCTTTCACTTCATTGGTGATCAGTTCATTTTAAGTCTGCTAGTGAACGTATCACCAGTATCAAGACACTTTTGATTTTTGTGCCGAGATTTCATTACTCTTAAAATATGCTTACATTATCGTCAATATTTTGCATAACAAGCCTTGACAGGAGCAGGAACTTTAATCTGTTTGAAAGTATACATTAATATACAACACAGAAATGAGTGCTTACCCTTTATATAGTCAAACTTTGTCAACACAGAGTTTGTTAACATTATTTAGTTGGTAAAACAGGCTGGGAGAGATGTGAACTGTAGTACCACCTCTGTGACATGTGAAACAATTAATACAATTATTTGTCTCTCTTTGACTGCCATTGTATATGTACAATATACCATTTTGTTTAATACAGTTCCATTCAAAAAGTGCACCAAGGCTGGTATTTGTTTCCAATTGAAGACAACTGTTGTACACTTAAATGTGATTTGGGGGCAGTGAGGGGCATGTTTCGGGGTGTTTATTTTAGCTAGGGTTAAGCTTTGGTGGCCAGCTGTCATCCACGAAGGAGCCGAGGTAATGATCTCTGATGCTGGAGAGGCCTACTGCCCACTGTATCTTAAGAGCTCTACCTGCCTGTCAGAGATCTCTATGCCTTCCAATGAGCTGCCACCACAGAGGCCTCTCTACAAACCTTTTTGTTTTACAAAAACAAACTCCCAAAGAGAGAGTTTTTTTTAAAACAGAAAAATGATCCAGACAACCAGGGAGTTTTCTACCAGGGTGTAGCGGGGATATTTCTTCTTTTTGTTTTGGACCTCCAAGGTTTTATGGTGGCCCTGAAGAAGATAAAAAAGTACATAAGACCATCTGCTCTAAGTAGGGTGGACTGCCTAATGTCAGGTTAACACCAATGGAGTCAGTGGATACAACATGGGCAGAAACATGATGGAACACTGACTCTAAATAGAGAGTATGGACCGTCAGTTTGGCAGACTGGGTGCTCTGTTACACGCCAGACTACAGCATTGCCTGGTACTCTAGAACTAGGGACAGAACCACATATCTTCTGGGTTTATTATGAGCATTTTCAAATGAAGCATCAGGTGAGCCAAAAGGTGTCAAAGGGCTTCATCTGTATTCACATTCATATTGCACTTATATGTTAACTCAATGTGTGTGCTATACACCACATATGCTCTTGAGCATGCGTAAGCATTATTTCACCAGCTACCTTTTCGACTCGAGTGGTGAGCATGATTTTGAATCATCACAGAGGTGATGCCAATCTCCCCTCTCTAGTCCTATTTCCCTTCAAGAGATCATGCTTGTTCAAGTTGATTCATTTCTCTGCCTAAAGAACTCAATTGGTGTAGATTGGTGTTTATGCATCAGAGTCTGTACTCAAAACCGCCTTAACGACCCTCGGGGGTTGTGACAATTTATGAGGCCCAATAAACAAAATTGACTTCGATGTTGTAGGAAGATGGCTCTGTATATTCTATGTTTTTAAATTGGAGAAGCACTCCTTTTCTTTTTTTATCGCTGTACAAATTTTAAACTTAAAATGTATTTTGAAAGTGTTTAGTAAAGCGTGCTGTGGAGGTAGCACGTTTGTCCCAACAGTGCCACTACTGAAACATCCTATCTTGAGTGAACAAGACACTCAACCTCTACGCACTGTTGCTACTGTGGTTCTATGTCTAGAACAACACTAAAGGATTTCACTTGGTTTCAAAACAATAATACACTTAACAAATAATTTCTCCTTATGCTTTGATTGTATTTACCATCATTCACATGATATATATTTCAAAGACATTCCTATTTGTAAATAGATCAAACAAAATTACACATATGTTACAATTGCGCAAAACAAATGATATTGTTGACGTCCAAGTTGATATTTCTTTTTGCCCGATGCATTTCGAGCTCAGGGAGCTCTTCCTCAGAGGCCTGAAATCTAAACATGTGTATATGAATTATTTTCCTGTGACTCAGTATTCACAACGTTCATAAAATTCACAAAGTGCAAGAGTTTATTGAAATGCTCTAATATCATAAAAAAGATTAAAGAGATAAAGTCTACCCATCTCCACACCACTGTGTTGTGATAGAAATGAAAATGAACTCACTGTGCTCACTTGTCAGATACTACGCTCCTTTGAAAAACCTAAGTGCAAAAATCGGGTTCAATCAACTATACCAATGGACTTTCAAAATTACTGCGGAGACCAGCCTCCAATCATGTCTTACCTCCTTACGAGTATCACTGTGGCTCTCTGTTTGCACCGTCAAATATAAAAACCTCGAATTCGTTCTGCCACCTAGAGAGGTGGTAAGAATCAAAATATAATCGCTATCACTCAATGCCGGGAAGCATGAAAAAACTGAACGCTGTTTTACTCACTTAGATATGCCTAACCCCAAACGAACGTACTCCTCTTACCTTAGCCTCAACTTTAATAATGCAAACGAATCCCGGTCATCCGTCTCAACCCGTACTTGATAACTGGACTGCAGCTATTGCCGCTGAACGTTTCCTCGTGCTTATCGCGTTCTATTTCAAAGAAACTGAAAGTGGACTTCTATTCTGCCGTTAGCGGGCGCCATCTTAGAGTGGGTCTAATCAAGATTCTTCTACTATAGCGTGCCTTAACACGGTCAAAAACATGATCTTCTAAAGAAAAGGTGGAGGGTGTAGTGCAATGGAATAGTGAAAAGGAAATAAAATGTAGAGGAAAAGAATGCAAGATGGGGGGGAATAATAAACAATATACTTTTCACTGAGCATTCCAAAAAACAATGAAATGATGAGTATTTGATCACAAAATATAAGCAACAATCCTGTGGTAACACAGAGTTCCGTACATAGTCCGTTACAGAAAACAAATCAGATCAACTTTTTCGTTGAGCCCTTTTGGCTCCTGTGTTTCTAATCTCCTGATCCAATAGATCTCTCTTTGGAGGAGGGATCTGGTTAGATCAACCCCCTCGTAAGTTCTAACTTTCTCCAGTATTGAAAACCTGATCTGGGATATGTTGTTACCCTTTTTCCTTGTATCTTTGGTGCTGAATTTCTAGTTGTTCCTCAAAATCCTTCTCTTCAGAACAAATTCTCTTGATTCTCATATACTGTGAGACTGGTAAATTGTTTTTCAAATTTTGGGGATGAAAGCTTTGGAACAATAAGGAATTGTTCACATCCGTCTCTTTCCTGTAAACTCTTGTCTTAATCTTAAGTTCTTGAATATTGACCATTACATCCAAAAATGGTAATTCCCTTTCACTGATAGTGTGAGTGAATTCAATATGTTCCATACAATGGTTGAGTCTTGCAATTTGATTCTCTAGACTTTCCCTTGATCCGGACCATAATACAAAAATGTCATCTATAAACCTTCGGTATATGATCGCCGGCTCTTGCCAAGTGGTGTTGCTGTAAATAAAGTCTTCCTCAAATTTCACCATGAAGGTATCTGCTTAGGCAGGTGCCCCTGCAAATCCCATGGAAGTTCCATTTTGTTGAAGGAAAAACTTCATGGTCCACTGAAAATAGCTGTGATACAAACAAAAATGTAAAAGTTCCAAAATAAAAACCTTGTCAGCTTTAATTGATGGTTGTTGCAACAGAGCCTATTCCACGGCTTCAAGACCGGATTTATGGGGGATAGATGTGTACAACGATTTCACATCTATTGTAAATAGTAACATCTGATTTGTGATTGTAATTTCCTTCAACTTCAATAAGAAGTCATTAGTATCTTTTATGTACGATGGCCATTGTTGTACAAATGGCTGGAGAAATTTGTCAATGTATTGACCGAGTGGTTCAAAAATGGTGCCACATCCAGTAACTATGGGGCGCATGGGTGGATCTAACAGGTTCTTATGGACCTTGGGGAGCATGTAGAGGCGCGGTCTCCTAGGATACTGTACAGTAAGGAATTGTTTTGTTGCTAGTGAAATGTGACCTGATTCATACGCCTGTTCAAGAATAACTTTGGGAGTAGTTTTTAATTTTTCTGTCGGATCTCTTTTCAGTTCGAAGTAAGTGGACGAATCTGCCACATGTTCATCCACTTTGCGCTGATAATATGACTCTATCCATAACAATTATGGCTCCCCCTTTATCGGCCTTTTGGATAAAACTTTCCTCATTTTCCTGAAGACTTTTTAAGGTGTTCCTATCATGTACCGACATGTTCTTCTTTTTAGATTTGTGAAAATGTAACCGATCCATGTCATTCTTTACTGCATTCTCAAAAGCATCAAGAATTTTGTGTGAGACTGGTGCTTGAAATTTTGACTTTGGTTTGAATTCAGGTTCTTCTTTCTCTGATTAATCAGGCACCACGTTGGTGAAAAAATGTCTACGTTTCAACACTCTCATGAATCTAAAAAAAGCAATTTCACTCTCCAATTTATTTGTATCATATGTTGGAACGAACCCCAAACCTTTGTTTAGGACTCTTATTTCATCTTTGATCAATTCAGTTTTAGAGATGTTTATCACAAAGGTTGCCTGTGGCTCCTTGTTCACGCTCCTTCCACTACCTCTCCTGGTTTTCCTGCAGGTTTCTGTTTTCCTGGAGGTTGACTTGTATCCCCTGCCTGTAACAAAAAAGACTGGCTGGTGCCTGTAGCTTTTACAACTCCTTTCTCCACTGTCTCCACTGATGGTTGTTCTCCTGAGATTTGAATTTGTGCGGATGGTCTGTTGGTGTTTAGGTCACTGTCAGATACCAGACTTTCCTCTGATGTTGTTGGTGCTTTCTTTTTTGGAAACACTCTTCTTTGGGCATAAACCTCAGCCCAGATGTACACCTCATTTAACTTATAGTCTAGTGTATCTCTTTTAAACTTCCTTAGTTTACCTTCCTGGAGTTCTTTAGAGTATTTATCAAGTTTTGCATTGATGTCATTAAGAGATTTATCCCAATCATCCTTATCCATACGCTCTTCCAGATTATGTTTGATCTCGTCAATTTCACTTGATAATTCATTAATGACCTTTGCAAGTTCTTCTATTAGTAGAAGTATCAAATCCAGGGAGCACTTATTAAGAATGGAGTACCACCTCTCCATGAACTCCTTGTTGAGATGGAATCTGTAGAACATCGGTTTAATTGACATTCTCAAGCCTCGAGGAATCCTTTTAACTCTGTGATACTGCACTAGGGTTGATGCGTGCAGTTTTTGATTTACCGCTCTCTTCGCTAGATATTCCAATTGTCTCAATTGTTGTAGTATTGTGTTTCCTTGCACATTGGAAGATTTGACATCCTGAATTAACGAGTATATATCAGCTGCTTGTGCGTTAGTGTATGCGAAGATGTTAGCTCTGTTTTCTGTGATACTTGAAATTTGTTCGAAAGACATGTTTGGGTGCTGTCACTTCGTGAAGACAAAATCACAAAATGTTTTTAAACCGGAGAAGCACTCCCTTTCTTTTTTTATCGCTGTACAAATTTTAAACTTAACATTTATTTTGAAAGTGTTTAGTAAAGCGTGCTGTGGAGGTAGCACGTCTGTCCCAACCGTGCCACTACTGAAACATCCTATCGTGAGTGAACAAGACACTCAACCTCTACGCACTGTTGCTACTGTGGTTCTATGTCTAGAACAACACTAAAGGATTTCACTCGGTTTCAAAACAATAATACACTTAACAAATAATTTCTCCTTATGCTTTGATTGTATTTACCATTATTCACATGATATATATTTCAAAGACATTCCTATTTGTAAATAGATCAAACAAAACTACACATATGTTACAATTGTGCAGAACAAATGATATTGTTGACGTCCAAGAAATTTCTTTTTGCCCGATGCATTTCGAGCTCAGGGAGCTCTTCCTCAGGGGCCTGAAATCTAAACATGTGTATATGAATTATTTTCCTGTGACTCAGTATTCACGACGTTCATAAAATTCACAATGTGCAAGAGTTTATTGAAATGCTCTAATATCATAAAAATGATCAAAGAGAGAAAGTCTACCTATCTCCACACCACTGTGTTGTGATACTTGCTAACTGGACTGTAGCCATTGCCGCTGAACGTTTCCTCGTGCTTATCGCGTTCTATTTCAAAGAAACTGAAAGTGAAATTTTCAACAGCGTCACAAAAAATCAAAAATATTGTGAATAGACATTGGGAATTACTGCAGAACGAACCAGATTTCAAAGGAATATTCATTCAAAAACCAATCTTCGCTTATACAAGATCTAAAAACTTGAAAGAATTATTATTGACACCCAAAAGAGATGTGGAAATCACTTATAAAGGAATGAAAAAATGCTGCAATTGTTTGCATTGCGCTAATGTCACAGAGGGAAGTATCATACATCACCCTCATACAGGAAAGGAAATTGCGTTACATTATGATGGAAACTGTAATTCCCAAAATCTGATCTACTATATAAAATGCCCATGCGGGAAAATATATGTAGGGAAAACAGAGAGGAGACTGAAAACAAGAATTTCAGAACATAAAAGTACTATTAGGAACCTAAATATGAAAAGCAATTTGGCAAAACACTGGTCTGAACATCATCACAACATATCCCAGATCAGGTTTTCAATACTGGAGAAAGTTAGAACTTACGAGGGGGTTGATCTAACCAGATCCCTCCTCCAAAGAGAGATCTATTGGATCAGGAGATTAGAAACACAGGAGCCAAAAGGGCTCAACGAAAAAGTTGATCTGATTTGTTTTCTGTAACTGACTATGTACGGAACTCTGTGTTACCACAGGATTGTTGCTTGTATTTTGTGATCATATACTCATCATTTCATTGTTTTTTGGAATGCTCAGTGAAAAGTATATTGTTTATTATTCCCCCCATCTTGCATTCTTTTCCTCTACATTTTATTTCCCTTTCACTATTCCATTGCACTACACCCTCCACTTTTTCTTTAGAAGATCATGTTTTTGACCGTGTTAAGGCACGCTATAGTAGAAGAATCTTGATTAGACCCACTCTAAGATGGCGCCCGCTAAGGGCAGAATAGAAGTCCACTCTCAGTTTCTTTGAAATAGAACGTGATAAGCACGAGGAAATGTTCAGCTGCCATGGCTGCAGTCCAGTTAGCAAGTACGGGTTGAGACGGATGACCGGGATTCGTTTGCATTGTTAAAGTTGAGGCTAAGGTAAGAAGAGTACGTTCGTTTGGGGTTAGAAATATCTAAGTGAGTAAAACAGCGTTCAGCTTGTTCAAGCTTCCCGGCATTGAGTGATAGCGATCATATTTTGATTCTTACCGCCTCTCTAGGTGGCAGAACGAATTCGAGGTTTTTATATTTGACGGTGCAAACAGAGAGCCACAGTGATACTCGTAAGGAGGTAAGACATGATTGGAGGCGGGTCTCCGCAGTCATTTTGAAAGTCCATTGGTATAGTTGATTGAACCCGATTTTTGCGCTTAGGTTTTTCAAAGGAGCGTAGTATCTGACAAGTGAGCACAGTGAGTTCATTTTCATTTCTATCACAACACAGTGGTGTGGAGATGGGTAGACTTTCTCTCTTTGATTTTTTTATGATATTAGAGCATTTCAATAAACTCTTGCACATTGTGAATTTTATGAACGTCGTGAATACTGAGTCACAGGAAAATAATTCATATACACATGTTTAGATTTCAGGCCCCTGAGGAAGAGCTCCCTGAGCTCGAAATGCATCGGGCAAAAATAAATATCTTCTTGGACGTCAACAATATCATTTGTTCTGCACAATTGTAACATATGTGTAATTTTGTTTGATCTATTTACAAATAGGAATGTCTTTGAAATATATATCATGTGAATAATGGTAAATACAATCAAAGCATAAGGAGAAATTATTTGTTAAGTGTATTATTGTTTTGAAACCGAGTGAAATCCTTTAGTGTTGTTCTAGACATAGAACCACAGTAGCAACAGTGCGTAGAGGTTGAGTGTTTTGTTCACTCAAGATAGGATGTTTCTGTATATTCTATACCAAAGTAAGGTATAGTGTGCACAGAGTCCAGTGGATCCCCAAAGCTAGACAGATTCTAAAGTAGATAATACCTTACTCTCTATTTGCGGTAGTGTGGGTGAGCACTAAGGCTTTATCAGAGGGTAGTGTTAAGGATTTATTGTACACACTCAGGCAAGAAATTATGTCACACACTCAAAGACTGAACTCAGACCAATTTGCTTGTATAAAAATATTTTTTAGTTGTATTTTATTTCTAGAATCAAGGCAGGTCTGGTGCAGGTAAATGAAATAATAGAGTCGAATGCAGTTGTATGTTCTTGTTTTCTATACAGGTAGGTAAATTATTTAGAAACAGTTGTGATTACTTTTCAATTACTTTTCAATGAATTTGTCCTGACACTCTCTTGGAAATTTCTTATCGCCAGTGGGATGGGGGTTTCCCACTGTCAAGGACAAATACTTCACTCATATTCAACTCAATAATAAGGTTAACAAGGGATTGGGACTCTTTCTCCCCCTCTTTTGCCCTGTTACTGGGAGTGCACAGGCACAAGTTGGTTTCTTCTGCACTTAAAGACCTTCACTGATTGAAGGTCAGAAATAGAATTACGTTCAAGGCTGTCTTTCTCACCTATAAAGCCCTCCACGTTTCTGGACTTGTGTTCCTGATGACAGCTCGATCCTGGTACATCCCTACCAGAAATCTAAGATCATCAGGCATGTTTAAAATTAACTCTATGAGATTCAAAAAATCCAAATTGGATGGGAGTAGTTTCGTGGCCGGAGTGAGCTACTTCTTGGAACCTCCTTCCACTCTACATAAGGTTAGCCCCTTCCCTACTCCAATTCAGGAAGCATCTGAAAACTTGGCTTTTTAAAAAGTAGGCCCTCTTTTTCCTCCCATCGTTGTGCATGGAATCAGCGCCAAGACACCTCCAGGTATATGTTGCGCTTTACAAATTGGCTTACATAACATAACTGTGTCCTTGGTACCCATGGTACCTTTTCCACGGACTTGCATGTGGCCAGAGAGGTGCCAATTAGAGGGTAGAAAGGTACAGTTTTGGTAAAGAACACTGGCCCTCGGGACCTGATTGGCAGGGACCCAGGACACAGCAAGTCAAAGTGCATCAGTAATCTGGCAAACTGCAACAGAAACCCAGCTTCCTACAGATGTTAATCCTATCTATGGTATGAATCAGTCCATTAATAAGATCCAAATTGCTCCAGAGGCTTGTCAACAGACGGTAACTTTTTTATTAAAATTCACCAGATTGTAGGGCAGTTCCAGTAGCTCTTCTAGGTCAACAAGTTCTAAGAGAATCAGGGAGATAATGGCAACTCATTTAAGGGTGCACCTTGTGTAGGCCTTGCGGGAACAAAAAAAGACCCAAGTAACTATTTTAAGAACACTTTGGTGGTTAGTTGACTTCGCTTACAACAACTCTCGGTCTAGGTCCCAAGGGTTTACTCTAATTTACTGTACAAATGGATTTCATCCTAGAACTTGTCCTTTCATATTTTTTTTTAGATATTTCTTTATAGAATTTTATGAATTATACAGGCAGAGAGCAGAAAGTACCTACATGGATTAGGTGTATACATCAATCCAAAAAAATTAAAAAGAAACAAATTTAGTAACCGCAAATGACACAGCAAGGACATCATAAAACCCAACCCAAAATGCCCCTCCCACCCATAAGCTGGAAAATATCGTACGCTGAGGTTGGAGAATTGCGGGGTGGCTGACAGCCCATCAATCCCTATAACAGCAGCATCTTCCAGTGTACCAACTACCCAATTCCCAACAATTAAATGGAAATACATCACACAGTGTGGGGAACGTGTAGATAAATGCACAGAGGTTCCAAAAAGCCTTTGGGAGGCGTTATCGTGGGAAGGGTGTCAGCGTATGTCACAGACCTTCCCTCACAAAGTGTGATATCTTTTAGCCAGTCCTAAAAATGGGGTGATTACCTCATGCCTTGGCTACTCGCTGTTCAGCAAGCAATATCAACGTAGCAGTTTACGTAAGGAATATTCTTGACAAATCCAAGTAGTATCATAGGGGGAGTAATCTCAAATGTGTGCTCTGTCCTCTCCCCCAGAGCTGCAATAATGCGGGTCCAGAAGGTAGCCATGGTGGTGCAACGCCAAGCCATAATGTAGGTGATCTGCACACTGTGCAGGAATACTCGTAATCAAATACGTAGCAGAGCCTTTCTAGCACCCCAGCTAGCCAGATCGCAAGGAGTATAAGAAGGTTCTAATAATTCACAACGCACACTCCCAGACCTCCAGGCAAGTATGAGTAAATCTCAGGGCCCATGATGCAATCCCAGTGGCCAACACAGAAGCAGGACAGCCCTTTGTAAGGAACTGAAAGCCGCAGTGATCTCTGGGGCCATCCGCTCCCAATAGCAGAAGTATACAAGATAGTTGAGGGGCCTGCCAAATTCCCAGCATGCCCCAACACTGTAGCCCAGCCCTCAGGCGCCTCACTCAACCCTTGAGCAACAGCCAAGAGCCGGTTTGTATTAATCCAAGAAAGAGCCCCTCCGCTATTTTATGTCACAGAGGAACCGCTATGCATAAGGGTGGAGGGGCCCCAGCAGCCCGCCGCAGGCAGATCAGTACACCAGAGGAGTCCCTGCTCGCGGCCTCCACGCTGCCAGGAAACATTAGTCAGAAGAAAGCAGGATTAGGGTACTGGGCTAATGGCCGAGAACTCCAGTCCATCTCAGCCACCCATGCCACTGCTGGAAGTAGCCTGTTTGTGCCACAAGGGAATCCACAAAATGGCACTTAATCCCCCAGATGGGAGGTCCTCTTCCATTGCGCTTTGACTAGGTGCTGGGTCCCCAGCAGTGACAAGAGGCGATGCTGCAGGGTCGTCTGATTAAGCAAGTGTTGCCCCAGCTAGCGGAGCCCACTCACAGTGCTGCCACCTTATTTTGTCACTCGGCCATGCCCCCGCCTTCCATATTTTCAACAGTACATATCCCATCAGTCCAGTCTCCGTGACAGTCCTTCTCAATGGTTCACCCATCAGCAGTCTGCAATTAATTAAAAGCCAAATTTCCATACAAGTTTGCAGATCAAACAAGTACTCCACCTCCAAAATTATCCTAGGGGGCAACACGTTTTCAGTATTCAAAAACCACTTAGTCAATCCTGGGTAATATCCAAAATGCATTTCTCGCTTACAGGGCCACTTCCAAAAGTAGAATTAGTGGGTCTTGCGGTAGTCAGACAAACTTGCATAGGATTGAAAAATTAATTCTGTATTCTGTGTCTCTAATATTTTCAGGGTAATCAAAAAGTCAGGCCCCAAAAATAATGACAGCCCATGATCAACAAGACTTTGAAGTAAAGACTTCGAAGTTAAAAAATATCTTCTCCAGGACTAAATGTCATGCCACAGAAGAGAACTATGCTCTGCACAGAATACACTTTCCCAAATGAGACCATTCCTAACACCTAAGCAACCATATAATGTTGCATAATTTTCTATTCCCATGGTACACTTCTACCATTACTCTGCCATTGTAGTGATTTGGCACGTCCTCCTTGTAACCGCGTCCTTGCAAACTAATGAATTGATTACAACATTTGCATACAGTAACATACTGGTTAGGTATAGCGATGACTCCTGGGAGAGCCCTAGTAATTAATGTTTTCTCTTAATAGTATTATCTTTTTGTTAATCTAATGCAACATTTATGGATGGGTGTGTAATAAAGTTTCAATATGGGTATTAATGTATGCAGTGAGAAACTGTTTGTAGCTGCTGCATTGTCCCACCTGACTGCAAACTGATTGGATGTCCAATCAAAGTCATAAAAACGAGTTAAAAGAGCGTGGAGAGTTTCCAGTGGAAGTCGCATTAAGCAAGACCCAAGTCTTTGTTAGGAGCTCTCCCCAGGGGAACAATTCCTCACTGTCAGATTTCATGCAGGCCCGCTTAGCAAATATGTGGGAAGAGGACCCCAAAGGAAAATTCCTCTTACATTTCTCATGTCATCTGTGACATCATGTAAGAGGACATTAGGAATGCACGGGGCTCCCAATAACTTCACACCGTAGATACTTCCGTTCAAAAACCCACAGTTCCCTCAGATTCCTACCCCAGTGTGAGAGGTCGCTGGTGATGTAGCATGCCATGTTACGTTGTGGGTGAGAAAACCTCTCAAATATCTTTTTATAACCCTTGTTCCATTGTTTCCCTTCTGTGAAAAGACTGAGGGAACTATAGGTTTGTGGACTCAACTATCTATGGTGTGAAGATTTATTTAAAGAGGACATACTTGAGTTGATACCTCTTTACTCTTCTGTGAGGGTTGATGAGGCTCCCAATAACTGGCAGATTACACTGGTGTTTAGGCTTTGCCTCATAACCACACCATTACTTCAATTACACTTAAAAAAAACCCAACAACATTACATAGTCTTTTCTGAGTTACAACCACAACTTCAATCTACGCTGGATTTCAAATATTTTTGGCATGCAGTCCTATCCTTTAGCCTCAGCTGAAGCATATCTGTCTGAGTTCGTAGCAACAATAATTTGTTTCACTGATCTAGCAGCAGGCATGCTTGACTTTACTATGAAGTTAACATATACTTCCGTCACTTTAGACGTTGTGCTGCGACACTCTACTGGCACTCATGAAAAGTAGACAGTGGGGTTTTTGTCCTTACCAGCCTGAGCACAACAGTGTAATCACACTTTTAGGGCCAGATGTACAGTGGTTTCTAGTGTGTGCAAACGGGTCCTGGACCAGTCTGCGCATGCTAAAAACCATGGGCCCATGTACAAACAGTATTTTGCAAGTCCCAAATAAATTGTGACTCGCAAACTACTGTTTTGCGACTCGGTATTTGGATGAGGCATTCCCTTCCAAATAGCGACTCCATAGCCATGTACTAATGTTTTACAACCGCAAGTGCGGTTGCAAAACACTCGCAAATTACCACCTACTTCAAGTAGGTGGTAATGCATTCGCAAATGGGCAGAGGTCCCCAGGGGACCCCTTCCCCTTTGCAAATGCATGCTTAATACATTTTTAAGGGCAGGCAGTGGTCCCAGAGTGAAATGCTTTTGTACAGAATTACATGGAAATGTTCACAAGGTCACACCACAGCTGGTTTTCATTTTCAGGTTGTAAATAAGCATGTTCAGTATGAGACAGACTCGTGCTAGCATAAGCCACAATGTGTCTTAGAGCATTTTGATGTCCATTGTGCCCAACACCACCAGGCTTACATCAACAACAAGCTCTGTATATAATTGTGGATCAAAATATGCCATTTATGTGGCATTCTCCATTGCATGCCTGCTTTTCTTAAAGCTCTGATCACATTCATATGACCATTAGAATGGAGCATTTTGTTTCGTTATGTCTCTCAATGCAGCACTTACTGTGTCAAAGTCTGTACCTGATGAAATAACTAGCCATCAAGAGGGAGCATTGTAGCATGGTTACAATATGGTGGGGGACAAGATGATGACAAGGCTTGTACCTTAGCTGGATCTGGAGCAATCCACCCCCATCAGAGAAAATATTCTTGAAGAACCTGAGTTTTGTTTTGTGGAATTCACACTTTTCTGCGAGACCTGCATCAGCAAGCAAATAACACACTTGTGTAAGAGAGCTTTGTCGTGTTCCTTTCGTGTGGCCCCAAATACCAGTATATTATCACTGTAATGGAAAGCATGATAAGCCTTATTATTCGGCAAATGACATCCCGAAAGAGTTCTGCAGCTGATGACACTCCAAAATATAGTCTTTTATATCAGAACAAACCAACATGGGTCAAAAAGGTAATCATTTTCCTCCAGTTACAGTTGATGTTATTCTTGGTTCAGATCAACGCAAGAAAAGATTTTGGCACCATTAAGCTGTGTAATCATGTGTGGACCTAGGTGACATTCTCACACGATCGCCTTGTTAGTTTGGCACATATCAACACAAACGTGCAAGGCCCCTCCACTGACCTTTTTTGGCACTACCACAATGTTGGACCAGTGGAGCGTTCAAAGATATCATGCTTTAATAGTGTCTCTAGTACTTTTTCAACAGCCTCCTGTAGGTGAAACACAATATGATGGCGTCGCTGAGCAACAGGACAAATGTCCTCATTAATATGAAGTTGTACTTTCATTCTTTTAAGTTTTGCTGGTCCAAGAAATGATAACTGGAACTGACCCACTATCTCATGATATGCATTTATGTTATAGTGTACAGAGATCAGCCCCATGTCAGCAGCAGTACTGAAACTAAGTAAACATGCACTCTATGAAGTACATTGAAGGACATGAATTAGTGCTTCAGGAAGAACTTTTCTCTCCCGCCGTCCAACCGAACAACGAATGCCCTGAAGAAGTTCATTGTGAAATGAACGAAACGCGTTGGCTGGAACTCAGTCTTGCAGGATGACTTTGAAAATAAAGAACAGTTTTTTTATACAACTTTACAAGTGAACTTACTTATTGAACTGACCACCTGGGTAGTGCACCACCAGATTCTGGTGTAGTTCTCACTCTGCTTTGCAGTTGGCACCCAAGAATGGCAGGTGCAGGAGTTGCATGCGCACACCAACCCAAAATACTTTTGGATCTACCACATAGGGAATACAGCAGGGAAGTGCAGCTATCCCGGTCCGCCGTTGCTCGTCTCATTCCGCTGCTACAAATGAGCTTTGACTTTGCAATGGCGAAGAGGCAGCTCATGTGTACACCTTTGTTTTTGAAGGTGCGAGACGAGGCACCAGACACAGTTCGTTGTACTTCCCTGCCGGCATGATGCTTATCGTTGCACCACGGTCAATGCCAAAAGGTATGGAGCAACCATTCACCTTCAGCGTGATTTTAGGGTAATGTCTAAATGAATGTTGTTGTTTCGTGTGTCAATCTTTTTTCGACTTGCATTCTTCCTTGCAAGAGGCCACACCTACTTGTGCACGTCTTTCTGTGGTTGACATTGACCTCGCACATGCTTCTTCTTCATTGTCTCTTGAGACGGACGTTGTCAAGCCATTAGAAGATGAATTTGATGATGATTGACTTAGTTTAGATCCACTTGCCTCAAATGAAGTTGCCGTTTGGCTTTGTGGCCGTGGTTACAATGTTTCTGCCACTTTCTGGCAGCCATTTTCTCCTCTCGATGTGACACACTTAGTTTTTCTTTCACTTTGTAAACAATTATGAAATGGCTTTCTTTCCCGCAGCCTTTACATATGTGTCCAATTGCGGGACATTTACCTCCAAGTGGAAAGGAGAATCTACATCGAAAACACAATTTGTTTTTCTTCAAAGACAACACTGTGTGACCCTTTATCTTGTGTTTCTGCTTACATTTCATGTTCAGTGCCAATTCATTCTGGGCTGTTTCGTCCTCCATATCAGCAGCTTTCCGATCTGCATGTTCCTCTGCTCTTGTAGCCATGATTTCTCTCTCCAGACTGAGTGTCTCTCTCAGCATTCGTTGTCTGAATGAATCGGAGAGGCACCCATCAATGACTCCAAGACGTAGGGCTTCTTCATCATTAAATACATTGACTTTGCAATGCTTGATGAGGGTATTAAGTCTTTCGACAAACTCATCCATCATTTTACCAGCTCGCTGTCTTTCCTGATTGAAAATGTACCTTTCATGTTCGACATTCACTTGGTTTCTAATGTCTGCTTGATTTGAAGTCAAGATATTTCATAAGCTTGCGGTATTTTATTTATCACTTCTTATACTGCGTCACCTGCGAGGTTCTTTAGGTATTTTATGATCTTCTTGTCATCTGCTTCTTCCAGCGAATAGACAACAGCATCAAATGTTTCGGTCTAGGCAGTCCACCTTGAGCCGATATTCTGCTTTTTGGTCATGTCAAATGGAAGTGGTGGTTTCGGGAAGACGGAGGTGTCGTATATGACCCTCTTTTCTGCAGCCATTGGCGCACTTCAAATTCTTGAAGACCTCTTGAGATGTCTTGAGCATCACCAGCGGCTTCGTTGGTTGCCTCTTCGGGTGCCAACAGCACAGTAAGTATAACCTAATCTGTTCACTTGGGTAGTCACGGCATTATGGATGCTACTTTGAATGCACTGGTCTCCGACCAGGAATTGATTTGAGATTGGATGCCAGTTTCTATATTTGCACTGGTAAGTACACTTATCTTCTTAAACCTGTTTTGTCTGCTTTTACAGTTTTTGTGCCTTGATACTTCTGGCGCTTTCTTGCACCAGGTCGTCTCTGCCTTAAATGCTTCACTGTACCTGGTTGCTGCGGCCTTTAGCCTTTCTTGCACCTGATTGCCACTACCTTTAGGGTTCTTGTTTTTATGGATGATGGTTCTGTGTTACATTGTGGTGCAGTGTCTCTTCTTTCGACCTTACCAGCAGGTTCCAGGCCAACTTTGAATGAGCTTTCCTGTAAGGACTTCGCCTTCTTCGAAAGCCTTGTGTACTAGCTGGAATTACACTTTGACTCCAGATATGTCACCTGTAGATTTTTACCTCGACTGAAGAGCACGCGGCACACATGAGATGTTTCTGGACCTCGGCAAATCCTCAGGGAGAGTACTCTATGTTCTCCGGGTTATGTATCCCCTATCTCGTTGCCAGTGTATGCAGAATGATCATGCCACAAACGAAGCTCTGGAATTCCTTTCCCTTATTCTTCAGAGTGCAACCCTTAACTGAATGCACTGCATCATAAACTTTATTACCACCACCCAGAAACACCCAGCTGATTATGTCATTGTCGTACGGAGTTCATCAGGGACCAGAGGGGTCCGCTATCTCAAATCATAAGATATTACAGTGAAAAGCATTGATACTCAGTGCATTAAACACTTTTCAGAATATTTTCTCATCAAGCAGATGCCAGGTACTCCCTCAGTTATCTAACCCATTGTGCTTGCATATCGTAACACTGACAGTAGACACTCCCAAAGAGTTCTCCCTGTTCTCTTCGATTGCTTTGGGAACAATGCCAGGCCCTCTGCCACTTTTAGATGGTGTACTACACTGCCACCTCAGGGGTTAGTCAGCCACACAGAGGGCACACACAGCATCCAAATACGGATTCCTGAATGCGATCTAGTAAGAGCCTGCATTCCCTCATTCATCCTGTGAAACACTAATCCTGTTACGAGGGAATCTTCCATGTTCAGAACTGGCCCAGGCCCTTGGACCGTGCTCATATAACATAACATACAAACAATGCCTCCTTTGACATCTCCATATTTGACTCACAACTGTTGTCTACACAGGTATCCAGATAGCCTATACGTTCTTACCCACCTATTGGCCTCCAATCAACTTCTGCAGCCTTACAGAATGTAGCTATTGATACTTAACAGCTTAATAAACGTTCAAGGAGAAAACAAGGCAGCAGACCTCTGCAGATCCTTGACAATTGCACATCCAACTCAATTACACTATGCACAATTTTTATATGTGTCCCCATTCATAATACTATTCTCCACCTACAACTCAGACACCAAGTCACCTTCGACCCAGTCATGGTCTTATGCCCTTACAGTCAGTTTCTAAAATCTTTCTTTACAAAACAACAATTCAAGCAGGCCTCCAATGTCATCATGCTCTTTCACAACTATCCTAGCTCACAATCAAAACCATTTTGGGACTAACACACTGCCACATCCTAGCTCTCAGAAGAATCTTACACAATAATTAAAACTGACAAAGTACAACACATCCTCTGGGTTTGTAAGCGGGGACTTTGACTTTGGGATGCACCACATGCCAACCCTTCTCTTAGGTACACAAAAACGAAATGCACTTCTGAAACCTGCTTCTCTCTAGGAATCAACCTAACTGGCTATCTCCAGCATCACCTGATCAGGGGGACTTAAAAATACAAACCGATATTTCCTCCATAGATACCCTTTGACCCACTATTGTAGTTTGATTAGGCAAAAAGCCTACTCTTTAGATATTTATTTATAAGGAGTATTTGGAGGAACAACCCATCAAAAAACAGTATAGCTAAATAAAGGAAGAACCAAGGAACAAATGGTTCTCAGGAAAGGTATCCATTCCTGCACAAACGTATAGGACTGTGATTCCCAAATTGTGCGCCGCGGCGCCCTGGTGCGCCGTGAAGGGAAGCCAGGGGAGCCGCGTTGCAGCGCAGGATGTGGGTCTGAGAAAAAAAATATAATTATCCTCAAAATGCAGGGAGACTGCGAGCTGACAATTTTGGAGCTGGGAAACCGGGTTCGACCCTCGACGTCAGCTCAGAATCCTGTGTCATTCTGGGCAAACCATTTAATCTCCCAGCACCTACCAAAACAGAATAAATGAATGTATCCTTGTGTAACGTGACTGGTGCTCTTCGGGTCTCCTAGTAACATGGAAATAAAAAAAGTAAGGTCAGCTTTTGTGCAAATGACTTGAGATTTTCAGCTCAGAACTCCTGCTGAGTACAACTTCACTATAATAGTTATTCATTTTCTGTACACTCCTTCAAACCTAATTTTGTTGGTACGCATATGTCATTCCTTAAATAGAACAAGCACTAATGTTTTCTCTATCAGTGCGTATTTGCTACATTGTCTGGGACAGTTGCAGGTATTGTAAATAATGTTTTAAGTGTTCATGGAACCAAACACAATATTACCTGTTTTTATTGCTAGGCAAAATAGCCGTAAGTGTTTTCATTACAGCACTGCACTTTTTATTTTTTTGCCATATCAGAACATGAGGCAAAATTAAACCGGACGCCTTATGCTTAAAGAATGCAGTAGGAGGAGCATGGGGCCATGTGTTAAGCAGTAAAATAGAATGTATTGTTGCTGCAATAGCGTCAGTCTCCACTCCATGGTAATTCATGGTTATGCTCATCAATTCAATTATGTCTATGTGGGACCTGGGTGCTTCGTCCTACAGTGCAGAATCATACTTCAGATTCTGAGTTGAGAATTATTATTTCTTTGGATGAACTAACTGTTATCTGATTAACTCTGTGTGGCAAATTGTTTGAAACTGGACTCTAACTAGTAAGAGACTAGTAAGTTTAGTAAGGTTATTATTGGGCGTATTTCATTTTTTTTTCCGGCTATGTGCATTCAACTTAATCGGGTTGGATATTTATTTTGGAGACTTGCTGTTGTATTTGATGTATTGGGTGGGTGCATGGTCAGGGGCCTGGTAGAGAGCGTTGGGTGGGTGGATGCAGGGTCAGGTCCTGGTGGAAAGCATTGGGTGGGTGGGTGCAGGGTCAGGGGCCTGGTGGAGAGCGTTGGGTGGGTGGGTGCAGGGTGAGAGGCCTGGTGGAGAGCGTTGGGTGGGTGGGTGCAGGGTGAGAGGCCTGGTGGGAAGGTTGGGTGGGTGGGTGCAGGGTCAGGGGCCTGGTAGAGAGCGTTGGGTGGGTGGGTGCAGGGTCAGGTCCTGGTGGAAAGCATTGGGTGCAGGGTCAGGGGCCTGGTGGAGAACGTTGGGTGGGTGGGTGCAGGGTGAGAGGCCTGGTGGAGAGCGTTGGGTGGGTGGGTGCAGGGTGAGAGGCCTGGTGGGAAGGGTGGGTGGGTGCAGGGTCAGGGGCCTGGTAGAGAGCGTTGGGTGGGTGGGTGCAGGGTCAGGTCCTGGTGGAAAGCATTGGGTGGGTGGGTGCAGGGTCAGGGGCCTGGTGGAGAGCGTTGGGTGGGTGGGTGCATGGTGAGAGGCCTGGTGGAGAGCGTTGGGTGGGTGGGTGCAGGGTGAGAGGCCTGGTGGGGAGCATTGGGTGGGTGGGTGCAGGGTCAGGGTCCTGGTGGAGAGCGTTGGGTGGGCGGGGGCAGGGTTACGGGCCTGGTGGAGAGCATAGGGTGAGTGCAGGGTGAGGGGTCTGGTGGAGAGCGTTAAGCGGGTGGGTGCGGGGTCAGGGGCCTGGTGGAGAGCGTTGGGTGGGTGGGTGCAGGGTGGGGGGCCTGGTGGAGAGCTTTGGCACCAGTTGCATTACAGACGGACACATTCATTTTTAGGCACTGGCAGTCCATCATGCTTTTGAAATGGCGCCATTGTTTCAGGTGGAAGCCCCCTCCATTGGGTGGGAAGGGTGCAAGGGGGTGGCCGAGAAGGGTGCACGGCAGAGGGGAAAAGGGTGCAAGGCAGAGAGGAGAAGGGTGCATGGTAGAGAGGAGAAGGGTGCATGGTAGAGAGGAGAAGGGTGCAAGGCAGAGAGGAGAAGGGTGCAAGGCAGAGGGGAGAAGGGTGCAAGGCAGAGGAGAGAAGGGTGCAAGGAGGAGGGAAGAATGGTGCAACGGGGAGGGGGAGAAGGGTGCAAGACAGAGGGGAGAAGGGTGCAAGGTAGAGAAGGGTGCAAGGCAAAGAGGAGAAGGGTGCAAGGCAGAGGGCAGAAGGGTGCAAGGCAAAGGGCAGAAGGGTGCAAGGCAAAGGGGAGAAGGGTGCAAGGCAAAGGGGAGAAGGGTGCAAGGCAGAGGGGAGAAGGGTGCAAGGCAGAGGGGAGAAGGGTGCAAGGCAGAGGGGAGAATGGTGCAAGGTAGAAAAGGGTTCAAGGCGGAGGTGGAGTAGGGTACAAGGGGGGGGAGAAGGGTGCAAGGTGGAGGGGGAGAAGGGTGTAAGGCAGAGGGTTAAAGGGTGCAAGGGGGATGGTGATGAAGTTAAAAATGTGCCCCCCCCCCACGAAAACATTTCTGCGGATGCCCATGATCAGAGCCCACCTCACGTAAACTTCCTCACGTAAACTTCTTGTAACACCACAGAGCTCGTTGAGCCTTTCTCTAGCCTGGTTACTTTTAGTGGGAGTGCTTTATGCATTGAGATGTACTTTATAAGATCTTTGTGATTGCGAATAAAGTTTTATGACCGTGATGGCTACTCTCTGAATCCTTCATCACGTCTAGACTTGATTCTTCATGTAGACCAGTGGTTCCCAAAGGGTGCGCCGCGGCACCCCGGTGCGCGGGTAAAAAAATGGTGGGGAGCCACGGCCAACTGCCAATAAGGTCAAGGGAGCCACGGGTCAAAAAAGTTTGGGAACCACTGGTATAGGAAATAACTGTTCAGTATAAGCAGGGCCACTGGAATTATGTGGTAGGAGGACTAAATTAGGCAACAGGGTAGACTGGGTTATGTTTCAAGAAAAGGCGAATTATGTGGGTTAACGCAGCACATTCTGAATCAGTATTACTTCATGATTTTACCATTTTTGCACATGTTAACACAGTAAAGCCAAATGTCTCCCCTCAATAATTGTCGCGTAACACCTAATGACAAAAAGCTTGCCACTGCACACCAACACACGCGGTTGATCGTTTTGGTAACTTTTGATCTATCGAAGTTAGAAACAAAACTTGCTTTTCTTTTGTTAAGAGCAGAAAATTATGATGATGGATTTTTTGGCAAGTCCAGAAATTCCATAACTAGGCAGAAAACACGGCCGCAAAATTGCATAATTCAAGAGGCCTTGAATATAAGTCAATGGCAAGTGGTTTAAATGCAGGAACAAAAATACCGGTCCTTTCATGGCACCTAAGCAGCACATGATGTTAGACCTTTCAGAAAGACAACTCACTTGAACTGAGCTTTTGGATAGAAATGGGCAAGAGATACAGGATGCAATAAGTGCTCTGTGTAGCAGAAGGGATTTCACATTCCTAATGACCCCTGATAAAATCACAATAAGTTAGATCACATGGCCGTTAACCTCCCAAAGGCATTGCAGGAAGAAACATCAATGAGGTTAAATAGCCTTTAATAAGTGCGAGATTAAAAACAATTAGTGAAGAAGATAAAAGTCTATTTTAGTTATCACCAATATATTAATTTGGACCACTCCAAGATATGCTGATCAGCAGCCATGCAAACTACCTTCAGATGCATGGTAAAGTTTGAACAGAAGCGTAGGCTTGGGCTGGGATACTGTAAAGCCGCAATGGCTACCACCTTCTGTAGAAACACCCCGAAACCTTGGGATTCTCCTTGACTAACTCAGACTGTAACTTGCTCACATAGTAACTCCGAGAAAGTCCAGAAGTTCCAGTGACTTTTTTTCCATCACTCTCCTCGACATCATCAAGTTAGGATGTTTTTCGTTTTTAATATGCTTTTATGTAGTATTATGGTCGGATAGAATGTTTGGGTCTTTTTCCAGATAATGACTTATCTGCATGAAGCATGGTGGTATTAAAATAGTGCGTCTACTACTTGTGCTTTGGAAAAAAACTTTTATTTAGGGTCAGGTATACCATTAAAAAGAGCCATATGTAATAAACGCACTGCAAAGTTGGATTGCTGATCCATTGCTGTCTTTTGTCATGGGATAAACACCTTCTGAAATTTGTGGCTCACAAGTTATTGGGTGACTTGCCTAGCTTACTTGATAGAAGCAGGGGCTATCCTGCACCTATTTTTCCGATCTATATGAATATACCAACAAAGGTGAGGGTGGGAAAAAGCCAATTAGGATCCTGCAGGACGTAATTTACTTTTGCAAAAAGTGGTTGCAAATTGTGCACCAACTTTTTGCTAATGGATAAGAATGTTGTGATTTGACCTATATATTAATAGGCCCGGTCCCTACATTTTCAAATTCAGTTTGTCGAATCGACCTAATATATCAATATACAAGAGGCTGTTTGCAAATTGTGACGCACTACGGTTGGATGCCATCACAGGGTCTGTGGCCTGTTAGGGTCAGCAGGCTACAACGTGTTTGACCGCATTTAAATAAAGTAAACGTTTGTTTTTTAAAGGAAACTGAGCTCCTTTAAAGAGCAATTTTTTTTCTTAAGTTTGTTTGAGGATTATAACTGCCAGCTTGCCAACAAAATTTTGTTTACATTAAAAAAATGGAAGGTGGGCGTTCCCAACTCCGGTGTATACAGCTTTTTCAGTGTTATGTGACCAAAGTACAGTCGCAAAACACTGATACATATGACAACAAATCTGTATTTCGAAGGATGCCCTGCACACCCTCTTTTCAATAACGATCTGCTATGCCTTTCTTTACCCATTTTGTTCAGCAAGTGTTACATGAATTGCAAAATGGGTTTAGTAGATTTAAAAGCGATTTTATGGTAGCAAATCCTGTGATTTTGCAAATCACAGGCTTTGCAACCATAAATTGGTACATTAGTTCCCAGGCTGTCAGTTTCACAACATTACACCTGAAAGTACACATGTTCAGGTAAGCAGCTCATGAGGAGGTTCTATTTTAAATTAGCAGGTAAAGAAGTTTGGGGAGTATTCCAAAGTTGAGGTCCTAGAGTCCCCAGATTTATCTCAATTAAATATTTACCTAGTCTACAAATTCAAAAGGTATGATGACATACTCGGGCACCTCGATGTTGTTAAGTATTTGTCCACTGTTCTCGGCTAGTTGTGTTGTGGTAGGGTGTGATCAGTCATGTGTTCAAAAGGCAGTTGCCATGACCTATGCTGTGGGGAGTGGGAAGTTATGAGTGGCCGAGAAGCATGTATGGCAGGGGTGTTCAACATATGTGTTGGAGACTTGGTTCGATGCCTTATATTCAGAGCAGTCATTCATTAGTGGAGTGATGTGGCTCACTGGTTAGAGGCGGCAGACCCGGAAGCAGAGAACGGCCCGGGACCAGGGTTCAATTCCTGACGCGGCAGGGTCCTGGACCAGGGTCAGCGGACTCGATAATTCTCGCCTCGGTGCCTACTCTAACCAGGGATCACACTTGGCAACTCTGGGCATTAGCTTGCCTCATCTCTACAACGGCCCCCCACATTCGCCGGGGATGCCTGGTTTCACCTTGGAGATACCCAGTAGGGACCATCTCACAGGGATAGCCAGGACGGGTTCCCCAGCGGTCTACAGCGCCACGACGCTTCAGGGCAGCAGTGCGCTTTACAAGACACATACATTTACATTATGCAAATGATTTCCATATAGAGTTACTGAATGTATCTTATAAGGTATCCTGAAAATATGGCTTTAACTAGTTTGTATGTTGCAAGTATTGTATTATTTGCAACAAATGTAAATGTAAATGTAAATGTAGTTGAGCTTATATAGCGCACAGCTACCCGCAGTGGGTGTCCCGGCGCTTGCTTAGGGAACCCTTCCTGGTATTCCCCTGTGAGATAGCAGGGTATCCACAAGGTGAAAGTCAGGCATCCCGCCGCGAGGGGCCGTTGTGGAGATTAAGCAAGCTATTGCCCAGAGTCGCAGAGTGTGAACCCGTGAGTCGAGGAGGCACCGGGGCGAGAATTATCGAGTCCGTGGTATTTTTAGCCCAAGACCCCGCCGAGGCGGGGAATTGAACCCTGGTCCAGGACCGATCTCAGCTTCCGGGTCTGCTGCCTCTAACCCCTGAGCCACACTTCTCCACAGGGATAGCCAGGACGGGTTCCCCAGCGGTCTACAGCGCCACGACGCTTCAGGGCAGCAGTGCGCTTTACAAGACACATACATTTACATTATGCAAATGATTTCCATATAGAGTTACTGAATGTATCTTATAAGGTATCCTGAAAATATGGCTTTAACTAGTTTGTATGTTGCAAGTATTGTATTATTTGCAACACTAGTAGGCGAAGAGGTGCTTTTGAGGCTGCACACAAACTAAGAAACATTGTAAATAGTAGTTTGGGTAAATGGTTTATTAAATTTACCTTGTCTTTAATTGATGTACCAGAATATAAAATTGCATCAGAACCCTGAAACAAAAAAAGAAAAACGAAAGTTAAGAGAATGGAAATTTAAATCATGAGTGAAAGTCCAAAATTTGCTTGTCTTGCAAAATTCAGTGAAAAGAACACATCAGTTTGGAAGCAAAACGATAACCATGAATGAGGGATCAGACACACAAAAACACACATTCACCCTTCCAGAAGAACGCAAATTGAATAAAAGTCATCAATACATGCCCATTGATTAAGTCAGGATATAGCATAAGATTAGCATCTCAGTCAGGATATAGCATAAGATTAGACTGGATGGGAAGACATTGTGTAAAGCTGAACTCGGATAAAACCAAAGTGGTGATCTTTGGTAACCTTCACCCTAAATGGGATGGATTATGGTGGCCGGCCGAAATTGGACAGCTCCGAAATCCAGAAGAGAAGGCCAAAACTCTTGGGGTGCTGACGGACAGCAAACTTACCTACTCCCAATAAACCAACGCCACAGTTTCAGCCTCATTCTATCTGATAAGGAAACTTAAGAAGGTAATGCCTTACATTCCCAAAGATCTCAGGAGAACGGTCATAACAACTTTGGAGCTGTCAAAATTATATTATTGTAATGCCCTATACCTCGGGCTACAGAAACAACATCTGAAAAGACTTCAGATGGTGCAGAATACTGCAGTTAGGCTTTTACTGAACATACCTAAGTACCAATCAATCAAAGAGGAGATACAGAAGCTCCACTGGTTGCCTGTGGCGCAATGTATTAAGTTTAGGGCACTCTGCCTTGCATATAAACCATTGAATAAAATAGGACCCGTACCTTTGAAAAACCTCTTCTCATGGTACCACCCAGGCAGACAGTTCAGATCTACCAATGCCAAATTAATGTTGGTACCAAGCATCCGAACTGTGAGCTGGGGAGGCCGTAGTATTAGCTATTGCGCGGCCAAGCTATGGAATACACTCCCTGCACACATGAGAGAGACCAACTCTCTCCTCTTCTTCAGAAAACAATTGAAAACTTGTTTTTTTTTAAATTAACTCCACCTCCTTCCTACCTTCTCAGGGTTTACATTCCAGTTCAACGCCAAGACACCCCAGGGTATTTGCGCGCTTTAGAAATCATACTAACATAACATAACAACAGAATCTCTGGTTATAAATGTTGAGTCATCAAACAATTTACCCCTCTGATTACAGACACAATCACCTTCTCATTTTATGAAGAAAGCGCAGCACTGTTTTTAAGAAATTGGATTAGTACAGAGCCATAGACATGAGAGAGCAATGTATTGGCATTAAGATTATACGGTTAACTCTTGTAAGACTGAACCACTACTGTCCAAGGCTAATATTGACGTCTTGTCTTCTTGGAGACTGGTTACCACCCAAGTCCAAAAAGCTATTTTGTGTAAAGCAATATGAGAAGATCTGACCGCAATATATCAGCTGAATTATGACCGCCCCATACATAATTTGCTGAACCTGCTTCAAAGATGGCCAGTGTTGCTTGTACGTGGTAGACAGGGTAGACTTTTCCTTTTCCAACTCCCATCTATTTAACCATTTATTTTGTGTCTTTTGGTTATGTCATGCAATACGTTGCACGCTGTGACTCACTGGAGCTCCCGGTACAACAGAAAAGACACTTTATTGGAAGCCTGAACGTCTACTGAAATCTACTGCCTGTGTCAGTTTGCTCCAAATAATGATCTGAGCGAGCTCTGTAGTGATGGCTCCCACCCGGCAGCTGAGATCAGGATGGCCCTGCCCATATGTGTTTTGGGGGGGGTGAATAGAGCCCTCTGCAGATTCACGTCCTCTGTGTTGCCCAGATTCTACTCCACAGTGTGAGGGCTCATGGTCTCTCCTGCCATTCCGCCCAGTAGAATAGGTGCGCTCACAGCTAGACAGTCAGCCCGCTCAGGTCACTTCATCCGCAGACCTTCATTTCTGGAGCATAGGACTGCCTTGAGCATATTCAGGAAAATGGTATATGCGAAGGAAAAAGCTGATATTGTAAAAGAATTGACTCTCTCAGTAACTGCAATTGTGAACCTCAGGAGCCACATGCACTTTGTTAAGATATTTTTTCTGATACTTTCTTATGGAAGGGTGCATCTTCAGGTCACATTTTGATCGGATGATGATAGCTGCCCCTAACTTATCTCTTCCTTTAAATAAACATACAACTCCCCTATTATTGGTTACCTACACCCAGTGGGATTACCCACCATGAAATTTATCTTACTGGATGATTTATCCTTACCCAAATAATGTGGGATAATTCATCACTGGATTCCCTATCTAGAACTGGTAAGCTTCTAAGAGCCCTTTCTGGTGTCATGCAACCTGTCAGTCAGGTGGAACTGTGTGGGGTCCGGTTATGTATACATGCATTTTGTCCCTTACTGTACCGTGCAACCTAGACCAACATTGTGTATGGGTCAGGTGCTGGTATTTCTTCATTATTAACTCCCGACCACAAGACTGAAAATAATAGAGTTGACATAGAGACCCTGAATGGCTTCCTTGTCGACTTGTTTCAGCGCTTCTGGGTAGCCATTCCTGACACTTTCTTCAGTTCAATAGGCTACAACGGTGCACAACTGCTGGAGAGAAACACTTATGTTCTTGGGTGCGTCCTGTCAGTGGAAACAACTCTAATTACTGTGCAGTGCTGTTCTAACAGCAAGAAAAACAAGCATTAGCAAATCCAATATGTCTCGCCTTTGGACCTTTATAAGTGTTTAGCCAGGCAGCACATTATCCTGGGTGCTGTACTGCCAGGGATTGAAGAGCTATACAGTGACTACATACTCGGTCATGCAGCGTGATGTATGCTTACCTTAGGAAACATTTATGCAGTTGTTATTGCTGTGGAAGTATATGATACCAAAAGTGCAGAGTTGGGTCTGGTTGCATTAACTTTATTATACAAATAGTACAATATTTATAGTCCATGTGTCGGGATGAATTGATGGCATAAGGCAGATAGTGCAGTATTTCGAGTCTGCCTCCATTTCTCACATGACAAAACTTTTGAAATTTTTCCCCAGTGTGTGGGTTGGTCTACACCAACCATGATGCCCATAGTGTAGTGTTTATATTATTCTGGTATGTATGTCTGTAAACAGGATCATCATGTTTCAAGTGTAGTCAGTGTGATGGCAGGCAGCACAAAGCCGGCATCTTCCTGCCTCGGATCAGAGAGGAGCTGCTCTCTGCATGATGACAGCCTGGAATGTGGCGCCCGTTTACAGATCCTGGAGCCAGGCTGGGCCTGCCCGGTGTCACGCCGTTTGCTCGCGGCCACACTCAGTCTTTGTTGGGGCTGTGTGTGTCAGAGAAAAAAAACGTCTCTCGTGCAGCACTGTGACTACAGGCACAGCCACAATGCAGCTTGTAAACATGCATCCACGAATGATGGAATGTATTGAAAATATAGGCTCCCTTCTGGGGTGAACGTCACTGTCGTGGAAAGCAGCTGAAATCCACGTAAGCAAAACATGCAAACTTGCTTACACCTCTCGTCCACTCCCCTCAGTAAATCTTAAGAGTCTGAAGATGGGTAGCACATCATGTGATTCCACCAGGTTAGCGCTTCCTTTGAAGCTGTCGGGGATCAAAGAGCAGTGACGTTGCATCTGGTAACCCTGGCACTTTTTGAAGAACCAGCTTACGCTGAGGTCAGCTTGAAGCGTAGGTAACTTTCTTCTATAAAACGGTTAGTATTGTTATTGCTTTATATGCTGTCGATAGTTTGGGCATATTTTGTATACTGTTAATGCTTACAAATGGTAAGTTAGCACCTCGAGACAGACAGTTCGACAGTTTGAGCTCTATATAACCAACAAAAAATATTCCGCAGCACGAACGGTGAGGTGTAATGTGACACTAAAAAAGGTTTCAAGCATATACGTGTGACAATAAAAAAAATCACAGCCTGCCATCACCCTCCAGTGCCAATGCAAAACTGTTTACATACAGTGCTTCAAACAGGGAAAGCACTTTTCCAACTGTAAATAGTGCATAAAGGCCACGTTGATTTGTGTTGGTCAATATTAATTTCATAACGAAGAAGGTGTGCCTGAATTCAGTCCCCTCAGCACAATCTTGCTGTCAGAAAAGTCAGGCTGCCTGTAAGCTAAGCCATCAAGTGCGAAAAGCACAATACAGAGTTGCAATCACAAAAAGCATCTGGGAAAGATGAGCGATTGATTACATGGCTGCCATATGGCAATCAGCAGCACAAGTTTTACAACATGTCAGGCTGCTGACAAAAGGAAAGCGGAGACAGGCAGACAACCACAAATCAAACACAAGCGCACAGATGGCCCATGTGCGCTGCTGTTCGGTCCCGCAAGGTGGATGCCAGCACAAACACGCGTGCTTGAAAAGGGCAGATCAATTCCAAAATGTCATCTCCTAGAGCAGTGCATGCGCGCTGCCTAGGCGAGGCCTACAAACGAAGCATATTTCACTAATTTTCATTTTAATTTCCATTTTTAACACAGTCATCATGGGTTTCTTGAGCATCCTTGAAATGTTTGGTAGAAGCAGTGTGC
This sequence comes from Lissotriton helveticus, assembly GCF_964261635.1. Lineage (NCBI taxonomy): Eukaryota > Metazoa > Chordata > Amphibia > Caudata > Salamandridae > Lissotriton > Lissotriton helveticus. The sequence goes on from NC_136059.1 coordinate 1,936,437,629, forward strand.
TGTTCTGTGCTATCCCATTATCCAGTGTGGTGCATGTTATTGGTTAAAAACACCCATTTATCAGTCTCCTACAAGACCAGTTGTAGAAAAGTAAGTCAATTAAATGCTCATTTGCTCATTACAATCTTGGCGACAATTTTGATTCTAGTGTTTGAGTTCCAGCAGCAGTTTCAACAGTTACACACAATAATTCACTTTGGCAGGGGTTTTCTGCAAGTCATGCAATAAGCTCTGAGGGCTGGCTCTAGGGCGGTGCGATTGTTGCCACCATACCGGGCGTTGACTTGGGGTGGGGACGCCCTGTTTGCACATATACTATGGCTTGAAAACCACCTGATGCCGCGTTCCTTGCCTCCAGCAATTTTCAGACATCAATTTTAAGTGTGCATGTTACAACAATAGATAGCTTTTAATTTCTTACACATGAAACGTTAATTTTGGATATGGCATCTCAATTATTATTAATATCACATTATTCAAACCATGAGATCAATGTCATTAAATGTGTTAAAGATTCACATCTATTAGAGTGAACATATAGCATGAGCTTATTCTAACATTCTGCATGCTTTTCCAATGTAGTATCTGAATCAGAGTTGCATATTGTCATTTTTTTTAAAACGTGGAAACCTAACACATGTGTCATCATTTATGTAAAGTATTGTCAAAATTGTGTTCTCTTGTCACAAATTTGGTAGGATAAATCTCTGCTCTATCAAAGGTAATGTCCTCTCCCATCCTGATGGACACTACCTTTTCCATCAAACTTAAAACCAGTCCCTCATTCTCTCACTTATCCTCAATGGTAGACTGGGCTTAAGAGAGTGCCAGTGAAGCAAACAACTGTGTGATGGATGCCTGCGGGGCGTCTCAGGCAAAGGTTAGAAAAAAAACAAAAGGGCTCCTGCGGAAATAAACTGTTACAAAATCATTGGAGATATAATGTACCCCTGGTAATCACAGAGGCATAACTCCGAGTGGAAATGCCTCTAGTGTCACAAAAGAGTTACAAAAGAAAAAACAATACTGTACCTTGGAGATGGGTAGATTAGGGTGTACTTGAATATAAAGAGGCTCCACAAGAAGCTTGGAGAATGCCTGTTATAGGCTTGCATATGGAGTCTCCAATCCCTGAGACATCAAAGAAAGGCAAAAAGTCATCTGGTCAAACTGGTTGGATTACTATGGATCACACCTAGGCCTGATTACCGGGATAAAATTAGTATAAGTCAGGTCAAAGAAGGTGTCTCATTGGGTACCTTGGGCAACCTCCTCAACAGTCATGGGTGGATAAGAACACGGGATCTCTCAGGCAGTGCTATTTATTGCAAGACCAAGTCCACAGCAACTCTTCTGAAGACTAGAAAAAGTCGAAGAGTTACCCCATTTGTTAGATGCAGAGAGAACCAAGGTCCATAAATACAATCACCAGAAAATGCTTGCAGCAAGTATTCCTCATCTTAAGGCCATAATGTGATGGGAGAGCAGCAGAAGGCCAAATAATAGCTTTCAGATGGAGCAGTGCAATTTATCTTGAAAAAAGTTAGGGCTGGTGTAAGTCTTTCAGAAGCCAGAGGGCCTTGGGGGCCATCTATGAAGGGGATGCATAGTAGACTACTTCTGGAGCAGAAAATGTCGAACCGGTGGCAAAACCTGGTAAATCTACTGGAAATGGCAACATAGGCAGAGTCTGAGAACTGATTAAATACTAGTCCTAATCACACAAAAGAGGAACTAGGTTATGAAAGCCTTGGACAAGCCTGGAGAGCAGTCCTGGCCACAGTTTGACCACCTCAGTCAGAGTTTTTTTTACTAATTTTATTTTATGCGAAAATTATCGCTTTGATGAAACCTTGGGAGTACAATAATGTCCCTCCTTCAAGTTTGCAACATCATTTCGGGCTCATTTGTAATTGTGCACTAGGTCCTTAACATTCTTTTTCCATCTAACTTAGGAACAGCCTATGGACAATGTAAACACAACTTACTTTATGATCTGATGGGAAAAAAGGACATTCACTTAACTGTTAATTCAAGACGTTAGAGTGAAGTTACTTTGAGGCCAAATGAAAACAGCTACTGGCAAAAACTCCTATTGTAGCAAAACTGAAAGATGAACACTAGTGCTAGAACCTTTACACATTTTAGAACTCTGAATTGACATGGACACCTTAGCGGCAATCATTGTTTACAGAAAGTGTATGGGTTTGGAGGATTGTCAAAGGAACACTGTCTAGGCCCGACCACCAATCATATTCTTACTCAGACAATCCAGCATAGAGCAACGAAGTAAAAATACAGCACTGTGAACCATGAAACATACAGGCTAGGTTAGACTAGACAAAAGAAAAATAAATAGAACAACTGTTCTCACATTTATATATCCCTTCAGTGTCGTCAAATCTGTGATCATCTCCATCCAATAAGCTTCATGAGATGCTTCGGTCTTCGGAAAACATGCACTTATGCAACTGTAACAGAAAATATTAAAAAAAATTAAAAACAGATATAAAGCTATGCATTTCTTTTAATATACCCAATCATCAACAGCATGAAACAGATCACAACCTACGTTCCATGTCATCATGCACCCTCAGATGTAACACCATCAAAGCATTGTCTACCATACAACTTACGGACATCGTAACAACTCACAAGCTGCATCCTTTGAGGATGAAATCCTGTTATCAAACACTGTGCAGTCCCTCCACACAGAAGAATTGACATCATATCTCAACATTGTAAGCACCTCTCTCGCTCAAGACATCTTCACCAAAGTGCTTAAGATTGGAAAACTAACTTTGATTCACAACGACACACAAATATACCCAAACTGCTCAGCTGCCAAAGAGACAAAATGACTCAAGACCTGATCCACCCTCATTCAGAAGTCTAAAACTAAACTCTACTGAAATCTAATCTGAAGCCATGGTCCCACGATGCGTTGGTTTTTGCAGCCGCACAGCAGGGTTTGCATTGGAATCGGTGCAGTGATCTCGGACTTCGTAGATCGGTGTACTCGATGCACCATGCAGCGATTTCTCAAGCCGCAGGCAGGTGCTGTGTTGGTTTCTTCAGCAATGCGTAGGAAACAGGTGCGGATGTGTTCCGCTTCTTGAAGTTGTGTATCTTTTCCAGCTCCAACAGCAGGAACAACCTCCAGAGGCCCAATTCAGCAACAGGTACCTCCTGGCAGGTCATAACTCCCAGCAGGGGAGCAGGTGGAGAAGTCTTTGTATCCCAGAGACTTCAAAACAGGAGGCAAGCTTTACTTCAAGCCCTTGGAGATCTTCCTCAAGCAGGAGACACAACACACAGCATAGTCCTTATTCTCTCCTTGGCAGAAACCGCCACTGCAGGCCAATCCTAGACAGCACACAGCAAAGGGGAAGTACTTCTCCTTCAGTTTTCCAAGCTCTCCTCCTTGGCTGAAGTTTCTCTTGAATTCCAGAAGTAATCTAAAAGTCCAGGGCCTGGGCCCCACTTTTTATAGCACAAATTCCTTTGTTCTCTGGTGGCAGAGAAGCTCTTTGCCCAGCCAAAACCAATTCTGTCCTCTCTGGTGCAGCTTCTCGGTAGAAGGTGGAGACAGCATTGTCCAAGGCTGACCAGGCCAATTCAGGTGTGAAAGAAATCTCCTCCCCCTACTCTGAATGCAGCCCAGGTCTATTCAGACCAGTCCTGACTCACCCTGGAAAGGCAAGACACTACTCACCGCCCACCCTCACTCCAAGTGGCTGTCTGAACAGATTGCACATCCCCAGCCCCTTTCACTCCAGAGCCAGACAGTCAATAAACAAACCTAGCAGACACACACTGGATGGCTAAGCAAGACAATACCCACTTCCTAAAAGTGGTATTTTCAAACCCAGAATATAAAAATCATCCTTACTAAAAGATACATCTTTACATTTCGAATTCAACCATACCAAACTCCACTTTATGCTTATACGGTTATAAGTAAACTCCCTATTCTGGCCTATGGGACTGATAGCCTTTCAATAGTGAAAAACTAAATTCCCAGTATTTCACTATCAGGACATGCCACACACATCAGGACATGTCCTACCTTTCACATACACTGCACCCTGCCCACAGGGGTACCGTGGGCCTATCTTAGGGGCGACTCACATGTAAGAAAAGGGAAGGTTAGGGCCTGGCAAGTGCGTGCACTTCCCAGGTCGACATGGCAGTACTAGACTGCACACAGGCACTGCAATGGCAGGACTGAGACCCTTTTGCAAGGTTGCTTGTGTGGGTGGCACAATCAGTGCCGCAAGACAACTAGCAGCATTTTGTTTACAGGCCCTGGGCACACACAGTGCACTGTACTAGGTACTTAACAGTAAAACCAAATAAGCCAATTATGGAAACACTAATCGATGACAACAATTTACAAAGGGAGCACTTGCACTTTGGCACTGAACAGCAGTGGACAAGTGCCCAAAGCGTCTAGACCAGCAAAACCGATGTCTAAAGCACATTAAAAACACAGGAGGAAAAGGCAAAAATACAGGGGAAACCCATGCCAAGGACGCCAGCTCCAACACACTGAATGTGGTAGAGCATGCCACATAACCAGTACATTCCAAGGGCCACATACTCGACCTTGTTTTCTACACATCACCCACAATCTTATTTATACCACTCATACCCTCAACATGGACCAACCACTTTGCCATCTATCTCTACCTGCTCAGTGTTCTAACAACAAACCACAATCAACTTAAAAAAAAGTAGACCAAACATTCAGATCCATCAAAGATTTCTCCATAGACAACCTAATGCATGAACTCAACTCTGACCCTATAAACTCCATGTCCAATACCAACATCCTTCAAAACAATTCATTCTTCAAAGTCCAATCACTAGCAGAGATACTCAACTTGCTCAAAACCACTTCATATGATGTCTCACCCTTGTACTTCGTCAAAGTTCGCTCTACAAACGCTCTTGCACCCCTACCCACCACTGTCAATGCCTTCCTCACAACAGGCATCTTTCCAGAAGGTCTCAAGACATGCCAGATCCTCCCTCTGATAAAGAAAACTACACTACACCCTGATGAAATTGCCAACTACAGGACTATCACTCAGCTACCATTCATAATCAAGATCATTGAAAAAGCAGTATATGTTCAACTCCAAGATCACATCAATGCAAATCATGTCCTCCAAGACTACCAGTTTGGCTTCAGACCATGCTGCACCAGAGACTGTAAACGTACACATCGTAGATGATATCCTTCTGAAAACAGATGAAGATGACCATTCCTCCTGAAATTGTTGGCCCTCTCAGAGCCTTTGACGCAGTCAACCATCCATTACATTCACCAGGTCACTTGCATTCAAATGGACACCATCCTCACCCTCAAGGAACACACTGCAAAAAACACAAAGTCGGCCTGATACCCTCTCTTTGCTAAAGAAGTAAAACCATGTCTTCCAGAAACCGACATCAGAAATGCTGTGCTTCATGGTCCTGCATCTGGGTGCTGGTAATGTCCTACTCTATAGCCTCCCAGACTCCATTCTGGCGACTCTTGAAGGCATCATACACGCCGCAGCACATCTCATTCAGGGCCTGAAGAAATGTGATCACGTATCTCCCATCTTGATGGAGCTCCCCTTGCCGACCTGCACCATCATCAAAACCAGATGCATCATTTACAAAGCCATCACAACCAGCACCACTACTTTCCTATCAGAGAAGCTCACCATCTTTTGTGGTTCCTGACATTCCTGAAGTCAGGACACCATTGGAATGCAAACTAAGAAGAACAGTAAAAAAGAAAATCACAAGCAGGAGGCCTTTCCATCTACGCACAGAGGATCTGGAACAACATCCCCGTATCCATCATGGCAGCCCCAAAGATTTAGAAAAGAGCTAAAGACACACTTCTTTATACAACACTATATCAAAATGTGTTAACAGTCCACAAACCAGATAATTATTCTATTACTTGTTGACTATATGCTGGTCTTTGACCCTGTACAGTGTTTTTTTTGTTTAAATATCCTTTATTGAGGCACAGGAGGAGTAAAACCATGAATATTACAACATGTATGGTACTACATCTCAGAGATGTCTGTCATGTTCTCGGGGCATTTCACATAATGCATTAGTTCTTCGCTTCATACATCATGGCAACGTTTCATCACAAATGTTCCAACCGTGTTAGCGCAACAGAGGATGTAACTGTTCAAACAAAACAATGAGGAAGAGAGGGAAAGAGAAAAGGACAAAGGGTATGTAGGGGGGAGGGGGAAGGGGGAATATGGTCATCTAAGTCAATAGTGTGACGTGTTCGTCGAGTCTAGGACGTATCGATGCGGGGGGTGTGTGCGTGCCGTTGAATGGGAACCATCGGAGTGAGTATACCTTTGGGGAGGACAATGGGTCAGGTGTGGTGCATATTCGGCATGAGGGGGTTGCTGTGTGGAGTATCATCATGTCTGTCTGCATGGAGTATTAGCGAGGGGTGGGGGGTGAGTCGTTGGCACCGACTGGCTGGGTAACTACTGCTGGGTTCTGTGCTAGGTGGTATTCCCTGTGGAAGGAGCTGAGCATTACATCCCATAGTGCCGCATTTGGGAACTGCCTTAGACCTGCTGTTTCCTCATTATGGAGGGTGGTGCTTTCCGCTCTCGCCCAGTTATCTAGGGATGTGTGCCAGTGGTCCGTTAGGGGCGGGGTAGCTCGCTTCCAGTGCTTCGTGATCAATCGTTTTGCCGTGAGGAGGCCAAGGTCCCAGAAACGAGAGGGAACTTTATTTAAGTTGGTTCTTTTATACAGGCCCAGTATGCATGCTTCCCATGTGTGCGGTATCACCATGTCTGTGCATTTGTCTAGTACCTCCAGCACTGTCCTCCAGTACGCCTGAAGCTGTGGGCACTGCCACAGCATGTGTAGCAAGTCCGCTCCCTCCAACGTACATCTCGGACAGTTAGCCGCGGCACCCGGGAAGTATTGGTTAATTTTACTGGGTGTGAGGTACGCTCTATGCAATATATAGAACTGGATTAGTTTGAAGCGTGCGTTACGTGGTACGCGTCTGGGGCCCAACAGTATCATTTTCCACTCTGTCCAGTCCCTCCCCTTGTCTGCCGCCCATTTGTCACGTAGTGGTTGTAACATGTGTTGCGTGTGTGACAGCAGTGCTTGATGTAGCCAGTGCACTACATGTGTACCGATTCCCATGACATGTAGGCTCTGTATCAATTGATGCGTTGGTAGTTCCTCAGTGATGTTACCCCACCGCTGTGTGAATGTTGAAAGCAGGGAGGCGTGTTGCAGAAACTGCCCCGGTGGGAGACCCGTGTCAGTGGCCAGCGTCTCAAAAGGTATCAGGGTACCATCGGCGTATAAGTCCGCCATGGTGTCCACTCCAGTGCGTGTCCAGTGTTCCAATGCTGTTTCAGTGACTATAGAGGTGGACTTGGGTGTGCCTAGGAGTGGGAGTGCCGGGGCGTACGGTTTGGTCAGTCTCGTGAGTCGCAGGCTTCTGTTATAACACCTCACCGCCACACCTACGTGCAGTTGAGCCGTTCTCCTCGGGTGTGTCAGGGGGTGGAATAGGGTATGTACCTGTGTGATGGTCAGCACATCTGTACTCGTGGCAGTGTCCTCCAGGCGGTTTCCCGCGAGCCAGGCAGTAACCCATTGTAGCTGGGCTGCCAGATAGTAAAGTTCAAGGTTCGGCACTGCAAGGCCACCCTCATCAATTGGCGCATGTAGTTTTTGCAGGGCCACTCTGGGTCGTCCAGTGTTCCATATCAAGTCTCTAGTCATGGATGCTAGTTCCTTGAAGGTGTGTGCCCGTACATATACCGGTATGTTGGCGAAGTAATATAGAAGTCTGGGGAGAACGATCATTTTCGTCAATGTCACCCTGCTCGGGACATTGAGCGGTAGGGATTTCCAGAAGGCAATTTGGGACCTCAAGGACGTTATGGCACGTGTCAGGTTGCCGTCCAGTATGTCCTGTGGTGCCCTGTAGATGTACACTCCTAGGTACTTGAACGTGGTGTGGTGCCACGGCAGACGCTCGCCATTAATCATAATTGCAGGGTCTGGGACGTCTGGGTTGAACGAGTACGCCCCTGACTTGGCCCAGTTTACCCTAAGGCCCGACACTGTCTCGAAGGTTTTGAAGATCTCCGATTTGAGTGAGGTCCCTGACATACAAAAGGAGGTCATCCGCATATAGCGAGACCGTGTGTACGCCATCCGCTAGCGGGATGCCCCAGTGCGCGCCCTTATTGCGCAATATTCCAGCAAGGGGTTCAATCGCCAGTGAAAAGAGTAGTGGGGATAGTGGGCAGCCTTGTCTGGTGCCGCGTTGTACCCTAATGGCGTCAGATAGCAGCTTGCCTGTGTGGACTCGTACTACAGGGTGTCTGTATAGCAATCCCACGAGTTCAATATAGTCGTCCCCAAGCTCAAATTTACGCAACACGGCCAGCAGGTAGGGCCATTCGACCGAATCGAATGCTTTCTCTAGGTCAAGGACTAGGCAGCCCGACCTAGGCCAATCCTGTACTGCGTACGTCTGCACTCGGAACAGCCTCCGTATGTTGTGGGAGGTGCATCTGGTTGGCACAAAGCCGTTCTGATCCCTGTGTACCAAGTCCGGCACCAGTCCCGCCAGTCACCGGGCGAGTGTCGAAGCCAGTATTTTATAATCTGTGTTTAGCAGCGCTAGGGGTCTATATGAGCCGAGGAGCGCGCCATCTCTACCGGGCTTGAGAAGGGACACCAGAGTTGCTTCATTCATAGACTGGGGTAAGGTCATGTCCTCTAGTGCCGCCGCATACACCCTGAGGAGCTCTGGGATCAAGATGTCGGAGCATGCCTTGTAATATTCCGCTGGTAGCCCATCAGGGCCCGGGGCCTTGCCATTCGAGAGGGCAAAGATGGCCTCACGGAGCTCCTCCGCTGCCAACGGCGACCCTAGGTCGTCTTGTTGGTCACCTGTCAGGGCGGGCAGTGTGACATCTTCCAGATACGCAGTTATGGTGGGTCGTGTGGTCTGAAGTCGGGACTTATATAGCGCAGCGTAGTGTGTCACAAAGGCCTTGTGTATTTGTACTTGCGTGTACACCGTCTGGCCAGCCGTTGTTTGAACCGCTGTCACCGGCGCTTTGCGGTTTTCGCGTTGTATCAGCCATACCAGCAGCCGCCATGTGGGTATAGGTGGCCGAGGTTGTTCCCATGTCAGATCCAGTAGGTGTGGGTTGTGGTCTGAGTGCGTGCGGCCCATGTAACAGGTATTCGTGACATTAGGTAGGATCTCACTGGTCACCATGTATCGATCAAGGCGCACGTGAAGGGCGTGCGCTCCCGAGTAATACGAGTATACCCTGGTGTCTGGATTGCGAGTGCGCCACGCATCATGTAGATCCCATTGTGTGGACCATGCCTGCAATGCTTTCGTAGTATTCTGTGCCTGTGAGTTGGGCTGTGGAGGGTGAGAGCGGTCTAGCGCCAGATCCAGGGAGCTATTGTAGTCCCCGCCGAGTACCCAGGGGATTCCGTGCCAAGGGGCCAACGTGTGTGATAATTGGTTAAGGAAATCAGTCAACCCCGCATTGGGCGCATATATTGAGGCCAGTACTAGTGGGTTGCCGTCTAACCGACCGTTAACTGCCACGTACCTGCCCTCTGGGTCTATGTGTACATCTTGTGTGGTCCATGGAGTGCCCGATCTGACCCATACAAGCGTCCCCCGAGCATACGACGAGAACCCTGTAGCATACAACTGTCCACGCCACCTGCGCCGTAGTGTGGGAAGTTCCGTGGCGCGAGGTGTGTTTCTTGTAGGAGGGCAATTTGTATGTGATGTCGTTTGAGGTACGAGTAGATTTGGTAGCGTCGGGATGGTGTATGTATACCCCTCACATTCCATGTGCATATCTTAATGGCTGACATTACAACATTTCAGCAAAACCCCCACCCATCTCCCCCCCTTACCATCCCATACACCCCATGTCCATCGTCATGCAAACAGTTCCCGCAATAAAGTAGGCGTCTAAGGAGGCACACCAGTTCACTGTGACCATAGGGGGGGAAGGAAACATGGCTAACGGAACAGTGAGCCAATGAACATTATGAACTTTCAAAATACCAGAAGGTCGGATGCGAAACGTGCTCCCGTCCATACTCTCTAGGAGAGCAACAAAATCCAAATCTAAGGGGGTGTTTGTGCTATATACACTTGAGTCTTGGTTCTGTATCAATATAGGGATCGGAGAAGGCCTATTGCCTTCCCTGGAGGAATGTGGCTGTCTGAGCCGCTCTTGCAGACAGTAAACCCATTCAGCACATTAGCAAAATTCTATACTTTACGTGTCCCATTCGAACTGCCACCAGGTGAAGCAGAGCGGTCCCGTAGCAACTCTCCGATCGAGTGTGGGCCACCAACGCTGATTCTTGGACTCGTGTACAAGGAAGAGCTGCTCGGCTTGTGTGAGCCTCGTGCGCAGTATGCAGGATTGGGGGTGTAGTCCGCTGCCTCGGCCAGTCCTCGTTATGGCTGCGTACATCCTGGACCGCTGTGGTGGTCAGTTATGAATGTACCTGCAAATTGTTGTACTCGTCGTGCAGTCAACTGATGTAGTCCGCCGTTTGGGGAGTGACAACTGGTTGTTCCTCCGAGGTTGGGGAGTCCGGCACACCGTAGGTGGCTTCATCATCGCTCTGGAGTTCCTGCGCACTTCCGCCCGCCGTCTCGCTCCGCGCAGGGGATCCGCTCAGTTCCATCACCAGTCGTAGGGCGTCCTGCTTCTCCTGTCGCGTGGCATCCGCTCGGGGTGGAGTTCTTGTCGTTGATTGTGCTCCCACCAGGGATCTCTGGCGGGGCCGACGCCTTCTTCTGTTACCTCCGAATTGTCGCCGGGGTGCAGGACCCGCAGTTGCGTTGGGTTCCGTATCCACTCCGCTGTCCAGCCAGGCTTCCACTTCCGTGGGGTCTGTGAAGAAATGAGTCCGTTCTCCAGCTACAACCCTTAACTTCGCGGGGAACAGCAGTGAATATTGGAGGCCCATCTGCCTCAGTCGTTTTTTCACTGCCAGAAAGTCATGTCTTTGCCTCTGGACTTGTATAGTGTAGTCTGGAAAGAACATTACCGACGTGTTCTCGATCCGGACTTCTGGGGAGCTTGCGTGTTTCTCGCAGTATGGAGTCTCTGTCGCGGTAGTTCATTATGCGGAGTAGCATGGGCCTTGGGTTGGAGCCTGTCGCCAGAGGTTTAGTGGGGACCCTGTGGGCTCGCTCTATTACGAAGTGTGGGGAGAGCGTCCCATCCGGTAGATTGCCCCATAGCCACCGTTCCATGTGCTCTTCTGGGGATCTCCCCTCCCATTTCTCCGGAACCCCGACCAAGCGTACGTTGTTCCTGCGGGTCCTACCTTCCGCGTCCTCAGCTCTGTCCTCCAAGAATTCCACCCTGTTCAATAAATCCTGCATGTGCTTATGCGACTGGTCGGAGGCTGGAGCGTCTGCAGTGTACCTTCCAGGGCCGTGGTGCGTTCCGCTAGTTTTTGTGATCTGCCCTCAGATGCGTGAGGTCAATGACCACACTGTCAATTTTAGTGGCCAAGGAGGTGCGGGTTAGGTGTATTGATTCCTCGAGCCTCTCCATCGCCGCAAACATGGTGTCCAGTTTTGCCGCCGTTTGGTCTGGGTCAGCGTTCTTCCCTGTCTTGTCCATCTTGCCCTTCGGGTTTGCGTTGCATGTGCCGGTCCGTGTCCTGGTCCCGTTCGACATCTGCACCGCCTCGCTGTTCCCGGTCTAGCGGCGTGTTTCACCCTCAGACGACCAATATGGGTGTGTGGTTGTCCGGCTGCGTGGCAGGTGTCTACTTCAGCACGCTTGTGGTTCCCAGGTGGGTGCGTGCCCGTGCCCTCGGCCACGTGTCCGTGGCCGTCGGTGTCCGGCGTCTAAGAGGATGGTGTGCTTCGGCCGGTGATTGGCGTAGGGTCAGCGCGTGCTTCACTGCGGTTCCCGCGATCCGCACCGGCACTCATGTGGCGCAGGAGGTGCCGCGGGCGCCGTCGCGCTCTGGGCTGATGGCGACGGTGCGGCCTCGCCGTCCCCGGCCAGCACGTGGGCGCGGTGTGGTAGAAGCGCAGTCGTCTAGGCCGGTGCCGCCGCCCTGCTGTGTGTCATGGGTCGCTCGTGGTTGTGTAGCCCCGCCGTTGTTAACTTCCTAGCGAGGGGTAGGATGCCTGAAGGGGGGTAGGCCCTCCTAGCCGGTGGGTCATCTGCGCTCCCCCCGCTTCCGAGATGTGTCCGTGAGATCGGCTCCACCCGGCCCCTTACTGCTGCACCGTTAGTTCAGCGTCAGGGCAGGTAGCACTCAGCTGGTGGGTCCTCCGATCAGGGCAGGCCAGGCGCCGATGTCCGTCTCCGCCCCTCACCACCGCGCCGTGTGGTTTCTGTACAAGTAGGCCTCGACTCCGGGCATGCGCCACTCGCCAAAGCCGCGGCCTTTCCTGGATGACTCCCGAGATTGGGAGCGAAGATCGCGGCCACCGCCTCGCGGGATCGCCGGTGCAGTTCGGGTGTGCCGATTGCTCCCAAAGTCGGCCGGGTGATAGGCAATGGTGTCCGGCGGCAGCGCCAGTGGTTCTCCGCCGTCTGCAGGCTGTGTTTTGTCGGATAAATGCGCCGGGAAGGGGAGCTCAGTGCGGAGCTCTACCCGAAGGCGGCCATTCCCGTTGCGTGCTTAGCCACGCCCCCTCTTGACCCTGTACAGTGTTCTGCTGCTTTTTGACTTGGTGTTCATTATAGAAAAAACACATACACACATATGCCCAAGAATAATAGAACCGTTGACCAAAGTAAAGCACTTCCTTCCTTTAACCTGACTTAAGAATGATTGTCCACACCCATGTCCTTTCCAGCCGGTTTGGCCTCAAGTCCCCGCTATCAAGTTCCGTGCTTCTAAAGTGACATCAGTGAAGAGCGCTGTCCACATGGCTCTCTGTTTTTAAAAGAGGTAAATACAATACATCAGCGCCACGCTGACAGACCTGTGTTGTCTGCCCTCATGCTTGTATCATCTGCAAAACATTGTGCATTACCCATAAAATAACAAGGACCAGTGCACCCCCTGGAAGAAAAACTATCTTTATTACGAGATCAATATAACACAACGAGGAACGAAGGAGCTAGATCACCATCAGCCATGAAACTTCACTACTGCAATAAAAGAAGAAATTATGACACACTTCTTCAAGGAACAGCTCATCAATCCTAGACAATGACTGGGGGTCGAATTCCTCTGTCCTGTAGGTATCACCAGAGCTTCTCATTTTCATCCTACCTCACTACAGTGCAAGATCCTGCATGGGAGCTTATGTGCACTCCTTTTGAAAAATACAGCTCCTCAGTGGGGTTTGCCGTATGAAAAAAAGTATTAAACGAGGGGAGAAAGGCCCTCACCAACACACACATAAGGAGGGAGAGGATGGGCCATGCTTTCCCCTCAAGTGCAAAAAATGAATGCTGCAGGAAATGGAAAAGGAAAAACATTTCCATTAAGTCAGCAGAGGAAGGATACATCTCCTCCAATCACAATAATGTGGTACCAAAATGGTCATGCGCAAGACAGACACAAGAATATAGAGGAAAGCCATGAATAGCCTATTACCATCTATTATGGCACTTGTGAAGGTAATCTGCAACTTACTGCTAATTAGACACAATCAAAAACTCGGCTGCAATCTTTCATTGAATTACATCATCAGGGGAAGAAGTTATTAGGTACAGGACTAAAACTGGGGTCCGGGAGTGTGGTTTGCCCGTTCAAGATGGTGGAAGCACACTAAGCGCGCTCTCAGTCATCCCCAACATCCTCACCAATCTGGTTCACTATATGCTGCCTATCCACCGAAGAGTTCGTGAGATGCCCCCGGAGCTGCAAAAGAGGCAATTGTGCAGCATTGGCTCACACATGATGCTCCTGTTGAGCCGTGGACAGCTGGTGGAGCTTGGTGACGCCTGCCTCATGGCCTCGTGGCTCGCTCGCCTGGAAAGGAGACGCAGCAGTGGGGAGTCTGTGCCAGAAGAGATGACCATCCTCCTGTTTTGACTGGTGACCTAGGTGGGCATTGGCAAGTGGCTTCAGGAAGAGGGAATGGCAGACTGCCACTGAGAGCCGTATGGAGGCCATGAAGCATCCTTGCCATCGAAAAGGTCTACCCCAGTTTGAGGACAGCCCTAATTCTCCCTGCTTTGGGATGGAGGCAAGAGTAGTTGGGGGATAAGACAGATAGCCGGACGGGGTGGCCCTAATTAGATAATTAGGCGGCGCTGGTGAGGCAACATAGCACCTTCCAGTGTTCTAGTCCAATGAGCAGGACCACCTGAGATCTTGTCCTGGTATTGGGGCTGCTGTTGTGGAGCTGCTGATCTTCTCCGCTATGGATCTGCTGTGAATCCATCCACCTTACCTGCCTGAGGAGAACAGACTGGTGAAGCCTCACAGAGACTAGCGGCTTGAAGTAATGAGGGATCACTAAAACCCACAGGGCTCCAATGTAGTAGGGCTGGTGCCTATCAGGGAGTCCTAACTGGCAAATCCCTACTCTCTTGACCCAGGACCAATCCACTAGGATGCCTCAGGGCCCCCAGACCTTCTGACAACGACCTGCTGGCCGCTCTCACCTGCTTGTGCTGCCTTTTCTTTGAAGGGTAAGCCGGTCGAGCAGGAACTGCATCCGTTGCAACTCTAGGGCTCCTTCTTCACGACTGTATCACACGTGCCATATCCGCCAAGGGGAAGAACAAAGAACCGGCGATGCACCCCCAAACCAAAATGGACAGATTCACCACCAATCCAATGCGACTGTGGGACCACTAGGTCCAAAGGTCACCAGAGTCCACTGACCTAGCAGACATAATGCAATCCATTCAAGACTCTTGAGTGGCAGTCAAAGCCAAGATCGGCGAGGTTAGTGTAAACGTATTGCGCCCCCACCAAGTTCTCCGAAATATGGCCCACAGAGTTACAGAAGTGGAGAAACGAGTATCCACTGTGGAAGACTATGTAACATTCCTCAAGACCAAAGTAGCAGTGCTACTGTCTGGTACTGCTGCACTAGAACGTGTTGAGTAATGCCGAAAACAGATCGAGGAGCAATAATCTGAGTTTTGTTGACTTCCCAGAGGGGTCGGAAACTTCATGCGACTTTCCTGTGAGACAGGCTTCACTTGTGGTTACTGAAACACACCATCTCACCCTGGTTCATGATTGAGAAGGCACACAGATCTCTGGCCAAAGGCTCCTCGCCAGGCGCATGCCCGTGTCCATTGATTGCCAGGATCCTTAATTATCAGGAGAGGGATTCTATCCTTTGTGAGGCCTGCACAGCTGGAACACTGACATTCCAAAACCTCTTGGATTACAATATTCTCAGACTACTCCCAGGAAACGCAAAAGCAACAAAGATCATTTGACTAGGTTAAACAAAAACTCAGGGCTCTTAACTTTAAATACATGCTTATTATCCTGGAGAAAGTCTAGGTAATTTAAGAGGGCCGCTCTCACTTCTTTTACCCTCTGCTCTCACTTCTTTGACCCTCTGGAGACAGCATGGACATGGGTAACTCACAAACAATACTTAAGATGCCCCGGAATGGACCCCAGGGACCACCACGAGAACCTAAACTCTAAGATCGGGTAACTAATCAACCCACATCTCATGGGCTAAATGTGAATGTCGGTATATGACGGAGATGTGGCAGTGGCAGATCTCCAACTGTACTATGCCCCGTATAGAGAGCTGAATTGGCCTTATTATAGTTAGATAAGTTTATGGAGTTGCTTTACGGGATCCAATCACCAAACGCTGCCCCAAGATAATCCGCATCGTTTTTCAGACCTGTGAGGTGGCTCTGAGATGGCATGGTATACTCACTCAACAGACCCGCTGTGGCAGGGTCACCATCTCTGGCACACATTCAGCCTTGAAGGCTTCCAAGTATGGGACAAGATAGGTATCACAACACTACATGACGTCTGGGCAGGGAACATTAAGTCTTTCCAAGATCTTCAAACACACTTTGCCCTCTCTAAAGACCCAATTAAATACACATCTCCAAATCAGACAAGCTCTTAACATGTACAAACACCACCTTGAGGCATTCTCCCCAAATACAACCTGCTGGAAGCTCTTGTGCACTGGTTTTGCTAACACTATTTCCATATTCAGTTCTACTCCAAAGAAAGTTTTCATTATCTCTGGGATTGGTGATGATTGTTCAGGTTCACGGTGAATTCTAGCGCATACATTTAGGTCTACCACGTTTTAAATACTCACTCGACACATCCAATTGTATAGGTAAGGGTATACGTGAATGGCTCTGCCTCTTAGGCACACTGCTGTTTTCAGCAGGCAGTTTGTAAAACCTTTTGGAGTTGAATTTGTTTCAAATAATAGCACTTTGAACTGGTAGTGAACCCCTAGCATTGGAAGTCTGAGATAGTTTAGGTGAGCTGGATGCGTCAGTAAGTGGAAGTACATGTCTTTCAGGTCCCTAATCGCTAGAAAGTTGTTTTTCTCCAATAGTGACTGATGGAGCAAATATGAGTAGCCCTGTTAGAGGCACGTCAGTGATATTAGATCGTACCTTAGGTTTGAAACCTGAAATTCATAACCATCTGAGTGTAAGGACAATTTTAAATAGTCAGTTGCTACAGTGTTTACCTATTCTAGAACTGTCTTTGCTCACTTTTTGTATTCTTCAGGAAGATGCTGTAGGTATTTCTTCCCACTCTTGATAGGCACATGTGTTTAAGACCACATTAGAAATGGCTGTGCACCATTGTATGGATACTGATATTCCAATTTTCTCCCTACTGCTTCGAGCTTCTTGCTGTCCTCATCAGGAGTTTGTCCTGATGCCAAGGTATTAGACCTCTTGCTAGCATAACACCTTGCTTTGTTTGGCATCAAACATAAACAAATAACATATATGTTATATAGGGCTCAGGGTTACTAATACAAAATGAAGAATCCTCCTTAGCTTTCTGAAGACCCTAATAATGTCATAATACATTGTCAAATCAGCTCGATTTCACGGATACTATTGTACCTCGTCTTGCCATGTTAGATCCTCATCTTTATGAAAGTGAGGATCATCTTCCTCTACATTACTTAGAAAATTCATACTCTCCTAACTATCTTGGTTCTCTGTGTTTTTGTCATGATTCAAAACAAATACCTGTTTCATTAATTAAAATAGCTAACTTGGCTTCAAAAGATGTTTTCTTCTTGTTAGTGTCAAAATACTTTGGAAATCTTTCTGCTTTGACATCAACCCCTTTGTTGGCTCAACAGGCTACAATGGTTTTTCAGGCTCAACAACCTTCTCAATTTTTTCATTTGAAGTGTTCAACTCTATAGTCAGTTTTGAATCCCAATTCTTCTTTGAAGTCAGTTTGATATGCTTCTCCTTGCTGGTGTGGAGTGGTTTTGACTTGGATGCAGCTTTGCTTCATGTTTTAATGGCTGTTCGAGAAGGGAGTGTTTCAGCACCAAGAGCTTTTACTTCAGTTTTGATGATGTATTTGTAGCTCTGATGGGAGATCTCTCTGCGTCCTTGAGGACCTGTATGTAGTTTTCACTTGAAGTGTGTCAAGGATTACTGTATTCTATGTGCCAATCCTTTCCACATCAGAGTCACAACCTTGCTTTCCATGTGCCTATTCTGCTGCATCTAAATCCTCATCTTCCAAAAACCCCTTTTCAGCCATAGATGGTTCATATTTTTATGCATCGGAAGCAGTTTCGTTTGATATTTTAATTTTGCCCAATGTCCTAAACTTCTGCTTCTCCCTATTCTTTAGAGTCTTTGGTTTAAAAGACATGCAAGCATTACTACTCCTCAGTTTGTCATCTCTAGGTAGACAAAGCATACACACTGGATGCTGGTCATTCAAAGCACAGCTTTCTGAGGCATGAAGTAGTGATGCAGACTGATCTTGAGCTTTCTCCCTTATTTTGACAAATTTAAATACAAAGTCTCTTAACTCAGGATGTGAACAGGGCATGCAGATTCTCCTTCACCGCCTTTCATGTTGTTACCACTGTGAAATATGAAATTCCATGACTGTAAAATCAAAGATCCCTGTTCCTTATTCAACTGTTATGGCATACTCAGCATGCTTTCAGGTACAAGAGACACATATCCTGAATCTCGACCAGTGGTGATCAATGAATTTATGGAGTACTGCAATAACAGATTGATAGAATCTGGGAGGGCTTGGAGTCCACCCAAAAAGGAACTCATTTTAACATGGACAACTATCATCCACATGCCCAGACTATGACACTACAGATGACTGGTGGCAGATGAATCTAGTAATACTGCCAGGACAAGGCAAGCACACTGTGAGATAGCCCGTCACTGCTGTGGGCCCCTGCACTCCACATCATAATGTGGTTTTGTTACTCAGTGAAAGGAACCTTTGAGGTGGCCTGTCATTGTTGTGACCTCCAACATCCTTAAGGTGTGAGACAAAGGTGTGACCCAGCAGGCAGTATCCAAGGAGATGGTCTATGACTGCTGTGAGCCACTGCACCCTGTAAACATGAGGTTCTGTGTGATATTGCACGTGGCAATGCACTTGTTGTAAATGAATCTAGGACCCTAGTGTAAATGTTCCCGATTCATGCCCTTATATAGGTACAGATTATCCTATCCTTATATAGGCATATAAATCATTACCATATTTAGACTGAGCCTATGCAGTCCAAATATGGCATGGCTACTTCCACTATGTTCCAAGAATCAGCAACAATTTCTTAGAAAAACCCGCATTCAGCAGCTAGGGACATCCCCTTGCCTGAATACTAATTTATCTAGGAAATCATGGAGTTTTCGAAGAACTGAGTCTTCTATGACGTTATTAAGTCCAATCACACGTCAAACTCTGCACCTTCATAGTATAAATATGCCTAGATTTGCCCAAGCAGACACACGGTGGTTTGGAGCAGATCGACTAACTACTTGCCCAACGCCCTGCAGCTGCAAGTGCCGAAGGAAGCCGACCCTCCAGTTGACGCACTGAGAGACTCTGTCTTTTCTCCTGCCGAGAAAATCCAGCTCCAGTGTTTCCAGGCTACCCTTGCGGGTTACTGGGAAATCAAGTCCTGAGAGAGAGATACAAGACCTCCTTCATTCTAAACCAAGGTACGGAGCTGATTAGACCCTTAGAGAATTCTTGATTAGATTCTTGGCAGAAAATACTAAACTTAAACTACTCCTCACTTATTTCTTCCCTTGTGCTAGGCTTAGGTCAGGTACACCGGGGTAGGCGTATTTTAGAAGCACCAGTTGAGTACTTTTAGCCATCATTTTAACGCTGTATGTATTTTATCCGTTTTAAAGCAATTTATGGCTTAGAAACCATATCATGCTTTTACAGTACTACTTTATAATACTGTTCGTATTATATACTCTATACTTTCTTACCAGTATTACGATTGTAGCAGTACATTTGTTATGCTTGAGAAAGAAGACTGTTCAATAAACACTTTTTATTGAAAACACCCATCTCTCTATTTTCTCAGCACCTCTGGTGAAACGAAGCATGCACGAATGAATGAGTAAAATAGCTATCTATTGTTTCCGCGACTCTAGAGATTGATTTCTTATTCTTGGGAAACAAAGTTGTCATGTTTATGCGGTTGTCAGAAACTAATCCCTTCTTGTGAATTCGAGAAAGTTTCTAGTGACCTCTGAGCTAGCTGGCACTCACAATTAAGTCTAATAGTTTTTTCGGTAGAGACCTAGTCGACCTCAGTCCTACGTGTAAACTACAGGATTTATTATTCCAATGCGCAGAGCCTATTGGGAATATAGGAACTACACTACACCTTGTGGTAGCCCATCACCCCATCAATCTTCTGCATCCCCACCTAAGGCGTTATCTAAAAGCTGACAAACCAGACGCATTGACTGCAAATAGCAGAAATCACCATTGCGCCTGCAACCCTACACTCGTCAGATGCAACTGCGACCCCCTGCACATCATAAGCTCAAACCACAATAGACTGCCAGACACCCAGCCTGCACTATATCACGAAAGGCCTGCACAATGAACTCAATCTGGAATCCCAGACACTTGTACGGGACTACAAAGAGTTAGATATCAAGCTGTGTGTTTGGCTTAATCTTAGGTTAAAATAGTGCATCCCTGTAACCATGATTTCTTGTTCCCATTCCAGCCCCTACTGGGTATATAACATGGGAGATCTGTATTTACTGGAAAAATTCCGGTAGGCTCTATGCTTTATACCTGCTTAAAAGTTATTGGAATTGATATGCATGCTATCTGGACTAGATATGCTACCTCTACATAAAACTACAAGAATAAGCCTTGACTTTCGCACCCCACTAGACCACAAATGTAAAGCCTTTGAATGATACTACTGACCTTTCAGTGAATTTTTAGTGTCTCATTTCTGCATTTCCTGGAACAGCAACATTACTTGTTACTAGAACTGCCTATCTGCCATTGTGTTGTGCAGCCTCTGGAGAAATTATTGGATAAAGATCAAACTGTTCTATCTGGACAACGTAGTCCAAGACTAGCATAGAGGAGGGCGGGTAAAAGTCTCGACCATCTGGGGGACTAGCCAGGGTGAAAACAGTTCCCCTCTTTTACCTCACCTTTCCCTTTGTTTGAGGCAGCAAGTAAGGAACTAGGATTGAGAGAACAACCCTTGAGCTGGTCCTGTCTTTGTTGCAATGGTTCGTCCTCATGAGTTCATGGTGTTAGGGTCTGCTATAGTAATCTCTATCACAATTGCATTTTATTCTGAGAATCATCGATGCTCCTGATGGCTTTTTGGGGATCTTCCAACAGAATATTTATTTGTGTATGTGTTTCAGTAACATTAGTTAATGCCTAGCACAATACATGGAGTATGATGATTGTTGCCAGACAAGAAAATGGCAGGATATTTATCACCTTGTAGTCTGCATTCAAATGCCTGTAAATCCGCTTGTATATTTTGAGTTTATTGTAGGGGTGTTGTTACTTGGTAGGTCAAAAAGTCATTATCCCTGGGGAATCTCAGTTAAGTACTGCTTGTCGGCTTTCATACAAGGTAGTTTAATCATTCTGTGACAGAGAAAGCGGGAAGACATGCGCACAGGTTTAGATTTCCAATATAACATTGAAGAATGTGCCAGTTAGACGTCCTGCAGCAGCAACATATCACCTCTGGTGCCTGGATACGGAAACATTTTTGTATCCGCCGCAGCCACCGAAAGCATGCTCTACTTTTGCAGCTATGGATGGACACTGAGAAAATTCTATCAGTGAAGCTGACAGTACCGTTAGAAAAAGCCACCACATGTAGCCACATTAAAGTAGAAGAAGCAGAAAAGTTGCTTCAGGGTAAGATATTTCCAGAAAATATGTGAGTCCTTGAAGCAAACACTACAGAAGCACAACCAGAGACAGTATGGTGCCTGATGGTGACAACCCCCTATGTTCAAACATTTGTCTTGAAGTGAAGATGATGGTACTACTGTCTGTGTTCTAAGCAAATACCCCCTCATTACAAGTATAGCAGAGTGGTATTCATGCATACAAGTTGTCTAGTCGTCAATGACCCAGGATTTCCGGTTCCAGAAAAACCAGACCCCGTTTTTCTATATGAATAGACCTGGGACAGTGGAATAACATGCAGATTTTCAACCTGGGAAGACCTTTGCCACTGTTACAGGAGGTAGGGAACCTTTTTCTACTTGATGTGGGACTGCTCAGAGATCCGAGAATATTGGTTGAAAATACATGGAGTTATTCAGTAGGCTAGCAGTAGGTCTTGGATCGGGGACACCCGTTTCGCTTTGCTAAGGATAATGGCAGACATGGTCGGAGAATGGTCATGAAGAAGATTTGCATTTACAGAAGTAGCACTAGCCAAGCGGGACACAATGAGATACTGGAATGCTCCTGCCACATCACCCATTGCAGACCGGTAAACGGCATGATGTGTGCAATGGCAGAAGAACAAGTATTAAAGCTAGGGGCTGCACCGTGAAACAAACCAAAATCTGAGAAATGTCACTCTGTACTTGGTGGGCCTAGCCTCACAAAAAGAGATTGGAGATGTATATGTTGACTTATCCATCCTTATGATTGTAATGTTGTTTCACTTTGTTCAATGGGAAAAAAAACAGCTAATACCCTGCGAGGGCAGTGGGACAGGAATGTGGGGCAGTTTCATTGGGTTAAGCAATGTTAAAAATCAATCAAGTGATTATATATATAAATGGGTACAAAGTGAGAATGTGGTTTTTTGACGGCTGGTACCGGTCGTGGAAGAGCCCTGACACATGAAAGTGGACCGAGCTGCAGTTACTTAACAAGCAGTGTGAAGGGCAGGAAGGTCGTGTTGCAAGGTGTCATTTGCAGCCCAGAGGAAGTGTGACATTTTCCAGACCCACTGGGGTTTTAATAATTTTCGAATTGGTACATTGTGAAATGGCAGCTCACTGGAGCAAGATTTACGGCACTACTAATACCAGCAGGCTCTGGGAGAGCCAACGCCCACTGAGGCAGGTGTTAAAGATTACAAATAGATGCCGGTGCCTCACACAGTGTTTGAATCTGAAGCCTCAGAGGAAATGCTAATGCAGCATGAAACGCGTCAGGCTTATTAATGAATTTGGACTTTGTTTTCTTCCACTGCGCTGTTTCCTTGCAAAATAAAACGAAGATTCCTTTACCTACCTGCATGATGGCTCTTCTAAATGGGTAAAAAGTGAGAATGTGGATATATATATATGTATGTATTTTTTTTACCCTGTATTTCGGGTCTGCTTAGTTATTGCCCATTGTGGGGACAATAACACTAATAATAACCAGATTTAGATGCTAGGATACCATCCATAAATGGATTTTCCAGGCTGCAGTAAGCCAGCATCCATATCTATTCAATAAATAATAATGGCCCACGGGAGGATGTGGAAGAACAGATAGACTTGTTGTGGTCATTGGGGGTTTAAGAGTAATGTGCAACTCTTGGTACAGCATATTTTCTTCCAAGAAGACTACCAGCAGTAAGACCGCAAGAAAAAAAAAGGAAACTTTAGAACTGTCATTAGGGTGCATTCTTTTAAGAGTTTTTCCTAAGGGAGCACCAGGCTGATGTCCCACATTTCAGGTGCTCTTGATGCTCATCACTGACAGTGCCTGTATGTAGACCCTGCATCAGGAAATTAGTGGATGCTTCCACACTTCACAAGGAATGCTAGAGCCATCTAAGAACTTGCATTGAGACCACATCTTCTTGTTATCGTTTGTGAAAGCTCTATGAGATGACACGCGTTGTGATCCTGCAAAAGCAGGCGGTCAGGTCCCATCTAGATGGGAACTAAACCCACCGCCACTCAGTTTCGACCTTCTTAGTTCTTGTCAGTGAGGTATAGCTTGGCTTGAGTTCAATGGCACAGAGAGAATGGAACACGTCTGGACATACCTGTTGCAGGACCAACACCCTTGCTTATCTTGATAAGATCACCATCTCTGGTGGTTCTCGACACACCAACAGCCATGACACCAAAGGACTAAAGAGTGTTTACAGAAACAAGGCAGCAGGCATTTCCACTTTATGCACACAGGATCTGCGTAAACATCCCCATATCAATCAGGACCAATACAGGAAAGTGTTGAAGACACTTAAGGAATGCTACCTCACAACGCATTAATCCAGATTCCCTATCCTGTTATTCGTTGACTTTATGCTCGTCTTTGGCCATGTACAGCACTCCACTGCCTTAGGGCTAGGTTTGCTAAAGAAATACAATATGCAAATAGACATGTTGCTCGTGGCCCTATACTGGTTGAGTTTCTGACTAATGACCACACAGTTGAATAAAGAAAGTATATTGTTAGCAAAAGAAATGCGAAATGTAATTTTAAAGCAATAAGCAAGAAAGAAAAGGGGATCAATACTTTGGGAGAAATATGTTCCTTGTAATGAGGTAGAGCACATTTAGAAATGCAGCTGCCATGAGCGGCTCACATATCAACAGAGTAACTGAAAACACCATTACCAAAGAACAAAGACGTATAGCCCAGCTTCTCCGTTTAGAAACTTCAGGACACAGTCGTGTATAGGATAATGTACGCAGCACTGTAGATCCTTTCTGTTCTGATGTGCTTTCTACAACAACAAAATCACATAGTTACATAGGAAATACTTTTCTGTTTTAGTACCTATTCCAACAAAGATACAACTCATCCTTGCTCAAAAAAATTCCACAATGAATAACAGGCACAACAAACATTATAAAATAAAATGTTAATCTGAAGTAACCATTCTTTAAAATGTATTTTATTGCAAGCTCTAATACACGATATAGTATATACATTTCTGACCAAGCAATATGCATCTAAAAATTATAATCTTCGCACATTGGTGGAAAAAACTGTCAAAAAAACTAAAAAATATCTTTATAGGAGACAGTTAAGGTTAACAGGTTTTCTTTCTTTCTGTTTGTGTTATCCATTACAGGTTATATGACTAAATATTAGACACATGCTACCTGAACGTGAAGGTAATTTGCTTGCAATAATAATCCTACATTTAAAACTAAATTAACCACTGCATTGAATTTTAATAGGACAGTTCGACTTTTTTCTATCAGGCAGTTTTACTTAGAATAGGCCGAGAAACTCTTTAGTTTTAATAAATCACATCAAAATAGGATCCTCATTAGCGCAAAGGAAAGGTCCAATCAGCTTTGAGTTACTGGATCCTTCCTGAGACATATTTTAAACGCACGAGGGTGAAACATACAACAACAAAAAACAGAATGGAAAGAAAAAAACACAAAGTATTTGACCACCAGCCTTGGCATTGAAGTGCACTTCTTTTTAGGCAGATGTGTACACGTAATCAGGTGAAATGCTCTCAGAGAACCGATGCCAAAAAGTCGGAGGTGGGCGTGGGTACACCGAGTCCCCCCAACTATTTTTAGGGGGGCGGGGGTGGTACTCTTCCCACTTAAACCCAAGGTCAAGGGACACGGAGTGGTGTTGGTGCTGTCATCATTTTCCCGCCACCGCATTTTCTTGCCTTTTCCAAAAGTGTATGCCATTACATACACTTGTAATGTAACATCAGAGTGTTTTCAACCCTCCAATCCATAGGCACAGTTCTCAGTAATAAATGGCATGAGAGCGCAGAGGCGGCTAATTGACCTGGGCACCATTCTAAACAGGGCGCGCACTTCATCACACAGAAGCTGACGAGCAATGGCTTGTTATAAAACTAGGAAGGTCTAGAAACGGTATTGTCATTTCAGGCATCAGAAAGAGATGGTCTGCTGGGCTTAGTGAAGAAAGCTTGAGGAGATTCTCCCAGCATAAAGTATCCTGCAGCTTGTCAGTTACTCTTCAGTGTGTCACTTCCACTTCTATTTCTTAGGTTAGAGCCTACCTGACAGCAAAGCTTTCTGGTTTGCTAACGACATCTTGGGGACATTCGGAAAGCTACCCTGAGAATCGATTCTGCCCGTTGCTTACCTTTGGCTTTGTGATTTGTAAATCACAATTGCTTGCTTTCTATTTGGTGACTATTTGTTTAGGCTGTTCAGCTTGAGGTCGTCCCTTCCGTTTCCCAAATCCAATTTACTGTATTCCTTCACCAGTGCTGGATTTCTGTAAACAGGCCTTTAAATCTTGTTCTAATCTTATCACTTTTGCTATGTACTCAAATGCAGACCTAAAATGTCAGTCTCTGTATTCCAGGAAGCTTGGTGTTTACTTTTCATTCTCAGACTGTAAAATTAGAGGATTAATGTGACAACACTGTATGTCTACCTATGACGAGGCGTTAAAGCGCTTTTTCAGTGAGTAGCATGCTACTCCGGAATCCAAAAAGGATTAGTAGTGAATTAGTTTAGTGAAATATGAAATTCATTTGAGTGGCGGATATGTTAGCCTGTTATTTGGATTGGAAAGGATAGTGGGGGATAGAAGAGGGAAGGGTTTGCATTTATACAACGGTTGTTACCCCTGATGAGATATTGAAGCGCTTTTCGGCGGGTAGCATGCTGCTCCGGAACCCAAACAGGATTAGTGGTGAATTTGTTTAGGGGAATATGAAATTACTTTGAGCGGTGGATATGTTAGTCTGTTATTTGGATTGAAAAGGATAGTGGAGGGACAAAAGAGGGAAGGATGTAGATTTTTTTTAAGTTCGTAGCAGTAGGAGGAGGTTTGGGGTGAGTAATGGGGAGGTGGAGGGAGAAGAGTCAGATGCAAGGGTTTAAAAAGGCTTGTTTGAGAGACTTGAATAGTAAAAGGTGTAAAGATGATGCAAGGAGGGGTAGAGGAGGGAAAAGTCTAGAAAGGGTTATTTTGGGGTTCATAGTAGAGGAATGGGGTTAGGGATGAGTGAGAGAGTGGAGGTAGAGGATATATTGAGAGAGGTATAGTATAGTGCATTGGAAAGAATAGTAGAATGAGGTTTGAGATGAGTCAGAGAGTTGAGGTAGAGGACATATTGAGCAAGGTATAGGGTGAGAAATATGGTAGTGCATTCGAGAGCGTTGTAGAATAAGCTATGAGATGAGTCACAGTGGATGTAGAAGATATATTGGGAGAGGTAGTGCATTGGAGATGCTGAATTAGAAGCAAAGTAATGGTCATTTCAATTGAAAATGTGTTGCCTGTAATGGCAGTATGCTACCACACTGTGCTTACTTCACTTTACTCCACTCTACTCTGCCCCCTCCACACCTCGTCACTGCACTATACTACGCATCACTCCATCTATGTCACTTCACTCTACACCTCTCTACATCAATGCACTCTACCCAACACTACACTACTATGCACCACTGCACTCTTTGCCACTCCACTTTACACCACCCCAATCTGCGTAACTGCGCTCTATGCAAATCTACTGTACAACACTCTAATCTCTGCACTCTATGCCACTCTGCTCATCGCCACTCTACTCTACCATGAACCACTCTAATCTGTAAAAAACGACTACGCCACTCCACTCCACTATATGCCACCGCACCACTGCACTCAATGCCAATGCACTCTACACCACTTTACTCAAAATCAATGAACTCCTCAACACTGTACTCTACAACCAGGGGTCTCCAACCTTTTCTGTAATAAGAGCTACTTATGTTCAACGAAAATCATCCTGAGCTACTGATGTTAGTGATGTGACAGTGAGCACCCCATCCAAGAATGTCAGCAATGATCACATCAGAGCATTAGGCAGGGTTACCTGCCATAAATTAAAATAGCATTATCATTTTTGAAAACATCTTCAAGGGTAATACAAAACATCCATAGCTACAACACACCCAACAATAAAATCATAATGAGTAACATCTCTCCAGCTCAAATAATATCTTTAAATTAATTTCTCCAATCATCATCTTACATGGTCTGAAAATATATACATTTTCATCTTGAATACATGCTTTTTAATTCTGGTATACAAATATTAATTCAAACAAGCAAAAGCTTCTAATTTAATAGTCTGAGCTGCACACACGAGAGCTACTCACAGGTAGCTGGATTGCTACTGGTAGCTCACAAGCTACTCAGAGATGCGTATGCCACTCTACTCTGCACCACTCTATGCCAATGCACTCTGTGCCACTCTACTATACACCACAGTACTCTATGCCAGTCTACTCTGCACACTGCACTCTCTGCCACTGAACTAAACGCCATTGCACTCTACTCTGAACCACTCTAAGCCAATGCACTCTCTTCTACACCACTACATTCTATGCTACTACACTCTACTCTGCAGCACTCTAAGCTAATGCACTGTACGCCACTCCACTTTACGGCACTCTATTCTGCATTACTCTGCTCTACGCCAATCTACTCTAAGCTCTAATCTGCTCTGCACCACTGCACTATATGGCACTGCACTCTACTCCGAAACATTCAACTCAAAGCCAACGCACTCCACCCACTCTATTCCATTGTACACCATTCCACTCTATACCACTGCACTCCACGCCACTGAAATCTACCCTGCGCCACTCCACTGCACTTAATGCATTCTACGCCAATCTACTCTACACCACTGCACTGCACGACACCATATTCTACAACACTCTACGCTATGTCACAGCACTCTACACATTACACTCTACGGCACTTTACTCCACACCACTGAACTCTACACCAATGCACTCAAGGCCACTACACACCCCGGCATTCTACTGTGCAACACTGCACTTTCCTCTACTTAACTGTACTCTGCACCACTCTACGCCACTACACTCTACCGTGCACCACTGCACTATGATACTGGACTCTATGCCAATCCACTCTATGCCTCTCTACTATGCACCACTCTACTCTATGCCACTCTACTATGCACTACTGCACTCTACATCACTCCAGTCTAGGCCACTCCACTCTAATCTGCACCCCTCAACTCTATGACACTTCACTCTAATCTGAAACAATCTACTCTACGCCACTGCACTCTATGCCACTTCATTCCACACTGCGCCACTACGCACCACTCTACGCCACTACATTCTACACCACACTACTCTAAACCACTGAACTGTATGCCAATTACTCTGCACCACTGCACTCTATGCCATTAGACTCTGCAACACTCTATGCCACTGCACTCTACACCACTGTATGCTACATCACTGCACTATTCTACTCTGCACCATTATACATTATGCCACTGCTCTCTGCGCCAACACACTTTATGCCGCAGCACCACTCAACTCTACACCACTCTACTGCACTCTACGCCAACGCAGTATGCCAATGCACTCTATGCCACTACACTCTGCATCCCTCCACGACACCTTAATCTATTCTGCACCACTGCACTCTACACCACTCCATACCTTTGCACTCTACCCTGCACTACTCCTCTACCCTGCACCACTTCACTCTACCCTGCACAACTCCCACGCTACGCCACTTCAGTCTACACTGAAACAATCTACTGTGCGCCACTACAACCTACACCACTGCAACCTACTCTGCACCACTCTACCCCACTCTAATCTACGCCAATGAACTATACTCCACTGCCCTCTACACCAATGTACTCTGCACCACTGTACCTTTTGCCACTTCACTCTAGGCCACTCTATAACACTCCGCTCTCCGATACTCCACAATACACCACTCTATGACGCTTTGCTCCACGCTATGCACTCCACTCCACTCTGCAACACTACTGCACTCTATGATGTGCTACGCAACTCCCTCTATGCCACTCCATACCACTTTACTCCAGTCTAGGCTACGACTCACTATTCAACACTATTACACTCTAATCCAAGCTACGCTTTTCCAACCCACTCCATGCCAATCTACTCTGCTCTAAGCCACTTTACTATACAACACTTTACTCCACTCTATGCAACACCCTCTATCCCACTCCACTCTACACAACTCCATAACACTCTATGCCGCTCCACTTTACAACAATCTACTCCTCTGACACTCTACTCCACTCAACTCTATGCCCTTACACTCTACAACACTCTACTCCACAACATTCCACTTAACTCCACACCATTGTCCTTTACCCCACTAACTTTCAGTCATGCTGGTGTACAACATACTAGGGCGGAGGAGTGATGTCCCACTGCTTTTCAGCAGTGGAAAAAAGGAAAATTAAAATGATAACACGCTATCATTTTATGTTTCGGTGCTGGAGCCACTATTAGGGCGGGGCTTGGCTGTCGTCACAGCCAGCAGGGGGAGGAGCAGTTCATGCACCTAAGTGCGCATGACTATTTGGCCGGCTGTTTTGGGCCAGCCAAACAGTCAGGCGCACTTAGCATGTTCTCCACCAGGCTGTATTGCACAGCCTGGGTGGAGAACATGCACAGGCTCCAAGTTGCTGTCTGAGCGCCGAACCACGATGTTCAGACCAATCACGAAGCTGCTGTCATGCTGGTAATTATTCCACCTTCTATTTTTGTTAGGACTTGTGCCCTGCTATTCTCCCTACTGCAGTCACCAAGGCCTTCTACAAATTAATATTACAGCTTCTGAGTACCTCGGCATTAATATCTAATTTCCATTGAAGAAGCAGGACTCCAGCCGAGCGTTCCATGATTAAACTCTGTAGGCTCTATACTGTTGTTTTATGGACATTGGACTGTTTTTGACTCTGTAAACAGTCTGAGGCAAAGAGGGGTGCCATCCTGGCCCCTGTACTTTTTTGTCTACAACTTTGAGGGATCTAATTTTTTTCGCCAATGGTAGAAGGCTATCCATTTGTACACAGACGTACTGGCATTGCTATATGTTACCCTTATGTGTTTGCAGAGAAAAATGAATGCACTTCAAAATGATTACTTTGAGACCGAGCTGGCAATGAATATCGATAAAACTAAGATTGTAGTATTTAGTTGAAAGAAAGTGGGGTCTTCCTGTTGGTTACAGGAAACAAAGCTTGGAGTAGTTGTTCCTTACTTGTATTTAGGGATGACGTTTTTGTAGTTTTTGATCTGCAGCCCAGCTATGAAGGACATCGAACCTAAAGTGCTAAGCTCTCTTGATTATATGTATGAACTTGTTTCCGACTACTGCCATGGAAAGCGCTTAAGGACAAAATCTCCCTTTAATGAAAATAAAGATACAAACTTCTGGATACTGATGGACGAACTGAATTTACAACCTGGGGGGAAAAATGCACAAGAGAGATTTGGGCCTCCTGGGTCGTTCGATCTTTCAAGTCATCAGTGCTGAGATACACCCTGTTGGCAGCAATCTGCTGGGATAAGGATTATACAATATATATTAGGTATTATATCCTCAGTAGTGATCCTACTGTCAGCATACTGACTCTAATAATGAAATGTTAGAAATGTTCCCTGATAAAGTTGTGTAGAGCAGTTGGTCCATTAGTTGAAAGCTTCCAGTTTTTATCGGGATTCTGTGCAGTTGCGAGGAAGGAGTTGGCTGTATGAGAAGGTCATAAAATAGTCCTCATGCAGATCTGCAGTATTTGGCAAGAAGGTTGGTCTCAACAACAGTCAATTATTTTGGGGGTATTGTTCTTTTAATTATTAGAAATAATTCCCTGAATGTAAAGTGAGTCAGAGGAAATCCTGAAATGGAGAACTGGGATGGAAAATTGTAATGACCTCAGGGTGGCGAGGGACGGGCTTTATTGGGCCGGTAAAGAGACAAAATGTCAAACCATTTAACAAGATTTGCATTTTTAGCATACCAACTGATTTTAGATGGTCTTATTGTTTAGAATAAGACATGAATTCCGCACAGTGTCTTCAAACTTTTATGTGTATTCTCGCAAGGATACACTAAATATATTGGGAGAAATTAAGAACCTTGGGGTGGATGTGGCGCTGGTTCACTCTTTATTGGCTATACAACAATACTCAACTATGTTTAATACTTTTATTTAATTTTAATTTCTGTTAATGCAGTTCACTGTATCTTCTACAATCCTGTGAATAATCATGGTCTTTTAAAAAACTACCTCTTTGTATTCCACCATCTATATAGCGCTTTCTATCTCTACGTGGCAGTACTTGTCTGCATGGGTAGCACACTATACTATGTACGATTTGTGGCTGGAAGTGTGATGTCTTTGTTTTGATCCTATGCAGAAGTGTTTCCATGTAGTACAAAATGTCCACCGAGGTGTGGTTATCGTGTTACAGGACGCAGCGCTTAGAAGTGTGATAGCTTTTTTTAGCAGCTCTGCAGGTCCCTTTATGGTATTTCTTATGATCATAGTCCACTTCGATTGTTACTTCACTAGGTTGTTCAATCTGATATGTTTCTGTTTAATTTTATAGTCTTGAGATATCATAAGTTTGAGGGAGACATGGGAGAGAAAGCTCCTGGGATAGACTTTGTTAATATCATTCCAAGTCCAATTGACATTGTGAGGTGTCAGGAAGCGGTCGTAGTGTGTAGCTTGTCAGGATCTGCATTGGTGGAGTAAATTAAGATCTTCGCCGGCCAGTGGCACGTAGAAGAGCTCTTCGGTCACTCCATGCCTGCTCATTTGGTGATGGGTGGATTAATGCCATGGACTGTTAGAAGACTGGGCTATAAACAGGACTCAAATAATTTCCATCTTATCTGAGAGCAAAACTGTCTAGCAGCATAAGCACATTATTATGCAGCCTCTATGAACAACACTCCACCACTTGTTACGGTATTAGTGTGATCCAGCAGGCTTATATATTGTATTCAATTTTAGTTGCATTTATACGGTAAGTTATTAAAGCGCTTAAGCTGGGTAGCACACTGCTCCAGAACCAAAGGTTAATTTTTTTTCTAGTGAATACTGCTGATTACTGGGATTGGCCTTGTGCTCTTAACAAATCCATTCCATACATTTACTCCAGTTTCTATGTGGTAGATTAAATTAATAGAATGTAGGCGTTAACTTTAGTAGGGAGGGGGTATGCCAATTCATGCATATGGTTGGCAGCAATAATAGATGTGCAACAGGGAATTAGTTATTGTTAGGTTGCAGGAGTATGAATTTTCAAAGGAGCGGTTGTGATCATTGCAGGGCTGACACTTAGCAGAAATGCAATAATAGGATTTAAAGCAGAAAGCTTGTGACTTAGAGTAAGCTGTGCTCAGAGAGAGGGGACGTGCAGAGGAAGGAAAGTAGGTAAAGGGTCATTTGAAAGAAAATTACAGACAATAACGCAAAGTTTTAAGGGAAGGTCAATTTTCCTGTGAATACCGAGGAAGCTTTTTTTGAGATTGCATCCAACAAGATGAGGCAAAAACTGTAAAAGGAAACATAATTTGCAAGTGAGACAGTGCTATATTAGGAATCTTTGATACGGTCTACAATTAGGCAAACAATGCATTTCCTCAAAGGCTGTCCCTAAACCGGTTCAGCAAAAACAGCTGATCTGCTTAAGGGCTGGAAGCATAAAGCAATGGCGGACAGCATCTACAAGGAAATATCCAGAGTTTTAGGCAGCGCTCAAAATGATGAGGGCAATGTGCAAGACTAAATGGAGTAAATACTGCAGAAATCGAAAAGGAGATTCTGCAAGTGGGTGGATGTTTTCTGAAGTCCACTTTTAAAAGTTTGGCTCAGAGTAGTAACACAAACAAAGTGGATTTCCCCTGGTTGTGGCATGGTACAAGATGGGAGTAGAAAAGCTTCCTGGACAGTAGAAGTGTATTTCCCCAAGACAATAAAGTGAAAAGGAAGTAGGACCATGTTTATCAATTCTGTTAACTTTTTTTAGCAAGGTGCTGCTCAATATTTTTTTAACGAACACTGCTGTTTGGTAGATTGCAGAGGTGAGGAGTGGGAATATACTTTCTGTCAATTCTAAGTGAGGAGGTTTTTAAGCCTGGTTTGCTATTGTCCTCACCAATTGCTGCTTCAGAAATGTTAATGGCAGTCAGAAAGAGAGACCTCTCACTTCATTGTGCCAATTTAGTTATGGCTGATCAATCCTGCTGCTGGAGACCCAACCGCTTCCTGAATCCAACGTTCCTTGCTGCCGAGGTTCAGGGGTTAAAAATCTACGTTAATGGGGCCGTGGCTTGGATGCAGAAGAAGATGGTGGCACGAGTGCTGAGCTCTGCTCCGGAGGAACACGATCTTCCTAATTTCGGCAGTGTTTTGGAACGCAACCACTTGGAAGAGGAGGTCCCGCAACAAGAATGCTACAAGGCACCACCTGATCCGAGTACAGCACCTAATCTTGGAGGATTCCGGCGGATTCTCAAACGGCCCGGAGCTGCGCTGGAGGTAGTGGATCCAGGGCTTCCTCACAATGCTCTAAGTGGCACCAAGAGTAAGCCCACTCACAATCTCTTCATAAGCAGCGCTCCCGACCCTGACTCTATTGCAGGAGCGGAGGCTCAGATTATGCCTTCTTCCTTCGCTTTATTTTCCACAGCAGTACATTTTTAACACAGTAACCAACCACATTGCCCATGAACAATAGGGAAAACAACAAAGTCTCAACAGGAGTCCTTCCTCGCTGTCCGCACTGCGGCCAGTCAGCATAGTCCCTTCACACTGTTTCCTCTTCCTTCGCTGCTCAGCAGCAAGATAAGTCGTTTTTAGGTCTCGCCCTGGAATTAGCATCCAAAGGATGCGTCCAGGGTTGGAGACGTATAGTTAGCTGTCTCGAGGGAAGGACGGACGAGAAGGTGCACGAGTTTGTCCAGGCTGGATTGGTGTGCGCGAACGCGCACGTTCCGTCCTGCGCCGCCCTCCCATACTCCCAGCCTAACGCGCATGCATGCATGCACACAGACAGACACAGACACACACACACACACACACACGCTCGCGCACTCGCACTTACACTTACACAGACACGCAGGCACCCAGACAGGCAACCCCCTCCTCCTCCTCCCCCACAGTCACACACGCATACACAGACTCCAAGACACACGCACGCTCACACACATACACAGGCCGCCGCCGCACGCGCGCCCACACATGCCCCCCTCCCGCCCTCGCAGGCCAGCCACAAAGCGAAGCCCCACTCACCGGCAGCAGGACTCTTCCTCCATTCTTCGGCACCGGGGCGCAGGGTAGGCTCCTGCCTGCTCCGGTGCTGCAACCAATCGCGGCTCTTCCGTGGGAGGCGGGGTAGGCTCCCGCCCTCCTACTTCCTGTTTCCGGTTGTCGCGCCGGCCTGCCTGACTTCCTGGTCGCAGGCCGGCAAAGTGACGGCGGTGATTTGCGTTATTTATATTTTTAGTTAGTTATGCATTTTTATATAGCGCGGACTTTACCCGAAGGCGCTATTTATTTATTTATGTATTTAAGCATTTTTATATAGGGCGGACTTTACCCGAAGGCGGTATTTATTTATTCATGTATTCATGTATTTGGGATATGGTGTGGCTGGTGACGTGGGTTTTTTCCCCGCGACCTCGTGTCACCGTACTTCGTTTTATTCAAGGAGTAATCATGTCTCTTCAGTCGGCCGGTATCGGAAGCGATTGTTTCAGAAGCTGGTATGCCCCTATAAAAGCGCAGCAGCTGGTATGTAATCTATTAGCAGGTGACGTGCATATCGCATGATTCTCCGCAGCTCAGCGTGCTCATACACACCCAGTTTTTAAAGCAGCTTCCGTGCTCATGTCTGTCCCATGCATTGTCCCGATAGTTTACATGCACTCACATACGCCCTGTGCATTGCACCAGTAACTTACATCTCACCACTCGCTTTATTTTCACATTAGCGTGTATTCAGCTTGTACACGTGTACTGTATCAGAAGTTTTACGTACACATCTTCCAGGTGCTGTTTGCACATCTGCAGCATTCTCCAAGTAGCTAATGCGCAAACATATTTCCCCAGCAGTTTATGTGCAATCATCCGTTCCCAGTGTTCAGTTATGTCTGCACAGTCTACTGTACCAGCGCATGTACACGTTTGTCGAATACACTCTTCCGGTGAGTGATATGCACACATTCATCTTCCAAAACACTGCCGGCAAAACATAGGATTCTGAATTTGTTCAGCAAAGTAGGAAACATAGACTCATCTGCCCGCCACTTCCCCTGGCAGCTGATGCAGACACCGGTCACCGGCATTATTTTGGCAGGTGGTGAGCGCCCGTGTGTACACTCGATTGGTAGACAGCTAGCCCACTTCCTTACTTAGCAACTGACTCGTGTATACTTCGCATGCATTCTACAAACAGCTGGTACCAACATTTCCCTTTCTCAGTCAGTGCTCACATCCGCATGCTGCTTTCTCGCAACAAGAGTTGATGTATACAAATATATCAAATGCATCCGCTTAGCAGCTGATGTCGGCATATTTCGCAATTGCATTACATCAGCAGCTGAAGCACATCTGTCGGACGCTATCTTTCACACTATATGGGCACATCTGTCCGTACATTATTCTGATTGCTGGTGACCACGAACAGGTCACCTTTACTTCCTCACAGATGGTGTGAAAACCCTCAGAAACTGATGGACAAACAAGGAACCCTCTGCACTGACAGCTAATACGCATTCTACAGCCATCTATTGCATATCTGTGGCGGATTCCGGTATCGATCGCCACCATTCTGCCGGCCTGTAAAGAAGCGATTGTTTCAGAAGCTGGTATGCCCCTATAAAAGTGCAGCAGCTGGTATGTAATCTATTAGCAGGTGACGTGCATATCGCATTATTCTCCGCAGCTCAGCGTGCTCATACACACCCAGTTTTTAAAGCAGCTTCCGTGATCATGTCTGTCCCATGCATTGTCCCGATAGTTTACATGCACTCACATACGCCCTGTGCATTGCACCAGTAACTTACATCTCACCACTCGCTTTACTTTCACATTAGCGTGTATTCAGCTTGTTCTCTACGTCATACCAGAAGATGATGTGGGCAGATCTATACCATGCATCCTTGCAGCAGCTACTCATGGTCCAATCACGGGTGTACCTCGACTCCTAACCGGCAGCCCATTCCATCACAGACCCATCCCAACTGCTCGACATCGTCACTCTTCCTCTCACTCAACTTCTCCCATAATTCTAGCCCCTCGTTGGACACACCCAATCAGCCCTTTATTAGGTATCGCTGGCAATGCATCCGCAAGGATGCATTTGTCCAGCTGGAGACCAATAGTTATCTGTTACGGGGGAAGGAGGACAAGAGGGTGCACGAGCTTTTTCAGGCTGGATTCGTGTGCGCGAACACGCACGTTCCGTCCTGCGCCGCCCTCCCATACTCCCAGCCTAACGCGCATGCATGCATGCACACAGACAGACACACACACACACACACACACACACACGCGCGTGCACTCGCACTTACACTTACACAGACACGCAGGCACCCAGACAGGCAACCCCCTCCTCCTCCTCCCCCACAGTTACACACGCATACACACAGACTCCAAGACACACGCACACACGCACGCTCACACACATACACAGCCCGGAAGTATTTTATTCACAGTAGCTCATTTCCCCATCCCATTATAATACTTATCACGGCTCAAAAACACAGCTTTAATGATATCACATTCTCTGAGAACTTTTTGGGGATTGCGCCTTAAGCACTATTTTATAGCCTTGCTGCTTTCACATGCATCCTTTCTGCTGCAGATTGCCCTCACAACTTCTATTGTGAACAACAGAATCTGCACTTACTCTTCCAAGTCACATTACTTGAATGATTTAAGGCAATACATTCAGGTTACATTATAATTTGTAGGTGTTGGTTTCAAATGCTCTTTCTGGCAGCATCTTCCAGTTCTAGGTTAGTAAATATGATTTGAAACGCTGCAGAGGGTCTTGTTCAACCATTATGTATTTAACAATTTTATTCAGTTTCAAAAGCTGCTTTTTACAATAGTTCGATTTCACTTTTCATTAAAAACAATCTTACTGCGGCTAATACAGATCATGCGTACTCTGCATAATTTTAAGAGGTGTGCCAGCGTAAAGTACTCGAACAACAATGACGTCTGTCTTATAAATGTCACAAAAAAATGTTAATATTTCACTTCTGTTCTTGGAGTTTCGTGAAAATACAACACATATTGCATTACAAATGCTAGAGGTGTCACATTTGTGAAAGTTAAAACTATTGGCATTGTAAATGACAAAGCTATTACTTTAGCTATTTTCACAACCAACACATAAATAAAAAAAAATTAATTTACAATACCAATGGCTCAAACTTTCCTAATGCGAGACCTATTGCATTGCAAATGCTTGTTTATTCTTCTCATGGTTTGGGGGGTTGTAAATGGATGTATTTGGTGGCGTTTTTGTAGCACTTTAAAAGTTTACTGTTTTACAGATTCCCTGTGGGTCACGGGACGCTTAGAGCGTACCTTACACGACTGGTTTCCCCTTGAGGTGCGTTGTGGTCCTCCCACCACCGGGGGGGGGGGGGGGGGGGGGGGGCAGGGCGAGGGGGCGTAGTGCACTCTCTATGGGCAGCGCGAGACAGGCGCGGGATTAGGGTCCTGACGAGCGCTGCACCTGTGAGAGTTTGGCTTGCCTCCTTCCACCTGGTTTTATGCCCGTTTTTGGGTCTGTATTGCCCTGTTCTGTGTGAAAGTCCTTCTGTGGGTCAGTATTGAGAGAGTTTGAACACCCTGCGAGATTGTACTTGCACCGAGTGAAGTTGTGCCTGTGGAACACTGTCCCGGGTGGTTGCCCTGTGATGAAATGGGCTGGTGTGTCCCTTGGGCTCTGCCCATCAATTGTGTGCCCTCGGCCACCCATACATGTCTGGGCTCCCTCCCAACTGCTAAAAGTTGTGCCTTAAGTAGTGTTTTCAGCACCAAGTTGCCTGTTGCTCCAGTGTGTTCCTGCAGCGGTATACTTGCCCAGCCATGCAGTCAGAGCAGGATCAGTACCAGGAGGAGGATCCCTTATTTTACCTCCCCTGGGATGATGACTTATCAGGGGGTGGATAACTCCATCTACAGGGCAGTAATCAAGCCATGGAGCCTTTGGCTATCTGCGCTGACAGGCGCTGCTTTAAAGTCCCCCCAGGTGCCTCAACCTACTCCTCCCCGTCCACCCCCTGCCAAGAAGCTGTGCTCCCAAGGGGTTGATATAGATGTGTTTGCATGTCTTAAACAGGGTTTCTTGGCGCAGGTGTCCCCACAGACAGACCCTGTGCCCCCAGTGGACTGCTCCCCAACGCCTCTGTGTACCGCTTCCCCAGACTCCTTTGACTGTGGCGATCCCCCCAGTGATACGGATGAGGAAGCGGGTCCTCTCGAGCTTGGCTCCCGACCGCCACTCCTGCCCGAGGGGTGGGCCTCTGACATGCTGGACCCAGATGACATTGTCCACCCTAGGTCGACAGACTGGGTTCAGGGGACAAAGTAGCCCAGTACGTGGCAAGCCGTCTGCGCAAGCCGATGGAAAAGGACGCTCGCAACCGCTTTCAGGCGGAGTGCTCCCGCCCCAGTTTGGAGGGGAAGGTTGCCCGGACGCCCGAAATAGACCCCAAGATGGCAACATTCCTGGCGAAGTTTGTAAGGGACCCTAAAAAGGGTATTAATCGCTCCTGGCGCTCATGTCAGGACAAGCTGCTGGATGCTGTTGGGCCTGTCACCAAAATCCTTGACATGGCCGAAGAGGCCAAGGTCTCTGGTGCCCTGATCTCCCCAGAAGTGCTCTTGGGCTGGGCGCAGCGCGCAATTGTGTTTCTAGGGAACGCCAATTACGCACATTCCACAGAGAGACAGCGGTCTGTCCTGATTAAGGTGGACCCAAAGTTGGGTGACCTGGCTTCTTCAGAGGCTGGTGCTAAGGCCCAAGGGGGCTTATTTGGCGACCCGTTCTTCAAAGAGCTGGACAAGTTTATGGCGATTTTCACCTCACTGAACAGAGCCCAGTCGAACATAAGGAAGGTCTTTACTCCCCTGGTTTTCCAAAGGGCGGGTCGTGGCAGAGGCCACTCGACCAGCCGGTTCTCCAACCCTGACAGGCGGCAAGGCTTCGGGCTTGGGTAATACCAGGACGATGCCCGCTTCAACACGTTCTATCCCAACAGAGTACAGAAGTTCTGTGGCCGTGGAGGCCAACGAGGCAGCAAAAGAACGCTGGAAAAGGTGAGTGTTCTACCCTCAGCGAGCCTGCAGGTGAGGGGGGGTTCTTGGCGCTGTTTTTTCCGGCTTGGGTTTCTCTCAAGAGCGTCGCTTAGGTGCTACAGACGGTCCAGGGCTTCCAGTTGGAGTTTCATGGCCGTCCACGTCAGCTAAGCCGCCCCGTCCCATCTCCTTTTCTCAGCTGAACACAGAGCTGATACGTGAAGAGGTCTCCGCCCTCCTCAAAAAAGGGGCAATTTGCTACGCGGAAGAGCATCCGGGTGGCTTCCTAAGCAACATTTTCTTAGTCAAAAAGGTTGACGGGGCCGGAAGCCAGTCATCAACTTGACATGTTTCAACTTCAAAATGGAGGGTATCCACCTCCTCAGGGATGTGCTGAGACCTCTCAACTGGATGGTCCGGCTCGACCTGAAAGACACGTACCCGACGGTCCCTATCTTTCCCCCTCATTGGCGTTTTCTGCAATTCAGGTGAGAAGGACAGGTTTTCGAGTTCGCCACGCTCCCTTTCAGATTATCCTCCGCTCCGTGGTGCTTCACAAAGGTCCTAAGACCAGCGGTGGAGTTCCTGCGCACGCAGGGTGTTCGAATCATAGTTTATTTGGATGAGATGCTCTTTCTGAATCAGTGTCCCAGAAGGCTGTCCAGCCAGTTGAAAACAGCTGTCCTGCAGGGACTGGGGTTTGTCATAAACGAGAAAAAGTCCCTTTTGGTTCCAATCCAGTGTGCAACCTTTTTAGGTTTCAATGTAGACTCTGTCTCATCAACTCTTGAGTCTTCCCGCCAGGAAGATGGCGAAGATCAGGCACTAACTGCGCCAGACCCTAGCGAAGGAGCAGATTTCCTTGCACCAGCAGGCACGGCTGGTAAGTCTTCTCTCCTCCTCAATACAAGCCATATTTCCCGGGCCCTTACATTACCGAGACATGCAACACCTGAAAGCGCATCTGATGTACTCTCAGTCTGCACCCCTAACGGATGACGAGATGGAATGGTGGCTCACCCACATGGAGGCGCGAAATGGTCGAGCGATATCCGGTTCCGCTCTGTATATCGCAATCGAGCCCGATGCCAGCCATTCTGGCTGGGGGGCCGGGTGCGGAGAGTTCTCCACAGGTACAGCCTGGTCCACTCACGAACAGTTATTGCGCATCAACTGCCTGGAACTGCTGGTAGAGTTGTTTGCGGTGCTATGCTGGACAAAGAACAGAATCCAATCGTGCATCTGCTCAGTATGGACAACATCTCTGCAGTCCGGTACATCAACCACCTAGGTGCCACCTAGGTGGCACCAGGTCCAGAATGTTGGCAAACCTAGCCAAGGACTTTTGGCACTTCTGCCTAGACAACCACATTTCGGTTATGGAGGAATACCTTCCTGGTCAGGAGAATGAAGTGGCTGATTGGCACTCTCGTCATCTCCTGGATGCCAGCGTGTGTAAGCTGGACCCTCAAGTCTTCCCCCAGTTGTCGGAGAAATGGGGCCCCTTCTTGGTCGATCTTTTTGCGTCACAGCGGTATCATCAGTTACCGAGGTACTTCAGTTGGTGGCCAGATCCTCAGGCAGAGGCAACAGATACGTTACTCCAGGACTGGCAGCAGGAGCAGGGCTATGCCTTTCCTCCGTTTCCCATGATCACTGGAGTGCCTGCACTAATCCGCTGCCAGCAGGCCGAGGTGGTGTTGATCACACCCATGTGGAGGTCTCAAGTCTGGTTTCTGGTTTTACTGGTACTTTCTTGGGATTCTCCAATCCGACTCCCCACTTTCCTCACATTCTCCTCAATCCCGATCTCGTTCCCCCATTGGCTGGTAGTGGAGGGAACGTTGAGGATGATGGCCTGGCGGATCTCCGCCATTGCTGGTCGCTACACAGGCCTTTCGGGAAAGGCTGAGAGCTTGCTTGCCAAGGCATGGGCAGACAGAACGACCAATAGATACCGGTCAGCTTGGCATAGATGGCCTCATTGGTGTGTGCAACAGAGTGTCGATCCAGTGGGGGCGGATGTAGTCCATATGCTAACTTCCTACCGATTTCAGCCAGTCTCACATTATGGTGCAGGGCTCACCGGTGAGTGAACATACTTTGGTTTTCCGGCTTCTCAGAGAGATTCGCCTCGGTATTCTGTCCTTTGGCACGTGAACTGGGTGTTGAATCTTTTTCTTTCCTGGAAACCGAATAGGTTTCTGTCCTGTAAGGAAGTGCCAGCCAAATTGGCAATGCTGTTATGCCTGGTCTCGTGCATGCGCATCTCAGACGTGAGAGCTTTGGACATTTCAGCCAGAGTTTTTTCCCCAGAGGGGGTATCATTCACGGTAAGTAGAAGGACCAAGAGAAATACCAGGGTCATCTCCAATCCAGCTTTTCCAGACTCCCCTAAACTGTGTGGGGTGCAGTGCCTCCATGCTAACGAAGAATTGACTGAGGAAACTTGCCCTCCGGGTGAGAAGCAGCTGCTCATTGCGCTACAAAAACCGTACAGAGCAGTCTCGTCCCCGACCTTCACCAGATGGGAGCATTGGGTGATGCAGGAGGCAGGGATTGATACGAAGCAGTTTGGTGCCCACTCAGCGAGAGGGGCGATGGCCTTTAAGGCTTTATCCCTAGGAGCGCGTTTGTAAGATCTGATGCGCACGGCCGATTGGTCCTCTGACTCCACCTTTAAGAGGTTTTATTTCAAAGTAATGCTGGAGGTGGCAAGGCTGGTAGTCGACAAGCTTTGAACTGGCATTATCTGAGCCTCCGGTCCTGACATAGAATGAAAATTTGCCTAGCTGTAGTGCTGGTAAGTTTCAATTCTATTAAGGACACGGAGGTGAAGATTATCCCGCCCAATGACCTCTGAAGATGTGGACCTTTTCCCCTGCCGGTGTAAGTAAACCCTTCATGGGCTTTTAGAACGGTGGTAATTAGTTAATGACTTTGCTCATGTGCAGTTGTTTTATTGTTCTACTATTCAATTGGTTTCGACTTAGTCCTCTGAGACTACCTATTTTGCAGGAAATGATGGTTCCAAACGTGAAATCAGACAGGGAATCGTTCGCGCGAAGGAAGAGGAAACAGCGTAAAGGGAATATGCTGACCGGCCCGGAGTGCGGAAAGCGAGGAAGGACTCCTGTTGAGACTTTGTTGTTTTCCCTATTGTTTATGGGAAATGTAGTTGGTTACTGCGTTAAAAATTTGTGCTGCTGTGGAAAATAAAGCGATGGAAGAAGGCATAATCCTCGCCTCCGTGTCCTTAATATAATTGAAACTTACCAGCACTACAGCCAGGCAAATTTTCATTACTACAATATTTCACCTTTAATGAATTTAATGGAGCTCACCGCAGGCCTGCTGGCTTGGATGCCTGACTTAAAATGGCGGCGGCTTGACAACTCGCGCCTATATTTCTTTCAACTCTCGAATTGGCACCAAGAATAAGCACACTTGCAATCTCTTCATAAGCAGCGCTCCCGACCCTGATTACTGCAATAATTCACCTTAATGAATTTAGTGAGCTTACGCCTGCCAGCTCGGTTGCCTGAACTTAAAACGGAGGCGGCTTAACAACGCCCGACCGTATTTCTCTCAAATCAACGCGCTACAAAGCATTATTAATGAGCTAAACCACATCAATATACACTATGGACAAAATGCAGTGCAAATCTGACTATATTGGTAATTTTTTAATGGATTACAAGCAATGATCATCGAGTAGCTCAGCTTGGTTGCCTGACCTTAAGATGGCGGCTGTTTAAGCACTTATAATCAATTTGAATATCTAGGTGATCATCATCTGATGATTATTGAAAACAAATCCCAAAAGTTGCATCACAGGTCATACGGAAGGCATGCATTAGGCCTGATCTGACATACTGAGGGTGTACTAATGGTGTAATATCTGCTCTCTATCAACCAGCCCCTCTCAATGATCTGTTCTCAAAATGGTAGAAGGCTAACTGTTCTGGGCTAAAACAACTCATCACACCACTCTCCTGTCTCGCTACTCCATGGTTTCTGACTAGGTTGGTCTGCACTAGTGGCCACAAATGTGAACAGAACCCTATTCCTGTTTCTCTGGCGGTACGCCAGATCAACTATCTGAATGCCTGTTCTTGATGCCTGACTCTAAAATGCTGCTCATACCAGATCTGATCTGAATAAGCAGTCTGCACTCAATACTGCTAACCAGGTCTCTACTCATGTACAGAAAATGCACAACCTGCCAAAAGTATAAATATATGACGAATCCCAAATGTATCTATAAATCAACGTTCTACGCATCGAAGCGAACAAGTGCCTGGGATCTGCTTCATTAGACTCATGGTTGCAAAATGGCCATCCAGTATTACTAGTCTACCAGATTTGAGCTGCATATGAAACTGCCAGTAAGACTACGTATCCAACTCGGCGTACCTAGTACCATT
Source organism: Lissotriton helveticus (assembly GCF_964261635.1). Taxonomy (NCBI): domain Eukaryota; kingdom Metazoa; phylum Chordata; class Amphibia; order Caudata; family Salamandridae; genus Lissotriton; species Lissotriton helveticus. The sequence continues at coordinate 1,936,481,612 of NC_136059.1, forward strand.
TTAGCTTCATCTAACAAAATGCAATCTCAGTGCTACCTTATTGTAATTCCAGTGTTTCCTCGATCATCTATAGTACCATCCTCAGTCGGCCACACCCCTAGCTTCTCCAGCTTCACAGCAGCAGTTAAATATGGCGGAAAAGGAAAACAAATAATCACTAAAAAGAGTACAACCGGACCATCCGCACCAAGACTTCCAGTAAAAGGAAAACAAAAAATTAACTCGAAAATGGAAATTATCTTAAAAAAAGCTTGCAGATGTTCACAACTTGGCTAAATCAACAAAAACAAACACCGACATTATGCAAAATGAAATAGCAGCCATTCGTCAAGACATGAAGGAGACAAACTCCAGCACTGCAGAGGCGGAAAGCAGGATCAGCCACCTGGAAGACAACGGAAATATAATGAAAAAGTCCATTCAAAATCTCAATAATGCGTCCCGCTCTTTTGCTAAAGATATATCAGAATTGGAAGACAGGAACAGGCGTGGCAACCTACTTATTTTTGGCATGCCAGAAGGTGAGGAAGAATCAGCCCACTCCGGCATTTCCTTTCTGGAGAAATGGTTCACCCAGGCTACCAACTTAAAATGTGACAAGGACCTGGAATTTGATAGGGCCCACAGAGTCCTAGCACGGTTGTTTCCAAACCATAAAGCACTGCGACCCATAGTATGCAAACCACTAAGATATCAACATGTAGATCTCATCCTGAACCACATGAGGAAGCACAACCACATACTATCGAAAGGAACAAAAATGTTCATCTCTCAGGACTATTCAAAGTTGACTGTTGAAACATGCAAAGATTTCTTAAACCTCCGTCCTAAAATGAAAACAGCTGGATTACAAGGGTCATTCATTGCTCCAACAAAATTCAGGATTATCTCAAAAGGCATCCCTCACGTGTTCACAGATCCAGCCTTGCTCAACAAGCTCTTAGATGAGAAAGGTGAAACACAAATGGATACTTCAGTTCCCAAGGACTCGGACCCTACTACTGTCCAGGAACGCTCTTGAATTTGAAGGTTACTCTTGAACCGGTCTCTAACAGAACGTATGCTCCCAGACAACATATAGGTCTATGTCTCTTCCTCCTCTTACCCCAACATATGTCTATCTCAAACTGGTAAGGTGTTGGCCGTCTATTAAGTAACAATATCTCCTTTTACCAACAATTGCTAACAATAACCAAGAGAATCGTGTATCAACAAATGGAATCTCAGCAATCGACAACATCAAATAAATCTGCATACGTTTGTTACAGATGGGCAGACAATTCCACCACACATGTTGCACGAGTTTTTATATCCCGCTCACACACTCATTACCCACACTACAAAATTTACCTGGGAACATATGCTCTCACACTTATAGCTACACATGGTCAAGGCATGCACCACACACATCCATTATGGGTCGATCTTACTTTTTCTAATAATCACTGTCTGCCTATAAAGAGGCTTTAAAAAGTCTCCACAATCTGTCCTTTGGCACTTACGCTCTCAAGAAGATCCGTTTTCATCTTGGCGCGAGAATAACTTAGCTATACATGCCCAGTGCACTTAGTCTTTACACACCTCACACATAGTACCTGGTCCTGCATGTATGATACTTACATACACAGGGTGCTCTATCACCAACAGTATCTCTCTATGCAAACTTGGACACAAAGTGTTATGTATGCTTCTAAAGTGGAACTTCAAATTTGTATCTCATATGCCACTTGCTCCTGCATAAGGGTGCTATAGAGTGGTAAAAGAATATTTAGGTTCCACCATCACTGACTCCTTAGAACACATTAAATGTTTTTGGACACATGTCCACAATTAGGTCTCTTCTAAGCAGTACTCAAACGCAACCCTGATATACATACTAAGCATATACATCTATTACACACCCGATGTCTGTAACAGTGCGTACCTCACACTCCTATACTCTTCATATTGTCAAATGCTACACAAATAAAATGGTTTGAATATACATACACACTTACATACACACATATGCATTGTTAAAGTTGATCTCATTCACAATGTTTGATCTTGTCTGTATTTGTGGGCGTCAGCTCCAAAACAATAAAGTTCTGTATTTGTGGCGCTCTGCTCCAAAACAATTACGTTCTTAGAATTTGTTCCTCCAGAGGAGCTATTCTCCTCTTCTTGCTACGCCTGTTGGCAAATGTGGGAGGTGGGGTTGATATGGGTTGGGTTCTCCTATTGTATTACTGTATCTTTTGTTTGCACCCTTGCTTATTGATTTACGTTCCTTTTGTCACATGTCACACACAAAGGGGAGTTTTACAACAAGACGTGGCTTTTGACAACATCTCCTCATGGAAGGGTGGTACTGGGCTGCAGAAAAACGATCTTGCATATCAAATGGCCGATTTAAACCAATGCATTAAGCGAATCTCATTAAACGTGAAAGGAATGAATCATCCAGTAAAGAGGAGAATGATAGTAGACTATATAAACAGACTAAAAGGTGACTTAATCCTTCTCCAAGAAACCAAGCTGGACAGCACACTAGGCCAGAACTTTGCTAATTGTCACTTCTCAGATAGTGCATCCTCAGCAGCTGTAGGGGAAAAAAATGGGGTATTTACACTAGTTACAGAAAATTCCAGAATCAACTTAATCTCTGACTTTCAAGATACACGGCGTGCACTGCAAACTGCATTACCCTCTCGCCCCCCCTTTTTCTTCTATCTTTGGAACCCTTCCTCCAACATATCAGAGAAAGTGAAGACATTGCCGGTATCTCCTTTGGTAACACAACCATCAAACTGGCTGCATACGCAGACAACGTGCTAATTGTCACTGAAAATGCCTCCACAGCCATTCCAGCCCTGATGAATACCATATACCAATTTTCAGAAGTATCAGGGTACTCCCTTAATAAGGACAAATCTGAGGTAAAACTCCTCAGCCGTTGTGGTGATAAAAGTATCCTAGGCTCTTCAGGCCTCAGCTGACAACAGGATTCTATCAAATATCTAGGTCTAGAGTTCACAAATGAACTAATCATATCGGCTCTAGGACTGGAAACACGCAAGTTGTTTTCACGCCACCTATTTTTATTTATATAGTGTTTCTTCCTCTCACTGAACTACCGTACAGAATCTTGGACCTTGAGAGAGTATATCCTTAACAGTTGTTGTTAGGCAGACAAGTTGGGGTAGGTCTGTAGAGGGGAGGGGTACTGAGGGGGGCGACAGGCCTTTTCCTGCCAGTAAGTCCTATCTTAGGTCGGGGTAGAAGATGGGACTGAGGGGGAGGAAGGTAGGGTGGGGGAGCGGGGAGAAGTTGGGGTTGTTCAAAGCGCCAGAATGCATGGGATCTACGCAGTTGGGGGAGGGTTGGTTGGGGGGAGGAGAGGAGTTGGGGGGGGGGGAGAGGGAGGAGGGGATCATATCACAAAGGCCGCACACTCCGGTAGCTTAGAAGTCATACTCACACAGAGGAACGAAAACCAGCACAACCCAGAAAACAAGGCAGGATGTCGGGTGACCATACGGGGGAGATTCAAGAGCAGGAGGGATTCAGTGTACTGACATGGAATGTAAACGGACATGGCAGCAAAATCAAGAGAGGACTGGTGAACGCATACATAAAAAGGCTCAACCCTGATATAATCCTGCTGCAGGAAACGCACCCTAAGGGGACAAACTGTGCCTTCCTGGCTAGAGGTTCATATAAAGTATTGGCACATGCAGGGTTCACCACGGGCTCGAGAGGGGTGGCCATACTCATAAAGAAGACCACACCGTTTCGCATAGCTCAGACCTGGACGGATTCACAGGGGACCTATGTGGGGGTGAAAGGGATGTGGAGGAGACGGGAATACATGATACTTTCGGTATATGCTCCCCCGAAACTGCAAGCCGCCACTCTCTGAGGGGTGGGAGATATACTCCTGGATACAGCTGACACTATACAGGTCCTTGGGGGAGATTTTAATGACGTAATGGAACCAGCGCTAGACAGGACGGGGGCTGGATGCAGTGAGCGGACCCAGACCTCACTATTCAAAACAATCTCTAACGTAGGGCTGATAGATGTATGGAGATGGCTACATCCTGTACAGAAGGCCTACTCCTTCTCGGATTCCCATAGAGTCTACTCGGATGTATGACGTTACAACGCATACTTTTACAACGCCTACCTTTACAACGCATTTTTTACACCGCAACATCCATTACAACGCACACCATTACAACGCATACCATTACAACAAATACTTTAAAACTACCTTTACAACGCATTCCACTACAACGCATAGTACATTTACAACGCATACCATTACAACGCATTACACTACATTGCATATAAGGTAAGTGTTGGATAGTGTAGGGGTTAAAATTACTATTCTAACTCCAGGGGGTGCAACAGTAGGGTAAGTGTTGGATAGTGTAGGGGTTAAAATTACTATTCTAACTCCAGGGGGTGCAACAGTAGGGTAACTGTTGGATAGTAAGTTATGCGTTGTAATGGTATGCGTTGTAATGACTGCGTTGTAATGGTATGCGTTGTAGTGGTGTGCGTTGTAGTGTCATGCGTTGTAATGACTGCGTTGTAAATGCATGCGTTGTAATGGATTTTGCGTTGTAAAAGTTTCGTTGTAATGGTAGGGCGTTGTAAAAATTGCGTTGTAAACGTTGTATACCGTCTACTCAAGGCTGGATTACATTTTTCTGCCCAGACAAAACTTGAAGATAGGGAACATAGCTGAATATAAAGCGAGAGGGATATCCGATCATTCCCCACTTCTGGCAAGGGTGGGGGGAGGGAGGGGTGAGGGCGGGGGATCTTGGAGACTGACAGCCTGGGACTTACAAAATGCAGCTATATTGAAGGGAATAAGGGCAGATGTCAAGGTCTATATAGCAGAAAACGAAGGGACGGTCCAATCCAGAGTAGTCTTCTGGGAGACTTTTAAAACAGTCATGAGGGACAGGGCACAAAACAGGTTGGCAGGGGAGAGGCGGAAGCTAAATACTGAAATTGGGGCACTAGAGGCGCAAATACTAGACCGTGAGAGGGAGTATCAGGCCACGAGGGAGACAGGGACACTTAGGAGACTGACAGACGTGCAGCATCAATACCGAGAGGCAGTGACGGGAGAAGCTAAAATCCAGGCGTTGGCCACGCTACACCGCCCACATGATGTGGGGGACAAGTCTGGTAAGTTAATGGCATGGCTCAGTAGGAAGGAGTGCGCGGCCAGGTGGGTGGAGCAAGTCAGAGACCCCCAGGGGACGTTGCTTAGATCGGACACTCAGATCGCGGAGGCGTTTGCTACTCATTATGAACTCTTTTACGGGGCTAGAGACCTCGGGACCGGTGAGGAGGCATTGCAATATATGGCAACAATTGAGCTACCGGCCCTGACTCCAGAAGCTCAACGAGGCCTAGAGGCTGACATTACCCTAGACGAAATCACAGTAGCTCTGACTAAGCTGAGAGCGGGGAAATCGCCGGGCCCAAATGGTTTTTCGGCAGGATTTTTCAAACGAACGGCAGACCTCCTGGCGTGCCATCTGAAGGGGCTATTCGAGGAAGTGGTACAGGAGGGGAGGCTATCACCAGACCTGTGCATGGCAATAATAATTCCAATACATAAGGAGGGAAAACCGGTGGAAGATTGCACGTCATACCGCCCCATCTCCCTCTTGAATATAGAGGTGAAACTGTTGGCGACTATCCTGGCGCTACGACTCCGGTCGGTGATTTCTGAGCAAGTCCATCTAGACCAGACAGGCTTCCTCCCAGACAGGGCCACCAGGTTAAACCTTAGGCGCACTCATAACTGGCTGCAGGAATTAAAAGGGAGAGAGGAACCACATTGGTTCCTGTCCCTCGATGCCGAGAAGGCCTTCGACGCTGTCCACTGGCCCTTCCTCGAGGGTGTTCTGAACAAGTTCGGCTATGGCCCGAAATTTCAAAAATGCGTCCAACTGTTATATACGGAACCCAGAGCTAAGGTGAGAGTGAACGGGACCGTAGCTCAGGACTTCTCGGTCCGGAGGGGAACTAGACAGGGCTGTCCGCTGTCCCCCCTCCACTTTGCACTCACGATAGAGGTGCTGGCGGGCAGGATACGTCAAAACGAGGCCATTAAAGGATTTCGGAGGGGAGGGGAGGACTCCGCGGAGGAGAAGATATCGCTATACGCGGATGACGTCCTGCTATACATTACACAGTCGGAAAGCACGATCCCGGAAATGTTCTCGGAATTGGAACGATATGGAGCATATGCGGGATACCAGATAAACTGGCATATGTCGGTCCTCTATGACCCCAGGGGGCTTGGACACTGGACGGTCCTACCTGGAAAATTACTGACGACAATAGAAGGGTTTAAGTACCTCGGAGTCTTACGAGCAAAATATAGAACGAATAATACCGAACTTTATAGAGGACGCAACACGATGGTGGCAGCACCCCCTTACCATACTAGGGCGAGCAGCAATGTTCAAAATGATCACACTACCTAGATTTCTATACGCATTACAAAATGAGTATTACCCTTTGCCACGAAAGGTGTTCGAGAGGATAAACACGGAGCTTAGGTCCTTCCTTTGGCTGGGCAAACAACCGAGGGTGGCGCTGAGCACCCTTCAGCGCCATCAGTATAGCGGAGGGATATCACTCCCGAACTTAGAGGCGTATTACTGGGCAGAACATATAGCTCCTATTAACGACTGGCTCCATGCTCAGGCGGACCACCCCACATATGCCCTCGAGCGACACCGTATGACAGCCCGGCCTTTGATGTATTATCTATATGGGGGTAAAGGGAGTAAGAAGCTTCTTCCGGCCACTGGGCTTACCCTAGAGATATGGAACAAAGCGACTGTGCGCACCGGTTGGGGAAAAAAACCTACACGTCAGACACCGATTTGGCACTGCACGTGGCTGACCGAATTGAATAAATTAAAGGGCTTCCAGAGATGGGATGATATAGGGATCTCGACATTAGGAGACATAATAGCTAAGGGAGAGCTGAAACCATTCACGGCTCTGAGGTTGGAATTTGGACTGCACCATACGCAGTTTCTTAAATACGCGCAATTGCGGCATGCTTGGCGAGCAGAAAAGATCCCCCTGGATACGCACCTGGAGTACGCACCCCTAGAGGGCAGATTATTGCAAGAGCAGATACAGGAAAAAGCAGTATCACTCACATATAGAACATTAATGAACAAAATGACTGACGACTTGGGCAAACTTAGGAGGAAGTGGGAGAGTGAGGTAGCAGAAATGGATGATGTAGACTGGGACACGGTATTAATGCATCCTAGGGAGGTAGCTATTAAGTCCAGGCTACGACTCATCCAATATAATGTACTTCACAGAACCTATTATGACAGGGTACGACTCCGACAGGGTACGACTCCATAAAATGGGTAGGACTGAAGATACAAGATGCCTTAGATGTGCTGCCACCGGAGGGAACTTTTATCATACCATTTGGTCATGTCCCATGATACAGGGTTATTGGCAGGGAGTATTTAGTGAGCTGGGCGAGGTACTGGAGACGCCCCTACAACTTGAGCCTAAGCTGGCCCCTCTAGGCATGACAAATGACGTGGACCTGGCTCGTCCCCTGTTGATTTTTCTGGTCTTGGCTCTGGTAATCGCAAAGAGAGATATAGCTAAGTACTGGGGAGCGGAAGCACCGCCAAAGCTGGAAGAATGGAGAAGAGGGTTAGACCTTTACATGGCCGCTGAAAGGGTCACATACAAAGTTAGAGGCTGCCCCAAGAAGTTCCGTAAGGTATGGAGCAAGTGGAGAAGATATCATGGGCTGGATGGGGGGCTATGAGATGGGATACAAGGGACATGAAGGGGCAGGAGTACAAGGACAAACACTGGAGATATAAGAGGTCAGAGGCATTAGACTCTGGCAGCGCTACACATACGAAAATAGGGCGGGGTGAACAGGATGGAATTTGTGATGCAATGCTGGGGGGGTGGAGGGTGGCGGGGTGGAGGGTTGCAGGGGAGGGAGTGCGGACTGAAGATGATATGATTGTATTGTTGGTCTGTAATAAAATGCAAATAAAAATGTTAAAAAAAATAAATAAAAATGAACTAAGCACTACTTTACACACTAATGAAAAAATACTGTCCAAAAAAAGACTCCCTTCTAGATACTTGGTCATCTACATTTTTATCAAGGTGGGGCAGAGCCGAGACTCTAAAGATGATGATCTCCCCTCTTATCAAATATCTTATTAGCATGCTGCCCATGATCCTAACAGAAGAATTAAAAAAAAAATATGGACAAGACCTTTAGTAAATTCTTGTGGCAGGGCAAAAAGCCCAGAATCTCTATGAAAAAACTCAAGCTGGCCAAGGACAAAGGGGGCCTCTCCCTACCCACCGTCAGAAATTATCGAACAGCCTTTCTATGCAAGCAGGGTGCTAATTGGTTCAGTGATAACCCATCTTATGGGCCCCCCTGGGTGGTGGTAGAAAAGTCCCTCATACAGAACACCCCTCTTGTGCATTAGCCACAAAGGACACAACTCATCTACCGCACTCTAGAAACATTATACAGAACACTAAAAAAGCCCTCATGATCCTTGACTCACGTCAGGTCAAGTTACAACATTCCTACCTGTAATTTCGATGGTATCAATCAATCAATCATTTGTAAAGCACGCTACTTACCCGTGAGGGTCTCAAGGCGCTGAGGGGAGGGGGAGCAGCTACTGGTCGAACAGGCAGGTCTTGAGATGTCTCCTGAAGGTCAGCAGGTCCTGGGTGTAACGCAGGTGGATGGGGAGGGTGTTCCATGTCTTGGCAGTGAGGTGGGAGAAAGATCTACCGCCGGTGGTCGTTTGGCGGATGCTTGGGACTGTGGCGAGTGAGAGGTTGGCGGAGCGAAGCTGGCGGTTCGGGGTGTAGAAGAACAGTTGTTCATTGAGGTATGCTGGTCCGGCGTTGTGGAGGGCTTAGTGAGCGTGGGTGAGGAGCTTGAAGGTGATCCTCTTGTTGACCGGGAGCCAGAGCAGGTCTCTCAGGTGGGTGGTAATGTGGATTCGGCGAGGGAGTCCGAGGATGAAGCATGCGGAGTCGTTTTGTATGCGTTGGAGTCTCTTCTGGCGTGTGGTCGTAGTTCCTGCGTAGAGGGCGTTGCCAGAGTCCAGCCTACTGCTGACGAGTGCTTGGGTGACCGTTCTTCTGGTATCGGTGGGGATCCATCTGTAGATCTTGCTGAGCATGCAGAGGGTGTTGAAGCAGGAGGAGGCAACCGAGTTGACTTGCTGGGCCATGGAGACTGTTGAGTCCAGGATGACTCCCAGGTTGCGTGCGTGGTTGGTGGGTGTCGGGGCAACTCCAAGTGTGGCTGGCCACCAGGAGTCGTCCCATGGGGAGGGGGTGGAGACAAGGATGGGGACCTCCGTCTTGTCTGAGTTCAGCTTCAGCCGGCTAGTCTTCATCCACTCTGCGACGGCCTTCATTCTCTCCTGAAGGTTGGATTTGGTGGTGGCCGGGTCCTTGGAGAGGGATAGGATCAGCTGGGTGTCGTCGGCGTATGAGGCGATGTTGAGGCGGTGTGTTCAGACTATGTTGGCGAGCGGTGCCATGTAGATGTTATAGAGGGTCGGGCTGAGGGATGATCCTTGAGGTACGCCGCAGGTGACTGTTGTGGCTTCTGACCTGAAGGGGGAGGTGGACTCTCAGCGTTCTGCCGGTGAGGAAGGAGGTGATCCAGTCCAGGGCTATGCCTCGGATCCCTGCGTCATGGTACAATCCCACACTCACAATTAAATGCTCCTCATTTTTCTGGTCCGACTGGTCACATAAAGGCATTAACTTAGTGCAAGACATCTTCGAAGGTACTTCTCCTCTACCACGCTCATCGTTGCAAAATCGGTTCAATCTCGTAAATCTAGATTTTTATAAATTCCAACAGCTTAAAGTAAGACTTGCCAAAAAGAATCTCTCGGGTGTCAACACTTCTCTCATTACCCTTCTTAGCCGCCTCCTCAAAGTAGGACACCTGGTCTCTAGCATATACAAAACTCTCTAACCGAACCAAAATAAAACTATCTCGTAATCGTCGAAAATGGAAAGCTGAATCGAACAAGACAGACATAGCCTTTGACTGGATAGCCATCAACAAGTCTCCCTTTTCTCATAAAATCTCACCTATTTGATCACAAACTAAATATATGATAATAGATAGGACATACTGGACTGCCGCCAGACTCTTTAAGGTTGGATTCAAGCAAGATCCCAACTGCTGGTGCTGTTACAAACAAGAATGCTCCCTAGCACACATGCTATTCGAATGCCCCCTCCTCCAAGACTTTTGGAATAATGTTTTAGACTTCATCAGACACACCCCAAATATTCTTCCCACAAAAGGGTTCTCTTACATTATTCTGGGTCCTTTGGATCCCCAACTCAAGAAAGACAACGGCCGTTTATACTAGATCTAATGCTCACTCTAGCCTTCAAACTAATACTAAACAACAGGAAAACTTCAAAGCGATCTACTTTTCTATGTGGCAAGAGTGGCTAACTTTTCTAAGAGATGCTAATAACATTGCACTATAGCTATCCTTGCATTGTTCAATATGGAACTCGCTAGACGCAAGAGCCTTTATCCACAAGCCTCCATGATTTCTCCTCTAAGAAAGTCTCCTCTCCCTCAGCAAACTCCTTTCACGACTGATAAAATGCACTTCCACCAGCATTATACCAACCCCCAGGGTCATCCTCAACACCACCTTCCCTCATTCACGCGAGACAAACACTTTTTGTCTTTTTTTTTATTCACACCTGTGCACATCTTAGAGATACTCTGAGTCCCTTCTAGAACTATAACGTTGCATAACCACGCTGGTGCAAACTGTCTCAAGCGGCATAGTATCTAAATAAAGATAAGACCGCTCATGTTTCTTAGACGTCAAGGTATTTCAATTGGATTTCATCTTTTGTTCATTTGCATTAAAATATTTCAATGTATGAATATCGCGGTTGTACCACGCACTCGTAAATGTAAATTCTCACTACGAACTCACTGTAATATTTATGCCTAATTGTTTCTGTATTTATTCATACGCAAATAATTATATATATCAATTGCATAACTGTATAATGATTCATCTTATGCACAGCCTTTTCCTCTTCCCCCTCAATGTAACCCACCTTTCTTACAGTATATTTATTTATTTTTAACACTGTCTATTTCTGGTTTCAAAACTTAATAAAAATATATTGAACACAAAAATCTATGTTAATTGCAGTGCCAATCGCCCTACTTCTCAAATGATAGAAAAGCTTGTAACATATTTTTGTTGTGCTGATCGATTGTTAAATATTGCCAGCAGTGTTGCCTATCAATATTTTATTTGACAGCATTTGAATCATTGCAGAGATGTACAAACCGCGTTTTAGCTTCTGAACTTTTAGGCCGCCATCCCTGCTCTTATTGTTTTGTACTGCAATTTTATGTAGTTAACACTAAATTAATTTCTTGGTGATGTTGGAATCTTTTTAGGTCTCGGTAATATCCGGTCTGCCGACGGCAGAACCGGAAGTCCGAGATTTATTGTTAGTAAGAGGGCTGCTTTATCCCTCCCTCTTTTTGGCTCTCCCTCCATTGGCTGGCTTCCTAAACGGAGGCCAGCCATTGGAGGAGAGAGCCGTCCCTCTGAATAGGCTCCGTCTTTTTCGGATTTGGGGGCGTACGTTTTGCTATTCTTTAGCTCGTGACGTTGTCCGTCACTCAAAACAGCAAAACCATGCCCCCGAATCCAAAAAAATCAGAAGCTGGTGGGCGCCATTTTTTCTCGTCGCACTGCGCTCTCCCTCCTCCCGTTCCGAGCTCCAGGCGTCGGAGGCACAAACTCGGGCTTCCTCGTTCTTGCCTTCTGACCCCAGGTAAGGTTCCTAACTGCGTCCGTCTGTCTGCCTGCTCCCCTGGTGAGCCTCACCCCCTCTCTGTATCATCGCTCCTTATTCTCCCTCGTGTTATGTTTCCTCTCCGTGCTGTCCTCGGGTCTGTAAACTGACATCTTTTCGTTTCGAAAGTTTCACAATAATGGTCGCACGGCTGTTGTCTGTCCTTTCAATGCACATAGCTGGGGCTTTGCCTTCCCCGCGTCGTCTGTGCGGCTCCGCCTCTCATTCTCACCCATCCGGCTGGCTGGTGAGTGGACCTCGGGCTTTCACCGGGATGGGGAAGGCAGGCGGGCGGGCTCTCCGGGAGCCGTCTTTGTTTCTGTGATTATTACACACCTACCTGGGAGGATTCTAAGGATCCGTTAGCATGTCAGGCATTCGAATTACTGCACGTCTGAGTAGCTAGTGTTTAACTCAATTAGACAGGCTGCCAGCTACAATGGCGAGGGGACGAGTAGCGGGGTAAGGTTTACAGGTAAAGTGCATGCCCTGTGTCTGTGAAGGTTCTTTCAAAGAGGCGGATAAACAGTGGGCAGTAGAAAGTGTGTTACGTGCAAGTGGGTGATTAAAATAGCGGCACAGACCATGTCTAGACAGCGGCGCCCTGTGCCACGGACCAGGGCGGGCCTCTGCCGGGGTGGGGCGGTGACTCACAGGCACTGGCTCCGGCCCAGCTCGCTGCTCGCCCGCTGCTCGCCAGCGGTTACCAGATTTGAAAATGGATTCTACGCTCAGCCATGCCTCGGAGTGCGACCTGCAGGAGATCCCCGCACTTCAAGGCGCTGCGGAGGCTGTGGCAGTGCTTCCTCAGGCCCAGGAGGCTTCTTGGCGCTGGACGCTGCCAACGATGGTAAGCGGAGGGAAATGGGGGGGTCCTAGAAGTCACAGTGGTGCTATAACTGTGGGGCATGTAGAGATTGCAAATGAAATGAAGCTCGCAGGAGGAAGCTATAACGTGGGTACGAGATTGGAAAAAGTTGTGGAAAGATGTTTACGAAGAATGTGTGTATTCAGGGTCCACCTGATGGCACGCGCTCGGGGACAGGAGGGTTGAAGTATTGCCCCCATATGGACACGCTTATTTAGAGGGCTTCCCTGTTGACGCACGGTGCTTTTGTAGATTACAACTCTAGCAATAAAAAGCTGAACTTTGAAAGAAGCACGTGTAGCGCCTGGTGCAGGCGCCTTGTGGTTGGTGGGGTCATTAATTTACATGTAGTCAAACTGAAGTCACAGCCATTTAGAAATGGGGTGCCCCGAGCAAACATGTCATTCGTTGAATGTCAGATTGTTCTGGGGTTTGCATATATTTTAAAATGTCTGTTTCAAATCGACTGTGTTATTGGTCACACCGCAGCTGGGGGCTCTGTCTGGGCATGAGAACAGGGGTTCACTAGGCCCTTCCCTAGCAGAGTTGTGTGCCGGCAGCAGAGATTTTAGAAAGGTTTCTTTATGCATCCCCTCTCTGCTTGCAAGTTATCTTTAGAAGCGCTCTTTCTCCGTTCATGAAAACCGTCCAGGCACGAGTTACATGCAGAACGCTGTCAGATGCTGTGCGCGTGTGACAGTTCTGGAGTAATATGTACGCTTTGCTTAGAATTATCCAAGCATCAGGGCACATGTGGAGCCCACATCAATCAAGGTTCTCGGCCTGTAATCCACATGTCGGAGGAAAAAAAAGCTCAATTTAAGCACGCACACGGTTTGGTTAACAATATGTAAAAAAAAAGAGATTTCTATGAAAATAGTAGATTACAAAAAAATAAGCACAAACGGATGTTTTTTAGAAAATACAATACAAATAAAAATAGTAACAAAGTTGTAGCTAACATGTATGGCGATTCAAAATTAAAAAATGTTTAGGAAATTATTTTAAGCACATATTAAACCTTAACCTAACCCAACCCCTGTCTGTTACTTCCTTCTTATAAACTAAACCTAACCTTTTTTCAGTTACTCTATTGTGTCTCTGGTATCTTACTGAAGGACACTACAATTCCTTGTGCCATATCACCGTTCTCCAACACCTACTACTTCTCCATCCTTTACACCATCATGTACACCTTCCATCATTCTCGAGCTAACCCAACCCCTGAAATTAAACTAACCCTGTCACTTCCCTCAGCCCTAACCTTTTCCTCAATCCTAACACTAACAACCACTCCAAGCCAAACCATAACACCTCGGCTTACACCTTGCGTTATATCATCCATTACACTAACCCTGTGTTAACCCCTGTTCCGGTGTGCTTGCATTCCTGCCCCCTGTTCCGGTGTGCTTGCCTTCCTGCCCCCTGTGCCTCTGCCCCCTGTTTGTGCCTGTTCCCTTGATGTGCTTGCTTTCCTGCCCCCTGTTCCCTCGTTGTGCTTGCTGCCCCCTGTTCTGGTGTGCTTGCATTCCTGCCCCCTGTTGTGTGGGCTGTGAGAGCTATGTGGGCTGTGAGAGCTGCGTGGGCTGTGAGAGCTGCGTGGGCTGTGAGAGCTGCGTGGGCTGTGAGAGCTGCGTGGGCTGTGAGAGCTGCGTGGGCTGTGAGAGCTGCGTGGGCTGCGTGGGCTATGTGGGCTGCGTGGGCTGTGTGGGCTACATGGGCTGCGCGGTCTGTGAGAGCTCAAGAAGGGAGTGATTCTTGTGCGAGGTGGATGTTTGGGAAGACATCTGAAGATCTGTCCATGCCTTAGTTTCCAATTAATAATAAGATGCTTTAACGATGGCATGCTCTGTCCAGTTTAAGTCGAGGTAATATCTGGTCTGCCGAAGGCAGAACCGCACTCTCTTCCCCCACACCACTCTCTTCCCCCACACCACTCTCTTCCCCCACACCACTCTCTTCCCCCACACCACTCTCTTCCCTCACATCACTCTCTTCCCCCACATCACTCTCTTCCCCCACACCTCTCACTACATCTCTATCTCTCACTACCTCACTATCTCTCACTACCTCACTATCTCTCACTATACTACACTCTCTCACTAACTCTCTAACTCACTACTCAACTCTTTCTCACAGCAACACAATATCACTACAACAGTAACTATCTCTCACTCTAACACACTACTCAAAATTCACTCTCTCTCTATCTCACTACCTCTCTATCATTACATCACTCTATCTATTTCTATCTCACTCTCACTACCTCACTATATCACCACACACTCTCAAAAAATAACTACATCACTTTTTCACTACCTCACAACTTCACTCTCTCTTTCTAAATTACTAATTCACTCTATCTCACTACCTCACTCTCAAATACACTAAGTCACTTACACTCTCTCTTTCATTACCTCACTATCTCACTACATCACTCTGTTTCTATCTTAATACCTCACAACATCACTAACACTCACTACTTCACTCTCTCTTTCAATATATCAATCTTTCACTATCCCACTACCTCACAACATCACTCTCCATCACTACCTCACTCTCTATCTACCTCACTCTCTCACTACATCACTCACTCTCTATTTCAATACCTCTCTATCTCGCTACCTCACTCTCTCTCTGCTAATGCAATATGTCTAATGCAATATGTAACACATATGCAAACACTTAAGCTATTGACAATAGAAATGACAATAACATTTACTTGGGGATAAAAAAAAAATAATAATAATAATAAGCAATGCCAATAGCTCTACCTATAATATTGCCGAGACCATTGCATTGTAAATGCTTGTTTCATTTTGGAGTTCTAATTCTCGCTACATCCACATTGTGTGATCCTGGGAAGCCAGGCTGAAGCTTCCTTGATATGTTTTACAGTACGTGATACAGCTCATAATTCTCGGCTTAGTTAAAACTGGTTTCACTTATGTACACGTAATTCGGATTTCCACAAATGAATTTCATTTCAAACAATAGATAAACTTGCAACACAGCATGACCGTATGTACGGTTTAGCGGTGAGTCATCACGCATTTGCATTACAATATGCATTTATAGGCCATAAATGTATTGCTACGTTGCACATTGGAGGGCAGGGTTGTTTAGAGGATACCAGCTGTGGGTTATGTACCAGTTCATGCCTTAATACCACATTTTCTGGTCTGTGTGAAGGACAATATGCAGGGTCCTTCCATTGCGATGCCACTCTTTCAGCTCCCCCCCTTACTTCACATTTCCAGAGGTTACGGAGGTGGTGTCATGCAGATTATCGTAAGCTGCAGGCCACATGCTTTTAACAGTGCCTGCGTATTTGGGGGCTGCTAGGTTTTTGGCAGTAACATTTTTAGGTCGAGGACCGGAAATGCTAGCTTGCCAGCTTCCGGTAGGAGATCTTATGTCTCTTAGTAGTGTGGTTTAACCCGCCTCTCTCCTCTGCCTCTCCTCCATTGGCTGGCTTCCTAAACGGAGGCCTGCCATTGGGGGAGAGAGGCGTCACTCGAAACAAACTCCGTCTCTTTTGGATTCGGGGGCGTGTTTTTGGTGTTCTTTCGCCCTGTGATGTCACCCGTCACTCAGAACAACAAAACATGCCCCCGAATCTGAAAATTTTCAGAGCTTTTGGCCGCCATTTTTTTTTTCTCGTCTGCCGGCGAGGATCATCTTGGTCTTCAATTCGGGCTTAAAGCGGCCCGAGTGCCTTCGCCTCCTAATCGGAATCGGAGATAGTGGCTGCCTAGAAGGAGGTCGGCGTGCTCCTCTCTAACTCGGGCTGAGGAGGGACTCGCAGCGTGGCTTGGAGTGGAGCCTAGTGCCTACACAGCTGGGATCGGAGCAGGGACTTGGTCAGCAGCCGAGGCCGTGATCGTCTTGGAGAGGTCTGAGAGTTCTCCCCTTCGGGACCTCTCGGAGGGGCTGCGAGGGTGAGAACTGACTGACACTTAATTATGTATGTTTTAATGACTGGTGTTTTTGTGGCGCTACCTTAACACAAAATGGCCTGTTCGGCGCATTTAGCGCACAATAACAAAAAGACACTAGCGTATAACTGATTTATGTTCCCAAACTGGTCTGCCCCATGCTTCGTAGCCATTGAATGAATGGGAAGCTGCAGTTCTGGCTCGCGCTGTCAGAGTTATTTTTCTCTCTACGTTCGCGGTCTCGCGAGTTCACTTTGCACCTTCCGACTCGGAGATATGCAGGAGCCCCAGAAGGGTCCCTCTCTCTCCCCCGTGCTATGGTTAGACGGATGCTAGCGCTGAAGCCAAGTTGATTGAATAGCGCTCGTGTTGCTCACGTCAAATTGTAATCTGTCTCCGGACCGCGCCTGTCCTGCACTGTTCCCAGC
Organism: Lissotriton helveticus; assembly: GCF_964261635.1. Classification (NCBI taxonomy): domain Eukaryota; kingdom Metazoa; phylum Chordata; class Amphibia; order Caudata; family Salamandridae; genus Lissotriton; species Lissotriton helveticus. Next base: position 1,936,498,774 of record NC_136059.1, read on the forward strand.
TCCACCACTTTATCATAGCAATGGATTGTCGCGCTGCAGCACCGCGATAAGGGCCGTGGCTGCCCGCCTGCCGAACAATAGGAGACCGCTTACATTTTTCACACTCCCCCCAACACGGATTTCAGCTAAATATCCCCTCTGCGTTAGGTAATTGAATTGGAAATAAGAGACTCTGTGGAGTGCGGTGGTCCTGAGTGACAACGCAAGGGAGTGGGCCTATAGGCTCAGTGACAGAGCGCGTCACTGTCACTAAGAAACACCTTACATTGGGATGCCTGCATGTGTTGAAGGTGCTCAGTGCCTCATAGTGTTGAACGTATCTTTAAATGCGCGTGCTGTGTTATTAATTGCCAATTAATGCTGAGGGTAGGGCGAGGCCATGATCCCGGAGTGGAAAGCCTGAATTGAGCATCATTCCATTCCACTGTCTTAGCAGTGTTGAGAAATAGCCCATCACACTCAGTGGATGTGCGTCGGTGATTTATGTCATTTTTTTCAGGTTTTTTTGTAATTGTAATCAAATGTATTTAATCATAACCAGAGCACTAGCAGTTCATTCTTTTTTTAAGTGATGTGAAACCCCCAAAACAAGGCCTTGGGAGAATGGGCACCATTTATCAGCTCTGCACCCCCCAGACCGTGGGTCCGGGCTCTGGCGAGGGCATGAACGCAGCTGCCCTTCTAGGAACATTTCCCTTATTGCCAATATAACAACAGGCTCTCTCCTACAAGGGCAGGGAGTTAATTTAGGGTATAGTGTAAGGCTCAATATACTGCTAGAAACCCCAAAAGAACAAACCAATAACAATGTGTGAATTAGGAATTTGCTTTTAAGCGATATATATTTTCGTCTGGATTGAACGTCAAGGGTAGGAAGTCCTGGAACACTCAGGAGATCCGTCGAGGATCAGAGGAAGTATCTGTTTGAAAACATACACAGACCATTACACTTCCGGTGCAAATCAACTGCGTGTGCCAACATATTAGATGAGAGAGGTGAACTGGTATTGCGTCAACATGCTTCTCCTGTAAGTATATCCAAAATTTGGTCTGGGGTAATTTTGTGACATTACACATGATGCAAGTCTAAAACTCTAGAGCCTGAATACATTCCTAGAAAATGCATTTAGATGATCTTCTGCATTTTCATCATCATTACGCTGTACTTGTAGAATGGTGCTGATTTGGGGGGCTGATGGAAAAATCTGAGTCAAATGTGACTTCCAGGTTTTTACTTTCTGTGATAGAGTAAACATCCTTACCAGATCTTGTGGCCAACAAATGTTATTGTATCTATGATCGCACCTTCCGGAGGTAACATTTTTAACACTGACTAATTCAGGCATGGGTAATTCTCTTTAACCTAAGCTCGGTGTGGGTGTAAATGCAATAGGTCATGCATTTGCGAGCGATTAAGCTATTGGCATTGTAAATTACAATGCCATTTATTTAACGATTACGCTATTGGCAATGTAAATGACAATGCCATTTATTTATGATTTAAAAAAAAATAACACCCCAAAAAAATGTCATTAGCAATGCCAATAGCTCTACCTTTAATAATGCCGAGACCATTGCATTGTAAATGCTTGTTGGGGTTTACCATTGGGAGCTGCATCGATGGAACCCTCGGGGTGTGTGCCGGGATTTTTTGCAGGATACCCCCCCCCCCCCCCCCACATAAAAGGACAAAGGACATAGTAGGTCACATTATCCTTGCAGTGACGTAGTTGAAGATATAGGTCTTACTACGGCCCTAATGATGCGTCCTTCTCAAGTTTAAATACTAATTGAGATGGAGGCACCTGGCATGCCCCAAGGCCACCCTAATAGAACAATGATTACATTGTCTGACCTTCCATATGAGGGTTGAGGGTTCAAGTATCATATTTAATGTGCATACAATAATTTCACAACTAAGTGAAATAGGCAATCACATTAAACGCGTTTGTTCAAAGCATAAGTTAAGAGGAAAAATTGGAACAAGCTCTAGGTGGATGATCTGGATTTCAGGAACTGAACAAGCTATATAGATCCCCGAAGCAGATGCCTCTAGAACAGATCTTAAGTCAGCTGGTAGACCTCAACACTGTCATGTTATACAGCTGCTCTGCAACTACGAGTGCACTGGCTGCATTGTACTTGAGAGGGAAAAAACATTCAGCAATGTATTAAATAAACAGGGAAGTGTTTATTTACAAGCTACCTGAAGTAAAACAAAAGAAGCAAATAAGGCATGCTGCAGCACATAACTTTAGAAACAAGAGATCTTGCAACAAACCTTTTAAAATATGACAAATTCTCCTCAAAATGTAAAAAGATGTATTTCATTAACATGCAGACGTGTTTTAGCTTAGTACATCAGATTATATAAGTGCATTGAGAATTTTTTTTTATTTTTAAAGGAGCATGTCAAGGTTCTTACACAAGTGTGCCAATTACTTGCTGATGCAGATCTCAGTCTGAATACAGCAAAGTACGAGTTTCATAAAACCCAACTTAAATTCTTTGGGCACGTATTCTCTTATGGGAGAATGACCCCTGACTCAGATAAGGTGCAAGTACAGTGATATACTTTCCCCCCACAAAATGTAAGCATGCTGTGATCCTTCTTCGGCATGGCTAATTATTGTTCAAGGTACATTCGTGACTTTCCTACAGTGAGTGCCCCATTGAGAGACTTAAAGCAGAGTGTCCAATTCCAGTGGTCTCCTGAATGCCACCAAAGTTTCAAACAAATAAAACTTGCACCTGAGAATGGAACTGAAATGGCATATCCTGACCCCAAGTAACATACTGAGATCACAGTAGATACAAGCCCGGTGGGGCTAGGGGCAATCCTTGCTCAACACAATTGCCCTCCGAATGCCCAGAGACACATTGTGGCCTATGCCAGTAGAAGCCTGTCTGAAACAGAACGTGCTAAATCTCAGCCAAAGAAGAAGAGTCTGGATATAGTGTAGGCCTGCAAATATTTTCATGTGTTTTTATGTGGGAAACGTTTCTCTATCATCACAAACCACCAGGCATTGCTCACTATCTTTGGAAACCCAAAAGCTAAGATGCCTCCTCGCATTGAGAGGTGGGGGTTGAGACAGCAAGAGTACAACTATGTGATTTTACACAAGCCGGGGAAAGACCAAAACCCTGCAGATTACTTTTCACGAGTGCCACTACATCGCCACAGTTCGACATCCAAAGTGGCTGAAGAGTATCTCAACTTTATTTTGAAGTCCAGTATGCCTACAGCTCTATCCATTGAACAAATTACAGCTGCTACCAACGCAGATAAAGACATGGTCATCCTTAAAGACCTCAATACTGCGCAATCTTGGAAGAAAGGTATTCAACCCTTTGCTGATGATGTTGAATTCCAAACATTTACAGGAGGACCTATCCATCATCCGATAAGGTATCATATTGAAAGGCTCGAGGATCGTCCTACCTAAAAAGCCTCAGACAGCAAGTCATTGAGCTGGCCCACGAGGGAGATCGTGGCATTGTAGAGAACAAAAAAGCCCTAATAGACAGAGTGCGTTTCCCTCGCCTAGATGAACGAGTTGAGAAAAAGCTAAAAGTGTGCAACTTTGTAACTGTATAACCTCCAAGGTGAAGCACCATCCAATGACAATGTCTGACCTTCCTGTACATGCCTGGGGGGGAGTTGCAGTTGATTTCTTTGGGCCTCTAAGAAATGGACCGTCTCGTGATAGTCAATAATGAGTACTCACATCTTCCTTTGGTGGAAGACTTCCATTGACAACCCATGACAAAGTCATTGAGCAGCTTGATGACATCTTGTTAGCGTGAGGCATCCCCGCTATTTTCAAATCTGATAATAGCCCTTTTTACAATAGCTCAGAATTCCAGGAGTTCCTTGTTCAACTAAATGTCAAACATCAAAAGAGTACACCTCTATGGTCCCAAGCCAATGGTGTTGTTGAACAATTCATGGGCACCCACAAGAGGGTAATTCAGCGAGCATCGATGGAGACAAGCAATCTAAACCAAGCCATGTGTCAAGCCCTTCATGCCTATCTATCAACTCCTTACTCCACAACTGGTGAGAGTCCTGCCACCTTGCTATCAGGAAGAGCCATCAGAACCAAACTACCACCATGGACATCGGACCGATTGATGAATACTGATAAGGTTTGTGTCACAGGCACTTCTTCGATAAAGGGGACTGGATACTGGTCAAACAGAAATTAAGTGAAAAAAAGACACTCTGTTTCTGAGCAAGGCAACCCCACCCGAATGTACAGATCACACATCTGAGCCTATGTCACCGGTGCATATTCAAGGTGATTCTCAACTACCGCAATTCACTGAGGAAATAAGATGCTAATGCTGTTTGTACTTTTTATTTAACAAAGGGGGAGATGTAGTGTCTTTGATATTATGTGCATTAGGACGCTCAAAGTTCTGGCCGGGCTCTAAACAGAAATTGCGTAATATGCTGGGGGGTGTAAAAGGTGCGGTTATGAAAGCTATGACGCATTGCGTGCAGAGCGTGATCGCATGTTGAAGAAAAAAAAAGTCTGTTACAGAGGTCCGTGTGTGGCATATTTATTTGCATTCTCCCAGGCTGGGGAAGACGCCACAGCACCACACTGTGTAATGTCCCCCATTGAAAGTGAAGTGCATTTTAAAAAAAAAGTGTTTAAACCGCAGTGCTGCAGTAGGGCGATTCCTGGCTCCTGAAGTTAGCACAACCTCTCTTCACATGCTGTAACAAAACCCTGCTGCCTGAAAATGCTACCATAGCATACGTCCGGCCTCTCCCTTATACGACACTCTAAGCCTGTAGCACTGAGCCTATGCATTGGATAGGCAGAATAACTATCTGAAGACTGCCATTTTGCTGCAGCTCTGCTTTGTAATGCCTATCCTCGCATCAAAGCACTGGCATGAAATGTTGACACATTACTAGCTCCAATTGCTCAAGTAGCATCTGCCTTAGTGTCAATGCTTCGTTAGAGCCCAACTATGGATATCTCTACTGTGTGAGCCACAAACATCCAGTGTGAGCAGGGCCCAGGTTTGAAGGGAGGTGACTGAGGTTCTCATTAAGCATGGGCGTAAAATCCGTTCCAATCGCGGATTTTTGGCAAATTCGCAATCCGCGAACTCTCGCGAACTTGCTGAAAATTCGTAAATCCGTGCAAAGCGGATTTTTTGCTTGGTCGCACTTGCCAACTAGAATACTATACAATTTCGCGGGAGTAAACACTTGCGAACACGTAGAGGCGGCGGGCAGCGACAATCTCGCAATTGCGAGATTGCAAAATTTGCAATTTCGCACAAGAAATCCACCAGCAGGCAGCATAAACCTTGAAAATTATGATTTTTATCAGAATAACTCCTCAGGTTGACATTTGCCTGCACTTATTTTTGCAAGGAGTCCATTTTGGGGGAGGGGTGGGAGGAAGGAAGTGCCCCACAGTCTCCAACTTCCTGTTCCTGTCCAGCAGGCTCCTCCCAGTGCTTTCTTCATGTGCTGGTCACTTTGATTTGGATCTTGACCTGGAAGGATTACTTTTTGTGGATGCTGCTGGATATTTGGATTTTTGCAAAACTGAAAGCACTCAGCAGGTGCAAAAGTTCAATCTTATCATTAGTAACCATTCCCTGTAGTGCTTCCTGAGGGGCCCCTTCAGAGTTCAGTTGCCTACTTGCAACTATTCTATGACCCTGCTCTGACCCTCTCAGCAGCCTCAGAGAATAGCTACAAGTATACAACAAAGGTCCTGTTAAAAAAATTACACTGCAACAGAAAGCAATTACAGATAAGGAAGCAGATGCCAGCCTGGAAGTTCAAATTCAGTGACACATTAATCAGCCCCTAATTCATTCATGTCAGTTGAGGCAGGGCAGGTGTGCTTTTCCCCCCATAATCTACAGTGATGAACTCGAGGGTGGCATGGGTGAGCCAGAGGGTGGCATGGGTGAGGCAGAGGGTGGCAGTGGTGAAACAGAGGGTTCTGTGATGAACCAGACGTAGAAACAATATGGTCGCGACCGTTGCTACCCAACAAGTAAGTTTGCGTTTGCAAACTGGTAAAAAACCCTTGCGAAATGGCAGAAACACTTGCGAACACAAAAAAAAAAGGAATCAGCAAAATTCGCGAGAGTTTGCGGATTGCGAATCCGTAAATACGCAATTTCGCGGATTGCCAATTCGCAAAATCCACCCATGCTTAGTTCTCATGGATACACAGTCATTCCAGCCTGGTCCCAGCTTGTTTCCACTTGTCACGTGGCATCCGACTCGCTATGCTGCAATTAGGCTCCACAGCTCAGTGCTGCTGAAAGCTAGGTAATTTCCTTCCCGAGGTGCCCAGACATGGTTGTGGAGCTGCACAGCCCCAGGTTGGTCTGGGGTCGACATCATGAGTGGCGAAGCCCAGCAAAGAAGCAGACAGACTTGGCTTGTTTTGACCATGTGGTTCATGGATGGGGAGGTACGGGGGTAAGTTTTAAAAGTGGTGAGTCGGAAATTTGAGACCAAAGTAAATTACGCAAAGCAAACTTATAGAGCGAGCTCGAACTGAAGTGGATGGTCCGGGAGGGGTTTCCCTTGCAGGTTTTTTTTTTAAATGGATTCAAATTGTGGGTCAAATGATGCAGATAGGCCAGTAGGAACACAATTACTGGCCCAACAGCCAGGGATTGTGTGTTTCTTACTCTAAGCAAACTGAAATAACTAGCATGCAGAAATGGCGAAGCAATACAGTGTTCTGGATGCACACAGGCTCTGAGGACTTCCTGATTAATCATGGGTGACCAGGAAGGTTATACACTTTCCTACAGAAAAAAATATAGAGAAACACAAACACAGTACTGAAGTATGTAACACACTGCAGTATTTCACCATAGTGCATCAGACTATGTCACGGAATTGAGAGGCATTTATTAAAGTAACAGTTTTTAAACATGAATTTAGAAACATTCCTTTGCCCACCTATGACAACGCCACTTGTGAACTAATAAGCAAATCAGTTATGTGCACCCCAAAAGTGGTCTAGATTAGATAGAGCAACAATGTGTATTGTTCTATTACATCAAACATAGGATTTTTGCGCAACGTACATCTTGAACTCACATACTAGAAAAACAAGATTGAACTAAAATATTTGCCTAGGGACACAATTTGCAAGCTGGGATTGATCACAGGTTTTCTTGCTTCGTACTGAGCAGTCCAGCACTAGTTGGGCATGTTTTTCTCTGTCTCCTGTTCTACATCAAAGGTTATTGTGTTCTCTGAAATTCTTGATGCATGAGATTAGAGCATGTTGGTAGACAGAAGCCTCATGCAAGCAAGCAAGAGGATCTCCACTAGAACGTCTGGCTTGAACTTTCAGTGGCTCTTCCACCTCTAGTAGTGACCAGAAGTCGAAGTGGGCGGGATCTGAAGGACATAAAAGTGTACATACTTTGTTAAATTAATAAAAACATTTCCCCTACTTTTCGTGAAAAGACAAGCAACCCAGGATGGTTAATTTCTACAGTTGAAATGCTTCAGCTGAAGTGGAGGGGAGGGGAGGGAGGTGCCATGCTGTGAAGCTGATGGAGGGGCAGACAGCTAAACAAGCCCTCTTGCCAGAGTGCCTACTTGCCTTAAAGAAATGTAAATGAGCGCTAATCTGTAAATGAAAAGAGTTATTGGAAGTAGGAATTGGCTCAAATTGATGGAATCACTTGAAGCTTCCTGATGACACAGATTTATTCTTTTTGAGAGATACTGTAAGGGAGTTAACAGCTGCGCTCTGAAGTGTGTGCTTTTAAAGCACAGTTGTAAAAAAATATATATATATTAGCGGGGGCGTGGCTAACCGCCGACAGGAATGGCCGCTCAGTAGCCTTGCTCCGGAGCACCACTCCTGCATTATCCGGCTAATCCTGTGTTCCGCCGGCCTGGCCTGCACCCTGATGCCCTAACCGATGTCCGGTGGCGCCCAGCGACACTGCGGACAAGGTTGGGGCTGATTGGCGACCACACCCATGAGGAGCTCCATGGACCGCGTCCTTGCCAGTGGCCCCGCTGGGGGAGGTGCATCTCGGCTGGAGGGCTGTGCTACGCGAGGCCGCGGCTGCGGCCTACCACCCCAGGGACCGAGACGGGCGATGGAGCGAAATTGCTGGCACTCTACCCGGGACTTGGCGAGTGCAACAGGGATCTTCTCCAAGGCCTCAAGTGTGACGGGGCCGGAGTGCGGGCTGGTACGGCGCCTGCAGGCGAGAAGATGTCTAGTCCTGCTCACGCGAGTCCAGGCCTAGACCTGCTCACGTGAGTAGGACTGTAAGCGGCCATGCGGCCTCTACTATCGTGCCTGAGGGGGCCTCTCGCCTGTTGATTCACGACGGCACGATACTCTCTGGCGGCCGGCGACCAGTTAAGTGCACAGTGTAGCTGATGCATGGTCCTGCAGCGAAATGAGGAGGCCTGGTACGGATGCCCGGCCATAACTTTTCCCCGCTGGGTAGCTGAGGGCTAGCGCGGTCTGCTGGTGGGACCCTGGCGGCCTAGAGTACGCGTGAACCCCAGCACAACAGGTGTGTTTCACGCCGGGGTCCTGTGAGGTCATAGACTGCTCCTGATCAATGTGGTACTCTACGCGCCAGCGGGGGTGTTATTATCAGTTATAACCTGGGACTCCTAACCCCCACCTCGCTTTGGTCAGCTCAAAGGGTGGTGCAGCAAGAGCTGTTGTGGAGAAGACGACGTGAGTGCTGTGAGGGTGGAGGCTCAGCCCTGCCCTGGTCCCCTCTTGCCGTGGGGTGAATTTGTTGGGGCGCCGCTGTAACTCTATTGGCACCATATATCCTGTTGAATACCCCTCAGGTTAGGGTGATCTCCACGAAATCCGACAGGCCAGGTGGAAGATTCCACTGCAGGCGGCCGCACCCAGACACCAGGTGTTGCCACTGGGACGAAGACCATGGCATCCGGATGTAACAACAGGACAACTGCTCAGACCAAGCTGGAGAAATTTGCCTGGCAAAAGTTACAGAGCGGAGACGGTGGAGAGATGGCAGCCCCGGACGGCACGGCGGAACCCACGAATAAGGATCTCCTCGAGGCGATTACGGCGATTAGAACGTCCCTCGAGGTGAGGATCGACACAGTGGCCACAGATGTGGGACTGATCCGGGAGGACAAGAAAAAAATCACGGAGCGTGTGGCAGAGTACAACTAAGGAATTGAGTAACGACACTAGCCTTCTCAAGCGACAAGTTACTAAACTGCGCTCCTCCCATGAAGCGATGGCTTAACAGTTGGACAATTATGAAGGCAGAATGCGGCTAAACAATGTTCGCATTATAGGTGTTCCGCGGCGACTTTTTTGTGGAGGAGTTGGCCCTTAAACTTCTACAACCCCGAGGACTCTCAAAACGTTTTTCAATTGAAAGAGCCCATCGAGTGCCGGGAGGTCGACCCAAGCTGGGGCCGCTCCTTGCCCGGGTGTTCAATTTCCGAGACGGGACATCATTCTTCAAACCGCAAGGGCAGCCCAGCCGCTAACCTTCGAAAACAGCAAAATCATGTTATTTCCCAATTTCACACTGAGAATGCAGAAACAGAGACACAGCTTCCTGGAGGTGAAACTGGCTCTCTGAGACCAAGAATTTAAATATGCAATGATGTTCCCCGCCAAGTTGCGAGTGGAAGCCAATGGGAAGTCCTGGATTTTTACTCGCCCTGAAGATCATGGGACTGGCTGGAGGGCTGGTGCACGGTCGAAAAGAAGGTAAAGAAAGGATTCTCTGTGGCCGATGAGGCAGAGGATTCTTGTCAGCAGAGACGTTCTCCTCCACATTCAGACTCTGACTCCCAAGGACACACAGGGGGGCACTAAACTTGGACGCTGGTAAGACTACATGGTATTACTCCCGGTCCCCGAGAGTTCTCCAGAGCGCTTCTTGATGTAACTCGGAATCCCAACCTTTTCAACTGTGAGAACAATGACCAAGGTCATAACTTGTCGCTGTTTAAGAGACTGACCCAGCGCTCAAATGCCTATTTAAACTCTAATTGTTATGCTCCTTCTTCATGTTTAACCGCTTGGTGGTGATTGTTTCCTATATGGTGGCCGCTGCTGCACGGATCCTCGATCTGAGACACCGTAAGGTGATAGTTGGAAAACGGATTGGGCCTGGCGTTATACATTGTGTTGGGTGTGCGGTCGGGCTGGGGGACTAGGAACCTGCTGACTGTATGTGACTGTACTGGGAGTGGGGTAGCTCATGTTCCCTCGAATTGTTCATGGGTGGGCGACAGGCACTCTGCATGTTGGGGGTGGTGGGCGGTTCTAGTCCCGGTAAGCAGGGATGGGGGGTGAGTTACAGCAAATTGGGGTAAGTTTGGGTTTGATTTGTTGGGAGTGTATTTGTAATTGTTTAATTGCAGCAGGACAAAATTGCATCTTGTTTATGTGCATCTTCGCTGGTACCAACATTCAGATCACTGATTTCACACCTCAAAGTGCTGTGTTGGGCTGTAACAGATTAGGAGCCGCATGAAAAGTCGCCATAGAGGGGTTCATTCGCAATGGACACTCTATATATGCCATTTTATCGCTATTAGAGACTAATGGCTAGAGGTCAGGGACTTAGACTCATGACACGGAATGTCAAAGGGTTAGGGGACAAAATTAAGCAAGGTATAGTGCTGAAATATATCCACAGTCAGAGGCTGGCTATGGTGTTGGTTCAAGAAACCCATCTAATAGGTCATTCCTGTATGGCCCTGAACAGGAAGGGATATCGTATGGTAGCACACTCAGGCTTCACTACGGGGTCCAGGGGGGTGGGAGTCCTCCTTCGTAAAGGCTGCCCTTATGTGATACAAAATACGTGGACTGATCCGCAGGGTAGATACGCTGCTTGTATGGGCATTTGGGAGAGCAGAGTCCTTAATGTTATCTCGGTGTTTGCCCCACCGGGTCTTCAACGCATGACACTAACAGATGAAGGAGCGCTATTATTGAACTTGCCTGTGGGCACTCTGGTGAGGGGGGCGCCTTTAACCTGAGGATGAGTGGCCAAATGGACCGGTCCCCTGCCCAGACGTGACTCAGCACACGGTTCACAATTACATGACTTTATTAATGCCCTGGGGATGGTAGATATCTGGAGATGGTCACATCCCCACGACACTCTCCAATCCGGTGTGCATGGCAGTCAATCACACATTGACTACCTGTTTACCCATCCACAACACATACAGGACTTCACCAATTCCGCTTGACTTGTGCGGGGAGTGTTGGATCATTCCCTGGTCCTGGCGGTCTTCGGAGCTCACGTGCCACACAACCAGGTCCCATCATGATCCAGCCTTGGGCATTAAAGATCCCACACATCAGGGAAAACCTACTGACTACTATTTTGAGGAGAATATAGGGTCTGTGAAGTCAGCAATTACACTTTGGGGTGCATATGGGGCAGTGATAAAGGGGAGAGCACTGTCTAGGATGGTGGGCCACAGGACAGAGCGCAACCGGAGAGTAAGCCAATTGGAAACTGAGTTCTTAAGACTTGAACTTGCCACCTCGCAGGACCCTGATTAGGATACTCAACATAACCTTAATATTAAGAGACAGGATTATAGACAACTGCTCTTGGAGGACGCCAACAGGTGTGCTCTCGCCACCCTTCATAGAATATACGAACAGGGCGAGTGAACTGGGAAACTATTGGCATGGCTGGAACATAAGGAACAGTCAGCGAGCTGGGTGCGTGCAATTAAGGGACCTGATGACATTCTGAATACCGACCCCCAGGGCATTGCAGAGACGTTCGCGAAACACTACGAGCAAATATACGAAATTCCACAGCACTAACAAGCGCCGTTGGCGGCAGATCCCCCTGCTACTATCAATGTAACATCTATCTCCCAACAGGACAGAGAGGCTTTAGACGTTGATATCTCGGTTGATGAGATTCAGAAAGCCATTCAGGAAATTTGTGTGGGTAAGGCGATGGGCCCTAATGGGCTTCCGATCGAAATGATAAAACCCATGGATATGAAGCTCGCCCTCCACTTGCTGACTCTATATAATGAATGTTATGAGATTGGCCTCCTCCAGGCTGATATCCGCGCGGCTACCATCGTGGTCATTCACAAACCCGGTAAACCGGTGGACGAGTGTACATCGTACCGACCCATTTCACTGATAACTAAGCATGAGCGCAAAATCCGCTCCGATCGCGGATTTTGCGGATTTTCGGTAAATCCGCGATCCGCGAACTCTCGCGGATTTACCGAGAATCCGCAATCCGCGATCGGAGCGGATTTTGCGGTCAAAAGTTCAAGCCTGCATAATTTACGATGGCGCCGGCAAGCTGCCAGCGCCATCCTCAAATGGTTACTTAATTAGCTTCGACAGGAAGCTCTAATAGATAAGATACAGCAGGGGCTCGAGCGCCTGCTTTATTTTAACAGTTGGAGCTTCCTGTTGAAGCTAATTAAGTAACTATTGCAGGAAGGCGCTGGCAGCTTGCCGGCGCCATGGTAAATTATTTCAACGGTGCCCTAGTTGAAGCTTTAATTCAGTGACTCATTGATCAGCCCAAAAATTAATCTGCTGCTCTGATCGGTCTCTGCCCTTTTATACACACAAGAGGCATGCTCGCATGGACGCCCCGTCCGTTTGGCCCCGCTCACACACTCGAGGTGTGCACCGTCTTCCCGCCATTTACCCACTATGATGGACATTTCACTAAAGGGACCCCTGCGCACTTCGGCGCGATTGCATAGTAACACACACTTGGTCGCTGGAACTAGTTGAAGCGCAAATGCAGTGACTCATGCATCAGCCCCAAAAAAATCGTGAGCGTTGGGAGGCTGGGCAGATGTGCCTTCTTCCCAAATATACCATCGATGCTGCTCTGACCTTTTAGACACACAAGAGGCATGTGCGCTCGCGTGGAAGCCCCGTCCGTTTGGCCCCGCCCACACACTCGAGGAAGCCCCGCCCCCAATCCGCAAATCCGCTGAATCCGCTAAATAGGCGGATTTTGCGGATCCACGATCCGTGGATCCGCTAAATCCGCGAATCGTGGATCCGCAAAATCCGCCCATGCTTACTGATAACCGTGGAGGCCAAAATTCTGGCCAAACTGCTTGCTAACAGTCTGCTCCCTTATCTCACAGACCTGTTTCACCCTGACCAGTCGGGCTTCATACCGAGTCGGAATATGGCACGAAACCTACGTCGAGTCAATGGCGCGCTGGGCCGTGTGGAGACAATAGGGGAAAAAGCGATATGGCATTCAACACTGTGGCATGCGATTATCTGTTTGCGGTTCTGGCTCGCATAGGGTTCAGGCCCAAGTTTCTTGGGTGGATCAAACTTTTATATATGCTCCCCATTGCCCACATCTCAGTGAACAACCATCGCTCCAATTCTTTCCCCCTTTGTCGTGGTACTAGGCAAGGCTGTCCATTATCGCCGCTCCTCTTTGCCCTAGTCCTTGAAACTTTGGCGGTCTGAATTAGGGTGGACCCAGGTATTATAGGCATTAAATGGATGGACAAACATGAAGACCACATATCACTATATGCAGACAATATTCTGCTTTATCTCGCCTCACCAGCGCACTCACTCCACCGCGTTCTCCATATTTTCCACATATTTGGGGCCCACTCTGGTTACCAGATAAACTGGTCCAAATCCCAGATGTATTCTCTCTGGGGTGACCCTCCGCAAAGTCCTCGAGGATATACCATTCCAGTAACGTCCCAGGGATTCCAGTACCTTGGCATCTTTATAACAACTGACGCAACTTTGTTTTATGAACAGAATCTGCTGGGACCAATGCAGAGGTTTAAATCGGATGTCACCCACTGGAAGACACTCCAACTTACTCTTCTGGGACGGGCGTCTTTATTCAAGATGCTCGCCTTACCACGCTTACTGTATGCCCTGCAAAATACTCCCATTCCGGTCCCTGAATCCTATTTTTTTCAAATTAAGGCAGCATTTAGAGACTTACTGTGGGATAACAGGCCGCCTCGGATAGCCATAAACAAACTCACTATGGGTTGGTACAATGGAGGTATCGGGCTGCCGGACATGCATCTCTATTACCAGGCGTCGCAATTATTTGCCATCAACAAATGGGTGTTTGGGTCACATGCCGACCCCAGCTTCCGCACCGACCTTTGGTTAATGGGGAAGGGAGGCTACACCAGAGCACTATACACAAACCACAAGAAATTACGTTTGACTGGCCCCACGGCCCGTACAGTAGAAGTGTGGCACGGAGTCCAGGGGCGGATGGCTTGGCGGGGGCGCCTAACTAAGGCTATCCCCTGTGGGAACCCGACATCTTGGGACGACTGAGTGCTTGTGCAGGGTTCGACAAATGGGACATGATCGAAATATCCACTGTGGGGGATATGTGGATTAAGGGCAAGAAAGCATCATTTGCGGATCCCCAACTCAAAAATCAGTTAGCACCGTCAGAGTCCTTCCGCTATCTTCAGATTAGACATGCCATAGACTGTGCCCTCCCTAAAGACACACCCCTCCCAGACTTCTCTCCTCTCCAGGCCAGACTATTGCTGGACCCAATGGACCGCAAGGCCATCTCCCTCACGTACAAGAAATTGATCAATAACCAGGCCGACCCTATGCAGAAGCTATGAGCAAGATGGGAGGTGGATTTGGGGGCAATGGCTGACGAGGACTGGATAGAGGCTCTGACTTCCTCCCGAGAGGTGGCTGTCCTGATGCGACTACGGCTTGTCTAGCTTAAGATTTTCCATCGGGTGTACTTTGATGCTAAACTGTTATTTAAACTAGGTAGCAGACCAGATACACTCTGCCTTAGACACAGTAACCAAAAATGGTACATTCGTACACATAATGTGGGAATGCCCCCACATACAACAATACTGGATAGACGTCACCCGGCAACTGACAAGGACTTGTGACAAACCCATACATCCATCTCCCAAATTATGTCTCCTCAACATCTGGGAGGCAACAGACCTCACTCAAGCTGAACAATCGTGGGCCACCATGGGGTGGAGTATAGCGAAACGAAACATTGCCAAGAAGTGGGGGGTGGACACTGTACCGCATTTACGAGATCAGGCTAAAGACATGGACCACGCAATGGTAGCTGTGAAAACTGTATATAAAGGAAGAGGATGCCCGCGAAAATGGGATCAAATGTGGGGACGCTGGAATAAATACAGGGGTGAAATTTGTTTTTCTCCCACGGTGGAACTTAGAAGCGAGAGACTCTCAATATTGGAGGGGACAGGTGAACACATGATGACATAAACTCCGGGCTACCAAGAACATTGTGAGCAAGTGGTGTTCCCCGACCCGACGGCGTAATTGTGACCCTCATTGTACTGTTCAGCCTTTCACACTGTGTAATATTAGGTGCTCCTGATGGATTACAGGTCGTAACGTAATGCTAAAAGCTTGTATCCCCTACTGAGATGTTTATGTAATGTCATCATTGCCACAGTTTTTTTTCTAATAAAATTAAAAAAAAATATATATATATATATATATATATATATATATATATATATATATATATATATATATATATATATATATATATATATTTGCACTACACACAGTGTGAATATTAATAGAACCTATATTTTGGAAGCCATTTTTGACCTTCAACCTTTTTGCGCATTTTGTAGCAGACTATCTTTTACTGCGTGTACAGCAAGTTCAAAACAATAACTTGCATATTAGCAGAGCTATCTGCCCCAGACTCAGACCTTGCAGCACTCAACATACACAAGACACTATTCTCCACTGCATCAACCAGGATTCAATTCTGTGGCTCTCTGGCTACAGACACAGATCTCTGCAGTGCATTTACTAATAAATGATTCATAATGTACGATAGATAGTGTGTTTCCCACTGATAAACTTAACTTGTATTTATTTTTCCTTTTGTAATTGTAATTGCATTTATTATATAGCTTTTACTACCCTGACGAGGCGTCAAAGCGCTTTTTTGGCGAGTAGCACGCTGCTCCAGAACCCAAAAAGGTTTAGTATGGAATTGGTATAGGGAAATATGAAATTAATTTGAGCAGTGGACATGTTAGTCTGTTATTTGGATTGAAAAGGATACTGGAGGGATAAAAGAGGGAAGTGTCTAGAAAGGTTTTTGCTTTTGGAGCTCATAGCAGTAGAAGGAGGTTCGGGATGAGTAAAGGGGTGGTGGAGAGGGGGCGGAGTCGGAGGAAAGAGGATAGAAAGGCTTGTTTGGGAAATTTGAATAGCAAAAGTGGTATGAGATAATGCAAAGAGGAGTAGAGGTGGGAAGAGTCTAGAAAGGGTTATTTGGGGATCATAGTAGTTGTAGAATGGGGTTTGGGATGGGTGAGAGTGGAGTTAGAGGATAGTCAGAGAGGAAAAGGGTAAGACATAGGGTACGGCACTGGAAAGAGTAATAGAATGAGATTTGAAAAGAGTTAGCATGGAGGAAGAGGATATATTGAGAGCGGTATAGGGTTTCTCGTTTTTGGTATAAAAAACATTCATGTTATTAAGCATACTTTATTTATTGATCAGAACTATCTTCATTTCCTCTGTCTGATTAGATGAACTCTCCTACTTGTAGAGGTGGGTGAGCCAGTGAAAGCTTGAGCAAAGCTCAAGCTAGATTTTTTTTTCTTTTTCAGAGTTTTATATAGCGCGAACATGACCCGAAGGTATCAGAGCGCTTTACATGAGTACCAGTTGCATGACAGACAGACACATTCATTTTGTCAGGCACGGGGAGATTAAGTGATTTGCCCAGAATCACGGATGATGAGTGTCCCTGCCGAGACGTGAACCCGGTTCTCCAGCTTCGAGGTCGACCACACTAGCCATTAGGCTACAACCTCTTCCCTTCTAGGTTCTCGTTCTAGCTCACCTGGAGGTCCTCTTAGAATTTCAAACCCAAAATAAATCTTCAAAAAGGTCTTCAAACTTTTGTAGGTAGAGCCCCCCAGCTGAATTTTTTGGGGATATTGGTCCCCCTCCCCCTTACGCCCCCCCCCCCCTCCACACCACCTGACAGAAATTTCTCGAATCGACCACCACGTGCATATTCCAGGCATAGCCAGCAAATAATGTTCAGTACAATAAGAGTGTTTAGTAAACTGCAGGTTTGTGAGCTGGTGTGGTGAAATGACAGAGGCTTATTACACTGTTCAAAACACTACTTTCCAAGATAAAAAATGCACAAATTGTTTTTAGTAGGATGCTTTGTTTTACACATGACATAGATTGATAATAACACCACCAACATAAATGCGGCAGGTGTGCCTGTTTTTCAGAGACGGTCAATCTGTGGATGGATTTTTGCTACTGCCATCCTCAGGTTGTGCACCACATCCAGTCTTGAACAGTACCCAATCTCACATAGATAGGATGAGCTGAAAGGCAAGAGAGTTTTGATAGCAGTTTCTCCCAAAGCTGAATATTCTGCAGACATTTTCAGCCAAGACAGGGACTGTAAGGGAGACAGTGTTGTTAGATTTTTCGAGCACTCCCTAGCTCAGAGCTGGTACACGAGAAACAAATCTTCTCTAGAACTCATTAACAAATGTTTCCCTAGCTCAGAGCTGGTACACGAGAAACAAATCTTCTCTAGAAATCATTAACAAACGTTTTAGGCAGCATTATAATGGGATAATTGCCCACCAACCAGTTATGGATTCGGAGACCGTTGAAAGTCCATAGAGAGGGTGCTGAACGAACACCTAATTAAGAATTCCTTAGTGGTACGATAAGTTGCTTGCCTGAATCAGAGGGGGTTTAGGACACGTCGGGCTTATGTTTGAAAAAAATAGAACTAATAATAAATACATGATATTGTCTATTTTACTTCAGAGTAATGTTGTCTGACAGACTTTGTGATGGCATGTTAGGGATTTTGGGTGTCCAGGGCCAAAACTATTTTGGGGGCCCCTGTTCAGTACAGCTTTGAGTTTAAATGATTTACCCTCAGCTCTGCCATACTGTATCTAGCCAGGCTACAAACGGTGCACAGGCGCTGTAGTCGAAATTCTAATAGCGTTTACATCTAATATCCAGAGATAGGGATGTGTTTTCACTGTTGTAACAAAGCAGCAGCCAACTAATTTTACAGTGAATAATATCTGCGATATCCTCCAATTTCTCAAATGTGTGGACCCGCTTGGATCTAACTTTTTCATGGTTAACTTTTTTATGGTTGTTGCATGAAACAAACATTTCTCTGCAAATAATAATAGACTCCCACACATCAATCACATTTAAAAAAAATTTATTAAAGCGGTATATGCAAGAATCTGTTTAGGAATTATTCCAGGCCATCAGGGCAAAAACAGAACTGTCTCTATCAAGGGGCCCCTGGAAGACTAGATTGCAGTGCATTTAGATGTCTCCTTTTGTAATTTAGGACGAAAACCATGATGGGGCACGACATGCCCATACTTGTGTACAGGGGTGAGTGAGGTGACCATATGAATTTGGGTACACATGTTAGTACAGAGTGGACGAATGAATGTATGGTTAGTGGTGGGCTTATTTGAGTGAGAATGCAGATTGAGTAGTGAGGGGGACAGGTGAGTGAAGTGTCACGAGTGCAGGTTGAGTAGTGTGCTTGTGCGACTGCAGGGTGAGGTACAGAATTAACAGCGTTAGTGCATTGCGAGTGCAGAGTGATCACTGTGAGTGGAGGGTAGGTGGGTGAATGGTTTGAGTGCATGGTGATCACTATGAGTGCATTGTGATCGCTGTGAGCGCAGAGTGATCACTGGGAGTGGAGGATAAGTGGGGGAATGGTGTGAGTATCGGGATCAGTGTGCGAGCAGGGTGAGGGTGAACGTGAAGGGCGAGAATGAGGAGAGAGTTGTCTGAAGGCAAGGTGCAATCTCAGACACTTGAAATAACTCAGCATGTTATTGCAGCAGTGTTGGGTTTCAAATGTGTTAAACTATTGCTATTATGGCAGTAACCAAGGATCAGGGTGGAGGAAAGAAATAATGTTCTGATCCCTCAACAAACTTCCAGTCTTATGACTACGGTTGCCAGCTCATCATTTTGATGTCACAGATGGTATAAAAATAAGCAGTCACCTAAAGCTGTATTTTCAGCACTTGTCTGTGCATACTTTGAACAGCAAATATAAATAGAAGGAAATTTTAATTGTTTTCTAGAGCTGCCTGAATGATCCATGACTGATAATAAAAGGGAACAAAGAAAGAAAAGTCACATTACATATGTATACATACTTCTTTATTTATAACCATATTTAGTGTCAAGACAAGCAATTTGCAGGCTGTTTAAACAACACATGGCTGGCTGGCATTTTGCACGCCTGCCTGTGCAATTTTAAAAGAAACTTTCAGGGACGTTTCAATGATTTTGGGGGCCCTGGACCAAATGTATTTTGGGGGCCCCTGTTCGGACCAGCTTTGATTTTATGATCCAATCTCCGCTCTTGCATGCCT
Organism: Lissotriton helveticus; assembly: GCF_964261635.1. Classification (NCBI taxonomy): domain Eukaryota; kingdom Metazoa; phylum Chordata; class Amphibia; order Caudata; family Salamandridae; genus Lissotriton; species Lissotriton helveticus. The sequence continues at coordinate 1,936,518,248 of NC_136059.1, forward strand.
TCTTTGGTCAAATACTAAATGTGTTTTCCCTTTGACATTCAGGGATAGTGATGTGTGTTTTCAGTATGTTACACAACAGCAGTTCACTAATATTACTGCAAATAATCTCTGTCACACCCTTCCATTTCTCATATGTGAGGTCCTGTATTGATCTAAAATAAACTTTTTATATGGATGTTGCATGACGCAGAAACACATTTTGTCTGCAAAATGTCTGTGATAGACTCTTACACATTAAAAATGAATAATAAAAAAACACTATTTAGAACATTGTGTTTAAAAAAATGTCAAGGGCATGAACGGAGCTGGGTCTTTCAGCCAAGCTCCACCCCCTTTGAAAGGCTGGGGCCCTGGGCCAAAGCCCACCTTCCCCATGCCTTAAAACATCCCTGGAAACTTTGTCTTCTTTCTGGGAAGAGCTAACTCTCCCAGGAGGGGGTTAATTCAAAGAGCTGAAATGCTTCAGCTGCAGTGGGAGGCAAGGGGTCTCCTCTGGTATGACATCGAAAACGTGAAGGAAGAGGACTGTCTGTTGGTTTTCTTTCGGTTTTAGCAGAGGAGACATCCTGCCTCCTACTGCAGCTGAAGGATTTCAGCTCAATGAATTAACCCCCTCCTGGGAGCGTTAGCAAGACAAAAGCATGGGCACATAGTGCCCCATCGATTTCCCACAGACCGGAGTTCTCCAAGAAGACTTGCGATGCAGGGAACGAAGGTAAGATTAGAGTGGAGTGCCCGCCCCCCTTGAGATGGTGTTGCGCCCCCCCCAACCAGGGGGACACGCCCCACAGATTGTAGAACTCTGCCCTAATGGTTAGAGATGCCTACTATGCTCCATGAGGGAACCAGTTTTTTTTCCCAATTCTTTTTATTAACAAAACGGCAAAGAAAAACATCAGGTGACATTAGCAGCTCTTGCAAGTTACACAAGTACATATCCATACATACAAAATAATAGATACAAAATGTAGGTAATAGATCAAGGGGAAACTTGCGACTCCACTTCCTAGGAACACATCGGTGGTACACAAACATCTCTGCAGTAGTGATTCCAAGCCTACCAGACCCTCCCCCATTTCGCCGGACACCGCCTAGCCACATATACCGACATCTCCCTTAACATGCACCATTCCAGGTCCTCCTCCTACTTCGACCCGGGGCGGCTGGCTGGCACCCCATAACTGGGCAATATTCCGCTTAGCTGTCATGCATGCCAACGTTACCCATTGCTTCCTATATGCAGTCAGATCCGTGGATTCCCAAACTTTCAAAATACACCTGCGTGCCTCTGGCCGTTTATCCACCCCAGGACGTCTCGTAGCGTATAGTGAAACTTCTCCCAGTACGCCTGCACCCCAGTACAATGCCACTATATATGCATGAACGTTCCAAGCTCCCCGCACACCCTCCTACACTCCCCACCCTCCGAGCGACCCATACGGACCAGACTGGGCCCTGTAACATATGACCTATGAAGAATCTTTAGTTATACTAACCGAAGCCTCATCTGTATCGCTACCACCCGTGGAGAGGAGACCGCCTCCCGCCAGTCCTTATCATCCAACTCTATCCCATCCTCACCCCAGTGTGTTCTTAAAAGTACCAGCGGATCCTCCATATGATTAAGAAGCTTCTTATATATTAATGAAATAGTCTTCTCAGGGAGGTTGCCGTCCAGCACTCTGTCTTCGAGAAGGGAGGCGTCTGAAAGCGACTTGTCCTTGGGGATGTTTGCAAGTAGGACATGTCTGATCTGAAGGTAACGGTGATGTTCGCGATCGTGAAGATGGTATTGTTGCTTAAGTGAACTGAATGTGTGGACTGTGCCTTTCCCCCAGACAACTTTGATCTGTGTAATCCCGATGAGGTCCCACTTATCAAACCCCTTAGATTTCCGTAGGCTCCCCAACTTCTCCGAGCTCCATAACAGGGTGGCTAGTGTGAGCCTCCCCTCCCACTTGAGATGTCTATTTGCCGCATGCCACACCTGAACGGCATTCTCCGAGCTCCATAACGGGGTGGCTAGTTTGAGCCTCCCCTCCCACTTGAGGTGTCTATTTGCCGCATGCCACACCTGAACGTCATGTGCCGTTGGTCCCGCGAGGGGAAACAGATGAGGTCCAGCATAAAGCGCTCTAGTGTAGTCGCCGCCCAACGGTCCACAGCATACCCCGGCTCGTCGCGGGCCTGTGTATAGCATGGTTGAGCCCAGCATACTGGGAGGCCCAGTAATATTTTCGTAAGTCCGGCAGGCCCAGCCCCCCCATCATACCAGGGAAGAGTGAGTTTAGAGAACGCTAAGCTGGGCCTGTTGTCCCAAACAAGCTGCCTCTGGAGGGCCTCTATCTCCCTAAAGTAGGATGCGGGTACCGAGTCCATTGCGTTTTGGAGTGCGTATAAAAACCAGGGAAGGGCCATCATCTTAAAAAGCACTCCCTACCCAGAATTGAGAGCGGAAGCGCCTTCCAGCGCGCCACATCCCCTTTAAATCGAGTCAAAGGGGGGCCTAGATTATTAGCATATCGTAGTTTCGGGTCAAGTGTGACGTAAATGCTGAGGTACCTAAACCCTATCGGTTCAATCTGTATCGGGCAAGTCTGTGGAAGAACCGGTGGGTCACCCCTAAGAACGAAAAGCACTGACTTTGACCAATTTATATCAAAGCCAGAGTTTGAGGGGAAAAATGTAAATGTCGGAATTTGTAAAGCGCACAGCTACCTCCACCGGAGGTGTCCCGGCGCTGTCCGTATACCGCTTAGGAACCCTTCCTGGCTTTCCTGGGAAATGTCCACTCCTGGGCACCCCCCAGGTGCAGCCAGGCATCCCAGCGCTTTTGGGGCCGTTGTGGAGACTAAGCAAGCTATTGCCCAGAGTTGCAGCGTGGGACCCATGATCAGAACAGGCACTGAGGCGAGAATATCCAGTCAGGGGAATTAATGAGCCGGAGACCCGCCGAGGCGGCAATCGAACCCTGGTCCCTGGCCAGAGCTCTGCATCAAGGTCTGCCTGCTCTAACCATTGAGCCACACTTCTCCAGGGAACCAGGTTTTAATCCTGGCCTCAGCTGAAAAGGCTGCACATCCGGGCACATCTCTTCTTGCTGACAAAGTGTAATGTGGTCTGTGGCTGTTGTGAAGCAGTCTTTTGTTCTTGGTGAGGTTCAAGCTATATAAAACTGCTAAAAATGTGGATTCTGTCTGGCTCCTGTGCCTTAACCTCAAACACAAATAATATTAAAGATAAAGCAATAACCTTCGATGTGAAAAAGAGACACCCATCTCGTGAGTGAATTGCACAGAATGAAGCTCGAAGCCACAAAACAGAGGATCAACCTCGGCCTCCCTGCTTCACCAATCTGTGTGATTCTAGGCAAATTATTTCACTGAGCCACCTTTCTTAAGTTTAAGCCTATGACATATCTGGGACATGCTGGTAGCTTAACTAGTAATGCAATCTGCCCAAAGCTTACCACTAGCTTTATCTATTTTCATTCACAGTTGCTTGTTGTCGGTTCGCTGAATCCATTTGCTTTAGCCCGTCCAGCTTGTCTTTGTCTCTGCCATGCAGCATAGTCTGTTTACCACCTACAATTGGCTCCTTCTATTCTTCCACGAGTGGTTACTTTCCAGAAAGTCTCTTTTCTTTTACGTGAAGCACTCCTTGAGAGAATGTGTGTTATACAGCAGTCTCCCTTGTATGCTTCTCTCCTGTTTGTGCTCATGTTGCTCTCTCATAGTGTTCTTCTGTGCAACCCCGCTCTCAATGTTGCTGTCTCTCCTGTGTTCTGCAGTTTCCCCCATCCACATTCGCATTGCTCTCTATTTCGCACACATGGTTCTCTGCCCTCCCTTCCGGATTACTCTCTCTCATCCATCTAGTTATCCCCACTTTGCACTTGATTCACTCCTTCTCCGCCCTGTTTGAACTTTGTTAAAAAAGCACTTTTGCGTTCGTTTTTTTAAAATCTTCCAATCCATCTTGGATTAGAAAATTAAAATTAAAAAAAAAAGATGGCGCGGTGCATGATTCTGTAGGTGCACATGTGTTGTTCGCATTAGCAAAGTATTAGCTCCCCAAGGCAAAGAATGAATAACCAGTGAATGAAATGCTGGTGAGGTGGCAGGTCGATGAGTAACTGCCGCTTTGTCTCTATTTGGATTGACAGAGGCACACAATACAGAATCGGACCAAATTGTAATTTAAATACCCAAGGCTTGTCGTGTAGTTCTTATAAATCTATATAGGATCCGCGCGCTCAGACAGCATAAACTGTGGGAATGGTGTTTAGACTTATTCTAGACACCCCCACCGGATATGTACGTCTGTATACCGGCTAGCTCACAGTGCCACGATGAACCTCTCTTACCAAGGAGAGAATGGTTTCTACCAACTATCGAACACGACAACCCTGTCCCTTCAGGGATCGTGGAAACAATACAGTACTTTTCACTCAGTCACTCAAGCTCACTTTGTCTCAGAGATAGGCAGAATAAGCGGTGGGAACGTTTTCAATAAGCATTTATTGAACCAGCGGCATTCTAGTGTAAAATATGTGTGCTGAAACAACCATAAGACAGAAACAGATATGAATGATTATAAGCACCAAAACAGTAAATGGATGGTAGATTTCTACCATAGTGCTAAAACGACGAATATATGCAAGCATACAAATACATTGCAGTAATAATGCGTACTCCTACGATGTTAACCCAAACTAGATGTACCTAAATGTAACTATCATATTTATTTTTTTGTATTTATAAAGTTTTATATAGCGCGAACTCGATCCCGAAGGATATCAGAGCACTTTACAATTTGAGTGTCTTACCAGACTCAATGCATGGCAGACGCATGTGGGCTGAGACAGTACAATTAAGATATTCGAAAAATATTGGCATATCTCAAAGTTCAGAAGTGAAGCAGAAGATGTTACATTAGTTGTCACTTGTTAGAGAATTAAGCCGGGTTAGCAAACAATAATTACCCTAAGTCACACAGGCAAATCTGAAGGACCCTTTAGTACACTGCAAGCAGGCTTCATAGAGATGCCTACTTCTAATGGGCTCAGATATGTTCTCATGACTGTCAGCTTATTTTCTAGATAGGTGGTGGCATATCCGACTAGGAGAAGTGACAGCATGACTGTGGCCAATATTCTTGCTGAGGGAACTAATACCACGATTTGGCATGCCTACTTCTATTGAAACAGTGAAGGAGTCCTTTTTAAAATGTGAGGTTCTAAATTTGTTGTGTACTTTATTGCAGATAGGGCAAAAATTCCACTGCAGTTATCAACCAGAAGTGTGAAGTGGCGTTCAGAAGATGACTGGTACTATTAAAGCCAAACTTACCAAGATGCATGCTTTGTCAAACTCAAAATGGCAGGATGCTCTTCCTCTTGCTCATGAGAAGCACAAGTACCCCAAACAAAATGGCTTGTCTCTTTCATCATGAAATAATCCTCATGGGTGTAGGTGCATGGCCAAGAATCCCCCTAGGATTGAACCAACCCCATTACCTGATGAGAGAACGAAGGACCACGTCTTGGTCTCGAGATGGACACCCCGTGAGGGATGTCAGACCACTGCGTGCTGGAGTGTCTGCGTGCAGGAACCTCTGCATCTCTGGTCAGTGTGTCAGCATGGAAGTCTTTCTACTCTGCCCACCCCAGGAAAGATATGGTGTTTATATACACAAAAGGTACCCTCAGGGGTTCTACCTTGCTGTGTCATGTTGGCTGAGGATGACGAAAGGGATGACCCTTATACATAGTTATTATGCAGAAGATGGTAATCCTGCTTTGATTCTGAGAATCCTCATGCATAATAAATGAGGCTGGTTTTCTGGGAAAACCACACAATATTTTATGCAGCACCTAACTAGGTAAAATGTCAATACCAGAAACAGTTATGTAGTACAATGGCAGGGAAACGTTGGTGAAAGGTTAGGTGACTACCCAGGCCTATATTGGGGTACATTACAAAACATAGTAGGCTGTGTGCCTGGCTACCCATGTTCTCCAGGTTGTAGGCAGACCTGGGTGGATGCTTTTGGGGTGTAGGCAACAAAAGCAAAGGATGTGATGGCCTGTCAGTTGTTTTTAGGTCAAACCGTAGACAGGGTATGGGTGGTCTGTTGCAAGACATTTTGTGGCTTACCAAGAACACAGAGGGGCTTTGCACCCGTCCATTGATTGGTTTTTCTGTCACCCTCATTTGGCTGATGCTTATTTGTGTCTCAGCTAGATCAATATTGTATTTGTCCCTCCGATGTAGAATTGCTCCTATACCATCATTTTGATTGGCTGGTATCTCTGCTTCCACTGCTTGGTTTTCGAGCACACCTTTTTTCTTTTGTGTTAAGCACTCCACGAGAGTGGATGTGTTATCGAACTGTAACCCTTGTGTACTTCTCTTCCTCTGCACTTGGTGCTTCTCTCTATCGACCTTGTGCTTCAAACTCCCCCCCCATTTTGTTCGCCCGTATTTCTCCCCATTGCTTCCATGTGCCAGTCTTATTGCTTCCCTTATCCCTGCTCTCCTTTTCTCTCTCTGGTGTTCCTTTCCGACACCCACACCATCTGTGAGGCTTCCCCCACATATTGTATTAATCTCTCCTATCCTCCTTGTGTTGGTTTTACATACCTCCCATCCTCTGCGTTTCTTATCAAGGCGGGAATGACCATAGCGGGCACCGGACATTTCCCCGGTGGGTCACCAGGGTGGGGGTCAGTTTTGGGCCCTTCGAGGGCCGGTGTGGTAACTGGATGGTTTTGCAGCATAGCTGCAATATCAGCCCCCTGTAATAAAATCTGCAGTGTTTTCCTCGCGCAGAGCCCCCACCAATACCTCCTCCCATCCCCCACCTGGCCGGTCCTGCTCAATTCCCAGGGCTGTCTTGCGTTCCCAGTCCAGCCCTGTTTCTTATGCGACCCGTGTTGCTTCAGTGCCCTCCTCGATGTTGTTTACACGTTTTCCTGCCCGCCCCATCTTGATTTCACTCTCGTGGATGCTTTCACATCCCTTCCCTTCCTTTTTAGGTAGCAATCAAACTAGGATGAGTATCTCTATGAAGCCTGCTTGCAGTGTACTAAAGAGTCCGTCAGATTTGCCTGTGTGACTTAGGGTAATTATTGTTTGCTAACCCGGCTTAATTCTCTAACAAGTGACAACTAATGTAACATCTTCTGCTTCACTTCTGAACTTTGAGATATGCCAATATTTTTTTAATATCTTAACTGTACTGTCTCAGCCCACATGCGTCTGCCATGCATTGAGTCTGGTAAGACACTCAAATTGTAAAGCGCTCTGATATCCTTCGGGATCGAGTTCGCACTATATAAAACTTTATAAATACAAAATACAAAAAACTAAAAAAAAAAAACATCCGTGTCTTTTTTGTAGCCGCACATATGGATGGTTAAATAAAGCTTTTGCCAGCCTACACCGCATGAGGGATGGTATGGCTTGGCTAAAAACCACTGCCAAAGTCAATAGGTCATGAAGGCGAGACCTATTGCTTTGCTAATGCTTGTTCTTCTCTTCATACTTTTCACTCTGAAATGTTTTCAAGCGCTTCGCTGCTCTGCGTCCATGGAACATAGCACATTAAATGCCCCCAACCCCCTGGTTTCTAAAACCAGAGCACGCTCCCACCGTAAGCTACTCGGCAGGCTTGCTCTCCTTGGCACTGGCCCATAAATGCAGTCAGATTCGCTGTGACTAGAGCAAGTAAATCATGACAACCGTCTTTCGGCACTGTATGAAACCACGTGGTGCAGTCATTCCCAACCCAGAAAAGCGCTGGACAGAGGCGTCTTTTATTCTTTATTTGACACGTTCGAATCGAATGTAAAATGAGGTGAAAGCAGAACACGCCACACTCAACTTGAATCCACCAAAACAATGGGGGCTTTGTGCAAGTATCTATCAAGGAATGGGCGTGAAACTGGCAGAAGTGAACGAATGTGTATTTTCTTCATTTTTTTTTTTTTTTTACTATGGGCTACTCTTCATGTTGTGAACTTTCTAATGCAGTTTCTGGATAGAGTTTAATATACAGACGTTTTCAACACAGTTCGGATTTTACTTAAATTAGTAGGATCTGAAAGTTGGTAGACAGTGCACATTTACATAATCATGTCACTTGGTTTGTTTCATGTTGAAGCCTCACAAATCTGGCCAAAAGAAGGTTAACAAAGCCATGTACAGACCAAGGAACGAGCTGCTCAGCCACTGTGACACCTTTACCTAGGCAGCAGGTGCATTAACCACCAGGTCCACCTCACAAACTAGGCATGTGTTGTAAGCAGTTTAATGCACTATTTGTAACTCGCGCAAGAGGAAAAGGGAACTCCCTGCTAATAATATAAGCTCCTAGGGCAGGGTCAAAAACATAAATATATAGTAACCCATGGCAACTCCAGACTTTTAAAAGTTAGGATCCTATCTACATGAAGGGCTCACAGCATCATACAAGTTGGGCGAAGGCAAAAAAAAAATCTTTTTAAAAACTGCTATATTCTCTAGTCCAACACCAGTTCAGCTGCGTTTGGATAAACATTTTTCGAAAAGGCCATATTAGATCAAGCAGATTTGTTTTCCATGGCAGCTGCTTAAGTCAACCTACAAAGTCCTGCACTCCAGATTAGAATATTATCAGGAAAAATGGCCAAAATATTTTTGCTGGGTTTTTTTTGCTAACCAATGTCGTCGGACAGCTGGCTGCAGGGCAAAGAGTGCACACATTGTGTATTCGTTTTGGTCGAGTAATCCTATTGAACTAGTTATGAGGCTTCCATGCTGCTTTTTAGGTTTTGCCTACCAGACAGCGCAAGCTGTGCGGTTGTGAAAGACCAGTTTTCATCTTAGAGTTAGAACCCACCTACTGCTTACCATGGGTTGGCTCTTTTGCCAGTGTGCTTCTCTCCTGCCACCCTCCATGTGGTGTCCACCCTCATGTGCTTCTCCCACCGTGTATCTTTGATGCCCATTTGCCTGTTCCCTGCCTGCTGCATGTTGCTCTCTCTTGCAAATGTTGCATTGCCTCTGCCCTACACCCTCCTTGTCGCTTCCTCCTGATCTCATGGTTGCTACCATCACCACGCACGCTGCGCCCTCTGTGTTGTTTACCCTTCCCACTTGGGAAGAAACAGAAGCTCTTGCATTCTTTTTTTTGTTTTTTATTAATCAATCTATCTCTGATCAAGAAATAAAAAGAAAAAAAATGGCTGCATAATTTTGTAGGCACGTGCATGCATGTTCCTGCAAAATGAAGCGGCCACGTCATAGTGATGGAGCAAGGATTCGCACGTTACGCGACTTGCTTGTACTCATGAACCTCGAATCGTGTTAATAGTCTAATCAATATGTTTGTCTTACTAATATTGCACATTTTACACTACACGGGGTGTCCCAGTGACGCTTGCCTATGTGTTTACTAAACAGTAATAACGCTTGCCACTAAAATGGCCGCTGCTTCGCGGGAATTTAGATTGCGCATGCGTCTGTCACAACCACGTGACGTGACGCACTTGCAGTTCTGGTGGGAAATGTTCGCTCATGCGCAATACTGCTAAAATGGCCGCTTTGTTTTCTCATATGCTCCGTGCTTGCAAAGCTGCTTTAGCAAAGCTGTTCGTTCCGCACTTATCCTAATGCTATAGTTATTATAAAGTAAGGGGTGTAGTAAAGTCATTCATGGTATACAGTGTATTTATTTTTTCTGTATTTCTAAATTGTTTTCGCTTACTTTTCATGTACTGCATTCTTTGGGGCCTGAGGAACACTCGTGACTCCATCTTGAAAAGCCTTTCTGGTACTCGTCACGTGATGAGGGAAAGAACCTCATGATGCAGTGGAACCCAGCCAACTGGCAGCCAAAGCCAAGATGTTCCTGGGAACCTAAACTCCAACCTAGCTGAAGAAGCTGACTTGTACCTAAATTTTTACAATTGTATTTCACTACTGTGTATTCTATTGTATTCTGTAAATCTAGGGTCATGGGAAGCTAGAACTTAAGGGGTGGGTACGAGAACTGAATATTAAGTCTGGGAAAGTCAAAATCTTAGGTGAATGGTGACCTAATCCCCTCCTTTGTCCAATCAGAAGGAGTAGTTTCTGTCCTGTAACTCCAGTTCCGTAGTAGGGGTATCTCTGTTATAGTCATAATCTAGTGAATAGTCCCGCCCATGTGCGTGGACCCCGGAGCAATCAAAAATAATCTCTTACAGTGTCAAAAAATGCAGAAATGCATAGACACTTAAGAGAGAATTTAAAGACAGATAATGCAGCCTAAAAGGCTACACTGTCCAGTACTTCAACTAGAAATTCCACCATAAAATCCACAAAACAGCAAAAGCCTGTACAGATTTCCATTGCTTTAACAGCAAACTCCCTCAGGAATGATAGAGAGAAGAACCTGGACAGACAAGCCCCATAGGCTGCCATTATGTGGCTCAGAACAGGATACTGTGCCTTTAAGAGAATCTTCCAGAACCTTCTTCCAGTATCCCAGAATGCATAGCAGGTCCAACTTACTTTCAGTTCTTTTTGAAGGCGTATCACGCCAGACCTGTAGCATTCCTTAAAGGAATATGACTCTCTCCACCGGGGAGGAGGGAGGGCGCTTATGACTATAACAGAGATACCCCTACTACAGAACTGGAGTTACAGGACAGAAACTACTCCTTCTGTAGTAGGGGATCTCTGTGTATAGTCATAATTTAGTGAATAGAATGGCAAGCTCATCCCCACACCAAAGCGGCGGTGGAGAAAAGAGAATCAACACCACTATTTTGCGAACAGATTTCGCAGTGAAGCCTGTCCAACCTGAGCATCTGCCCTAGCATCAGTGTCCAGGCAGTAATGCTTAGCAAAGGTATGAACCGACTTCCAAGTGGCCGCCTTGCAGATTTCTGCAATCGGAACATTACGGAGCAATGCTGTCGTGGCAGCCTTGCCCCTGGTGGAATGAGCCTCAGGCTTACCTCCTAAGGTCTTATTAGCTCTTTGGCAACACAGCTGTATGCAGGACACAATCCACCTAGAGATGGACTGCTTAGAGGTCGCAAGACCCGTCCTGACTGATCCATAATTGATGAACAATTGGTCTGACCTATGAATATCACTGGTTTTATCCAGATAAAATTTCAGCACCCTCCTAACATCCAGGGAATGCAAAGACCTTTCCGCTGGAGATGAAGGATTCTGAAAGAACGTAGGCAAAGATATAGTCTGGTTGATATGAAAATCAGAAACAACCTTGGGAAGAAACTTAGGGTGAGTACGCATAACAACCTTAGCAGCATGAAATACAGTATAAGGTTCTTGGCAACACAACGCCTGAATTTCACTCACCCTGCGGGCCGATGTAATGGCCACGAGGAACGCCGCCTTCCAGGACAGGTGCTGCAACGAAGCATTAAGAATAGGTTCAAAAGGCTCCTTTATCAACCTGGACAGCACCACATTCAAGTCCCATGAAGGCGAAGGAAGCCTGACAGGAGGGAATACTTTCTTCAAGCCTTCTAGAAAATCCTTGATCACAGGGATCTGGAAGAAGGAAGTCTGTGAAGGGCATTTCCTGTAGGCAGTCAAAGCAGCCAGATGAACCTTAATGGAATGGACATTAAGGCCAGACTGCGCCAGATGTAGCAGATATGGAAGGATGACATCTTCCTTGCATGTCGTAGGGTCATAGTTCTTAGACTTGCACCAGATGCAAAACCTCTTCCACTTGTAAGCATAAGAAGTCCTAGTGGAAGGCCGCTTAGCCTCCTTCAGTATGTCCATACAATCCTCTGGGAGATTCAAATGGCCATATTGCACTATTTCAGGAGCCATGCCGCCAAACTCAAAGACGAGAGGTTGGGGTGCACCATCCGCCCCCCGAACTTCGTGAGAAGGTCCGGCCTGCACGGCAGTTTCATGTGAGGAAGGAGAGACCGGTGAAGCAGGTCCGTGAACCACCACTGTCTGGGCCATTCCGGGGCAATCAGAATCATCGTCGCCCTGGATTGGGAGAGCTTGATGAGAACCGCTGGAATCAGGGGAATGGGTGGAAAAGTGTACAGAAAGCTGTTCGACCAGTTGATCCAGAACGCGTTCCCCAGCGTCCCCGGCTGGTAGTACCTGGAGGCGAAGTCTCGGCATTTGCTGTTTTCGGCGGTGGCGAACAGATCTACGTCTGGAGTTCCCCACCTTGCGAAGACTTCTCCTAGTACTTCGTCGTTTATGACCCATTCGTGGTTTTCCTGAATCAGTCTGCTCAGCTCGTCTGCCTGAACATTCTGCACACCCGGCAGGTGAGTGGCCGTTATCGAGAGTCCTCGAGCCAGAAGCCAATGCCAGATCGCCTGCGCCTCCTGAGACAGAGTGCGTGATCTCGAGCCCCCCTGCTTGTTGAGGTAATACATCGTAGTCGTATTATCCGTCTGTACAAGCAGAGAGTTGGTCCGGAAGGACGGTTGAAAGGCCTTCAGCGCCAAGTGAACAGCCCTGAGTTCCAGGAAATTGATGTGGTACGTGGACTCCGACGGGGACCACGTCCCTTGAATCTGCAGGTCTCCGGAGTGCGCTCCCCATCCCAGGAGAGAAGCATCCGTCACGATAGTCTGAGTGGGAATGTCCTTGTGGAAGGGAACCCCTCCGAGGAGATTCTCCGCTGAACACCACCACTTCAGAGACTGAAGAGCATGTAGAGACAGTCGTATCTTGTCGTCCCAAGAGCCTCTCCTCTGGTCCCACTGATCTTCCAAGCACTCCTGCAGCGGTCTCAGGTGCAGCCGCGCATGTGGCGTCAGGAAGATGCAAGAGGCCATCGATCCCAGCAGAGAAGACACCGTCCTCACTGTCGTGGATGGAGTGGACATGAGAGCCTGAGCCTTGCGAAGGAGTGATAAACGTCGCTCTTCCGAAGGAGTCACGCTTGCAGACAGCGTATCGATGGAGGCTCCCAAGTACTGGATGCACTGGACCGGAGTCGGGACAGACTTGGACATGTTGATGTGCAACCCCAGCTTGTTCAAGAGAATGCACGTCTTCTGGAAGTGTGCTTGAGCTTCCGAGAAGGAGGAGGCCTTGATCAACCAATCGTCCAGGTATGGGTAGACAAACACCTTGTTCTTCCTCAGGTGTGCCGCTACCACTGCCATGCACTTCGAGAACGTCCGGGGCGCAGACTTCAGCCCGAACAGAAGTACCGTGTACTGATAGTGATTGGTGCCGACTTGAAATCGCAGGAACTTCCTGTGTTTGTGTGCAATGGGCACATGGAAGTACGCATCCTGTAGGTCTATGGCGCAAAGCCAGTCTCCCCGCTGCAGCTGAGGATAAATCTGATGCAGCGACAGCATGCAAAACTTTTCTCTGCGAATCCACTTGTTTGCCTGTCGCAAGTCCAGAATGGGCCTGAACTCGTTCTTGTCCTTCTTGCGGACCAGAAAGAACCGGGACTACAGACCTCTTCCTCTTTGAGACAGAGGTACATCTTCTATCGCCCTTTTCCTTAAAAGGATGTCGGCCTCCGCCCGGAGCTCGCGCAGTTGATACTGCGAGCTGACCGGAGGAATCGATGGAGGAGGGCTGATGAACCGAAGACTGTATCCATTGCAAACAATATTCAGCACCCACTTGTCCTGAGTAATTTTTCTCCACTCTGCCAGAAAAAATTGAACGCTTCCCCCCACCGGAGCGGGTAACGGACAAAGGGGAAGTAACCGCTCAGGGTCAAGACCCAGCCGGGCCCTTGTTAGCGGTAGAGGACTGCTGTCCACCTCAACCCCTCTGACGTTTCTGGAAGGGTCTTCTGTATTGCTGCTGATGTTGCTGCGGCTGCTGTTGCCCAGAAGACTGTCCCTTTCCTCTACCCTGCGACCCGAACCGTCGTTGGAACTGGCGGTAGGGTTTCTTGTCTTTGGGCTTCTCCAAGCCCACAGCCGTCAGGGTTTCAGCCTCGGCCTTCATCCTGGCCATTTCGTCATCTGCATGTTTCCCGAAGAGGGTGTTGCCGGAAAATGGCAGATTTGCCACTCGCTGTTGCGCTTCAGGCTTGAGCGACGTCAGCCTGAGCCAAGCATGGCGTCTCTGAATGATACCGTGGCAGTATCCATATGCGGCCAACAGGAAGATATCCGCCGCGGCGCTGATGGCTTGGTTCGAAACCAGCATCCCTTCCTGGACGATCTCCATGAAGCCCTCTTTCCTGTCCCGCGGGACAAGGTCCGCAAACTGTTCCATGGAATCCCACAGCGCATGGTCGTACCGCCCCAGCAACGCCGAGTCGCTGGAGGCCTTCATCGTCGTGGAAGACGTCCCACACGCCTTCCTTCCAGCTGAGTCGATCCAGCGGCTCTCCTTATCCGGAGGCACAGTGGAGGACGGGGAGGTAGCATGTAATTTCCTAGCCGCTGTCAGTATCACCGAATCAGGCACTGGGTCCATCCGTAAGAAGGCCGGGTCCGACTCTGGCGCCCTGTACTTCTTGACAAGCCTGGAGGGAGCGGCTTTCACCACCGCCGGCGTAAGGAAGAGCTGTTCAGCAGGCTCAACCAGTCCTGGCACCAAAGGCAGTAGGGGGCGAGACAGGTGCTTCTTGTGCAAAGTCTCGAAGATCACAGAAGTCGTCGGGGTAGGGGCCGTCACCTTGATCCCCAACTTCGCTGCCCCCCTCAGGAGAACCTCCTGGAACGTGCCAATGTCATCTATCGGAGACACCCTCGTCTCCGGTGAATCCGACAATGTAGGTGAATACGAACGGGTCCTAGATGTCGAACGGGACCTGGACCTATGCCTCCTATGGCGATGTCTTGATCTAGAGGAGGATCCGTGTCTACTCCTAGATCTGTCTCTCTTCCCTGAGCGCGACCTCGATCTCCTGGGTCTGGGACGCTCCGCCCGCTTCCCCGGGACGGACGTCTTGGGCTTAGGAGGAACCTTCGACTTAGGAGTCTTCTTCGGAGGTGTCGGAAGTCTGGGCATCGACACCGATCTTGGTGGAACCGGAGGAGGAGCACCAGGCACAGGGGCCTGTGGTCCTGACGGAAGAGCAGGTAGAGGAGGCAATGGAGGCGGGGTTGGAGCCCTCGGAGGAGGACCTCTAGGCAAAGGAGGAGGAGGAGGAGGTGTCATAGTCTTATTCGGGGTATACACCTCTGAGTACACTGTTCCCGGCGACCCACCATCCTGTCCTGACTGAGGGGAGCCCCCCACAGTCCTCGGCCTGTCCTTATGACCCCCTGACGTCGAAGACCGGTGTCCAGACGTCGAACGTGGTCCCCTCGACGTCGAGCGGCCCTTCGGCGTCGACCGTTTCACACGCCTCGGCGTCGACCGGCTTCTATGCCTCGACGTCGATCCTGACCAGATGGACGATCCTCTATACCTCGACGGCGAGCGCTTACGCCTCGACGGCGACCTCGACCGCCTCGACGGCGACCTCTTCGATCGCCTCGACGTCGACTTCTTCTGCGCCGGAGACCTCTTCTGCCTCGATGGCGACCTTGTCCGCTTCGACGGCGGCCTCGACGACGAGGATCCCCTCGACGACGACGATGTCCTCGCCCTTGACGGCGAAGTCGCCTCGACGGCGAGCGCCGACGCCGGGTCCTTCGACGCCGTCCACTCGACGCCGACGGCGAAGAAATCGACACTGGGTTCGACGGCGGCCTGTGTAAGTCCCTCGACGTCGACGGGCGACGTTTTCTCGACCCAGAGCCCTGGGGAGACCGGGAACTGGCCGTGGACCTTCCTCTCGACGTCGTGGTCAGAGCAACCGACCCAGACGGAGACAATGGACTTTTGCTGGACTTCCTGCCCCTGGGGAGCCCCCCAGAGGCCTCAGCATGGGCAGTAGAAGCCCCTCCAGACCCACCTTGAGCCTTCAGTCTTCTCTCCTCAAGGTCCTGAAGTCTGATCTTCCTCCTGTCCTTCAGGGTCCTGCCAGAGAAGCCTTTACAGATCTCACACTCCTCTGGGATGTGGGAAGAGGGAAGGCAGAGGATACACACCTCATGGGGGTCTGACTTGGCCTTCTTCCTTGAGCACTCCGGGAATGTCAAATAATGCAGGCATTATGGACAACAAAAGGGTGCAGCAAACCAAGAAGAAAGTCACCAGAGTACTTTAAAAGTACACAAAATCGAATTTAGTGAAAAAACACCAACAAAACCCTAGAAAAGGGAGAGCTCAATGCTCCAGGGTCCTGCTTGCAGGAGCCGGAAAAAAGAACTGAAAGTAAGTTGGACCTGCTATGCATTCTGGGATACTGGGAGAAGGTTCTGGAAGATTCTCTTAAAGGCACAGTATCCTGTTCTGAGCCACATAATGGCAGCCTATGGGGCTTGTCTGTCCAGGTTCTTCTCTCTATCATTCCTGAGGGAGTTTGCTGTTAAAGCAATGGAAATCTGTACAGGCTTTTGCTGTTTTGTGGATTTTATGGTGGAATTTCTAGTTGAAGTACTGGACAGTGTAGCCTTTTAGGCTGAATTATCTGTCTTTAAATTCTCTCTTAAGTGTCTATGCATTTCTGCATTTTTTGACACTGTAAGAGATTATTTTTGATTGCTCCGGGGTCCACGCACATGGGCGGGACTATTCACTAGATTAGGACTATACACAGAGATCCCCTACTACAGAACTTGGGGATCTTTTCACTTGCAACATTAGTTGGTGGTACACTGACCCGAAAACAGTATAACTAGCCTAGGTTTAGCTAGAGAAATTGTCCGACTTGTCCGAATAGCTGACCTGTCACTGACCCAACGAACTCTATAGGTGATTGATACAGAGAGCTGCGGAGCACTCTGTCCGTAATTTCCACAGACTCAATCGGGGTTTGGGAAACCTTAAGTGCTGGCGAAGCACTTTTCTGGGAGATTCGAGAACCCAATCGGGGTTATTGGCAGATTCCTTGCAGAGAGGGAGTAGCGCAGGCGTTGCATCCGAAGCTGCAGGTGTTGGTCGTACCTTTAGACGAATCCGGTCCTGATCCAATTCCTGGGTTTATCCCGTCCTGACTGTCCATGAGCCGTACCTGTTCGCCTACCGGCAACCTAAGTCCTTAAGGGTCCTGTCCCCGCTTTTCCCAACTGACCCGTGGCCAGGGTTAGTTCTTCAATCTGTCCTAGGTAAATATAATCCATGAGGGTGTCCGTCATTCTAAACTCTTTCCTATTGTCTTGAACAAAGTATACATTTACATATGTCATTTAACCTTCTCTCCTTAAATGAGATTTTCATGTTTTATTGTTTATTAGCGTGTTCCACTTTTTACCTACCTTTAGTAAATGCTAAAACTGTTTGCATATATGGTTGTCCCATTCTTACCCTTCCTATAGAGAATAAGCATATCTGGATACATCAAATAGTCTGAGTTTCATTTCCTCTGAATCGTTAGTGAGTTTCGAAAGTCTACTTTGATTAGTATGTTCCCTTTCTTTACCCGCCTTTAGTGAAGTTATGAAATCCTGCTTATCTAAAATAGCGTGTTCCTTATTTTCCCTTCCTTTATTTTTCAAATTTCTAAATGTTTCTTACTCTCATACATAGTTATACAATTGTTATGATTCTCGTGATAGATAGTTTGATTGGGGTGAACCTTTGGCTCTTGACACTAGATGATAATAATGATTAGATAAAAGGTCTTGAAAACTTCCCGAGTTTGTGGTTATTTAAGAGTACAAAAATTATTCAACTGTATATGGTATTTGTTTTGCTTACTTATTTTCACAGCTAGCTCCCTGATCCATTGTGGTCATTAGGTACTCGTACCAGTGGAGTGGTAAGTCGGGTACATTGGAAATACAATAGGAAGGAACAGAGTTACTGGTAGTAGAGTGTAAGGTTACCCGATTAATAAATATGGAAAATTGAATTTATGGGCCCAATGCGTATATGGTAAAATTGTGAGTCGGGTGACCTGCGCGCTCTATCAGTAATTTTCTGGTAGCAGAATGATGGTTAGGGACTAGTTAAAGATAGGTAAGGACTAGTTAAGATAGGTAGATGGGTTATATGCTGCTAAATGTTATTTGCTGCTAAAAAAAATTGATCAATTGTACTGTTTTGAAATTGCTTTGAAATGTTTGAAAATTTTCTCTGAAATGCTGTTATATTTTATATGTAATTAACAACTCGTTAGTAATTGTTATATGTTGTCTGGAATCCCCGGGGCAGAATAGTGAGTGGTGAGGAGAAGCCACTTCGCACTGAGGTCAGTGGCTCGAGGAAAATTAGTGCATGGTTAGGCAGAACTGGAAGCGCTAATTAGGGTTTCTGTATGAATAGTTGAATAAATGATAGCAACGAGTTCGCTAATGAAACTTCAGTTGTGATATAACCTAGTAAGGGTCACACGAGAAAGGAGTAGTAGGTTTATCGGAGCTTGAGTGATAGCAAAAGAGTTCACTAGTGAAACTTTAGACTTCGTATATATCCCGAAAAGAGTGGATGAGTCGAAGAAGTAGCAGGTTCTCTAATGCTTGAGTGAAGGGTAGGCAGAAGAGATCTTTCCGTAGTGTATGAAAAGTAGACAGAAGAGGTTTACTTGCAGTGAAACAAATCTTTCCCTTCTAGACACTCGAGTACAGTGGCGAATGTTTTACGTTGTAAATTAAATAAAGCACTTGCACTTTAAGAAAGAAATCAAGTTTCCGTTACCTTGTGAAGGAGGGAGTCAGTTGCGGAGCTGCTCTGATGTCACTCTGTGCCGCGCTGGTATTGGTAGAGACGGCGGATGTGTAGCGGAGCTGGTATTGTAAAGGAGGGGTGAGCGCAGAAGCGTGAGAACTTGTCTCACGAAAAGGCCGCGCACCCATTGGTCAGAAATATTTTGCAACCACCGTGTTGATTGGTTGCTAAAGAGTAAAAGACGTGTTTGTATTGAAAGAAAAATAGTAAACAGAAGTACGTAATTCACGCACGAACTAGGTTTACGAAGTATATGTGGTATCCAGAATTTTTACCTGATCCGAAATACTTAGGGTTTGCTAAGGAACAGATGTTAAAAGGCAGACCTTACAATATGTACGGAAGCAAGAGAAAAATGACTTTAGTAGACAAAGTAAAAAATGATTTCAAGAAGGACAAGCCAATCAGAACCCGAGAAGGAATAGTTATTCCACCACCTAATACTCCCGCGTCATTCATGTTATTTGACAAAGGGTATCACACATGCGTATGGTTGGAAAATTGGGTGGAATACACGAAGAATGACGGAATTTTGGCATTTCTGTTAGATGGTACTTTTAATAGCCGGATTTTGTTCAATTTGAGAACCCGAATGAATGATTTACATCCCAGACCCAGAATAACGCAGTATGAGGCCTTAGAAGAATGGGAGATAGAGGCTTTTGAACAAGATAGACGTAGAATTGACAATGGAATAAGTAAATGGTACCCGAAAATGCATGGGGAAGCCAAAGAGAAAAAAATGAAGCAGTGGAGACAGAACATGATAATAGAAGGACTGTACCCTGTAATTGCCCTAGAAGCGCCAATGGGAGAGAAAAGGACAGAGAAAACAAAACATTTGATGACCGGTGGGGATTCAGATGACGATTATTTGGAGGAATTGTTAATGAAGAATCCACCTCCTTATAATGAAGGACCCAGATCCTCAAGTGTAGGGGATGCTTGCCTAAGACCCCCTTACCAGGAGGGATCAAGACCAGTAAGTGTAAGAGACGGCTGTCAAATACCTCCTTAAGTGCCTGCAAAGGAAACTGATTGGACCCGAATAGATAGAACCACCCAGAATAGAGATGAAACTGTGCATTCCTATTATGAACGACTGTTACAGGTGTTCAAAACGTACAGTGGTCTAGACAACATCAAAATGAAGGACATGACCCATTTCATTTACAGGTTTCTATTAGGCTTAAGACCCGAAATTTCACAATGGATCAAATACAATAAAATCTGTTGGCAGTCTAAACCAATTGATGAGGTTCTAAAATACGCCAAATATTGTGAGGATGAGATGGCTGACAAACAAAAAGCATTGAAGGAAAAGGTCATGTGGGCACAAGTAAAATTAGCAGAACAACAAGAAAAGCAGTAAAGTAAAATGAATAGTAATACCCAAAATCAAGGTTCTGGGGGTGGAGGAAAGCCCAGAGTAAAAATGAGCCGAGAGGAGGCCAAAAAGAAGTTCCCCTGTCACGGGTGCGGACAGATAGGGCATTGGAGAGACGAGTGTCCAGCGGTACAGAATGGTAATTTGCAAAATAATGATTTAAATCCACAGGTGCAGAATGAGGGACCCCGAAAGACACAGCAACAGGTAAAACAGCATCAGTTGCCTCGTGCACCTAGGCCAAATTATAAGAGAAAAACACAACAGGGTGAGGAAGCAGAGGTTTGGGAAGGAAAGGAGGATAGAAATGCAGCAACTTCGCAATTTTTGTTGAATGATACCTTCCTCTGTGATGAACCTTACTGACGGTGCCTGAGGGGGGAGGACGAGGAGTGCGTGCTTGGCGCCTCCTTGCCGGTCGACCAGTCAGGGCCATACATTGAAGGAAAGGTTGAAGGAAATTATGTCACCTTTCTGTTGGACACTGGTGCTACCCGTTCAACTGTGAGAACAGCAGACGTTCCAAACCTACCCCTTTCGGGAGAAGAGATCCAAGTAGTGGGCATATCTAATCAATTGATTAGTATCCCAGTTACCGAGCCCGTGGAGATTACAATAGGGAATTTCAAAGAAATGCATAGATTTGCTGTCTGTGATTCCAGTCCTGTAAACCTATTGGGACGTGATGTGCTGTGTAAAATGAACTGTACCATCTTTGCACACCAAAAGGCGTCGAAATTCAAACCCCAGACGAAGATGGAATATACAAATTAATGCTAATAAGACCGGACTCAGAAATTAAAGGACTGACAATACACGACTTACCTGAAGAACTCCAACAGACAGTGAAACCAGAAGTATGGGATTTTACTGGAAAAGATGTAGGATTAATGGCAAATGTTGACCCAATTAAAATAGCCATAAAAGAAGATGCAGTTTACCCAAATACTAAACCATACAAAATGAGTGCAGAAGTGAAAGCAGGAGTTGCCATTGAAATAAAAAGATTGCTAGAAGCAAACATCATACAAGAAGTGTTGAGTAGTCCTTGTAACTCGCCCATAATCGGAATCAAGAAACCTAGTGGGAAGTACAGGGTAGTGCAGGACCTGCGCAAGGTAAATAAAATCGTTGTTCCTTGCTGTCCTATTGTTCTGAACCCTGCAGTGATTTTGTATCAAATTCCATGGAATGCTGAATGATTCACCGTTATTGACTTGTCACGCATTCTTTTCAATTCCATTGCATCCAGACAGCAAATTTCTTTTCTCATTTGAATTCGACAGTCACGTGTATGTCTGGAATCGTGTCCCTCAGGGGTATACAGAAAGCCCCTCAATTTTCAATCAGATTCTGAAAAAGTGCCTTGAATCCTTGGTTTTACCTGGAGAATCAGTTTTGGTGCAATATATAGACGACCTCTTGGTGGCGTCTAAAAGTCAGACAGACTGTGTTGTTGACACCATTGCCTTACTGAACCACTTAGGTGAAGGAGTACATAAAGTATCACCTGACAAACTACAGTTCTGTACCTCTTCAGTAAAATATCTGGGGCACCAGATAGAGGAGGGTATCAGGAAAGTTACTTCAGAAAGAATTAGGATAATTCGAAACATGCATTTACCCAATACTCAGAAAGAGATCAGAATGTTCCTTGGAGTTGTAGGATACTGCAGAGAGTGGATTGTGGGATTTGCAGTCCTAGCAAAACCTCTGATAAAAATTACAAAGAAAGTAGCAAAAGACCCAGTGGAATGGGATGAGGAAAGCATGACAGCTTTTACAAAATTACGAGAATGTCTGTGTACAGCTCCCGCATTAGGAATGCCTGATTACTCGAAAGAATTTGCACTGTTTTGTGATACACGAGACAATTGTGCACTGTCAATCCTAACTCAAGAGCATGGTTTGACTAGACGTCCAGTAGCATATTTCTATGCTACTTTGGATCCAGGGGCTGCTGGATTACCTGGATGTCTGAAAGCAGTAGCTGTAACTTGCATGAGTCTTGAACAGAGTGAATCCATCATTATGGGACATCCTGTAACTGTGTATGTTCCACATGCAGTTGTAATCTTACTGACCAGAACTAAAACCCAGTATCTCATTCCTAGTCGGCTGACTAAGTATGAGAGAATCCTTGTAGGTGCAGCAAATGCAACCATTACTCGATGTAACATACTGAATCCAGCTACCCTATTACCAAATTCACTGATTGCAGAAGCGAAGGGAGAGGTCGAGCATGACTGTATTGACCTGACTGAGTTTAGTACCAAACCACGCCCAGATATCAAGGAAATGCCCCTGCCTGTCGAAGATTTCGAGCTGTTTGTAGATGGCTCATGTCTGAGACATGAGGATGGAGGCCTAAGTGCTGCCTATGCTGTAGTTACAATATCACGTGCCGTAGAAGCATCCTATCTATTTGGAGTAAAGTCTGCACAAGTAGCCGAATTGATTGCATTGGCAAGAGCCTGTAAATTTGGGAAAAATAAAAGAGTAACCATATATACTGATAGCCAGTATGGTTATGGGGTTGTGCATGACTTCGGACAATTATGGCTGCAAAGAGAGTTCCTGACTTCTTCAGGTACTCCAATCAGAAATGGAAAAGTGGTACAGGAATTACTGGAAGCAATCCAGTTACCAAAAGAATTGGCAGTGGTCAAGTGCGCTGCTCACAAATCTGGCGATGACAATGTGACAGCAGGTAATCGATATGCTGACCAACTGGCCCAACATTGTGCAAGACATAGAATGTCAGTCAATATCAAATTGGGGGGAAGCGGAAACAGCTGCCAATTTATGGTGTTTGAGAATGTACAAACATAGGAGGAACTGAGAGATTTACAGAATGCAGCAGGACCAAAGGAAAAAAGAAGATGGAGAAAGTTTGGTTGTCAGCAGAGGAACGAGGATGGTGTCATTGTTTGCTCTGATGGTATGCCTGTAATGCATGATAGCTTGCTTGCTCCTATGGCCCGGCTAATACATGGAGATGCGCACGTTGGTAGGGATGCCATGGTCCGTGTCTTCAGACAGACATGGTTCAATTCAAAATTCAGGAACGTAGCAGAGGCACTCTGCCAGAGGTGCTTGACATGTCAGCAATACAATCCCGGGAAGAAAACAGTAGTTTTACCGGGTAAAATTGGGAAAGCAGAAGGTCCTTTTATAAGGTTACAAATTGACTTTATCCAGTTACCCCCTTGTAAAGGAATGAGGTACGTCCTTGTCATTGTTTGCCTATTTTCAAAATGGGTAGAGAACTAATACCTAGGTACGGTTTTCCAGTCACAATTGAATCAGACACAGGTGGGCATTTTCAGAATGAAATAATAAGTCAAATCTGTGAAGCATTCAAAATTACTCAAATACTGCACTGTGCATATCACCCAGAGGCTTCTGGAGTGGTGGAACAACTGAATGGCACTATCAAGTCGAGACTAGGAAAGATGTGTGAATCTACTGGCATGAATTGGATAGACGCTTTGCCACTTGTCCTAATGGGAATCAGAAGTATTCCAGACCGAAAGACAGGCCTGAGTCCCCATGAGGTCCTGATGGGAAGAGTAATGCGACCATGTGAATGAAATTGCTGGAAGCAATGAAAACACTAATGAATTAGTGCGTAGTAAAAGAGAAAGCGTAGGAGAAATACTAGGTGATATCTTTAGTGCATTGATACCAGCAGTGGGAGTGACTCTGAACACACACAGAATTTGCAAATTGTCAACAGTAGTGGATCGGTTATCTACTGACACTGCTGCAGGTTTCCTGATGGTCAATACCGAAATGGTTGCGATCAGATCTATGGTTTTGCAGAACAGACTTGCTCTTGACACCTTATAACAAAAGAGGGCGGAGTTTGTAGAATGTTGAAAGCGCAACATTGTTGCACTTACATACCTGACAAATGTGTCGAAATCAAAAGGTATGTGAGGAACATTACAGATTTGGAAAAAGAACTCAAACCACTGGAGGTTGACAGTGCCTGGAAGAGACTAACTGATGGTCTCTCCTCTGTAGGTCATTGGTTTCCTAACATAGGTAAAAGTCTTGTGAGTAAAATACTGATGCCAATAGCAGGTATAGGTTTAATTGTGCTAATTGTCGTAATCTGCTGCAAATGTTGAAAACACAAAAAGAAATATGCTATGAATAAAAGAGGAATGAAACGGAATGTGGATGAACTAGAATTAGAGGAACTGAATAATCAAATTTACAAGAGGGTGAAAAATTCTCACCCTAACAAAGAAGTAAAAGAAAAGTTGAATCGAATGTTTGAAGAAATTGAATTGGGAAAGGGGTGAGAAGTTGGCATCTGGTTCCATTAATAGTGATGATAGTAAATATCATCAAAGAGGGGATTGATGGAGCAAGGATTCACACGTTACGCGACTTGCTTGTACTCATGAACCTCGAATAGTGTTAATAGTCTAATCAATATGTTTGTCTTACTAATATTGCACATTTTACACTACACGGGGTGTCCCAGTGACGCTTGCTTATGTGTTTACTAAACAGTAATAACGCTTGCCACTAAAATGGCCGCTGCTTCGGGGGAATTTAGACTGCGCATGCGTCGGTCACAACCACGTGACGTGACGCACTTGCAGTTCTGGTGGGAAATGTTCTCTCATGCGCAATACTGCTAAAATGGCCGCTTTGTTTTCTCATATGCTCCGTGCTTGCAAAGCTGCTTTAGCAAAGCTGTTCGTTCCGCACTTATCCTAATGCTATAGTTATTATAAAGTAATGTATTTCTAAATTGTTTTCGCTTACTTTTCATGTACTGCATTCTTTGGGGCCTGAGAAACACTCGTGACTCCATCTTGAAAAGCCTTTCTGGTACTCGTCACGTGATGAGGGAAAGAACCTCATGATGCAGTGGAACCCAGCCAGCTGGCAGCCAAAGCCAAGATGCTCCTGGGAACCTGAACTCCAACCTAGCTGAAGAAGCTGACTTGTACCTATATTGTTACAATTGTATTTCACTACTGTGTATTCTATTGTATTCTGTAAATCTAGTGTCATGGGAAGCTAGAACTTAAGGGGTGGGTACGAGAACTGAATATTAAGTCTGGGAAAGTCAAAATCGTAGGTAAATGGTGACCTAATCCCCTCCTTTGTCCAATCAGAACTTGGGGATCCTTTCACTTGCAACATTAGTGGGTGGTACACTGACCCGAAAACAGTATAACTAGCCTAGGTTTAGCTAGAGAAATTGTCCGACTTGTCCGAATAGCTGACCTGTCACTGACCCAACGAACTCTATAGGTGATTGATACAGAGAGCTGCGGAGCACTCTGTCCGTAATTTCCACAGACTCAATCGGGGTTTGGGAAACCTTAAGTGCTGGCGAAGCACTTTGCTGGGAGATTCGAGAACCCAATCGGGGTTATTGTCAGATTCCTTGCAGAGAGGGAGTAGCGCAGGCGTTGCATCCGAAGCTGCAGGTGTTGGTCGTACCCTTAGACGAATCCGGTCCTGATCCAAATCCTGGGGTTATCCTGTCCTGACTGTCCATGAGCCGTACCTGTTCGCCTACCGGCAACCTAAGTCCTTGAGGGTCCTGTCCCCGCTTTTCCCAACTTACCCGTGGCCAGGGTTAGTTCTTCAATCTGTCCTAGGTAAATATAATCCATGTGGGTGTCCGTCATTCTAAACTCTTTGCTACTGTCTTGAACAAAGTATACATTTACATATGTCATTTAACCTTCTCTCCTTAAATGAGATTTTCATGTTTTATTGTTTATTAGCGTGTTCCACTTTTTACCTACCTTTAGTAAATGCTAAAACTGTTTGCATATATGGTTGTCCCATTCTTACCCTTCCTATAGAGAATAAGCATATCTGGATAAATCAAATAGTCTGAGTTTCATTTCCTCTGAATCGTTAGTGAGTTTCGAAAGTCTACTTTGATTAGTATGTTCCCTTTCTTTACCCGCCTTTAGTGAAGTTATGAAATCCTGCTTATCTAAAATAGCGTGTTCCTTATTTTCCCTTCCTTTATTTTTCAAATTTCTAAATGTTTCTTACTCTCATACATAGTTATACAATTGTTATGATTCTCGTGATAGATAGTTTGATTGGGGTGAACCTTTGGCTCTTGACACTAGATGATAATAATGATTAGATAAAGGTCTTGAAAACTTCCCGAGTTTGTGGTTATTTAAGAGTACAAAAATTATTCAACTGTATATGGTATTTGTTTTGCTTACTTATTTTCACAGCTAGCTCCCTGATCCATTGTGGTCATTAGGTACCCGTACCAGTGGAGTGGTAAGTCGGGTACATTGGAAATACAATAGGAAGGAACAGGGTTACTGGTAGTAGAGTGTAAGGTTACCCGATTAATAAATATGGAAAATTTAATTTATGGGCCCAATGCGTATATGGTAAAATTGTGAGTCGGGTGACCTGCGCGCTCTATCAATAGTGCCTTCTTTTTTCTTTCCTCTTTAGCCATACTGCACAGTAACAGTGATGGCGTACAGCATCGCTAAAAACCATTGGCAAATCCTACAGGTCCCAATTGCGAGTCCTATTGACTTTGTCAATGCTAGCTGTTCATTATCACATATAAGAACACATATGTGCGTTTAGGATGTGCGCTGTACAAAATCCTCTCTAGTGTTTGATGTAGTAGCCTATAAAGTTGCTCCTTTTAGAATAAGAATTTGTACCACAAATAGGAAACACATGACAACTAACTTGGTTCTTAGTTCACCAATAGCATTATCATCAGGGGACTGGAATGTTTCTCAGTTCATGTTAAAAACGCATATAAATACTTCTCAATGCTGTCACATAATCGGATGCACTAAGGTGAAAGAAATGCATTTTTTCAAATTTGAAAAGACTTATCCACATTGGTCTATGATGTTTGTTGCATGATTTACATGGTAAACATTTTCAAGGCTTTGCTCGCACACGGGCACTTAGAGCCAAGCTGACCCTTGGCTCTTAATCCCTTCGATGGTCGTGACGGAACCCAGCCGTCATGAGCCACGGCTGGCCTGTGCGCATGATGGCTGGGTTCCGTCACGACCATGCCCGCGATTGGAATGTCCAGCACCGGGATAGAATTCCTGCAGCAGGCAAGGTGTTAATTTGTTGGCTCACCCACATCTACTAACTTGAGAGCACCATGACAGCAGACCGCATCACTGAGTGTGGGGACATCGAGCCGCATCCCCAAACCCCAACAGGCCCACATACACCTGCCTGAGCTATATCTGGCAATCAGCGATAATCCACTTGCCATCTGTCACAGAAAAACATAACAGCAATGTATATCTGTTATGAAATAAATAATATAATTTGGGTAAATTCCTCCATATTCTTTTTTTTGATATAGCACTTCTGCCAAATTGGTTTGCTTTAAAACTCAGAAAAAGTTTAACCTCTTCACAGCTGAGCAAATTCCCCTGCTGTGCTGGGGGCGCGCACACCGCCCCCGTGCTCATGACTAGGTCAGCTCGTCATGAGCCACGGTGGTCGTGTGCTCATGACGAGCTGAGCTAGTCATGACCACACCCGTTTCTTTAGAATGCTTGTACAGCAGGGGAATAGCCCAGCATGAGAGTGTTCTAAAGGTCATGACGAGCTCAGCCCGTCATGAGCACACGAGCACCGTGGCTCATGAGATTCGAAGGTGTTAAACTATTTCTAAGTTTCCATAGTGCATTTGTTGCTGTAGTTTATATTTCAAGGGGCAAAAATGGAGGTCTGATTATTTTACCTGGATTGACTTGAAAATACCAGTCTGGTGGCCGCATTAGTGACTGGGTAGTATATTTTTTGCTTTCCCTCTTTCTTAGTACCTGCCGGGATGTTACTCTAGTATACTATAGTAAATGCAGAGCTAGGTTCTTCAAATTTCTCCTGTCAGGAATCCAGTAGAATGCATGGCAGTTTTCACACAGAGGTCAAACTTTTCTGGGACTCACAACAGTATGATCAGTTACAATAGGTTAACGACTGTTGAAAATGTGCCCTTTCTGCAGGGTCACCTCTATTTTATTTTTTTTCCCTTTTCGCTAAACCTTATTTTTGTTGGTTATAGAACTCCGTGCAATTTAATCCCGCTAACCAGTAGTAAAGTGCTGGTGCTCCTCCTTACAACATGGTAAAATTGGTATACTCCTGACAGGTATATTTAACTTACCTATAAGCCCATAGCATATGGTACCCTCAGTGTACCAGGGCCTGTAAATTGAATATCAGCAGTGGACTGCAGCACTCATTGTTCTAACCACTACAGTGACAGAATACAGAATGTCTCCAGGCCTACTACTGAAGGCTGGTTGTGCAGTTTTAAAATAACAATTCACCTTGTCAAAATAAACTCTTTTGACAGGGATAAGCCTTCCTTTTAAATATTATTAAGTGACTCCTAATGGTGCATGGTATTTAAAAGTAGGACATCTAGAAGTTTACTATTCCACACGTCCTTCCACTGAAAAAGCATATAAACTACTTTCAGTCTAGCATGACTATCTGCTTACATGGGGAAATGCCAGATCCCATTATCGATCACATTTTATAATGCTAATTTGGGATTGGTAACAGCTAGATAACTATTTCTTTTTAAGAGATAAACAAAATTCAATGCAATGGTAACATTGAATGTTGTCTATTTCAGAAATTGTACTTTGGAAAAGTTACCTATTATCTGCCTACAGCCTCTGGAGGCCTTTCCATATGTATTCAACTGTTACCTGTCCTCAGGACACCCCCGCGCTGCACGACCACCAGCTGTGTGTGTGTGCCCCCGCTGCTGCTCGCAGACTCGCTGCTCCGTGTGCCCGCCGTCCTAGCTGCCCGCCTCGCTGTACGTTGTCCCTGCAGCTCCGCCGTTTTTTTAACTGTATTTGTTATTGCCTTGAGAGATTGTATTGCCTTCTGTTTGTTTGAATTGTAGTTTTTCCTTTTGTAATTTGTGCTCGTTTTTTCCCCCCCTGTGCCTTTCCCGCCCCGCTCCCCGCCGCTGGCCACGAGGCCACGCCCCCTTTGTGTTCTGTGCCCTCCCCGCTCCCGCCTCCCAGCTGCTCCTCCCTCCCCACTTGCCCTTAAATGGCGACCGCGCGGCGCAGGTGAGTGTGACCTGTCCTCAGGACACCCCCGCGCCGCACGGCCACCAGCTGTGTGTGTGTGCCCCCGCTGCTGCTCGCAGACTCGCCGTGTGCCTGCCGCCCTAGCTGTCCGCCTCGCTGTACGTTGTCCCCGCAGCTCCACCGTTTTTTTTTACTGTATTTGTTATTGCCTTGAGAGATTGTATTGCCTTCTGTTTGTTTGAATTGTACTTTTTCCTTCTGTAATTTGTGCTCGTTTGTTCCCCCCCTGTGCCTTTCCCGCCCCGCTCCCCGCTTCCCGCCGCCGGCCACGCCCCCTTTGTGTTCTGTGCCCTCCCCGCTCCCGCCTCCCAGCTGCTCCTCCCTCCCCACTTAACCTTAAATGGCGTCGCACCGATTGTGCGCCGAAGGCGCGCCAAAGGTAAGCCCGTCTGCGCCCGTCCGCGCCTGGACCGCGCCCAGTGCCAGGACCCCTGGCCCCCTGGTCCCCGCCGAAGCAAGACGACCCGACGGACCTACGACGCCGCAACACTCAACGCACTCAACACCGGCCAGAACCCTGCCTGCTACCGAGCCATCCCGAGACGCACCCACGGACCCTTCGCCTGTCAAGCCTGCAAATTCACCTGCCTCCGGACCAACACCACCCCCGTCAAGTCGAGTACCAGCAACAACCACCTGAAGTGCATCCTGCTGAACACCTGCTCCGTCCACAGGCACGCCGTAGAACTCTGTGACCTGCTCGACGCAACAGCACCGGACGTCGCCTTCCGCACCGAGACCTGGTTGAACGCGTCCTCAGCGCCCGACATCGCAATAGCCATCCCGGGCGGATACAAGATCACCCGGAGGGATCGCGTCAACCAGACGGGAGGAGGCATCGCCATCATACACAAGAACACCATCCGCATCTCGACTAACTCCGACGAAACCTTCACCGCCGCCGGAATCCACTGGACCGACCACAGCTGCGTCCACTTCAGCTTCAGAAAGACTGCGACCCACCTCCACCCGCAACAGGTTCCCCGCCGGAGCTGGAGCAAGATCACCACCGAGCAGCTCACCGCCTCCCTCAGCCAGAACACACCCACTAACACAACGGACCCAAACGAAGCAGCCAGCAACCTCACCAAGTGGCTGACCGCCTGCGCCGACGACCTCGCACCACTAAAGAACCCTCCCAGCAGACCCGGCAGCAAGAAAACCCCCTGGTTCACCAACGAACTCAAGGAATCCAAGAAGAACTGCCGCACCCTCGAGAAAACCTGGCGGCTCGACCAGACCACAGACAACAGGACCGCCCTCAAGCACGCCACCCGCAAACACCACCAGCAGATCCGCGCCACCAAGAAGTCGGCACTCAAAGAACGACTGGACAACAACGCCCACGACAGCAAGGAACTTTTCAGCATTGTCAAAGAGTTCGCCAACCCCAGCGCCGGAAACAACGACATCACTCCCTCGCAAAACCTCTGCAACTCACTCGCCACGTTCTTCCACCG
Source organism: Lissotriton helveticus (assembly GCF_964261635.1). Taxonomy (NCBI): domain Eukaryota; kingdom Metazoa; phylum Chordata; class Amphibia; order Caudata; family Salamandridae; genus Lissotriton; species Lissotriton helveticus. The sequence continues at coordinate 1,936,548,903 of NC_136059.1, forward strand.
CAAGATCGCAGACATACATAACAGCTTCGACGAACAGACCACGCACCGTACCGCCGAACCAACGCCCGCCACCACCACCCTCTGCAACTGGACCCCGATCAACACCGAAGACACCACCCGCACGATGAACTCCATCCACTCCGGATCACCAACAGACCCCTGCCCACACCACGTCTTCAACAAAGCCGACGCCATCATCGCACCCCATCTCCGGGACGTCATCAACTCCTCCTTCAACACCGCCACCATCCCGGAGAGCTGGAAGCACGCCGAGCTCACCGCTCTCCTGAAGAAACCAACAGCGGACCCCACGGACCTCAAGAACTACCGCCCCATCTGGCTCCTTCCCTTTCTGGCCAAAGTCATTGAGAAGACCGTCAACAGCCAACTGGCCGCCTTCCTCGAGACGAATGGCTCCCTCGACCCCTCACAGTCCGGGTTCCGGGCCAACCACAGCACCGAGACCGCCCTAATCGCAGCCACCGACGACATCAGAACCAAGATCGACAACGGGGAAACAGCGGCCCTCATCCTCCTGGACCTCTCTGCGGCGTTTGACACTGTCTGCCACCGCACCCTAGTGAAGCGCCTCAGCAACATCGGAATCCGAGAGAAAGCACTGGAATGGATCATATCGTTCCTCGCCGGAAGAACCCAGAGGGTCCGCCTCCCCCCGTTAAGATCTGAGGCCACCAAAGTCATCTGCGGCGTTCCTCAAGGATCTTCACTCAGTCCAACCCTCTTCAACGTCTACATGAGCCTCCTCGCAGCCATCGCACGCCAACACAACCTCAACATCATCTCCTACGCCGACGACACCCAGCTGATCCTCTCCCTCACCAACGACCCCACCACCGCCAAGGCCAACCTACAAGAAGGGATTAAAAACGTCGCAGACTGGATGAGGAGCAGCCGCCTCAAACTGAACTCAGACAAGACGGAAGTCCTCATCCTGGGATCATCACCCTCCACCTGGGACGACTCCTGGTGGCCCCCGGCCCTGGGCACCGCTCCCAAACCAACGGACCACGCACGCAACCTGGGCTTCATCCTGGACTCCTCCCTATCGATGACAGACAAGTCAACGCCGTCTCATCCTCGTGCTTCAACACCCTGCGCATGCTCCGCAAGATCTTCAGATGGATCCCGACCGAAACCAGGAAGACCATCACCCAGGCACTCGTCACCAGCCGACTGGACTACGGGAACACCCTCTACGCCGGAACCACAGCCAAACTTCAGAAGAGACTCCAGCGCATCCAGAACGCCTCCGCACGACTCATCCTGAACATCCCCCGACACAGCCACATCACCGGACACCTGAGAGACCTGCACTGGCTCCCTGTCAGCAAGAGAATCACGTTCAGACTCCTGACCCACGCACACAAGGCTCTCCACGACCTGGGCCCCAAGTACCTCAACGACCGCATGACCTTCTACATGCCCGCCCGCCAGCTTCGATCAACCAGCCACGCCCTCGCCACCGTACCGCGCATCCGCAGAGCCACCGCCGGAGGAAGATCCTTCTCCTACCTGGCGGCCAAGACCTGGAACTCCCTCCCCACCCACCTTCGGCGAACCCAGGACCATCTCTCCTTCAGGAAGCAGCTCAAGACCTGGCTGTTCGAGCAGTAACTTACACCTCCCCCCCCCCCAGCACCTTGAGGCCCTCCCGGGTCAGTAGCGCGCTCTACAAATGCATTGATTGATTGATTGATTGATTGATTGACCTGTCAGCTTGATGGCTCCCCTGGGGTGAGATGTAAACAGCTCCCAGGAAAGGGATAACAGGCCTTGGGTGTGGGGAGGGATCCTCCTACCTTTGGCAAGATGGCCTGGGTGCTGTGTCCAAAACATCGGTGCACCTCAAAGGGGTATCCCAGGTCGCAGGCAAATGTAGCGCACACACATCTTGTCCTTTTAGTCACCTAGGCCCCAAATCTAGTGGAACGGAGAGCTGCCCCAGAACTGGTTTAAAAAGAACAATGGATGGACAGAATGCAGAACAATGTCATACATTCACCCCAGTACAGAGATCCTAAATCCATCACTGTGTTGCTCCCCATGCCATTCCAGTTTGAACCCAGCCATATGCAAATCAGTCTTGGACCCTCCGCCAAATGGGAACAGTTAAATAAACAGTCCAGCCCGAACTGCCAGGCCAAGTCCTCCCTGGACTGGAAACAAGCATCCTGGGACCAGTTTCGGGGTTTCACCCCGTATCAGCCAGGATAGCTTGACTCCAGTGGCATGGCGAGCACGGAACCCACATCTGGCATACCCGTCCCACTCGGGGTGACAAATGCAAAAAGGACAATTGATTAACAGAATGCAGAACAATGTCATACATTCACCCCAGTACAGAGATCTGGGCCTAAATCCATCATTTTTTCGCTCCCCATGACATTCCAGTTTGAACCCAGCCATATGCAAATTCAGTCTTGACCCTGCACCCAATGAGAACACTCCAGTCTGAACTGCCAGGCCATGTCCTCCCTGGACTGGAAACAGCATCCTAGGACAGATTACGGGGTTCACCCCTCATCAGACAGGATAGCTTGACTCCAGTGGCATGGAGAGCACAGGACTGGTTTAGACTGACCACATGGGTTAGAGGAACCACATGGCTGTAAGCATCTCCTTTGACAGTGTTAAATCCTGCTTGAATGTCACATCCTGCTTGACAGGTGGGGTTTTATATTTAGTATTTGGGGCTTACTTCAAAGGAGGAAACAAAATGCTAAAAAACTGTGTGGATCTAGTGTCTGTTTTTTAAAAACAAAGCTTTACTTATTTATTTGAGGAGTTTTATATAGTGTGAACATGACCCGAAGTTGTCAGCGTGCTTTACAGAGTAAGCACAACCAAGGAACACGAGGAACATAAAGAGTACATAAAAATGCATAGTAAAAAAAGAAGAGCAAACCATATACAGTGGGATAAGTAAACAAAATAGTAGCATCTACTCAGGATACATAATCATAAATAAAAATACAAAGTAGCTGAACATAAAAGATGTAAACAAAACAATATACAGTCGAATATGTTAGTCTTTTTTCTGAGGTAGAAGAGGGAGGGAGTTACAGGGTGGGGAGAGTAGAGAAATGGTTTTCCCGCGAGGTAGTGATGCACAGGTATAGTTGGGAGTGAGGGGGGCAGGGGAATCAGTGTCCTGGTCCTCAGTGAGAGAGGAATTTGTTGGATAGAAATAGTTTTACTTCTTTCCAAAACAGGGATGCAGATGGCTTGAATCAGATTTCCCTGGGTAGAGAGTTTCAAATGTTTGGGGCCATTCCAGAGACGGAACAGTTGTAGGTTTACTTTTGCTTTAATATTTGTGGCTTGAGAAGTAAGGAGCTTGAACTTCTGGAGGATCTACTTCCTCCCGATAGTCAGTTTCGGGAACAGGTAGGAGAGAGTATAGTGGTGCAGCGTTTTGTGGGTCATGCAAGTGATTTTTAAATGCATCCTGGGCTCGAAGGGAAGCCAATTCAGTGCACGAAGATCAGGGTGATGTGATCACTTTTTTAAAACTGTGATGAGCCTAGCTGCAACATTAAGGATAGCCTTTAGAGGTGCAAGTGAGGTTTTTTAGATCCCCACAAGGGTAGTGCTATCATAGTCCAATTTTGAAAGCACAAGTGCATGAGTCGTAGTTGTGAGGTTGGCTGCAGGAAGGAAAGGTTTTAGTTTCCTCCAGTGATGGCGTTAATTTGTTTTTGCATGGAGAGGTCTTTGTCTAGTGTTATACCAAGGGATTTCGCAGAGTCGATGATGTCTGGAGTGCAATTCAAGCCAGAGAGGAGAGAGAGACAGTCGTTGAGGTTAGGGGTGGTACTGGGTGGAGCGATCAGTAAGAATTCAGTTATAAGTGCAGTGACTTTGAGGTGGTTACGACTTATCCATTGTTGCGTTTTTGTTAGGGTGATGTTAAGGGTGTGGATGCCCTTGGAGGTTATTCTCATGTACAGTTGGGTGTCCTCAGCATACACATTTTAGGAGATGTGGGAGAGTTTGAGGACTTCAGTAAGGGGCTCCATATAGAGGTTGAACAGTGTTGTGTAAAGGATAGAATCTTGGGGGACGCCCAAAGATAGAGGCTGCTCAGAGAGTGTGATTGATTAGGAAGCGCTGCAAACTGTTGTGTAATAAAGAGAACCATTTTAGCATGGTGTTGGAAAGGCCTATCCTATGTTCTAGAAGGTCAACTAGGGTAGCATGGTAGAATTGTTCAATGTGACTGTGGAGCTGCAACTGTACACATTTCTCTAGGAGTTTGGTCAGAGTAGGGACGTTGGAAATGGGGTGGTAGTTGTTGGCGTCGGACTGGTCGGAGTTGGTTTTATTAGGATGGGGGTAACCTGACCAATTTTGAGGCAGTCCGGTAGTGAGCCTTGGGTGAGAGAGGTATTGATTATCCTGGTCCATAGTGGGAGTACGAGATGAATGGACTCATTAAGGAGTTTTGAAGGGAGGGGATCAGTGAAGTGGTTTCAATATTTCAAGGAGGTCAATAGATTTAAAGTGTCAGTACTATCGAGAGTTAAGAGGCTAGACCAGTCAGGTCATCTAACGTACTTTTTGCTTCTGATCCCTGTCAACTCCTGCGCCAGGACACTGGTGAGTAGCAGTGCGCGTTATAAATTCATTATAACATAACAGGAGGGTTTATTCTTGGGTGACATAGGGCGACTATACAGGTATGCTTCATTATGCATTGTGGAGGGGTTGGTGCAGGGGTAGATTGAGAGCGATCTGGATGTCGTTGAAGATTTGCAATGTTTTCTCAGCGAAAAAGGAGGCAAAAGTTTCACAGTCAGGGGGTGCTATAATTGTTAGTGGACACAAGGTCGCTCCTGCAAGAACATTGGTTTCTGATCATTTCAAACTGATTCTTTGGCCTATTAGAAGCAGTGTCTAGTTGGTTTTGAAAGAAGGCTGCTTTGGAGTGCCAAGCATAAATGTGAAGTTTCCAGACACCCACTACAGAACACTCCGGAACTGTGGAAGATCAGAAAAGGACTCAACCTGCTGTTTTAGACCTGAAAAGAGCATAGAAGACAGAATCCATTCCCCCTCTGGTACCAGCAGGCCCACACTTATCCTGGGGACTCACATTTTTTTTAATATTGACATATTTTGTCATTTTAATACTTAATGTCTTAACCTGATCTTAAGTGGATAATAGTGTACATGCAGATAAAATGAAATGTATGACGAAATTGACTGGGTACTTGTTTTTAACCATCAGGATTTGTGTTTTATATTATTGTATGTTTTTAATGTAATTTTACCTTAGGTACTTTTATGATCTTACTTGGAAATATCAAATAAAGAAAGAATTGATTGATTGATTGATTGATTGAAGAGATATGACAGCTTGCTGCCACCTGACTGTGTGCGCCATCTTAAGTCCACCATACCTCTTTGATGAGCAAGAAAGCTCATCAAGTACCTGGGCTTTAAAGTAAATAGCAACCTGGAGGAATGGTTTCTGACAGACTGGCCAGACCTTAAGAAGCAAATACATGAGGAGCCGATGTAATGGAAATCCCTGTACATGTCTTGGCTAGGCCGTATCAATGTTATCAGAATGAGCATATATTGCCTGGGTTGCTCTCTCTTTGAAGAGAGACAGACCCTACCTCCTATATTTTGTAACTCATGTAACTACGCTCCAGCAACTGATGTAACTGTGTAACTATGTTTAGAAACAATGTTCTTCCTCATGGAAATCGCTCTGATACCGCCGGGTCTAGCCAGGGCTATATAAAACTTTTCAAATAAATAAATACCCAAGACAAAGAAGTGGACGGGAATAAGGCTCACCACCTTTTCAAACTTCAAGGATGCAACAAGCTCCCAAGACCTTTCCTGGAACTGCCCAGCTGATCCGTGGCAACTAAAACTGGAGTGGACTCTGCCTGCCACACTCAAAGTCTCTTAGTGCCTTCCCTGAGGTCCTGAGGTGTGTTAGAAGTGTACGCCTGTGGTGGACTGGGACTCAAAGGACTAAAATTAGGAGGTAAAATCTTTGACCTTGTTAGTGCAACTTACCCAAGCTCCATTGCAGTCAGCAACAAATACTTACATATGTCTTGAACTACAGTCACTGACTATCACTGGCACTTTGGGAATACTAGCGATATTTCTACTTAAAACTTTAAAAAGTCATATCTCCGTTTCCCCTTATTGAATTTTTGTCAAGTTATGTCAATATGTTTATTACATTTTACCCCATTTGTTTAATTCGTTTTGAGATTTTTATTATTTTGCATCTTAACTTTGTTACTGTTTTAGCACTGCATAATTTCTTTACACATAGCTTCTAAGTTAAGTCTGCCTGCTCTGTACCAAAGCTACTCGGGGATTGAGCTCAGGTTTAAGAAGTGACTTTAATGGTTCACCCGGACAAGGATTGTGATTATTACGTGAGGTAGATACTTACCCCCTCAACCAATAATCCAATTACTTACAGTGACTTTTGGTTTCACAGGTTTTTTTGAAGGTTAAAGGCTTTTTATATAGCATTCATTGCCCAAAAAAGGAGACATTTCTGTAATCTCCCTCTTTTAAGTGGGCTTCGTTGCTAGGTTTTACTCGTGAGAAAGTGTCTTTCGAAATGTTACATATTTGGCAGCAGCAGAATGCCACTCATACTCACTATGCAACCATTGGAATGTCACACATAATAATAGTACGTTGCAAACTTGGCAGCTATACTGTTGTTCATTAAACCCTAAGCTATTCATACAAGTCTCGGAAAGCAGAGGCGAACTTCCTCCGAGCCCGTGGGAAGAAAGTCTATAATTGCAGAAACGGGCAATTGTGCCTCCGGCCCAAACCTTGATATCTTTTAAACATTAGCAAAAAAAAAACAAGCCAGGAGCGCGAGAGATATGACCGCTTTGACCAGGGTCACAAAAATAAATAAAACTCAGCAATAAATAGATAGCACGGTCAATCTGCGGCAGCTGGTGAGCTAGCCACCAGTGGTGTGACGTAAAACGAGGAGGTTCCCTCCACAATGTAGTGAGAGGACCCTGGGGCTCGCATATGTCTAAGATTTTCGTAGGCTGACGCAGGGAGGGCCCTAGGGCGGTGCAAGTGTTTGCAGGTGTTTTATGGTTTTAAAAGCACTTGCTACAGCGTTCATGGCCTCCAGCAATTTTCAGGCAATTATAAAAATGTCAACATAACTCCGTGATTAATGTTCTTTCCTAGAGAGAGAGATCGTAGTTTTGTCTAGTGGAAGTTCTGGCTCATCTTAAGGTATCTCTGAAGGTTAATGTGCCTGAAGCAAAGAACATGGATCATGCAGATCACAAAGTGAATAAATTGTAAATAGGTCAGTGGCTTCCTGCTTATGTTAGAGAGATCCTTTTGTTACATGCAGTTAATAATGTAAATTCCTTAGATAGAACTGTGAGCTGTTAACTGTCATCAAAGAGCTGCATGCAAACTACAAGGTATTAATTAGAGCAGTGGTTCCCAAACATTTGATTCCTGAGGACCCCCATTGAGTCACCACTGGAAGCCGGGGACCCCCAAGCAATTTGTATGAGTTACATTTCAAATATTAAAACAGTTATTCGAAAAAAAACACGTGTGCACACAAACCAAATACTCAAAGTACTAAGGATTTTGGGGGCAGATGTACGACCATTTCATTTAGCGCCTCGCAATTGGCGACACATTGCAAGTCGCTTAATGAAATGTACAACAGTGTGTTTAACACTATTTGGGATTCCTAGGCAAGGCTCATTAATATTAATGAGCCTCTCGTAATTTGCCAGCCCATTGAGAATGCCAGCGCTCTCAGGGATGGTGTCCTGCTAGGCTCAGCAGACCACCATGTCTAGGACTGCTTTTAAATAAAGCAGTTTTCTTTTTAAAAATGCAGCCCGTTTTCCATGCACTTAAAAAAAATAGAAAATGAAACGTTTTAGTTTTCATTTTTTAAGGGCAGGCAGTGGTCCCTGGGACCACTGCCTGCTCTTAAAACATAATTTTACATGCATTTGCAAAGGGGAAGGGGGTCGAATGCATTACCATATACTTGAAGTAGGTACATTAACCCTCTGTGGTACATTAGTTAAGTCAATGCTACCACTGAACAAAACTCTCATCCCTCTCCAGCAGGTACATCAATCACTGGCATTATCTTGACACGTTTATTGTTGCTTGAAAGCTGCTTATTATACAAGAAACGTTTCTTTGCTTTTAAAACTGGTTCCTACGGGCCCCCTGGGAATGTGTGGGTCCGCGGACCCCAGTTTGCGAAACACTGAATTAGAGTGTAATGATTTTTCCCCTGTGTTTGATTATCCTATTGTTCCAAAAATGGTGGCATTGAGGGAATCCGAGGCGGAGGTGGTTATTGGGGAGGCACCACTGACGATAAAGCCGGCCCTGGGCCTACAGAAGGCTGAACTCACCACCACCCCCCCCTCCTCCTCCTCCTCCTGCACAGGCCATAGTGGCGTCAGTTGCGGCCCAGCCAGGAACCCGCTATGAACACTAGCTCTTGCTCTGTGCCACTTACAGTGCCTGGAAATGAAGGAGGGAATTTAGCCAATAGAATACTGTCAGAGTACCATCTGCTGATCCATTTATCTTAAAATGTGGTAAACATGCAATTTTGAGCCATTTCCTCTTCTCTCTACTGCATTCTCACCCTCCACCGACTCCAGGCTAGGTCCCAAAACTTTCGTTCCTCTCTTTAACCTGGTGCCTCTGAAGAGCTCTTTTGATCATATCTGCACTGAATCCCAAACATGCAGTGACATATATCCTTTTTAGAGCTCTTGGTTAGATTATGGCACTCTGAATAATTAACAATTTACAACCTCTCGCCTCCAGTTCCAGATCTCTCATGTAGATTATGGCACAATTATTATTGTTTTAACATATTTTTTTTAATCATTTTAATATAACAAGAATACAAACCTCACAGTTCGACACCACTTAACCACAGTTGTTTGTTGGTGCTTCCCTGCATGCGTCAGAGGAACCTCTACCAATTTCTACGTATACGGGCTTGCATGCAGGGCCATATAATCATCCTTCCATCATTTGTCCAACAAACACCCTCCTCTCCCTTCTACCATAATAACACCAACGCACAACACACACACTGCCACACTTTTTAACTCTTGCAACAAACCAGTCTAAGACACTCTTAACTCTACTTCATTCCCTCCTACACATACATACACTCTACTCATAAACACATCACCACCCCCTCAACCGTACAACCTCCTCTCGCAAACAATACTATACAACCAGATCCATTGCATGAAACATATACATCAGCACCCGTTTTCACTAGTCCTCAAAAAGAAAACATATCACACAAACCAGCACAACAAGATCTTCAAAGCGCAACACCTCATAATACTTACCATCACAAAATACAAACATACACCCACCTTACAAACCACACAAAGGAACAAACTCCAATGCCAAACTTTCTCTCTTCCACCACACCTAAAACAGATACAGCAACACAGCAACTCTCTTCTAACAGCCTCTCATCCATTGGACAATTTAGAACCTTACTACATGACCCACATGCTGCACCAACACCCCTGACTCATACACCTTCCGCCTTAAACACTCGCAAACAATATAAGCAACATGCCACACCTCCCAACTTCGCCTCCCCATGTCTACTTCACAACAATGTTACACCATGAAAACAACACAGCACTCCAACTCACTCTCAAACACCATCTCTGCCACATACACACGCAGACTCATCAAAATGCCTTCTTAGCATGCTGGATGAGGAACATGATACAGAACAGCTACATGATTGCTATCCTAATACAGCTAAAGCTGGCACTAAAAACACACCTGCTACAAACCCACACAAGACTGATCACTCTTCTACAAACCAAAGTCTCACTATCACCAAAGGCCACTCTCTAAACATAAACATCACATCTACGACCTTCTCACAAATGCAAAACCAGACATACTATTCATAACCGAATCATGGTTAGGAGAGAATGTGGCTCCAGCCCTGCATGAAGTCATTCCTCTAGGCTATCAAAAAATCACCCAAAATTGTATAGCCAAAAAAGGAGGTGGTCAAGCTGTTGTATTCAGGCAAACAATACATATCACTAAAATTGATGACATCTCCATAAAGAATTGTGAGGCTCTTCTAACAAGATGCAATCCTACACTGTCTTCATCCTGTAACTTCCTGCTCCTTTACAGACCTCCACCTAGCATGGTGACATTCCCCAGACGCTCTTCTATACACAGTTTCAAACCTGATAACAATACACTCCAACCTATGCGTTCTGGGTGTCATTTGGTTTGACAAACCCAATGTGACCCATCCAAAAACAATTATCACTGGGCTCGAAGCACTGAACCTGCATCAGATTGTCCACAAACCGACACACACCACTGGACATATCCTAGATGTCATTTTTGCTAATACTGAACTAGTTACTTCAAACTACAACTCCAGTCACATGGTCAGACCATCACTTGCTTGCGTTCCAACATAAAACAACACTAAGCGACGCACCTAAAACTACCTTACATCCATCCACCTATCGGCCGTGAAACAAACTCAATTTGGAACACAATTAACATCAAGTACAAATCTGGAAACAATAAATTCTGTTCAAAATCTATATGAGTGGCTACAGGAAGCGTTTTACATCCGGATACCACTCAAAACCACACAACAGAACAAAAGAAAAAAAACGCCTTGGAGAAACATAGAGATAAAAGACATAAAACAACAAATTAGAAAGCTGTAAAGTACCTGGCTCAAAACAAACACCAAACAAGACAAACTTCACCTACATAAAATTAACAGATTATACAAGTCGGCTATCAAAAAAGCTAAGAAAAGGTACTATTCAGACAGAATTCAAAACGCTAAATGTGCAAATAAAGAATTCTATAAAATATTCAAGGAATTTTGCAAACCAAATTGCATTGAAGGAACGCATCCTGTTACTCAAGATTTCACAGACAAACTGACAAATCATTACACAGACAAAGCAGACACGTTGGACTCGTACTTAAAACAGAAACAAAACACCAGCACTAACTCTTGTACAAAACAATCCAAGAATACTCTAACCAAGCCTCTCCGTTCATTCCAACACATCTCACACAATGAATTTATGGGCCTGGTCAAAGCAAGCGGGCCTGCCGGCAGCCATTCTGACCCCTGTCCGCCACAAACTTTCAAGACAATCCCTTAAACAACCTCTGCTGCCACTCCAGTAAGAAGAATCATCAACGATTCCTTCACTACCGGAATATTTCCAGAAGAACTAAAAAAATCACACATACGCCCTTTACTGAAGAAAACAAACTTGGACCTGCTGAACCCTGACAACTACAGACCCATTATAAATGGTCCTTTCCTGGGCAAACTGATAGAAAGAGCAGGGTTCGTCCAGATGTCACAATTCATTGAAGAGAATGACATAGTTTCAGACTTCCAAACAGGATTCCGTCCCGGAAGAGGCACTGAATCTGCCCTCCTTGCCATCTGGGATGACCTGAAGAGTTCAGTTGACTGCAACGGGGTTGCTGCGCTACTGCTCTTGGACCTCTCAGCTGCCTTTGACATGGTGGACCATGACACTCTGAAACAAAGACTCTATGAAGCCGGCATAGAGGGAACTGATCTAGACTGGATCGCGTCCTACCTTCGAAACAGAACTAATGTCATCCATACCCCACTTTTCTCGTCCAAACCGTACTCCACAAAAGCAGGGGTCCCTCAAGGTTCTATCATCTCGCCCATGCTTTTCAACATCCACATGAGGTCATTACCAGTACTGATCAATAAATTTCACCTCACATGCTATAACTATGCGAATTGACACACAAATACTCCTTCAACTGGAATGCCCCAAAGACATTGGAAAATCACCAATTTTCAGCTGTCTCAGGGTCATGGATCAGTGGATGACTTGGAGCCATCTCAAATTGAATGCTCCTAAAGCAGAAATACTCACGTGTGGCGATTGGAAACATTACAAGCCGCTAGCTGCATGGCCTAATAAACTGGGATCACCGCCTAAAGTATTGAAGGAAGTAAGAAAACTCGGAATGACCATGGACTCCAGGCTGTCGAATTCCAAAGTGGACAAACTAGCAAGATCAAGCTTTGTCACTATAAAAACGCTGCGACAAATTTTTCCTCTTTTGGTATTTCCACACAAGGTCCAAGCTACCATCTCTCTTGTTCTGTCCAAACTGGATTACGCCAATAGCCTCTACCACAGATCACCTTTAACGGCCATGAAAAGACGACACCGGATTCAGAACTCAGCTGCAAGGCTACTCTTACATATCAAACCACAAGATCACATCTCCCCTGCCTTGAAAACCCTGCATTGGTTACCGGTTTCCAGGAGATTCACGTTCAAGCTGCTTTGTATCACCCACAAAGCAATACATGGAATGGGACCGCTCTTCATCAGGAATAAAATAACCAAACACATTCAACAGAGGAACCTCTGCTCTAAGGAAGCATCTCACCTCAGAATCCCAAGATACAAGAAAAAAACATGGGTGGCACATCCTTCTCTGTTCAAACTGCCAAACTATGGAACTCTTTACCCCCAACATAAGGTCCACCGACAACCACCTTATCTTCAGAAAACTACTCAAGAATTGGCTCTTCCCCACAAAAGCACCATACACAAACAGAAATTTACAGCATATCCCTCTGTATATAAGCATTTGTTTTCACTATAGATATGTTCCTATCTTTGTGTATTGCTTTGTATGGACATGTAGAATAATTATGTTGTTGAGAATAGAAAAACGGGTTTTTATTCATAAATAAATAAATAAAAATCATCTTTGGTCTACATGTACTTGCTTCCATTGCGCATCTATGTACCTTCCATGTACTTGGATCTGTGTGTCTGTTACTTTTCTCCTGAAAAAGCATATCCAAAGCACTACCCTATTTCTCATCCTGTGCCTCTATCAATGTCTTTAATCTACATATACTTACCTCTTTTATGTATCTATATACTTTCGATGTACTTATGGATCTATATATTTATCACTTTCTTCTAATTTAGCATTTCCAATGCACTACCCTATTTCTCAGCCTATACTTCTCTCAATACATCTTCTAGCCCAACCTTCTGACTCAGCTCAAACTTCTTTCTAATGCACTACCCTATCTCTCATCCTTTACATCTATCAATATATCCTCTACATCCACTCTCTCATTTATCCCAAACCCCATACCACTACTATGATCCCCAAAATAACCCTTTCTAGACCCTCTCCTACTCTACCCCTCCTTGCATCATCTGACACCTCTTTTATTATACCGATCCCCTAAAACAAACCTGTAGGGATCGAATTTTATATAATCACGTATTATTGGCCTAATATGCCCAATATCTATCTGTAAACCTATAAGGTGGAAGAGGTGTGGCGCCGCGGCCAGGGCGACTGACGCTGGAATCTGGGGACCACGGTTCGATCCCCGGCTCCGGCGGCAGGTCAGCCCAGCACCATGCGACTCTGGGCAATAGCTCGCTTAATCTTCCCGACGGCCCCCCAGCGCCTAGAGACCCTTACGGGTGATTGTGCGCTTTACAAATGTGGACTTTACTTTACTTTTATAATCAACTAATTAGCACAAAATGTATTCATTTAGCCACCTAGAATTCACCCTCTATGTATTGGCAATCCTTGGCACGGCTGAAACCATCTTGTTTCGTTTCTCCGTGCACCAAGGCTGTTTCCTTGAAAGCACGTGATCATGCCTTTTACCCGAAACCTAGACGTCAGCCAAACTGCGTACAGTGTCTGCTAACTGGTAGCTCAGGGAAAACTCAAGGTCGCACCTGCCTTCCTTGCGGGATGCGCCCATTCTCACAAAGCCTGTTCCTGTCCTCCCCGGCTTGAGATAGACTAGGAGGCACCCGGCTGACCTACCCCCGGAATAGTTTAGGCTCAGGATACTGACAATCAATTGTGCCTTATATGGGTATTCCTCTTGGGCCACTGACATACTGTGTTTTTTTCCTTCTAAGGTCTCATCTCAAATGTGTGAAACGTATATATGCTCTGTACTTTGAATATGCTGGCAGTCTCCTCTGCGCACCCTCGAGGTCGTGTAGACTGGGGCTCCCCTGTCAGGGTTGCTTTTTGAATAAACGATTCAATCTTCTCCATTGCCGACTGATTTACTATTTGTCCTTTAACGATATATGGGTTATTGGTAAGTGTGACCCCCTTAAATAATTTTGATCCCAACAGTTGGCGACTCCGCCGGGACTCCGCGATAGGGTCGTCCCCTCCTGTAAGCAGGAGTAGTGGGACAGGGAGGAGTTCTGGCCGAGTGGGTGGACAGAAAGAGGATCCTGATTTGAAACACCCGTTTGTGGTATGAAAACAAGCCGCTCCACTCTCGAGCCCAGTATCCCTCCCAGCTGCTGAAGACCCTACGCCGGAGTCCTACGGGTCTAACCCGAGAGTAAAACGGACCGCGTCGGTCTGTTTAGGAGTCGGCAGTGGAGAATTCGCAATCGACCTGAGTGCACCAGGTGAGTGATATTTGAAATTGAATTGGATAAGAATCACTTGGAGGAAGTGTTTCTTTTTGAATAAACAGTTGACTGATTTTGTTTGAAGGTGGCCGGTGAAGCCGGACCACGAGGGAATCTGGGGATCTATCGTTGCGGCAAAGGGGCTGCACGAGTAGAGGCCCCACGGAATTGTTCGGTGAATAATTGAGATCACTTCTGATGCCTTAGCAGAGTACGGTGTTGCTTGCTCGGCCGAATTCTCTCCGGGAAAGCCCTGGGAGAAACTGGGTAAGCCAAGGGGTCTGGAGACGTGTCTAGATGCCCGGCCCAACCAGAACAGGACCATGGGATGGCCTGTGAGAGAGTTCGTGGTTCGCCTATCAGAGGCTCTCAGAACAGTCTGATGACTGTTCCTTTTGGTGAAATTTTGTTGGTCTGGAGTTCTTTTGAATCGATTCCCCGAACAGGAGTCGACGGGCTCTGTTCGTATTTGAAGACGTCATTTGCATTTGAATAGGTTTCGAGAAACGACGGCGGGACAACAGGTACAAGGCAGGCACTGACCAGAAAGACTGGTCATCCCCTTACCGCTTCCCTCCAGGAAGCCTTGGCTAATAACCCAAAGCGTATGCATGAGAAGGGAATCCCCCTCTCACATATAGAAAAACGCCTTAGTGAGTGTATCACATAGTCTGTACCACAACACTAAGTCTGTTTTATTTCACCACACCTTTTAAAAAACGGTCCTGAGGAAAGCCAGAATACTCTAAGGCACTGGCTGAAACATGTCGACCATCTGAAGGACGCAGGGGGCAGTAACTCGCCACCCTTACGCGTCCTGTAGCCTTACTTTTAACCGCTGGTGACGGCCCAGTTATTAAAATGTAATTTACCCTCGGGTACTGGGACCACCACCAAGCCGTTTTAAATCACAACTCACTCAACCTCACTCACTGCACTCTCAGCAATATACCAGCTCCGCTGTAATCAGGCGTCGTAGCACACCCGGGACATACTAGGTGTCACTGGGTTGGCCAGATGATGAAGCATGCCACCAACTAGGTTGGTGGGTGAGGGCTACATGAATACACCAACAAGGTGCCCGTGACAGAACTAATTAGAGTACTGCAACACTTTGGTCAACTTAAGCTAGTCCTCTTTGATTAATCACTTCGAGAAATAATTGCCTTGCACTGTTTTACAGCACTTTATGGTGACTATTGTATGAGTGAGAGTGAGTGTTACAGAAAGACGCGTTCAACTGTGGGTGTGAGTGTTTGGTGAGTATATGTAAAGGAGCGAGTAAATTAAGTACAATGCCGTGTTTTAGTAAAATGTGTTTTGGGTGCTGCTGTTGGAGAAGTATGCGTCTCGAAGAAAGACAGCCTGCCCCTCCCGAAGGCAGCCCCAGTTTTGATATGTATACCAAACATGGTTTACAGCCAATTTTGTTTAACACTCTGTGGAACAAATACACTAGGGATAATTCAGATTTACAATGGCCTCTCAAGGGGTCTTTTGATGAGAAAAAGATTAATTATATACAGAATAAATTGTTTATGAAAAAGAGTCGTCAGTCTATGTTTGATTCCTTGAACTTATGGTTGAAGGAGGCAAAAAGACGACGAATCAGGGAAGAGAAGTTGGGAAAGATGAAGTCTGGTCAAACGGTCACCCAGAAAGCCATAGCGTATGATAAGGAAAAGGTGGAAAAGAATATCGAACGAATAGATAGGCAGTTTCGGTTGGAAACTGATAAAAGCTATGTGGCTAGACCAGAGACAGGAGATGAATTAGAAGAATTGTTAGAAACTCGATCACCTCCCCCTTATGCCCCACAAGGCCTGTATCCGGCCGTGCCTGTGGTACGAGTCGATCAAGCGGGTGCTGTTGCAGCCGCCCGACCACCGTCGGGAATAATTGCTACGGCTCCTGTTGGCAGATCGGGATCCGATGCTCCTCTTTCCCCTCCTTCTCTTCGACAAAATACCTCACTCTTATTATCCCTTCGGCCGGACGCGGCTGTCCCCTCTCCCTTGCACCCTGTATTTCTTTCCCCTCCGACTCAGACCACTTTAGACCTTCGGAATATAGGTGGTCCGGGTACCACGCCCAAACGACCGATGTCTGACTTGAGTGATCAGCGAGCTTTCACGCGGTCGCTGTTTGGACAGGAGGAACGGAGAGCTATTATAATTCAGGCATCCCAGTGGATGCGGAGTCCTATTTATACTTTGGAAGATATTTGGAGTACTATGAAGGATTACGAACCCGTTGCACAACAATTGGCCCTCAAGAGTATGGCAATCCGATTGATCGCATTATGGGAACAATGTTTTGAGGAAGGATTACCTCCTCAGATACTGCGTGATATCAGGGATCACGCTCATAAATTTAATCTTCAAATTGAAGAAGTGTATCAGAATGTAAACACCCTTTTGCATTATAGGGAAAGAATGCACCGGAAAAGTGCTGAATGGGGAACGCAACACCCCATGAGAGAAGTACACCCCCTTTTCTTTCCAGAATTACCTGAACTTAGGGATAATGCGGGCACTGTTACTAGAGCACGGGAGGACGCCAGACTTCAGGAACAATGGGTTTATACTCCTTGGAAACAAAGTGAGGTTCTTACGTTAAAAGCCCAGCTCCCTGACCCTCGTAAAAATCCTACAGCCTATTATAAGGAATTGACAGAAGCCGCTAATTCGGCTATTATGACTATAGCTGATATCGAGCTATTTTTTGGTCTCCTGATCCCGGTGGATATCTGGAGACAGATACATGATACGGATCATATTCCTGAGTTGGGAGGTACTTGGAATCAATTAAAAGATTGGGATAAGAAACGAAAGCCGGGTGAGAAACCCCCGGGATGAAATATTAGCAGTACCAGAAAAGATCATTACCTATATGCAGACTCTACTCCCTCAGAGGAAGGTAGATTGGGATAAATTGACAGCATGTAAACAGAAAAAGGACGAAAGTGTGTCTGATTTCTTTACCAGGTTTGAGAAGGTGTTTATAGATTTTAGTGGTCAGGACCTTTCTACGGAAGGTGGAATTCGATTATTTGTAAACAGATTTGTCACAAACTTGCTTCCTGAGTTTATGACTCGTCTTCAATCGGCAGAAAGCACCTGGACTACGGCTGCACCCTCTGTTATTCTTAGCATGGCCCATTATTATGAACATCGAGAAAATGAGAGTAAGGAGAAATCAGAGAAAAAGACCAAGGATTTAAAAACTAGGGTGCTATTGCAGCAGGTCAGTAGAAGGAATAATTCAGGACGAGGAGTACGAGGTTCCTTTCAGAGAGGTCAAATGTCAGGAAGAGGAAGAGGGGGCCCACCGAATATTGGGATTAATCAATGTTCCTATTGTAAAGAGGAAGGCCATTGGAGAGTAGACTGCCCTTTGCTACAAGGACGAAATGGACCCAGTAGAGGTCGAGGAAGAGGTCGAGGAAACATAGATCGAAATAGTATGAGATTAGAGGAATCGCAGCACGAGGGTCCTCGTAAGAATCACTTTGATGATCCTCAGACCAGACAGTATTATAATGAAAGCTATCAGAATGACATATACGAAGACCAAGAGTATGCATGAGACAGCCAAGGACAGAGCGGGGGCCGTATTACAGTACCAGTAGACCAAGAGGGACCTTATGTAAAAGGAGAACTAGTGGGAACATCAGATAAGTTTTTGGTGGATACTGGGGCGATGAGTAGCTCAGTCGCCCAGGCACTGGTCCCAGGGGCAGCTCTGTCTGGCCAAACTAATGTATCAGTCGAATTCTCTGGAATACCGGTAGTCAGCCCCGTTTCAAAACCTCTGCCTTTTACGATTGGCCCCATTTCCATGTATGCCCCTTTTCTCCTCACTTCGAATTGTGGAGAAAATTTGCTAGGTTTGGATGTCTTGAAGAAATTACATGCAAGTATTTACTGTTCTCCCGATGGTGGGTATCTTACGATGCAGAAACCACCCGTTGAGATGGCTCAGTATTTTGCTAAGAACGAGCGTTTGCCTCCTGAATTTGCTACCATTCCTTCGACTTTGTGGGCGACAGGGGACACCGATGTTGGTCTGTTAAAAATAGACCCTGTGTCAATCACCATAAAACCGAACGCACAGATGCCCCGCATTCCACAGTATAAAATTTCACCAGAAGGTGAACAAGCCTTGCTCCATATTATTCGTGACCTCATTGATAAAGGAGTAGTGGAAGAAACAGCTGCGAATATCTGTAACAGCCCAATTTTGCCGATTTTGCAACAAAAAAAAAAACACAATCGATGGTGCCCCAGGCTATAAATCCGCATATCGTTTTGTGATTGACCTTAGAGCGGTTAACAAAATAGTGGTCCCACAATACCCAGTGGTACCAGACATCACGGCAATTCTTACGATGATTCCCCCTACTGCACAATATTTTTCTGTTGTTGATTTGAAGAATGCTTTCTTTAGCATCCCAATACACCCTGAGAGCAGACATATCTTCGGATTCTCATTAGGAGGCCGAAGTTTTAGATTTACGCGCGCACCCCAAGGCTATACAGAAAGCCCTAGCATATATAGCCAGGCTTTGAAAGCAGTCCTAGATGAATTAATTTTGCCGGCTGGTAATTCAATCATCCAATATGTAGATGATATTTTGGTGGCCTCCGATACAGAGGAAGGCTGCAAGGAAGCAACTGTAAGATTGTTACATCATTTGGCTGATAAAGGAAATAAAGTCTCCCTCTCCAAATTTCAATATTGTCGACAGGAAGTGACTTATCTTGGCCACTTACTGTCGAAAGCGGGGAGACGACTAACTCCAGAACGAATATCTGTAATTACTAACATGTCTGTACCTCGTACTCAACGTGACGTTCGTGCTTTTCTTGGCATAACCTCTTACTGTCGCCAATGGATTCCTAACTATTCACTCCTCTCTAAACCCTTGTTGTATTTGACTACCAAAGATGTGCATGAACCCCTACCCTGGACGGTTGAATGCCAAGAAGCCTTTGACTCTTTGAAATCTGCTTTACGTTCTGCACCTGTCTTGGGTACCCCGGATTACCGGAAGCCTTTTTCACTTTATGTGCACGAGGTGGACGGTTGTTCCCTTTCAGTGTTAACACAGGATTTTGGTGGAAAACAGAGACCCTATGCTTTCTTTTCATCAGTACTAGACATGGTTGCACAAGCCCTTCCCAGTTGTCTGAGGGCCACGGCGGCGGTAGCAGTGGCCATCCGACAATCAGAAGGTATCGTTTTGAATACAGATCTCACAGTACTGGTGCCGCATGCTGTGGATGTCCTGCTAAATAAAACTAAAACCCAGCACCTTACAAGTGCTCGTTTGACAGGATATGAGCGGACAATATTTGCACCCCATATTACGATTAAGAGAGGTGCCACCCTGAATCCGGCAGCACTTTTACCCCTCCCTTCTAATGATAAAGAGGATGATATCCATGATTGTATATTTAGAACCGAGGAAGAGACAAATGGCTGTGTAGATCTTGCAGACATTCCTTTACCAGACCCCCAAGGAGAATTGTATGTTGATGGTTCCTGTTTTAAATTACCTGATGGAACTGCCACAGCTGCGTATGCAATTACGACTTTGAAAACGGTGGTGGAAACTGCTAGAATTTCACACCATTCGGCCCATGCAGCTGAAATTGATAGCCTTGTTACGAGCATGCGAAATTAGCCAAGGATTGAGAGTAAACATTTACACGGATAGTCAGTACGCCTTTGGCGTTGCCCATAGTTTTGGGAGACTGTGGAGGGAGCGGGGTTTCTTTACTACGCATGGCCAAAAGATTCAACATGGTCCTTTAATTGATCGTTTGTTGTCAGCTTTGACGTTACCAGATAAAGTGGCCATCATCAAATGTAGCACTCCTCAGAAAATAGTTGATTCTATAGGAAAGGGAAATGCCTATGCTGACTCAGTAGCGAAGGAAACGGCCCAGACTAAAATGACTCCCATGTTCCCTAGTGCCTCAGCTCGGTGGGTGGCGGAAACATCGGTATTTGATAATACCATAGAGAGTGTAAAAGAATTGCAGAAGGAGGCCACAATAGATGAGGTTCAGAAGTGGGAGAATGAAATAGGGAAACTAGACAAGGACGAATGTTGGACAGATCGAACAGAGAGACAGCGTTGGTTACTCCCTAATGCCCTGGTATATGCTGTAGTGACTATGGCCCATGGCCCAGCACACATAGGAGCAAAGGGTATTTGTGCTGTTTTGGATCCTGTTTGGAACAACCCAAATATTTCCAAAACAGCTGTACATGTGGTCAAATATTGCCCGGTGTGTTTACGCTATAACTCAGGAGGTAGAGAGCCTGCCTTAAGTGGCAATTTTGCCCCACTATCTTTGCCATTCGAAGTTATTCAGATTGATTACATTCAGATGGAGAGAGTGAATACCTTAAAATATGTGTTAGTGGTGGTTTGTGCCTTCAGTAAATGGGTTGAAGCCTACCCCACTAAAGAAGCCACTGCGGTAGCAACTGCTAAAGCCTTAATTAAAGAATATTTCCCTAGATTTTGCTTGCCTCGAATTATCTGGTCAGACAATGGAACACATTTCAACATTGCACTAGTACAGAGTGTATGTGATGGCCTGCAGATTCGGCAGAAATTTCATGCAGCAAGACACCCCCAGTCTGCAGGATTAGTGGAGAAATACAATGGAATTTTGAAATTAAAAATGGCTAGGATTTGTGCTAGCACAGGAATAAAATGGCCTGATGCACTCCCTTTGGCATTATTATCTTTAAGAACAACTCCACACACCAGAACCGGGTTATCTCCATATGAGGTTATTTTTGGGCGACCCGCGAACGTGTGGGGAGTCCCTAGACCTAGGTCCTTTAGAGACATTGATTATCCTCTAATGACAGACTACCTGTATGCTTTAACTAAAGATCTGCGTTCTATTTATCAACAGGTATCTGAGACATTGCAGCCGCTACCAGAGGGTCCTGGATATCGGCTGGAACCCGGCCAGTGGGTTCTGGTAAAAAACTTTCAAAGGAAATCAAGTTTGGAGCCGAGATGGTCTGAGCCTTACCAGATCATTCTTGTTACCAGGTCGGCTGTGAAGGTGCACGGGCGGAAACACTGGATTCATGTGGCACATCTGAAGAGGCTCCCTCTACCTTTGCCCTATGATTTGAAAAATCGCGAAGGAATTCCAAGCCAAGAAGGAGAATCGCCCCGGAGCTTTGTGCCTTTTTCGGAAGCTCAGGAAAGAGGGCAGCCAAATGGAACTGTGCCCTCAGTTGACAAAGTGGTGATCCAAACAACAGAGACCAGTGTTGAGGGTGCATCACAGAGTTCGGATGTATGTGATGCCCGTGCCACGGAATTGTTCTCTGATCAAGAGCGACCTGGTCACTCCAAATACGACCTGCGGCCCCGAAAACAGCGCGGTACCCCAGATCCTCATGGTAGGAGATAGGGAAAGACTTGAGTTTAGACACACCGGATAGAGTTGCTGGGGTACTGAACGAGACACTGGACTGAACACTGTGCTACATAGCTCTGTTCAGCAAGAAAGACTGAGTTGGGGGCTGCGGTCGTTCTACAGAATAAAAATTGTTTGCTGTTTTTTTTCATGAAGATAGACAACAAGCGTCTGCCTGTGAGACTTGGAACGGGCACAGGGAGAAGAACCCCTCTGGTGGTGTGCGTGCTTTGTGGATACAGATAGTTTTGGACTTA
Source organism: Lissotriton helveticus (assembly GCF_964261635.1). Lineage (NCBI taxonomy): Eukaryota > Metazoa > Chordata > Amphibia > Caudata > Salamandridae > Lissotriton > Lissotriton helveticus. Next base: position 1,936,571,187 of record NC_136059.1, read on the forward strand.
TAGAAAGGGACCGAGTTATATCTGGACTTTTAGAGAGTATGTTTCCCTTTGCTCGATTCGTAATGGAGGATGAGAGACCACTAGCCCCTCGGCGATATATGGATAATATGCATTTGTTTTCTGGATGGTCCACCAGAGTGAAGGTGGCATTCATTGTGTTTATTATTGCTATTACCATTATTATGATGAGTGTATTTGTATATCTAGAATTTCAGCATCCAGTACAGAAATTATTAAGTACTACTGTTGCCCCGGAAAAACACCTCTTTTATTCTTTGCCCCCTCATAAGGCTAGACATAGAGAGACTTATATGAAAAATGCTTTTATAGAGATGTTGCATCAGACCCATTCTACTACAAATAAGATGAATTGTTGGGTATGCGGACTGCTCCCTTTGGTTATGCACCAGCATGAACTGTTTATTTCCCTGCCAATGTCTTATTTAGCCAGTTGCGAAGCATGGTTTCAATTATTATCTTTGATGTACTCACATTACGTAGCTGAACCAAAGATGTATACTAAAAAAGATTATGAAGCCATTTTGAAATACATAGAGACACATCAGGGATTCGATGCAACTGGTAATGAAGGGGAGGGTTCACTGGATCCTAATGCCTGTATGAATCTATATACTGATTATAAGAATATTACGTGGTTAATGGAGGAAATGCAGGATTTTGAACTTTTCAAAGATACAATGTATTTTCAGCATTTCAAGGATAGAAACGTTACTAATGACAAAGCGTTACCAATCCCCATCATTAATACTACCTCTCCCTTCTGTATACAGGGCAGATGCCATGTTAAGGTAGGCAGGAGTAGATGTAATCACACTTACACTCTACAAGTATACAGTACCCCCCCTATGATTACCCCGCCAGATGTCTATTTCATATGCGGTGATAATGCCTACACATGGCTTCCTAGGGGATGGGCAGGAAGTTCTTATCTATCATTCCTCTATCACCCTGTATACATTGCCCCTCCCGATTACCATAGAACTCATCAATTGGTGACAAAGGAAGTAATAGTGAGCCGGAATATTAGGAGCTATGATCTTGAGGGCACTGACCAAACAGATACTTCCTTACAACAGTTTGAGGACTTCGCAAAAGGACTTACTCCCTTCTGGGGACCCATATTCAAGAGTCGCAGTATAAGACGCTTGTCCAGAATAGTTGAAAATGTGGTTCAGACTACTACTGGAATCTTAACTAATATTACAGTTGAGCTTGCGGCGACAAGGCTTGTTTCGCTCCAGAACCGGATGGTTCTTGACGTCATCTTGGCAGATAGGGGAGGAGCCTGTTGCGTGATTGGCAGCTCTTGCTGTGTGTTTATTCCAGATTCAGCCCCTACTATTCACCTGGCTATACAGAAACTACATCGATTAGCTAGCGTGGCTCAAGTGGAAAATGGTACCTGGTCCCTTAGTAGTTGGTTTTGGGGTCTTTTAGCTACTTGGGGTTGGAAGATATTTTTGGTATTGACAGGGGCCTTTGGAGTGATATTTACTTGCTGTTTGTGTCTCCAATGTGGCCCTGCCTGCTGTTCTTTTTGTGCCGACAGGATCACGTCTGCGTTGCAGTTTTCCCGACAGAATAAGGTAGAGACTCAGATGATCCAAAAGGAGGTGTCCGACCTCATGCAAATAGATGAGGGGATTTTTGTAGAATAAGAGTATGCGTATTGGCCATATTAGGCCAAAAGGGCCGTCTGTAGGGATCGAATTTTATATAATCACGTATTATTGGCCTAATATGCCCAATATCAATCTGTAAACCTATAATCAACTAATTAGCACAAAATGTATTCATTTAGCCACCTAGAATTCACACTCTATGTATTAGCAATCCTTGGCACGGCTGAAACCATCTTGTTTCGTTTCTCCGTGCACCAAGGCTGTTTCCTTGAAAGCACGTGATCATGCCTTTTACCCGAAACCTAGACGTCAGCCAAACTGCGTACAGTGTCTGCTAACTGGTAGCTCAGGGAAAACTTAAGGTCGCACCTGCCTTCCTTGCGGGATGCGCCCATTCTCACAAAGCCTGTTCCTGTTCTCCCTGGCTTGAGATACACTAGGAGGTACCCGGCTGACCTATCCCCGGAATAGTTTAGGCTCAGGATACTGACAATCAATTGTGCCTTATATGGGTATTCCTCTTGGGCCACTGACAAACTGTGTTTTTTTCCTTCTAAGGTGTCATCTCAAATGTGTGAAACGTATATATGCTCTGTACTTTGAATATGCTGGCAGTCTCCTCTGCGCACCCTTGAGGTCGTGTAGACTGGGGCTCCCCTGTCAGGGTTGCTTTTTGAATAAACGATTGAATCTTCTCCATTGCCGACTGATTTACTATTTGTCATTTAACAATATATGGGTTATTGGTAAGTGTGACCCCCTTAAATAATTTTGATCCCAACAAACCTTTCTAAACTCTTTCCTCTGTCTACCCTCCTCCAAAACTCCTTTTTACTCATCCAAAAGCCTCCTACTACTGCTAAGACCTTAAATATATATTTTTTTTTAAAACTCCTTTACTCTTTTATCCCTCCACTATTCTTTTTAATCAAAATAACAGACTCACATGTTCACTTCTCAAATTCCATATTCAACTATACTAATTCACCACTAATCCTTTATGGGTTCCAGAGTACCGTGCTACTCGCCAATAAAGCGTCTCAACACCCCATCAGGGTTACAAGCGCTATATAAATGCAAGCCTTTTCCATCCCTCCCCAACCCTTCTCAATCCAAATAACTGACTAACATCTCCGCGACCTTCAATACCGTGCCCCATAGCGGACTTTTACGAAGGCTCCAAGAGAGCAGGATCGGAGGCACGGTGTTGAGATGGTTTGATTCCTTTCTGAATAACCGCCAGCAATCTATCTGGTGCCCACCTTTCTTGGCACCCATTTCCCCAATGAATGTGGGGGTCCCTCAGAGCTCAATTCTTAGCCCCAATTTGTACAATGTTTATATGGCGCCTTTAGCGCGTCTCGCAGAGAACTGTGGGGCTAAGATAGTGTCATACGCCGATGAGACACAATTGCTGTTCACCTGTGGGAAGAGCTCTGAATTCAACAGTTTGGAAATAAACACATGTTTATCTGAGGTTTTCCATTGGCTGAGGATAAGCCAATTGAAGTGCAACCCTGAGAAGTCAGAGATAATGTTCTTTGGCTCTCGGTCCAGTGATCTCTGACATCATTGGTGGCCGCAAGACATGTCCCCTCCCACGGCAGCCATCCAGACCGTAAAGAATTTGGGCGTCAAATTTGATGACTCTCTCTCAATGAAGGCCCAAATTCAATCAGTGTCCGGGACTTGTTTGGGATGCTGAGGATGATAAGGAACTTTCTGCCTCTTCTTCCGGTCCCCCACTGGAAGACAATAGTCCAAGCCCTGGTTGTGTCGAGATTGGATAATGCAAATCCTCTCTATCTAGGCCTTCCTGAATCTGTACTTGGCCACCTCCAGGTGACCCAAAATGTGGCGGCCCGACCTATATTTCCTGGCCGGGTCGAGAACCCATTCCTCACCTCTTCTAACCTCCCTGCACTGGCTACCTATTAGGAAACGGATCACCTTTAAATCATTGGTGCTGGTTTTTAAGGCCTTTCCTAAAATTGGTGCCCCCTACCTTTGGGATAGGCTGCAACACTATACTCTGTGTCAAACTCGGAGGTCATCGGCCCAGTCACTGATCATCACCCAACGTATCCAGCTGTCTTGGAGGGGTGGCAGATCCTTCCAAGTGAGGGCTTCTCGCCTCTGGAATGACCTGCCTCATGCGCTGAGGAAATCCCAGGATATCCTCACTTTCCGACAGAAATTAAAAACTTGGTTATTCCAACAGCAGCCTTAAACTGGAGCACTTTGGGTTCTATGTTGCGGGTCTTGGTCTTGAGCGCCGGGACACTCCTGGGATTAGCCGTGCGCTTAATAAACATAACATATCATAACATATCCACCACAAAAATTACTTTCATGTTTCACCATACTAATTCAACACTAATCCTTATGGGTTCAAGAGTAGCATGCTACTTGCGCTTCAAAACCCCATCAGAGATAGCAAGCGCTATATAAATACAAACCTCTTTCCCTCTTCTATCCCGCCACCTACCCTTCTCTACCCAAATGACTGAATAACATATCCACTAATCAAATTACTTCATATTTCAGTATACTAATTTTCAACACTAATCCTTTATGGGTTCTGGACTGCCAGAAAAGCGCTTCAACACACATCAGGGGTAACAAGTGCTATATGAATGCAAACCTTTCTTCCCCTTTTATCCCTCCGCTATCCTTCTCACTCCAAATAACTGACTAATATCCACCACTGAAATTACTTTCATATTACACCATATTAATTCACCAATAATCCTTTATGGGCTTCCGGAGTAGCGTACTTCAACACCCCATCAGGGGTAACAAGCGCTATATAAATACACACCTTTTTTCCACCTCTGTCCTTCTGCTATCATTCCAAATCCAAATAACTGACTAACATATCCACCACTTAAAATGTACCTGCATGTTTCACTATACTGATTTAACACTAATCCTCTATGGGTCCCGGAGTAGCATGCTACTCGCCGAAATAGCGCTTTGACGCCTCGTCAGGGGTAGTAAGCGTTATATAAATGCAATTACAATACAATACAATATTGCTTACATCTGGTCTGGACCAAAGGCTTTGACTCATCTAATCCTCGTCTTCAGGCACCAGGGATTTTACTCGTTCTTGTGTCTCTGTTTCATGATTGCCTGCCAGCGTCTGTTGCATATTCCCCCACACCGCAGGGTCCTCCACGATCTTTCGTCTCTTCTAGTCGTCCTCATATCTGATTCTTCCTCCAGTGCCCACTCTATTCCAAACACTCTCTCCATGGCCTCCGGAGAGAGGCCAACCAGTAACTACACGATGCAACGTTACATTTGGTGTTGCCTTTCCTTGTGTTTGGAATAACCCCCAGTGGACACTGCTTAGCGGAGCTCTCTCAATCGTTTTCTCCCTACCCTCTGATTTTCCTACCACCACTACCCAGGACTTTTACACTGCGTCACAGTGCCATGCAAGATGTATATATAGGAGGCTTCTGGGAATCCGCATCTGGGGCAGGCTTAGGACATCTCTTGGTAATTCGTTTTCAATTTCAGCAGCGAAAGATACATGCAGTTCAAGAAATAAAAGTTTAAATCTAGCATTGCAGGAAACTCATTTTACCTCAGCACATGACACAATTCCAGCCTCAGTCTGTTTTCTGTTCTCCGATATTCTCCCAGGGTTGTCTGGCTCTCAATTTATTGTCTGTTTTAAGGTATCTGCAGGTACAAGATACCAAAGGGCGAACCGGGTCCAACTGTAATATTGACTCAAAAGTTTCTGTAGAATCAAGAGCATTTGGATAATCTTCTCCAGGTTTCTCTGGCTGTTGTAGCTACTTGGCATATTGCAAAATGTCCTGGGTGGACATTACAGGCTTCCTGTGCCTCATGGAAAGGAATGAATATACTCCTATTCTCCCAACGTGTGACATTTTCCCGCCACAGTGTGTCACAGACATGTCTCGACTTATGTTTTTAAACAGCTGCAGGACTCATGTTTCAAGGTCTCATGAAATGGGGTCTTCTAAAGATTCCCACAAATTGTGACCATCTGTCTTATGACATAAGTCCACGGGAGGTGCAGCTTCCCCAGCCACAGTTGTCCCGTTCAGGAAGCCCTGCAGGGCTCTAGCTACATTCTTGAGACTGACGATGCCTAGCTTCCTACTGACCTGGGAGTCAGCACACCGCTTCTCCAATCATGTCAGACTGGCACCAATGTATAGCTGCCAACACCCAGAGACTGAGTCCGCAGATTATGCAGTACATCTGTAGCTGCATCAGGATCTGGCCACGGGAGTCCTATCTGCTGTTCCAGGGATAGCACTGGTAAGGATTGTCAGACAGGGAAAGTTTTGAAGGGTTAGCTATAGGGTCATCTTCTGCACAAACCATTCAGACATACCCACACGCAAGAGGAGATGTCAATAGCGATAAACAGGGTACATAGTAGATATGTATTGACAAACAATTATGGTCTCAATAAGGTGTCTCAGTTAGACTAAGTTCACAAACTGGAAGAGTGGAGTTCACAATAGGTGCCAGGGACACCAGTGGGACTGCTCACCACACCTTTCACTTTATTCATTTTCAATGGGCACTCCTCGTTCCAAAGACTGCTTTCTAAGACGAAATACTCTGGTTCTCTACATGCATTAGGTGTTACTGAACGTAATGGCTCCCCAGCTAATAACACATTACAATCTTCTCTAAAGCCTACAATACTTATAAAATACAAAGATGCGATAGCTATCACCTTTCATCCACAACTAACAAAATATTCTTGCTTCAGTGGGAGGTGGGCAGGGTGGAAGTAGGCTGGGCTGTTAGATGTTTGAGCTGGGTTGCAAGTACGATGTATATTAATGAATATACCTGGGTTCTGTTGAAGTATTACATGCGGCATCAACATAACATGGCAAGTGCGAAGGAGAGTAGGGCACCACTACAGAAACGTGGCCTCGGATCGCCGCTACATGCAGAGCAAATACTAGGAGAATATGGCTGAGGCAGCTGTAGGCACGTTGAATATCATATCATGGAACGTGCGAGGCCTGGGTGATCCTAGAAAGAAGAGGCAAATGCTATCGTATTTAGATAGGCATAAAGTATATATTACAATGTTACAGGAGACGCACTGTCCACGAAACACTCCAATCCGGTTTGATAGTAAGTGGGCTGGGAATAGAATTTTTTCTTCTTATTCCACTTATGCCTGAGGAACTGCGAAATTGGTTAAGACACAGGCTCCGTTTCAACCGGCAGGAGCCTCGTGGGACTCGGAAGGCAGGTACTGCATAGCTTGAGGGAGGATAGGGTCTCAATCAGTTACCCTGGCCTGTAGCTATGGGCCAAATACGGATGTACCTGGGTTCTTTGATACGCTTTTGGGGAAGATTTTTTAATTGGATTCTACACACGTAATTTGGGGAGGGTATTTCAATGTTACATACTGTCCCAACATAGATAGGTCCCACCCTGCGCCGCGTCATTATACAAAAGCTCAGACTGTAATCAAGGAGGTTATCATGACCTATCAGCTGACGGACGCTTGGAGGCATAAACACCCACATACACGTGAGGGCACTCATTTCACTGCGCAGGCACATTCTTGGGCTAGGTTGGATTATTTCTTTGTGACTAGGGGATTGGGCCCGGTGATAGCTGACACCAGGCACCTTGCTAGGACATATTCCGATCATGCACCGGTGCTGATGGCACTCTCCTCCACCGACTTTAACATACCGCGCAGGCCCTGGAAACTGTATGCATCTGCTCTGCTTGACACAGTCTTCCAGGATGAATTGCAGGAGGAGATCAGTGATTTCTTCCAGAGAAATAAAGATTCGGCTTAAAGTGTGGAAATAGTTTGGGAGGCATTTAAAGTAACGATGAGGGGGTACTTTATAGCGAAGGGAGCTGGAGTGCTTAAAGATATACAGGCTAAACTGCGAGCGTTGGAGAGGGACCTCAAAAGGCTGGAAAATGCGATAGCTGAACACCCTGCGGGATCCACGCAAGCTATCTTTCGAGAAAAACTCACTCTATACATGGAAGAGGCACAAAGGGAAGCGAGATTTAAAGGAAAATACTGGACAGCCAGGAACTATGGTGAGGGGGATAGACCTGGGAAGATGTTAGCACAGAAAGTGGAATGCCCGAACTGCTCATTGTACATCACAGAGGTGAGAGATTCGACTGGGGAGAACTATCCGGATACGGCAACTATACTCAATACATTTCTAGAGCATTACAGCACACTCTATCCTACTACAGGGCTGGGTGATATTGATTTAGATAGCTTTCTGGGAGACGTGGCGTTGGGATGGCTTAGCGATGGGCAGAGAGCGTTTTTATGTGCACCATTTGAACTGGACGAGGTGAGACGCCATAATGAGTATGCAATCCGGCAAACCACGGGTACGGATGGGATTCTGATAGAATTCTATAAAACGTACATTGATATTATGGCTCCCGTGTTTAGGGAAGTATACGAGGATGCACTGGAAGTGGGTCAGTTCCCTCCCACTATGTGGGAAGCCCTCACACTGTCCTTGTTGAAGCCGGGTAAGACCCCAGAACTTTGCGACTCCTATAGGCCGTTATCGCTCCTTAATTGTGATGCGAAAATCCTGGCTAAACTCATTGCAACGAGGTTGAGCCTGCTGATGGAAAACCTGATCCTGCAGGACCAGTTGGGTTTTGTGCCAGGGAGATCCACTTTCCACAATTTAAGAACACTCTTTGCCATTATAAATACTATTTCCCTGGATCTTCCTATTGCGGCGATTTTTTTAGATGCCACTAAGGCATTTGACTCTGTGGAGTGGAGCTATATTTTTGCAGTTATGAGAAGGATGGGGTTTCCACCTCTGTTTTTATCATGGATTAAACTAATGTATACCATGCCGGTAGCAAGGGTTCTTGTTAATGGCCACGTATCTCGAACGTTCGACATAACGAGGGGGACAAGGCAGGGATGCCCGCTGTCCCCTCTACTATTTGCTATTGCTGGCAGCGAAATTACGCCAATGCCATCGTGATAAGGCCCTACAATGCAATCAGCATCAAATACTTGTGTCCCTCTATGCGGACAACATTACCCTATACGTCCGTGATCCACGAAATAACCTGAACCCGATACTGCGTGAATTCATAGCCTTCGGGAGACTCTCTGGGGTCCATATCAATTGAATGAAATCTAACATGTTCCCACTCACTGATGCCACGGAAAGATTTGCGATGGACTATCCCCTAGAGTGGTGCGCGGAAGACTTAAAATACCTGAGAATTGTAGTTACAAAGGACAGGGGAGAACTTTTGCGACTGAACTGTGAGACAACTATGACTCGAGTGGCGGAGAGCATTTCGAGATGGGTAGCCTTACCTTTCTTTGTCCATGGCTGGCCGTGCGTCTTTGATAAAAATGATGATACTTCCACAGTTATTGTACCTTTTTTTTTTTAATATACCCTACTACCCGGGAACGCATTTTTTTAAAACACGTAGGACAGAGCTACTACAGCTAGTCTGGGGGGGGTGTTAGCAGCCGAGATTGCAGTGGGAAGTGATGACGCGGCCCTACTCAAAGGGAGGGTTTGGCATACAGGACTTTGAGCTCTATTTCGCTGCAGCGCAGGCCCATTTTGCATGGTACTGGATCAAACAGCCGAGATATATGCCACAAGTAGCGGCAGAACATTGGCTGGCGAACCCTGTGCCTCTGGACGGAGCATTATTCCTAACAGTAGGTGCCGGTGAGAGACAGCCAAACTTGCCTATGTGCACGATCACAACATGGCAGCGCCTGGGCCGCACGCTAGGGGTGCCCATGTTATATTCGCCGATACTTCCCCTGACTTATCACCCTAGCATGCCTCGGCTACAGGAGGAAATATTTCATGCCTTTAAGCGCAAGACAAACATCATTACATGGGGGGATATGCACCATGAGCAGAAATTTTGTTCTATCGAGCATATGTTCCCAGAGACGAAGAAAACGCCTCTTGATATTTTCTTGTACATCAAATTACGGCAAGGTGTACAGTCATTAACACAGGAATTCCCGGAGGAGCCGCAAGTGTTAGCCACCCTTCAGCTCATGCTGGGCAAGAACACACCCAAGATACTAGTATCCCAGATTTATACATCATTGCACACATAGAAGGAGTTTATAGACACACAGTACCGTAGGCGAATGGGGGGGGAGGAGTAGCTAGGGACAGCCCTGACGGATGACCAATGGGAGTTCTGCTGTTTACAGACGGAGCGAATCTCAGCAAGTAGCAGGCTCCGGATCATTCACTATAAGTTTTTGCACAGGCTATACTATACTCCGGCTAAGATGTACAGATATAAGCATAGGGCAACTGATAGATGCGACAGATGCCAAAGTGAGGGAGCTGATTTTCTTCACTTGGCCTGGGATTGCCCGAACATAAAGGACTTTGGTGCACTGCAGTTAATGATAGATACCCCTGCGAGGCTGGATCCCTTGTTGGCTATACTGGGGTTTGTTAAACCCCTCAGAGCGGAACATCGTAAATTTGTCGCTATATCGCTTCTAATGGCTAAAATAAGGGTGGCCTGCAGATAGGGGACGGGCGCCAAAGTTCAAGTCAAGGCTGGAGGACTTGATAAAGTGCCAGGACCAACTTGCTACCTATGCGGAACTGTTACCCGCGTCATCCAGACCCAATGATATATGGGCCCCATCAACATGCTACTTCGTCTCTCACAAGAGAGGACAGACTGACCACGGCGTAATATAACATATAGAGGATGGAACTGACAGTAGGACTGCAAAGACTGCAGTAGAATGAAAGTTTGCAGTCTGTGGAGAGGCGGACACACGGAGGTGCAAAGGGCAGTGAATATGGCCATGATATGGGATATTTTTGGGTTGATGTAGATGAAACAACGTGTTGCGCTCACGTGACTATAGTAATGTGTATAGTGATCTGTGACAGCTATGTTCTGATGGACCACCATTTGCATAAATAGGCTGTACCCACTATGATGATTGAATACGTTTGGCATGTAAGGATGGATATATGTGATGTACGCATTGTATCAATAGAACCAAATGATATTGTATTGAGATGAGGAACTGTAGTATTGTTACGTAACCTGAAAACAATAAACAGAAGTTTAAAAAGGAAAAAAAAGCTAATAAAATATTCCAGGAGTGACTAGTGACAAACATGGAGCTTGTTAAGGGTGGCATCATTGCCCTAGTCTGGCTCAATTTATGTGTGACACTTTGTTTGCTTTAAAGAAGTAGGCCTAAAGGATTCAGTTCTATCCTCGTGTCAGTCCTCTCTTTTTTTCCAATCCCTTAATTCTCTTATCCCTTATATCTGTCCTGTGGTGTATCTCAGGTGTCTCTGCCTTTCCACATTTTCACCATCAATGTTCTTCTGGTCAAAATTGCGATTCTCAATTCTAAAACTTTATTCGATATTTAGACTTAAGATCATAAAAGTACATAGCAAAAATACACAGAGATACAAACAGTAGTATTATTTAGACATTCACAAGATGTAAAAAGAAAAAATCCTTTACATCGCGAATGCGTATACATTTACACCCCTTTCTAGTCTACAGTAAAATTATACTTAACAGGAACCATATCAATAAAAAGATAGAATAAAATCATCCATATCCTTTTTACAATTGTATTTGTCTTATTTTGTTCCTACATGGCCACAGAAATGACGCAATGAAAAACACACAAGTGGATCAGGCAAATATTTAAAAAAGTATAAAGCGACCCGACACTGATTAAAATGATACGGTTTTAAAATAGGTACAATAAATTGATTTCTTTCCCTCTGGTAAAAGTCATACAAAAATAATGTGTGAAGATCATTTTGAGGGGATTTTAAATCACAGGGGCAGTTCAGAGTGTTTCAAGGTCCTCTCTGGGAACCCTAGCATTAAAGGTACTAAACTCATACGAAACCTCAAAAGGACAAATTTATGCTGGGCGATGGGAATTTCTTCTAGGTAAGAGTATCCTCCCTCTAACAACGATGACGTTAATTCATAGGTGTGGGTTGCCTGCTTACCGTAATTTCTTTCCCTGCGGACATATTGAGCCCGGCGCATAAAAGTATCGGCTAGCTTCTGTTTGGACATCTTCTTACAAGTAGTATAGGGTTTTCAAAAAGCTCCGCCAAGCCCAAAGTGGTCAGCTCCTTTTTCACATATTCCAGCCACCTGATCCTGCCATGGTTCTCCATCTTTAAGATGTCTCTAATTATGTTTTGGGTTAGGGTCACTGTATCCCTGCGCCAAATTGAGAGCCAGAGCTGGAGGGGGGCTGATCTAATAAAATCAGTGATGTACGACAGGCCTTGTTCCATGTGGGTTATATCATTCAAAAATGATTCCGGGAGGGAAACCCCTGATTTCAAAAATCTATTTTCGATAGTTTGTAATGGCTCACTAGGTGCCATTCCCCATACCACTGACCCGTAGGTGGCTGCCGCCTTAGCATTCTTGATTTTTTTGATCGGAATTAATGGTTTTGCCCCAAACTTTTTTGAGAAGGATTTTATTGCCCCTAAACTCCTCTCCATACCCATTGCCCTTCCTTTGACCAACTGTGCCCATGCTTGTTTATTGTCAAAAAATTCCTTATCCGCATAAGCGAGAATCGGAAACCGCATAGAGCCTGAAACAGGGGCGTCCAAGGTTACATTCCAAGGGCCGTCTCTACCTCATTAGTATAAATAGAGAAAAGAAAAGGGGAGATGACGCAGCCTTGCCTTACCCCTCTCGAGATCTTGAAATGGCGGATACATTCACCATTTTTCCCATAACGAACGCATGCCGAAGCGTTCAAATACAAATGGCGGATAAAATTGATTATGGCCCGATCGATCCCCATACCTTCAGTTATAGATCAGAGTTTAGAGTGAGTAGCACAGTCAAATGCCGAAGATAAATCCATGAAAGCAAGATAAATGTTCCCACTCTTCGCCCTGGTGTATTTGTCCATAATTAAAGAAAGGTTCAGGCACTGGTATACTGTCCCAATTCCTCTCCGAAACCCATATTGGCTTTGGATTAAAATTTCTCTGGCCTGAGCCCATGTCTCCAATCTTGCAAGAAGGAGGTGTCCCATGAGTTTCGCTGATGTGTTGATAAGGGAGATTGGTCTGTAATTTTTAGGGTTATCCTTTTCTCCCTTTTTATGATACGGGACGATCACGCTGGTTGTCCATGAGGGGTGGCGGGCCCGTTATTGCTATGTTATTAAAAGCGTTGGTTAACAGGGGGACCCATAAATCTTTGTTCACCTGAAAAAGATCTATCGGGACCCCGCAGGGACCTGGGGCCGTCCCAATACTCCACACCTACAACCCACTCCTTACTTCCTCCAACGTAAATGTTAATTTAACATGAGTAGAGTCAACTAAGGATTTTGGTGATTGGACAGAGGTCTCACTGGAAGAAAAGATATTTCTAAAATGTGCCACCCAGTCATCCTCTCTGACATTAGTATCCAAAGCAGGATCCAATTGAGTTTTAAAATAAGGGGCATTAATTACCTCCCAAAAATCTTTGCTACTGCCCATGATTGAAGCCTGTTTGGACCAGGCCTCCTCCCTCATGGTCCTCTCCCTTTTCCTTCTTGCGCATTTATATTCTCTTCTGAGTGAAGTAATTGCAGAGTGGTTTCTGGGATTTGTTCTCAACACTGACACGAGAGCCTTTCGTGATTTCGACCAGGGTGAGTCAAACCATCCCTTAGCCTTTACAGCTTTATCTTTCCGTGTAAGAACCACCTTTATTTGTCCTAAGAATTCCGTAAAGGATGATACCAAGGCTTCGGGGGAATTACCTAGGCCCAGACAACATACGATGTTATCATAAGTGATTCTTATCAATTCAGGGATAAGAGTGAGCTTAACTATCTCTGCCCATCGTAGTTTGTAACCATTACGCCTGGACAGTAATGGAAGGTGTATTTCCTGTTGGCTAATTACTTCCTTAAAGATAAGGAGGATCCCACAAGTTAAAATCGCATGATCGCTGTAGGTCATAAATTGCGCATCTAGATATCTACAGCTATCGCTAAGGAGAATAAAGATCAATATACAATCAACTATTGATTCCTGTGTTTCTCGTCTTAAAGTATTTTTGGAGGAATCTGACAGAATAGGGACCTCACTGATTATTGCCATATTTCTCAGAAAGAGGGTCTGGTTCAAACTCATTCCATAAGTACTATGGGAAAAATGATAGGCCGGGTTACCCCTTGTGTCCTTCAGACCACAGACTCGATCGTGAGTAAATTTACAAGGGCCTATGTTGAAGTCCCCAATCCAAATAATGTTTAGAGGCTCATTCTTCTTTCTTAACTTTGAGGCCTGGTCAATTGCCTTATTTACCTGATCGACAACTAGGTGCATGTTACTCCCAAAATTGTTGTTATAGTAATTTATTAACAACCAGGTACTTGGGCTAGGGAACTCGAGAATAAGAAGATGTAAATATGGGCTTTCTCCTACAAACTTCTTTATGTGTATTGGAGCTATATTGGGGATCAAGGTTAAAAGACCCCCATTTACCCTGTTTGACCCTGATGGGGATGCTGTAGTCTGAAATTAACGGTATCCATTTATATAAATCGGATCCGTGGCCCATGTCTCATGTAAGCAGGTGATGACCTGACCCTGCCAGATATTTTTCCAATGTTCATCGGCCAGTTTACTTGTAATACCTGCCACGTTCCAGGATGCTATCTTGAGTTAATATGCATTTTCCTTCCCCACCTCACTGTTAATAATTCATAAGGGGGAAATTGATGTTTGGCCTCCCAAAGTGAACTGCCCCATTATAGGCTGGTGATGTAGTCAGTCACATTGCTCCAAATCAGAAAGTGGGGCGAGGCAGGGTAGCCCTACCTCACGTACGATACCAGGTCTCGATCTGAAACCCCTTAGGTACACCCTAAATTCTGGGGCCGGCCCTAGCGGTGGCCTATAGAAGTAATGTAGTGGGAGAGATGTAATCTGAGTGCCTTTTAGAGGGACTACCTGCAAATGAGGCAGTATGGAGTTTGACCCTGAACAATTATTAAAATGTATGATCACACAATCCCCCTCCAGAGATTTGGGCGAGGGCTCCTGCCATTCTGCCCTTCTCACCATTATAATTTGACTTGCAAGAGGACCCTCCCTTCTAGATATACCACTAGTGTGCTGGGATAGCCAGTGAAGGGCTGTATCCATCAGTAGTAGAGTTAATTCGACCTGCCCCTCCCTCAAAATGGAGACATTACCCAACACTATAACGAGAGGGGCTGCTGCCGGAGGGAGGTGCAGGGACTTGTGAGTTACAATTTGCGCATTCTGTTTGGAAATATTCTGTTGTTCAAACTCACAGTTACATCCAGCCCCCCCTGGTTACTGCCCGAGAGTATGCCCCAGATCTACTTGTGCTAATATTAGGGTGTGGATGGGACATGCTTATAGGCTCCCTCGTATTATCCCTCATGTTATCTGTCTGCTCACTTTGTTGTGATGACTACTCCCGTCCTTGCGAGCAAGTAGCCGGTCTTGGGAGCTCAGGCATTATGGTGGAGGTATTAGGGTAAAAGATTTTTGAGACTGTTGGTTCATTGATATATATTGGGCCTCAAAACATTCCTCCCCATGCTGAGGTGCTGTATCCACTCCTATTCTTAAGTGAGTGCACCTGAAAGGGTTGTTTTTAAGTGTATCCTCAATACGAGAGAGTCTGTCCTCAATATAACTTAGTTTTGATAAAAGGGGGTTTAAGAGGACGGTAACTATGTGGCCTAGTTGCTAGAAGGTGGGGAGAGGATTAATTTGTCTCTGGCGCCACAGATGCCACTGCCTTGGGGGGTTGTTAGGAGGACGTTACTCTCCGAAGTCGTGCCAAGTGAAGAGCGCTTCGGGGCGGGTATAGGGTCCAAAGAGAGCCTCTGCTCCGTTAGCTCAATCTCTTGCGTAAGGACAGTTTCAGCCCGGATTATAAAAGCATCGAGTGTTCCCATTACCCCACCCCGCGTAGGATCCATATGGCCCTTGCACTTGCTCATGATGTATAGAGATGTATAAAAAATGTGACAGTACCTCCAGGGAGGGTCCCAATGACCGATGTCCCGGTCCCGGTTTAGGCAGAAAGTGCTGGTGCAAGTCGTAGGGGCTCCCGCGCTGTGGGAGCTTGTGGCCACCTTTATGCGCTGGTTGGCGCAAAGGAAACTACGTTGGCGCCTCCAGGAGCTAGGGATGCAGGGTTTAGTAGCCCCGGTTTAGGCAGAAAGTGCTGGTGCAAGTCGTAGGGGCTCACGCACTGCGGGAGCCCGAGGCTGCCTTTATGCCCCGGCTGCAAAAAGAACAATTGATGGACAGAATGCAGAACAATGTCATACATCACCCCAGTACAGAGGTCTGGGCCTAAATCCATTGTTTTTTGCTCACAGGCCATTCCAGTTTGACCCTAGCCAAATGCAAATAAGTCTTGACCCTGCGCCCAATGGAAACAGTCCAGCCAGAACTGCCAGGCCAGGTCCTCCCTGGAATGGTAACAAGCATCCTAGGACCGGTTTCAGGCTTTGAGCCCTCATTAGCCAGGATAGCTCGACTCCAGAGGCATGGAGAGCACAGGACCCACGTCTGGGTATACCCGTCCCACTCGGGGTGAAAAATGCAAAAAGAACAATTGATGGACAGAATGCAGAACAATGTCATACATTCACACCAGTAGAGAGATCTGGTCCTGAATCCATGTTTTTTTTGCTCACCATGCCATTCAAGTTTGGACCCAGCCATATGCAAATCTGTCTTGGCCCTGCGCCCAATCGGACCAGTCCAGCCCGAACTACCAGGCCAGGTCTTCCCTGGACTGGAAACAAGGATCCTAGGACAGGTTTCGGGCTTTGAGTCCTAATCAGCCAAGATAGCTTGACTCTAGTGGCATGGAGAGCACGGGACCCACGGCTGGCACGAAGGAAACTACATTGGCACCTCTGTGCGCTATGGATGCTGGGTTTCGTAGTCTAGGTCCCGGTTTAGGCTGAAAGTGCTGGTGCAAGTCGTAGGGTCAAAATCATTTCCTTTTATAGCCAAATGCTTAAAACTGGGAAGACATTACTCCAACCACGAAGACCCATCGGGAATAGATACATTTGCTGTATTTCCAAAGGTCACTCAATGTTAGATACTGCATAATATCTTTAAATTGAATCCCACCAAGACAAAGATGTTTTTCTGTGGCACTTTAGTGCCCATCCATTGATTCATGGCTAACCCTTGCTGCTTCAGTGAAAACTCCTAGAACAATTATCTCGCTTTTTTCCACCTTGCCATATAGAGGTGTAGGCTCCACCTACACACTATTTATCATATGGTAAACCACTCTGATTGATTAAACTAATTACTTCCACATTGGCCTTTGCCCCTTCAAGACTGGATTACTCCATTAGACTTGCTGAACCTTCAGTGGGACAGCATGTTCTTTCTGTAAGAGTTTCAAGATCCTATTTCTCAGCCGCTTCTCCCTTGTTTGCCATCAAATGGGTTCCAGACTCTTGAAGTTTTGGATTTGCTCCATCAGGATTTTTATTCTCAGAAATCTTCATTCTTCACTGCAAAATTCCAGTAATAGCTGGCTACACATTCCTTCTGTTTATTAGTGGGTCATCTGCTTGTTCGCACAACAAGCTTATGAGCTCTCTTCTTCTTTTCATTTTAGCTTGTCTTATCGCTCTGTGATTCCATTTCTTTATGCATTAGAAGCATCTTACATTATCTTACCTTTCTTTTCACTAACATTCTGCTCGTTCTCTATATATTTAGCTTGTCCTTCACTGCTGCTTCCAGTCACAATGCAAGCTTCAGTTTCATAATATAACTGGCATGGGTGTAACCAACACAACAGGGGTTTTGGCGGAGGAAAAATACACAAAAAGAGCCTAGTACTCACTAAGGGATTCGAGGGCCAATTGCTTTACTAATGTGATCTGGCCCATATATTGACAAATTATAAATTTGTTAGCATTACATTGGTAAAAATGTGGCCCAAATTCTCACTAACTTATAATTGTAGTTATTCCCTTACCAAAGGATTGCATAGAAACCTTAGAGGCAAGCACATATGGTTAGCAGAATTTAAAATATTACGTTTATGGAGCAGTTATCTGAGGACAATTGATGAGAATGTACTGCAAACAAGAGCAAACTAAACAAAAGACTGGCTAGAAGGGAATAGGTGTCTTAAATTGGTGGTTATTACTTACTCCTTTTTAGATCTTACTTGAAACAGGACATGCAGGGTCAAATGAGAGACCTTTTGTTAGCTTATACTGGGCATGGAGCCCGTCCATTGCTTACCATAGGTTGGCTTGCTGAGCTTATTCGCTTGTTTCCGGTTTGTTAACCTTCACATCCTCTTGCTTTGTTTGACCCGCCCTTGGAGCACTTGTGCCCTCCTACTGCTTGATACTTTTTATTTTTGTTGAAGCACTCCGTGTGAGTGCATGTGTTTGTTTTCGTATGATGCTCCCAGCCCCTCCGGCACACCCTCCCTTTCTCTGTGTTGCCTCCCGCCTTCCCCTCTATCCCTAGCACTTTTTTCTATTTACTTTCTTTCAGTGTTGCCCTGCCATCCTGCAGTTTATATTGCCTCCTGCTTCGCCCTCCCTACCTGCCAGCAATTAAACAAAAAACAAAACCCACAACAAACAGTATGACAAGGCCAGCACTTGCCACGTCATAGAGTTTTTATTTAACCCATTCTGTGCCTATGACGGAACCACGCAGTCATGCGGCTGCCGCTCCGCCCATGCGGCATTATTCCCTGCCTGTGCTTGTGGATTAATGAGCGAGCGAGGCCGTGATGGAACCACACCGTCATGAGCATAGGTCGCCAGTGACTCATGGTGGCGTGGTTCCGTCACGAGCACAGCGATGCCGCGCTCACCGCTGCGGCGAAGGGGGTTAAATTTACTGTTCGACCATGTTGCTCTCCCACACACGCCCTCCCTCAGTCTTGCCTCATGCCCTGCCTTCATTCTTAACAGGAATTTTAAAAAGAGGTATGACGCAGCTAGAACTAGAGCACATTTTTTTTATTACCTTCAGCACAACAGCCGCACTGCTATACAAAATGGCAAAAAATATTGGCAAAGCTAAAACCTATTGGTGTTGCAGGTGCTTGTTTTAATTGGCTTACCAATGGCTAAAAAGCTTCAACGTGAAGGAGGAATCCACGGATTGACAAATCATAAACTGGGAGCAGGGGGATGCTCATGACCAGAATTAGCATGTGCAATGGCAAAAAAAGGGAATTAGGATACCTTTTTAAACTAGTCAATGTTATAAATTAGTAAACTAGTACCTAGCTGGCAACAAAGGTCCTAAAGTTATCTTCACCCAGTGTCAAACAAACTTTTAGAATCCTGTCAACTATTTGGGGCTTACTGTACAGATCAGTTAACCTGGCACATTTAACAAACATTGAAAACTAAGCTCTTATAACAATAAGTAATCCACTGTATCATGAAGCTTCATCTAATTGTTAGCTGCTCTTCATTCGTTTTTAAAATGTGCTGAATCGGATTTTCAGGATTAAAAGATTTCATGTTAAAATCATGCATCAAAGTGAAAAAAGCACCAGAGAGTCAGGGAGCATAAAACGTGTAATCTTTGATATGGCTTGCTTATTCACACAAATATAGCCACTTCCACTAAAGAAGGAGATCTAGTCGGGTTCCTCACACCGATGCATTTAAACTGTGAAATAAACTCACAACAGTATAGCAAAGCACACCAACTACCAATGTATGTAGGTCTCCTCATGGGGAGGCAGAAGGGTAGCTTACCTCCTTTTTGCCAACCCATACGTCAAAACTATGCCCAAAGAAATTCTAATTTTATATCAAGGCATGGAGGTCAATATTATGCATTGTCTCCTTTATTGCCTCATATACAGCAGGTACATAGAATTAGAATAGAACATCTTCAAACATTAGAACACTTAGAACATGCATCTAATCAAAGAACTCGCAGCCATCTTCCTTCTTTTGTTCCTGCTCATACACAGAGAAGTACATCTTAAAATACTTATGCAGTGTCTGGGAGTGTCGAAGTTGGTTTATTTTACAAGTGATGTATGGATTTTAATGTAATAGTAGGAGTACATGATTTACTTTGAGAATGGGATTCCAGAATGTGTCAACAGCAGAAAGGAACTGAGCAGTGTGGGTCTGTTCACATTTGAAGGCTCAGGATACTTGAGGAGCTGCGAGGAGAGTTGAGAAAGGGAAGCGCCTATTTTGCGGTCTGAAATTTTAAAGAGGATGTGTAGATTGCTGAAGTCAGCAGCGAGCGTGTTTGTATAAAACTGAACCATGCGCACTATATCTGTTTACAGCATGTGACCTGACGTCACTGATGACGCCTGTCCCAAGGTCTGCCTCCAATCCGAACCCTCGCTGATTGAAACGCTGTTTTGGGAAGCCCAGGCTGCAGCCCGAATCGCCCAAGTGTAATCAGTCAAAGGGTGGTGTTCATCAAGGGAGTCTCAGACATTTCATTTATGCTGGACTGCCTTATCTCTTTCTACCCCTCAGGTCCCCCTCCCTCCTCTCACCAATCTCAGCCTCCAACTCTTCTCCCCCACACACCGCTATCTACCCCTTTTTTCCTTTTTCTTTTTTTATTTTTTTTTATTTCTCTTTTCACTCTGTAAATATGTGATATATACTTGTCCAAGCCTAACCGCTGGTAAAATGTAATCCTGAGCAAATCTATGTGTGTATATATATGTATATAGAGATGACTAACCACTAGTATATGTAGTAGACCTTTGTACTCACTACCATTCCTATGTGATTCTTAGAGTTTATCCATTTGTATCTCTTCCTTTAGTGACTTGCATAACGCATAGGTCCTTTTACATATCCCGTAAGAGACCCTAGACAGATGTATTTCTTCACTTTTTCCTAAGTAAGTCAGTTCTTATTTGCAATGCTGAATGTATGGTTTATGGAATAATTTGTAGAAGACCTGCATTATATTGAGTCCTTATATATGTATCTTTATGCATAGGTGTAATAAACTGTCACCTATAGGAACCTTATGCTAAACCTTGTGTCACTACCTGACAGACTATGACTTTTTATGTATTGTAATATTATGTTTTCTGCCCTTGAATATGATTCCTTACGCATAGGTGTAATGAAATGCCATCTATAGAAATTATATGCCAATCCTTTGTGTTGCTATATGACAGACTGTCTAAAGTCGTTATGTATTGTAATATTATGTTTGCTGATGTTTTATCTGTTGTTCTTTTCGTTGAATTTCATTATTTTATCTTATTAATTGCATTATTAGGGTCTAGTAATTTTACCGTGGAGGACATTTTTATAATGTAATTGTACTATTGTGTATAGTAGTTTAACGCTTCATTATTTAAAAAAAAAAAAATTCTTTTTGTTATATGTTACAGAAATTTGTGTGGCTCCTGAAGAAGGCGTTGTTGTACACGCCGAAACGCGCGTCGGAACATTATCTTGCCACTTTTATTATTTCCTATTGATTATTGTCTATTTTTGTTATATTTTAGTTTAGACATTTATGTGTATTTTATATTGTAATGAATATGTTATATTTAAATAATATTTGTATAAATTGTGGTTGTTCATTAAAAATTATATGACTTTAATAGTTTTTGCTTTGAATGTCCTCCCCTTCCACATACTAGTTTCCTTTGTTTTTATCATAATTGCCTAGGAATTGTTGCATATATATAGAGATAACTCTAACCACTAGTATATGTAGTAGACCTTTGTACTCACTACCATTCCTATGTGATTCTCAGAGTTTATCCATTTGTATCTCTTCCTTGAGTGACTTTACAACTTGTACATTTGCAATTTTTCTGTTTGTATCTATCCTTGTCTGACTTTACAACTTGTACATTTGCAATTTTTTCTGTTTGTATCTTTTTTGTAACTCATGTAATCCTAAATCCTATGTATCGCAACTGGTTCTTATGTAAAGCGCTCTAACACCTTCGGGTAATGTTCGCGCTATATAAAATCACATTAAATAAATAAATAAATAAATTGCTAATAGTCATTAGGAATGGCACAGCTGCAAAAAGGAGAAATATTTGTAAAGTAACAGCTGCTGGGTACTTAGGAGTGTTGCACGGGTCGGGAGTAGAGTTTCAGGCGTATTTTCTCTTTTACGCAAAGCAAGCATATGCCCGGTTCGGACGTTTGAAATTCAAAGAAAATAACCGGTGGTAGCGTGAGGGGGGTGACGCATGGTCTGCAGCGAGCATGGGGATGGGAGGCATATCAAGACAGGAATCTTGGCAAAACACTGCAGAAGCTGCTGCAGCATGCGCAGGGGAGAAGTGTGTCACAAAGGGGCCACCATATGCAGCAGCCATTTTAAAAGATTGGGAAGAAAGCCAGGTTTTGCATAGCGGGTTTAGCGGCCATATTTTGGGAGATTACGATCGCCGATTAAGGTGCTCATTACTCTGAGGAAAGAAAGGTCAGTGCACTTTAGACAAATGCAGGGATATTGCGGAGGACATTATTTAAAATAAGGAAGAACTATTGATTAGGAACATAAGTATGGAGCAGTTAGGGGACAATGTTATGGAAGGAAAGGTAATGGAATACATGGAAAGAATGTTTGGGGAATTAGCAGAAAAAAGGCTATAAAGATGGATAGCTGGTTTTTTTTTGGTTCTCTTTCTGCCAATTAACTTGTTGGCAATACTCACTTTACCTTACTGGGACCGGATGGGAAATAGAGTCTTTCCACATAAGAAATCAAGCCGTTTCCACTCCAACCCCTCTTACGCATGACATACAAAAGATGCCAAAGAAAGAGGACCAGGACCGACAGCTATTTATTGGCTTAATCATTGGACCCCATTCTTCTGGCACCAATCAACCCATACTTTCCCGAGCTTCAAGAATCGCATGCCATGTCTGTTGGCTTATATATATATATATATATATATATATATATATATATATATATATATGACACTGTTTTTACACTCAGAAAAAAGGGGTGGACCAGCCGATTTCCAGGCTTTACAGATCTCTCGTCTTCCCAATAAAAGAACATAAAAAATTAATCTTGCCGCAGTTTTGTTTGAAACAAAAGTACTATCCTGGTCTAATCCACAGGAGTCACTTCTATCTGGATTCCTATTACCTCCGTCAAAAATTCACATAGATCAATCCAAAATGTACTTATTGAAGGGCAAGTTAAAAACATATGACAGTCATTCGCTGAAGGATCTCGACATCTCGAACAGACAAACTGATTTCCAGAAAATGTTGTCTGTTTCGCCAGAGACCAATAAACCCGATAAAGAGTAAAGAGATGATTACGCTTAAGATATGCGGGTTTAACAATCTCACGAAGCAGTGTAAAGGAGCTCAACCAAGCATCACTCAAATCAGTATTTTCTACATCGTTACTCCAAAGCTTTTGAATATCCTGATTTATATCATCATTTGCTTCAATCAGGGTTCGATACCACAAAGCCACCTCTTTGTTATTACTCCCGATTTTCATAGCTTGAATTAACCAGGCATCATCCGTCTGATCCTCCCACTGTTGTCCGGCCCACTAAGCAGACAGTTGATGGTATTTGAATCTGGTTAATTGCCCACAATTGCATAATGTCAAGGTTTCCCAAGTAATCAAATCCACACCTGTTTTTAAATCTCCCCAACGAGAGATACCCGCATGCTTCAGTGGTAGGCTGAGTTGATCATCTAAACATGCTGGAGTGCCTGGGGAACCCCAAATTGGGGAGTAATCTGAGTAATATGGTATTCCCAATTTTTTTCGTATGTAGACCCAGTTCTTAACGGCCTGCAACAAAATTGTTTATCTTACTTTTTTGAAAAATGTTGGATCTCCATACTTAAAAAGGAACTGCTCCTGCTCATCACCCAGATCACTAAGTAATGCCCCAAACATAATACCTAATGCAGAATCATCTGGTTTGTTTAGTAATATCCAAAAGTTCTTAAAATGGAAAATGTGTGCGTAGACCCATAGATCTGGAAGAGCAAGCCCCCCTTATCTAACTTTCTCCTCAGCTTTTTCCAGAATATGCGTGAGCTCTTTGAGGCCCAAAAAAGATGGATAGCTGTGTAGAAAGGCATTTTAAAGGAAAGCATGTCCAGAAAAGTATTGAGAAGGAAAAATTCTGGTCTACAGAGGAGAATGAGGCAGTAACCAGTAGATCTAATGTTGAGGGATACAGGATGTAAGAGGAAACACGTAGAGGTGTTAACACAAATTAGAGGGTCTGGGCGTAAGGCACCAGATGCAGGAGGGGCTATAAAGGCAAAAGGAGATGCTGTAAGGGCAAAAGGAAAAAGTCACTACGTGGTGGCTTGCAATGAATTTTCCACAAGTGGGGATGTGGAAGAAAGACTAAGATGGAAATGGGAATTTTGTAGATCCTTTGCGTGAGGAGATGTTCGATCCTCTTTTAATACAACATTAACTTTCGCTACAGTGGACACCAGCTGAGCATGTGGCTCAGTATATATCATACTGGATTCAGAGAGATACCAAAGGAGGTTCAGACTCGCCTACATTCGAAGTATCCGAGACCTACCTTGCAATCCAAAGTGGTGTACACACTCGAGTTGGGCCCCAAAATATTGAGTTTCCTCAATAAAACGGGAAGAGATCGGAGAAAGGAGTTAGATAAAGGATTGAGGGTAGGCTATTAGACGTCCAATCACCCCTAACAAAGGTTTTTGACATGTGTGAGGAACTGCACACAAGCAACACTGGGCTTGATGTGGCAGAGTTATGCCAGTGGGTGTAAAAGGCAAATTGCCTTTTAGGCAATAAGAATGCCACATTGTGTATGGAGAGGCGTAATTCAGACAAAACCTAAAAACTCACCTCTTTCCCAAGTAATGTACCCTGACACTTCTGGGATTTAGTGCATCTTGGTTTTAGCTTCATCTGGGAGCAGTAGTTTTTCAGCGCGGGGACACACCGTCATAGGTGTAACCAGGCGCTTAATAAATGGTCTTAAAAAAAAAAAAAAAAAAGAGCATTTTACTGAAAATAGACCCCAAGTTGGAGGAAATGGCGAGGAAAGAATTTTGCATAGAGAGTAATAGGATGCTGTTTGGAGCTGAATTTTTCAAAGACATGGGCAGATATGTGGGCATGTTTAATTTGTTCCTAAAGGTCCAGAAGGACATGTGTAAGGTTTTTGGTGGGGCTGGCAAGACGAGGGGGTAGATTCCCCTGCTGGGGACAGGGTATCATTTGTGGCTCCTTCACATGAGGACTCAGACCCTATGTTTATGGGTACTGAGTGGAGCAGGGTGGATTTTATCCACAGAGACAGAGGCAAATGTCACAAGGAATGCAGAATGGCAGAACGGCAAGAGGTGGAACAAGTGATTTCAGGAAAGAACCTTATATGTACCCAAATACATCTGGGCAGCTGACTGGCTCACTTTGTTCCAGGATGGACAGAAATTACGCAGGACCAGTGGGTGTTGAGGACAGTACAGGGCTAGCATATAGATTTTATATGAGAGCCAGTCCAGGAAGTTTGTCCAAGGTTATTACATTTTTCAGAGGAGCAGAAGGAATTAGTGACTTAGGAAGTGGAGGCACTTTTAAGGAAAGAAGAGAGAGAGCGAACAAGAGCCCAACTTGTTTTGTGAGCAGTATTTTCCTGGTCAAAAAAAGCACAAAGGGGTGAGACCCATGATCAATCTGAAAGAGCTGAATGATTGGGTGTGTTACAATCACTTCAAGAAGGAAGGGATACACATTTTGAGAGATTTGTTAAGGACAGAAGATTGGATAACAAGGCTGGATTTAAAAGATGCATAACGACACATAGAATGCCTTCAGTTATGGTGTGAGATGGAGGTTCAAGAGTCTACCATTCAGGCTAACGATAGCACCATCATGTTTTACAAAGGTCATGAGATCAGTGATGGCATGGTTGGCTTTGGAGCAGACAGAGTTGGCTGTGGCGTATTGGAAGATTTAGGAATTGTAGTGAACAGTGAAAATTCTTATTTGATATAGGCGCAGGAGATTAATTTTTTAGGGTTTTAATACAGACCTTGAAGGGTGTGTTGAAGTTACATATGGAGAAGGTGAGGAAAATTCGCAAGGAGTTGAAAAGAGTGAAGCAAGAGGAATGGATTTCTTTGCGTCAAATAGCGAGGTTGTTGGGGTTACTATCGGCCTCTATTCAGGCAATTGTTCCGGCTCCCCTGCATTACAGAGCATTACAGAGGAGGAAGGTTTATCATTTGTGCATGGGAGTTAAGTATTCTCAAAACAGAAGGATGAATCAGGAGGCAATGCAGGAAGTGAACTAGTGGTTGTTAAACATTGAAGCATGGAATGGAAGGGCAATTTTTAGGGAAGTCCCAAAGGTTGTAATCTAGTCAGAGGCCAGATGCGGGTTCAAGACAACGGGGTGGACGTTGGTCAGTCACGGAGGGGGAGATGCAGATCAATTGTCTGGAACTGTTAGCAGGGTCATTTGCAGCAGTTCATTATGTCAATGAGATGGGGAACCCTTATTCGGGGCGTTACCAGAAACGGCAAAGGAATTCTGGAGCTTCTGTTTAGACAGAAGTAGAGGCAGATTGGAGTTCACAAAATGTGGGGGATGCAAGCAATTGGAGGTTAAACAGGGAAGTGTTTTTGAGTCTGAGGTGAATCTGTTTGCAGACAGGTTGAATGTGCAGCTGCAGAGCTACTACAGCTGGAGACCGGGCTCAAAAGCGAAAGCAGTAGATGCTTCTGGACAGGATTGGAGAAAAGGGATGTGCATCTGTTTCCTCCATTCTAGTTGATTCAGAGGGTTATTATGAAGATCTGGAGGGAGAAAGCGGGCTTGTGTTGATCACTCTGTTTTAGCAATCACAAGTGTGGTTTCTGGATGTGATAAACCTGTTGATCGATGATCTAGTCCTGTTTCCATGTTTTCCACAGTTACTGGTGGGTGCCCAAGGAGAGGGCCAAGAGTTAGTAGAAGAGGGACAGTTGGTGTTGATAGGTTGGATAATTTTAGAAGAGTGTGGCTAGTACCTAGATTATCAGAGGAGGCTACAAAGCTTATTTAGAATTCCTAGGCTCCAGGGACTACAAAGGCGTACAAGACAGTATGGAGAAGATGGAGTAGTTGGTGTCTTCCAAGGACTCTGGGACCTGTTTCGGCAGATGTTGAATTTGTGAATTATTTGACAGAGTTGTTTACAGTTCAGGAAATGTGAGCAAATCAGCAATTTCAATGGATCTGGAGTTGATGAATGAGATTTTGGTAGGACAAGATGCAATAGCAAAAAGTAATATTAAGTGTGTTCATTTCGAGAATCCACCTAAGGCTAGTAGTAGGGTGTATGAAAGAAGGACTGTGGGATTGGGAAAGCAGGGAGGTTCTCAGTTGTTAATTTCTTTTAGGAAACTTTGCAAGGCAGTGTCTGCACCTACTTTAGCAAGGTGGGTTGAAAATATTATGCATTTGGCAGCCATTGATGTGAGTGTATTTGGGGCACATTCCACAAGGCCTTGTCTGTCAGGACGCAGTTCGAATAGCATCATGAGAGCAGCTGATTGGTCAAGTGATTCTAAATTTAAAACCCTATACTTTAAACCTGTGGAAAATTCTGTACAGAGAGTAATGGGTGAGATTTGAACATGTATAATATTGGCCTCCGTGCCATGCTATAAAATTCTGATTCAGATTACAGGCCTCTGTGTCCTTAATAAAATCTTTATTGTATTCCTATTAACACCGTGGACCATCTAGATTTCCTCTCATTTGCCATGTTGAATGGCTGCATCATTAGTGCTCTGGGTCAGATAGCAACCAGGAGACTGTACCAACTGTGCAAACACAAGGAGAAGATGGACGGAGCACTGAAACTTTTCAGACACTCACCCCCAGTCACAGATCTGGGTTAAATCCATCATCGGTCTTTAGCTCACTTCACCACCCCAATTCAGACCCAGCCATATGCAAATCAATCTTGACCCTGTCCCTCATGGGAACAGTCCAGCCCAAACTGCCAAGCCAGATTTTCCTTGGGCCGGAAACAACCGCTGGCGTCTTGATCTGAGCCTCAGGGATATATTTGCTACCAAACAGCTCCTTGTCCAGTCTTCAGCGAGTTTCTGACCCCCAAGTGGTGCCTCTCATGTCCTGTGCCCTTGGTGTGGCTCTAAAGCTCTTGAAATAAAGCTTTTGGGCTCTTCGCGGCCACGAACAGGCTCGTTTTTACCGGAACCGTGCCACCTGCTCTGAAAATTAGCGCAAGCCTGTGTCTTCGCACAGCAGCATTGACAGCCCACGGAGCATTGCCAACACGAAGCTCCAGCCTGCCCGTGACACCCAGCCTATTCTTCATGCCATGCTGACCACAGCCCACAATGCTCTCCTTGCTTCCGGCGACTCTCTCCAATGCAAATGGGACTCATGGCACAAGGTAAAACTTCAGCATGACTAATATGGGACTGTATCCGACCCGCACTTCATCGTGGTCAACCAGAACTTTTGACTTTGACACAGTACAGCGTGACCAGATAGCTGCGATTAGCACGTTATGATTTTAGGCCCTATATTACAGTTTATTCTTTAAAGATTCATAACTCTGATTCTACCGATTGGATTTTTGTCATTTTGGCCTTGTTTTATTTATTATAGTAAGCTTTATTTTCCTACCCTTGTGCGAGCTCGTTGTGTGTGGTGTTTTCACTTATTTACTATTTGAAGTGTTGCACAAATACTTTATACATTGCCTCTAAGATAAGCCTGACTGATCTGTGCCAAGCTACCAGGGTGTTGAGCACAGGTTAATTTGGGTTTTGCTTATGCCTTACCCGGACAATGATTGTGGTTGCTGCTTGACCAGGGCTAAGGCCCCAGTCAAACATCAACCCAATTTTGAAAAGTTCCTTGTTGCGTTTTGTGGCCATTCCAGTCATGGGTGATAAGCCCAGCTAATCAAATTAAGTGGAATAATGTTTAAGCAAGAGAAGTGTGGAACACCGCGGTGCAAGGATTTTGCAGATTCCAGAAGTTTCCCCTCACAGAAATGTGAGGAAAATGTTTGATTTTAACCTACTTTTTAGGTTTAAAGGGCATTCTGGTCCAGCAAAGGCAAAGGGATCCACAGAAGGCAAAACACCTTGGACTTCCCTGGGTGTCTAGTTTTCAGACATTTCTGGGGTTGGTAGGTTTCCCTGTGTGGAGACAAGTCTGGGCTCAAATACCACAGCTACCCACACTAACAGAGTAATTTAATTTGGAAGGTGCAATCTAGAGGTAAACAAGGTGCGGGTGATAGGCCCAGCCACATAAGCGAGATACAGTTTTTATCCAGAAAAATGTTGAAAAACAGAATTGTAGAACAGTTTTTATTATCAACTGAATTCCTCTAATTTTCTGGTTTCCAAATGGATGTCAGTGTGCAAGTAAAACACATTTTGCACAATTTCCTCTGAATCATGATAGTATGGGTGATCCCAAATTCAGAGATGCATAAAGTAAGTACCATTCCTAATCCAATTATCTTGAGCACATTTAAAAAAATGTATAGGTTTCAGGGTATGAAAAATCTGCTCGCCCACTCACTATGGCAAACTAGATTTAATCAGGACACGTTCTTTATAGAGCCTGCTCACCCCTTCTGGCAGCTGACAAGAGGTGTTCAACTTCCTCACAAAGAGTGGGTGAGCAATAAAGATGGCTTTAAATCTTGTCACATTTGCTCAGCTTTCAGAGACAGAGGTCAAAAGTCAGTTTGTTTTCCTATATTTACTTTTCTTTCTGTGACTGAAATTAGAGCATTTTGTAAAGTGAACTGGGTGACAATCATGCTGTGCAAAGCATGTAGAATGAAAGGCTGCAGGATTTCAGGATTTTTTTTCTAACACAACACTGAAATAGCTAATAAGTTCTCTTCAAACATTTCAAACATATTTCACAAGTTATGAAGAGATATTTTTGCAATTCTGTGGTGAAAAAAAGATTCTTATAGGATCGAAACAATTCAGAACACTTTACTTGGGGATGTGCAAATTTTAAATATTTTTGCTGAAACTCAATTTCCAAAAATTGTTTATGCACTATATAGTTTTATCAGTAAAACTACGTGTAAGTGGGAATGTTTTGGGGCCAATTCAATGGAAAATGTGCTATCTGTAAGTGCTAGTGCACTACCACATCATGCTTTAGTAATATATTTATGAAAAGTGAGTTTTTAAACATTAACTGGGAAATATTCCTGCTCCTGCCCAGATGACAATGCTATTAGTGAACTAATAGGCAAGCCCCGGGATCATGTGCACCCTGTATGTGGTCTTGATTCTTATTATACATGGAGCAAACGTTTGATCTAGTAAATAAATAGTATTTTGTACAGCAGAAATAGTGAACTTTCATATTTGAAGGTGCTCTCTTATGTGATCATGAAGAAAAAGGCGGCTACATAAGACAAAATATTTGCGTAGGATCACACAATCGGAGAGCAGTTCACGGGTCAAGTACATTACAGTTTGGTCGAGTAGATTATTCAAGTTACTAGACCTGCAGGTCAGGTAAAATGTTTATAATTTTTTTCGTCCTGCTTCTTTCGTACCTATTTTTCATTTGTTAGATTTTACCATATGAACTGATGCATTGTCAGTATACCATGAAAAACAATATAAGGTGTAGGTCAATTGTTGGCTCTGTGCAGTGTGTGTTTCTGGACAACCAACAAACACTATAGATCCCTGCGCACAGAAGGATCTGCCAGACGTATGGTATATTACTTTTATTAATCAGGTGTCGGCGCAAAACATTATAGATGAAAACCTTGTTATCTATTTCTTATTTTCATTATTTTGTTATTTCAAGCACTACTTTCCGTCATACAATCATGAGTGATTTACACAAATGACTGCTGAATTCCGAACTTTGTCTACTTTTCAGAAATTATAGCTTACCAGAGTCACCCATGGTTCCATAACTCATCTCACCACAAACTGCAAGTAGGTAGAAACCACAGCTACCACTTAAAAAATTCAAAAACAGTGGTGAAAAAATTGTATTGTTTTTATAACTCAGCATCTTCCTGAAAACTCGGAAGACTGTCATAGTGGCACTGTAAACCTTTTGTTAAACATACATTTCCTTCCACAGCTCTTTTTCTCATCCCCCCTCACCCCAAAAAAACCCAATAAAAACAACAAATACATGTTGCAACATTTTGCCTATTTCCTTGATTTCCTCCAGGGGAATACGCAAATCATGGGTACTGCTAAAACCCCAGCATGTGCGAAGAAAGGAGTCAAATTTAGCCTGGATACCTTTAGCGGAAAAATGTTATAAAGTTATTTCAGAGAGAATGTCAGTGCTGTACACAGCACTAATGTGGGGGGAGAGGGTAGGTAAAGAGGGTGAAAGGGAGGGAGGGCGAATAGAGTGGTAGGTAGGCAGCCAGGTATTTTTTGATTATTATTTGGGACAGAGAGCTATTTTATCTATGGCACCCATCTGCTGCCCTGTGTAGCAGTCGAAAGCAGTGGTAGATAATTTTGAGGGCAGTTTATGGCAAAAAATTATAAATGGCCAGAAATTTATTACGGGGATGTTTTTCACCAAGGGACTTTGAGAGACATCCAATACACAATGAGAACACAAATCTCGTTATGTAGCTGATGTCACTGAAAACCCCTTGGTGAAAAACGTCCCCATTATTTTGTATTACCCTTCTATATCTCATAGTTTTAAGGTTAACTCCCATATAAATATAACTATTTGCTCAGAAGAACCAATGAATTTCTGAAATGGCCGTAAATCATGCATTGTCAAGCGTCAGAGAATTGTCATTTGCATAAAGTATTGCTAATAAGTATCTGCTTCAAGCAAAAATGGTGAAGACAGGAGCAGCTCAATTAAGCAACAATCAAAGACCACTAC
Organism: Lissotriton helveticus; assembly: GCF_964261635.1. Taxonomy (NCBI): domain Eukaryota; kingdom Metazoa; phylum Chordata; class Amphibia; order Caudata; family Salamandridae; genus Lissotriton; species Lissotriton helveticus. The sequence continues at coordinate 1,936,602,803 of NC_136059.1, forward strand.
AACAAGCCAATCCAATCCAAAAAATCCAAAAATTCTTTATTTCGGCCATATAGACCATAAAAGATGCAGTGCAAGACATTACATACATTAAAATACATTTTAAATACATTGTACATTGTATAAAATTCTTTCTCATCCAGCGAGGAAGAAATTATAATGACATTAAAAAAGGTTCAGAGGGCTTTTTTCTTCCTGATCAGCCATATTTTCTGGGCCTTTGATATGCAGGGTACACAAACAAGATGTGGAGGTCATCTTCCTCATGGATGTTACAGCAGGGACATGTTTTGTCACCCCCATTGGTCCACTTATAGGTAAATGAGTTAGTTGGAAGTGTGCCAAGCCTCCATTGAACAAACAATTTCCTCGCCAGGATGGGGAAAATAAGATCCATAAAAGGTTCAAAAACATATGAATTTTTGGATTCCAGGAATCGCGCAGTTAGGGTGCCACTGTTTTGAGCATCCATCATATGTGCAAGGGACCTGTCTTTGTAGATTTGGATCAGGGCTCTGCGCGAGATTCCCTGGCAACCTCGCGCAGGGTCCTCCCATAGGTCACGGAGATTCATAGCAAGCAGTTCATTTTTTACAAAGGCAAGCCAAGGGATTTTGCCATTGCAATTCAAGCTCATGACATGGGTAAGATCCTCCCTATAGTGATGAAGTTCATTTGTGGACCAGAGCCTGTGCCAGAACTTCACTGGCTTTGACACAAGCTCCTCTGCAATAGGGGGGAGACCCATGTCCATTCTCAATGGCTGTAGTGGCGTAGCTCGTGGAAGAGCTAATAAACGTCTTAAAAAACTGTTTTCGACTATTGGTAGGGCCTTTCCAGCTTTGTACCCCCATAACTCGCTGCCATACATGGCCGCCGCCTTAGCCTGGGTCCTATAAGTTTCAATGGCCGGGCTTATGGGCTTGAAGGAGGAAGTATTAGCCACCTTCAGGATTGCGCCCGACAACTGGGACAGTTTGACCCTTGATCGCACTATCTGGCGGTCCCATGATAAATCTTCCTGCAGTGTTACCCCCAGATATGTAAAGGTAGACACCCTCTCCAGGCTGACAGTACCCAGGGTGGGACTACAACAAGCAATACTACCCCTTTGTCATTTACACAGTAAAAGAAGATGAGAACCCAATAGAAAACAAGCATTGGCATAGCCAACAGGTCTCGCCTGTGGGACCTTATAAATATTTAGTTATGCAGCACAATATCCTTACTGCAACAACATTAACTGTTAATAATCGATTATGTAGTGTCAGACTGTCCCTTCTTCTCTTTTATGAAGGATGTCTCGGTCGTTGACTCTGATTTAAGTGACCATAAGATTTTGATTATTACAGCTGCTCTTAGGCCTCCTCTGGCTGACCCCTGGCACCTAGACTCCGATTCGGTGAATTTTAGTGCCAATTCCGGGAGATGCTATTGGAACTCCCGGGCTTGTGGTGGGTTGTTGAGAATCTTAACATCTACCAGTGAGAATCTGTCCCAATGGGAGGGGAGGGAGTTCCTAAGTTTTGTAGATTTCCTAAATTTGGTAACCACAATAGCAAGGAAAATCCCTACCAGTAAAAATTTAAGAGTATTTCCTGAATCTCTTCGGAAATTAAATACTGAAATAAATAAATTAATAAGGGGACAATATTTATCTTTTAATCAGGAAAGGCATCATTTACTAACTTTGTTAAAAAGAAGGAGATCAAGGTTGAAGGCTAGATTGAAAAGAGATAAGGCGGACTCCTTATGGATTAAACTCCGGGAGTCATCCTTTAAGGGCCAAGCCAGATTATTCTGGTGCCTGATAGGCAAAGGTTGTGGCACTAGATCTTGTTCCACGCCAATTGCTTTAGACGAGCAGATCTGGGTCCACTATATTGAGCTTTTATATAGCAGTAATGACTTGCAACGGAACATTACCCCTTATATTGTATCCTCTATTCCATTTGACCCCCCGTCTGAAAAAGACATTGAATTAGCCATTAAAGGTATGCGCTCTTCTGGCGCGATGGGGCCGGATGAGGTTCCCATCTCTGTTTTAAAACAGCAGAGTAAATTATGGAGCAAAATTCTTTTTCCAGTGTTTCGGTACTGCTTTTCTAGCGGCTCTGTCCCTTTATCTTGGAAGGGGAGTATTTTGATTCCGTTATTTAAAAAAGGGAACAGAGCTCTTCCTCAAAATTACAGACAAATTGCCTTACTAGATGCCATAGGCAAGGTCTTTTCAAAATGTCTCCTTAACCCCTTCGACGCTCATGACGAGCTGGGCTCGTCATGAGGTAGCCTCCTCGCCGCTCATGACGAGCCCAGCTCGTCATGAATAATGGGATTTACAAATTCTCAGCGTGCCAGCTGAATTCCCCAAGCACGCATGCGGTTAAACTTATTAACGATTGGGTGGCAAGGGCTTTAATTTTGCCCTTTAAACAAACAGGCTTCAGACAAAAGCATGGTACCCTGGATAATTTGACTGCACTCCAGGTTATATCGGTGAAATATGTTAAAATCCGTGGAGGTCGAGTTTATGGAGCATTCATCGACTTCTCCATGGCTTTTGACAAAGTGGATAGAACACTACTGTGGGGAAAGCTATGTGATTTAGGGATGCCTCCTTTTCTTATTAAATTAGTTCACGCCCTGCACTCTGACACTTGGTGCAGAGTGTTGATGGGTGGGGAAAGAGGACTATCCAGAATTATTCCCACAGCGAATGGGTTAAAGCAGGGTTGCCTATTGGCTCCTCTGTTATTTTCCCTTTATATAGCGGACTTACCTAAGGTTCTCTCTAATAGTACAGGTATTGCCCCATCCCTAGGGGGCTCCCCAATTGTGTGTCTGATGTATGCCGATGACATTTTAGTACTTGACCTAACGCCTAATGGGCTGAATAATCGTTTGCAAGCCTTACATAAGTTTGCTGAAAAACATCATCTACTGATAAACATCACTAAGAGTAAAGTGATGTGTATGTCTGGTAGGAAGAGACCTAAATTTGTGAATTTTTCATGGACAGTGGGGGGTCAAAAATTGGAAGTTGTGAAGTCCTATACCTTTCTAGGTAAAATTGTCATGAGCAATTTATGTGAAAAAGCCCATATAGCCAATAATATCCGGAAAGCTATTGTGCAGGGCAAGAGTTTGATATCCCTTTATAAGGCCACAGGCAAAAGACATCTCTCGATATTACTAGATGTATATCGAGCTAAAATCCCGGCCTCTTTACTCTATGGTATAGAGTTAACGGACATAAAAAGTTGGAGTTTTTTAAACTCCACGGAAGGGAAAATTTTGCGTAGCCTTTTATCTGTCAATACAGCTAGCTCTACAGCTGCTCTTAGACAGGAATTCGGCTTACGAAGTAGCTGGGTTCAAGGTTTAGCGGGGATAGTGCGCTGGGTATTTTGCTTAGCAAAGAGTGAGCCAGGCACGATAAGACATTTAATACAAAATGAGTTGCTGGGTCACCTCAATGACCATTCTTTACTTATAAATTTTTTTAGATATGCGGTGAGTCAATTACAATTGGATGAAGCTACCCTATTCTCTTTATCGCCATATCAGTTAAAAACCCTATTGAAATATACTTCGTGGGAACTAGGGTTTAGACTGGATAGAGAGCTTCGAATTTTGAAAAAGGGCACTAATCCAGCTATTGACTCTTGTCTGATGAGGAAAGCTCAACCCTATGTTCAATGGAATATACCTCATGGTGTGAAGCGTCTTATATTTTTAGTAAGACAGGATTTACTACCCTTGAAATCGCTTCTATCCAGATGGTATGGCTCTTCCGCGGCTTGTGACTTATGCCACGTAAAAACTCAAGATTTACTGCATGTAGTGTTTGTTTGCCCGGCCCTAATGTCATTTAGGCGTAAATGGTTAAGATCTATCTGCCTGCAATTGAATATCTTATCTGCCTCCGATTTCATTTTTGCTATGATTAATCCCCCTAATGAAGTGTTTTGTTTTAAATTATATAATTTTTTTTAATGTTTTTTGAACTTGTATTAAGGTGGTATCATTAGAGATTTCGTGTAATTTTGCTCATCTGATGTTTGCTATATCATATTTTGTACTTCTCCTATGTATTTTATTTGGGATGTGTTTGAATGTATACCTTGTGTATCTTTTATGTGGACCTCGTAAGAGTTCCGTAATCATAAATAAAATAAATGATAAATGAAACTGTTGCATGGCTAAACACTTATAAGGTCCCAAGGGCGAGACCTTTTGGCTATGCCATTCCTTGTTAATACTAAGAGCCATGTATCTGCCTAGTGGAGTATTGCATGCCTGGAGTGTAAATATCGCTTCTAAAATCAAAATCTTTAAATTGAAAAGACCCTCTGTTTCACTATTGACTATTCTAATACAACCGCCCCATCCAAGCTAAGGGTTAATATTGCCGTATGCGTTGAAATTGAACCCTTAAGATATTATGGCCCTTAAATGTAGCAGCATATCTTGTATACATACGGTTAAAGGAGAAGGTATTTTGGCATCGTCTAAACTAAAGAAAGAAAAATCTATCACAGGACACACTGCAAATATGCAGACTGGCTATGACACACCTTTAAAAGGACAGGAGAAGCATTTTAGAAATAGCCTCTTTGCATGTTTATGGTGTGCAGTGCTCGGGATGCAAGCAGCATTTATGTAAACTATAATAGTTTTATTGTCTCATTTATTGTGGCGCCCAACGCACTTGCTTTCAATTCAGTCCGCTGTTACCAATAAAACAAAAACAGTAATAAACACAAATATTTCAATTATTGTGTTTACACATCAATTTTATTATAGCAGCCGTGGTAAACAACATTATTACGTAGTGCCCCCAAACCTCTCCCTTGAGCTGCATTAAACCCACCAACCAATAGATGATTTACACAGACTGTGTGTGCTATGGCAGCTTGGTAGATTAAGCAGCTGCTGCGCAGGTAAGTGTGAAACAGGAACTGAAGAGCATGAAACTAAAAATGCTTTGTGAAAAGTAGGTGCACTGTGGTGGCCCAGGGGGTGGGGCGCCTGCTGTGAAAGTCAGTGTGCAACAATTAAAGCACAGATCAGGGACGAGCAGGTCTGCCACCTACCTTCATAGTTCCAATAGTGAAAGTAAAAAATAATAACATGTAATTACAGAGCAAAGGTTCATGGTGTGTTTAGAAACATGAAGGTTAATGCTCTTTCTGAAGAGAACTGCTGACTGGGCCGTGTTATTGTCATAAATGATAACGCGTGAGTGTATAACTCTCCCCTCCTTATTTCCATAAATTCACACTACCGTTACATTAAAAAAAAAAAATCAGTAAAGCAAAGAATGAGGAGGGAAGCAGGCAAAAACAAAAACCCCGACCAGAACTAATAAAAAACGCACACACAATACATGCTGCAAACAGAACCACAATTAAAAATTGCGAAAAACAAACAACGATAAAGTGCTGCAGGCAAACGCATGAAACAAACAGGACCAAAATGAAGCCACACTACAACCCTACCCACACACTCATAGTAATTACTGGAAGAACAAAAAGTTAAATGCTAAAAAACAGAACAAGCCCTGAAACACAAGTGCGGCCCCGAGGCCGCAAAAGTTAATTAGCATGCGAGTGGTGCACTGAAACACAAGCGTGGCCACGAAAGTTATTGGGCAGTCTGCCCCTTTTCAAAGCACATACTCGTGCTTGTGGCGCGCTGCTGCGCACTCCCGCAAGGCTTATGCCGCCACAAGCACGAGTATGTGCTTTGAAAAAGAGCTGCACGACGGCTAAAGGTCTCCTATGCAGTGCATGCGTAGGCGAGAGCTAAAAAACAGAATTGGAGCTATTCAGAAGTATTCTTCAATTTCAGGCATTGCAGGAAAGGAGAGGCTGTCTCCATCAGACTGATGAGCATGATTTTGAAAAAAACACTTTCAGCTGAGCAGCACACAGGACGGTGGTGTGTGTGCTCCACAGTTAATAATGTCCTTGTGCAACTTCTGTAACTAAGAATTGTCGCAGGCTACACATCCAGAAGAAAAGCAGTGTCTGGTCAAGATGCATCATTCTATCATTCTCCCTTTGTTGCAGGGATTCTGCACATACACAGAACTATGCGCAGGATTATGGGACCTCAGTGTATAGACGCTAAACCTTCCTACCGCCTTAGTGCCTACGAGCCCAAGACCGACTAGCTATAGTGTCTCACTCGCTCTCCTACTCACAAATGGAGAAAACAACGATTGGATACCCTAAAACACAACAGTCCCGGATCTCTCAGGAAACGCAGTAACAAGACACACCTTTTGGCTTACATTCTCGTACTTGTCCACAATAAGATCTGACAAACACGAAAATAGTTTAAAATATTTAATTTAACCAACATGCTCTAACATGAAGTATACCATCCAACAACAGCAAAATGCATAATATCAATACAGATAGCATTGCAGCAAGGCCATATATCATAAAGGGAGATATCATTTTATAAAGACAGTGGATAAAGTACTATAAAGCCTAACCACCCTCCCCTTGGTAAGCAGAAGTATTACTATATAATAGAAGATCTCTGGGCTTTGTCAGCAGACCCCATACCTTAGAACATAGATCGTATTTGTACATCACAGGTGCGTGTTGCTCTTCTCCATGAAAAGGTTCCTCTCTAAGTGTATGTTACCTAAACATGCATCCGCATAATATCAAGTACGATCCTCCAGCAGAAACAGCTGCATTGGTATGTTTTGTCTAAGTGCTAGGACCTGACCAGAACAGAATAACAAAGAGTCAGTGTTTATCGACCTTGCTCACTATGTTCAGACTAAACTCCAGGAACAGGCAGAGAACGAGCACTGCAAAGAATTCTCATGTGAAAGGCATAAACAGGGTTGTGCAAAATAAAGACATGCAGTGTTGTGCGCAAAAGGAGCATCATGGCTACTGGGCTCATGCTAACTTAAAGATGTTGATAATGTTTCTAGTAACCACGTGACCCCTTCATATGAGGCGCATTGCGTACTACATATCTGTGAGATTTGTCGAAAGTGCCCTTCAAGAATGATTCAACAGCTTCTTCACCTCCAGCTCACCACAATACATGAACATTAGGAGCTCTTTGTGCATTCTCTAAGCTTTTAAGAAGAAATCAGGCATTAAATCCACAGACCTCTCCTTTGTTCTGCGATACAAGTCAAGAATCTTTGGGTTAGAGTATACATGTCTGTACCCATTGCCGTTATAGTCTCCAAACGATGTTCTACTGTGGCTACCATTACATCTAGGCTATTCACTTTTTAAATGCTATTTGGCGCCTGCGCTAAATAGTAGCAACATGATCGTTCCCTCTCAAGGAATGTGGTGGGTCAGGTGACATCACACCAAACATGGAAGCCTTCCTCCATGAGGCCCAACACTGAGGATGTCTTCCCTCACCTCCGGTTCAGCTGTGCTCACCAAAACTGCATGTTGCTCAGCGTCTCCAAGCTCCTGTAGGCTAATACCACCACTGGCCCTTTACTTACATCAGTCAGATGGTGAGAGCAGCTATATTGGAAACACTCTGCTAGCTGATAAGGAGTGACTTAACATGCTGGCCAAGCTGTATGGGTGATCTCCCCACCATGAAAGAGGAGATTAAGAGCCTGGGAGTCTGGCTGGAGCAAGATCTCTCTTTCAGAACTCACGCCAAAAAAACTGCGGGAGTGTGTTTTGCCCTGCTGCGGGCCGCTCGTAAAATCTTCCCGCTCCTTCCTCTTCCATCGAGGAAGCTGTTGATTCAGGGTTTGATAACATCTCGCCTTGACTATAGTAATGGTCTTTTTCTGGGAGCCCCTGAATCTACTTTTAACAAACTTCAGCAGGTGCAAAACGCGGCGGCTAGACTACTCATGGGCATCCCTAGAACAGAATTCGCTAGACCCGCCCTTAAGGCTCTGCACTGGTTACCGGTGCGGGAGAGAGTGAAATTCAAGGCACTCTGCATTGCCCACAAAATTCTTCAGGGCAACGGACCATCTATCCTGAAAAATTTGGCAGTGCCTTACAAAGCGAATAGAGCGCTGAGGTCCGATCAGAAATGCTTGCTCCAGGTCCCGAGAGTAAAAAGATCGCGCACGGGCAGGAGACGTTTTTCTGTGCACACAGCAACGCTTTGGAACTCTCTGCCTCTAAAACTTCGTGCTGAGACCTGCATCTTGCGCTTTCGAAAGGGCCTGAAAACACATCTGTTCCCTGCGTGAGTTGACCCAACTTTCTCATGGTTTTACTGTTGACGCACTGTTCAAAGCGCCGGGATGCCTCAGGGTAGCTGTGCGCTATATAAAATCTTAATAATAATAATAATAATAATAATAAACAGAGCACCTCCAAAAATGGGTCCTTGCCACTCATGGGGAGCAACACCATCTTTGATACCTGAAAACCAAGTGCTAATCTGAGCAAACAACTACAGTGCGCTGCAATCATTGGAGAAGGTGCCCATCTATTGAAACTCAAAAGTAAACGTTTGTCTCGGAGCTCCTGTAGCCGCACCATCAACAGCCAAATAATTCTAAAGTGTCAAATTGATTCACTGTATGTATTAGTTCTACACTGTCAGTGAGAGGGTTTGGATTCCTCTTGGTCAGGATTATCATAATACGGCTACTTTAAAGGTCCAGAGTCTTATCTGGCTGATGTAAAGACAAGCGTTATTGAGGCAGCTCCATTTCAAAGAAATGTATGTTGCCATGCTCCAAGAAATGCCTTTAAGTTGGCTGGTGCCCCTCCCATGAGGTTGCAAAAGTTTGCACATATGAGTGCTGAAACTTGAGAAATTTGTGAATTCAGCCTGAGCTTTGGAACAACACACAGTCTATACTTAAGACAGGTGGCCAACATACTCAATAGATATGCCTGGTACATTCACTCTAAATGCCAAAATACTCAACACTTACACACTACAAGTGATACACAAACCTGACCCTCTAGTTTCATTCACACGCACTTGATGGCACCGATGCACACTATAAACTATACACACATCTAACACACGATAGATAGACACAATCCACAACACTGGATAAACACGTTCCAATCAACACATCCAACATACACACAAACTACATGTGATATAGACGTTTGTAAAAACTATTAAATTAAGACACTCTTGACACTATATTCACGCAAACTAGTAAACAAGGCCAGAACTCATGATAGATGCACACACTCCACGTCATCTGACACACAAACCACATACACTCCATACTCTATATATACTTCATGAAGCTGAATGGGAATATCACAAGGGTCATGGAGGGCAGTAGGAAAGGCCTTAAAAACTGGAAAGAAATGAAAAGGGAGTTAATGGGGCAATCACCCCTTATAAGAGCCCAAAAAACGTTTTAACGAGGGGGGAAACAACCCAAAGAAAGAAATTTGATGTCAAGAAAGGCTTTCAGCAAGTTGGTTTTGTCACCATGGTGAAATCAATTATTGTGAACCCCTTAACTGTTGGGCCTTTTCCCTCCAGTATAGAGCCATTTTTTTGGGCTATGTGGGGTAGTTTGCGCTTTGGGCTGCATAACGTTTTTTCCATGTAAGGAATCCACACCAATTGTGTGTCCTTTTTTTCCCCAACATCCTGGGGATTCCACAGGCACCCAGGGTGTCCCCTAGAGAAGACAGAGAAAGAAGACAAAATGTATATAACATTTAGATTTTCTGGGGAAAAATAGGAAATAAGTGTTCCGGATCTTCCCAGCTTTCAGGAACATGCAACGCTGAATTAAAAAAACTTTTTTACCACAGTTTTGGCATTTTTCAAAGTCTACTTCCAGTTTGTGGTGGAAAACAGTGTGAAACACATTGGTGATCCAGGAAAGGTATAGATTTCTGGAAAATAGACAAAATTCTATATTCAGTAAGAGGTCATGTGTGTAGATCCCTCACGGTTTTCCCAAACAAACCAACTGTTGAAAAAAACAAATATTGAAAATGAGTAGGATAAACCGCCCACTTGTGACAACGCTTTCATCTGTAACATTTTCTCACAATGGCCGATTTACAATAGCAATATACCAGCAATATACCATTACGTCTGCTTGACCCTTCTGGTTGAGGGGATATTCAGGGTTTGTAAGTTCTCCAAGAACTCAAGGTACCCAGAGGCATTAACTGAGCTGTAACGTACAATTTTGTTTTGTGTGTACAGAGTATAGACCAATTCATATGGTGAAATATGTAGAGTGAAAAATGAGTATTCTGGAAACCTATGTAGTTCTCAAATGGGCAACAGATATTGAGTTTACGAGCAGCGGTTATTTGTACATCTCTGAATTTGTGGGTACCGGTACTAGCATATACATTTGAGGGCATATTTGAAAAAGTCTTATTTCTTACACTCTGGCTTACACTTGGAAGTCACAAATGCAGGAAAATCCAATTGGTAATAACAAATGTTCTACTATTCTATGCTCCTACATAAGGCGCTAAAGGTACCCCCAAAGTATTTCTTTTAGGTCTAGAGGCGGGGGAGAACTGGAAAATATACTATGAAGAAAACCTCTCAACTGACCTATCTTATTTCACAGATTGGTATAACTCAAAAAACGTTTTTCTTCAAGGACAGCGCACAACCATATCACAGTATACAAGAATCAATAATTTTCATTTGAATTGCATTTTATTTATCATTTGTTTCTCTTGGTATATAAATCTTTTCAAAAAACATTTTTATATTATTTTTTATAAAATGTTTTCATACAACACAGTCCTTGAAGAAAAACGTTTTTTTAGTTATACCAATCTGTGAAATAAGATAGGTCAGTTGAGAGGTTTTCTTCATAGTATATTTACTATTCTATGCTCCTACATGTCTTCCAATAAAAATGGCACCTCACTTGTGTGGGTAGGCATAGTGACCTCAACGGGAAACGGGCAAAAAAGCAACATGGAACCATCACATTTTTCCACTCAAAATGGACCCTTTTTTTGCAAGGTGGGTAGCTGTGGATTTTGGGCCCTAGCTCAGCCGGCACTTAGGGAACCTAGCAGACCTGAACATTGTTTTAAACTAGACACTTAGGGGAATCAAGGGTGAGGTGACTTGCGTGGCACTCACTAGGTTTTGTTTACCCAGAATGCCTTGCAAACCTTAAACTTTGACAACTAAAAACACATTTTCCTCACATTCATGTTATGGAAAGTTCTGGAATCTGGCGAGGGCCACAAACAATCATTCTCCCAAGTCTCCCGATAAAAACGGTCTCTCACTTTTGTGGGCAGGCTTTGTGCCCGCATCAAGAAACAGTCCAAAATTCAATTTGGAGACATAACATTTTTCCACTCAAAACTGACCCTTTTTTTGTAAGGTGGGTATCTCTGGATTTTGGGCCATAGATCCTCTGGCACCTAGTGAAACACAGTAATCTTGCACCAGGGTCAAAAAGAGCCCTTGCAAGGGGACTTCCATTGACCTCGGTTTGATCTGTTCATGTTGCGGGCACTAAGTTTAACAACACAAATAGCACCGCGTTTTTATCGGCACAAGTAGGGCAATGCTAATTGGTAGGAATTCCTGTGGAATCCGGAACTTTTCATCACAGAAATGTAAGGGAAATATGTGATTTCAGGCTAAGTTGGAGGTTTGCAGGGCACTGTGGGTTAGAACACCTCATGGGATTCATGCAAGGCAAGCCACCCTGGAATCCCCTGGCTTTCGAGTTTTCAAAAATGTCTGTAGTTGGTAAGTTTCCTTGGGTGGTGGCTGAGCACGGCACCAAATTCAGCAGCTACCCCTATTGCTGCTCTCTACACATGGCACTTTAGGGCTTTTTGTGTTAAGGTCTCCTGGCCCACCAACACAAGTAAGGTACCATTTTTATTGGTAGACTTGGGGGATGCGGTGTGGTTGGAAATATGTGGCTGTACTGCAGATTCCAGACGTTTTCACACAGAAATGCGAGGACAATGTGTGTTTTCAGTCAACATTTGAGGTTTGCAGGATATTGGGGGTAAGAAAATGGAGTAGGATGCATGCACACCACGTTGGACTCCCCTGGATGTCGAGTTTTCAGAAACTCTCTGGGTCTGGTAGGTTTTTCCAGATGGCAGCCTACCCAAGGCCAAAAAGTGTAGTCCTTCTCTATTGCAAGAGGGACAATATTGGTAGTTAACCATACTCTCCTGGCCAAAGTGTATAAACAAAACCCAAAAGAATCAAATGTCCTTGCCACTGGGATGGGATGCTTTAGTCTGCAGGGGAGCAGAAAGACTGTTGAGATTTTAGGGGGGAGGGTGGGGCCTGATGTTAGAATGGCAAGACCCACCCCATTATTTTATCCAAAAAAAATATATTCCTGTCATACAGTGGGCTTTCTGCTACCCCAAGGGCAAACAGCTGGCACACCTCCTGTCTGCCCGGTGGGGGCCACCACTTTGTACCGTGTGAGGTGGGGTGTGGCCAGTGCCAGAGTTCAACAGCCGCACCACTGTTCTCAGGTAGTTTTTCTACCCACTGGGTCAAGTTTGGGGCAACATTCCAAATTGGGACAAGCCTATTATCAGCCCCCAGGGGGGGCTTGTTTTACTATCACTTTAAAGAGAACTGTTCACAGATCGTCATTACAAATCTGAAGAAACACTCAGGCTGCTCAGGATGCTCTTCCAGTGCAGTCCGGGCTGCTTCACATAAAAATAGAAACCCTCTGGTGCATGGGAAACGGAGGGGTCTTTCTAACCCTCCCCAAGGTGAGCCAATGGCCGGCATATGCAGTGGGGGGGGGGGGGGGGGGGGGGAGTGCGGTAGACTGCCATTGGCCAATGGCTGCATTTAAGGGGTTACATTTAAAAAAAGGTAAATATTGGTTTGATGAAAAGATTTTGTCATTACCACATTCTTTAAGCTGCATTTTTCTGAAAAACACATACAACCAACCTTACCTACCACCACCAGCATACACTACACGATACATATCTTCAATGACATCATATGCGAACACACCCACCATCATAAGATAATACAATCAAAATCATGCTTCAAAAAAGCACACCATAATATGCCAACATAGCCACTACAATTTATAAATTGGGAAATAATAATACAGCCGTTTCACACCACCATATATAACTACACGACATTCATTGTATGTCCACAAACACCAGTATACGCTCCCACAACTCAGACAAGCAGGGAGGAATTTCCATGTTGAATGGGGTCAATGGGCCGAAAAATGATTTCTTTTATACTTTAGAAGACAAAAAGGAAATGCCTGTTGGCTAACAGTACACGATAGGGGTGCTTATCTAAACTAACAAAAACTAAAAATAAATCAGAAATGAAGAGCTTGAGAATGGAATAAAACAAGTTGAACCTAGAAGGGTGGCTTCGTTCGAGATTATGTATATTGAGATTCACCAGCACATTCCGTTTTTCCCAATAAATGATTGAATTCTTAGTTAGACAGAAAGTTACATTACATTTAACATTGACAAAGGGACAGATTAAAGAGAAAAATCACGCACATTTCTTACTTCTGTACCAACAATGCCTACAATGTAAATATTTGTGCACATTTGCAGTAGTTTAACTCGACTCAGAGTAAAGAGTTAAAATAGCTGTATGTGGAATTACAACCGATGGCCGCATTTAAATTGGGACCAATTTCCATCGAACAATTACAAAATTGGCTCGATGAAAATATTTTGTCAGAGCCACATTCTTTAAACTGCATTTTTATGAGAAACACTTACAACCAACCTTAAAATAGCTTTATGTGGAAGTACAGAACGGGCACAGTGGAACAGACAAACTGCACCCACTCAGACTTCTGCATGGGTTGTACTTTACATTCATTTTTAATTCCTTAGGCTACATCTAAAAACACACTTAGAATATAAACCTTTCCATCTGACCTGTTTTGGTTGGTCAGAAGAATGAGGACACTTCCTGTTCAGAGTTTATTTCATCACGATTTGAACCCTGCACTGTCCATGAAGCAAATTTGGCATTTATAAATGTCTGCTTCCACCATTAAAGGTTTAAGGTAGCAAATCTTATCTATAAAAATGAATAGATCAGTGCATATGAACTGAATATGACGAAAAGGGAGGAGAATCGTTCATGATCAATTTAGAAAATCAGTACATAGCACACAAGTTAATTCTAGGTGTATTTGCATATGTGACTAGACAGAAGGAAAGAACGTACCACACTAAACGAGCAATCATTTGTTTCTGTTTTTTGCCAAAGATGCCGAACATAGCCCACATTGGTTCCTGAACATCAATTTCTACCCTCAGAGTTGAGATGTGTTTTTATTTTAACGGGTTTGAACAAACAAGATGGTATTCACTGTTGTTTCCATATCTAAGGTCAGCAAGCAGGGCTGCCCTATTTCGCCACCGGTGTTTGTTTGAGCTGGCAGCTGAACTACTAACCTTTGTATCACAGCAAATTATGGATTCAGATTTCAATGCATTTTCAAGGGCTGTCAGAGTGTTACGAGCCAAGATGAAAGTTCTCGCGCTCCATGGCATCAGCGGGCGAAATCAGAATCAGCAGTATCATAACATGACCCTGACAAAATAACGTCAAAGACACAATTTTGTTGGTGTTCGGAACACAGTCTGCTGTAATATCATACAAATCACTCTGGACAGCGCCTTGCCAGATGCACGAGACTGGGCCAAACTGATGAGAATGCTGTGTGGGGTGGATCACCGAACTCACTGCTTGATAGTCGCGGATACCAGAGTGGTAGCTTGTACTCCACAGGCCAATATTACAACTCAACTTCATGATACTCTGATCCTGGAGCTTGTGTACGCTTCTCAGGATTGACTCTTGATGTTTCAAGAAGGTGTGGAAAGCGTAGTGCTGAAAATGCTAATGTATGTTGTGGTTCAAAGTCTGTGCCTTGCATAAATACAGGGTTTGCAACCGCAGAAAACCCCTGTTGTGCTGTACAAAAGCGATTTGTCTAGTGAGAAAGTGTTTACAACTCGCCAATGGGCGTTTGTGACCCATACAAATCAAAATAGGATATTCGGTGAAAGGGATGTTCAATTTACAAAATCCTCTAAATTTGCAGTCCGATAAAGAAAAGTAAAGACCAACCTCCAGGATAAAATAAGAAGCAAATTTTACTATGACATAAGCGGACATTTGATCTCTGTCTCTGAACCAGAGCAAACGTGACAAGATGAAAACCATATTTAAAGGTATCTTTACTCCTAATTCAGTTCCCGAGTGACCAGAACACCTGATCTTTGTCAGCTCGCCAGAACAAGCAGGTATGCCCCAAAAATAGCTCCCCTTGATAAAGTCTGACTCACCATAGCAGGTGGGCAAGTAGGTATCTTAAGGCCTGCAATGTATGATCAAACAATAACTGGCCGCTAAAAATATTTCAATCAAAAGGTTTAACACCTTGAATCATGTGACATTGCTACTGACTGCAAATGATGAATAAGGTGCTGAAGATCCCGACTGTGATTGTATTAATGTAACAGAGTTATGTGCCAATCCAAGATATCAAAAATGTTCCTCTTGAAATGGCTGATCTGACTTTATTTGTGGATGGTTCTGGACTAAAGAACAATCAAGGAGCACTGAAAGCTGCATATTGCATACTATTGGCAGGAGCCATTACCTGGAGGCTTTCAGCGACTTTCTGTGCTGTTTCCCGGACCTGTCCACGGACCTCGCCGCTCCGCGGGTGCCGCTTCGCTGGCTGTGAGTGGGGCCGGTCACTGGACCTTGCGGGGAGCTGAGGAGTGTGGCAAACGGGCTGAGGGCTGAAGCGGGGCTGCGAGCGTAGCAGGGACTCCATTACCCAGGAGTCCCTGCGTGACCGAGTTTCAGCTTCCGGTCCGCTCTCCCTGTTGGTCCGCCCACCGCCCACCAGGAGGCCTTTAAAACTCGTGTCTGCCCTGTCACTGTGGGGCGCCTTTGTATACTATTGGCAGGAGCCGTTACCTGGAGGCTTTCAGCGACTTTCTGTGCTGTTTCCCGGACCTGTCCACGGACCTCGCCGCACCCGCTTCGCGGGTGCCGCTTCGCGGGTGCCGCTTCGCTGGCTGTGAGTGGGGCCGGTCACTGGACCTTGCGGGGAGCCGAGGAGTGTGGCAACCGGGCTGAGGGCTGAAGCGGGGCTGCGAGCGTAGCAGGGACTCCATTACCCAGGAGTGCCTGCGTGACCGAGTGTCAGCTTCCGGTCCGCTCTCCCTGTTGGTCCGCCCACCGCCCATAACGCCCACTACATCAAGGACTCATCCTCCCGCAGCGCGGGACGCAGCTCGGGGCGAAGACCGGGCTAAGAGCGGGCCGTTTGAGGACCGGAGAGACTGGACTGGACCCTAAACCCTTGGTTCTGTATCGCCCCAGATAGTGCATTCTCCATCCACATCCTCCCTCTGTTGAGCAAGTCACACAAAGTACTAATTTACCACCATGTCCACACGGGCTACCCGTAGTAAAACCGCTAAGGGTAGGAAGATGGTCAATGGAACCTTGGATGACTTTATTACTAGAACAAACGTGGCCATTGATCACGAAATTACGAAAATGCAAAAACGTGTATCCCTGGACCTAGAAGCTGCTAGAAGACTGTCCGAAGCCTTTGCATTATCTAAGAAATCTTCCTTAGGTCATATAGCAACAGTTAAGAGCCCTGAACACTTACCTAATACCCGACTAATTACAACCCAGGTTGAGGTTCACCAAACCCCTCCCCTATCTCCAAGGCTCTCCCTGTTATCCAGTTCCTCTCATCTACAAAATAGGGATACTTCCCTCCTGTATGCTAGGGACAGGAGTGTAGATATTGACACAGATACAACCCCCAATTTGACAACTCCTACCACCACAGAGGAGTATGTTTCCCTACAGGGTCTCCACCAAAAAGGCCCAATCCAAAAAAGGAAACGTACCACAAGGTCTGCTTTCTTGGGGAAGAAGGCAAAAATTGCTAGGATACACTGCCCATCCATTGTCAATTTATCTGTTCAGGGAACAGCTTCAAGTCTTGTTGCCTTAGACTTGGACCCCCCAAATGTCCCTGGGAATTGCCCTAGCCTGTGTTCAATTGTTACTGCCACCTCACAGGCGAATACTGGGGGGGATCCAAGTGCACCTGGGGGTAGCGATGGCGAGTTCCTAGAATTAGTTTGGAACTCACTAAAAAAGCTTCTTACCCCGCTAGACCTTAGACTTTCCCGAATCGAAAACCACCTCTTCGAGATGGAAAAAAGTATTTTAAATCTAGCAAGCCTTACTTTTCAAAAGAACAACGGGCCTTCCACAGTCCAGGAAGATACAACCACCATTATGCCAGTTGTACCACCCCCCAGCCAGCCAATACCTAAGCCACTACCTAAACCACGCACCAAAGGCTTTGATCCCAAACTCATCAATCCCCCTGCTAAGCCACCTCCACAGCCTCTGCAACAGCCTTCTAAACCTATTAAAGAGGCTGTTGTCCAAAGGGCTAATGCCACTAATTACAATCACTCTACCAAACAGGGACCACGGAACGCCGAAAATTTTCGCGGGGGTATATAGACCTACCCCCTGAGGCAAGGCCCTTCGTGGTAGTACTAACGTGTGTGCCTGTACTGGGGAGTTCTATCCAAGAAAACTATTGGTCCCTCAAAAACAAGGTTATTTACTGGTTAAATACTAATAGGCAGACTCCAAGGCACCTGAGAAGCAAAGTCCTAATGGTGCGTAGAGTCCCCTGGGTAGGACCCACACGCAAATCTACCCAAGGTGACTGCATTGTAGTCTCCTTTGAGGAACCTCAGACGGCAGAATATATTTGTTCTTGGAACTCTGGAGAGGATAACTCTTCCATTGTTGCTAGACCTTTAACCTTCTTTTACCCTCCCCGTCCTGTCCAAAACCATGTGGGCGAGTGGTCAATTCCCCGTTATCCGGCCCATAGAGGGGAGAGTGGGGGCCGGCATTATTCCAATAGGAGGTGGCAGGGAGTAACAACCTTAAATAGATTCGGTTGTTTAGAAGAGGTTGATTGACTCTCCCTGCCCTCCTGTATAGTCCATGATGTTAAGAACAAAACGTCACCAGTAACTTTGGCTTTAGCAATTCCTGAGAGAAGTCTAGCGCGGTGTAGCTCAATTTCGAACGAACTGAGAAAGCTTGCTGGGTCACTATCCAGCACCACATCCTTTCACCCCTCTATTAGTCACCCTTCTGAACACCACAACTTATATGTCGCAGCAGATGCTGGGCGGACGTGTAATGCCACTTATGAGGTAGCTCAGCGATTTACAATCCCGACCTTGTCCGATTCACCACCACGGTCACCTCCACCTGCGCTATCCCAAATTGGTAGCGACAGGGTAGCTTCCGTACCAGCTTCTATTGTATCACCTCCCACCCAAGCTAAACCCATTGTTAGGGTGGGGGCACACCCTATAGTGGATAACCCCACAGGGGATGTTATCCTGTTACCTCCAGACAGGTACCCTGAGCCTAATTTATTAGCACCCTGTACATCCCCAGGAACGAAGGCTAATGGGAACATTGTTCCGGGCACTGTGCTTCGGATCCTGAGTTGGAACGTAGCAGGCCTTGCACGTAATCTTACCATCCCCGACTGGAATCTCCTTGTTGAATCCTTCGGGATTTGCTTACTGCAAGAAACCTGGTGTGTTGAACCCCGGCATAAGGTGGGTTATACCACATACTTCGTCCCAGCTCTCCAATCCTCTGGTTCCAAAGGTCGCCCCTCAGGCGGCCTTCTAATTTGGGTCAGAATCTCTTTGGGCCTTTCCATCAGACACCTTCCCACAAACTCCCCTGACCTGCAGAGATTACTAGTTCGAGGTCTGGGGGGGAAAAATGTGGAAATATTTAACATCTACCTTAGGGGGGCAAGGGGTGGCGTATCCATGTTGTCACAATCAGGCCTAGAAGAAGAACTCGGAACCTGTCACGCTAACTCTCTTGTCCTTCTTGCTGGGGATTTTAATTGTTCTTTCGAGCCTCTTGCTAGCGAGGACATTTTAGACACTTGGGAGGAAGACACTAGGAGAGGTATCCCATTACTAACACTCGATCCTATTAAAAAATGGACACAGGGGGCCATAGATCTTAATGCCCTTTGCATGGAATTTGGCTTAAGGGCAACCAATGGCAGATCTAAATCTGATCCCAATGGGGCCGACACCTTCAATAGGGCTGGCCATACCTCTCGGATCGATTACATTCTCCTGAACCTTAAGCTTTGGGCCTATCTGCTCGACATGGAAGTTTTAACAACGGCTGATAGTGACCACAATCTCCTAGCATTATCACTGTCTTCCCCTTGGAGGGGCCTGAAGACAATTTCCCCCCCCCCACTTATGGAAGTCAACCCATGAAGTTTGCCCTTCGAACTGTGGTAGGAGGCTCAAATGGAGCAAAGTTGCTACGGATGAAGGGAAATTGGCAATAGCAAACTCTCTAATGTCCAAAGCCAAAGCAGGGCTTAACGCCAGGTGCCCTGGTAATGCGGACGTTTTGCAACTTTTTACTGAAACAACCAAAGCTTTGGGAGATCTGTTCATCATCGCTCCAGTGGATGGGAGACGGAAGGGGAAAAAGCATTCACAAAAGTGGTGACTCCTGGTTCACCCCTGCCTGTCGCTCTGCAAAATGCGACCTCATCAGAGCAGTGAAATCTAAGGATGCTAATACCATAAAATTAGCCTGGAAAAGATACCGGAAGACACTATCTACGGCCAGGGTCGAGCACGAAACGCAATTTTGGACCAACTTAAAATAGGCAAGTTCCAGGAAAGACTCAAAGGGCTTTTGGGATCTGGTGAGATTAAAGACCAAACCCGTTGCCTCCCTCCTGACTTGCAATATTACTGGGGAGGTGTGGTTTGCTCATTTCTCCCAGCTCTACTCCTCAACTGGGGGTTCTTCGCCTAATCACACGATTCAACCGCCCGGCCCTTGCCCCCACCCCAACAGCATAGTTCACACTAAGGCTGACCTTTTTACCACCAAGGAAGTTGAGGGGGCAATCAAATGCCATTTGAATTAGTTCCACGAGACCAACTGTGGCGTGTACTGGGCACGATGGGCATTCCCCAGTACCTATTACATATGCTTATCCAACTACACGAGGACAACTTTGCTCCGATCAGGTGGGGAGACAAGGGCCAAAAAACACCTCGCATCCCTGTGAATAGGGGAGTCCGCCAGGGCTGTGTGCTTGCCCCCACTCTATTCTCTTTATATGTTAATGGAGTGGTGGAGCATCTTCTTAAACATCCAGCTGATGCACCTACCCTGGCTGGGAGGAAAATTCCTACTCTCCTCTTCGCAGACGACACCCTCCTGATCTCAAAAACACCTGCAGGTCTGCAACGCCTACTCACCGGCTTTAAAGACTTTTGCGACGCGAGGGGTCTTTCTATAAATGTTAGTAAAACCAAGTTCCTGGTAACGAATTCCCGGAAGAAATCTGTCACTCCACCATTACTGGACTCCGTTTCACTTGAAAGAGTAAAGGAGTTTGACTATTTGGGCATTCGTCTCAGCGACTCAATGAGCTGGCAACCCCACCAACAAAAGGCATCGTTGGCCCACAGGAAGGTGGTAGGGGTACTTTTAAAAGAACAACGGGCCTCTATCCTCAAACCTATTGGTCCTGTTTTGGACATCTACAGGGCAAGGGGGGTGAGTGCAGCCCTTTACGTATCAGAACTATGGGGTTTTCAGAACACTGACATTTTAACCAGAGTGGAAAATAAATTCCACAGAGACCTCATGGGACTGCCGCACAGTACTCCTGCCCCTCCAATTCTACTTGACGCAGGTACTCGCCCAATAGGTGATCAGGCAAGGTTGCGTCCACTTCTTCTTTGGGCACGCATCTGGAGGGTACCCGAACTATCTAGTTATGCTGATGGGCTAAAAGAACTGCTCTTGACACCAGGTTGGTCCAAAATCCGCTGGCTTAAAGAAATCAAGCGTCTTCTCATTGCACTAGGCCTCAAGGATGCATGGGATAACAGATCAGCTCCGCCCAAACAGTCACTCAAGTCATTGTATTGGTCATGGGTGACGAATGCCAGGAATTGTAATCCCCTCCTTTGCAGAACTACTGTTGAATTTCTTTTGCTGAAGGACGTCCCTTACTATGAATCATACCTGGACCAGATTAGCAAACCATGGGACAGGGCACTTTACATCAAATTTAGGTTGGGTCTATTGCCAGTGGGTAAACTGATTGCCAGCTGGAGGTCATCATTGCATTCATCCTTATTTTGTCCGTTTTGTACCAGCAGGACAGAATCTGTGCCCCACCTTCTCTTTGAGTGTCCAGCCTACATTGCCCCGCGTCGCTCCTGGCTAAAGCCCTTGTGTAGGAGTCTTGGAACTAGATCTCACCTTGAGGCTGTTCGCATCCTAAGATCTGACCCCCGCCCCTTGTTTGCTTTCTGTTTAGCTAAATTCTTGGCATGGGCCTGGCGAATCAGGTCTCTTATGCTAAAAATAGTACATAATTAGCAAGTTGCATATTCTGTTTTACTGCCCATAGCGGCTGCATGTAAATGATGTAAATTATGAAAATGAATTGTTTTTATATGTACTCATCTTTTTTATATTTGCTTGTTTGTAATGCTTTTTAAGATATGTGCAAAGTATCGAAATAAAGCTTGTTTCAACAACAGCATATGCAGTGTGTTCTATTTCTTAAATTGTTGAAGCCTTGTACTTGTCTGATGTAATTTCAGCACATGTAGCAGAGCTAATTGCCCTAACAAAATCTTGTTGTCTAGCCAATGAATTGAGTGTGAAGATTTACACAGATAGTCAATAAGGATTTGGAGAAGTACATGATTTTGACAGTTGTGGTCACAAAAGGGCTTCCTGGCATCCTCTTGTACTCCAATCCATAATGGTTCATTAAAGACTTGCTTGAAGCAATACAACAACCTAGAGAAATTTCACTTGTAAAATATGTAGCCGGCCTTCTGGAGATGGCATGATTGCCATGGGTAAAAATTATGCAGATCAAGTTGCAAAGTACTAAGCTCTTGACAATGTAACTTCGAATAAGCGAGAACAAGAATAAGAAACAGAAAATTTTAAATTGAATTGAAAATTGATGGCACAGATAATGTGAATTGTTTTCTGTGGAATCTAGTACAGGCAACATTGAGTGAATTCAGAGAACTGCAGGAAGAATTACCAGAGGATGAAAAAAAAGGTTGGGAAAAAGCAGTTAGTAAGAAAAATCACAATAACAAAAAGGGCCTCTTCAGCTCTTCAGTATTTCTTACCAGACTCAATGCATGGCAGACGCATGTGGGCAGAGGCAGTACAGTTAAGTTATTCAAAAAATATTGGCATATCTCAAAGTTCATAAGTGAAGCAGAAGATGTTACATTAATTGTCACTTGTTAGAGAATTAAGCTGGGTTAGCATACAATAATTACCCTAAGTCACACAGGCAAATCTGAAGGACCCTTTAGTACACTGCAAGCAGGCTTCATAGAGATGCCTACTACTAATGGGCTCAGATATGTTCTCATGACTGTTAGCTTATTTTCTAGATAGATGGTGGCATATCCGACTAGGAGAAGTGACAGCAAGACTGTGGCCAATATTCTTGCTGAGGGAGCTAATATCACGATTTGGCATGCCTACTTCTATTGAAACAGTGAAGGAGCCCTTTTTAAAATATGAGGTTCTAAATTTGGTAGTACTTTATTGCAGATAGGGCAAAAATTCCACTGTAGTTATCAACCAGAAGTGTGAAGTGGCGTTGAGAAGATGATTGGTACTATTAAAGCCAAACATACCAGGATACATGCTTTGTCAAACTCAAAATGGCTGGATCCTCTTCCTCTTGCTCATGAGAAGCACAAGTACCCCAAACAAAATGGCTTGTCTCTTTCATCATGAAATAATCCTCATGGGAAGGTCTATTTGGATCATATATGTTCTCTCAGTAGCTCTTGTATCAATAACTAAAAAACTAATAACTGATATTGGGTTACTGTAAAGGTCTAGCTGATGGGGTAAAATCTGTCTCATTAGGTGAATTTGGCAACACCATTAACAAAAGAATTCCACTGCCATGACTGCAACCAGGAGAATTGTTGCTAATCATAAACACATTTGCAAAAGTGGTTTGAAGCCAAGATGGAATGGGCCTCATCAAGTTGTGCTTGTAACTAACACTGCAGTGAAATGTACAGGATTCCCTCATTGGATCCATGCCACTCACACAAAGAGAGAAGAATACAAATGAAGGAGTGGTGATAACAACCACAGATTCACATTGTTAAGCTGAAGCTTGCTACATCGATGCAGAGTGGGAGAAAAAAATGAGTAGTGATTGTGAACCACCTGTAGCTAAAACCAACAAGATAAAGCGACCCAAATAAAAAGTATGCACCACCTGAGTGGACCTATATAGCGTCGGTATCTGACGAAGAAGAGTCAGTTGTGGAAATCTACAATCTAAAACTGTTGACAATTTACCTTTGAAGACAAACAAGAAGAAGAAACACCATCTTCATTTTTGCTAAATCCTGATGAGTATGGAAATTGAGATTTTAACCTTTGCAAGAAATCATTGATTTTTGTTTTGTACTTATCCAAGTAAAAAAAATCCTGATGCTATAGGAACTGAAATAAAGAAGACTGAATCTTGATTTCTGATTCCTGAATTTAAAAAAATGTGTTTTTGCCTCCGTAGAAGATAGAATACAGCAGATGCTGTAAAGTTTTAGTATGTTTTCACTGACAGTGACATTAATAATTCTAATTGGTCTAATGCATAGATACTCACAAACATTTTCCGAGGGGGTCAAAAAGTATGGTCTGTGGTGAGCCCGAGGGCCGCATTGATGGTCGCAGAATGGGAGTGAGGCTTTATGGGTGGTTAAAGGTTGCAGGATACTTTATTAAATTATTTTTGTTTACTTCAGTTAGCTTTTAAATAAAAGCTTCCACATTTACTTAACATCTTTCTGAATGTAGGTGCCCTCTGAAATAAACAGCAGCCCAGTGCTGCTCCTAACCTGGGGCCACATTTGAAGGTCAAGAGGGCCGCAGGTGGCCCCCAGCCGTACTTTGAGTATCTCTGGTCTAATGGTATGTTTAATTTTTCAGACTAGACAGGTTTCTCCTTCACAAGTTGGGCCAACTATAATACATAAAAAGGTAGAACACATAATACAAACACGACACAACATATTAGTTAGTAGTCATGAAGATTATAAAGATGCTAATTTATTAAATAAGTATGTTAAGATTATGTTTATAGGGAATTGTTGTGTTTGTACTTTTCTTCCTTCTGACTTTGATTTATATTTTATCTTGTAATGTTTTATTAGTATATTTAATAAATCAATAGTTTTTGTCCCAGTATCTTTCAGATTTCATAGATTCGCTGGAGAATTTCCTGTATCCAAAGACTCTGGGAATTACAGAACTTATTCTAAATATTTTAAAAGGATTCCACAACCTAATCTAAATACTAACTAGACTAAAAATAAGCATATATGGGAGTTTGTGTGAAAAGAAGCACGAGTTTACTAGAGAATATAATGAAAGGAGAGTGAGAATTTTGACAGACTGGAAAGATATGTTTGAAATTAATGAAGAGAAGGTAGTATTGTGTACAGTGTGTCAAAAGTCACAAAGAACTGGACAAATAGAATTTGTTGGAGCGAGTGAGTGTGAAAAGAGTTATGTTCTTAATTATGAGTTTTTCATTGATGAAGAGCTGATATATAGAGAGATTTATTATGTATGTGGTAAGACCACTTATTTTGACATAACCTGTAACTGGGTGGAGCGGATACCTTGCATTGGTATTACCCCAGGCTTATCATATAAATTAGATGAATGATGCTGATCGTTTGAAGACAGTGACGTGAATTTGGACAAATTGTGTTCGATGTGTTAGGTGCTATGATTCAATCTATTGGTGTGGCTATGAATGATGGGAAAATTAGAAGGTTATCTTCACTTGTATGTTGTCTGGATTCTAATAAAGTTGGAGCATTAACCCAGATCAATATTAAGTTAATTGCAATGTAAGCTATTGTGCAAAACTGCCTTGCTTTAGATATCCTTCATGCAAAGTAGGGAGGAATTGAAAGGGTTTTGATGGTAAGAGAGGGCTGACCCTTCAACATATACAACAGTAAGCTTATTAATGCATATGTTAATAATATCACTAATACTTCTCATGAAGTCAAAGCTTTTAAAGAATATGGTCGGTGGGAATATCTTGGTTCCTTGTTTAGTGACCTCAAAAGGAGTTTAGAAAGGTTTATGAGTGGTTTGACCGTTTGGAAGAGGGCATGCTGCAGGTTTTACTACAATTATTGTGTTCATTTGTGCAATCGTCCTATTTCTTTTGCTCAAATTCTCTGAACTAATAATTTCAAAGATGGGGTTAAATTGTGGGTACAAGAAGGCAATATTTCAGAAAAAAGGAAAGGAATGCAGTTGGAAGATGCCAGAGCACAAGTACGTGATCAACTTGAAATGCTGGAAGAATCTAGATGCATAAGACATACAGTGATGCATACTGTATTCTGAATAGTTTGGGTTTAATGATCATGTAATCGACAGAGGAGAAACATTGATAAAGGTTTCATGAATCCTACTTAAATTGGGCAATAATTATTAGTTGCCCTGCATTTAAATTCGCAAGTAAACATCAACAAAAAGCTGTTGAAATGGAAATGAAATGATTATGAAATGTTTAAATGTGTTTTTCATGGCTTAGATCAACTAGGTTTCAGTTTGGGCTCGATGCAATTTTAACGAAGATGGGTGCCACACCATTCTCTATGTTTCTGTCTGAGGTCGGACGGGGCAGAATCAATAATCATGTAGTGGGTTAGTGCCAAGATAGTAAGGTTATGTAACATTTTTAAATAAGAAATTATGCTTTTGTTAGACTAATGATCATACCAAGCTGACTTTGCAGTTTCTACAATTGCCTATGCAGAAAATGGCTACATAAATGCCCTGGATTTGGGGGTGAGCCAGAACTCATTTGGTACTCTTTCATGAGCCCTAGGGATGTTGCATGATTTTCTATTGATTTGCTGCACATTTGAGGCTATTTTTCATAATTTTTGCATATCGGTATAGCTCCTGTACTGAGAGCATTCATGGCAGTTGGCTTTATGAATATTGCTGCATCTGCATTTATGTTGATTCTGTTTTGCACTTAAATGCTTTAATAAACCTTCATGGTTTTTCTGATCTTGAATTCCCTTTTTTAGTCCGTCTTTCCGTATTTGTCTCCGTCTTTCCGTATTTGTCTGTATTTAAAATGCTGTTGGAATCCTATCTTTAGGGACAGATTGCCTCATAACTTTGAGATTAACACCATCCCTGAGCCACATAATTTGGGAGTGCCACGGTCATAGATTTTCTAGGGATACAGTGCACTCACACACACATTATCTGTTGTTTCACCCTTTAAAAATGTTATTAAGCTCAAACCTGTGAAAGGATGAGGTACTCTTTGAAAGCAACTATATAACACAGGTTCATGTATATGTCAAATACTCCGTTGTTTTACACTTTAAAAAAGCTGTATCCTGAGTATCCCTTTCTTTTTCAATTGTTTTGGTTTCAGGTGGGCATGCTGCAGCACACTGGTAGGTTGAATGCAGGAGAGATGTACCTAGGCAAGGAGATGGTGATGGGGGGCATCCCGGAAAGTGGAGGAAGAGTATTCACCCTTATTGTTTATTGAAATATGGCGGTCATCCGGGAGATGGGGGTGGTCTGGAAAAGTTTCAGAAGGAGAAGATCTCCTTGTATGCGGATGATGTTCTGATTTACATTATGGACCCCACAGCAACTGAGGGCCCCCTGCTTGAGATGTTGGAGGCCATTGAGGACTAATCCGGCTACAGGGTGAATTGAGGCAAATTGATATTCTACAAAATTAGTAGATGGGACCAGAAGATCACTGACCCTGACGTAAAGGTGGCAACAAAGGGCTTTCAGTATCTGGGCATATATATTATGCTGGACTCCGAGAGCTTCCTGGAACAGAACTTGGAACTTCAAATAGAGACTCTGCAGGGGGATGTGGCTAGATTCTTGAAACTACCGGCGATCCTTGGAAAGGCAGACATCCTTCAAATGATTACCCTCCCAAAATTTCTCTATGTCATGCAGAATACGCCTTTTCCGATACCTGAATCATTCTTTGCCCGGTTGGACAAGGAGGTCGGATAACTACTGTGGGACGGTGAGGCCCCTAGGATAGCACTGGGAATGCTCTACCACTCATCATACAACAACGGGATAGCCCTCCCTCCTCTCCAGACATACTACTGGATCTCTCAGCTCCAGGTAATCACTGACTGGGTGACTGGGTGTATGCCCTAAGGGACGTCCCTGCTGTACATCTTGACAGATGCTCCATGGTGGAGCCTTCGTGGAGGCACTGTTTTCACAATGGTGTTGGCAGGTCTGGCCTTTTGGACCCGGGGTAAGCAGTACAGGTGGCATGGGACAGGGCTAGGGCACATGTGGAATGGAAGTGGAAATTTACCAAGGCTACACCACTCTGGAAGGGCGGCATGTTACACTACGTTAGGAAGCTGCAGTGTTTCACTCATTGCAAGCGAACTGGCATTTCCAACCTAAGAAATTTGACTTAAGGAAGGGACGGTTAAGTCCTTCACATGCTTGTCGGGCCTGCAAGCTCTTGGGGAATCAACTCTATATATATACAGAACTTAGACTTGCTCTGCTGGCTGAGACAGTGACCTGGTTGAATATCCTGGTTTAGTCCCTCCTGGGGAGACACCTAGAGGATGGCCTGCTTGGCCGTGGAGCGTTCTTCGCCACATACATAGTAATCATATATAATATGAAATGGTACAGTGAGCACATTGGACAAGCATTTAGCACGCGGAACAATGTGACAAGAACAAGCATCCCTCTTATCGGCCCCATTAACCCATCTGGTCCACCCATTTGCTCCACACCCTTTGGTACTTGGCTGGACAGCCCCCGGCCTCAAATAAGGGTTTCTCCCGAGCTGCGGGGATGGGTGGATGCGGAGGCCACGCCCAGGCCATAGGGATATCTCGTTTGGCCACATCGATGGCAGTTCCCAGGAATAATTTGTCTGCGCGGGTTCCATCTAGACCATCAGTAATGCCCAGGAGAAGACGCATGGGCTCATGGGGTACATGCCAACCCAAAATGTGTGTAAGCTCCGTTTCTATTTTATCCAATACCTGGCGAGGCGGGGGCAAGACCAGACCATATGCAAGAAGTATGCTGGGTGGTGCCTGCATCTCGTGCATTCGGGCGAGGCCCACAGTCCTGCTTTGTGCAGCCGGTCTGGAGTAAGATATGCGGTGTGGAGGTAATAGGTCTGGATAAGACAGAGTCTAGCTGAGGTAGTGATCAGTTTGGGGGCCATCAGAGCGTCCCGACAGTCCTCGTCCTCAAGGAGACCCAGCCAACCCTCCCAACGAGCTCTAAGTGGGTCTAGTGATGTGGGGCTGTTGTTCGTGAGAGTGCGATATAGCCATGATATGCCTCCCTTCCCAAG
Source organism: Lissotriton helveticus (assembly GCF_964261635.1). Taxonomy (NCBI): domain Eukaryota; kingdom Metazoa; phylum Chordata; class Amphibia; order Caudata; family Salamandridae; genus Lissotriton; species Lissotriton helveticus. The sequence goes on from NC_136059.1 coordinate 1,936,631,340, forward strand.
ATTCCCCATCGTGACCTGTGCTTCTGGTGGGCTGAACTCAGGAAGCGTGGTACCCACAGGGATATTTGAACTGAGGGCATGTCGAATTTGCAGGTATCTGTAGAATTGTAAGGTGTGTAGGGAGAAGCGACTCTGTAAGTCTTGAAAAGATCGTATATGATCCTCTGCCCGCACATCACTCAGCTGGGAGATTCAATGAGGTCCCAATGTGTAAACCCTCGCAATGCCGCCACCTTGCCGAGCCATTAACCCTGCCAGAGCAGCGTTTGTTGAGTCAATTTAGCATCCCAGCATGTATGACGCAGGGCCGAACACCAGGCCAGGAAGACCGTTCGGGTCACCGCCAAGAGCATCTGGGGGACAGGGGAGCCATACAAGAGGGCTTGGATTAGAGGAAAATCCATGCTCGCAGTTCGGTTTAATAAGTCAGGTCAGACTATCCCCCAGTGTACTAATTATGGAGGACAAGCAGCCTAGTCGCCAGATAATATAGGTACATATCAGTCATGCCCATTTCTCTGTCGAAGGACGAATACGGCAGCGATCGAGGGACATGCGTGGTCGTCCCATGCCCCAAAAGAATCGTATGATCACTGAGTCAATCTCTCTGAACCAGCTACGGGGGTAGTAGAAGGGAGTGTTTTGAATGATATATAGGAACAGGGGGAGACTTATCATTTTAAATAGTGCCACTTTTCCGAGTGGATTGAGTGGTAGGGCTTGCCAGTGACAGATCTTTCCTGGTCTTTCCTGGTCCTCTTAACAAGTGGGGTGACATTCAGCGCCCATTCCAATTCAGGGAGTAGGGCAACCCATATGCTGAGCTACTTAAACTACTGTTGTCTAATAAGTATATCAGACTGTCAGTCAAAACATTCCCTGGAGGGATGGAGAGGCACAAGGGTTGAGGCACGCCAGGGTCTCCATCACCAGAGCAAAAAGGAGTGGGAAGAGGGGACACCCTGCCTCGTGCCCCTTCGGATTGGAAACACCTCAGAGAGAGAACCATTGACCAGTACTCTGGCTTGAGGGTTGGAGTAGAGGACTTGGAATAAAACATCGGAATTGCTGACCCATTAACATCTTTGTAAGTACTTCATCAAGGTACTGCATGTCCACCGTATCGAAGGCCTTCTCGAAATCTACAAGAAGGAGCGTCAGGTGGGGGTGAGCGCCTGACGGTTAGCGAGTGTAAAATGGAGGCATCGTAGGCAGTGTCTGGTAGCACAAGCAGGCATGAAGCCATATTGGTCCGGGTGGATCAGTGTGGTGAGGAGTGGGCGCAGGCGTTGAGCCAAAACCCTGGCATAGATTTCAGTGTTGATCAGGGAGATTGGTTGATAATCCACGCAGGTTGACAAGGGTGACTGGGTTTAGGTATGACCACAATGGTGGCTATGCATGTCTCTGGGGGGAAAGCCCCAACCTCCGCCACGTGGCGGAACAAGGCCGCGAGGTGAGGGACCAATTTGTCGCGGTAGGACGCATAATACTCTTGGGGGAATCCATTGGGACCTGGAGTTTTCCGAGACGCCAGTAGGGAGATTGCCGCCCCTATCTCCTCTGGGGGGGAAGGGGTGGTCCAAGCTAGCGGCTTCCAATTGCGAGAGGCAGGTACTAACAAACATAACGTAACATAAGCGGTGTATTTGTAAAGCACACATTCACCCATAGGTCTCTTGGCACTGAATAACAGACGTTTATTGTTACCAAACTCAATGGTACTCATTTTATCGACCTCAGATGGATGAAAGGCTGAGTGGACCCGCCGGGATTTGAACCTGTGATCATGAGGTCGAACACAGGCCCCTGCAGTGGATGCATTAGTTCACTGAGCCCCTAGACCCAGGAATGTGGAGCTGCAAGGGAATAAGGAAGTCTGCTAGAGTATCGTACAGCTGGCGCACCGAGTGTAAATGAGAGTAAAAACCAGCAAAAACATGTGCAATCTCCGGAGAGGTACGGCAAACGGTTCCTGAGGGGTCTCGCATCTCGGAAATTATCCGAGATGCCAAATGGTAGGAGGCCAGCCTATGGAGGAGTATCCAGTTTTTGTCCCCTCACCCATATACACGGGCAACAGATGAGCGCCAAACAGTTTAGCCGACTCCAGTGCGGTTTGTTTAATCTCCTCCCGCACGGCTGCCAGTCGCCATTCGGAGATCCCACTCGGGGATCCGGTCAGGTCAGTCTCCAGCCCAAGCGCTTGTGCTTCGAGGAGTGCGAGATGACCATCTCGAGTTTGCTGCTGCGCCAGAAGGTGGCTTCTGGATGGTAGCCTAACCAGCCTCCCATAGGATACCTGGTGTGGAAATATTGTCTAAGTTCCTCTCCCACGGCCTTGCAAAATTCTTTATTTTGAAGGAACTAGGAGTTCAAACACCATATAGGGCGTAGGCCATCAGGGGTGCGGCCTAGGTGCATGAGCACTGCTGAGTGGTCTATGATTCCTCGGGAAGGATGCAGGCACTGGTCCACGTGTTGGCAGTCTGGGGCCGGCATAAGAATCATGTCAACACGGGCGTGTGAATGGTGCGCCGCTGAGGTGTGAGTATTGGGGGATGCGAGGGTTCCAGATCCTCCATACATCACAGAGACCCAAGGTGGTAACCCAGTCCAACAATTTCTTGGCATGGATCAACCTGGTAGGGGATGTGGTACCTGTAGAGTCAAGAGTGGGTTGCAAAACTGCATTGAAATCTCCACCTAGGATCATTTGGCCTTCAGGTAAGTTGGAGACATTGTTAGTGAGATGTTGTAGTGCTGAGGCAAGTGTCATGAGAGGGACCTAGATAGATAAGAGATGAAGGACACTCCTGCCCAGCGTCCCAGGGAGAACCACCTAACGCCCCTGCGGGTCTTCAGTAACATAGGAGAGGACAAATGGGAAGGTCTTTCTGATTAGAATGGCTACTCCTCGGGAGCCCCTGTTAAAGCCAGAGTGCCACATTCTGACGAAACCATAGCGCGCCAGAAGGGCACAGTGGGATCCCGTGAGGTGGGTCTCCTGGAGCAGGAGAACATCAAGAGAGTGTAGCTGGGCATACTTCAGGACTGCCGTACGGTTGATGCGATCAAGCAGGCCGTTTACGTTCCAGGACATGACCCGGTGAGAGTTGTGTTCCTGGAATGTGTGTGTCATGTAGGGTGAGAGATACAGAGGGCACCCCGGATCGGGCCCAGGGGCGCGTCTGGGGTGAGAAATGAGTATGACACTTCAAGCTGTGTCCATTGTGCAAGGTCGCCATGTGTTTGCGATGCGGTCACGTGAAAGTGCATTAAGCTGTTTAGGATGGAAAATATGATGTAAAACCTAAAATGAAACATAGAACAATGGTCCTTAACCCTCCCCCGCCCTACACTTCCGGAACTGAAGCATCTGTCGCCCTACAACATGATAGAAACCAGCTAAACAATAATGCTTAGTACAGGAGATGCGTGGTGGACCCCTCCGCTTATGTTGGATGCAAATGCAGCATTAGCAGTGTCAAATTCTACAGTACGACATTGCAGGATAAATAGTCCTGTATCTCAAGATGGTGATGATTTTCCTCGTCGGCTTTGTCGCCCCTATGGGGAACGTTCAGATTACTGGACTGCGGGAGAGGTCGGAGTCTGTGGCCGCCCAGTCTAGGACACCCCAGGGAGTGCGCTCTCTGGAGGAGTCGTCAGCTGATCTATTCCTTTGCCTGGGGTGAGAACCGGAGGGGGAGGACCCGGTGCCAGGCCCAAGGTCAGTCGGGCTCAACGATCTGGGCACATTTGCATGACTCTTACGTCTTCTGCGAGATCATGTGCGTCTCCTGCGTTATTTAAGGGACAAAGGGCGCGAGGCCTGCGGACCCGAAAGGGTAGGCGAGGGGATTGGTCGAGGCCCCAGGGGGAGATCCTCGGACAGCCATGTCCAAGCAGCCTGAGGGGAGTCGAAGAATTGCGTCTTGCCATTGTAGATGACCCGGAGGCGGGCAGGGAAGAAGAGTCTGTACTGGAGGCCAAGATTTCTCAGTTTCTGCTTGACCTCTGTGTTGGAGCGCCGTTGAGTCTGCACTTCCCTTGTATAGTCTGGGAACACCATGATGGTATAATTCTGGAACTTCAGTGGGCCCAGAGTACGAGTTTCACATAGGATTGCATCTCGATCTTTGAAATTGAAAACCCAGGCAATTATAGGGCAAAGAGGGGCCCCAGGTGGTGGCTTGAGGGCAAGTGAACGGTGAACTCACTCGATCACGAACCATGGAGAGAGTGTCTTTAGGCATCCAGAACAATATCCAAGGCCATCTGACCCTGTTCACTGCCTTCCTGAAAGCCCATTCAGCGTAAGTTGTTACGACACGAGTGGTTTTCAGCGTTTTCGGCTCTCTTGTGTCGTCTGTAGTGTGGGATTGAAGGTGGGCCACTTGTTCTTGTAGCTGATGGATGACGTCCTCCACTGTGGAGAGGCGGGACTCGACCTCTGAGATACAGGCTGAGGCATTACGCAGGTCTTGCCTGATGAGGGAAATGTCCACCCGGACTTCCCCGATCTTCTCCTCCACTGATGTCCGGGATGCGTCCATGGCTTGGAGGATGGCAGCCAGGTCATTACTCGGAAGGGATAGGATGCCCACCACCCCAACTGGGGGGGTTTGGTCCACTGTGGTGAATTGGTCCATTTCAGTTTGTGTGTGGGTGGCGGAGGATTTTGGGCACGGTCTCTCCCCATGTTTGATGAAGGAAGGGCTTGTTAGGTCAGAGCCATTAGTCCCCTGGGTCCATAGTCAAAGATCACCAGGGCGGTCAGTTCTGATGTCTTATAGCGTGGTTGGGGCTTTCCAGGGCCCGAGGGGAACAGGATCTCAGTGTCCCAAAGTCGTGAGGTTGTGGGCCAGCATCAGGCCCTTACTGGGCCACGATGTAGAGGAAGCAGGGGGTCGTCTGGCTGGGTCAACACCGGCTGAGTGGTGGGATAGCCAGGAGGCCTTGATGGAGAAACGAAGTATTGAGGGTCGCTCTCGTGCAGGATGGTGAATGGGCGCCTCTGAAAAGAAAACAACGTCTCAGGGAGTATGGATAGTAGTCCACGATGGCTGGTTATGGGTGATGGCTCTGGCAGGGCAGCGCCCGTCGTAGATGCGCATTTATTTCATAGTTGTGAGCGGTGGTTGTGCAGGCCTTAGGAGGTAGGGCCAGGCCCCCACCTGGAGTCCACCACAACGCTTACCACCGAGCCCCTTTACACAGAACACTGGGCAGTGCACCCCCATGGGGCTTAGTAGTGATAGGACAGGCCCCAGCCGGCACGAAAGACCTCTTGGGGACTGCAACACGCGGCCGCCAGTGGGATCCCGGGGGTCCGATCTAGGAGTAGGCGCTGGACCAACGTGCTTTGTATATTCAAATGCAGCCTCTGCAGGAGTTCAGGAGGTCGCCAGGGCATTGGGAGGCCATGCGTAGCAGCAAGACTAATAAAGAGGATCAGAAGGCAGAATCACTAAGGCAGCAGCGCCATTCTTCAGTACCGGTGCCCCGTGAATTCAGGCCTGGGGTCCAGTCCTCAGGACACCCCCCAGGGAGGGCCAGGGAAGCGGGCTCGAGCTCCAGGTGTCACCCAGCTTGTCGCAGATGACAAGGTGTACCGCTAAGGTGGAGATGGTCCGGTGCCAGGGCGCCCGAGCACGACCTTTCCAATAAAAGGGTGGAGGGGGTGGGGTGGGCGTGAGAGAATGGTGAAGGACTCCCCTCCCGAACCCCCGCTGCCCGATCGGTGTAGCCGAAACCCTACACCACAGCCTGCTGCACATCAGCCTCGGAATTATTGCAGGCCGGGGGTCCCACTCAGGACAGCTGCCATCGTCCTCGGGCCGCCTCCCTCTGCACTCACCAGGGCCCAGAAGGGTGCCGTTCAGTCACCCCCTGGATTACTGGGTGTGCGGCAGCCGGTTCCAGGAGCAGCTTCGGCGACCACCACCCCGCACAGGTGCAGCGTGCACGTCCAAGCGCCGGAGCATCACCTGGTCACAGGAGGGTTGTGGTCGGAGGGGGGGATCCGTAGCCAGTGGATTCACCTCACCACCCGAACTAACGGCCGATCCCCCAAACGTTATCTCTGTCTGGCCGTCGGTTCCAGTTGCATTGGTGCAGGGGTCCCACGGCAAATTCAGAGACGCGAGATGCAGCCGAGTAAAGGAGGCCTCAGACCGGGCCGCATGGCCAGATGTCTTGCCCTGGACCGCCGGAAGGCGGGAGCAGCTCTGGACCTCACAGCTTCGCCCTCACCGCTGCCAGGTGAATTCTCCGATCAGCAGGTCACCCGGTAGGCGCCCTTGGTCGTGGGCGAGCCGGATCCACCGCTGGCCACAGATTAGGGCTCCAAGGTCCAGGGAACGGAGGACACCATTTTAGGTGTGGCGAGGCGGGAAGTTAGGCGGCAGACTGGCACAGCGGACAATTTGCAGCGGCAATCGCCGCAGACAGATGGCGCAGGTTATGGCAAAGCATTAATTGTAGATTGCAGGGTCAGATGGCTGCTGATGTTGGCGGATCATGGTGCGGATGTAGGAGGGGTCCGGAGCACTCAGAGTGCTACGGCCATCTTGACGCTCCAAGCCACGCCCAAAAACATGGCTGGTTATGCACAAAAGTGAATACATCCTTTTTTTGTTTTTCTTCGGTAATCAGCCCAATGAGTGTCCCTGTCCTTGCTTGTAAACACGTCTAGCACACCGTCCTTTGGCTAATGACCCACAAAGGTTGCTCTGCTTCCAACACACCAAGAAGTAAATGTAAATAATGTACTGCCCAAACTAAACTTTTCATAACTTTATATAAATTTCATAGCCAATATCCCAGACCCTGAATACTATAAATGCTGTTAAATTCATACTGCATACTGATGATTTCAGTTATTTGTTCTTTAAGGCATGGTTCAATGTATTCGTCTATCAAGCATAGGGTCCTAAATCACAGGAACGGGGCCACCACCCTAGTTACAGTGCCTTTAAGGGTGCACCCACTTTAGAGACCCTTCTCCATTTTCATCACAGAAAGGCACCCGAGGTAAGTAAAAGAATATTTAGTTAGCGTGTGAAACTGTGGTGACCTCTGATTCACTGTGGAAACGTGTCATGGGTTTGACTGGAGATAGGCTTACCTGTTTTTTTTTTCATTAGCTGTAGGGCTCTCGATAATTGCTGGCTCTTTGCCAAGGGGACTGCTGAATGCAGTTCAAAAGAAACACATAACATTTGCTCAAGACTGAACTGAAAAGATTTATTGGAAGAAAATGTTTTACAAGCCCTTGTCTGTGTAGAGGTCTGAAGTTACCTCGCTTCTAGCTAAACTATCCCACTCAGCCCCTCCAACATGCTAGTTGAAGTGTCAGTGAGCAAACCTGAATGTAAGAAGTATGAATACCCTGCCAGTGTTTACAGCAGCCAATGTAACAAGCTAAGTTCAGTACAATATGGATGTGATATGGTACAGCCTCGGCCCTGAGGAAGCAGCCAGGGGTGGTGGCTCCGTTTGTGCAGAAAAGTGTCGCCCCACTTAAAAATCTCCAGAGGTGAAAAATAAAATAGTAATTAATTAACATTTTGTTTTTCATCCCCTGTCCCAAGCCGATCGTCAGGACGGTGGCGTGCCGCCGCTGAGTGACAGGAGCATGTCACGCAGCAGGGAGGAGGGTGGGCTTGTATAGCACGGTTTAAAGTGCGCATGTTTGTTTGGCCGGCCGGCTTACAACGTCCAGCAACACATGCGCACTTCAAACAGCTCTAACACAGCTGTCTTAAGAGAACTAGGTCTGAGCAAGCCAAAGCCTCTTCAGTGCAGTGGAGAACTGAGTGAGGCCGCTCCCACCGTCTAGGGCTGCTCTGATGCTGGTGAGAGCAGCCCTAGGATTAGCAAAGGGGGTTGCTGCATCCGGTTCCTGTGTGGAAGAAGTCCAGATCGAGGACGTCGGCGAGTTCAGGTACGTTTATTCTTATTTTTAATCTCTTATTATTTGAAGCGTGCACGCCCGCTCCTGTAGATGCCAGCCACCACTGGAAGCATCCATGAATACTTACATCTGAATGACACACTGATCAGCATGAGATAGGCAGATGCAACAAAGTCTGTAACACTACACTCTCCCTCTAATCCAGGATTCTGTAACAGCTAGAGCGGAGTTCTTGGAAATAATTAAGCCTGGGCGGTAAATTCCGTTCCGCTTGCAGAATTTGGGTATTTTTGCGTTCTGTGGAGAAAGCGAAATTGCCAAAAAGTCCGTAATCCGCAGCTTCGTGGAATTTTTTTCTTGTTTGCGCTTTTAAAATGCGTGTTCGTGAGATATTTCTCCCCGAGCACGCAAACAGCATTCGTGAACAGGAAAAAAGCATTGCGACCGGGCAGAACAAGCAATTCCGCGTGTTCGCGGAACTCTGCGCGTGCTCGAGGAGATATTTTACCTTTTCGCAGAGCTTTGCGTAGCGCGACTACTCTAATTCCGCCCACCCCTAGAAATAATACACAAGTATTTGGAGACAAACCTCACTTGTCTCAGGAGAATGTGCAGGCCCGTAAACCTGTGTGTCATTTTCAGGTGTTAACCCTATGTACTGTAATCTTGTAAGTGATGGATAAACTGAAAAAGAAACGCGTTATGAGAAACAGGTTATGGCTATAATCCTTATCTCTTTTGAGTCTCACATCTCAGGTAGTCAGAGCTGCGCTGAGAAGGGCAGCAAACATTACAACATTTGAGTGACTTCAGGATCACACTTTGCATCAGACAGGGCTGCCTTAGTCTTTCAACTTTTGAGGTTGATAAGAGTCAATGTCCACCGGGTGATAAGTGCACTCATACAACGTGTGCTCTATCTATTGGTATTATTCACAAAGTCCCAAATATATTCCTATATATGGCTATATATTTAAGAACAACATGTACGGTCGATGATAAAAGCGTTTTAAAAGCACACAAAAACCTGTTGTGTGTGTACAATGGAAGCCTACATTGCTGATGCTCATGTAGTACTTCTATTTTTACAGATGATGGATGCTTGCACTGCTAAAGCCCGTGCATCAGGGAAGCTTCGACTCAAGCTGTGAGGCGATGGAGAACGAAAAATAGAGCGAGAAAAAAGACTGCACTGCTGATGTCTGCGTAAAACGGTTTTAGGTAAGTGAGGAAGGTTTGCCCACTGCCGGGGCTAGCATGCACAATAGCTGTCTTTACTGTACCGGGTTGTTGTGCATTCAAAAGAAGCGAGAATGTCATTTTTGTTTACAACACAAAGTCGTGTTTTCAAAGTGCTTATTTAAATTTGTACTTTCTTGTTCTGCGTCAAAAACCCGCATTTGTGTTTGTGCACCGACATAACGATAGCTGAAGAATGCGCGAGATTCATTTGTATTCCTCCCTTCTCAATCTCACTTCGTTCTTTCCTTTCCTATCCTACTGTCCTACTGTCCCCATCTTTCTTTGATTCTTCCTCTCTACACTTTAATTTTTTTTATCAACATTTATCTTTATCCAAGTTTTCAAATTATTATAACACCCACAAATGCAAGAATAAACTTCTGTAAGAAACATAAATATCCCACGCCCTCCACCCGTCCTGCCTCCCATCCAAACGAAATGCATCAGTTTGCCTTGCATGTTTTTTTAGCTCTTATTTATTTATTTGAAAAGTTTTATATAGCGTTGGCTAGACCCGGAGGTATCAGAGCACTTTACAGGAGGAAGAACATTGTTTCGGAACATAGTTACACATTTACATCAGTTGCAGGAGCGTAGTTACAGAAGTTCAAAATATAGGAGGTAGTTTCTGTCCGTCTTCAAAGAGAGAGCAACCGAAGCAATATATGCTCATTTTGATAACATTGATACGGCCTAGCCAAGACATGTACAGGGATTTCTATTTCATCGGCTCCTTGTGTATTTGCTTCTAAAGGTCTGGTCAGTTTGTCAGAAACCAGTCCTGTAGGTTGCGATTTACCTTAAAGCCCAGGCACTTGATGAGCTTTCTTGCTCATCAAAGAGGTATGGTGGACTTAAGATGGCGGACACAGTCAGTTGGCTGCAAACTGTAATAGCTCTTCAATCAATCAATCAATTCTTTCTTTATTTGATATTTCCAGGTAAGATCATAAAAAACATAAGGTAAAATTACATTAAAAACATACAATTATATAAAACACAAATCCTGATGGTTAAAAACAAGTACCCAATCAATTTCATCATGCATTTCATTTAATCTGCATGTACGCTTTTATCCACTTAAGGTCAGGTTAAGACATTAAGTATTAAAATGATAACATTTGTCAATATTAAAAAAATAAGGATAATTGTGGGCCCGCTTGTTTCCTTTTTTTCATGCAAGCCCATAAAAATGATGCAACTGAGAAAACACACAAAAACGTTTGGAGGGGATTTAAAAAAATAAAGTGCCACTCGACAGAGTTTAAAATTATATCGCTTTAGGATAGGGTCAATACATTTCTGTCTTTCCTGTCGATAAATTCCACAAAAAAATAACACATGAAGGTCATTTTGAAGGGATGGAGTATCACAGGGACTAAAGGACAGTTTGGAGTGCTTAAATATTTTCCCTGGATATCCTAACATTAACGGTATCAGGTTCAAGTGAAATCTCAGTAAAATGAATTTATGATGTGGTGTGGGAATGTCAACTAGATAAAAATACCCTCCCTCATGCAGAGCTGGGGTTAATTCATACATGATGAGCGACTGACTATGATTATTTCTTTCCCTTTAAGGTATTGGGCCTGAGCCATGAATGTGTCGACCACCTTCAGTCTAGATGTCTTCCTGCTGGTAGTTGGGTCATTAAAAAGATCTTTCCATCCAATGGCGGTCAGATCCAGCTCAACATACTTTAGCCACCAAATCCTGCTGTAGTTTTCCGATTTAAGATGTCTCCTATATTATTTTGTGTAAGGGGCACAGTATCCCTAGCCAAATAGAAAGCCACAGCAGGAGTAGGGTTAATTTAATAGAATCTTTAATGTAAGGTAGACCCAATTTTATATGAAGGACATAGAGTAGGATTGCGTAAGAGAGGTTAAAGACTTAAAAAATGTATTCTCTATAATCTGGAGTGAATCAATTGACCCCATACGCCTGCCCCATAAGATGCTACAGACTTAGTATTAGCATGATAGATCTTTTTGATGGGGTCTGAAGGTTTTGCTCCCAGCCTATTGGAGAATAATTTTAACACAATTAGACTCCTCTGCATACCCATTGCTCTTCCTTGGACCAGCTTTGACCATGATTGATTTTTAATAAAAAGAACACCTAAGTAGGGAGACGAATCAACCACCTCGATTTTACATGAATCCATGTGGAAGTATGGTATTTTATCACGTTTCCCTGCCCCTGCGACAATTACAAAGGATTTCGACAGATTGACTTTTAGGTCCAGTGAGTACATGAAAGCCGTGTAAGCTGATATGAGGCATTGAAGCCCCTTCCCCGTTCTGGCAATCAGGACAGCACCATTGGCATAAGCTGAAATTTGTAGCTGATGGTGATTGTTGGACATGGGAACATCCAAGGTTGCACCCTCAAGCTCTTTTCCTACACGTTCGTATAAATGGAAAAGAGGAACGGTGCAAGGACGCAGCCTTGCCTAACCCCCCTTAAGATCTTAAAGGTAAGGGTACACTCCCCGTTTTTCCCATACTGGACGCACGAGGAGGCATCAGAATACAGTTGGCAGATAACGTCAATTATAACCTGATCAATCCCCATCTCTTCCATTATATGCCAGAGCCTAGTGTGGGACACGCAGTCGAAGGCTGTGGATAAATCCATAAATGAGAGATAGATTTTCCCACCCCTGCCTCTGGTATATTTATCCATATTCAGTGAAAGATTCAGGCACTGATCTATTGTACCCTTTCAGGACTATTACCTGGTTTTCCAAGGGGTGCGGGCAGACTATAGCAAATTTATTAAAAATATAGGTCAATAAAGGGACCCACAAATCCTCGTTCTCTTGGAAAAAGCGCCCGGATCTTTCCCAGTGCTGCCAGCCTCTAAACCAGCCCTTACTTCAATGGGCGAAAATGAAAGGTGGTCCTGGATGGTGGCACATGCAATAACTGTGTATGATACAGGGTAGGTAGTAGGGGAGAAAATACTTGTAAAATGTGCCACCCAGTCCTCCTCTCCTACATTAGTGTCTAGTGTGGAATCCCTTTGTGTCTCAAAGTAGGGTCCATTTATTATCGTCCAGAACTCCTTACTGTTACCCAGTGCTGATGCCTGCTCTAGGTTGGCCCAGGTCTCATCCCTCAGCACCATCTCCCTGTTCTTTCTTGCCAATTTGTATTCCCTGTGGAGTACGGCAATTTCTGCTGCATTTCTTGTTTTTTTGCCCGAAGCTATGATGAGAACCTTTCTCTTTTTTTAACAGGGGGAATCAAACCAGCCCTTACCCTTCGTTTGTTTCTCTGTGTTATTTCAATTGAGTGCCCTCCTTATGTATTCTAGGAGTTCTGTGAAGGACGATACCAGGGATAGGGGGGCATTTTCTAGGTCCAAACAGTTGCTGATATGATCATAGGCATTCCTAATTATTTCGGGGACCAATTTCAATTTATCAAGTTGAGTTCACTTAAGTTGGTATCCATTTCTCCTGGCTAATCGTGGCTGTCATATTTTCTGCTGAATTGTCACATCCCTGGAAATCAAAAGTATCTCCCAAAATAAAATAGCATGGTCACTAAGCCCTGTAAATTGGACGTCTACATAATTACGTCTACCATTTATGGGGTTTGAGATCAATATAAAATCTTTAGTCGATTCCTGGTTATCTTGACGGAACGTTATTGAAAGAACATCCGAGGAAGTGTACAGTTTGTTAACCTTTACCATATTCCTGGACGAAAGAGTCTTATTAAGGCTATTTCCATAGTCAAGTCCTCCAAACTGCTCTTGATTATGCTTACAAGGGTGGATGTTAAAATCTCCCATCCAAATAATATTTAAAGCATCCTTTATCTTAGTGGTATTAGTAGCCTCATCGATTGCTCTATTCACATCCTCCTAAACTGAGTGCATATTTGGCCCAAAATTATTGTTATCATAGTTTTTTAAAAGCCAAAAGCCTTGATTGACCATCTCTAAAATGAGGAGGTGAAAATAGGCGCTTTTCCCTTCAAACATCTTGAATTTCATAGCCAATGTGTTGGGAATCAGAGTTAGTAGGCCCTCCTTAGCCCTTCCGGAAGGTGACGGAGTTGCTCTTGTCTGGTAGGAACGGTAGCCATTTAGGTAGATATCTTCTGTGGCCCATGTCTCCTATAGGCAGGAAACATCTTGTTCCCGCCATAGTTTGAGCCAGTGACCGTTACCCAGTTTGTTTGAGACGCCTGCCACATTCCATGATGCTATTTTAAATACGTCGGATCGCCCCTTCTTGTCCTCACTATAGGTGGTAGAGGCTTCAGTGTCAACTTCACGGACAGTAGTGGACGCAGTGTCACACCCTTCCTGCGGTCGAGTGGATAATTAATCGCAGAGCTCCAACCCTGAAAGTGGAGCTAACCTATTCTCGGGATGCAATCCCTGATTGTCCAAATCATTAGGCCTCAGTAGAATTTCCCTTGTGCGAAGTGACGGTTCCAGGACCAACGATGTAAGGGACCTATGAAAATACTCTAGGTGTAGTGCTGTGATGTGTCCCAATTGATGGAACTCTGCGTATATGATCTAGAAGGGATCTTGGTACAAAGGAGCTGTTCAAACTTATTACCACAGTCACCCTTCATTATTTTCGAGGACGAACCCAGCCACCCTATCCTTCTGGCCATGATAATTTGGTTGGCTATTCGGGCCCCCCTTGCCCGTGCCAACTGTATGATGATTCAGCCAGTGGAGGGTGTTATCCATTAGTTGAGTAGTTGTTTCAACCTGGCCCTCCCTCAGGATCGGAACGTTACTCAGGACTATCACAAGAGGTGACGCTGCCGCTAGAAGGTGGAGAGAGTGGTATGCAGGAGGTGCCTGCCTCGATATGTTAGTTTGTTGCCTTGAGATATCATCATTTCCACCGCCCCGTTAATACTTGATGGGGGTTATTTGTTGACCTAGTTGTGATGTTAGTGATAGGTAAATGAGGGATATTTGAGTGTCCCCTTAAACTTACTGGATAATCACTTTGATGTGCAGAAGGGTTTTGCCTGTGTGGGGGAACGCTAGAATCAGGTATACCCAGATTATGATTCTGTTGAGATAGCTGAAGTGTATGGCCTCCCACACTATTAGTTGTTGTTAAGCCAGTCCCCACCTCTGACTGAACTGGCGACCTTACTACCCCGTTGAGCCGTGTACAATTTGGAGGGGTGTGATTAGGTGTGCAAGTGGCCTAAATCATGTCAGTCTCTCTTTAATTTGAGGTAATTTGTGCAGAAGAGGGTTCAAATGCACGGTCACCAAAGTCTCAATTCTCTTCAGAAAGTCCTCGACGTTCGCCTGTATGGACTCCATGACAGCGTCGATGGTCCTTAATGTAAAGTTTGGCCCCGGTTCGAGTTCGCCTTTCCCTGTCACTTTATCAGACCGAGTTCCTTTCAGGGGCTTTTGTTTTTGCACACTGCCACCCCTTCTTCTTTTGACTGGGGGTTCGCTGTTGCTATTATCAAGTCGGGATGTCGCAGCCTGCCCTGCGTCACTATATTGCGACTGGTTGAGGTGTTGGGAGGGGAGAACAAGCGCAAGACAGGGGCCAGTGAGGAGCAGATGTCTTTTGGGGGAGATTAGGAGGATAACATCCCTAGTATGTAGTATGGGTACCAAGAGAGTAATGCTCCTGAGCAATCAAGGAATCCAGAGAGAGCCTTCGCTCCGTTAACTCAATCTCATAGGTTAGGACAATCTCTGCCCTCATTAAAAAAGTGTCAAGAGTACCAGCAACTCCACCCCCTGGGCATTCACTGCAGCCTTTCCGTTTGCTCATTGTAACTAGAGGTAGCGTTCTCCCCAGAGAATCAAGTATAAATAATAAATAAGCAGTACCATCAGCTCATCCTAAGTCCAGATGTTAGAGAGGGGGCCCAGCCCAGCCCAGCCTCCTCCGGCCTTCCCTTGGCCTGGGCGCGTCCCCTAACACAACCCGCGCCGCGGGCCGGCGTCTCAGCTCTAGGCGCATTAGGGAGCGCTCGGTATGCTGGGAGTTGTGCTTCCACCAGGTGCGTGGTCCGTGATCTCCTCTGGCCCCAGCCAAACCAACACAGAGTGAGGAGGTAAAATGGCTACAATCACTACGGGCCGGCGTCTCAGCGTCTCATTTTTGAGCGCGTTAGCAAGCGCTCTGTATCCTGGGAGTTGCGATTCCCCCAGGCAAGTGGTCCATGATCTCCTCTGGCCCCAGCCAAGCCAACACAGAGTGGGGGGGTAGAGCAGCTACCTTTATCTCTTTTTTGTTCATCTTAAAGCAAAACATATTACAAAAGGGATCTATTTCCTCCATTCTCACTCTTATGGACGTTTAGGGATTCCCGAAGAGAGCAGAATTTAATCTGCAAATAGGCACATTAAGGGCGTGGTTACGTCGAGCCGGGGAATGGCCGCCTGATGAAGGGGCTTCGCAGACCAGGCTCAATCATCTGCACATTTTTCCCATCCTTTTGCGACCACTGCCACTTCAAAAACAAAGACAACCCACAATGAAGCGGTCCGGTGTCCACTGAGTTGACTTTGCTGGCTAACTACCGTGAAGGCACTGTGCAACAAGACCAGATTGGCTGTGGCCGCTACTGAAAGAAACATGGCGGCCTTGCGAAGCTGTGAAATGGGGAAATCCAGTGAGCTCCTGTGACCCCGGGTGCTCCCAGTGCTTTGTACCGTGGCTGAGGTGAAGACATACCTGGCGCTTCGCTCCTGCATCAGTGATACGCACCCCCAGAGAATTTGTGAGTTTGCCACAATATATTCGGGCCTCAGGGGCTTCAAACCGCACTTTGGGCCTGGCATTGAAGAGCCGGTTGGTTCACTGAACATCGCCGAGCATCGGACCTCTGGGCTGATCGGTGAAAAAAGCGGGCGCTGACCAGTCGGGGGGGGGGGGGGGGGGGGGAGAGGTGAGACACAGCGACACAGCGTGGTGGGTGCGAACTGGGGTTTGGGACGGCGCAGGCCTGGGCGTGCTCCGCCCTCTAAACTTTGTGCCATTTGTATTCTCTCTCCCGCTAGGGCGGAGTTGCGGTGGGAGGTGCGGGGGGGCGCGCCATGGTGATTCCCATGAGTGCTCTCTCACGGAGGGGCCCGGGTGCTGGTTGGGGACGCGAGCTGAGTGGGCCCTGTGCTGCCTAGTCTTGCCCCTACGTCGGTCCACGAGGCACGGAGGTTCGGGATGTCTCTCGCTCGGTGTTTGCTCTGGTGGTCCTGGGCTGGGCGCCGGTCCCCACACACAGACCTGTGTTCCAGGGGGGCTCTACACCCCTAAGCCATCGGAGAGGGGCCTACTTTGCCAAGCACACGCTGGAGGCCCGTGATGAAATTACGGTGTTGAAGTCTGGTGAAGGGGTGGCTGAGGCCTGAGTTGAAGGACACCAGTGCTTTGTCGGGGCGGGGCGGGGCCGACGCCACGCTGTGGTAGCTTTAAGGAACTGACCTAGGAACCGCTGTTGGCTCTCACTTTGAGCACGATTTAGTGTGGCAGGCGTGTGCCACCAACTATTGTACTCTGCCCACGTGCTTGCTGATTTTCTCCCACGCTGGGCTGAGCGAGAAATAATTAAACGCACTGCGCACCTGGGGTTCACCTTGAACTAAGAGATCTGAGAGCTAGTACACAGAGACTGCGTCCTGAGCCTCATTAAGGTGGTAGTTACATACTGCAGGAACGCCGCACCACCATATCTGCCCCGCTGCCTTTGCGCTTTCTAATACTACTGAATAGGCGCATGGCAGCCCTTACCATGGGTAAGACAGACCCTAAGCAGGCAAAGCTGCCCTTTTAAAACAAACGCCTCACCAGAACAAACAATGCTAGTCAGAAGATGGATGCTGCTCAAGGCTCCAAAGAGCGTGTGCAACAGCAAGAGGAAGAGATGTGCTCGATCCTGCTGGATATGCGCTCCAGTATTAAAACAGTGGACAATAAGATAGACGCTCTTGCTTCAAGCCTGGATACAGTCAAGAAACGTGTCGACGCTCATGAAGTTCAATTAGACACCTTAGAGAGTAGGTTATCAGATACCCAAGACTCTCATACTGAATCAAGAGCGCAAATCCTTAATATGGAAAAGGTACTGGCTGTAATAAGAGTGAAAATGTAAGACTTGGAAGCGCGCTCTTGGCGCAACAACCTGCGGATTATTGGGCTGCCGGAATCGACTGCTATCCCGAAAATGAAACCCTACATCGAGGTCCTGTTACATGATCTATTTGGTCCAGCTCTCTCGCAGGTCATGATCGTTGAGAGGGCACATCGCTCGCTGGGCCCTTGACCCCCGCCGGGTGCAGTGCCACGTATGATAATTGCATGCCTCTTGAACTATAGCGACAGAGAAGCCATTGCAAGAGCAGCTAGGGATAAGAGTTCTGTGTCCCACCAAGGCAACACTCTTTCCTTCTTTTCCGACTACACACCCGCTGTCCAGGCAGCGTGGAGGGAGTTCATGCCAGCAAAACGTATCCTGCAAAATGCTTCCATTCCATTTGTAATGTTGTATCCTGCTAAGCCTAAAATCACGTATGATGGACAGGCACAGTTTTTCACAGACGCTAAATCAGCCCTTAAGTATGCTAAACACATTGGTGCAAGGAAGTGGCCCTCACTTGCTTTACAACAGGCCAATTCAGTGCAAAATCTCAGTGATAATGACTAATTCACTAGTTGCGAGGATTCACACTTTGGTACACAGGTCTGTTTATGCTTGTGTTAATCACTATGTGCTATTAGCTGCCTCTTTCACTGGAGGACTAGCAATGTGGCTCTTGACTATAATAAGTTGTTCTTAAGTTTCCACTTGACAGATTGCACAATATATATATATATTCACTGAAAAAACCAAAGGTTTGACACCAGTTATTGTTAGCTGGAAATTTTACTCGCATAAAACCAATGAAATTCCCACGTTATAGTTAGTTGGACTCACTATAACTTGCGCGTGCAATGCAATGCGGATGACGTCACATATTAAATCACTCATGACATGGTCAGTGACATCAGTCATGACATCACTGATGACACTATCCAGTGAATGTGTGTCTTTAAAAAAAAAAAAATATGTGTTATATATGTATATGTAAAAGTTGATGGAAGAATAAATGTTTAAATAGGTGATTACTTGGATGTTTTTTTTAAAAAAATCGATTGGTTAACTGGTTTATTAAGTGTATCTTAGTGAATACATATATTAGAGAGTAATGTTTAAATATTTAAATATATGTATTAGTGTTTCACTTTGTGTATAAGTGGTTGCATGGGTTGGTGAGTAGCTACATGTGTATGTATATGGGTTATTAGATGGTTTTGTTAGTATCAGTATGAGTGTTTGTATGGTTTGGTGGGGGTATTACTTAACACATAGATGCATGAATGACTGACTCTCTCTTTGTATGTGTTTTGAAGACAGCATATGTGCAGGACTGTATGGGTGGAAGAGTGTGTAAATGTATGTGTTAGTGAGTGAATGACTGTCTCACTAGTGTCTTTATCAGTAACTACATATGTTTTAATCTAATATATGTGAATATTGATGTATATAAGTGAGTATATGTGAGAGAAAGAGATTGTAAGAGTTCCTGTTTAGATAAGTATGTGTTTCTATAAGTGATTGTTTAAGAGAGTAAGTATGTGTAAGTTTCCATAGAAGTAAGGTGGTTGTGTGTGTATAGCTGTATATGCAAATAAATGGATGTTCAATAGTTTATTTGCATGTGTGAATATGTGTGAGAGTATCTTTTGGATGACTGTCAGCGTGTAACAGGATGTATAGGTGTATCACTACATATCATAAGTGAGTATATGTAGGAGTGACTATATAGAACTGTTAATCAATGAGTGGATGTGTATATAGATGGTGGAATTATTGAATTGGTTGTTGTAACTGGTATGGGTATCTCCATTTTTTTGAAAATTTTAGTTTCTATTTTTGAATATGTGTTTCAAGGGTTACATTACAGTGAAAAGAGGTCTGTCACTCTGTCACAAGGATGGTGTCATCAGTGATGTCATGACTGATGTCACTGACCATGTCATGAGTGATGTAATATGTGACGTCATCAGCACTGCATTGCACGCGCAAGTTATAGTGAGTCCAACTAACTATAACGTGGGAATTTTATTGGTTTTATGCGAGTAAAATTTCCAGCTAACTATAACTGGTGTCAAACCTATGGTTTTTTCAGTGAATTTCATAGGTTTTGTAAATGCCTTCTCCTAACTATAACGTGAACGTGTGTAAAACCTATGGTTTTTTCAGTGAATTTCATAGGTTTTTTTAAATGCTACTTCCTAACTATAACGTGTTTAAAACCTATGGTTTTTTCAGTGAATATATATATATATATATATATATATATATATATATATATATATATATATATATATATATATATATATATATATATATATATAATTTCTATGGCAAAATGAAACCCCTCATTTTGTTCCTTTTCAAATTAAATGTATTAAGTGTTACCACTTTATTCCAATCAAGATGACTTCAGGTGTGCCATACTTTTGTCATAAGTAAGACTGTTAGCGTTCTAGTTGTTCTTTAGAACACTCTGGGACATTCTGTCATTGGGCTATAGTTGGGCTACATCTGGCAGATATTTCGGCTCCATTTGGGCTCTTTTGTCTCTGGTGGCCATCTTGGGAGACTGCATATCAGATTTTTTTTAATGAAATATAAGAGGATTTGAGAAATGTGCCCTAATTTTTCTTCCTTCAGCACTAATCATAATTTCTATGGCAAAATGAACCCCCTCATTTTGTTCCTTTGCAAATTAAATGTTTTAAGTGTTAACACTTTATTCCAATCAAGATGACTTCAGGTGTGCCATACTTTTGTCATAAGTAAGACTGTTAGCGCTCTAGTTGTTCTTTAGAACACTCTGGGACATTCTGTCATTGGGCTATAGTTGGGCTACATCTGGCTGATATTTGGGCTACATTTGTTTTTTTTTTACTCTGGTGGCAATCTTTGGGCTACATTGGGCTACATTTGGGCTCTAACATATATATAGCCCAATGTAGCCCAATATATACTTTTTCAAAGTTAATTTTCTCAGCAACTACTGAACAGATTTACACCATTCAAAGAAAAGCGTAATTTGCGAGCCGGACTCTACCTTTCTACCAAATTTCTTATAAATCCATTCAGCCGTTCGAGCTGTAGCCGTGTCTAAACGTCCTATGGAAAATAACATGGGGAAAACAAGTTTTGGGACCCCCCCTTTTATCTCAGCCCCCACTTGACGAATCCCCCCCAAACTTTCAGGGAAGGAGCGGAGCGGAGCAGGCCATCTTTTTTGAGAAATTCGCAAAGATTCGTCCACCGGCGCCAAAGTTATTCTCAATAGAATGTTGCGGATTTCCTATGGAAACTAGGTCCCAACTATAACTACCTACTGGCGACTGCCAGTAGGAGATATATATATATATATATATATATATATATATATATATATATAAAAGCCTGGTCACCATGTCTTTTGGTAGGTTATCGCTGGCGTCCCTAGCCCCACTAGGAATTCTCCCATGTGCTTTTGTTTTGTTCAATGGGTACTATGGGGGGGAAGGGTCTAAATACGTCATAGCCTGATTGGGAGGTTGCTGTAAGTGGGGGTGGGTACAGGGGAGGCACAGTATATTCATGCGAAAGGTCATTAGCTTCACAGTATATGCTTAAATGACAATTTGTTACGGTTCTTTCTAAAGATCACTTTCTCTTGTTACTCACACTTAAGATTGCGCACAACAATATTTCTGTTTTTTTAATATATGATGTTCTATTGCGTGCCCCTGTTTATGCGCGTCCACTGTATGCTTCGCTCTTTAAGAAATGACAGACTAAATTTCTTACCTGGAATGTCTGCGGGCCTAACGATTTTAGAAAAGCTAGGATTGGTACATACTTATTTGAGCAGACACCGTTTAGACGTATGCTTTGTACAGTAAACACATTTGAAAAAGGAATCGGACTCTAAATTAAAGAATAGATACTGGAGGGAAATACACTCTGCCCCATATTCCAACTATTCCAGAGGTGTTTCGATCTTGATCAGATGGGGCCTTGGCTGGGCTACCACACATGTTCAGGCTGACCCTGAGGGACGTTCTATTATTCTAAAGTGATTCAGAAAAGGGGGTGGTGATGAACAGAGTGTCTGAATTAAGCAGACCACTCTTACCCAGTCCAAAGATCAGGGCTTGATCCATCACCGTTATTTAGCTCACTGCCCCATCCCAGCTCAGAACCTGGCTATATGCACATTAGTCTGTCCCTGGCCCAGTGCATCATGGGAACAGGGCAGACCAAACTACCAAGCCAATTCTTCACCAGAAAGGAGACAAGCTTCCGGGGACCGGTTTCTGCCATTTCAGGCGTCGTCGGCCCGGCTTGCTTGAATCCTCATGGAGTCAGTGAGCAAGGGACTCATGTCTGAGTATACCCTTCCACGCTTATGGTGGACAAAATGATTCAGAAAAGGGGGTGGTGATGAACAGAAGACGGCTGAAATGCCAGAAACCGGTCCCCGGAAGCTTGTTTCCTTCCCAGTGTAAGAATTGGCTTTTGTAGTCTCGTCTGCCCTGTTCCCATGATGCACTGGGCCAGGGACAGACTAATTTGCATACAGCCAGGTTCTGAAACTGGGATGGTGCAATGAGCTAAAAAACGGTGTTGGATCTAGCCCTGATCTCTTGACTGGGTGAGAGTATTCTGCTTAATTCAGAGACTCTGTCCATCACCACCCCTTGTTGTAAATATTTTTGTCCACCCTAAGCGTGGAAGGGTATACTCAGATGTGAGTCCCTTGCTCATTGAACCATCAGGATTCAAGCAAGCAGGGCCGAAGACGGCTGAAATGCCAGAAACCGGTCCCCGGAAGCTTGTTTCCTTCCCAGTGTAAGAATTGGCTTTTGTAGTCTGGTCTGCCCTGTTCCCATGATGCACTGGGCCAGGGACAGACTAATTTGCATACAGCCAGGTTCTGAAACTGGGATGGTGCAATGAGCTAAAAAACGGTATTGGATCTAGCCCTGATCTCTTGACTGGGTGAGAGTATTCTGCTTAATTCAGAGACTCTGTCCATCACCACCCCTTGTTGTAAATATTTTTGTCCACCCTAAGCGTGGAAGGGTATACTCAGATGTGAGTCCCTTGCTCATTGCACCATCAGGATTCAAGCAAGCCGGGCCGAAGACGGCTGAAATGCCAGAAACCGGTCCCCGGAAGCTTGTTTCCTTCCCAGTGTAAGAATTGGCTTTTGTAGTCTGGTCTGCCCTGTTCCCATGATGCACTGGGCCAGGGACAGACTAATTTGCATACAGCCAGGTTCTGAAACTGGGATGGTGCAATGAGCTAAAAAACGGTGTTGGATCTAGCCCTGATCTCTTGACTGGGTGAGAGTATTCTGCTTAATTCAGAGACTCTGTCCATCACCACCCCTTGTTGTAAATAATTTTGTCCACCCTAAGCGTGGAAGGGTATACTCAGATGTGAGTCCCTTGCTCATTGCACCATCAGGATTCAAGCAAGCCGGGCCGAAGACGGCTGAAATGCCAGAAACCGGTCCCCGGAAGCTTGTTTCCTTCCCAGTGTAAGAATTGGCTTTTGTAGTCTGGTCTGCCTTGTTCCCATGATGCACTGGGCCAGGGACAGACTAATTTGCATACAGCCAGGTTCTGAAACTGGGATGGTGCAATGAGCTAAAAAACGGTGTTGGATCTAGCCCTGATCTCTTGACTGGGTGAGAGTATTCTGCTTAATTCAGAGACTCTGTCCATCACCACCCCTTGTTGTAAATATTTTTGTCCACCCTAAGCGTGGAAGGGTATACTCAGATGTGAGTCCCTTGCTCATTGCACCATCAGGATTCAAGCAAGCCGGGCCGAAGACGGCTGAAATGCCAGAAACCGGTCCCCGGAAGCTTGTTTCCTTCCCAGTGTAAGAATTGGCTTTTGTAGTCTGGTCTGCCCTGTTCCCATGATGCACTGGGCCAGGGACAGACTAATTTACATACAGCCAGGTTCTGAAACTGGGATGGTGCAATGAGCTAAAAAACGGTGTTGGATCTAGCCCTGATCTCTTGACTGGGTGAGAGTATTCTGCTTAATTCAGAGACTCTGTCCATCACCACCCCTTGTTGTAACTATTATTCTAAAGGGCACCCTTATGATAACCAAGGTTATTTTAGGGGCAATATATGGCCCCAATATAGACAACCCACAGTTCTTTCTTACGGTATGGGCAAAAATTGCGGCATTGGGTGGCGACACGATCATTTGGGGTGGGGATTTCAATGTCACTCTTAACAATGACAGGGACAGAGTGGGTACAGCCCGCAATCCACACTTTAGGGCAGCATTATGGCTAAACAATAGCATTCTTGAACATGATCTTACTGATATTTGGCGTAACAGGCATCAAAACACAAAGGAGGGTACGTGTATCACCTCGCATCATAATGCATGGTCCAGGATCGACTACTGGTTAGTCACCTGTGATATTGGGTCATGGACCACAGACACGCTACACCTCATACGTACGCCATCAGACCACGCCCCGGTGGTTCTGCGCTGGAAGATACCACAAACACTGCCGCACCCATTCAGTTGGCGCCTGCCGCCACATGCGCTCCTAGATGATGCATTCCGAGAAGAAATTAGAACTGAACTCACGCAATATTTCTCTACTAACGAGGGTTCAGTGGACTCCTCCTAGACGTTGTGGGAGGCATTCAAGGTAGTGATCTGAGGCGTTTGTTTCTCCAAACAATCAGGGGTGCTACACTTGATTGAACAGGAAATTCAATCAGCGGAATTACAATTTTTTCAGTCCGGGGAGCCTAGACATTTAGCCACAATGAGGGGGAAAATCTCTGAATTTGAGGAAGAAGCTGAGAGGGAGACCCGCTTTTTAGGGAGTAACTCCAGAGCACGCAGCTATGGGGTGGGTGATAGACCTGGAAAAACTCTTGCTAATACACTTTGACAGCACACCTCTCCACCCTTTATAGCCGAGTTATTAGATGAAGACGCTTCTCCGATCAGAGGCCAAGAGGCTACACACGCACATCTTACTAAATACTATACTGCACTTTATACCGCAACTCAGAGCGCACCCCACCCTGACCTAGATGAATACTTAGAATCCATTGAACTGCTTTGGCTCAGCGACGCCCATTGAGCTTATTTGGGTTAACCTTTTTCAATAGAAGACATTACACAAGTCATTAAAAGTTTACCCGGGGAAAAGGCGCCGGGTCTAGATGGTCTGACCACCACATTCTATAAAACATATGTGGAGGAACTGGCGCCTCGGCTGCTGGATGTATATAAGGAGTCATTGGAGATGGGGATCCCTCCACAGACCATGCGTGAGGCTACAATCATCACTCTTTTAAAACCAAACAAAGCACCAAATTTGTGTGATTCTTATAGACCCCTGTCGTTAATCAATGTGGATGCAAAAATCCTGGCCAAGCTAATAGCTAATAGATTACAACCACTGTTACCACTCATTGCCAGGCCAGACCAGTCAGGGTTTATTCCGGGTAGGTCGACGGATCACAATTTGCGCACCTTCATCACTACGGTGCACCAAATAGACCCCCAACTGCCCGCGGTTGCGGTGCTTCTTGATGCGACTAAGGCGTTTGAATCCTTGGAGTAGCAGTTTTTATCCACTTTCCTACCTAGACTGGGATTTAGCCTCAATTTCATCAAATTGATTGGTCTGCTTTACACTAGACCCGCAGCCCGAGTTAGGGCATCCATTCGCTATACCTGTGGAACAAGACAAGGGTGCCCGCTCTCGCCACTGCTGTTTGCAGTGGCAATTAAGCCCTTAGCAGCCAGGATTCGCCAGCATCACAATAATCAGGGGTTAGACAGGAGTCTTATAATATCAATGTATGCAGCCGATATAACTTTATATATCCGCAAGCCCGAGGATACTCTTAATCCTGTGTTGAGGGAGGTTCTTTGATTTGGGGGAATATCTGGCACACAGATCAACTGGTCTAAATCCTCTATCCTATCCTTTACTGCAGCCCAGTTTCAGTTTCAGTTTGACTTTATTCGGATACCATAGTACCCATAAAAGCACAGATCATTAAAACATCACAGACAATCCAACAAATATAAAAATTCATATACCTAAAGCGCAAGGTGCAAGGAACAAGAGCCATCATTTTTACATAAAAACATTAAAACCTTCCCCAAATTATATCACAAGTGGTATGGGATCCATCATAGACCTGCGTGTTTTGATCGTGGTTTTAAGAAAAGTGCTATTGCAGAAAATCAATTCAACATCATCTAAAGCTAATATACCCTGATAGGCCACATCCAAAGTAGTCGGTCTTCTCCTTTTAAAATATGGATGGAGAAACTGCTTACAGTGTTTAAGAAAATACTTGCAAAAGAATAAAAAGTGTGTAATAGTTGGTCACTCCTCTCATCACAAGAGCATGGGTTTTGGTTAAAATTTGGGTGATGGCCAAATGGAAAGCAAAGTGCAAATCTGCTTGTGCTTGCTCTTAATCTGAACAATAGGCTCCTCTGCCAGCGGCTCATAGCTAAAGTTAAATACATGTGAAGCAGGTGGCAATGCTGTTCAATTAACATATAGTTGCGCACAAGTGTTGTCCCCGATTCTACGATATCCCTTTCTCTATTATAAAGGGAATATAAAGCATCCCGCAGTTCCTTTTTTGGGACTGTTTCTGCTAAAGTGGGATCTAGGAAAAGATTCTCTTTATTAACAGTACGCAAACTTTCAAGCACGCCTCTTAGCCATGGGATTTCCAGCCCTTTATCGCATTTTAGGCAATCGATAATAATCTGCCGTGTCAGAGATGCCGCTTGATTCTTCCACACTGATATCCAAAAAAGTGCAGGTCGGGCACTTATAAAATCCGATATAAAATTAATGTTGAGCTCCTTATGACATATATATTGAGGGGTCGAGATTGGGGTGCTCAGCAGTCTCCTACAGAACCTGTTTTCTTCCTGTTGGAGACCTACAGGTTTAACTATACCCCAAATCTCGGCACCATATGTGGCCACCGGAGTGCACTGAAGTTTGTAGATTTTCTGGACTGCTAGGAGAGCCCCAGTGGTCTTAGGACGGGGCAGGCTCAAGATCGAATTGTTGGCCTTTGAGAACTTGCTCCTGCAGTGAGCTAAATGCTCACTCCAGGAGCCGTTTGCAGCAAAGGCCTGCCCCAAATAGACAAATGATCTAATACAGGTCAATTTTTCGCTGTCTATTGTAATAGTGCCTATATCACGCTTCCCTGGTCCACTGCACATTAAAAAAGATTTCTTAAAATTTACCCGCAAGTCCAACTCATTCATGTGTTTATTAAAATTTTGGACCAGAAGACATAGGGAGTTTGGGGTGCGGCCTATAAGGACGGCATCATCTGCGTATAGGAGCACAGGGATGGGCTTACCATTTCTGTAGGGGATATCCTGAGTGACTGTTTTCAAGGAGCTATTCAGCCCATTGATATAAATAATGAAGAGTAGGGGGGCCAGGACACAACCTTTGTCTGACCCCCCTACCTACACTAATTGTCCCCGAAACCTCACCTCCCATGCCAAGCCTTACTTGTGCCTGAAGATCTCTATGTAGGTACGCTAAAAAGTATACCAATGGCTCATCCAGTCCTCCTGCCAGAAGGATTGTCCACAGCTTCGCCCTATTCACTAGGTCAAAAGCTGTGGACAGATCCATGAATGCCATGTAAATTGGAGACCTACGTGCAATGGTATATTTCCCAACAATTGAATTTAGGTTGAAACATTGTTTGATTGTTCCAACCTTGCCCCGGAAGCCCAACTGACATGGGTCTAAAATAGCGTTTGCTTCTGTCCATGCCAACATTTTGTTATACAGGACTCGTCGTAATATTTTGAGGGTGTTGTCTATTAGGGAAATGGGTCTGTAGTTACATGGAAGGGACCTATCTCCTTTCTTAAAAATCGGGACCATTATACTCCAGGCCCAAGTACCTGGTAAATTTGCCGCAGTTAGACTGTTAAAAACATTTAATAGCAAAGGGGCCCATAAATCCGGATTTCACTTGATTAAATCAATAGGAAGCCTGTCTGGCCCCGGCGCTTTGTTACCTAGGCTCTGATTAATGGCTTCTACGACTTCTGAAATATTTATTTCTATGGGTACAGGACTGCCTAGGACATTGGTCTCCACACCTGAAAATGGTGTGGCATAAATTTCTGAAAAATGTTTGACCCATGCATCACTAGAGATGTTGCAGCTAATCGGGGTAGATGTCTGACCCATGGATCGAAGGTCCCTTACTGCTGCAAAAAAAATGTTACCCTTTTTGGGTTTCAGCGCAGGTGAAATCCTATGTTGACAATAAGCACTTCGGGAACGTCCCCCGGCTCTCATTGGCTAGCTCCATAAATGGAGGCTAGCCATTGAGTGCCGGATCTGTCCGTCAAGGCCGGACCAGATTCGGGGGCGTTCCCGAGACTTTTTCCCAGGGCGGAGTTACGTTTTTCCCCGTTCCCTCCCCTTTCACTGAAAGTCTGTCCATTCCCGCCCCCTCCGTGTGCCTTTCCGCCCCCCCTCGCTGTCCTGTGCACGCTTCCCGCCGTCCGTGTCCTCTCCCGCCCCCTCCCGCCGTCCGTGTCCACTCCCGCCCCCTCCCGCCGTCCGTGTCCTCTCCCGCCCCCTCCCGCCCCCTCCCGCCGTCCGTGTCCTCTCCCGCCCCCTCCCGCCGTCCGTGTCCTCTCCCGCCCCTCGGTATTTAATGTCATTTAGAGCACTCCCAGAGAATGGGCAATTTGGTAGCCTTCCGTATTGCAAGCGTCCTCGTGAGCGCTTCTGCTGCCATTTGTCTGTCAGGCGCCGCCCTGCTGCTCTGACCTGCCCCCCGCCCCTAGCAGGATTGGTGCGAGTGCCAGCGCACCTCTTCCACAGCCGGACGGGGGACCCCGAAAGATAGCTGCATTTGGGAAACCGTAGCAGGATGAACAGGCAGAGCACCCAGGTCTTCCATAGCCGCTGAAAGATGACGGAAGGGGAGACCACCGGCGCCGTGGTCTCCGGGTTCGTGTTTGGCGCCTTCGCGTTCCAGCATTTCAACTCCAGAAGCACACAGTAAGTAACAAAGTGATGCTGTTGGGTTAGTGCATAAGATCCGTAAACACTTTGTGTGTGGTGGGACCGCATGTTGCGTACCCTCACCCAGAGGAAACGCCTTTTCCTATTTACTCTTCTTAGACCGTGTGCTGTCTTCCGTGTTTTGAGTTTGCAGAAACGTAGTAAATAGCCTCTCGTTGAGACATAAAAAAGGGACTGGTACACTTTGCCAAGACGGCGACCATCTTGCAAGGTTAGGGCTTCGAGCCCAATAGACTGCGACTATTCCTGTCGTGACACAAGGCTTAGACAATTGTATTGTCGCTCTTTTCATTTAGCTGCGCAGTAGGTCCCACAGTTATAATACGGTCAGGAGACACGGCATCCCATTTTTTTCTTTAAATTGTTCGAAATACAGTATTTTTAAATAGACGAAGGATTGCTAGGTGGCTATTAAGAGTGTGATATATTTGCCGAAATTTTGTTACCAAGAACATGTAGGATATTTCAGGGTTTAAAACTACACTGCTGCAGTCACTACATCACACGATTTTAAGCATAGCTGCCAAAGTTTGATTGCTTATGTGTGACGTTTTCATAATTTCAGTGTAATTACCAGTGACATTCAACGACTATGAGTGAAACTTTCTCGCGAGCAAAAATCAAGGAATGAAGACGAGTAAAACATGTGCATATCAGAAATGATACCAATTTGAGCCAATAAAAACTCTTATGAAGATATTAAAACTGCTGCAAAGCACCAGAAATGGAAGGGCACTAACTGACATGACACAGACCCCTAAAATAGAAGCTCAACGCTTGCCTAATAATAATGAACAATACATTTCTGCATGTTTTGTTCCAGCCTATCCTATACTTTAAAACAATGCATATTCATAGTGCTTCCGGTCGCAGGCTACACGTCCGTAGCACTATAATCAGTGCTCTAAATGGACAGGTACTGTCCGCTACTGAGTACTTCCTTTTTGGGGGGGGGGGGTAGAGGAAAAGTACCTGAACTTCTCACTACTCTGACCATACATTTAATTGGAGAGCACTAGTGTGTGACATTTTAGTATATGTGTGACTCTGAATGACACTTTATCCCAGATGTGTGCATGTAATCCAGTAGATTTTGAAAATGAGGAGGAATTGTTGCCCTGCACTTTGTAGCTTGTACCCGACCCCTGCCATAAATAATGCCACAGACGGAGCGCAATGCAAAGGTTTCGCCTTTGGAAAAGTTTGAGCTATTGGCATTGTAAATGACAAAATTTGTATTTATGTGTTGGTTTTGAAAACAGATAAATAAATGGCATTGTCATTTACATTGCTAATAGCTCTAACTTTTCCAAAGGCGAAACCGTTGCATTGTAAATGCTTGTTTAGATTGGCAGCCTCGGATAGTTTTTCCCAGCGTTCTGTCAAGAGATCATTCTTTCTGCCTGCAATCACCTCATTGTACTTCTTTCTGGCCAGTTTGACTTCTGTTATACACCTTGGGTTGGCTGAGAGTACCCTGCGTAAATTCCTATTTGCTAGCGTGCATTCATGGTTAAACCATCTGGGGGTGATTACCTTTTGGGATACGGGTCTGGAAAGAAGGGTTTTGATTGCATAGCACAATTTAGTAAAATCCTGAATTATCATTGCGTGTGAAGATTGCAATGAGAGGCAAGAATCAATGAGATGCATTTTTTCCTTAGCCAGTTCCCTAAATACTTTAGAACTGTCAACCCCCTTCCAGAGTAATCTTAAATTGTCAGTTGACAACGTCAGGATTGTGGCCCCGCATTCAGTCTGGAATGCCGGCTTGGGGGCAGTATTCATCAGTATTTTAATGGGGTTATGGTCTCCGAAATCTGAAGGAATAACTTAAGCTGTCCCGAACTGTTTTTCAATCAAGGGACATATGAAAATAAAGTCTATTGTGGAGCTACAGCTACAGCCCCTGAAAGTTGGGTAATTATTTATGGTTGACCCTGCCACCAGATCCATGACATTGGCAAGATTATGCGATCTTGTAAACCGACCAAGTTCAACGCCTCTACGTGCAGATTGCCCATGGTGAACCAGCCCTCCTTCAGGTCCTTTACCGGGAATTTTGGCATTAAAATCACCCCCCAAAAGAATACCTATGGGGTCCCCCTTGTTAGACTGTGTATCCAGGTTTGAAATGAAGTCAAAAAGCCTAATAAAACTCTCATTTGGAACTGAATGAAAATCATTATTATAAAAATTTAACAAAAGAAAGTGAATCAGGCTTTCAAAAATCACTACCTGGAAGTCTGGGCTACGAGTTGGAATTTCCTTAACACTCCCCCCAGCAGCCACATTAATCCCTATAAATAGACCTCCTGATGGTCTGCCCATCCTAGGTATTTGGGCTATCACGCTAAAACAATGGAACCCGTCGATGTACAGATCTTCTGTGGCCCAGGTTTCCTGGAACATGACAATGTCATGCTCCCTTATCATGTTTAGCCATTCTTGATTATCAAGTCTGGAGCGTAAACCTGCCACATTCCAGCTTATGATACTCAAGGTAGCTCCATAGCCGCCTCTAGATGTAGTTATCCTCTCTAGGGTACTATTAGAGCTAGATGGTATGCTTGGCATTGGCCTGTCAGAGGCTTTTGTGTTGGGTGTCATGACTAATGGTCAGTCCTGTGTGCCCAGGCTAGAGAGGACGTGATGGCTATTTGTATGTGGCACAACTGGTTCTAAGCTCCTTATTGGGATTGCGGGTGGTTTATAAAAATAGCCCAGGGGGAGTGCGCTAATATTAGTTGAAGGGACAAATGACTGTTCTCTGATGGATAATAAGCGTCGAATCTGTTGGGGTCTGCTAAAGTTTAAGACGATACAATCACCATCTATACACTTGTTTGATGGGCCAACCCACCCCACTAACCATGATTATTTCCTCCATCATGCGCGGATCGCAGTTCTTGTGTTTACGGAGCCAATCTGCTGATTTGTTTCGGAGATCAGACCATGTCTCTCTCTGGCCTACCCCAAGTGTAGGAACACCAGTTAAGACGAGCACATAGGTGCCAGAGGTAGGTGGTAAATGTAAGACATCGGGGTTGGGATTTGTACCTAAATTACAAGCGCCTGCCGTCATATCCCTAATACAGACAGCTGATACTAAACCCTGCTGGGGCGGCCTATTTTGGGCTCCGCCCACTTTCAGATTGCTTGTGCCATCCGATCCTAATGTCGTCCTATTGCCTCTATTGATAGGATCATCATTTGTTATAGGGCATACCCCTTTGTTCCCACAAGTTACACATGGTACAATTAGAGGTGTTACCATGGGGTCAGCAATACTTGATGGTTGTAATACTTTATTGCAATCAATTTGATTGATCAGGGCTAGGTTAGTGTTATTTCCCCCGCCCCCACCCCCATTTATGTTGTCTGCCATTAAATTTGATTTCGGCATTTTCTCCCATAATAATTCAAGTTTTTTAACAAAGATCTCCAATAAATCATCCAGTCTTGACTCAAACCCTTCCATTAAAGTGTCCAGATTTGCGATGCCCATATCTACTGCATTGCGTCCATTTTCCGGTCTATCGTCAGTCTGTATGGCAATCGAGTATGTCATCAGGACCTCAACCGTTTCACTACTACCACAGCCCATGTGGAGAAAGACTTGGAATTTCCGCTTAAATGGGCTGATAGTACTGTTAAATACCTTGGGGTGTGGCTGAGCAGAAACCCGCAGGAAATATGGCAAATGAACTTCGGCAGATTGCTAGATTGGCTGCATCGTAAGTCAAAATGTTGTACTGCTCTACCTCTCTCAGTGGCTGTAAAATAGCCATCACTAAAATGATAGTTCTCCCTACATTTTGTATACCTTTTCGTAAACATACCGATACCTTTAACTAAAGTCTTTTTTAAATCCCTAAGATCTGCTATAATAGCCTTGGTGTGGCTGGCAGACAACCCTGCGTGAGCAGGGAGCTGGTAATGCGCCCGTTATCCCTGGGTGGAATGGGAGTACCAGATTTAGAACTATACGTGCTTTGTGCGCAGGCCCAATTTATCCGTTTTTGGATATATCACATTCCATTTCACCGCACGTGGCCATCGAAGCGGATGTTGCTGATCCCATTCCTCTACACGCTGCCATTTATCAACCATTCCGTAGATCTGTAACTGAAATAAACACTGTGGAGATTGCACTGGGCTTGTGAGGGCTTACGGAAGCGTGTTGGAACTCTATTGCTTTATGCGCCCTCAACCTTAATCGTACACCACCCACACTTTCCCTTTCTTCATGACAGGGGTTCCTGATCTATGGGCATTTCCACCCTGGGAGACTTATAATCGCAGAATACCTTTTTGGAGCAGCCACAGTCACAAGAGGATGCCCAGATACTGTTTTTGACTTTGTTTTTGTACTTACAACGCTGTGCTGCTTGCAAGAAAATGCACTCAACCTTCCCAGCTCCCCCAGCTGTAATGCAGCCGCTAGAATACTTACTAGCTAAACTGCCACCGCGCACACTAATCACCAGATTATATAATCACACGCAAACAAAAATTTACAGGGCGCTTATACACTGGAGAGCCGATCTGGAAGACCTACCTACAGATGAGCAATGGTCATTCAGCCGCTCACAGCTGAGATACTTATCCCCTAATTTAAACTCAGACTCATTCACTTCAAATTCCTACATAGGATGTATCACACTCCCATGCAACTACACAAACTGGGGTTGCATCCTGATTCGCTCTGCTGAAAGTGTAAACGTGGAGCAGCAACTTTTCTGCATGTGGCATGGAGTTGTCCTCCCATAGTGGACTATTGGAACGAGATCTTTGAGACTCTACAAACTGTCACGGGAGTGTTGCTGGAGTGTACTCCCATAGTGGCAGTGCTGGAATATGTCGGGGACCTTCCGCCCGAGAAGCACCATTTGGTGGCCATAATGCTGCTACTTGCAAAGCGTAGGCTGGCCATCGATGGGGTGCCCCAGGGCTTCCCAAGCAACTAACTGGGTAAAAGATGTTGTTTATTATCAGGAGCAGCATGCGGCATTCTGGGACCTCATGCCCCCTGCATCCTGCCCAAGAGGCATATGGGAGCCTTTCACGACCTGGCTTAGAAGCCGGGACGCTGACCACCCTGATGGTTCAAGCCCAGAACCAATACCCTCCCCGCCAAGTTCGACCCAATAATTGGCTCCACAGTAGCTGTTATCCGAGACTGTCCTCTCACATAAGGTTCCGCCCAATTTGACAAATGAGTGACAACTGATGTGTCTGGTTGGCCCAAGTGGGTAGCAAATTATTATTGGTTATGATTGTTACATCATGTTGTTAGATTTGATCTCCTTTTCCCTCTGAAACAGTACAGGACGCAATGGAGCAGCACACCTATTTGATATGTGATACTGTTCTTCATGATCATTATACTGTTGCAAGCTGTAATAATACTGTGAAGTGTTGACATACATGTGTGATTATGGTATATTAATGCCTGAACAAAACGAGCATTGGAAATGCAATAGGTCTCGCATTAGGAAAGTTTGAGCTATTGGTCTTATAAATGACATTTTTTTTTATTTATGTATTTGTTAAAATAGCTAAATTAATAGCTCTGTCATTTACAATGCCAATAGTTATAACTTTCGCAAATGTGACACCTATAGCATTTGTAATGCAACATGTTTTTTATTTACGTGACTTGGATGTATTAATATTACAAATAACAATGGCTTTTATTTTTTTTGTTAAATTGTTAAATACTGTATTTAATTTGTAATGGCAATAGCTTAAACTTTTGTAAATAACTTTTGTGAAGATTATATTCAGTGTTTTTTATTGTGACGAAAATCCAAGAACAGAAGTGAAACATTAACATCTTTTTTGTGATTTGTAATAAGGCTTGAAAGCTTGAAAACAGCTTGAAACAGTGTCGCCTGTCGTGAACTGAGGGCTATAACTCACTGTGTAATGAACTATGTAAAGGCGACCACAAAATACAGAAACTGTGAATTGAACTTTACAGGTTTGAAATTTAAATGATTCCTTTCTGAGGCCGTACATAAATAATTCATATGTGGGAAAGAAGGGTGGTGGTTGGTGTGGTGTGCATGTATAATAGAGATTGTTTGGAATGAATACCGGGAACGCAGCAATTAATTTGAACCGGTGGTTTCCAGGGCTCAGTACGGGCACTTTATTCTCAGTGTCGGCGCTAATGACAGTTCACACATGGTGGCGCTGTCTGTTTAATTATAAGATGAGAGCAACAACAGTATTTAATAATTAAAAATACATTGAAAATGGCAATTGAGACTATTCCATGCCATTCGTATTGGGAGTCCTGGAATAGTTTGAATTGTTACACTTGTAACATTGCAATGTGTTGTAGTTGTACTGGTACTTTTATTGGCAGTGCAGGCTGCAGTGGCATCCAAAGAAGGGCCCTGACACTTACTTTTTTTTCAAATATAAATTACGCACTAGTTTCAATAACAATATAGAATTATGCAGAAAAGGAGGCATCTGTGTAAATTTAAGATGATACAGGGGAAGCAGCGAGGAGAGTGCTCTGATTGTGGAAAACAAGCAGCAAGGAGAGAGAGAGAGAGAGAGAGAGAGAGAGAGAGAGAAAGAGAGGGAGTGGGGGAGAGAGAAAGAGAGAGTGGGAAAGAAAGAAAGAGAGAGAGTCGGAGAGAGAGAGAGTGGGAGAAAGAGAGAGAGTGTGAGAGAGAGCCAGTGGGAGAGTGGGAAAGAGAAAAAGAGAGAGAGAGTGGGAGAGAGTGGGAGAGAGAGAGAGAGAAAGACAGAGTGGGAGAAAGAGAGTGAGAGAGGGAGAGTGGGAGAGAAAGAAAGAGAGAGTTTGGGAGACAGGGAGAGAAAGAGAGGGAGAGAGAGAGAAAGAGAGAGTGGGAGAAAGAGAGAGTGAGAGAAAGAGAGAGAGAGTGGGAGAAAGAGAGACAGTGGGAGGGAGAAAGAGAGAGAGAGTGGGAGAAAGAGAAAGACAGAGTGGGAGAAAGAGAGGGAGAGTGGGTCAGAGAGAAAGAAAGAGAGGTTGGAAGGGAGAGAAAATGAGAGAGTGGGAGAGAGAGAGAAAGAGAGGGTGGGAAGGAGAGATCGAGGAAGAGAGAGTGAGAGAGAGAGAAAGAGAGAGAGTGGGAGAGAGAGAGTGGGAGAAGGGGAGAGAGTGAGAGAGAGAGAAAGAGAGAGGGTGGGAGGGAGAGAGCGAGGAAGAGAGAGTGAGAGAGAAAGAGAGAGAGTGGGAGAGAGAGGAAGAGTGAGAGAGATAGAGAAAGAGAGAGAAAGAATGAAAGTAAAATAGAAAGGAGAGAGGAGAGACGCAATGAGGGACAGAGAGAGACAAAGGGACAACGAATTTGCGTGAGATAGAGGTAGAAGAGAGAGAGACAGAGTGAGAGATAGAATAGAGAGTACAGAGGAAGATGTTGTTGCTTCTTTGCGCCTGTCTATCACAAAGCATGGGGCCAGATCAGGCCTCAGGAATGGAGTGGCAGTTTTTGCAGTCTGGATGAAATAGCTACGCCTGCACCCTTTGATCGCTGGTGCACGGGAGTGTCAGATCTGAGCTGAGACTATACTCTGGAACATATTTGTTCATTTTGTCCCGGTTTTTAGATCCCGATCTTTACATTCAGATATGATTACAGCAATATTTCATGCACTTTGTCTCCGCACTTCAAGGATAGCAGTGGTGATTTGATGCATCTGATATTTGATGGCACTTTTTATTCAGATGGTTCCAGGAGACGACGTTGGTATTATGTGTGATTTCTTCTAATTTGGAACAGGGGTCGCATCGCACTAATCCCGGTCTCAGAGATGAGGAGAACCTCAGGTATCTGACCGGTGACAAGATCATTCATGAGTGAACTATCGGTTCTGAGACATAGAACAGAAGGAGAGCCAAGATAGCGCTGTTGGTCAGAGTGCACGGGTGCATTTGAACGGCGCTATGCGCAGGGCATGGCCGTGCCTGTGAAAGATGACAAACAAGCAGATCATAGATGGAATCGAAGCTGTACCGAGGTGGGGGCTAAAGGAAACCAAAAGAAGTGAACAGTTGCAAAGGGACAACAAATACAGTCAGATGAAGGGCAGGGCGACAAACAAGAAAGGAAACAAGACGGAGGGCATTGCTGTGGGGAGGGGGGGAGGAGAAATGCACACGGCGGGCAGGGGAGGGGGCGGAGCGGGGAGAGCGGCACGAGGGTGTGAAGCAGCCGGGGCCTTTGAAGTGAAGCTAAGCTTCACTTCAAAGGTGTGGGAGGAGTGCGGCTGAGGGAACAGACGGCGATTTGGTGATGTGCACGCGCATTTTAGGTCAATGCGCTTGCGCATTGACCTAAAAGCGCACGGGCACAGCACCAAATCGCCACAGTTAGTTAAACTTTGTTTAAAGCCCTATAGTCTCGCTTCTCTCAATGCGCATGCGCATTGATAGGTCACGAGACCTAAAAATCAATAAACACAATTTAAAAAAAGTAAAAAAACAACAAATAGGCACATTTTATATTCCTCCTGCCCAAGAAACATCCACTTAATATCTGGGCCTTTTCAAATCCTGGTTTCTAAGGGATCCACTGGTAACACAAAAAGCAAAGAAGACAAAAGAAAATCTTGGCTTATACTGCTTTGTAGTGTGTAGGTATGCATGCTATTTGCTTACTCTGATTTGGACTCTGGGTGATTTATATCCCGCTAAAATCTACTATCATTATGGAACCCATGTCTATTTACACCAATTCCGCTTTAATAATGGCCAATTAAATCAGTTTTTCAGCATCTAAAGTGAGTAGGACCATCAGGATTTTATTCCTGTTGGCTTTCCTTATTATGAGTTACATTCTTCTGATATTATCATGCCCCTGCCTATTCTTTACAAAACCCACTTGGTCCAATTTGTCCAGAAAGGGCATCAAATTCTCTAGTATCTTCACAAATATTCCTAAAGGGCGTGGCCCTGTCTCTTATATAAAAGTATTGAAAAGTCAGGTTAAATGTTTCAGCAGCTTTGTGAAAAATATCTTGAGAACAGAGATCGAGAAGCCATGAAGCTTCTACTTCTTATTCAGATCCTTTTACTGTTTTGTATATCTCAGCCACTTCAATTGGTTTTCTATTTACTCCATGTAGTGTCAAATGAAAGAAGGCATGTGGCAAGCCAATATCACATTTGGCAAAGTATGCTGTACCCCATTTTCTATTAAGGGGAAACATACCCAATGTTCCTTTAAGGTGAACTAACTTGGAGAGTATCTGTTCTGTCCTATCTTTTGCATAAAGCTGCTGAAAAAAGTAATAGAATACCTACTGTTTGCTTCCCTCCCAGCTTGACGAGGTTGTACCTGGTCTCTTAATGCGTGCAATGTCCGCCTTGGCTCTTTGTGCCCTCAAACTTC
Source organism: Lissotriton helveticus (assembly GCF_964261635.1). NCBI lineage: Eukaryota > Metazoa > Chordata > Amphibia > Caudata > Salamandridae > Lissotriton > Lissotriton helveticus. Next base: position 1,936,669,055 of record NC_136059.1, read on the forward strand.
TTGCTAGAGGTTTGCCCACCTAGTCTGCTGTTTTGCACTAATTGCATAGAAGTCAATGAAGACTGTTGGTTCGGAGGAGGTTCAGCAGAATTGAGAAGGTTCTATTCGGTTTGTCAGCTCTCTCTAGCTCCTTAAGTACCCCTATTTCTCCAATCAGTCTAGGTTCTCACAGCATCTTCTCTTGTGCCACCCTGGCCATCATTGCCATACAAAATCTATACATCAAGATCTTAAATGCATCTTAGTTTGTTACCGGTGTGAGGTCTGAACATAAATTGACCTTAAATTACGCATTTATTGTAGCTGCTATTTTATGTCTGTGGACTGTGTGTCTAAACAATTCATCTTGCATTCTCCAGGTAAATATGGATGTAGTATTTTTACATGTCCTCACTCAACAAAGACATGAGCATAGTCAGAGGCAGATATCCATAATATCAGCCTTGTGCACCTTGAGGAATAGTCCCCGTGTCATGAAAGAATATGATATCTATACAGGAGTAGGTGTTATGGACATGAGGCTAAACGGAGTAGTTACTCACCTCCACACGCAATAATTGCTTTCAGACCCAATTCTCCAAACTTCCTTTTGAGCCTATTTGTCATAGTTCCCACGCTCATGCTCCTTTCTACCAATACATCAATGAAGACATCCCATGCCAAATTAAGATCCCCACCCAAGATAAGCTCCTCTTCTACAAGCACACTCAGTACTAAGAATGTCTCCTGGGAATTGTTGGGGGCATAGACATTGATAACGTACTGCTAAAGAGGGGTAGTAGGAATTTTAAGAAATGCCCCATGGACCGTGTATCACTTTCACCTTGTCCCTGTATATTGTTTACAAAGTATTGCCGTGCCTGATGTCTTGGAGCCTGATCAACAGTTTGCCAGGCGGTACTCTGTCCGTCAGGGAATAGAAGGACATACGTTCACTAATCTTAGAGGCCACTCTCGCCCTAGTGCTGATGTCTGTACCTTAATAGGAACCACCACCATGACAGTTCCCATCAAGATACAAAAGGTTTGGTGGGCGACTGCTTTTGGTTTGAACTACTGTCCACTTAAATTTTGATTTTTTATGTTTTGCTAAAAGAAATTCCAAAGTGAGAGTTTGTTATTAAAAACAAAAAAAATAAATGAACCCCAGACCTAAGGAGTTTTATTCCGGTGGTGGCAGACAGGAAAAAAGGACATCACACGGTCCACCCTAATTAGGGTTTGCAGTAAAATGACCTTCCGCTGTGAGGCCAAATTAGGTAGCTTTCCATCTAAATAACTAGTGGGGCTTCAGACGATGGAAAGCTGGTGGTCCTCACAACCATAAATAGAGCTGACAGACCCTCAGTTTGGTAGATCAGTAACTCTGTCGCACTTGCAATGGAGTATTCTATACAACAAACTCCAAATCAGCCTCCTAGTGCCTAAAGAGCCAATAGTTAATTGGATTACATTTTGACTCATTCAAAAGTGATCTTTATGTAACAGATGAAGAAAAATTATACTTTGGTCAAGTAAGCTTACATGGCTCCACACTCGAAGGAGCTGGAAAGTAACTCATGCCAGGTAGAGAGTCTCTCCCTGCCTGATCTTTAATCTCATTTCCATTACTAAGTAACATGACAGGACATCCTTCCCCGCCCACAAACCAAACAGCACAAATGAGGAAAGAATTAAGATCACAGCCAAAGAGTACCCTGAGCTGGGACTGGCTCAACATCTTACAACAAGAACTAATGAAGCTAATTCCCTTTAATTGACAAAGATATGACAGAGTACCCTACTCACTCTGTGCAAAGTATGGAAATGGAAATTAAAGGGGAGATAAAGTAAACTATATAACCTGTCATTTACATTTCCCTTTCCATGCTGCCTCATTATCTGAGTAACCTCACTCCCTTGAACTTCTACTAAAATCTTAAATAATGCGATACCAAACAATAAACATTCAACCAGCGTCTCTGGGGTTCCCTTCCTGGATGCCCAGTATCACTCGGTCTTCAGAGGTCTTGCACATGATCCCACTTCCATATTGAACCTACACTCTACAGCTAATTGCTCAGTGCCATTCACATAGGGCATTTTTTGGGGTGAATTATGTGTATCACTTCTTCAAGAGTTGGAACTGTTTTTTCTTAGTGAAATCTAGACCCAATGGAATTATTCATCGGAATAGATTGAAAAGTTCTTGAAGGAGGAGAACCTAACTATCACACTACAAGAAGAATGTTCTTGGTTTGGCACGAAGCAAAATTATTTCTTTTAATCTGTGGACTGCCATTTTCACAATAACATCATGTGGACTTCTGAATGTGTCTTATGATCCTTGTCCCACCATGTGGACTCTCATAATGCCCACTTGAAAGTCCAGCTCCTCTTGCAAGATTCCTACAAAACAGTTCAGAATGGCAGGCAAATACTGATGTTATAATTGTTATTTTTTCAGACTGTATACATTTTTCCCAAAAGAGTTTCACCAATACTTCCATGTGTGCAACTGGGTAGAAGAAGTTGCTTAGCGTGTGCGTTTGAGCTTAGCTGGTTTCTGCTGTTTCTAGCCTTTGGTTCATAGACTTTGTTGAGCTCAAATCTGAGCAATACCAGGATTTTGGATAGTGTTCTATTTAATCCCACCCTGAACCTCTCTAAAACATGTTTTAAGCCCTCCTGGGTACCATAATGTGCTTGTTGCCTGCCATCTCCTATCTGTTGCTGGCCCGGAATGAGGAGGTGGATTCCGGAGGCTCCAGCATTGATCTATGCAGCCTACCTTGATCCTCCTAGAAGGCTGCCACAAAGTGGAATGCTAATCTTCCAGATCCACTACGGTCTAGTCTAGGCGTGGAATGGGGGCAAATAGTTAATCTCGCTGATCACTCCTGTAGTAGGTACTTGCAAATTCTCTCAAGCATCATTACATGCTTTATTCTGCCTGGTATACTTCTCAGGCTTAAAAGTCTTACCCACTCATGTGTCGCCTTTGGGCGAATTGCTCCTCCGATACCCTAAAGTGGTGCCTCACCTTAATTGCTCTACTGAGCTCCAACATGTTATTGCAACTCACTTCCCACCCAATTGGTGGTCTGTAGCTGAGGTCTTGTTTTAAATACACTCCTCGTTGTCACAATGTGCAACGGATTTAACCCACTACTCTCGAGCAGGAGCAGGGGCACTTCAACTGACCATGCCGAAAAGTGCACGTAGTGTGTCCTGAAGTGATTGAGCTCTGATCCCCTTGCAGGCCACAGAAAAGTGAATACCTTCTATTTTCTAGGGGCGCCAGTGGTACCTCATTCATACCTGCCTCTCCCTAGTCACTCAAGTGAGCTCACTGCTTGAGATCCGCTGCCAGAAAGCCAGATGTTGTGCCTCTGAACTCAGATTGCACCCTGATGCCCATGGGCAAATGCCATATATTGGCAGATAACCAAGGACAGAACCAGCGGAGCCCCAGGTCCAAACGGAATCCTCCAGGACATTTACAAGACCGACTCGACAAAATGGGCTGAGCTCATGCCCCTCTATTCAATCACCCTCTAACAGGAGCAATTATACCAGCATCTCGGAAAGGCTCCTTTAAATCGCCTATTTTCAAAGGCGGCAACAAATCAAAAGCAGAGAATAAAAGACTCCGAGCCCTCATTGACAATAAGGTAAATTATTATGCAGGCATTTTACTGGAGCACCTTCCTGAATGGGCCACCACAAACCCGATCAACCAGACTGAGTTCACACACAACTGGGGCTCAGGCAAACATCATGAAACTGTCATTACTTTTTGACTCCTCAAAAGCTACCAAACTTCTGCTACATCGACTATAAAGCAGCTTTTGATTGTGTAAACCGAAACAGGCTATTGGGAAATTAAGAAGTTGGCTTATACCCCTGATTATCCTAACATCCATTGGAAATCTATACTCTAATACTTGGGTCAGAATCAAGCTAGGAAGCTGTGCCAACCTATCCAGGGCCATTGAAACATCTTGCAGACTTAAAAAAAAGGGTGTGTCATGCCCCTAGACTTTTCAATCTATTTCTGGTAGACCTTCCCCCAATTTTGACCTCCATTAACTGCCATGCTCCGAACTCCATTCTACTCTCAAATCTCCTCTACGCTGACAACCTGGTGCTGATCAGTCAGACAAAGGTCGGACTGAAGCGCCTTCTAAATGCCACCCAAGCATACTCCACCATGAAAGGCTGCACAATAAACACTATGAAGACAAAAATCATGAACTGCTGCAGAAGAATGAACGTAAAGGCTAGCTGGTTTCTGGACTCCATCAAGATTGACAAAACAAGTGAATATAAATGCCTATTATTCGACAGCAATGGAACATTCAAACCCTGAGAAGGAAGAAATCAAAAGAAAAGGGATCGACCTGGCAGCAGGGCTAAGGGTCCTATTCAGAAACCTAAACAGCCAGTCATATAGACCCATTTTATAAACTGCCAGGGCAAAGGTGGTGCCCACCCTGGTTTGCAGAAGTGAGGCCTTATGGGCAGAGGCGTAGCTTCGAGGGCGTTTGGGATGTCATACCTCCTTAAAAAATGTATTTTCTGGAAAATAGTTGGGTACAGCTGCTTTCAGTCAGGTGAGGTGAGGTGCGGTGCCTGTCGAAATTCACAAATAATCTTTACCTACACACACAGAAAAGCTTACACACTCTCTCTGTTTTAAACGACTTCACAGATGTTGCCTACTGTACAAAATATTGTGTTTTCTCTCACTCAATACCCATACGAATCCGTGTTCGTCTCCCTTTCCACTGCCCCTTTAACCCCCCCCCCCACCAAATGTGCCCTGCTTGTCCTATAATGGATTTTAACATGAAATGCTAACGTTATTGTTGGAAAATCTGGCACTCCCATCCCCCCAATCTTACTGAGCACACTACGCCCCTGCTTACGGGGCAGAGATGCAAAAACCCTGGATACCATCATTGTAAGAATTTATAGGCAAACTTTCCAATTACCCAGCTACACATCCCCTTGCCAGATAAGGCTGGAGTTTGGATTAATTAAACACTCATTTGTCAGGAGAGCAGTGTTTGCCTCTATCGGCTAGACTAATCTGCAGAGAACTATATAAATGACAACGCATGGTTGTTAATAATCAATAGATCTCACTCACCTGCCAGAGATGATCTCCTTGCGACAATCGATCTTTTTGGTCTAGATGAACTATGGTCTGTCGCAGGGAGTTAGGAAACGTTTAAAAGAGCTGTCAACAAAAGGGCCAAAATACGATAATCCTTAGGAAATATGCCACGTTACATTGCATATTTTTTTAACGAATGCCATTACAACGCGGTCATTACAACGACTGCATTGCCATTGCAATGCATGCTATTGCAATGGCATTGTAACAACGCATGCCATTACAACACAAGTCGGAACAACGGCTTTCTCTAGGGAGGGCGCTGGATGTTGGAATAGTACAATTCCAACTCCAGTCTGTTCAACAGTAGGGAAGGTGTTGGATTTTAAATCCAACACCTTCTGACCCCTAGAGCAAGTCGCTGTTCCCACTTGCCCTGTAATGGCATGTGTTGTTACAATTCAGTCGTTACAATGCAGTCGTTGTAATGAACGCGTTGTAATGGCATGCTTTGTGTTGCATGCAGTGTAAACGAGGTTTACCTCCTTAGGGGATAGGGCAAACCTAGAGAAACGCTCACACGCCTGGATGGTATTAAAGAGCTACACAGCCTTGAAACCACCGCAATATCTGGGAGAAGTTTTCAACAGTAAGATAAAAGGCCAATACTTGAAATGCAGATTTGGGATCCTGCCTTCAAATTCACATGCCACCCCCTGGTTGAGGGCACAGGGAAGGTGGCTTGCAGACACCCAAAAGAGGGTGCAATTCACATCATATGCCTTTGCAAGTCCACCCTAAACCTCCGTCAACGTTGCCTGTGTCCTCTGTGAAAACAGACAGGTGGTGCACTCGTGCAGTTAAGCAATATTTGCCTGTCTTAATTTAGTTGAGCCTCTATCAATCTCCTGAACAGTAAAATACCTCCAGGGTGTTGAAAGAGCCCTAAAGAAGGCATCCGGCCGGGTCAAACAAAACTACCGGTGGTACAGATTTGCCTTCAGATCAAACCAGCTAATAATTTCTTCGGTACTCTGGGTTGGAATTGAACAAAATTCCCCACATTGAAACTTTGCCTCATTAAAGAAAGGGAGTGAGACACCCTGCCTCCAGATCAAACCAATCTCACCATCCAATAACTTCTTGTTTCTTTAGGGCGACACATCACACTTTAATCTCCCTCCTTATCAATCCCTCTCCACCAGGACAGAACGGAGTCTACAATCAAAAGTTCACGCGCAAGCACCCCAGACTAATCCAATCTTGAACTTTGCACTGTAACAAGACAGCCATCTTTGTACTGATGTATTTTAGGTGTTTTTATTTTAAACTAAAGCTGGGACAGTACCCCGAGAGGTTTATCAACTTTGCACAGAAAGTTCAAACTTTTTGTTTCTTGACAAGATAACTCATTCTTATCTTTTAAACAGATTTTGTTTAAATTGGCAACTTTACTTTCTCTAGTTTGTTTCAAACTAGTTTCAGATATTAAGGTTCTTGAGCTATCTAACAGATTTTATTCTAATGAAGGCGTACACCTTGCCAGAGGCAAAATGGCTGCCTAGAACTGCAGCTTCGCCCCGTCCTCGCACATCAATGCACAGAACGGCTTTTAAAATAATGCTCAATACCCCCAAGCAATGAACATAACGCAACCGGAATACCTGGGGATGCCTGCGAACCTCAGATCTCGATGAACAGGAACCAAATGGGGTCGTAAACATCCTCCATGAGCTCTGAGCCCCGTAATGCAAGATGGCGGCCGAAGGAGCCGGAAGAGTGCCGTGATCAGCTCGAGCCATCTCTGAGGGTGGGGGACGGCTGGGCGCAGGCTGCAAGAGTGACACTCAGGTTTTGCGGCTGGGCGGCTCTTTGATAGTTCCCCTTACGCCACGTCGCAAGTGAGAAGCTGGTATCAGGTATGGTGGAGGAGCCTGATCCTGCTGCACAGTGCGTGGAGAGCTGCGGCTGTTCCGAGGGCGGCCTGATGAGCACTAGCCAGGCGGAGGCAGCCGTGGTCGTTAAGTGATCTCTGGGCGGCCGTGACACCTGGCCGCATCAGCAGCGGCCGAATGCTGTTAACGGTGAGAGAGCTGTGCATTGGGGAACTGTTTAGAGTGCGACCGAACCTCTGGCATTGTAAGAACTCCCTTTGCGCCTTCTCATCCATCAGAGCTGCACAGGTAACAAGGCTCCCTCAGCACTATCACACATCTGTACTACAGAGGGGCAGACACGTATTGAGGGCCATTCCAAAGGACAACAAAGGATTTCGGGTGCTGGAGACGATAGACAGAAGTCTTTTATGGCTGATCTTGACACTGTGGTATGTCCTTAATTGCCTTTGCAGGGTCTCCATTTTTATGATCTTTTAAATATTGACTTTGGACTGGCACCCATTTTGAATTTCCCGGTGGCTTACACCTCATTTTGGGCTTCTTCTACCACCACTAGAAATAGAAGAATTACAAACTGTGTACTTCTTGTCCTGGATGGCAAAGCTTCTGGAATGGCCTGTGCTAGGTTTTTACCTTTAAAAGGGGCAAACTCATGGCCACAGAGAGAAAACAGTCTGTTCCCTAAACTGATGCTGTTTGTTCCCATTTAGTACTCTTTCTCTCTTTGTCTAGTTCCCTTGCTCCTATCCCCTCTCCCCTGAATCTCTCCCCTTGCCTGCTATACCGCCTTGCCCTCCGTCCTTTGTTGTCCTTTGACTAAGCACTCCTTCTCCCCTTGTTGGGGAAAAATCCAATATTCATACTCTGGAGTCTCAGCGAACCAGCTGAGAGAGTCCACAGTGCCAAGGGAACCACTCACAGCTGAGGTATGGTATGGCACCCCTTGCCAAAGCACTCACTCTCCCCTTTTTGGGGAAGTATCCAGTATATAGGCTTTGGAGTCTCAGAAACTCCTCTGAGAGAGTCCTCTGCGGAAAGGGAGCCTCTCGCAACAGAGACGGGGAAATTATACCACTTCCCCTAGGATCACAGCTTACTGGACTTTGGACGGAGCTTTGACTCGTCTACCGGTTTGTGTCCCCTTCGCCTTTCCCCTCCTCTTTCCATGCTGTGACTCTCACCCTCCCCGCCTCTTTCCCTCCTTCATTCTCTGTCTACTACCCCTACTCCTAACCCCCTCCCCTGATTCTCTCCCCTTGCCAGCTTTCTCCCTTACGTTTATGTGGTTATTGTTTATCTCGACCTTACATGTAACTATGTTGCCATGCTCTTATAACTGTGTAACCTTTGTAACGATGTAACCTGCAACCATGATCTGATACTTATGTAAAGCGCTCTGATACCTCCGAGTCTAGCTAGCGCTATATAAAACCTTTAAAATAAACATTTAGACATTTGGAAGAGAACCAAGACTATGTGTGTGGTAAGATGCATGGAAGTTTATGATGACAACATTGCACAATTTAGGGATAATGGAGTTAATGAACTGCTTTTATCTGATGTTAAACCCCATAAACCAGTCTTCTCAGCAACTTTATCTAGATGGATACGTACCATAATGAGTGAAGCTGGTATAGACCTATCTAGATTTGGGGCTCACTCTTCTAGGGGGCGATGTCTAGTAAGGTTTTCTGGTCGGTGGATCTCTTTCAGAGATTCTTAGAACAGTTGATTGGTCTCACGCAAACACCTTTGCCAAATTTTACTTAAGACCAATTGAGCAGATTAGCAGTATAGCTCTTAGCAGTTTTGAGCATGCATAATGGTAGCCTCTTGTCTTGTAATGAAATGACGATTCTCCAATTATAATGCAGAGAGAATCTTGATTTCATTAAAGACATACGGAGGCTAACATTATCCCACCCTCGTCACCCAAATACGAGGAGAGAAGGGATAAAACGTTTTCTTTGAGTTTTGTTAAGCTTGCCTAATGTGTACGTTTATAACATGCTTATCACGCACTGTTTTTTCGTCCTATTATTTAATCTTTATCTTATGTCAGACAATTTCACCTAGGATCTGAATATACAACACCTTGGTTTTCATTTCCTTGGCACCAGAGATGGATTCCTTTCATCCTGTTTGTTCACAGTTTAAAGAGGAAGACAGCCTTGTGCATTGGATAGTTATACTTGTTCATGAACATTCTACTTGTTTATGATGGATGCTGCTGACACATTTTTGCACAAGCAAATTTGTCCGGGATCGGGTCACGTTTCCCAGCTGGAGCATGCATGCCAGTCATGAATTTAAAGGCCTTTACATGCTCTTATACTGCTTCTTAAAACAAAAAGTTTAAGCATGAGCACTCCAGACAAACCCAATCTTGCACTGTGCACTGAAACGAGTCAACGAACTCTTGTGTTGTTCTAGTGAGTTTATATTAGAAATCAACACTGGAACTGTATATGGAAAGGTTTTAGCAAGTCTGTACAGTAAAACATTACTACTCCACTTGGCCAAAGGCCACATCTAAATGGCAAGTAGACCGGGACACTAGAGGCCATTGACATCTCTCTGCACAAGCACTTTTGTCCCAGATCGGATCACGGTTCCCAGCATGCCAGTCACAAACTTAAAAGCCTTTCTATGTTCTTGGACAGCTTTTTTAAACAGAACTTCAAGCATTAGCAATCCAGACAATCGCGTACTTTGAACTGAAATGAGACTAACATCTCTTATATGGTTTTAAATCGTTTTTATCTGAAATCAATGCTGGGACTGTCAATGGAAAGGTTTTTAGCAATACTTCACAGTAAATATTACTACTCTACTTGGCCAAATGGCACATCTAAATGGCGAAAAGACTGGGACACTAGACGCTGCAGACACCTTTTTTGCACAAGCACCTCTGTCCGTGAACGGATCACACCTGTCAGCTGGAGTGTGCATGGTGCTGAGGTAAGGGTTATATAATTTGAACATGAGTGCAGACATGTTTTTAAATCCACCTGACTTAGTACAACATTGTCTGGGGGACTTTCCATGTACATCCTGACATTGTGCATTCTTTTATTTTGTGCTCTTGGAAAAGTACCAAGTGGTTGTTATAATAATTAAACTTTGTTAATCATTTGTGCGTCTCGGAGATGGAAAGTCACACAGTTTTTTTTGTTTTCCATTCAATTTTTAAAATGATTTCTTTAAATGGTCCAAAGCAAAGAAGAAAATGCCTGTACTTGGCAGAGATGCTTATCTGTGCTAACAAGAAAACAAATAGTCAGAAATGAAGAGCTTGAGAATTGAGCAAAACAAGGTTAACCAAGAAGGACGGCTTTGTGCGACATTATGTGGATTGAGATTCTCCAGCACATTCAGTTTTTGAAAAACAAAACCAAATTGAATTCTCACTTAGACAGCAATTTACATCAAATATAAAACTGGCAAAAGGACAGAAGAAAGAAAAAATAGCATGTACATTACTTACTACAGAACCCAGAGTGACCTCAACTTAAAATATTTTTGCAAATTTGAAGTAGTCGAGCTCAGAGTAAATGTTAAAATACCTTTATGAAGAAATATAGAACGAGCAAAGAGAAAAATAAAACTGCACCCATTCTGTTTGGGGTGTACTCTACATTCATCATTAATTCCTTAGGGCTACAGCTAATAAACACATGTGGAATATACACTTTTACAACTGACCGGTTTTGGCTTGTCTGAAAAAACAGGATACTTCATGCTCCGAGATTATTTCATCATGTCTTGAACCCTGCAGTGTCCATGAAGCAATTCTGGAACATATGAATTTCCGCTCCCACCATTAAAGATTTAAGGTAGCAAATCTTGCCTATAAAAATGAAAAATAGATCAGTACATACGAACAGAACACAAAGAAATGAGAGAAGCGCTTTTGAAAAATTTAGAAAAAATGAATTCAAAGTACACACTAAGCACATTTTAGCTAAGCCCGACCTGCGACGCCGCCCGAGACTGGGCCTTCATCGGTGACGGAGTCCGTGACTGGGAGGTACATCAAACATTTGCAGCAGCTGCTCACCGTCCCTCTGCATGTAAGACACCCCTCTGAGCGAGATGACCCCTTACCATTCACCTCCAGGGAACTTTTCCTTTGCCGTCGCCAACGATCTCTGAGACCCTGGTTACTGGTGGAGGCAAGGAGGCTTTAACGGTGGCCTACCTTTTTCCGGGAAGCGGCATCACTATTTGACCCTGAAGCACCCAGGGTCCCCCTACCATTGGGATCCTGCTAAAATGCCCAACACTCACCACTGCTGCAAGTAATGGGGAAGATCTGCGGACTTTGGAACTGTCCCTTCCAACTCTCCTCTCACCACTCTTGACCGGGGGGTGAGCTGGAGGATGAGGCGGACGGCGTTTCCCAGCAACACCGTGACCTGTGCTCTTGATGGAACTTTGACGATGCCCCCTGAGCGGGAACCATAACTGTCTGTACTTACTGCGGAGCCCGAGCAACCTTGGCTGATGCCCGGTGGAGCTGTCCTATGCAGCTATAGAGGAGTTTGACTCTGGTTCACCCCTTGGCCAGAACCTACCCAGACGGACAGCAGACATTGTTTTCCTTGCCTCCCCGTTGTGCTTCCTACCTGCTTTCCTTGCCTCTGTTTACCATTCCCCCTCTACCTTTTCACTCCCTTATTAGACGTGTGTACGTGCTAATAACTCACATTATTGTGTAATCTCGTGGTTTTTTTTTATCCTATGTCTATACTTGTCTTTGTAATTATGTAACCTGTGACTCACTGATCCTAATGTAAACCTCTGATACCTCCGGGCCTAGCCAGCGCTATATAAAACTTTGCAAATAAATAAATACAATAAATCTGTAAAAGTGAATAGATAAAAGGAAAGAATCTACGAAACTAAACAATATTTTTTTTGTTTTGCGAAAGATGCCACTCATTGCCCACTTTTGTTCCTAGGCATCAATTTCCATCCTCAGTTTGTGTGCCTTGGGATGTATTTTTAGGAAATCAGCCATGTATTTGATGTTAGGGGAAAGATTGGTTTTGCTGCACAAACCGAAAAGAGAGGAGAGGGTGAAACAGGGCGGTGCTGCTAAGGCAGACATGACATCTACAGGTTATGTTAACTCCAGGGATCAGCGTGGAGCATGTTAATTGTAAAACAGACCCATAGAACTTGGGAAATATGCCGTTCTGAAATAGAAAGTGCTGATACTGCTTTACACTTCGTGCCAGAGGGAGCTCCTGCCCATTTCTGAAGCGAATCAAAGGTGTGCAAGAGAATGTAATGCTGCAGTGGGGGCTACTGATGTCCTTTAGGCAAGGCAATGTGGACAATGCGAAAAAAGGGTTAAAGGTGAGACAACATATTTTCTCTAACACCTTGCATATTGCTAATCTTATGCAGGGAATGGCAGATGAAAACAGAATAAAGGCAATAGTGGGTGGGTGTGCCTTTGAGGGAAACAAAGAGTCCTTATAGAGAGGTAATTACTCACAATGGCTTGTATTATCTTAGGAAACAGAATTGTACTTGGTGTTTGATGCTGTACTTATACTGCTTTGTCACCAGACCGCATCAAAGGAGTACAAGCACAGCAAGATTCAGTGTTTTTCAGTTACCACTAAAATGGAGAAATCACCTCTAGTGGGATTTTATTGTTTAAAAAAAAATGCTTTATGACCAAATACCCTACCTATATGCAAGTGGGTAGTCACTATTTTACATATGTATGCATACAGTATGTCACAGTGAGAACCTAGCCAAAAAGCACTGGAGAACAAGAAAGGGTTAAAGACCAACATAAAACCAATGAGGGAGGAGGTGGGGCGCTAGAGGGAGCACAAGCAAGATGGCCGCACTTGTGTGAGGCTCTTGCTGCTCAGGAACCACAAACAATAATATCCTACCCATATGTCGTTGACCAGCTGAAGAAACTAAATAAAAAGGCATCGGAAGGATGCCAACACTACTGGACTCCGGTGAAACCCGCAGAAGCGGCCCACTCAGCGCAGAAAGCCCCTGCGTGCTGGGCTCCGGTGGCCTCTCAAGATGGCAGACGCGCCCACCACCTAGCGACCGTTCCCACTGTGAAGGTACCCGAGAGACTTGCGGCCTGAGAGGCCCAATACAGGATGGCGAGCAGACATAGACGGAGAGGCCCCCCGCTCCACAGTCAACTGTGGTGGGTGAGGATCGCAAGAGAAGAGACGCTGAGGTGTCCCCGCCAGCGACCAGGCTGTGAACAAGATAGTTGGGCCGGGGCATGGCTGAGCTACTGCCGAAGTTGCCAGCCCTTGCCCCTGCCTGCTGTTTATGTCGAAAAGCGCCAAACGAGCGGTTAAGAGGTGGCCACTTCGGGAGGACAGACAAACTTGGGAGGCACGGGCAGGTTCACTGTCTCTCCCCCCCCCCCACCTTCTATAACCAGCAAACTACATTGGCCCTGTGGGATATGGGTGCACTTCATTGCTCAAATATAACGTGTGTGCTCTGCATGCACAGGACCCACTCCTTCCTTGCACTCCTTTCACTTTCATTCAATGTTTACTCCATACGTTTAAATGCTTGTTTGTAAATTTTATTTTCATTTCCAAACGTCATTCTGTAGCGAGTTTTTCAATTCCTATAATTCATGTTTCATTATAATTTTTAGCGTGATTGTATTTATTCCCAATGCATTTCAAGCATTACGCTCTTCATCAGGGGATTAATTAATCTTGACTTTTTTCACGTAAGGTTTCAACACCGGTATCCGATCATAATCGTCTTCCCTCGCTACCTTGGCGCACTTCATTGCTACCCATGTTGGAAGTTGATGGTTGTGGACTACGGGGGTGCGCGAAAGTGACTCTCTCCCCCCTCCCCCCACCCTGTTCCTGGCTTCTGCTCGAGGCCCATGATCCTTCTATGCGGTGAACTTGACACTAACATATTGGGCGTGCGTGACACAGTGAGCGCAGAGTGAGAAACGCCGCAATCGACCCTGCTCACCCGCTTTCAGCTGCAGTGGTACATGAAAAGTCCGCCAAACAGGCAGCAAACTTCACGTGGCTTCCAGGATGACTAGCCAGCTGTTACAGGCTCTACTATTGCATAAGCATTAACGCATAATCCCCCCGGCTTGAGGCCTCCATTTTGAGCCCCAGGACAGAACGCAAAGTGAGCGTGCTTTGTGGGGGAGCTACTGCCCCAACCCAAAGTGCCCCAACAGCTTACCCCCAACATACACAGGCCTGTCTCTAAGATCCCTTCAGGAAAGTCAAGGAAAGATATAGACGTGGCACGACAGCCAGAATACCATCTTGCGGATCTGCTCCTCGACTACCGCGGACAGAATCAGAAACCGTCACTTCCCTCACACAGTGCCAAAAGGCCGACACAAGCTCCAGACATTAGACCAAGGACTCCTGTACCGGGCAACAAGAGCCTGGAAGCCAATAACACTGATAGCAAGACACTAGGCATAAAATAGAAGCGTGTATGCTGTGCAGAGAAATCCGTGCCACTGCCCTAGAAATAAAGCAGACACACACTCGAACTTCCAGCACCCAGCCCTCTCAACGAGTTCCAGAACGGACAGCTGGGTAACTCAACAGAACACAAATAACATGGGGAAAGCTGACGGGAAACAAACTAAACTGCCATTCGAAGCTTGCAAATTCATCAGAACACAAGCGGACTCGGAAGGCGACATGGCGGACGCATCTAACACATGCGCACACACCTCGTCAGAAGACCTGAGATAACTCCTCCTCATCATTAACTCCAGCCTAACCTCCATAAAGGCCAAAATGGACACTATGTGCACACGAATGGATAATATCACACACAAGCTAGATCAGCATGACGAGCGCCTTAAGGAAGTGGAACAGCGCATCTCGGACCTGGAGGATACCTACACTAGGCGTAAGGAGCAATTAATAAACACGGAAAATGTTTTGAAAGTGATTGCAGCAAAAAACCAGGATTTAAAATCCAGGTCACGCAAAAACAACCTTAGAATTCTTGGTGTGCCAAAATCCACAAATACAGGCAACATAGAAGAATATGTTGAGTGCCTACTTACCACACTCTACGGCAGAGAAACGTTTTCTGCAATTCTAATAGTGGAAAGAGCACACCGTTCCCTGGCCAACCGACCTCCACCGAGAGTTCCCCCGAGGCCCATAATCATTATGATATTAAACTACTGAGACCGGGATACAGCTCTACGATTAGCGAGAGACAAGCATTGGCAATGCAATAGGTCTCGCATTTACGCGAGTTTAAGCTATTGGCATTGTAAATGACAATGCCTATTGTTTTTTGTTTTTAAAACCTAAATAAAAGGCATTGTAATTTACAATGCCAATAGCTTAAACTCGAGTAAATGAGAGACCTATTGCATTGCAAATGCTTGCTGTACTATATGTGATGTCAGGTGTGTTTCCAGCACACAATCACACCGAAGTCTTTAGTGACATTAATAAGTGACCTACCCAAACCAAACCATTGTACCAAATTTATAATAAAGTTGAGTTCATTCCTACAGGTATTCAGAAGTTTTCTTTACAGATTATTGTACCTGCTGCATAAGACAAGGCTCCAATATATCACGACCGCCGTGAGAGCTACAAGACCTCTAACAAACTCACGTGTGCACTGAATAGAAATCTGAGGGTTCACTTTATAGAGAATGCTCTGCAGCAGGCACATTCACTCCCTAAGCTGCTTTACGCTGATTTATGATAGTGAACTGAGTTTACACAGAGTGTGCTGCTGCACCTGCACTGGTTAACTGGTGACCAGGAGACTTCCTGGATGCGGGTAGATTCCGACAGCAGGGGCTTTTAAGGGAACTGAAAACGAATCACTATACATCCTCTTCTTTGGGAGTAGAGTTTCTAAAATCACTGCTTTTCTTATGCACAGAATTTTTCATTCAGTGGGAGTGAAGAGCTTCTCCCGGGCCTTGAGGCGACCGGGGAAGCCCCGGTCATGAGATCGGTTCAGCCTTGCTCTGTCGCAAGCAGCGCGGTTTTAAAGCAAGCACCATTCCTCACAAACGATTTATGTTCATAGAACACTTTCCAAAGTTTCAGGATAACTTAGAGGTGGGCCAGAAAACAAATGAACAGGGAGAGACAAGCTGGGGGCCTGGCTCTGATAGTCGTGAACATGTTTGGCATGTACATTATGTGACAAGCATCACATAAAGCATCAAGCAAAATGTCAAAGTCTCAAAACTGTGTATTTATTTAACACATGAACGCATTTTACCTTAGTACATCAGATTACATTGCAGCATTGAAAGTATGAATTATAAGTGATTGTTCCACGTGGAATGCAGCTGCGCCGCTGCGCCGCTGCTCACTCCCGCAGGCAAAACAATCTGAATTAAAAGTGATCATTTCACGAGGAATGCAGCTGCCACCCTGCGCGTCGCTGCTCCCTCCCGCAGGCAAAACGTAGTTGGAGTGAACATTACAAAAGAGGTGGGACATGCACCCACATTTAGCCATTTGTATGCTTTCATTATTAAAAGACACACGTAAAAGCTAACCCAATGCGTGGGGGGAGTCAGACCCACACTGAGCAGTTACAAGAAGCTTCGCAGAGCAGCACATGCGCGCTGTGCTAGGCTCGAACTAAAAAACAGCAGTTATCATTCAAAGGCGCCAAAATAGCCATCTATCCAGACTTCACCATGGCGGTCCCGGAAGCTCTAGCAGGCAAATATCACCTATGCCGTGATGTTTCTAGCACGTCTAAGAATCATATACCAAGGCAAACAGCCTTTTTTCACTAACTCCCCAACACGTTAATGACTTCCTTAAATCCATACTCAACAAGCATTAAAAATGCAATAGGTCTTGCCTTCAATTAAGTTAAAGCCATTTGCTTTGCTATACAATACCATTAGCAAAGCAAATGGCTTTAACTTAATTAAAGGCGAGACCTATTGCATTTTTAATGCTTGTTTTATTAGAAACCGAATGCTTCTCACGGCACAGGTAGAGCGCTGACAGCAGAAGGCACGCTTCTTAGGGGGGCGGGGGCGTTGAATCAGGGACGAGGATCTGTCAACAGCAAAGACTCCAGTGTCCCTTGAGAAGGTGACTGTGTTCTTTAGAGCTACAAGAGGAGGGGAAACTGGGCACTGTGCGCTAAAACAAACAAGTTACTTACCTTAGGTAAAGCTTTTTCTGGTGGATACAGTATCTGCCTGTGGATTCCTCACCTTGTGAATATCCCCCTGCGTCAGCAACGTTCGGAAAATTCTTTTGTAGCACGCCAGCGTGGACGACGCAATAGGAGAATGGCATTGTGTGCGACTCCGACTGATGTCACTGACTCCTTATTAGGCCTACGTCGGCGTGATGACATCAGTTACGCCCCTTTTTCCTTGCCTTCGAGGCACCCGGACGGACCAATGACAGTAGAAATATACATATACAGTGTACACAGTACATAATATCCAAAATTACACACATAGTGTGTAGACAATGCATGAAAACACAACATATATATACATATATATATATATATATATATATATATATATATATATATATATATATATATATTACCTACTGGCGGTCGCCAGTAGGTAGTTATAGTTAGGATTGATTTCCATAGGGAAATCGCAACATTCTATTTGGAATAACTTTGGCGCCGGTTGAGGAATCGGCCTGAATTTTTCAGCAACTTTGCCTCGCGGCGCTCCGCTCCTTCTGTGAAAGTTTGGGGGGGATTCGTCAAGTGGGGGCCAAGATAAAAGGGGGGTCCCAAAACGTGTTTTCCCCATGTTAATTTCCATAGGGCGGTCGGTCGCACTTTTAGCTCGAACGGCTGAATGGATTTTCACCAAACTTGGCAAAATTGTAGGGACTGGTAGCCCGATGTGCCTTTGCTATGTCTCAAGATATGTGCTGCAGAGGATTTTGAGTAAATTAGCTTCAAAATTTTTTATATATCTATGGCAGCGCCCCGGTACGCACACCGGGGAGCGCTCCGGGCGCGCCACGCGACTTGCGCACGGGAAGCTGATTGGCTCTCGGGTGTCTGTAAACATTCGAAACAGTCCGGAGCGGCCGCCATCTTGTGTCTCGGTAGGACCGAGACACAAGAGGTGGCTAAAAACAAAAGGGGGAAATGACCAAAAGGGGGCAGGGTACACCCCCCCTGACCCCCTAGGTTTGATGTGGGGGCCATAACAGGGTCCCGTGGGACAATTTTTTTTTTTTTTTTCCGATTTTCGCGGGGGGAGCGTACCGGTACGCGCACCGGAGAGGGTACCGGGGAGCCTACCATGGGGAAAAATAGTGAAAAAAATTATATATTTATAATAATAAATAATAAAAGAATCATTTGGAGTGATTACAGGTAGGGTAGCTCTGAAAAGAGCTTTTTTTTTTTTTTTTGCAGAGTTTTATATAGCGCGAACTAGAACCGACCCGAATCAGTTATCAGAGCGCTTTACATAGCACCAGTTACGTTACATGAGGACACACTGTCATTTTAGGCACGGGGAGATTAAGTGATTTGCCCAGAATCACAGGGGGTTTTTGGCGTCGTTACCGGGACTCGAACCCAGATCCCCAGGTCCGAGGTCGAGCGCCTTAGCCGTTAGGCCAACCCCTCTCCCCTTTTGGGTCTGTGGCTGTTTTAGGTACCTACAAGTACGTCCCACACACACCCATACGCACACAACCCCACACTCCCCACACTCCCCACACACACCTCACACACGCACACCTCCACCCACACCCAAACACCCCACACCCCCACACCGACACCTTACACATCCACACACCCACATCCCACACACCCACACACACACCTCACCCCCCAACACGCACACACACACGCACACACAGATACCTCACAGACACACCCCACCCATCCCACACACACATCTCCCCCCCCCACACACACACACTTCACAGACACATCCACACATCCCACACATACATACACATCCTACACACATACCCCCCACACCCACACACACCCCAGACACACCTCACACACCCACACTCCCACCTACACCCAAACACCCCACAAACCCACACCCACACACCCACCTTACACACCCACATCCCCACCCACACCCACATACCCCACACACCTATACACCTCATCCCCCCAGACACACACACACACACCTCACAGACACACCCCGCACATCCCCCACACACACCTCCCCCCCCCCACACATGGGGAAAACTTTTAGGTACCTACAAGTACGTCCCACAAAACACCCACACGCACACAACCCCACACCCACACACTCCCCACACACACCTCAAACACCTCCACACACACCCAAACACCCCACACCCCCACACCGACACCTTACACATCCACACCCACACACCCACATCCCACACACCCACACACACACCTCACCCCCCCAACACACACACACACACGCACACACAGATACCTCACAGACACACCCCACACATCCCACACACACACCTCCCCCCCCACACACACACACACCTCACAGACACATCCACACATCCCACACATACATACACATCCTACACACATACCCCCCACACCCACACACACCCCAGGCACACCTCACACTCCCACACTCCCACGTACACCTCAACACCCCACACACCCACACCCACACCTTACACACCCACATCCCCACCCACACCCACATACCCCACACACCTATACACCTCATCCCTCCCAGACACACACACACACACACACACACATACACACCTCACAGACACACCCCGCACATCCCCCACACACACACCTCCCCCCCACACATGGGGAAAACTTTTAGGTACCTACAAGTACGTCCCACACACACCCACACGCACACAACCCACACCCACACACTCCCCACACACACCTCACACACGCATACCTCCACCCACACCCAAACACCCCACACCCCCACACCTTACACATCCACACCCACACACCCACATCCCACACACCCACACTCACACACACACCTCACCCCCAACACACACACACACAACACACAGATACCTCACACACACCCCACACATCCCACACACACATCTCCCCCCCACACACACACACACTTCACAGACACATCCACACATCCCACACATACATACACCCCCCACACCCACACACACCCCAGACACACCTCGCACACCCACACAAAACTAAACACTTTTTTCCTCTCTCTTTCACAGATACAAACTGTAGTAAAAAAAATTAATTAAAGTTACATTTATTATATGGTAAGTATGACTAAAAAAATGTAGTTTGTCATCGCCCTTTGCTTTAAGGTCACTAATATTTTTTCAATCTACCTCACTCCTGTGTCTTTACTCTGCTTCTCTCACGTATTCTTATTCTACATGTTTACTCCCCTTTCCCTATTTACCCTCTCATATTCAACTTCTTTCGATCCCTATTCTTTACTTCACTTACCCTCTGTTCCCTTCCTTTGCTTCTTCACTCACTCTTTCTTAATTATTTACCTTACTCCTACACATACACCTCATCCCCCTCCCAACACATACACACACCTGTAACATACACACCACACACACACCTCATACACACAAAAAAACTCCCACACACACTCCTCAAAAACACAAACACATTCCATACACACACATACATCGAACACATATACACCCCACACTCATACACTTCTCACACATATTTCACACACCCTCACCTCCACCCACACCGAAACACTCCACACAACCACACCCACAGACACACCTTACACACCCACACTCCGACCTACACCCACTGACTCCCTATAAGTCACACACACTGCATTACTTATCTTTTATTGCTGTTTTACTCAAGCCCATTCAGGTACTGTTTCTTTTACTCTCTTTGTCCTCTCTCTCTTTGTCATTCCCCATGTGTTATCCTAATTCAATTTTTCTCCCTCTTTCACCCCTCTTTACTTATACTACCTGGTCTTTTCTCACTTTCCCTCATCGTTCTTCATTCATCGTGGTTCCGCCACTACCCTTCATTCTCCATTTTTTACTGTCCTTTCTTTTTCTTTTAACAGCCAATCACAGTCTCACACTATCTCTACTTTAGTGTTCTTCCTCTCTCTTCCTTTCTTTCGCTCCTTTAGTCATTTTACTTTTCTCACTTTCATCCAATTACACCTTCTCTATTTTTTACTATGTAATAAACAATCCCTCTGTGGTCATCTTGTAGCTCTTTTTCTCTTAACATAACTCTCTTTGTGTCCTTCCCTCATGCTAACTGCTTCATTAAAAAAAAATTCTATTTTTTTGGGGGGCGCGCCCCGGTACGCGTACCCTAAGGACAAAAAATTGACAGAGATCCTTTAAAAATATAGGTTTAATTTTATAAATGAACGGTAGTTCTGAAAATAACTTTTTTTTGTATTCTTTTTGTTGTTTTATATTTTTTTAATGTTTTTTTAACATTTTGTACTTTTTTTGGCTTTTCAAAACAGTTTTATATTTTTTTGTATTTTTTATGGGAAGAAACAAAGAGAAAGGGAATTGAAAATGGCTCAACTGGAGCAAAAAACAAAAAAAATTACTTCTTTTTTTTGGGGCAAATGTGATTCTGACCAGCAAGGACGATCAGCTTTACGCTCTTTTCACCATAGGCGATGAGCTTGCCACATTCAGTACAAGTGATTCTAAAAGTACCAAATTGTTGCTGAATGCAAGGCATCGTCTCCGTTGTTTCTGGGTCCGATTGACTGGGTTGCTTTCTTTTTGAGCTGGTTCTTGAACACTGGGGGAGGTGACTGGCCAGTTCCCTGATCTCTGCACGAGAATAGTTAGCAGGATGCTTGCGGGTCATATGCCGAATCATGGTATGATTCCCAAATGAATATTTTTTATCTGGATTGCCCCTTGAGAGTTCTGCACCACAGATTCGACATGTTACCTTGGCCGCATTAACTTTTTTCTTGCCCTCTGGAAAAGAAAAAACTCCCATACAATGTGTTCTTTTGGCTTGTATGGGGTAATTTCTTCCGGCAGCCATCTGCTCCCCTCCTCCTCTTCCTCTTCCTCCTCCTCCTCTTCTCCACCAGCAATGTATTGTTGTGGTGGTCCTCTTGGTGGTTGTGGTGGTGGTGGTGGTGCAGATGCCCCAGCTGTTGCTGCTACAGTAGCCATTTCCAAGTACAAAAGAATTGTCTCTGTAGATGAAACAGGTCTTCCTCAGTCAAAGGACAAAGTCAGAGTAAGGAAGAAAGGTGGGGGTTTTTATCATTTGGGAAAAAAAACTGTGCTGAACCAATCAGAAGTGTTATTTTCAGGTCACAAGACCCAGGCTTTTCTCATTTGGAAACCAAAACTGTTCTGCACCAGTAGAAAGTGTTATTTTCAGGTCACAAGACCCAGGCTATACTCATTTGGAAACCAAAACTGTTCTGCACCAATAGAAAGTGTTATTTTCAGGTCACATGACCCGATGCGCTTATGCTACGCGCCCCGGGGCGCGCCCGTAGTCGTGCTCCGGGGCGCGCCCGTAGTCGTGCTCCGGGGCGCGCCCGCAGGTGCGTAGCGTAAGCACGTCAGGACGTTTCCCGATCGTATGCGGTCGCTGCATCTGATTATTCTGAGCAAATCACTCCATGATTACGGGGCGTTCCAGCCTCGAAACTCGTCGGAAAAGGTTCTAAATAATGAGGGAAGAAATCGAGGAAGCAAACAACAGCGAGGCGAATACAGGCTGTTTGTCCTCTAAAGCTCCTGGGCATTGTGTGTATGTATATATATATATGTATATATATGTATATATATATATATATGTATATATATATATATATATATATATATATATATATATATATATATATATATATATATATATATATATATATATATATATATATATATATATATATATATATATATATATATATATATATATATATATATATATATATATATATATATATATATATATATATATATATATATATATATATATATATATATATATATATATATATATATATATATATATATATATATATATATATATATATATATATATATATATATATATATATATATATTATATATATATATATATATATATATATATATATATATTATATATATATATATATATATATATATATATATATATATATATATATATATATATAATATATATATATATATATATATATATATATTATATATATATATATATATATATATATATATATATATATATATATATATATATATATATATATATATATATGAGTCTGCTGCATTGTGCGTTGAAACCTGTGTGGATATAGATAGATATTACCTACTGGCGGTCGCCAGTAGGTATATATAGTTAGGATTTTTTCTCTATGGGATTTTTGAAAATTCTATGTCTAATAACTTTGGCGTTTGTGGACGGAATTGGCTGAAATTTTCAGGAAAATGGCACATTTTGTTTCTGAGCAGCCCCTGAAAATTTTGGGGGGGTTCGTCAAGGGGGGGCCGAGAAAAAAGGGGGGTCCCAAAACGCGTTTTTCCCATGTTAATTTCCATAGGGCGGTTGGCCTCACTTTTAGCCCGAACGGCTGAATGGATTTGCACGAAACTTGGCAAAATTGTAGGGACTGGTAGCCCGATGTGCCTTTGCTAGGTCTCAATATATGGGCTTCAGTGGATTTTGAGAAATTAACGTTCAAAAAAAGATATATATCTGTAACAGCGGACCGGGCAGCGGCCCAGGACGCGTACTTTTCGCGCAACGGAGCTTTGTGAAGCGAAGCTGATTGGTTCTCTGGCGTCTGTCAACATTCCAAACAGTCCGTAGCGGCCGCCATCTGGTCTCTCGGTAGGATCGAGAGACAAGAGGAGGCCAAAGCGAAGGGGCAAATGACCATAAGGGGGAATAGTAGATCGTCGCTGACCCCCTAGGTTTGATGTGGAGGTTTTAAAAGGGCCCCGCGGGGCAAAAAAAAAAAATAATAATAATAATCGAACGGCTGAATGGATTTGCACGAAACTTGGACAAATTGTAGGGACTGGTAGCCCGATGTGCCTTTGCTAGGTCTCAATATATGTGCTTCAGTGGATTTTGAGAAATTAACGTTCAAAAAAAGATATATATCTGTAACAGCGCACCGCTTCGCGTACTTTTCGCGTTACGGAGCTTTGCGAAGCGAAGCTGATTGGCTCTCCGGTGTCTGTAAACATTCCAAACAGTACGTAGCGGCCGCCATCTTGTCTCTCGGTAGGATCGAGAGACAAGAGGAGGCCAAAGCGAAGGGGCAAATGACCATAAGGGGGCATAGTAGATCCTCGCTGACCCCCTAGGTTTGATGTGGAGGTTTTAAAAGGGCCCCGCGGGGCAAAAAAAAAAAATAATAATAATAATCGAACGGCTGAATGGATTTGCACGAAACTTGGTAAAATATTAGGGACTGGTAGCCCGATGTGCCTTTGCTATGTCTCAATATATGTGCTTCAGTGCATTTTGAGAAATTAACGTTCAAAAACAAGATATATATCTGTAACAGCGCTCCGCTTCGCGGAGATAAAATTATATCTGTATTACCTAGCTGTTGCTAACACCAGTTAGCGACGGCTAGTAGGAGATAGCGACCATCTTGGGTCCCACTTTGCATGTGAGTGATATTTATCACTAATGACATGCAAAGTGGGCATGCCAAGATGTTAGCGACTGGAAACAGTCGCTAACATCGCTATCTCCTAGGGACTGGTAGCCCGATGTGCCTTTGCTATGTCTCAATATATGTGCTTCAGTGCATTTTGAGAAATTAACGTTCAAAAACAAGATATATATCTGTAACAGCGCTCCGCTTCGCGGAGATAAAATTATATCTGTATTACCTAGCTGTTGCTAACACCAGTTAGCGACGGCTAGTAGGAGATAGCGACCATCTTGGGTCCCACTTTGCATGTGAGTGATATTTATCACTAATGACATGCAAAGTGGGCATGCCAAGATGTTAGCGACTGGAAACAGTCGCTAACATCGCTATCTCCTATTATCAACTTTTGGAAATATTCGAGATAAGCGCGAATATCTCCAAAAAGTAACAGCTGCCCTGAGCAGTTCTTAGCCATGTTATCCAATGGGAGGTGGATAACATGGCTAAGAGCATTAGCTCGGTAATGCATGAATATCGCTGAGTTTTCAGCGATATTAATGCATTGCGGTCGTTTTTTATCGTATTTGCGATAAACCTTGATAATAGCAAGGTTTATCTGCGATAATTTCTGATGGTAAAAAAATCTTTGCAATGCATCGTTAGGGATAAATATCGCTTAACTTTGGTAATATGCCCCAACGTCTGTTAACGTTCGATTCGAAGGAAATCAGGAATTGTTGAAAAACATTGTGTGCGCCATCTTGTCTTTTTTCAAATGCCACACTTTTGTCGTGCACGGCAGCCATTTTAGATGCCTTGACCAGACCCACTCTGTGCACGCTGTCGATCCTTAGCATCTTTTGACTGGGGGAGTGTGTGACATTGATCCACATTCAGTCCATCACTTGTTGTTTTTTGCAATTGCCGCCCTAAGTGCGCTGGGGATGCCCAGACGTGGGTCCCAGGCACTCCACACCACTTGGAGTCAAGCTAGCCGGGCTGAAGAGAGGTGTTACCTCGAAACCGGTCCGGTCCTCGGATGCTTGATTCCGGTCTGGGAAAGATATGGCTGTTGTAGTTCGGACTGGACTGTTCCCATGGGGCAACAGGGTCAGAGCTGATTTGCATAAAGCCATTATCTGACCCAGGGTGGTGTGGAGTGCAAAAAAACGATGGATTTGGGCCCAGATCTTTTGACTGGGGGAGTGTGTGACATTGATCCACATTCAGTCCATCACTTGTTGTTTTTTGCAATTGCCGCCCTAAGTGCGCTGGGGATGCCCAGACGTGGGTCCCAGGCACTCCACACCACTTGGAGTCAAGCTAGCCGGGCTGAAGAGAGGTGTTACCTCGAAACCGGTCCGGTCCTCGGATGCTTGATTCCGGTCTGGGAAAGATATGGCTGTTGTAGTTCGGACTGGACTGTTCCCATGGGGCAACAGGGTCAGAGCTGATTTGCATAAAGCCATTATCTGACCCAGGGTGGTGTGGAGTGCAAAAAAACGATGGATTTGGGCCCAGATCTTTTGACTGGGGGAGTGTGTGACATTGATCCACATTCAGTCCATCACTTGTTGTTTTTTACATTAAAAATATATAGCACTCCGACAAAGTAGTAAGATTATAAAACTTTAATAATTTATAAATATATACAAGAAAACAAAAATAGTAATAACATATAAACATTTTTAGGGAAAAACAACGAAGTAGCGGTCGGCTGTGCGAATAGTCCCAACGCAGCACAACGTCCAGATTTCCGGCGTGGGGCGTCGCGGGGGGTGGGTCATCAGTAGCAAACTGTTGTGCGAATAGTTCCAAGGCAGCAGAACGCGCCGAAATCTAGATGACACGAAAGTGATGTCTAGTAAGTTGCCACCCAGCAAATAACGGCGTGGGGCGTCGCGGGGGGTGGGTCATCAGTAGCAAACTGTTGTGCGAATAGTTCCAAGGCAGCAGAACGATGGCACCAAGGTGATGTCCAGTAAGTTGCCGCACTGGTTTTGGTATCCTACAATGCTGCTCCGAATAACGGCGTGGGGCGCCCCGGGGGAGGCGGCGTGAACGGGCCTCTCCAGGTGGAGTCTCATCTGTTTTAGTGGGGCGCCCCTTTACCGTTTCAGTTGCCATTCCGTCCGCTTTTGGTCCACTGTGTCAAAATCCGCCATTCAGCTGAGTTGCGCCCACTCTTGCGGTGCAGCGATAGGCGGCTGCCACAGGACTCTCAAAATGGCGGCAGGCTCTTTCCTTTTTGGGCGTGGTCCACTGAAATGGCCCTGGGACACCTTGGAAATCGGACGCTTGTCTGCTAGGTCTTGGACCCCATTCTCGAAAGCGTCCCCTCCGCCTTGAGAATTCATCAAAAGTTTTGGGGGCCCCGACTCCTGCAGGCTTCTGGTGGGGAGCGGCTGCCATGATTGCTCGCGGAATGACCACGACGGAGCTACGAGATGGTGGTGCTCTCATGCTGACGCCAGTTTAGTCTGAAACATCCAGAAACAAGGTGGGGCTTTCATCGTTTGGGGGAAAAAAAAAGTTTTCATCCAATGAAAAGTGTTGTTTTTAGGTCATATGATCAAGCCTTCCATCATTAGGAAACCAAAAGTAAAATGAACCAATGAAAAGTTTTATAAACAAGTCACATGACCTGTTATGCGGCATAGGGTATAAAATGCGGAGAAAATACGTTGGCACGTGAGGCGGCGTCAGTAGCGGACCGATGTGCGAATAGGCCGAAGGCAATACAACGCGCCAAGATCCGGATGGCACCGAGGTGGTGTCTAGTAAGTTGTCGCACTTCTGTGGCCATCCTACAATGTTGAAAGTCGGCGTGGGGCGCCCCGTTGGCCTGTGAGATGGCGTCAGTAGCGGACCGATGTGCGAATGGGGCCAAAGGCAGCGCAACAATATTTTCTGACTGACACCACAAGGCGCTGAGATGCCAAGATCCGGATGGCACCGAGGTGATGTCTAAGTTGCGGACTGATGTGCGAATGGGGCCAAAGGCAGCGTAACAATATTTTTTGTATGGAAGATACCACTAGGCGTTGAGATGCCAAGATTCGGATGGCACTGAGGTGATGTCTAGCAAGTTGCTGTACTGGTGTGGTCATCCTACAATGCTGAAACTCGGCGTGGGTCGCCCCATTAGCCTGTGAGATGGCGTCAGTAGCGGACCGATGTGCGAATAGGCCGAAGGCAGCACAACGCGCCAAGATCCGGATGTCACCGTGGTGGTTTCATAGTTGAGAGGCACTTCATCTGCAGTGGGGCGCCGAGATCCGGATGGCACCGAGGTGATGTCTAGCAAGTTGCTGTACTGGTGTGGTCATCCTACAATGCTGAAACTCGGCGTGGGTCGCCCCATTAGCCTGTGAGATGGCGTCAGTAGCGGACCGATGTGCGAATAGGCCGAAGGCAGCACAACGCGCCAAGATCCGGATGTCACCGTGGTGGTTTCATAGTTGAGAGGCACTTCATCTGCAGTGGGGCGCCGAGATCCGGATGGCACCGAGGTGATGTCTAGCAAGTTGCTGTACTGGTGTGGTTATTCTACAATGCTGAAACTCGGCGTGGGGCGCCCCATTAGCCTGTGAGATGGCGTCAGTAGCGGACCGATGTGCGAATGGGGCCAAAGGCAGCGCAACAATATTTTCTGAAGAGAAGACACCAAAAGGTGCTGACATTCCAAGATCCGGATGGCACCGAGGTGGTGTCTAGCAAGCTATGCAGTTGAGTTGTGTGCGCACTTGCGGCGAATAGGTCGAAGGCAGCATAACAATGTTTTCTGAATAGGAGACACCACAAGGCGTTGAGATTCGGTTACCACCGAGGTGATGTCTAGCAAGTTGCCGCACTGGTGTGGCCATCCTACAATACTGCTCCGAATAACGGCGTGGGGTGCCCGAAGGGGGGGGGGAGCCGGCGTGAATGGGCCTTCCTAGGTGGAGGCTCGTCTGCTGTAGTGGGGCGCCCCTTTACCGTTTCAGTTGCCATTCAGCTGAGTTTCGGCTGCTCTTGATGCTACAGCGACAGGCGGCTGCAAGAGGACTCTCAAAATGGCGGCCTGTTCTTTGGATTTGGGCCTGGTCCACTAAAATGGCCCTGGGACACCTTAGAACTCGGACGCTCGATTTTTTTTTCCTTTCCTGTACATGCAAAAAAAGGTAAATGCCCGGTACGTTACACGCTTCATCTGCCACGATGAACTCTCCAGAGGAACCGAAAAAAAATATAGTTGTGGTAACTATACCATGCATCGTCATATGGAGAGGTGGCACCAATTAATTATAGTGCTGCATAAAAGAGAGATTTGGAGGAGAACCCCTGACCTGCTAGTACATTCATCAAAGAAGTGGCACTGAGAGCTTCAGAGGCAAGGGAAACGGTCCCAAATATTTAGAAGAACTTTGGAAAGATTAAAATGACATGTTTAGATTGTGGCAAATTAATTTCATGTGGACAGATGAGTGTTACTCTAATAAATACAGCATATGAACATCATCATAGTCGATGGTTGGTAGAGACATTTTGACTATATCCTGGACCTGCCCGTCCTCGCCCAAAATGGCGCCGGAATAAATGGGACTCGTAACTCCTTGTTGTGTACTGGTTGCAGAACCTTGAAATCACGAGATACGTATGCAGTTTTGAAGCACATGGCGGGCGGGGACGAGAATTGATTGAATATTTCGACATCCCTATTGATATTAAGTTCTGATGTGTTATTGATTACTGTACTGTTGAAAGTTCGAATTAACGTCACCCATGGTACTTGCCCGCAAATGTATATCTAGATAATTTTATTGTAACTGGCCCTGTCGTATTTTAATTATAAAATGTACGTCCACCGATTCCGTAACTGTTAGACACCTTAGTTCTTGCAACCTAATGGCCCGCCCGTTACGTTCCTCTACAGTGTAAATGTCTATTCATCATATACGATTACAGTTTGCTCTGTGGCAGGCCCACGTGGTTATAGGCTCGTATTTGTATAATGAAATTTTCACAATAAAGGTTTTTAAAAGAAAACATGGTAGTAGTATATACATTGGTAAAGTTTTTAATAATAGTGACTGTTTTAGAATCATTAAAAGGCAAGCGAAATAAAGCAGACCAATTACATGAAGGGTAAAAGGTATAATACGAAGGAACGCAGTAAAGATAAATGGTCAAGGGCTGTTGTGTTTTCTATTCCTGCAACATAAAGTGATCGATAAGAATCTCATATTCAGGCGTATCGGCGACTAAGACAGCAGGTCGACCCTCTTTTGCTCAACGGCTCCGTCATGGGACGAAGAAACGCTCTTTTTCTCGAAAAAAGAATATATTTTACTTGCAGGACAGTTGTAAAATTTCCGGGAAAGTACATTAGCCTGGAACATTATAACATATATTTAAGAAAAAATAATGTTCGGAAGTAATGAAAAGCGTAATTTTTAGGTCATATGACCAAGCCTTTCATCATTACAATAAGAAAAGTAAAATGAACCAATGAAAAGTTTTATTAACAAGTCACATGACTTGTTATGCTTACGCTACGCGCTGCGCGCCCCGGATGACTTCCGGATGCGCTAACGCGGCGCGTCATATGACGCATTACGCGACAACGCAGGTACAGAATATAGTCAAAATGTCTCCACCAACCAGCGGTCGGAACACAACCCCTTTCAGCAGGCTAAATAGTTCTGTTAAATGACAACAGAAGGGACAGGCAACAAGAACCATCAGTCAAAGAGGGGAGGGCTAGTTCTTCTCTACCGGGTTACATTGGGGCGCTACCGGAACTGATCGAATTGGTAGTCTACAGTGTTTCTGGATGTTTCAGACTGAAGCTGGGGTTAGCATGAGAGCAGCACCATTTCGTAGCTCCGTCGTGGTCATTCCGCAACCAATCATGGCAGCCGTTCTTTATCGTTATTTTGGGCGGGGTGGGTGGCGGAGCCGAGCTGTTTTGCAGCCATCATTGTGTGGAGTTCAGTTCATCTCACTAGTTTTGTATTTGTCATGAGGGGTTGTTCCTAATGTTTCTATTTTAGCGAGGTCAAAAAGAGATCCCATTAGTGGCCTACTGATTTTGCTCGATTCCTTTTCTTTTTTTTTACACGATTTTTCGTTATCTGCAAAGACTAAACAGAGTATTGCGACTCTGTGTTTGTTTGTAAATAGAGAATGAACCAAAGAGAACTAATTCTAAAACAGTAAATACTTGGATAACAATCAATCAAATGGAGAGAGAAGCAGGCACGACGGATTACAATGGGGGCAAAGGCCTGCGTTAACTACCTTTCACTATCTGCAAAGAGAGAGTACTCCTAATAGAAATGAGGGGGGGGGCACCATTCAAAGCAGATCAGTGTGCATAAACACGAAAATGTTTTCACTTACCACGTACTTGACATTCGACAGCTTATGATATTTGCTATTAAAAAACCATTGAAATTCACTGAAAAAACCATAGGTTATAGACCATATATAGTTAGGAATTAGCATTTACAAAACCTTGAAAATTCACTGAAAAAACCATAGGTTATAGACCATATATAGTTAGGAATTAGCATTTAAAAAACCTTATTTTACTCACACAAAACCATTGAAATTCCATATATAGTTAGTTGCACTAACTATATATCGCGCACCCGCAATCCACTGCTGATCATGTCACATATTACATCATTCATGACATGGTCAGTGACATCACTGATGACATCACTGATGACATCTCAAATGACATCACTGATGACATCACTGATGACATCTCATTTGACATCATTCTTGTGCTAATACGATAAACCTCTTCAGACTCTAATATAACCTTAGATACACTCAGTGTATACAGACACTCACACACTGCCACTCATCCATGGAGTTACTCACACACCCAGTCAGTCATGCAAAGAAACAATCTCACCTCCATTTCTTCAACTATACAGTTAAACACACCTTACTTATTGAAACATATACTAACACATATTTACTCTCTTATACAATCCCTGATACAAGTTCACAATGATCGATACAACTACTCACTCATTCAGTGGCTCTCATGCACAGTTATTTATATATGCCAACTCTCACATGTACTGTGTTTTACATATGTACTTACTATGACATGTAGCATTGAGATATCCATTCACTCATCAATACACTCATGCACACAGTCAACTGCCCATGTAGCTGTTTCCACATGCACTCTTGAACTCATACACCTAGTGAATAAACTGCTCACACATCTATGCATAGAGTCACACACCTTCCAGCCACCCCTACACAAACTCAATCTCCCATAGAAATACTTGGGCAACCAATAAAATAACACATATAGCCTCTCGTATAGCTAATGATCAACACATGCAGCAGTTTACAGAACAACAGACATAATGATGCACAAATTAAGACAGTTTAGTCACTAACCCATGCATTCAGTGAGACACATTTAATCACTCACTCATACAGTCAGTCACGCACCTACTAAATCCTTCATCCAGACACTTATACATCCACTCATTCTTCAATATGTAAAACATATTTAAACTTTACAAAAACACACAGACACTAGATGATGTTATCAGTGATGTCATTTGAGATGTCATCAGTGATGTCATCAGTGATGTCACTGACCATGTCATGAATGATGTAATATGTGACATGATCAGCAGTGGATTGCGGGTGCGCGATATATAGTTAGTGCAACTAACTATATATGGAATTTCAATGGTTTTGTGTGAGTAAAATAAGGTTTTTTAAATGCGAATTCCTAACTATATATGGTCTATAACCTATGGTTTTTTCTGTGAATTTTCAAGGTTTTGTAAATGCTAATTCCTAACTATATATGGTCTATAACCTATGGTTTTTTCAGTGAATATATATATATATATATATATATATATATATACACACACACACACACACGCTCCAAATTTCCACGGTGTGCCACCGCAAAAAAGACAAGCACTCAGGGTGGCGAGCTCTAGAGTTTTATTTGTGAGCTCACGGTGTCCAGACGCGTTTCGGCATTCGCCTTCGTCGTTGGTAACATGGCGGTGCCGAAACTGCCGTTTTTTTAAACCAAATTTATGGTCGCCATCTTTAAACAGTCAATCAATCATTTACATAATGCATGGCGGCATTGCAGATCGACATACATAACCATTATGACATGCTGATTATTCGTGAATTCATTATTTACGTTCAGGACACATTTTGTTATATTGTGCACATTTTGCCAAACTCGCGCAACTATATTGCCCGCAAATATTGCCCGCAGATGAGCTCAAAAGTATACAACATCATCTAGCCCCTAGAGGGGCCTACACCATGTCGAAAACATTCCCGCCATGTACTTCTGCTCCTGAATGAGCAAATAATGTCCATATATTCAGTGTCCTACATATCAATCAACTACTATTTCTCCATTCAAATCAGTCAAGTTTCCTTACAGTTTCAAAATTCTTCCTCTCAGCTATCTAGTCACCCAAGTGTACGGCCAATTCCTCATGTGCGTTCAGACCCCCTGGTGTCTTCGTCTGGAGGTCAATTATGTACCTTGATTCTAACCTTCTAAGGGTCATCAATCTGTCCCCCCCCCTAGGGTTCAGTGGTACATGATCCAAACAAAAATATGTTAACAGGTCCCTGTTTCCATTATGCAAAGCCTTAAAATGCCGCGCCACTGGGTATGTTACATCGCCATTAGTTATGGCCCTGGCATGTTCTAATACTCTAATCTTGGCCTGGTGTATGGTGCTCCCGACATAATTCAACCCACACGGGCACTGTAAACAGTACACCGTATAGGGAGTGGTGCAAGTTAGGAATTTCTTTATCATCTTGGGTTTCTCTATTCCTGGTACTTATATGTTACCACTTTCTTACTTTCCATACAGGCTTTACACTTTTTGCAGGGATGAAAACCCATAACATATTTGGCCAATGCTTTCGTCTCCTTTCTCTTGAAACTGCACGTGAGGCTATCTCTAAGTGACCTGGCTTTACGGAACGTTAATAGGGATCTTCTTGGAATATCCATTCCAATGACAGGGTCCATCTGTAGCAGGCCCCAATGCTTCCTAAATATCTGTCCGAATCTCGTGGCATCTTTCAAGAAGGTGGTAATCATCCGAAAACCTGCCTTCTCATCTTTCTTTCCACTCTCCCCAGTGCGGATTTCAAGTAGTTTCTCCCTTTTGAGATGATCCACTCTAGTCTTAGCCCCCTCCAAAGTCTGTATACTGTACCCCCGTTTATGGAATTTGCTCACACATTCTCCCGCATACTTCTCAAAGTCTGCATCCCGTGTGTTGTTTCTCTTTATACGGAGTAATTCTCTGTACGGGATGCGATTTATCAGACTAGGAGGATGCCCACTGCGGGCATGTAAGATTGAATTACCCGCAGTGGGTTTGCGGTACAATTTAGGACATATTTTGTTTTCAACAACTATCACCTCCAAATCTAAGAAATTCACCGACCTAGCACTTATCTCAACCGTGAATTCCAGATTATATGTGTTATTATTGAGTTCTTTTACATACTCCTCAGCACTAGCCCTCGGACCTCTCCAAATAATGAAGAGGTCATCAATATATCTATGCCAGGTGACTATCTTCTCGGTCCAATGCCCCTTGTCTGCTGCCCAGGCCACCTGCTCCTCCCACCAGCCCACGAATAAATTTGCGTAGCTGGGGGAGAAGCAGGTTCCCATCGCAGTCCCTGACATTTGCTGAAAGTGCTGATCCTCAAAAATAAAGATGTTGTTGTGTAAACAAAATCTTAAAAATTCCAACAGCATGTTGTTATGTTCTATGTACTTAGCCTCTCTGTTACTCAAATAGTATTGTGTCGCCTCCAGACCTTGAGAATGTGCTATACTAGTATACAGGCTTGTGATATCCATGGCTATCATCAAGTGCCCTTCGCTCCCTGTTACCTTCTCGAGTTTCCCCAAGAAGTCCTTTGTGTCTTTAGTATATGATCTTAATTTGACCACAAATTCAGATAGAAAGTGGTCAATGTAAATCGAAATGTGCTCTACCAAGCTCCCTATAGATGAAACTAGTGGTCTGCCTGACGGGTTGAGGGCATTTTTGTGTACCTTGGGTAGATGGTAAAAACAAGGGGTGATCGGATTCAACTTCCTCAAGAATAAATATTCTTCCGTCTCGAACATTCCTTTTCCATTCCATTTCTTTAGCATGTCGTGACAATCCCCAATACTCTTAACATACACGTCTCTCTTCACTTTAGCATAGGACTTGCTGTTATTCAATTGTCTAAATGCTTCTTTATTGTATGCCTCCACCGTCTGCAATACATTGTTTCCCCCTTTATCCGAGGGTTTCAAAATTAATAGAGGATCGTTCATCAGATCTTCAATTGCCTT
Source organism: Lissotriton helveticus (assembly GCF_964261635.1). NCBI lineage: Eukaryota > Metazoa > Chordata > Amphibia > Caudata > Salamandridae > Lissotriton > Lissotriton helveticus. Next base: position 1,936,704,022 of record NC_136059.1, read on the forward strand.
ATACTGTTCACTTGTAAAGTTGCAATCACTCTTTTCTCTAACATCACAGTCACGCATTTGCATCAGATCCTTGGTGACCCTTTCCACAAAAGTATCAACAATGTCATTTGGCATTTGAGCAACAAAAGTGGATACTGGCCTGAAGTTCGTGGGAGCACTCCTTTGTTCTACACCTGCATATTCGGCCGGAATCACCTCTATCGTTGATTCCCCTTGCAATTCCTCAAGTACCTGTATCGCTGAGATGTCCCGTTCTGTTAAAATTTCTGTGTCATGAGGAATCTTTCTCCTATTCCGCCCATCCGTTTTCTTATGGCGTAACTTGAAGAATTTATGCAACTTTAATTTCCAGGCAAATTTAAAAAGATCGATACGTGTTTGCGTATACTCTAGTTTTTTCTTGGGGCAAAAGGTCAATCCCAACTGTAGCACATCCTCCTCAGTTTTAGTAAGCACACGTGGGGTCAAATTGATGATTGTCAGGTTATCGGAGGCATCTCCGCTCACCGTCGCCTGTTGAACTTCTTCTTGCTTCTGGTTAACATAGGGGAACTTGCTCCTTCTGTTCCCATACCCCCCTCTCCTGATTTTCCTGTGTTTCTTTGCTCCGGGGGTTTCCCCCTTGCATTGTGTTGCCATGATTGTCGGATTATTTGAAACTCGTCCTGAAAAACCCCTCCTTTCTTCCCTCCACTGCTCCCTGGTCGGGTCTCCTCATCTGATTGCTCGGATATATTTGCATCCCACTCGCTTGTTGCCAGTTCTTCAGCTGCTTGTGGTGTTTCTCTATTGTGCAATGCTCTTCTTGGTGTGTCATACTTTTTTGCGACTGTCAGTACCCCCCCGATGCATAATCGCGTTCATCCCGCTCAAACATCTCTTGTTTGCGAGTGCGGATTTTTCCTTCATAGATTTTCAAACGTTTCCTCATCCCTTCTCTTAAAGTATCTTGTCTTACTGCATCAGTGTCCAGGCTTATTTCGGTCTCCAATTTCTCTATCATTTCGCGTACTTTTTTATGATCGCTCCAGGCAAACTCTATAAGTATTAGCAGCATCCCTTTGCATGAATGCGCAGTGTGTTCCGACCATTTCTCAAGGAGCAGCGGGTCAGGGTTCTCGTAAGCGGGAACTGTGTATATTCTAAGGCCCCATGGGACCCTCTCCACCTCCACATAATTTTGCAGCGATGTCCCTTCCCACCACTTACAAATTTCGCGCTCATAGAGTCGCTCCAGAGCCACAAACTGACTTGTCAGGGTAGTAGGTTTCTCCTTGCCTTCTCGGGGTAAACCTCCCTCGGTTGATGGTATCTTTTTCTTGAAAACTTCCAAGGCCGTATCGTCACGATCCACGTCACAGTACATCTTTCCGTGTATCCCCTTCACCGGTTATCTCCAAAGTTCGTCTCTGGGAGATTCAGCCACTTCGCTTTTTTTTTTGCGGTGGCACACCGTGGAAATTTGGAGCGAGTATATTTGCGGAGGGCACCATCCGCTGGAAAGCACCCGCCCGTGAGTGCAAGGACTCGGTGCGATCTTGGAGCAAACATATATATGTGAGCTCGAAACGCGTCTGTTTTTGTGCCCAATAAAGAAGATGTACCTGGGTGGTGTGGCTTGTCGTCCCTTCGTCGAGCGAGAGGATCGAGTGGATATATATATATATATATAAATATATATGTTTAAGCAATGCGCTCCAGCGCTTTTAGGAGGGCACACCGCGACAGACTGCCATCCGGCTTTTCATTAGCACCCGAGCAGCTTCATCACCTCTCTCCAGCATTTAAACAGAGTCCGACGCGTTTCGGGGCTAGGAACGCCCCTTCCTCATGGACAACACAGAGGCACACCTAAGCTCACCTACGTGAAACAAATGCAATTTATTTGAATCGTGTGCACCCTTAGTGGGTGTGGTTAACAAAGTCAAGTCCCCAGGAATGCTAGTTATTGAAGTCCTGTAGGTGAGCGCTTTAATATCCTTGAGTAGGTGGCATGTCTCAGTGTTCTGTATTCGATCCTTTTTTTGAATCCTTTAGTAGGTAGTGGGGGGTAGGCTGTGAGGTTGCATCTTGTTTGAAGCCTGTCGCGCTAATAGGCAAAATGTTCGTCGGACCTGAACCGACCGACCGCGAAGGGAAGGGAGGAAGGCCTTGAGCACTAGACGTATCGCCCGCAACTCTACAAGGTTGATGTGAAGCAACCTTTCCTCTGGAGACCAAAGACCCTTGATCTCCACATCCCCCAGATGAGCATCCCACCCTAGAGTGGATGCATCCGTTATCAACGTGGCCACCGATGGAGGTAGTTGGAAGGGCTTTCCTTGAGACAGATTGCCCTCCACGTGTTAGGAATCGGGCGCAGTCCTCTTTCAGTGACCATGACCTGTTGTCACATGATCTACCAGTGTAGGATATAGGTCAGTCCTACCTTGCTGTCGGGGCTTCTTATTGCTCACCTGTGGGTTCCTGTTTGCTGGCTTCTGTGGTCCTGGACTTGCATTGCTGATTCTCACGGGCTCGTGAGAATTCTTATCCCTCCCTTTTTTTCCCCTTCCTTTTTGAGCCTTTTTAGCCTGTCCCTTAGCCTGTCCTTGTTAATCCCCCTCATTTATTTTTGTTTCCCTGGGTAGTGAGTTTAGCAAGTTAGATTTCTTTTTCCCGTTTTTTGGTCCTGTTCTTTCTTGGTGCGTGGTTCTTTTTACGTACATAGGTATCCTGGGGGCTTTTTTGGGGTTTTATGTTCTCCTCCCTGATCGGCACTTGATTCCTTTCATTTTTGGAGGAGTACGCGGTGATTGTCAGCGCTTTCCTTCACTTGTGCGCGGCCCTTTGAAGCACCGCTCCATGTTATTTTGATGCGGAAATGACGTTTTAGGTCATTCCGCGAGGGCTAAACAATCCCGGTTGCATTCACTTTCCTTCCCAGTATAGGAATCCCGTTCCGGTATTCACGCATAGACCGAAGCGTGAAGGGGGTTTTTTCAGTCTCTGTGGAGTGTTTTTCCCCGATAACCAGAACGTGCAGGGAGACACCTTGTGTTATTTTTTTTTTACCCAATCATTTGTGATCCAAAAGAAGAAATCTTGGAGGTGAATAGGTCGTTTGCTGTCTCCACGATACAAAACCTGTGCTTCTGACTGGTAAGCAATTAGGATTGTGAAAACAGGATATGGTCACTGATGTTGGGTTTTCAGGTAGGGTATGTATTGTGAGGTATATATTTTTTGTGTTTACATAGGTGCAGAAGCGTGGAGGAAGGAGCAGTTCGTTCTTTGCTCTATAGGGGTGGTAGACTTGGTGTCTCCCCAGAATCCACCCCCTTTTCTGGGTCATCAGTATACTCATTAATTACATCTTGTGAGTGGCTGGTGATCGGGGAAGTGGTTGGTACATGCATCGTTCCTGCAGTGTGTGGGCTGAGCGGGAACCTAACACCACGCTCCACCAAGACAGATCTGCTGCAGTTTCTCTGGAGACCCTGATCGAACCCTTGAGATCTCCGTTGTGTTGATACCACTGTGTGCGGAGGCACCACTGGAGTGCCCTCATATGCTAGCTTGCATGGTTGACCAGCAGAATGCAGGAAGCCATCAGACCGAGCAGACGAAGGACCTTTAAGACTGGAACGAACGCTCCATTGTGAAATAAAGGAATCATTTCCTGTATGTCGCGAATCCATTGTGGAGGAGGGAATGCCCGATATACAGTTGTATCTAGTACCGCACCAATGAACAGGTTGCGCTGGGAGGGCACCAGGTGAGATTTGAGTACATTTATCGAAAAACCCAACCTGTACAACAACTGAGTTGTGACTTGTAGATGATGGAGCACTTTCTCTGGAGATTCCGCCTTGATTAGCCAATCGTCCAGATAAGGGAATACCGGAATCCCTGATATTCTGAGATGTGCCGCCACCACAGCCATCACCTTGGTAAAGACTCGATGCGCAGTAGTAAGACCAAACGAAAGGATCACAAACTGGTAATTCTGCGATCCCACCGTAAAACGGAGATACTTCCTGTGCGACTTCAGGATTGGGATGTGAAAATATGCATCCTGCAAGTCGATCGACACCATCCAGTCTTCTTCCAGCAGCGCTTGAAGAACCTGCGCAAGGGTGAGCATCTTGAACTTCTCCTGCTTCAGGTAAAGGTTCAAGATCCTGAGATCCAGGATTGGATGAAGTCTGCCATCCTTCTTGGGGATCAGGAAATACCGGGATTAGCATCCCTGACCTCTTTCTTGCTCCAGAACCACCTCTATCGTACCCTTTCTCAACAATGCCAGGACTTCCTCCTGCAGAAGTAGCAGGTGGTCCTCCGACCAAAAACCTTGGCAAGGAGGGTAATTCGGAGGTAATTCCCGAAAGGGAAGTACATACCCATTCTCCACGAGATTGAGAACCCAAAGGTCCGACGTGACCGATTCCCAATCCTGTAGAAAATAGGTAAGCCGACCCCCTACAGGACCCGCATGATCCGGAATGGCGGATCTAGGGCTGCTTTGCTGTAGTAGGAGGTGGGTGGGTAGAGGAAGAGGAAGAGGAGGAGGAGACCGGACGTCCTCGAGGACGACCTCTTTGTTTTCCCCTGTAAGATTTATACAACGGATTTTGTTGTTGCTGCTGTGATTGCTTGTAGGGACGAAAAGAAGATCTTCCAAAGCCCCTATATCTTTTGCCCACAGATCCTCTAGTTTGCAAACCTAAAGATCTGGCTGTAGCCCTGCTGTCCTTAAACCTCTCCAATGCAGCATCAGCTTTTTTACCGAAAAGGCCTAAGCCATCAAAGGGAAAATCCATTAAGCAGCCTGAACATCCGCAGAGAACTCGGAAGTCGTCAGCCAGGCAGCTCTTCTGGTGGCAATCGAAGACCCCATGACTCTAGCCACCGAATCCGCTGTGTCCATACCACTCTGTATGACCTGTCGAGCAGCAGCCTGCGTGTCAGAAACCACTTCATCAAAATTCTTTCTGTCCTCCTTAGGAAGTTTAGGAGACAGCTGTTTAACAGTATCCATCAAAGCATGGATATATCGACCCAGCAAACAAGTGGCATTTGTAGATGTTCGGGCCATACTGCCTGTCGAAAACACTTTTTTTGCATTTTGGTCCTGCTTTTTGGAATCCTTATCACCAGGTACCTGGGGAAAAGCACCTGCAGATCTTTTAGAGCAGGCAGCTTGTAGAACCAAACTCTCTGGTGAGGGATGAGTAGACAAAAATTCAGGGTCGCCAGGAGCCAATCTATAACGCCTTGCAACGGCCTTAGAAACTGCAGGAGCCGTAAGTGGTCTATTCCATACCTCCAAAGATGGGATCCGTTAGAGCCTCAGTAAAAGGAAGTATAGGCTCAACCACAGATGAAGGTGAATGGAGGACTTCAGTCAGAATGTTCGACTTATACTCAATAGATGGCAAAGTCAAATTCAACAGATCTGCAGCCTTTTTAATTACCACATGGTAGGGAGGCACATCTTTAGAAGGAGCATCAGACACCGTGGCCAACTCCCAATCAGGAGACAGTTCTAGACCACTTGCATCTCGTAGATCGTCAAAATAATCCTCCTGATCTTGAAGCTCACCTTCTTCAATTTCAGCTTCACCATAACTCTTCTCCTCCAAGAGAAGCTGCGCTTTATGCCTCGACCACTCTATTCGAATCGACGTCATCGGATCCGGTATCGACTCCGAAGGAGCTGGAGCCGGCGTCGAATGCGGAGCTGGAGCCGGCGTCGAATGTGGAGCTGGAGCCGGCGTCGAACGTGGAGCTGGAGCCGGCGTCGAACGTGGAGCTGGAGCCGGCGTCGAACGTGGAGCTGGAGCCGGCGTCGAACGTGGAGCTGGAGCCTGCGTCGAACGTGGAGCTGGAGCCGGCGTCGAACATGGAGCTGGAGCCGGCGTCGAACATGGAGCTGGAGCCGGCGTCGCACTTCGAGTTGGATCTCGAGGTTGTTCCGGAGCCGGTGAAGCCGTAAACGGCGTCTATGACTTCGGCAGCCCCGAGAGATGCCAAGGTGGAGCCGGAGCTGGCATAAACGGCAAGAATGGTGCCGGAGCATAGGCTTGGGGAACTCCCAAATTGTATGCCAACGGACCCATGGGACCAGCCGGGCCTCCAGAGGGGTACAAGGCTCTCGCATAAACACCATAAATGCGAAGGGTCCTGTCCTGGACCCGGAAAAGGAGGTTACAAACCCACCAGCTGCTCCTGAGGAGGCTGCACCGGAATCGACTCCTCTTGTTCCTAGGGTTGGTAAACCGGAGTCGTCGAACCCTGAGCAACAGGAACTTCTTCTTCTTCCTCATGTCCCGAAGACTGAGACGGATCCGGAGACGGATTCGACACCGGAGTCGGTGAATGCTCCCGTGACTCCAAAGGCGAGGCCTCACCTACAGGATTCTGAACTGGAGAGGGAGATACCATGTTCTTACGATGCCTTCTGGAAGACGACTTCGTTTTCGAATCCGACTTCTTACCGGAATGGTGCCTTGAACTATGCTTCCTCCTCTTATGCTTTTTCTTAGATGATCTGGAAGCATGTCCCGAAGTCGACTTCGAAGCCGACCTCGACCGGGACCGGGACCTCGACCTAGACTTCGGGCGAGAAAGGCAGAGGGATAGAGACTTAGTCGCTTCCCTCCGTAAGGAGTATAAATTTGCCATCAGCATGCGCAAACGCAAAATTAAAGAGGAGGCGTGGGACAATCTTCAATCCATTGATGTGCTAGGGACAGTAGGAAGTTCTGGTCTACCATAAACCAGCCGTTCTTCTCGGAAAAGGAGAACTTAGATACGGATTGTGTAATTCCGGATGACAGCTGGCTCCAACATTTTAAGAACATGTATGATAAGGAGCAAAGGGAGTCACCGACAGTTAGCACTGCTACTGCTCGGTTTACTCATCCTGTCAAATTCGAGTTAGCCAAGGTAGAAAGGGCTATTAGAGACACGTCCAAACATAAGGCTCCAGGCTCCGATGGGGAACCTGCTGACCTATATATTCTGTATCCAAATTTCTGGGCAAAGATCCTGACCAATGTGTTTAATGCCTCTTCCTTAGCAGGTTTCCCACCTTCATGGGCCACCTCGGTCATAGTCCCTATTTTTAAAAAGGGGAATAGAGGGGACCCTGCCTGCTATAGGCCAATCTCCCTGTTAGACTCTGCTTTAAAAATCTTGGGCAGAGTCATCCTACAGAAACTGGGATATTGGCTGTCGGGCAGGGGGGTGCTCTCTAACCTCCAGTATGGTTTTAGAGAACACAGGAGCACCATGGACCAATGTTTAAATTTGCACCTCCTTATAAGCAAATATACAATTGCAAAGGAAGGTCATTTATACTTGGGGTTCATGGACTTATCATCGGCGTTCGATTTGGTTAATCGCTCAAAATTATGGCGAATCCTAGGGGAAATAGGTATAGATGCATCCCTGGTTAATTTTCTTAGTGACCTTCACCAGGACCTCTCTGCCTCTGTTAGGGTTACGCAGGATGGCCGGTGTACAGGTCAATTTAGCTCTAGGAGGGGGGTCAGACAAGGGTGCATACTGGCCCCTCTCCTTTTTACGATTTATATTAACGCCCTCGAAAAATCCCTCGGCGTGGCTACCCTAGATACTCCGCGAATAGGGGGATCGGGGATCCCGGTCCTCCTGTACGCGGATGACGCTGTATTACTTGCTCGCACAGGACTGGGCCTACAGAGGCTGTTGGACCACTTCGGCAGCTTCATGGAGACCCTTGACCTAAAAGTCAATATTAAAAAATCACATGTAATGGTGGCCGGGGCCCGAAGGAAGAATAGCAAGGTTAAAACCTTTACTTGCATGGGTGCGGAATTAACGAGGGTTCAGGTCTTCACCTACTTGGGAGTCCTCTTTGATGAGAAGGGCAACTGGGACCCCAGCAGAAGCTGAAGAGCATTGTTGTTGCAAGATCTACAACAGCCCTTTTAAGCTTCTCTAAGAGGTTGGGAGCAAGGCCCGTGGAGGCTATGCTCAAGATATACAAATCCAAGTGTTTAGCTATTGCCTCTTATGGGGCAGCCATATGGAGTTACGCACCTCTGAGTAAAATACAAGTGGTAGAAAATAGGTTTCTTAGAACTCTCTTGTCAGTACCCCAGTCGACCCAGACATTTTCCCTACATACTGAACTAGGCTTGGGATATATCTCAGACAACCTAAACATGGCCCCACTGATTTCCTGGGCGAAAACGTGGCTAAATGCGGAGATTACCCTTAATCGCCTGATCCTAAAAGATTGTGTAGCCCTCGAGAAGGCAGATAGAATCCGATGGCTGACGTAATGTAATGTAATGTATTGCGACTTATATAGCGCACGTATCACCCGAAGGCATCAAGGCGCTTGCCTTGGGAACCCGTCCTGGCTTTTCCCTGTGAGATAACCCCTACTGGGTATCCCCATGGTGAAAGCCAGGCATCCCGCAGCGGGTGGGCCGCCGTAGTGGAGATTAAGCAACTATTGCCCAGAGTTACAGCGTGGGACCCCATGATTAGAATAGGCACCGAGGCGAGAATTATCGAGTCCGTGGACATTTTGGGCTCAGGACCCTGCCGCGTCAGGAATTGAACCCTGGTTCCGGGCCAGACCTCTGCATCAGGGTCTGCCGCTCTAATCAGTGAGCCACACTCCTCCAATCAGTGAGCCACACTCCTCCGTTAGAGCGGCGTGCGCCAGACTGGGACAACAGGAAATATATACATCCCCGGAGGGCATAAAGAAAGAGTATTTAGGCTGGATTAAATATAACTATCGGAACTTGTTGGAGGCGGAAAGGGAGGAGCAGGAGCTAAGAAAACCAAGTGTGAGAAGCAATTATGGTTTACTAACTTCCCCATTTATTGAACCGTATCTAAAGATTGTTACTAAGCCGTTCCACCACTTTTTGTTGGTTAGATTTCGGTTCAATTTATTTCATCTTACTTTGGGTATATTTCCCAATTGGGGGAAACCGGAAGATGCCGTACCATGCTCCTGTGATAGGTTCTCTACACAAGACACACTTCATCTTGTAATGTTCTGCGAGCATTCCTCAGAGGCGCGCAAAGAATTCTTAAACCCCATATTACGAGAAGCTGGATTTGTACAAGTCAGGCCCCCGCTTTTACATCTGCAAATGCTGAGTAGTGTGCATGTTATTTTCAGCGTAGCCAGCTTTCTGGTGGCTGCGGCCCGGGTAAAGAATAAAAGACTTATTTGTACGTAACTGCATAGTAGGACCAACAGGGGGCTTATGGTTTTAATTTTGAGACCCAATGATGCACTTTAAATTGGAAATATGGTACCTTTGAATCTTTCTCGGTATTGGATAAATGGAATTTTGAGCAATTGCCCTATGATACATTCAATGTTTGACTTTTGTATTGTAAATAGTGTATGTATGAACAGTAACAAACTAATCTTATTTATTTTTTTAACCATTTTAATAATTGGTGGATGTATGTACCGTTTCTTCTTTTATGATTTTAATTAATCGAAATAAAGATCTTTGACTGACTGACTGACCAGGAGACAGCAGAAAGGGAATGTAAATTCAGGGGGAAATATCACCAAGCCCGGCAATACGGAGAGGATGAGAGACCAGGGAAGGCGCTAACAGAACCGACCCGCCCGCCAAGGTTCTCTACTACTATCCTTGAGATAACAAATGGGGACGGGCAGCTCCACAGGAACACCCCGGACATATTGGCCACATTTCATAAATTGTACAGTGCACTTTACACATCACACAAGACACAGCCGGTAGAATTTGAACCGTACTTCGAAGATACAGCACTGGGGTGGCTGGGAGATGCCCAAAGGGAGTTTCTCCTGGCAGACTTTGAAGATTACGAAATTCGAGACACAATCATGCAATTACGGTCTCGACGAGCCCCAGGCCCTGACGGGCTCACAGCTGAATTTTACAAAGCATTTAGTACCACATTCATCCCAATTCTCAGACACGTTTACAAAGAAGCAAGGGAAGCGGTCGTCCTTCCCCACACAATACGCGAGGCACTCATCATATCCCTCCTCAAACCCGGGAAAGCAGGAGATCGCTGTGGCTCATACAGACCTCTATCTCTCATTAATTGCGACGATAAAGTCCTAGAAAAAATAGAGGCGAATCGCTTTAGTCCTCTCATGAGTGCCCTGGTACTGCCAGATCAATCGGGTTTTGTGCATGGCAGAGCAACATCGCACAACCTTCTGACCCGGTTTGTTGTCCTAGAGGACATTGATCCAGAGGCGAATGCGGTGGCAGTCTTTTTAGATGCCACAAAGGCCTTCTACTCTTTAGAATGGGACTACTTGGCTTGTGTTCTTAGACAGATAGGTTTCCTCATACCCTTTTTGCCTTGGATCCTGTTACTCTATACTGAACTGCAGGCTAAAATATTAATCAATGGGGCATGCTCTTCTGATTTCAGCATTGCCAGGGAAACGAGGCAGGGTGCCCCCTGTCGCCGCTCCTCGGGGCATGCTCTTCTGATTTCAGCATTGCCAGGGAAACGAGGCAGGGTGCCCCCTGTCGCCGCTCCTCTTCGTGCTCACCATGGAGCCGTTGGGAGCCAAACTACATTAGTATCATCGAGAACATGCTATCATTTACCCGGAGCGACACATTTTAATTTCATTATACGTTGACAACCTCACCCTGTACCTTCAGGACCCTGAGGAGAGCCTGAACCCGATATTACGTGAATTCATACAATTCAGTAGGTATTCAGGAATCAACATAAATTAGAGCAAATTCCAGATGTTTCCTCTCACTGCTGTGGCCACCAAGTTCGCCCCGGACTATCCCTTGGCCTGGTGCAATAGTGCAGTCACATACCTAGGTATTGTGGTGACAAGAGATAGAGAAGAATTAATGAGGGCTAACTATGGGCGGGTGCTGGACAAGCTTACGGACAAGATCACCAGATGGATCGCTATGCCATGTCGATGGCAGGGAGAGAATCACTGATAAAAATGGTAATCCTCCCCGAGTTATTGTATCTTTTCATCCACATCCCGTACGCTCCCAGTAAACACTCAAATCTCAGCTCATCTGACTTACCTGGGGGGGGCGACAATCTGGATTACAATGGGAAGCAATGACTCCATCATTTAATCGCTAGATGGTTTAAAATTCCGGTTATGGAACTTTATTTCTGCTGTGCCCAAGCTCACTATGTTGCATATTGGATGAACCCACCGCCATACATGCCTCACCTGGCAGTCGAGAATGGACATATGGCGCCAGACCCCTCCTAGGCCTATTTGAGCTCACCGGTCGCCCCCAAATGTAAGGATCCGACCACGGTCGACTGCACAAACAGAGCTTGGCGTGATTTAGCTCACTGCCTCACACTAGATCTAATGTACTCCCCTCTTCTGCCTCTTCAAGGGAGAATGGATCCCCTCGTTACACAGGAGGGAGGCTGTCGACAGATGCTTTTGGAAATTCGCAGCACTGACCTGGGGGGACTTGTATAAGAATAGGAGTTTTCGCACCCAAGAGGATTTCTTCGGGGACATTTCACCAACCTCCATGGAACTCTCTATGTATGTCAGACTTCGGCAGGACATAAGCCCTCACCCCAGAATTCCCAAATGAACCATCCATCATGGCCACTCTACACGCCCTGCTCCAAAAGCCCACCCCCACTCATCGTTTCCATGTTATATCGCACCACCCAAACAGACAGCACACACGAAACCCCTGCAGTGCGAGCGCGCTGGGAGGAAGAATTGGGCTTCCCCTTAAGTGAAGACCAGTGGACGTTCTGCTGCCAATAGACTGGACAATTATCAGCCAGTAGCAGCCTGTGGATACTGGGCCGAGGGACTAGAAGCACTTGACCAGATGACGGATTGCACATACCAGACACATCACTTGTCAGATTGTTGGGATGCACAAGGACCTAGATGCCCAGTTCACAAAATACGCTTCCTTAGTGCTCCTGCTGGCAAAGCGCAGGGTCGTCTGCAGGTGGGGGAGGGGGAGAGCACCCAAATTTAAAGATTGTTTAAACGACCTCATTCTGTCAAAAACAAATGAATATATATACTCTAAGTTGATGCCACCCACATCTCGTCCAAGGGACATATGGGATCCCTTGAAACTGTCCCTTCTAGAGCATCCCAATACAGCTGAGGCCGGAATTGAGAACCCTGCCTGCTCGTAGGTGACAGAGAAAGTTCATTAACTGGGAAACAGAGGCAGCTAGAGGGGAGGACTGGGTCGCGGGCTGGACAGGGAAGTTGATCATGAGCGATTTCCCAATGTTGGGTGCTATGAGCCGTAGGAATTGTCATCGCTTTATTGACTATGTGGTCACTTGCAGAATCTTTGACAAATGGTCTTAACTGTGCAACTTATTTTGTTTGGACAAAAGTCTCTACCTTGTTATGTCAGATGATTAAGCTACAACCTGTTATGTTTATTTGCAACAAAGATGTAATAAAAAATGTTTTTTTTAAAAAGCCAATGAGGGAGAGGTATCTGGGGAGTGGATGGTTAATGCAATGTGATGCAATGTTTTTATGGTTTATATCTCTTTATTGATTGACCATCAACAGAACAATAATGGATAAGACAACAAGCAATGGTACATTGATAGGTACGACCCTGCGGGCAGGGTCGTGTAATTTTATGGTGTCAACAAACAGCCCCCCCAACTCCAACCCCGGACCTGCTGACTTCTGAATAAATATATTTATAAATTAAATTAAATAAGACAATCAATGGCATAGCCAATAGGTCTCGCTTTTGGGACCTTATATGTACTTAGTTATGCAACTGTTGCATAACTAAATACTTATAAGGTCCCATAGTCCGCTTAAAAGCTTATAAGATGCCTTTCCCCACCGATATGGATAATCTTTATCTGTGGATTGGTGAGGGCTTTGTGGGATATAGGTTCCATGTAGAGGGCGAACAGCAGGGGCGACAGTAGGCACCCCTGCTTCATTCCCTTGCTGATGCCAAATGGGCTGGAAGAACATCCATTGACCCGGACCACTGCTGTGGGCTGGGTATAGCCAAGGATCAATTTTTGAAAACAATATCCTATACTGAAATGAGCCAGAGTTGCAGCAAGGAATGGCCAGTGGACTCTATCGAATGCCTTCTCGGCATTGATCAATAAGAGCACCCTCTCTTGTGTATACCTCTGGGATTTATCGATTAGCTGCACAACACGTCTGGTGTTATAACTGCATTGCTGTTGTGGCACAAAACCCACCTGATCTAGGTCCACAAGTCCCGGATTCAGCCTGGCAGCAAGGATGCCCTTAAAAGGTTTTAGGTCCGTGTTTAAGGGGGAAATGGGGCGGTAGGAAGAGCGCTGAGTTTAATCCTTTCCCGGTTTAGGAATTACCACTATCACCGCCTGAAGCAAAGAGAGGGGAAGAGAGACCGTGTCACCAATTGCATTAAAAAGTCTGGTGAGGAGTGATGCTATGCTTTGACAGAAAACCTTAGAGAAAGAAGCCGGAAACCCGTCCAGGCCCAGTGACTCAGATAGCTTTTGATGAGAGATAATGGAAATTACTTTCTCAATGTAAACTGATCAGTCCAGTTCAGAGGCCTGGTCAGGTGTCAGGGAGGAGATGTTGGCCTCTTTTAAAAACGTTGGAGCTGCGTCTTGGGGGAGGACCTGTGCCGAGTAGAGGGTCTGATAGTAATCCCGGAAGGTGTCTAGAATGCGCGCATCAGTAGCCCATTCCTGGCTCTCGCCATCTTTGATTCTCTGGACTACTGATTCTTGTTGCCAAATGCTGACTCTGTTGGCTAAAAGTCGGCCTGTACGGTCACCCCCCATGTAAAAGCAATGTATAAGTTAAAGTGCTGCATGCTCTGATCTATCAATATCAAGGCCGGACAACTGGGCATGGGTGGCCTCCAGTTGTCTCCAGACCCTGGGGGCTCCCGTTCTCTTATGTATGCATTCAAGTTCTAAGACTTAACAAGACAGTGTCTCCCTCTTATCGCGGCGGAGCTTATTATCTGCGGCTGCTATCACTATAAACTCCCCTCTAACTACCGCTTTCAAGGCATCCCACAGGATGGAGAGTGTCGTTGAAAATCAGGTAGTCCTCGATTGTCTTAGTGATATGCGCAACCACTTCTGGGCGCTGAAGCAACGCGTCTCTGAGGCGCCAGGTTTTGGAGTGTGAGCTGGTTGTGGGGATTGTGAGAGTCACCGTCAGTGCGGAATGGTCTGATAGGGAGCGGGGCTCAATTTCTGTAGATTGGACAAAGACTGACTTACGAATTGCCCAAAAAGTAGTCTAGCCTGGCATAGGTCTTGTGAGCGAGTGAGTAGAAAGTAAAGTCATGGGATTGAGGATGGGACAGTCTCCATTGGTCCGTCAAGCCCCTGTCGTTCACCAATTCAGGCCCGCTAGGAAAACAGCCCCAGTCTATCCGTGTCGCTGCATTGATCTGTCTAGTTCATTATTGAACACGAGGTTAAGATCTCCCCCCAGCAGTAGCCCTTTATCTTTTGTGCCCATAATTTCTGTTACCACTTTGTGGAGAAAGGGTTCCTGCCCTTCAATTGGGGAGTATATGATACCAACTGTAATGCTGCAGGGTCCCAAGGTTAGGGAGTATGCTAAGAGTCTAGCCTTGATCTCAGCCTGCTTAAGACCCACTTTTCCCTTAAATGTCTGGGAGATTAGTATCGCTACTCCAGCCATCTTGGATGGGAGGGAAGAGAAAAAATTGTTGCGGAAAGGCCTTGGAGAGGAGTCTGTGTTGATATTTATGGAGGAGTCTCCTGCAGCAAGCATATGTGGGCTCCCAAATTTTCTAGAAAGGTGAGGATTGAGCTCTGTTTCAGCGAATGGTAAGGGACTTTAACGTTGAGGTAGACAATCTGTAATGTATCTGTCATGGAGGTGTTTGAAGTGGCAATACGTTTGGTAGGGCCCGGAGATGGCTCTCCACGCCCCGCCGCATCTGTACGCAAGAGTGAGTAGGTCAGACACGAAAGAGTAGGGATTGGAAGATTGTGCATGATCGGTCACCAGGTCTAACTTAAACACCAAAGAAGCCAGGTGGCCCCATTAAATTTAACAATATGTCCTTAGAGAAGGAGACACTGTCAAGGATGTAAAGCTCCATAGGATATTAAGTAAAGAGGAGGGTATTGGTGACCCTGCTCCCCGCCCGGACTGCTTGCTGGTACAACATAGGGAAAATGCAGTAAGGACTAGGTGGGGTGAAGGTGTTTGCATCATGATGTTGCTGTCCCAGCTGGGTCACCGGCAAGGGAAACAAGGACCACCTGTCACTCTCTAGCAATGGTCTCTGGGTAAAGGCGGCGACCACTCGTGGAGGGCCGCCTCCGCCATGGCGGAGGGCTCCTCACTCTCACGGCCAGATCGCTTCCTCTGGGACGTCCAAGCAGGGGGTCCTTCAGCTCAAGGAGGGGGCTCACCTCGTCCACGGAACAAAGCTGATGCATTTTCCCTTCCAAGTGAAAAACAATTATACAGGGATGCCCTCATGAGGCAAGAGGTGACAGGTCGGAGGGCCCTGCGTTTTTGCAATGTGGACCCACCAGGTCCTGTTACAGGATCGGAGAGTGTCCCTGAAACGGATGGGGTGCTTCTCTCTGGCATGCCGCAGAATTTGCTCCTTCAGGGTGAAATCGTGGATGTAGGTCAAGATATCCGATGGTGGACCCGCCTGGAATCTTCTGGGACCCACTCTGTGGGCGCAAACTATCTTGACCACTGTATTTAGAGGAGCCTCTATGATGGACCTGAACAAATCTGTCACAAATGTGGTGATGTCCTTTCCCTCCGCCCCAGTGGCAACCGCTCGGATGCGTATGTTGTTGCGCCAGGACCTGTTCTCTAAATCCTCAGTGTGGGCTTGAAGATCTAGGTGGTGGTCCCTGAAATGGAGCATCTCCTGTTGAAGCTGTTTAATTTCTTCATCGTAGCTTTGTTCATGGTTTTCCAGCGTGGAAACTGCAATGTTTTTTTAAAGAGGCAAAACTTCCAATGTATTCTATATTGGAGCAGCACTGAGGCTGTGATGATGGATACAGGGATGTTGTTCAAGATCCTGGATGCTTAGATGGAAAAGGCCTGCTGCCTTGTTTTTTCCTTTTTCCACTTCTTAGTCTGCAGTATGACTGTGTCCTGACTTTGGCTTTGAAGAGAACCACCATAGATTGTTAATTTGTCAGCAAGATAAGCAAGGTACTGGTGATGATAACTTCGTAAATGGTGCAGCTGGTTCTGAAAATGGTGCGGCCTGCAAGGGAAGCCAATGAAGTTCTACCAGGATGGGGGTGTGCTGATCATATTTCTTCAGGTGCTGGATGAGACGTGCTGTGAGACGTGCTGTGGCGTGTAGGATGCCCTTAGGGGGTTACAGGAGTCTGAGGGACCATGGAGCAGGACATTACCATCATCCAGATGCAAAAGTATGAGGTCTTGAACAGCAGTTCTGAAGTGGCTGTCTGGAACAATGGTTTCACATTTTCTTTCTGTTTCTCTTTGTTTTTTGCCAGCGTCAAGTTGGGGTTTAAGGTCATCAAAGACCATGTCGTTGAGCCAAGTTTGTACGGTTTGTTGTTCTTGGAAAATAACCGGAATTCTGTTGTTGTTGAATTGAGCTTCAGATAGGCGCAGAACATCGAGATCGGGATTACGTGCAAGAGTGTTTGAGGCCTGGATGTCTGAATCAGAGGAGAATTTCAAGTAAAGCTATCTATCATCAGATTATTGGTGAATCTTGATGATGATAAAAGTATGTATAGCATCAAGCAACTCGATGGAGAGGCTGAAGAAGACAAGAGAGTGGAACCTTCAGCAACACCGCAGGTGATACGGATTTTTGGGATTTGGAGATATCCAAGTAACAAACTGATTTTGGTTGGGAAGTTAGAAGGAGAACCAGTGAAGGATACTGCCAGTGATTCCCATTTGAGACTCTTAAGTGCATTTGAAGGTCATATGATCAACTATGGTTGAGGCAGCTGAGAGGTCCAGCAATACCATGAGGCAGGTGTCATCATCTGTGGTAGAGAGGGCATTGTCTACAATGTGTAAGGTAGCAGTATTCGTGCTACAGCATAATGCATAGACAAACTGGTAGTCATGCAGGAGATTGTTAGCACCTATGTGATGTTGGAGTTGAACGTGGGCTGCTTTTTCAATGCTCGTTCTGATGAATGGTAGGTGAGCAATGGGCCAATAGTGGGAGGGGTCATCTGAGTTTAGTTTAGGTTTCTTTAGGAGTGGGATGATGTGGTCTGTCTTGAGGACTTTTAGGAAGATACCTTAAGTGAGGGAGGCATTGACAATGGTGAGTAGGAGTGGGAGAGTATTCCTAGAGGAGTTTGAAAAAGGATGACAGTAACACATGGCCTTTAGAAGTGGCTTCAGGGAGTCTAGTATGTCGGCAACATCAGCCAGGGAGAAATAGAGATTTGAAGGCTGAGCGTTGCAGGATTCTACGGAAAGAGGTAGGAATACAAAGTGACGCAGACTTGGTGTTGTCGATGTGCTGTTGGAGCTTCTGTATTTTTTTAAATTAAGAGAATCATTACATTACACTTTTCAAAGAGTACTAAGTGGGTCCTGCAGGGGCTTGATGCAGTGCTCGATTGTACAGAAAAGTGTTCTGCTTCTGTTGGTGGTGTTATTGCTAATGTAAGTATACAACGTTGCTTTGGCTGATGAGATGAGCTGTCTGTGTATTGAGCGGAGGTATTTCAGGATCAGGAGGTCTTTGTTATTTCTGCTTTGCGAATGGATCATTTTCTGTCAGCAAGGTCTTAAGTGTACCAGGGTTCTGAAGGCTTTATTTGGGGTGTGTATGTTCAAATAGTATACCAAAATAGTGCTGAAGTTGTTAAGAATGGTCCTGGCAATGGACACGAATTCAAGCATTAGGTTATATTAAGGCGACATGC
The DNA here is from genome assembly GCF_964261635.1 of Lissotriton helveticus. Taxonomy (NCBI): domain Eukaryota; kingdom Metazoa; phylum Chordata; class Amphibia; order Caudata; family Salamandridae; genus Lissotriton; species Lissotriton helveticus. The sequence goes on from NC_136059.1 coordinate 1,936,721,959, forward strand.
TTCCCGTGCTTGTGGCATTAAATAATTTAGCAAAAAGGAGTTACGCTGCTATTGTGCACAACCATCTGTCCAGTTTCAAGACATACATTCCACAGTAATATCCATAATTTTATTACGCCAAAGCACACACAAATTAACCTGCCATGTGTGGCAGCTGTTGCACACCACTGTGGATAGAAAATATGCAATATTGAATCCATCAATGCCCTGTACAAGAGGACACGTATGATAGATTACTGTTGTAAAAAAAAAAAAAAAAAAAAAGGACGCCCATGCCAAAGTAGTAAAATTTTCATAGCAGTATGCCAAGGATACAAAGATAATGATCTTCATTTGAACATCTCTTCATACATCAGTTACCTTACACAATCATTCAAATACTGAAAGTACTACTCTGATGTGTTATTGTATTTTAACCCATGTGATAACGCCTACCGTACTAGATATTTTTTCTAAATATCTTCTTTCTAGAGAAGGCACATTTTAAGTGGGGCAATTATACGTATATAGTCCGAACAATAAATATGACATTTCTCAGTGACATCTGCACACACAAAAAAGAACATTCATGCATATATGTTAAGGAACATCAGTGCTTTGCGATGTGGTCACATAAAAAGTTTTGGGTTTTGTTTGACTATTCTGATTTGAAACAATCATGTTATAAAAAATAAAAGAAAATCTACAGTCGAAGGATGTAATGGTTATGATATAAGAAAACAAACAAATACAATCCCCAATTATTGTTATTAACTAATGTTATGCATCCATCCTACTCCCTCATGCAGCGAGTCACTCAACATTTATCACTACAATTACATCCTTGAGAATATCACAGGAGACATCGCATATGTTATCACGAATGTGCTGTCACATAGGGCATAAGATAGTGGTGAAAGGCTGAAGTTCCAGTGGAAGTCAGAAAATGTTCTCGCAATGAAGGCATAAGGATGCACGGTGACATTTCCACTGCGAGCTAAAAACAGATGCCCTCCGAGTTAAATTACGTAGGGGAAGGGTGACATTCTACAAAGAACCAACATGTCCTCACAGTAATGACTTGTAGGTGACTGCAGTTCCCGTAACATGAAAAAAATAATTGATATTATCAATAAAACTAGATGAGTATGATTACATATTTTCAATTAAGATGCCCATTGTTGATGCGTCTACCATTACCAGGGTCTTTTGATTTGAATACAATTATATAAATTATATACTTATTTACATGGGATTTTGGCTAGCCCTCTTCATCCATTGGTCTGTTAGTGTGTCATTCACACTTCTCATCCACCCACTACAACATGAAGCATGAGGCAATGGGTAAGCACACTTCAGCAACTAGCTGACTTCCTTTGTGAGTGACAGTATTCTGCCCTTTCATAAGAAGCACATCCACACACTATGGCAATATGTGCTTTTTGAGGCTAAAAATGTTTGCTTTTAGCCAATTGTTTTTTTTATTGAAAAGAGCCCCAGCAGCTTCCCTAAGAAAGTTACGAAGACATAAAGCAAAGCTACCATTAACCAAGCCAAATGGCTGACAGCCAAAGCTTTTGTGAAATATTATGACATTTAGAAGGAACATGCAAACACCATCTGCACATACAAGGAAACATTTGGTGAATAAATATTACAACATTTTTGAAATACCAAGGTATATAGGGTCATGATGGCTTGTCATCACAACGTAATGTTTGTTTGGACATCCACAAGCTGTTAATGGACCTGTATGCTTTAACCTGTATGTCATGACAAGACCACCTTCTGGTTGTCTGCCAAAGTGCAGCCATCCCCATATCTAACAAATATTGGCATAGCCAATAGGTCTTGCCTTATGGCAGGCGAGCATTTTTTCTCATCAGTCCTTTACTCACTGCAAGAGAGAGAAAAACGCGAAAAGGAAGAGAAAGATGAACAACAGTGACAATTAGGAACAAGCATTTCAAAGCCAATAGGTCTTGCCTAAGTGAGGTATTAGCTTTGTCAAGATTTTAGCCAAGTTGTACAGCAGTCTGTCTCACAGTAAAAAAAAACAGTGCTATGATGCAGCTACCGGAATGGTAGGGGCAACGGAGAAGGGCGAGTGGGAGGGAGGGACAACAAGGACAACAGTGGGAGGGTGGGATGGTAGGGAGGGGCAACACGGACAACGTAGGGATTGATGGGTGGCAGGGGCAACATGGACATAGTAGGGAGGGATGGGTGGCAGGGGCAACACGGACAACGGAGGGAGGTGCCAGGGGCAACACGGACAACAGAGGGAGGGAGGGTGACAGGGGCAACACATACAACGGAGGGAGGGTGGCAGTAGCAACACAGACAGTGAATTAGGGGCAACAGGACAACGGAGGGGGGAGTGGGTGAGGCAACAAGGGACGAGAGAAGGTGATGAGGCAATACAGACGAGATAGAGTGGGTGAGGCAACATGGACAAGGGAGTGTGGGAGGGACAACATGGGTGGGAGGACAACAAAGGAGGGAGGGTGGGAGGCCACAACAGAGGCAGGGAGGGTGGGTGGGACAACACGGACATTGGAGGGAGGGACGGGTGGGTGGATGGGGCAACATGGACAATGAAGGGAGGGTGGATGGGGCAACACGGACAACATTGGGGCAACACGGGCAATGAAGAGCAGACAGGAGGGGCAACAGGCAGAGGGAAGGGCAACAGACAGAAGGTTCAACAGGCAGAGGGAAGGGCAACAGACAGAAGGTTCAACAGACAGGGGGAGGGTGAGTGGGAGGGGCAACAGACAGAGGGGGTGGGTAGGAGGGGAAACAGGCAACAGAGGGAGGGCGGGTGGAGGTGCAACAGAGACAAAAGAGGGAGGGAGCAGATGAGAGGGGCAACAGACAGGGGGAGGGTGGGTGGGAGGGGCAACAGACAGGGGGAGGGTGGGTGGGAGGGGCAACAGACAGGGGGAGGGTGGGTGGGAGGGGCAACAGACAGAGGGAGGGTGGGTGGGAGGGGCAACAGAGGGAGGGGCAACAGAGGGAGGGTGGGTGGGAGGGGCAACAGAGGGAGGGTGGGTGGGAGGGGCAACAGAGGGAGGGTGGGTGGGAGGGGCAACAGACAGAGGGAGGGCGGGTGGAGGGACAACAAAGGAAGTGTTGGTGGGAGGGGCAACACAGACAAAAGAGGGAGGGAGCAGATGGGAGGGGCAACATACAGAGGGAGGGGCAACAGACAGAGGGAGGGGCAACAGACAGAGGGTGGGTGGAAGGGGCAACAGACCGGAGGGTGGGTGGGGGGCAAGAGACAAGAGGGAGGGTGGGAGGGGCAACAGACAAGAGGGAGTGTGACTGGGAGGGGCAACAGACAGAGGCAGTGTGGCTGGGAGGGGCAACAGACAGAGGGAGGGTGGGTGGGAGGGGCAACAGACAGAGGGAGGGTGGGTGGGAGGGGCAACAGACAGAGGGAGGGTGGGTGGGAGGGGCAACAGACAGAGGGAGGGTGGGTGGGAGGGGCAACAGACAGAGGGAGGGTGGGTGGGAGGGGCAACAGACAACAGAGGGATTGTGGGTGGGAGGGGCAACAGACAACAGAGGGAGCGTGTGTGGGAGGGGCAACAGACAGAGGGAGGGGGGTGGGAGGGGCAACAGAGGGAGGGTAGCTGGCAGTGGCAACAGACAACAGAGGGTGGGTGGGAGTGGCAACAGACAACAGAGGGTGGGTGGGAGTGGCAACAGACAACAGAGGGTGGGTGGGAGGGGCAACAGACAGAGGCAGTGTGGCTGGGAGGGGCAACAGACAGAGGGAGGGTGGGTGGGAGGGGCAACAGACAGAGGGAGGGTGGGTGGGAGGGGCAACAGACAACAGAGGGATTGTGGGTGGGAGGGGCAACAGACAACAGAGGGAGCGTGTGTGGGAGGGGCAACAGACAACAGAGGGAGCGTGTGTGGGAGGGGCAACAGACAACAGAGGGAGGGCGGGTGGGAGGGGCAACAGACAACAGAGGGAGGGCGGGTGGGAGGGGCAACAGACAACAGAGGGAGGGCGGGTGGGAGGGGCAACAGACAACAGAGGGAGGGCGGGTGGGAGGGGCAACAGAGGGAGGGTAGCTGGCAGTGGCAACAGACAACAGAGGGTGGGTGGGAGTGGCAACAGACAACAGAGGGTGGGTGGGAGGGGCAACAGACAACAGAGGGTGGGTGGGAGGGGCAACAGACAAAAGATTGGGGCAACACAGACAGAGGAGTGTAGCTGGGCAGGAAGAACACAGAAGGAGGAGAAGTACATGAGGGAGACTGCTAAAAAAAGGTGCACTCTCGTACAGTGCTTAAACACAAAGGAAAAAGTAATGCCTAAAAAAATTAACGATGGCAGTACACAAGTAATGCCTTATGCTCCTGGGGAAAGAAAAACACACAAGCAATATTTGTAATTGTACTTATATTGCACTTACGACCCCTGACAAGGTGGAGAAACGCATTTCGGAAGGTATCAAAATGCAAGCAAATGAGAGTGACAATAAAAACCAAACAATGGTAAGCAATGGACGGTCTCTAAGCCCACTGTTCGAAAACAGTGTCTTGAATGAGACAGTGAATGGGCAAAACCTAAAAAATGTATAAACTCAGCCGAGACATGTATGGATTTTAGCATGAAGTGTTACAACTTACAACTGCCCATGGTGCGATGTGTTTTAACCTTTGACTACATTTGTGGCCTTCTGGTTATTTTGCATTAACTATTTATAAGACTTCTATGTGCTACCACAAATGTCTATTTTCTCTTATAGTGCAGACGGCAGGTGCGATGTGTCCAGTCTCTTATTGTCTGTGATAAGTCTTAGAACTATTCTATTGGCAGTCCGGATAGATTCTAATAAGCTAGTGAGTAAGACAGTGCCTCATACCGGTCTCACCGCTACTCCATCCTACCCAGATCGGGTTGTATTTCACATACTGGGCCACAAACCCTCTGTGAGACTAGCAAGCGGGATCTACAGTTCTCCATCTAATTTCCACCCTAACGTACAAAACACGAATACATAATGTTTAGGATTTACAAATCCATCACTTCGCAAGAATGTATCTTTTTAATTCCCAACATTAGAAAAGTCTTAGACTGCCATAAGCAATGTTTTTGTAAGTACTTACTTTGTTCAACAAACTACATGGGATGGGAAGGCTTTCTTACTAAAATGCTGCTACATAACCAAGAAAAGCAATCTCTTGACGAGGCCAACAGTGAAAGTAATACAGAATGATAGTCACCTGTAAAGGTCGCCAGGCAGAAGAACACTGCTCCCAGGTTATATTAGCACCGAACTGATCTGTTCATCGCTTTTTGCGAGGTGCTTGGGTGTCGGACGAAGGAGAGGGTTGTGGCGAAGGAGGAGGGAAGGTCGGGTCACGGTGTTTCGGCTGTTTAAAAAAGGAGAGCATTCCTAGAAAACACTAACAGGCAACTCACGTGGTGTCTTGAAAAACTGCTAATTTTTTTGCTGCACGTGCCCACATTCTGTGCAGAGCCTGCACAGGCTTCATAGCGCCGCGGCATAATCCGTTTGGCGACTTCCCGCATCGCTGTCCACTTATCAGAGCAAGGTTACGTAATACTAATGCAATACTGTCCTACATACACGTGGCAGCTCGCGCTGTCCTATGGCACGACCCGGAGCACCAATACACGAAGAGCTCAGTAACCAAGCCTCATAGCTCCTGGACCCATCTCTAAACAAAAGCCAACGTGGGGAAATACGGACTACCACAAACGCAGCAAAAGAAAAATTAACTTAAAATAACCATTTATAGTTTTTCATCCATTAACATCTGCCAAATATACAGCAGAATCCTACCGGTGCACGTTAGACTCTTTTACATCATATATATATTATTTAATTTCAAATGGAAACAGCTCAAAATAAACAAAACAAGCGTGTACCTCACGTGACAGCAGGGAGCGAGGAGGGGGCCTGCGCCGGTTTCCCTTGCGGGAACGAGCAGGAACCATTTGTCAAAGCTCAATCCCGCAAGGGAATCACCAAACGTGCACGCGTTGCCATTGAAGGCAATGGAATGTGTGCACGTTTTTGGCTGAAAAGCCGACGCGATTGCTAAAGGTCTTTGGCCTATGCAGCGCATGCGCGCTGCGTAGGCGAGACCTAAGAACAGCTGGCACATGTATCTGTGTTGTTACCACAGTTTTATTTTTCATATAAATCCTGTGAGTAAAGGAGTATAGTATCAAGTAATGTATGTAGGGCAACACCATTTGGGTTTACGAGGGACCTCTCTGTAGAATAAGGCATAGTTTGAAGAGTTTGTGACATTACGGAACGGAATAGCTAACCATCACCAATTACTATCTGAGAGGCCATCTATTTGCTGTTACTGGAGCTCATGTAGCCTTTTCCAATAAGCATGAGCATTCTGCTCAAAGTTCCCGCGGGGCATTGCTTGCAACCTGGCTGAGTGAGGGCAAACAGCATGCTATTTCACCACATTTTGCACACAGCACTGCTGCTCTCACTGCACAATCCATGCCCATCAGGGACTGGGCACAAGGTGTAATATTTCAATATGCCCTGTGTCCAGTACCCCTGCAGGTACTGCCTGCCAATCACATCTATAAGGCATGCCCCTTGCCGAGTACCCTAGCCCACAGTACCCGCTGGGTCCACGCTGCAGCCATGTCCAACCAGCACTGGTAATACAGCATCACCTCTTGTCATGACTTCTACTCAATTCCCCATTTCGATAGACCTTCATAGGAAACCTTACCACACCCTGGGCCCAGGACACATGGACAAAGCACCCAGTGAGCACAGCCTGAGCCCTGGGCGGCAGGCACTGGGTATAAGAGGTGGTGGCACTGGGTATAAGAGGTGGTCTATGACCATGACCGTTGGTCAGAACTACATCAGCAAGACCTCTAGAGCACAGAATGTAGCCTTTGGCCATGCACTTTACTCTGCCAATAGGCCCAAGGACCCTTTGTACTGCAGCCATGCCCAGCAGACACTGGGCACAGGCCTGTCTTCTGAACACACTCAGCGCCCGTACCCATATGCCTGCAGCAAATGCAGAGCATGGCCTGTGGCCATGCCCAAGAGGAACATGGCACAGAACATGGCTTTTAAGCCATGCCCTTTACCCATTCGACATGCCCAGGGATTCTCTAAACTGCATCCAGGGCATTTCAGAATGCCCAGATTAGTGTTGGGCATATGGGTGGTCTTTGACCACACCCTATGCCAAGGCTATGCCCTGTACCCAGTAAACATGCCAAAGGGACTTTCCCCTGGATGTAGAGCCTGGTAGGCAGACAATGGCCTTCAACAATATATTGCGGTCAGGCCCTTTAAACTAATAGGGAAAAAAGGGAAGAAAAAAAACGCAGGAATGCTTGCTGCAGTACAGTGCCATCTGGAATATGCGTTTTGGACGGAGGTCTACCGTTGCACAAATCGACTCTCTGGTAGGAAGTAAAGTGAGTTCTAGATAGATATGACACATGCAAATACGTCAATGAGTAGGGAATACAATGTAAGGTCTCACTAATGGAGATATTCCCCACTATTGTGCTGAGTATCTTGTTCTGACCTAGGGTGGGAGATACAGTGATGAGACCAGACATCGATAAGGATACCATTGTTCACTTCCAGAACACCAAACAGCAAGGTACTCTTTGGAGAACAGCAGCAAGCTGGTACAGAAACAACATATACACAGTAAGGCAATAGCCCAGAAGGGACGAGGGCAATGTCTAACCTTAAAGGGAAACCAAGAAGGAGGGGAAGCAAGAAAGGTGATGGGAGTGTAAGATTGTGCGAACAAACTGAGCAAGAGCAAAAAGTCAATACAACTACAAATTGCTGTCAAGCAAGGAACTATGAGTGCAGTGTGATTGAATATGTGCTCTACCACTAATATGTGCTCTACCACTAATATCCTGGAAGTGGAATGGTTGGACTTGTCCCTTTTTGCAGGTTCATCCCTGAACTTTTTGCCTTCCTCCTGGTATTTTTTCTGACCTGGTATTGGTGTTTTTAGGAGTCTGGGCATTTTAGCCTGCTGTCCAGTGTAAAGTGTGTGAGCTCTTTGCGGTAAAAATGGTAAGACTGGTCCACACCTGTTTGGCGTATTTAATTTACTTGTCAGTCCCTTGTAGAGTGTTATCTCAGATACCCAGGGCCAGTAAATTAAATGCTACTGGTGGGCTTGCAGCGCTGCTTGCGCCACCAACCAAAATAGCCTTTCAAACCTGTCTCAGGCCTCTGCTCTTGCAGGGCCTGCGTGTGCTGTTTACTGCCGCTGGGACGTGGCACAAAGTGGGTGCCACGTCTGTGACCCCCCTCTCACTACATATCAGTCACCCGTAAGGTAGGCCCTACCTAGCCCGATGGGCAGGGTGCCTTGTAGGTAAAAGGTAGGACATGTATCTTAATTGTGTGGCATGTCCTGGTAGTGACAAACAGCCATTTTGGTTTCTCACTGCTGTGAGGCTGCCCTCTCGTAGGAATGCATTGGGGATTTCCTGATAATTGTTTCAGTGGTAATTCCTGATAAGAGAGGAGCAGCGTGGTCAAGTTTGGTATGTTTGGAATAGTGGTAAAAAATGCTGGGTAATGGAGTGCGCAGATTTATTATCACTTTTTTAGAAATGCCACTTTTAGAAGTTGGCATTTCTGCGTGCTATGCATCTTTGTGCTGGTGGGGTGCAGTGGCTCCACAGGGGCTAGATAAGTCAGCGCTATGCTGAATAGGCAGATCTGCATTTGGAGTAGTGGGAGGAGTAGTCCCTGACCCTGATTAGGTCTGTGTCTGCTTTCTACAATGCTGGCTCCGCCTCCCTGTGGTGTGTCAGGAGCCAGGACCTACTCTGTCAATGGGGACTGTTATACACGGTAAACAAATGTTGGAGTGCCCCCCAGAACTGGTTTGAACTGGGTCCCCAAGCCCTGTGTCAGGGCAGAACAAAGAACAGTACTGGTATAAATATTGGGGCTGTGACCCCATGAAAAGGCTGCTTGGTACCTGCTTGGAGCTGAAGGACAGCTGGACAATTAGGAACTGCCGTGGGACCCAGCTTCTGTCTCCTGGGGTTCCCCACGTGCTGGCCTGCCTGTGCCCAGGCTCTGCACTGATGTGAGGGGTGAATTGACCTGTAGTAGGTTGCTCCTGTGTGGAGCACCAGAAGGACTTGACTGTCCCCCTTCCTGGTTATTTAAAAAGAAGTGTGTGGAGTGCTCAAGGGTACTCCCCCGTCAGTTCTATTACCTGTGGGCGGAGGCACATGTGAAGCGCTGTTGTTTTTATTAATGTGCAGCCTTTTTGCCTGTGGCTATTGAACAAGAGAGTGGAGCTAAACCAGGAGAAGTGCTCCCCCTCTCCCTGGTGTCCGGCCACTCTTTTCCTGTGGTGTGTGCAGCCGGGACTCTGCTGAGTGGACCGGGCAGCAGGAGGTCGCAACGAAACATGAGGCAGCAGGTGGAAGTCAGGCGGGATGAGCCTGCCCTGGGGCGTGGCGCCAGCAGGAGAGACGGACGCTCTCTGGCTTTTGGCCACCTCAGCAAGGAAGTCAGGCGAGACGGTGCCTGTCGGTGGGCAAGACTTCCCAAGGAAGAGGAGAGCCCCGTATGTTGTTGGAGCAGTGGGAGAAGCCCCGAAAGGGTCCGACATCGCTTGTGGGCAGGGCCGACAAGGAGGCGGAGCCTTGCGGGCTTCACTTCATGACTGCCCGCCTCCCGGTGCCTGGAGGAGAGCCGAGGAGGGCAGACAAGCCCAGAGGGGCGCAGCAGCCACCAGGTCAGTTGGAGTGGGCAGACTGGAGAATCCCCCAGGTGGAGTTTCCGATCAGGCCCACCGTTGCAAGCCAGACCATTGAAGAGGGCATTGCGCTGCCTTTTGGGGGCATCACAGGCCGCCTCAAATCCTGGGTGGGATCAAGATTACGGCCCCACTCAGAGCCATAACCCGAGGCCGGACGAGGTCTCCTACATGGGCAGCTGCCGATTTTGGTACACTGTTGGGAGCTATTCTTTTGTGGTGATTGTTCCTGTGAACTTTGCGGGCGAGCCCAGACAAGGCCCCACGTTCCACAATACCACATTTCCTGTGGTAGAAGGGCAAGAGGCTCAAGAACCTACACAGGGAAAAGACGGTTACCTTTGCAGAAATGGTGGCATACCTAAGGTGGGCATGATGCATTTATGTGTGCACGCTACTAGTAGGTACTAAGGTGCCCTGCTGATGTTTTGCCTAAAATGCTATGCTGAGTCCTGTTATGATGGTCATGCCTCGTGCTGCGTGCTAAGTGCATTGTTATCAGTAATTACTGGCTGTTTTCACCAGCTGTGATGTAATGGTTCAAACAGTGGCCCGATTGGCCCTGTAAGGATAAATAATCCTGTGTTAAGTATTACCAAATAAAACCAAAGGGGATGATGGACGGAGTGTTGAACATTGCAAGCACTCCCCCCAGTCAACTGATATGGGTTTCAATCATCATCATTCTTTAGCTCACTCCGTCACCCCAGTTCAGACATTACCACATGCAAATCAGTCTGACCCCGTGCCTCATGGTAACAGTCCAGCTCGAACTGCCAAGCCATGTCTTCCCTGGACCGGAAACAAGCATCCTGGGACCGGTTTCTGGCTAATCAGCCGTCATCACCCAGGCTAGCTTGAATCCAGTAGCAAAGTGAGCAAGGGACCCACGCCTGGGCATACCCTGCCAACTTAGGGTGAACAAAGCAAAACCAAAGGGGATGATGGACGGAGTGTTGAACATTGCAAGCACTCACCCCAGTCAACTGATCTGGGTTTCAATCATCATCATTCTTTAGCTCACTCCGCCACCCCAGTTCAGACACGGCCATATGCAAAGCAGTCTGACCATGTGCCTCATGGGAACAGTCCAGCCCGAACTGTCAAGCCATGTCTTACCTGGACCGGAAACAAGCATCCTGGGACCGGTTTCTGGCTAATCAGCCGTCATCAGCCAGGCTAGCTTGAATCCAGTGGCAAAGTGAGCAAGGGACCCACGTCTGGGCATACCCTCCCAACTTAGGGCGAACAAAGCAAAACCAAAGGGGATGATGGACGGAGTGTTGAACATTGCAAGCACTCACCCCCAGTCAACGGATCGGGGTTTAATCCATCATCCATGAGGCACAGGGTCAGACTGATTTGCATATGACCATGTCTGAACTGGGGTGGCCGAGTGAGCTAAAGAGAGAATGACAGTATTCTATCCTGGTGGGCACAGCCTCAGGTTCTTTAACTAGTTGTATGAAGAGCGCCCAACCACATACAAGCCTTCTGTTAATAACTTCAACAGTGGTACCCCGTAGCAAAGCGACCTTGGTTCTACCAAAGCCAACCTAGTTACACCATGCAGAAAAACAATAATTGGCAACAGCACACTGGGAAGTGACCCACAGGTCCTGACACCCATGATCTATAAATCAACCAACTAACAGTGCTGTTGCTCCCCATGTACGCGAATAAGAGAAGGCTAAACCAAACAATTGCGACATCAAACTCATAATCAGCACCATGCACTCTCCTCAGGGCAAGCCTGTTACAATGATTAAGGAGACCACTGAAATCAAGTCGTGGTAGTGTTATATTCCATATAGGTACCCAAATATAGGCTCAAGTAACATCGTAACCTTTCACCAATACTCTCCCCTACACACATAACGGTTCTTGGGGACGGACATTTTACCTAGGTAAGACCCTGCACACAGAACACTGGATTTTCCCTGGTAAAAACCTCATACATTATGCATGAGGATTCTTGGAAACTCACAGAACAACCATCTCCTGTATAATAACTATATATAAAGTTCATTCCAGACGTCATCCTAAGTCCGGCAAGTGGCACAGCAAGGTAGAACCCCCGGGAAACCTTTGGGTATATAAACATCACATCTTGCGGAGACAAACAGAGGAGATCAGAATTTCCCTGCAGACACACTGACACGAGACGCTGAGCTTCCTGCATAAAGATACTCCAGTTCGAAAAAAAAGAGCAGTGGCAGAGAAGTTGAAAAATCAAAGAAATTGGTTTTTGTCAGTAAATACCCTAATTTAAGTAACGAAATTAAAAATAGTGTCAAAAAGAACAGGCACATTTTAAACTTTGATGAAGAATTGAAATTGGAGAAGCCGTTTGGTTGCTTTTAAACGGAACAAAAATCTTAAGAATGAGTTTGTTCAAACCTACCGGGAGAATCTACTTGAAAGTCAAAGAACTCTAGACAATGCTAGAGCCATAGGTAATGTGAAGTGTGGCTCATGCAGTATCTGCTGTCTCTGCCTCCCTGGTAAAGAATTAGAATTCAATTCCACCATTTTAAAATCCAAGACTCTCAATAACTGCAGAAGTAAAAATGTGATCTACCTGTTGCTCTGCCCCTGTGGCCTTGGCTACGTTGGCGAAACTAGTAGAGAATTAAGAGTCAGAGTCCAGGAACACAGATCGGCTATTAAGACCAGGAAAGAAAATGTGCCTATGGTTTCACACTTTATTGAAAAACAACATAACGAAAATGATCTGCGTTGGTTTATTTTAGAAAAAGTGACCCTGAGCAGACGTGGTGGTAATTGGGATGCCAAACGCAAAGCTCGAGAACAGTGGTTCATCTTGTTTTGGACACTATGCGCAAAGGTTTAAACTCAAGAGATGAGTGGGAGCGCCTAGTTCTCTAAATAGACTGTGCGTGTCCGTATGATGGTAATACCATCATCTGGCTGGTTCGGTCAATTCGACTATGAGCTGGTGTGTTTACACATCTATCCAACCGCTTAGTCCTGGACAATAATATTTATAATAATTTTTTCTAATCTTTCTTATGCAATTTTATTGTTTTATAAAAACAATTGATTACAATCTGACTGACCCGAAATAATTCTTCTAACTGTATAATGTCGATCTCTTGGTGGACCTTTGGAGTACTTTGTATTCCGCTAGTATTATGCCCATTACAATATGGCGACCGGCAAAAAGTTTGCCGCAAAATAGCTAGTTTTTCTCAATGATCCATGAGAGGATAGCGCTTAGTTACCTTTAGGTATTTAATTTATATTTTATATTTTTTTTGGTGCATACATTCTTGAGAGCTACGTTTCGAGTTTGTATATCGTAGTAGGGAGGGTGTAATATTATGTGGTGGACATTCAAAGATGGCACCCGTTTTCATATATAAACATTACGTGACCCTTTCTCCCCAGCTGTTACAACTTTAAAGTGTTCGGCGCGGGAGTTGTGGGATATATAAACGGGCTGTGTTTATTGACTGATTTAGACGCCCTCGGAGGAACACTACCCCGCGTCAGAACCCCTTCGTTTTTATCCTGGGACTCCCGTTTGGAGGTAAGCCTTCGCTTAGCAGCAGTGACGAGCCGGGACGTGCAGCTTAGCTTCATCTGTTCTGCTGCACGTCGCGTCTCTCTCTTTCTCTCTTAGGATTTATCTACCTAAGAGTGAATCCATTTATATTCCCTTTTTTCTTGTCTATCTTTTTAGAGAGGCACGGATATCTCTCGGTGCCCCCGGGTCAAACCTATACATTTTGTCCAGCAGAACGAGAGAAGTCCAAATGATAGGTTCATTGTGCCTGGTATAGAAGGTATGTGGCAATTTGGTTGTGCTCTAGTCTAATTTAATAGAAAATAGGCAGTCACTTGTTTTCAGGCATTTAGCATACTATTGATATTGATTCTTTCTAGATTGTCCTGTAGTTCTCTAATTATTTGAACTACCAAGAAGTTGAAGAAGTGGATATACCGCTAGCCTGTATCTACCTTGTAGGTATTTCATGAGGGGTTATAGTACATTCCCCATTTTTAATGGTATTGATTTGTGGGAGATTGATCATTACCCTTGTTTAATTTCCTGTTTAGTTTTAACTGCGAAGGACGGCTCGTTACCACATATTCTGGAACTTGCTTCCTCTTTATATGCACTTGTAAGAGAACACTCCAGAAAGGCATAAGGTATTATCAGAAACCCTATCTTTGGTGCTATATATAGACCCTGGTACTATTTAATAGACTGATCTTTCTGACCAGAGTTATTCGGTCATTGAGTGTTTGAACAATATAAGAATAACTTTACAAGAATGATGTATGATAGTTTAGCCAGTAGGGCAGTATGTATGGTCGGTTTATTCTGTGAGCCAGCAAATCAAATCTTATTAATTTGTATTCTAACATGTATGATGTTTTATATGTTTTCTTAATAGATGATATAATACAATGTGGGAAGATTAAGTTGTTATCCTGAAGAAGGCGGGCAGTAATCTATTTGGGACCCGCCGAAACGCGTCAATGCTTTTTATCTGGGAATACTCCACGGATGCATTTTTGATTATCTAGTTTAAAATGGTTTCTACCTAGAGCTTCTCAGGATCAAAAATCATTTATCTATAGGTCTTAGTACCGTGCTGTTTTCCTGATTTGATATACATTGTGTCTTGCTGCATTTCTGTCCCACTGTTACGATTATTGTGTTTCTATGAAATGTTTTTAACTTGTTATTCATATTGCACTATGAATTTTTAACTATACAGTTGTCATATTTTTAATAAACGGTCTGCTTATTCTTTTTTAATATTACTGTTTCCTTTTGATTTGCTTTTCTGGTTCACTACGAGGATAGAATAAACCTGAGAGTGTGCTACAGATATCCTGTTGGTTGCTGAGTGTGACTGGTAGAGTGGTGTATTATATTGGTGTGTTATACTGGTTTCCCTGGGGAATCTTCTTTTAGACAACTGTCTCTTGGTACCCTAACCCTGTGGGATTTTTGGGTCCCTCTCTCCTCTTTTTGTATAGAATTAGTCTGACACCAACACTACAGTGTGTGTTGTCTAAATGTGCAGATCCTATATAGGTTTTATAGGAACTACACGACAGAGAAAAGGCAGAATCTTGCGGGAACTAAGATCCGCAAGGAACAAGTGTTAGACTGGGAGTTAAACAGGTGAATGATGAATCACTGCAGATTTAGCTTGGACCATCACCAACAGAGCAATGGCCAGAAAAATTAGATGATCTTGCCGACCTATATAGGATGACTAGAGAATAATGGTCTCTTGGCCCCATCAACCATGCAAATTGTAAAAAAATGTACCTTCCTGAATAGCACCCCCGTGGCAACCTCATAGATTAATAGAATCACATGGAAAAACATAGAGTCTGTTCTCATGGAACCTAGCATGCACCTCAAACATACTAGGAAATCTATACTTTGCTACATTCCATATCAGCTGCAGCGTGGCACAATTCCGGGATCTCATGTCTATGGAGTCCACTAATTTTTTCCGCCCAGGGAGTTCTATTTGGGCTTTCTCAGACTTGGACATCACACACTACAACATGTACATGCGCTCCATTCTGGCACATGCAGCCTACATAGAGAAAATGGCGTTGCTACTGGTACCCGGCCGGGCGCCATCCGGGACTCCCCACTAATCACAACACTGCCATTGCAGGAGGAAGGGAGCATACCTGTTCCTGTCCAGGAGCAGAGGCGAGGGTGCCGTCACCCAGCCCAGGAGCAGAGGCAGCGCGGGACCCAGTCAGATATGTTTTTTTCTTTTTTTACCCCCTATCCCTCCCCCCGTGTATTGAGAAGGCGCTACTGGATCCAGCCATGTCATAGAGAATACCGAAAATAAAATCAGTTAATAGACAGCTCCCTCGCTCGCAAAGTGTAGCCGTTCCCTTTTGCAATATGAGCTAAGGAGCTCCAGGGTACCGTTTCACCAGACTTCACCTCCTTGATTTACCTGCCGCTCTTTCATTGGAAAAGGCATTTCAGAAAGACTTTGGGTCCCTCCGGAGGGGTTCCATTCTTATTTTTTACAGCGCCGGCATTTGTTCAATTGCCTTTGCTGGCTGCAACGCTTATTCAGACTTTCGGGAACGGAGCATAGCAAGATATATATCTTTTTTTTCACAACTCTCTGCACACGGGGAGTGGGGGGTTTACAACTTTCTATGCACAGGATCATTAATGTTCGGGGGCAAATGCATCTACATGGCGAACACAGACTATTTAGCGGTAACCAAACACAGGTGAACTGGCGGGATGAGGCATTCTGCGCTTTCCAGATAGGCTAATGTCACTGATGGGTTAGTCTGCGTGAGAAGACCAGCCACGGCCGAGGTAGAACTTGCCTGCCCTCCCCACTGCCTTCAAAATTGGGACTTGTGGGAAAAAAAGCAATGAGTTTAATTCTGGAACACGCTGCATCACATTAAGGCAATGTTTACACCAACAAATGCACTACTGATGTGAGCTCGGAAGCAGCAGTCACTGAGACATGCATCTCTTTCAATGAATTTGGACTGCAGGAATTATTGGTATAATTATAACAATAGCTTGTTTTATTTAGTGCTTCATACCTCACTTCTGCCCTTTCTAAGCGCTGTACATAAAAGATGGTACTAGTATCCAATCTGTGATACTCATGCACCGATCTCGGAAGGATGAAACGCCGATTTTGCCTTGCTGGGATTCAATCTCTTGTCCCCAGACCACCACATTTGTTAGCGGTGAATGTTAAGCACATTGAGTCTTCCTACTCACATAGTCACTCAGATTAATGCAAAATCCTTAGTTGCAGCTGCAAAAATGATATAAATATTACTAACCTTGAGCAAAGGAAACTACACCATCAACATGCGTTTGCAGTATTATTTGAAATCCACATCAAAGAGGATACAATGTTTCTAAAGTCCTACTTGCTCTGAGCACTTCTATGTACTCCTAGTGAGTCCTTGGAATTACAGAGTGATAAGGTTGTCTCGGTGGCATCTGGGTCTATTAGCTACTAGCTTCTTAGACACTTGGCACAGAGTTCTTAAATATATGTACACAGATATTGCTGTGTTTACTGGATTGTTGTAGAAATAAGCAGTGTTGACTTCAGTTTTCGTTTGGTAGGACACAAAATTTACAAGTAGTTTTCTGTGGTGGGGGCGAAGACATGTTTCAATCTTGACCTATTAAATGGACTACACGTGTGGTCGTGGGCAGCACTCTTTCGCCTCAACGGGTCCAGTAGCGTAGCAAGGAGATTGCACCCCTTCCTCCAGTTGGAGAGAAAAGAACAGCCATAATTGGGGTGCACTGATGCATTTAGCATCGTCTGTGCTGAGCATCGGCAGCCTGCCAGTGCTCAGCACAGACAATGTCAAATGCTGCTGTCTCAGCTGGTGATTTCTGTTTGAACAGCCTGTCGTCTGCTTTCTCTGCGAACCGATCCAGGATAAAACTTTGAAGGAAAATTGAACATGAATTGTATTAACGTGTGTACAATTTCCTTCAACAGTGCTTTGCAATGCATAAGAAAGGACTAGGAGGTAACAACTGAGAACTGCACACAATTAGCAAGGGCTTTTTGGGAGGTAGAGGATGGTATTCCCACCTTGCTCGGCTATATTCAAGGGCACTGGAATTATGCGACAAGGAAGGGCTAAATAATACGGCTGGGTTAACTAAACTATGTATTAAGAAAAGACAAATTATGTGGCTTAATGTGGCACATTGTCTGATAGTATTACTTCATACTGTTGTCATTTTTTGTACACGTTAACACTGGGCAGAGGTTTGACCACATTACACACAAATGGAGCAATAATCAGCTGAAGGGTGACCAGTCAACCTTTGTGTGAAGGGCTTTTGTGTGTGACAAGCTGTTTCGCTACGTTTTTAGAAGTGTGGAAGCGTTCCAGATATATACTTTAGTGCAATAAAAAATGACGAATAATAATGTTTTGATGTTACTATTGATTCTGAGTTTTGCTTTGCGTTACCTTGACTTGCTGATTTACTAGTGAGTTTTGTTGTACAGTACTTACTATGATTGTGATTCTTATAAAAACAGAATGGAGCCGGAAACAGTACATCCTGCTCTGTGGTGGTGTGATGTGTCTTATGATGTTACATGTTGCCTTGAGCTCTGATGTTGTGATGGGTTGCAGTGAGCTATGATGCAATGCAGTGGTGTGCCTGGAGTTGTGATATTGTATGGAGCTGTGATGTGTTCGTATTCTTTGCTGGGTGTTATGTTCTGTCTTGTTGTGCTACATGGTGTCTAGTGATTATTTTATAGATTTGAGAATTGCCAAACAATTCTTCTTGCAACCTCGAAATTTCTCGCAGGAAACTATAACTAGTGTGAAGCTTAAGAAGCTGTAAAACGGAGCTTTCGCATGTAAATCAGGACTTATTGACTCTGTGTATAAGTGTATGTCTGATATGTAAACTCACTGATCACAGATGTCACTGCCTTATTGATGTTCCTGCATTGGCGACCAGCCAGACACAGGATCCAGTTAAAGGCCTGCTGTATCCGCATTAAGGTCCTGAATGGCATGGCTCCTTGCTTTGTGGACAGGAGAGTCAAGAAATACATCCCTAATCAGATTAGTAAAGAAAAGTAAAAGAGGCTGTAGCTTCTCGGAACAAGTTCCTGTCCTATGGAACTCTCTCTCAAGATCACTTACGCAACGTAGGAAATTTTATTCGGTTTAGGAAACACTTGAAAACAGTGCTCTTCAAACAAGCGTTTCACTGTTTACCATCTTCTTTAGCTTCAAAATGCTATATTTGGAGCCCCCTTTTTTTCAACGATTTGCAGTAAATATGTGGTGTAAAGCCCACCATTTGAATCCATCTTTTTCAAAATGTTCTTGTGGGGAGGAACCCCCTGAGCCCCCCCTCGCACCCTCCTTTTGCAGTTCAGGCTCGGTACACTATGTTTTGCCGCACCACTTTCAAAATCCACCAGCCGCCACTGCCAACAAGCTCTTTCGAAGAAACCACTTAGATAACACTCTAGCAAAGCCACAGGGAGTGGCCAAAGGCATCATAACATTTGCAAGAATGTATTACAATATCGAACCAAGAAACCAGGAAACATTGACCGACCCAAGCCAAAATATAAGGCATTTCGAGCTGTGGCATCAAAATCTGTAGATCAACACTGGATCCATCAGCAATAGGATGGCTTGAGATGGCTATAAAAAAAAACACAATTGGCCTTCCTCAATCAAACATCAGCTGCACTAGAAATAGATTTAGCACATGCACCATGCTCTACGAAAAGAGGCAGTTTAGTCCATCAAAACATTTGATAGACAGAGCTTGGAAAGTTGCCATGAACTCAGAAAGCCCAATCATTCTTCACATGAGCAAGTCCCATCTGAATTAACCAAAATAATAATGTATAACAAAGAAGGGAGGGAGAGGGAAAGTGGATTCGATCTCCCCTGACAGATTACATAAACAAAATGGAATCTACTCTGGTAGTGATAGTGGTCCCTACAATGGTGGGGAGCACACAGTGTTGTTTTGAATACCCCTCACACACCAACAGGCCCCTTGGTGTCATGCTTCATCATTGGGGTCTTCGCACCCCTCTACGGGATGCGGCGTGCTACGACTCACGACTGCGTAGGAGCACTTGAAGTGTACTATGTGTTGGTGTGTGGAGGGTAATTGAATGTGAGTGGTGAGGTGGTGAAATGTGATAGTTAAAAGATAGCTGGCTCGTAGGATGAAAAATAAAATGTATTAAGCCCTCGGCTGGTATCGTTAAAAGGGGTGCAGAGTGAGGTTGCTACTGTGTATTAAGGTACATCAACCTCAGAAAGTGCGTCGACATGTTTCGGAGTGTAAAAACTCCTTCTTCAGGACGAGGATATGCACAGCTCTCCTCACCTTACTCACATGTGGTGTAGGTGTGAAAGTGAACTCTACAAAAAAATAAATAAAATTAAAATTGACTATAGGTGTAATGTTCCTAATAGTGTTTCCAAATAGTGGTCTGTTGCGCCCAATTGGCGTGAATAGAACAAGACCTGTAAAGAGAAAAAGCTGAATAAATCATACCGTCACAATAGGACGTAGCTTTTAACCAGGGAAAAATTACCTGTTCAAGACAAAAGTGGGTAGTATAGGACCAATTGTGGTCTAAAACCCTGAAAAGAAAAAGGACAAGGACACACAAGTAGACAGTTCAGTTGAGACTTTATTTCGGTTACATTTCACATCATAAAAGTACACATATATCCAATACAATTAAAACATTACTCAAAGTATTACAATAATTCATAGTCACATTAAAAAATCATATTACACGTATCCAAATTCCACATAAGTAAACCTGGTAGATAGTAAAGTGCAAATAGTGCCGGCTACGATACCACAAAAGTATCTTTCAGTGGGTAAGCTGAACGGTCATTAGAAAATACAGTATCAATTGTATAAGCAATTTCTCAATTTAACTGTTAGTTTTAAAAATTCTATTACCTGGAGAACACTGTCACTGTACAAAAGCTGTAAATATATGAATGCTGGTCTAATATTGTTAAAATTAAGTTTTCTTAGGAGGGCAACAAGATAACGTCTGCGAGGGTATTCATAAAACCTACATAAAAACATAAAATGCAGCATATCCTGTGGAGACTTCCCGTCGCAGCCACAGGGTGCTGCAGCCTTGTTAAAAATATCTGACTTTGGTCTGATTAAAAGATGATGGAAAATATTAAATCTAAACCTTGACAACAAAAAATTTTCATGAGAAGTAAAAGTACCCATTAAATATGGCTCCATACTGTCACAGGTTTTTAGCATAACATATTTCCTAATACTTGGTTTCATAAGCTCCTCACTTTCTCTTTGGGCCAACCTATCCTTATAAAATGCATGTTTGATTGCAGCTACATCCCCCTTTACAATCTCGCTTGGGTTTTCAAACAAATTCAAGCGACCCAGCCTGGAAAAACCAGTTTTCAAGTATTTTAACCAGGGGATGCACATTGAGTTATCCTGAGACACAACATCTCTTACAATCAAATGGGTAAGAGGTATATCTTGGTTTATCCACAGTTTTACCCAGCAAGTCAGAGGCCTTAGAGCAAAGATATCACATAAATACTGAGTCCCCAATTCTTCATGTACCACCAAATTAGATGTACTGGCGGGGACACAGAGAAGACGTTTTAGGAAATTGTTTTCAGCAACCTGTAACTGTTCTCCGGTTACATAACCCCATAGTTCGCTGCCATATGCAGCTGTTGCAACCGATTTAGCATTATAGAGTTTAGTCATTGCGTTAATTGGCTTCTTCCCCAATTTCGTTACAAAGTTAAAAATAGAGGCATTAACCCTCGTCAGTTCCCCTTTTTTTTTTTTAGCCAGATGAGGACCCCAGCTAAGCTTGGTGTCAAATAGGACACCAAGATATGAGAATGTTTGCGTGACGGGGATAGAAACATCATCTAATTTAAAAACAAAATTCTTTTTAGGTTGGCGGCCAACATGCATAATGTATGATTTAGAATTGTTGACCAGTAAATTTCTGTCAGTCATAAAAATGTTAAAAGCATTTAAAAGCGCCTGGAGTCCTTTCTCCGTTCTAGAGATTAAAACCGCATCATCTGCGTATAAAAGAACTGGAATGCCCCGCCTGCCAACTCTAGGACAGTCTGCCTTCTGTAAAACAGCATCTAACTCATAAATATAAAAATTAAAAAGGAATGGAGCAAGAATGCAACCCCGACGCACTCCCTTCTTAATATCAAAGTTGCCAGTGGTATCCCCTTTTGCAGAATACCTGACGTTAGCACTGGTATTACTGTGCACATCCACCAAAAAATCGACTATCCCTGTGTCCACACCCTTCTCCCTCATGGACTGCCACAGCCTTCCCCTGTTAACACAGTCGAAGGCTGATGACAAGTCCATGAAGGCGAGGTGGACTATTCCCTTCTGCACAACAGTGTATTTACTCAGTACAAGGAAGAGATTGAGGCACTGGGTTATGGTGGAGCGCCCGCCGCAGAAACCATACTGGGAGATCGACATGATGTTATTCTCGGTCGCCCAGCATGTTATTCTCTGCAGCAGGATTCTCCCCATAATTTTAACCATAGAGTAAATTAATGAAATTGGCCGATAACAATGGGGACTACCCTTGTCTCCTTTCTTAAACACGGGGACAATCGTTGAAAGTCCCCAAGACATGGGACAGCCCACTTTAGCAGCTGCATTAAAGACTGCAGCCAGGATGGGCGCCCAAAAACTCGGGTCAGACTTATACAAGTCTGGAGGGATCCCATCAGGACCTGGGGCTTTTCTAGCAGTAAGTCCTTCTATGGCCTCCATGACCTCACTGGTATCAAACCTAATAGTGCCCTCCCTAACACCAGGGAGTAACTCAACTTCTTCAGGGGCCACAGAAAAATACAATTGTTTAAAGTGCAATTTCCACTCCTCCTTGGTTATGCAGCAATCCAGACCATCACCCGGTTCTTCAACCAGGAATGTTTTTTTAACTATTGCCCAGAATCTGGAGCTACATTTTAAGGTGGAGGGGTCGAGTATCTCCCTCCATGCCTCTTCTCTTAAAAACTCCTTATGGGTTTAAGAACAGACTTATATTCTTTGCGGCGCAGTTTGACATTCTCCTGATCTCTCGGGTAGCTGCCAGAGCTAACCTAAGGTTACGGGCAGCTTTGGAACAATCATGGTTAAACCACCTTGGACCACATTTCTCCATATTCCTCTTTACTGGAAGCGACATCAGATCTGACACCTTCTCCGATAGATTTTGATAGGCAGTAAGTACTCGCCGTGGCTCTGCCCCCTCCCGAGTGCAGTTCACAATATCCTCGGTACATGTGTCTACAATATTTTTATACAGTAGATCTGGGGTAACCATTGACCATTTAAGTCGCCGCCTCCCATCTGTTGTGCCCAACCTCCCTGAACTACATATCTGTTTTTCCTTGGTAGTCCAAGGTCCCTTCAACCGAATAGTTAAAGGATTATGGTCACTGAATTCGCTTTGAACAATATCAAACGAATCAAGAAAAGGCAGCATTGTCAGTGATAATAACATATGATCAATGAAGGTACCCCTCCCGTGCCCCTTAAAAGTAGGAGTTTCAAAACATTTTAAAGGATCCCTAAGTGTCATGGCCAGTGAGAGGTCCAGATTGTCCAATAAAGCATTACAAAGTTCCCCATCCACTGTATGTTCCAGATGTAAACCATCCATGCGCTCACAACGTAATTCTGCTAGGCATTTCTTCAGTGGATCTCCACACGGGTGCACATTAAGCTCACCCATGATCATAAGGTTATGACTTAGATCCTTCATAGAGGAAGTAATAAAAGCATACAAAACAGATATAAGATTAGGTGCTGAGATAGCATTAGTAGCATTATAAAAATTCACCAAACCGACGCAACAGTTTTCTCCGGTTAGAGCTAAGCCCATCATATCAGAATGGTGTGCATCAATTCTGCGAATTTTAAATGTGACCAGAATAGAAACAAAAATCACCAGGCCTCCCTTTGGTCTGCCTCTAATTGATGGTGTAGCTGGTACATAAAAGGCCTTATACCCTTCTAAAAATAGATCGCACTCAACCAGCCATGTCTCTTGTAGGCAGATAACCTTAAATTGCTTAATGTAATTGACCCAATTTGTGTCTGCCATTTTTGCAGCCAGCCCGCAATGTTCCACGAGACAATGTTACTACCACAAATTTTATCCTGTGAGTTCATAATGTGTACTTGTCCGTCTGGAATTATGATGCCCTGACCCACAGGCGCCTCATGTCAATCACACATATCCAGGCCAGATAAAAGATCGTACCTATTCTGTGTATTAACATTAAACCCGTGCTGAAGATGACCCATGAAATTAGTTTTATTCTGTGTATTGAAAACATTTCCAGGTCCGCTCGGGTTAACAGTATTATGTAAGAAGCGGGCTTCCATAACCGGGGTCTGAGTTTCTACCTCAGATCTAGTTAACCTTTGTTGTGGGGAGTTATTGCAGAGATGTGCATAGAAGTACCCTAACGGGCGCACACATATACTGCTCTCATTATATATCAGAGAAGATGCTCTTAAGAGAACAGTGGCCACATGTTGGGGATGTTTAAAGTTCACGACTATGCAGTCTCCACTTCCTATTTTCTTCGACGGACCCACCCAGTTCACCCTCCTTACTGCCATTATCTGGTCCAGATACGTAATTGGGAAGCCACAGTTTTTGTTAAGCCATGACACTGTTTTGTTTTTAAGTGAGGCGTGCGATTCACCATAGGGTGAGGCAGTGTGGGTACCGCACGGTGGAACATTAGTCAGGACCACCACAAACGGTGCACAGTCAGGTGGTAAATTCAAATAGCGGTTACTCCTATAGGACCTAGTATCTACTCCATGCCTTGGGACTGGGTTGGGCTGCGTCTGCGGAACACCTATTACTGGGGTGGTCGGTGTAATTACAGTTATTGATGCCCTACTTGCAGAGATAGGTACTACTGCAGTATTACCGGTTTTCAGCTGTGTTTTATCAGGCTCCATCACTACCTGCCTTCCTTCCACAGGATTAGCCCTTGTATCGATGACTGCACCCTGGTAAGAAGATACCAGGCCACCAAGCCTAGACACCTCCGTGGTCAGGGTATCTATCTTAGCGGTTAGTGGTCTGATCGCCTCCTCTAACTTAGCCTCTAATTTAGCCTCTAGATTTTTTATAAGTGTGGCAAATTGATCAATATTTAAGTTTGGACTACCTTCCTTATTTCCAGTAAATACAAAGGGGTTAGTCAGTGGGGCATTATTTGTTGGGGGTTCTGTATCGGTTCTTTTTTTGTTCTGTTTCCCCCCTTTTTTGTATGAACTTTTCTACAGATACGCACCGGCCTTGAGGCAAGTGGAACAACCTCCCGTTCCTCACTTGATGTATCATGGTGATCTATGTGGACCTCAGCCCTAACCGCAATCGGTGTGATCAGATCTTCTCTAACTATACCATTGGTGCTTGTCTCCCCCTCAGCGTCCACCATTAACAGAGTCGGCTCAGCCAGAACCAAGGATGGACATCCCTTCCCTAGAGAAGCCAGACGTTCACTATTAATCTGGCAAACCTTTTTTACCATGTAATTTTCTATGCTGCTGTGGCCATTAGCTGGTTTGTCAATTTTAGATTTAGACATCCTGTAATATAGTCTGTACAATACGTATTTAGATAATAATGCAACTTATGCACAAATGTTGAAATAAAAACAAAGTCTCACGTGATGTAATAAAATATAGGGTCTGTTTGGAAAGACCAGGGTCTCTGGCCCAGTCCAGTCTCCTCAGGCCTCTGAGGGCCACAGAGGGCCCGCCCTTGTCCCGGGCTTCTCCCGGGACGCTCCCGCGTCGCGGTGAGATTAGAACTGTTATATATGCTGGGAAGTGTGGGCGCGGCTTGCTCCCAGGCCAGGTGGTGGCAGGTGAAGGATCCTGGGACTTGGAGTCCACCTCAGTGTTCCGGCGGGACTTCAACAAGCCCAGGGTCACGGTGCTCTCCCAGCTATCCTCCCACGACCTTGACGATGTTCAAAAGTGAGTCAGAGGGTCCGCTATCTCCCTCGTAGTCTGCTCCGCCAAAGTTCCCCACACGCTGCGGCTCCCGCGAAGCGGGAGCGGCGAGGTCAGATAAGGCTTGCTGGGAGGTAGGGGCGCGGCTTGCTTCCAGGCCAGGTGGTGGCAGGTGAAGGATCCTGGGACTTGGAGTCCGCCTCGGTGCTCCGGCGGGACTTCAACAAGCCCAGGGTCACGGTGCTCTCCCCGATATCCTCCCACGACCTTGACGATGTTCAAAAGTGGGTCAGAGGGTCCGCTATCTCCCTCGTAGTCTGATCTGCCAAAGTTCCCCACACGCTGCGGCTCAAGACTGTGAGGGTACCACTTGTTTATGGGTTTGGAAAGCGATGTAATCATGAGGGTGACATACTAATTAAGTCAGGGTGAGGTGGTGCCCAGCATAGGGGTTCTTGGTTGGGATCAAGACTCGTGAGCCCTTACGGTAGTCAGAAGGAGGGTTTTTTTGGCCTGTAGGTCATCGCAACTGGCCCCATGGGATGGAGTCATTGAGTCCAGTGGTATCCGTGCCCAGACGGAAGACCCACCTCTGCTCCTTCTCGAACAGGCCCACGTCTGTGGGTAGCTGTTCGATGACAGTCCAGTGTAGTTCGTTGACACAATGTTGCGCCTCCAGAAAATGTGCTGCCATTTTTGTGGTTGATTTCCTGCACCTCACGTTGCTCTTATGCTCATTTATTCTGATCTTCACTGCTCGGGTGGTCATGCCCACGTACTCCATGTTGCATGGGCACGTAATGAGGTAGACAACGTTCTTGCTGTTGCAGTTAGTGAACACTCGTTGTTCCCACCTCATGCCGTTCCTAAAAGTTAGGGTCTGACTTTTCTTCGTTAGGTGGCAACTGCTGCAGTTTCCGCATGGGTGGTGTCCATGCAACCCTTGTAACCGTGGTTGTTGGTTAACTGGGGTTTGTGGTCTCGTATGTACGAGGATGTCTTTGAGATTCCTTCCTCTCCTGTGGGCAAAAAGAGGTTTCTCCAATTCTAGTGTACCACTCGTTAGTATGCGCCACGGTCTGTTCACCAGTTTTGAAACCTGGTTGGAGAGTGAGCTGTACGTTGTCACACATACAGGTCTGTTCACTGTGTTGCCTTTTGGTGCTCTATCTTCAAGGAGCGCCTCTCGGTTATTGTTACGTGCCCTTTTCATTGCATTGTTTATCACCCTGTCTGGGTATTTTCTTTGTTTAAGTTGTCTGCTTAGGTCTTGGGCTTGGGACTTCTACCTTGCTATGTCGCTGCAATTGCGGCGTAGACGAAGGAACTGTCCGTATGGCAGGTTCTCTCTTAAGTGACGAGGGTGGAAACTGTCAAACCAGAGCAGACAGTTCCTTGCCGTTGGTTTAAAGTGAGTTTCTGTCTTTAAGAAACCTGACTCATGATAGATGTTTAAGTCCAGGAACACCATCGACTCGCTGGAGATGGAATGGGTAAATTTAAGGAAGGCGTTCTGTGTGTTAAGCCATGTCATGAAATCCGTGATTGATTGGCCGTCATCTTCCCAGATGACAAAGACGTCGTCTATGTAACGTCGCCAGGTGCGGATTTTGCCCCTAAACGGATTGCTGGGATGGAGGATCTTGGTGGATTCCAAGTGGTGCACGTACAATACCGCCAGGCTCGGCGCGAATGACTCCATCCCATGGGGCCAGTTGCGATGACCTACAGGCCAAAAAACCCCTCCTGACTACCGTAAGGGCTCACAAGTCTTGATCCCAACCAAGAACCCCTATGCTGGGCACTACCTCACCCTGACTTAATTAGTATGTCACCCTCATGATTACATCCATCGCTTTCCAAACCCATAAACAAGTGGTACCCTCACAGTCTTGATTATATCTCCCTTTAAAATAACACCGACATATGTAAGGGCTTGCCACACTGCAACTCCCATCGCAATATAAACTGAAGCAGCCCATACTCTGTGTGATATTCCTTGGAGGGTACTTTTGAGGCGGTTTAGAGTCTTTTGTCAGGCCTTTTATACACTTTACATCAGGGTTGAGTAATCGATTATCTCCGGACTTAGCATCTGTCCGTCGATTCTAATATACACTCTCCGTTTCTCTCACTGTGTGCAAGAATCGTGGGTGTCTCGCCTTTGCACATGCGAAGTCACATCGCGCACCATCACGCATGCGCTAAACATTGAGGCTAGTGTCTACATAGATATCGCTACTCCGCCGCACATGCGCACAGGAAGGGGAACGCCCATGATATCCATGCAGAACCGGCAAAGCAATCGAAGGTCACACTCCTTCTTTGGGCATGATCCGTTTCGAATTAAGCAGCAATTGAACCGATAACTCTTAGCATATAAGGGGGCCAGTCTCAACCACACGGCATTACGTCGGAGCCGCGTTGAGGTGAAGGCAGCCTACCGGGTCTTGCAGAAACCGTGAGTTTGGTGCTTATTGATCAAGGGAATGATGTCTACATTACTCGTGAGTAGAACCAACACAAACCTGAATTGAGCCTTCTGATATCCTTTAGGTTGCCGCATTGAGCTGGAAGACAACCCCCAATACCACGCAAAGGCTCATGAGGCCATCTAGCCTTAGCTTATAAGTAAGCATTGTGAAAACCATTTTTCCTCCTGAAATCCAACCACTAAGGAGAGAAATATGGTTCATTCATTTAAATGTGTGTGTCTTTGTCTACTTGTGTGTCCTTGTACTTTTTCTTTTCAGGGTTTTAGACCACAATTGGTCCTATACTACCCACTTTTGTCTTGAACAGGTCATTTTTCCCTGGTTAAAAGCTACGTCCTATTGTGACGGTATGATTTATTCTGCTTTTTCTCTTTACAGGTCCTGTTCTATTCACGCCAATTGGGCGCAACAGACCACGAATTGGAAACACTATTAGGAACATTACACCTATAGTCAATTTTAAATTAAAATTTTTTTTTTGTAGAGTTCACTTTCACACCTACACCACATGTGAGTAAGGTGAGGAGAGCTGTGCATATCCTCGTCCTGAAGAAGGAGTTTTTACACTCCGAAACATGTTGACGCACTTTCTGAAGTTGATGTACCCTAATACACAGTAGCAACCTCACTCTGCACCCCTTTTAACGATACCAGCCGAGGGCTTAATACATTTTATTTTTCATCCTACGAGCCAGCTATCTTTTAACTATCACATTTCACCACCTCACCACTCACATTCAATTACCCTCCACACACCAACACATAGTACACTTCAAGTGCTCCTACGCAGTCGTGAGTCGTAGCACGCCGCATCCCGTAGAGGGGTGCGAAGACCCCAATGATGAAGCATGACACCAAGGGGCCTGTTGGTGTGTGAGGGGTATTCAAAACAACACTGTGTGCTCCCCACCATTGTAGGGACCACTATCACTACCAGAGTGGATTCCATTTTGTTTAAGTTAACCAAAATAATGCCAGCCCTTTTACCAAAAAAAACAAGTCAAAGGCCTACTGAAGCAGAGCCCACATGAGTGAAAAACATCTATCCCTGATCATCAAGCTTTCTCAGAAAAGACAGCTTCATGGCAGGGAGCAAAACTAGCTCTCCAAGAATATCTGGACACAAGGAGTCAGACCAACTCATCAACTGGTGCCTGCTGCACATAACACTTGGAATATTTAATCCACTTTGTACTTTTATGCATAGCATGTCATGCTGCCTGCAATATAACCGTATGGTAGCTTCCAAAAACCTGTTAGATACAGAAAACCAGACCCGCAATCATCTTCCTCCTATCAGCAAATTCAGAGGAAGTACCGCTACACGAACTTGCAGCGTCCTGGATGAAATATGGTGGCTTCGGAGAGAAAGGCTCAAAGAAGCAAAACTTGGATAACGAGTAAGGTCACTCACTGGTTGAAAACGATACATAAAAAAAATTTAATTTGAAAAACAATGATTAGAGTTGGCTTCTGGCTGCAGTCCTGTTCTGCACCTTTATCTCTGAGAAATGGTTCTTTGTATTCACCCTGCAGACTGAACTTTGCCTGTGCTGTATAATGTTCATGTCAACTTTAAAAAGAAAGTATTATCAAGTGCATGTGTAATTTTAGAGACGTGTACAAACACCCGCACATGCCTGAATGATTGTAAAACTACTCCATCTGGGAGACGAGAAGAAACACAGGTGTTTCTATGGGTATTTTATTTTAATTTTGCTGATGTGTTCCATTCAAATTATGTAGCAATTTCGACATCTCGCCTTCCATTGGTGCCATACACAACTAAAACTTCACAATCTGAAATAAATCGTGTTGGCATTTCTGGCAATATACTCTGACAGAATGTGGAGCTGCTGCTTTTTGATTTCCCTTTGTAGATAATGGGACTCCTCCTGCCCTGCATGGACAATATGTATTTTAAAAACCAAACACAGGCACGCGTGTTCAGTAAATCACTAAAAAGTGAGCTAATCAATGGCCTATTTAAATCATGGCTTCAAATTCGAAGCATTACTGTTACAGGTTGGAGTGACACAATCTGCCCCTGTGGTAATCTGTAAACCGTGGTAATAAAAACGGCACACCAAAAGAAATATACCTAGCACTTCATGTAATGATGATAGCGGCTAGAAATTGGGTTCCTGGTTGACTAGGGTGCACACCCTGGTCAAGTAGTAACCACAATCCTAGTCCGGGTAAGTCACAAACACACCCTAAATTAACCTGATTAACCTGTGTTCACCCTCTGGTAGCTTGGCACAAGCATTCAGGCTTAAGCGGCAATGTGAAGTATTTGTACAACACTTCAAACAGTAAAAACTTTGAAAACAGCACACAAAAAGATTCCTCACCAGGCTGCAAAAATCTCTAAATTTTATAAATAAAACAAGACTAAAATAATATCACATACGTAGAACTTGAGATATGAGTTTTTAAAGAATAAAGTGTAAAACAGTGCTTATAAGCAATAAGTGCTTACTTTGGATACCTGGTCACATCGGACTAGGACGTCAAACGTTCAGGCCAACGGCGATGGAGCACGTGCCAGCTACAGGGACCCAGTGAGGACCCCTGAACGAAAATACCTGAATCCTGGTTGGGTCGGCGAAGATGCAGGGTGCAGCCAAAGCAATGTGTCTGTGTTGATCCCGCTGCAGAGGGGATGTGGCTATTTTCTCCATGCAATAGAAGCGATATGTCTATTTTCTCCACAAAGTAGCGGTGATGCATCTGTTCTGAAATGCCAAAGGCGTAGCGTTGGTTCAGAGGGTGATACGCCGGTTCTGTTCCTGCAACAGCAGTGATGAGTCAATTCTGCCCCCCCAGCAGAGAATGCATCAGTTCCCATTGTTTTTATGTAGTGTGCAGTTGCCCTGTGTCCTGATGAGAACCCATTAAATTGTTTTTGGGTTCCAAACATGTCAACAGCTCTAGGAACCAGGGAGGGCTTTGGTAAAGACAGTATTGATTCAAAGATTGTTTAGTTTATATCCCTGTGGATTGCTTTTTGAATTTGTAGTGAGCTTGTACCTCTGGCCACTGTCCAACAGACAGGGAATTTCAATAATATTGTGTGATAGGTCCCCCTTGGGCGTTTAATTGCAGAACTAGTACAGATATGTGTTGGATTATGTGGATTTACAATGTCTCATTTTTAAGTTTCAATGCAAAATGTTAATGTGATGTGATATTTTATGATAGGTGGGCTATTATAAGTCAAAAAAGTTCTGATGTGATGTCAGCTCAGTTTGTTTTCTACTGTTTATGATTGTTGTTTTTTTTTAAATCACATGAAAGGTTCATGCACAAATAATGCAGAAAAATAAATGGTGAGCACAATATTTCAGTTGTGTGATCACAAATTGTAAAGTTGTAAAGTATGTTGGTGTTCTAATAAGGTCAGTACTGGCATCTGTGTATTTAAATTCATAGAGTGGCCTAGCTTTGCTGACAGTTTATGGGTCCAACTTTTGCTCAACCTCCTAAAAGTGGCATTTTCAGAATTGCAATTTAAAATCTGACTTCACCAGAAGTTGTGATTTTAAATTGTGACTCCATAGACACCAAACTTGAATAAATGTTATCTTCCCATTTGGAAATTTTTCTTATACAATGTAATAAGGTAATCCGAATGCTATGCTATGGGAGATATAGGCCTTGCAGGAGTAAAAAAAGAATTGAAGAGTTTTTTACTACCAGGACATGTAAAACTTAAACTTACATGTACAAACGTTTAAATACACTGCATTCTGCCCTTGGGCTCTCTAGGGCCTACCTTAGGGATGCCTTATCTGTGTTAAAAAGGAAGGTTTAGGTCTGGCAACAGGTTTAACTTGCCAGGTCGACATAACAGTTTAACACTGCACACACAGACTCTGCAGAGGAAGGTCTGGGACATGCATAACGGGCTACTTAAGTGGATGGCACAATCAGTACTGCAGACCCACTCGTAACATTTCATTTAAAGGCACATGTAGTGCCACTTTACTAGGGACTTACACGTAAAATAAATATGCCAATTGGTTATAAGCCAGTGCTACATGTTTTGAGGAGAGAGCACAAGCATTGGTTAACAGTGGTAAAGTGCACGGAGTCCAAAAGCCAACAAAAACAGATTCAGCAAAAAGGGGAGGAGTAAAGCAAAATGTGGGGTGGGGGGTGACCATGCAGAGAGGGCCTTTTCCAACAATAACCTATCACAATGAATGTTGAGTTAGAGGCTTGCAAAGTAATTTCTATTTTCTTTTCAGCCTATGTCCATGAGCATATTCCTTTAGCAAGTGCTTTTTAAACGGAGAGTACGAGTACTCTCCCATTAGAAGTGCATGTCCATTTAAAATTCCAGAATGGCTATTACGAGTATGTTTCTCTTGTAAAGAAAGCTTTGACATCAGGTTAGCGGCACATACTACAGGTACACATTTAGAAATTGTAGGTGTAGGTAAAGTAATAGTACTTATATACCTATGCTTACGTATCTGTAACTGTTCTTAAGGAAAGAGCGACAATACCCTCTCTTTGGGTCTAGACTGCGTTTTATAAAATTTCAAATAAATAAAAAATTCAAGAATGGCAAGAGATCCATCTATTCACTGATGTGTCCCAAGTAAGCTCACCACACTGAATGCTTTATTAGGGGATGAACGGTTCGCCAGAACTGGATGGAAATAAAATTACAGCTTCCTCAAGTTCCAAGGTTGCTCTGTACATTCAGGCTATTCTCTAGAAATAAGTTACCCACATTCAGAAAACATGGCTTTCAAATACTACTATAATCAGTCAGAAATCTTAACAAAGGCCAGCCTTGCTTGTCCTCTGGCCGAAACTGCTTAAGATCTATTATCAGGAGGCAGAAACTAGCAATGACAAAACCAATGCGTCTTGCCTTTGCGACCTACTGTGTTTGCCAATGGTTTTAAGCCAAGCTGCAATGCATACCCAAATCTGCGAAGTCTGGCTAAGTTTAAAAATAAAATGAAGAAAACAGCCTTTGATGAAGCCGTCCCTGTCATTTTGTAGGCACAGACACCTTCCATGCACACTTCTAAAAAATGACGCATTCTCTTTTTTTCTTTTTAGTTACTGTTAGAAATGGGGGGGCTCTAGTTGGCAAGGGTTTGCACCTTTGTCCAAGTAGGGACCCTTCTTCCTAGTCAGGATAAGGGAGTTACACTCCTAAAATAACCCCTGCTCACCCCCTTGGTAGCTTGGCACGAGCAGTCAGGCTTATCTTAAAGACAGTGTGTAAAGCATTTGCCCATAATCAACAGTAATACAGTGTAAGCACCACAGAAGGACACCACACCAGTTTAGCAAAATATCCAATATTTTGTATATACTTAAGACAAGACCAAAACAGTACTTCAAAATCTTCACTTCTCAAAATATGCTTTAACAATAGTTCCTTGATGTCGATAGCTCCGTCCGGGGTTATCACGGCGTCATGAGCAAACAAATGCAAACAGTTCTGACTGACCGCGGCGTCGCGGGCCAGCAACGGTGTCGGGAAGACCCGCAAACAATACCTTTTAGAAATGCAGGGCGTTGATGACCTCTCTTTGAGATTCCGAAAATAGGGCGTCCGTAGGCGTCGGTTCCGGAGGTCAGTGCAGGAGTCGTTGGGGTCCTCGAAGTCACACGTGTTGCAGGTCGATCTCCTCTCTAGTGGAGTCAAGAGCGCTGGCGTCGGCCAGGCGTCGTGTGCTGCAGTGCGAAGAGCGGTACAAAAGGGGGTGGTGATGGACGGAGCATCTGAACCAATCAAACACTCACACCCAGTCAAAAGATCTGGGTTTGATCCATCACCGTTCTTTAGCCCACTCTGCCACCCCAGTTCAGACATGGCTATATGCAAATCAGTCTGACCCTGTGCCTCATGGGAACAGTCCAGCCCAAACTGCCGAGCCATGCCTTCCCTGGACCGGGCTGAAGACGGCTGTAATGCCAGAAACCGGTCCTCGGAAGCTTGTTTCCGGTCCAGGGAAGGCATGGCTTGGCAGTTCGCGCTGGACTGTTCCCATGAGGCACAGGGTCAGACTGATTTGCATATAGCCATGTCTGAACTGGGGTGGCAGAGTGGGCTAAAGAACGGTGATGGATCAAACCCAGATCTTTTGACTGGGTGTGAGTGTTTGATTGGTTCAGATGCTCCGTCCATCACCACCCCCTTTTGTACCGCAGTGCGAAGAGCAGCGGCTCGGCGGCGGCATCAGATGGTGTCATTGGTGAGACATGGGTCGCGGTGTGAGATGAAGGCGGTGCTGGTCACGGTGCTGGCAAGTCACGTGCAAGCAACAGCGTTGTCATTGCTGAAGCGTTGTTGTCGGCTGACCAACTGGAGTCGATGGCGCCGGAGTCAGTAGGCCAAGGCTGCTGTGCGGGATGAGGGTGATGCGTTGTGTAACTTTACGAGCAGTGCCCTCGAACCACGGTGCAAGCAGGGGAGTCTATTTCGGCCTCGAGAGTCGGGGCGGTGTCGTGAAGCGAGGCGGTGCGGAGTGCGGTGCCCACAGGTCGTGGTGTTAACGGCTCGGTGGCGGCGGCATTGGGGAGACCAGGGTCACGGTGAAGCACTGTGGCTGTGCCCTCTGCGATGCCTACAGGACACAGAGTCGGCAGCGGCGTCGTAGATGTTGTCGGTTTCTTTTCTTCTGTTGCTGCACAAAACACACAGTCCCCAGTGCTGAGGGCAGAAGAGCTTGAAGTATATGCTGTTCCTGAGACTTCTTGAACAGGGGGCAAGCTCTACCTTACCTCAAGCCCTTGGAGAAACTTACAAAAGTAGATTGCAGAAAGTTCAGTCCAGTCCTCTCACTGTCCAAGACAGAAGCAGCCACTGCAGGCCAACACAGCAAAGCACAGAGCAAAGGAGTAGTCCCTTCTCAGAGCTTCTCCAGCTCTTCTTCTTGGCAGTCTTCTTGTTCCAAAAGAGTGCTAAAGTTCAGGGGTCTGGGCCCCAATGTTTATATCCCAAAATCCTTTGATCTTTTAGGAAGAGAGAGTGTCTGTGCCCAGCCAGAACCAGTTCGGCCTTCTCTGGTGTGATTTCCTGGCAGGAGGTGGAGACGGCATTGTCAGAGGCAGAACAGGCCCTTTGAGGTGCAAGGAAATCTCCTCCCCCTTCCCCCATTGCAGTCCATGTCTAATCAGCCCTTTCCTGATCCTACCTAGACTATCTGGAGCCATTCCTGCTCCCCAGACATCTGTCATTAAAAACCCAGAAAGGCAATCCACATTCCAGAAGAGACACACAGGATGACTGAGCCAGAAAATACCTACTTTCTAAAAGTGGTATTTTCAAATACAGAATGTAAATATCACCTTCACTAAAATATGCATCTTTAGATTCTGAGTTCAGGCATACTAAACTTTATTTTCCCACCTAGTTCCTAGGGCCAGTTATGTTTATAAGAGGTTATAAACAAACTTCCCATTCTGTCCTATGGGGAACAGGCAGCCTTGCAACAGTGAAAAACTAAATTGGGTGTAATTCACTATCAAGACATGCCACACACACACCAGG
Organism: Lissotriton helveticus; assembly: GCF_964261635.1. Lineage (NCBI taxonomy): Eukaryota > Metazoa > Chordata > Amphibia > Caudata > Salamandridae > Lissotriton > Lissotriton helveticus. The sequence continues at coordinate 1,936,757,339 of NC_136059.1, forward strand.
GCATGTCCTACCTTTCACATAAACTGCACCCTGCCCACAGGGGTACCTTGGGCTTACCTTAGTGGTGATTGACATGTAGCAAAGGGAAGGTTTAGGCCCTGGCAAGTGGGTGCACTTGCCAAGTCGAAATGGCAGTTACAAACTGCGCGCAGACTCTGCAATGGCAGGTCTGAGTTACCTTTTTAGGGATACTCATGCAGGTGGCACAATCAGTGTTGCAGGCCCACTAGTAGCATTTGATTTGCAGGCCCTGGCACACTCAGTGCACTTTACGAGGGACTAACAAGTAAACAAAATACCCAATCCTGGAAACACCAATCCATAACACAATTTACAACAGGAGCACTTGCACTTTACCACTGATTAGCAGTGAGAAAAGTGTGCAGAAACACTACACCAGTAAAAACAGAGTCAAAACCGGGAGGGTAGAAAACAAAAACTCAGGAGAAACAAGTCAAAAGATGCCAAGTCTAACAGTTACCAATCCATATTGGATGTGTAACTAAAAAGAAACAAACACATGCAAAAGTGTTTTTTTCATACAGCTGACGGGGGAACAGAAGCAACAGTGGGGGAGTGAGGGGCAACACATGAGAGATGGCACGCAGAAGCAACACGGGAAGGGGACTTGGAAACAACAGGGGAGAACTGGAGGGTACATGAAGGCAACACAGGGGAGTGCAAGAGGAGCAACATGGGGCTTGGTGAAAAGAAACATGGCGGGCACAAGTGGAGGAAGCAATGAGAAGAAGCACACGGGTAAGAGGAGGGATGCAGGGAGAAGACCAGTCACAGATGCAACACGGAGTATAGGGGGAGATGTACACAAAGGTGATGGCTCGCACTCACATGCAATCACACAGAGTGCGTAGCACAAAAGAAAAAAGTAGTGCTTGAAAAGCAAGCAGTAGGAGCGGAGATGGCAACTAATCAAAGAGATTGCAAATAGGCAGTGTTCAATGGAAGGTGCAAAGACAAGACTGACAAGCTTGGACACAAATAAGAAGCTGACAAATGAGATTATAGTTATCCCTAAGGAGGGGAAGGATCCCCTATTACCAAAGAATTACAGACCAATATCTCCCATCAATGTCAATTGTAAAATATACGCAAAAATCTTAGCCACAAGACTGAATGCAGTTGTCCCACATTTGATAAGTAACTCACAAGTAGGCTTTCTTATAAACCGCATGTCGAATGACAACACCCGCCTGCTATGCCATGTTCTAGAGAATGCAGCTTTTAAATCAGACCCTTCTATAGCAGTCAATCTTGATGCAGAAAAGGCGTTCAACAGAGTTTCATAGTTCTTCTTAAAACGCTGCATGCATTCATTTGACTAGGGTGAACCCTAGATAAATATGGTCATGGCCCTCTACTCAAAGCCTACTACTGCACGTACTGCAATTAACGGTTCCCTTTCGGAGTCTCTCACTATCCGACAAGGCACAAGACAAGGCTTCCCAATTTCACCATCCCTTTTCCTACTAGCGCTAGAGCCCTTAATACAAGATATCAAACAAAATACAGACATTAAAGGAGTAGGTATTAATAATACTCAAGTTAAATTAGCCGCTTATGCAGATGATATTCTGATAGTAACAATTAATGCTTTGATGCCGATGGGAAGTAGTCTATACACTAGGGGTACACACTAAATAGAGACAAATCGGAGGTAAAACCTCTAAATGTTCATTGTACCAGAGAGATTCTAGGAAACTCAGGTTTTGCATGGCAGCTGGGTTATGTAAAATACTTAGGTATAGAATTGGGTAGCACTATAAATCGACACACTACACCACAATGAAAATACCACGCTGGAAAAAATTAAGAAACCTCTAGATACTTTGTCTCCAGAATGTACCAGTTGGTGGGGAATAATTGAAACAATAAAGATGATGATCACGCCCCTAATGAACTATCTAATCATCATGCTCCCTCTCATCTTAACAGAAGATTTCCACCATAAATTTGATATCCACTTAACCATATTTTTATGGCAAGGCAAGAAAGCTAGAATTGGACTTAAAAAACTAAGGCTGCACAAATCCCGAGGTGGAGTTAATTTAGCAGACTTTAAAACATACCAAACAGCCTTCCTGGCAAAACAGGGCTCCCACTGGATCTCGCCTCCCATCAACTATACACCAGTATGGCTAGACGTCAAAAAATCTATCCTCGATAACCTTAACCCTCTTGCCCTGCTCACCTCTAGCCACACAAATCTAATTAGATCAAAATCTATTTTTAAAAACACAAAAGCAGGAGGGCGTGGCCAAGATGGCGGAGAGCTAAGACGTGCTTGGTCTCCTCTCCGCCGCCCGCCAATTCTTTTTTTCTTTTTTTTAAAATATTTGTATTAGATTTTTCAGTGCATAACCAAAGAACAAGCATGTCATCATTACTCAGCACATCCCATCCCGGAACCCCCCCGCCTGCCAATTCTTAGCACTAGCTCCAGTCCCGGGACTCACCAAAAGGCACTGACCTGAAGTGAAGAGCGCCTTGCGACACCCAGCGATACGACTTCGGAAGCTCCCGGGGCCTCGGTGGTGCTTCACCTGACTTCTGGCGGAGATCGGCCCAGTGACCGAGTCCCGGATCGCTGCCGTCAGCAGCGCTGTCACGGTCACAGGGCTTGAATTACCGGTGCCCAACCACGAAATGCCGCAGCTTCCTTGGTGCCATAGCCAGTCCTCGAGATCCCTTCTACCCGCCTGGGCATGGCGTGCAACGGCGATGAGCGGCCGGAGGTGCGGCAACCGCCATTTTATGTGCGGACGCAGCAGTTCCAGCGACCGCTGCCCGGGACAGCGGTGAGCCCGGAGTGCACCTGAGGTTGGCGGCCCATCTGGGGTGCCTCGGCTCTGCCACGCAGCAGCTGCAGGGAGATCCAAGGCCGTGGGGCCTGCCGTGCCTCGCTTCATTACCGCGGATGCCATTTGCCAACGCGGGGGTTGCGGCCCGCCGGAGCACGGCCGGTGGGGGTGGCATCACCAGAACAAGCCTGAGGCCGGTCGCAGGCGAAGTGGCCATCGGGGGGCATCTCGGCCTCCGGTTCCTAGCGCTAGGTAGCGACCAGGGCCCTGCGGCGGTGGGCCCCATCGCACCGCCCTTCCCTGCTGCGACCTACAGGACCTGTGATCCAAGGCGGAAGGCAGCGCTGTATCCCACCTCCTGAAGCGGCCGCCGCCTTGGGGACGAGGACGGAGGCCCACCTGGGGGCGGCTGGAGAGTGTGGTGAGCCTGGAGGGCGCTGGAGGCCGGCCACGGGCGGTACAAGTTACCAAGGGGCATCTCGGCCCCCACCGCAGCTAAGCACACCAGAGGCCTGTGGCGGTGAGTCCTGCCATTTACCCCAACCTCGTTACCCAGGACCTACAGGGGTAACTGGGCCGCCTTACGTCACACGGCAGGCCAACCTGATGATCCGACCCCGGGGGCTTCTCAGGCTTGATCGGCCCGGCCCCTTAGGGCGCTTCTGAATTGTTCTTGGCGGTTGGACTACCTTGACCAGAGGGAAGACTGGGGTTCGGAGGCGGCATACCGCCGACCCCCTTGCCAGGCCTACCGCCCTTGGCCTCACACAATGAGGGAAACCTTGCCTCTGAGGGCTGCTGTTGTGCACGGGGTCTTAACTGCCCCGTCCCCCTCACCTTTGTACCCAGTGGATTTGCCAGCAGGACGCATTGCTGACCTTGTCCCCCCTCCGCACCCTGCCCTTACGCACATTGCACCTGTGTTTCCTGAGGATCCATAAGGCAGAGGCAGATCATTCCACCGGAGGGGGCTCCACAAACCACCAGTAGACACTCCACATTGTTACTTACCACGTGCGGCAGAGTGAGCATGCCTACATGAGGCCCAGACAACACAGACCGCAGTTTATTACACTAGAAGGACGCTGGTTGGCAGTGGCATCTCGCGGGACCTGACCCACAGGGGAGGGCACAGCGGGGACAGTGAAGCATTACATCCACCCGAGGCAGGAAGGGTAAACAAGCCACGAAAGAGAACTCGCTCAAGGACCTTTTTGACAGGGCGCAGAGTGTGGGGCCGGCGGACCCGGGTCGGGAGGGGGCTGTGGCACAGATGGCCAACACTACAGAGGCACCTGTGACTCGGGCTTTTCTGGAATCCTTGTTTGAAACCCTGGGGGATAACCTCCACACGGTGAAGCGCAATCTCACAGCGGAACTCAAAGACATTCGCAAAGATGTAGACATAGGGGAAAGAGTGGCGTCCCTAGAGACTAAAAGCGACACCCGGGACACGGAATTAGTGGCCATGCAACAGGAGGTCCTGAAAATATGTGAGCAGCAAGTAGACTTTCAATCTCACCTGGAGGACCTCGAGAACTGCTCCCACCGACACAACATTCGAATTAGTGGAGTGAGGGCTGACGAAGAGGCGGGCGACATCTTTGGTTAAGTTCGAGAACTCTTCAATTATGTCTTGGGCAACCCACCAGACTTTGATCTTAAGTTGGACAGGGCGCACAGAGTCGGCCCCCCCCAGGGCACCGACAGCTCCCCCAGCAGACATACTGGATTGCGTTCAAGACTTTCGCACCAAGGAAGACATCCTCCGTAAAGCCTGCGCGCTACAACCGCTTAGTTTCAGCAACCAGTCGCTGACCCTCTATCAGGACCTTGCCTCCATCACGCTCCAAAAACATCGAACCTTCCGGCCCATCACGGAGGCCCTGCGCCAACAAAACACCTCCTACTCCTGGGGGCATCTGTTCCGCCTCGTATTCCGGCATGATGGGAAGTTGTTCCAACTCCGCTCCCTGTCTGAAGAGAGTAAACTTCTGGGGATCCCTCTCCCAGAGGACAATGACGAGGGAGAGCGCTCGGACCAAGATTCTAAGGACAGCCACCCGAAGTGGAGACAGCAGCGTCACCGGCGCCGCATCTGATGACCGCATCCGCTGGTGGTCAAGAAGGAGTAACAGGCCACCATTGCAACGTTACCAGGAGCCTTTGCCAACACGACGACCACATAACTAACTCCGGCTACCATGATGCATTCTTCCATAGATGCTCGGACGGGGGGGGGAAGAGGTGGGGAGAAGCTCCCATTGACCACCATACAACCCAAAGACTTTTTCTCTGTTCATCTTAGGATGACGGACTAATGATAGAACTCATAAACCCATAATTTTTGCCTTTTGGCGCCAGTTGTGCCTTATTTTTTCTCTTCCAGTTTTTGCGGGTCTTTACTCCACTCTTCTCTTTATCTATCTCTCTTTGCTGTTCTTTGTTTCTGGGGGTTACCCGGTCCAGAGGGCGCCATGATGCCTTCATTTTCGCGCTAGCGTCACGGAGTCCTGGTAGTTCTGCTGCTTCTGCCTAGCGTCATCCCATCTTTAGACATTAGATGTCGCCACTTTCGATTAAGGTTCTCACTTTCAATGTTAGAGGACTCAACAACCCCATCAAAGGCAGGGCACTTCTCTCCTATCTAGAGAGTACACAGGCAGACATCGGTCTCCTCCAAGAGACCCACCTCCTTTCCAAGGGCTGCCACCGGCTTCGGTCCCATGCTTTCCCAACCCAATTCTTTTCTTCCACACCTTCTAAGATGGCTGTGGTAGCCATTCTCGTTTCCAGGGATTTCGAGGGGAAGGCGGTACAGAAAGGGGTTGAGATTGAAGGTAGACTTCTCACCTACCACTTTACTATGTGGTTGTGGGCTCGGTTTACGCCCCCAATGACGGTCAGGAATGATTTTTGCACAAAGCTCTTACAGCTGCCACTGCAAATGCCATATACTACTAGGGGGGACCTCAACATAGTATTTGACAATGACCTTGACAGGTTGGCACACCACAGGAGCCAGGTGGGTGCCCTTTCACCCACAGGGCTCTTGAGACTACACGACCTAGACCTCCCAGACCTCTGGAGACACCAACACCCTCACTCATGGGCATTCTCTAACTACTCCAATGCCCACAAAACCTATGCGAGGCTAGATTATTTTCTCGGTTCTAAAGCCCTTCGCGAGGCCACGCTCTCAGCCGCCATACTAGGGACAACCCTGTCTGATTACAATCCAGTGGAAGTCACACTGGCTCTCCCACAGATCCGGCGCCCGGCCAGGCACTGGCGCTTTCGTGACACCCTCTTGCACAGACCAACCACGGTCACCCAGATACAACGTGCAATAGAGGATTACCTCTCGCACAATGACAACCCAGACACCGCTCCCTCCACGCAATGGGAGACCCTTAAAGCGGTCATCAGGGGTGAGGTCATCGCTATCTCTTCCACGGATAACGCGTCGGTAAAGCAAAAAGGGAGGAGCTGACACAGAAGGTGCGGGAACTGGAGCAGATGCTCCAGCGAACTGGAGCTTCCCCGTATATGGCGACAGCTAACAGCCGATTGGGCACAGCTGACGACCGGGATAAAGCAGAATATGCTGCAATGCAGTTACGGCACTCCTACACTGGTGGGGATAAATGCGTCCGCCTGCTTGCGCACAAGCTTCGCGAGGTTCGTTTACGCAAGAGTATCCAGGAAATCACAGACAGTACAGGAACAGCATGCTCAGAGGATGCAGCTATTGTTGAAACCTTCCACAAGTTTTACGCCCAACTTTACGATGATCAGTCTCTGAAGGAGGCCGACATCTCAGCCATCGCCCGCTTAAAACTGGGCAAATCACCCGGCCCTGATGGCTACACCGCAGCCTTTTATAAACAAATTTGCGTGATACTTGCCCCTTTGCTCACCCGGCTCCTTAATTCTTTTGCAGCGCCTGGGGCCATCCCTCCCTCCATGTTGGAAGCAGCGATAGTCGTCATCCCTAAGCCGGGGAAAGACTAGTCAGAATGCGGATCATATCAGCCTATTTCACTTTTGAACATAGACCTGAAGCTTTACACCTTTTTGGCAAGCCACCGCGCCCCCTATATGCAGGGGCTTGTGGACCGTGACCAAGCTGGGTTCATACAGCAACGGCAGACAAGTGACAACACGACACAGGTCACTCACCTCATAGAAAAACCCTCCCGCATACTGGGGAAGTAAATGCTTCTCACGATCGATGCAGAGAAGGCCTTCGATCGAGTCCATTGGCCATATCTCGAGCAGGTACTGACCCCTATCGGCCTCGGGGAGGGGGGGGGATGCAGGTGGGGGTTGAAATGCAGGCACATATTTCAATTGCTACATTTTTCCCAGGGCGACTGTAAGAATTAATGGGCACACCTCCACTCCATTCCCTGTTCATAGGGGAACGAGGCAGGGATGCCCACTGTCATCTCTACTCTTCGCTCTCTGTAAAGAGCCCATGGCGCAGAGGGTCAGACATCACACTCAGATCACAGGCATTCGCTTTGGCAGGGACAACCATACCATAAGCTTTTATGCAGACGATGTGCTTGTCACCTTAGCGAACCCTGAGAGAGCACTGGGTGCCTTCTAGAGGAACTAGACGCCTTCGCCGGAGACTCTGGGCTCAAGGTTAATCTGACTAAATCTATAGCGATGAATCTTTCCCTGCAACCCCAGGAGAAAGCTGACTTGCAGGCCCGCTATCCCCTGCAGTGGTCTGACGATACCGTCCCATATCTGGGTATCTATCTGGCCCTGACCCTACATGACATGAGAATAGCTAACTTCTCACTTCTCTACACTAACATCCGCACTGAGCTTCGGTGGTGGAAACACCACCAGATCTCATGGCTGGGGCGTGTCGCAGCAGTAAAGACTACAATCCTTCCCAAAATACTTTATCTATTTCAGACACTTCCCTTATCACCCCCAACTGGCTGGTTTCAGAAGGTGCAATCGGGCCTCTCCCTTTTCATCTGGCAGGGCCGTAAACCACGATTAAAATAAGCAGTGGGCTTTCTCCCACCCCATGAAGGGGGACTCAGTATCCCGGATCTAGCGCTCTATTACAAGGCCACACCGCTACGATATTTGGTCGAATGGAGCCGGGCCGAATCTGAACAACATTGGCTCTTCCAGGACCGCACCGTCGCTGGTACAACTCTCATGAAGATTCCCTTTCTCTTGAAAATGAAAGCTCACCGCCCCCCCAATTTATATGCTGCACAGGTGACACGCACACTCCTCATGGTCTGGGATCGGACGAACATGCGCATCGAACTCACGATCTTCCCTTCTCCGCTCACGTCGTTATTGGATAACCCAGACTTTAACCCCGGAACAAACTCACCATCCTTCCAATCGGGGCGAGAGGCCGGATGCCGCGTGTTAGGTCTCTTATTTGCCAAAGGTGACCTCATTCCCTTTTCGCAGCTCCGGGCCAGTTACGGTCCTCCAGAGTCGGCACGCATGCGCTATCTCCAGGTACGACACTGGGCTATGCACCCTGGCATGCGTCCACAGGCTACAAGGCTTCTTTCGCCTTATGAAAGGTGGCTTATAATGCGGTCCTCAGACAAGAAACTGATCTCAGATCTCTACAAGATGCTACAGTCCAGATACACTCACACCTACCATGCGGGGCGTGCACGTTGGCAACGAGATCTTGGACGTAATCTCAATTCCGAGGAATTGGTGGGTGCATGCTATAGGGTGCACCATACAGCAACACATGTAGGTCTCACTGAAACACTCACCAAATTAGTCTATCACTCGTACTACACCCCAGAGAGACTCCACCAAGCCGACACTACACAGACCCCTGACTTCGTGGCGGAGATGTGGAGAGAGGGCATGCTGGTTCACCTGCTGTGGGACTGTGAACATCTCCAGGCCTTTTGGACACACATTTTAGACGACGTGGACAAACACCTTGACACGGAGATCCCTAGACTCCCCGCATATGTTCTACTAGGGTTGCCAAACCCTCTTCCTACATTGCATTTAAGCAATCGCAGTTTGGGATTCCTTAAATGCATTTGCAAAATAGGGAATCGCACATTTTGCGATTCCTTATTTTGCGAGTGGGTTTTTGTCTGTTACATAGCACACTGCCCAAATTGCGATCACAAACGCTGAAATTCTGTGGATTTCAGCGTTTGCGATCGCTATTTGGCTTCCTACATATGGCCCTTCGTTCTTATTAATTTCTTTTTATCTCCCATCTCTCATTTTCCTCTCCTCTTTATTTTATAGACTTTATGAAGATTATTCGTTAGTGTACAGTAATTTGTATCATCTAGTAAATTGTATTCCTTGCTTCTTGTATATTGTTTGTGATAATATTTCCTGTTCTTCATACAGCTGAAGCGGTTCATTTTCTTCCCAACTGTTGTATCACGTCAATTTAATATTTCTGTACACCACATGCCGTATGCTGTTCTTTTGTGTTTTTCTATTGAAAATAACTAATAAAATCATTTGAAATTATAAAAGACCGGAACCTGAAGGGCACCTGTCCAGGTGGCACATTGACGGCATGTTTCACATTTTGGATGTGTGACAGCACATGAGAACATTTATACCCCTACTTATAAAAGCTGAGAGTTGAATAAATGATTTAGCCCGTAAAATTTGGATACAAATGTTTTTGGAAATGCAAGTGAAATTTTATATCTCAGATATTGTTCTTCGATGCATGCAAGTGTCCACAATTAGGTGAAAAGAGAAAGGTTGCAGAGCTGCATATACTGAGAGTGAATGTTTCCTTCTTCCCTTGAAATAAATGGACAAACAAGAAGGGTGAGCGAGCAGTACTACAGTGCCACCCATTTCCCCCAAGGCAATGTCATGTAGCAAATATTTAATGTGTAACAAATACAGACATTTCATACCCGTCAGAGGGGTTGCGTTTATGACAAGCTTCTGCTTCAGGGCTCCTCTGCCGTTTAATGTACCGCCCTGGTTCAGATCTCCGAGATAAATGTCTCATTTTGGAGACATGCTTTATTCATGTTTGCTTTTGTCAGCTCAAGGTACATTATCGCAGGACCAAAGATCGAACATCCAACAGTTAACAAGCATAGGCATAGCCAAAAGGTCTCACCTTTGGGACCGTATAAGTTTTTAGCCAGAACTATTTGCTTTGCCAATGTCTTTAAGCTATTTTGTAGGGTAGCATGGCTGCTGTGGAGCATGTTAAAAAGTTATAGTAAATAAAGTTTTAAAATGCACCAACCCCCCTACCACATATCAATAGTAGCTATACATTTTTAAATGTCGTTTTTGTGTGCTATGTTTACTTAAACCTTTTAAGCCCTTCCCTGCGCCGCGAATTCCGCCACGGCACGGGGGGGGGCTAGGGGTGGGCGTAGCGCTCCGGTACTTATGACGGCTCCACGCTGTCATGAGTCGTGGGCGGCGTATGCTCATGACGGCGTGGAGCAGTCATGACCCCGCTCACTCACCTCTTCGCCCGCACAGGCGGGGAATTAGTGCAGCGTGGGCAGAGCGGCATGACGGCTCCACGCCGTCATGAGCACACGTCGCCTATGACTCATGACGGCATGGAGCAGTCATGAGCCCCGAAAGGGTTAACGTTTTTCCAAATAACAAAACATATTTAGAAAAACTAACGGATAAGACCTACAAAGTGACCCCCAAACGGGATTTCATGCATGATTTGTAATTGACACAGATGCCGTAAGGCAAAAGCATGTGCTTTACAAAAGAAAGTAAAACAAGAGTTAGAGCTATTGGTGTTGTAAATATAAATGTTTTTTAACTATAGGTTGTGGTGTGGAGTGGATGTATGTGGTGTGCAGTGGAATTATGTGGTTTGAATTGGAATGGTTAGCTGTGGCATTGTATGACATGGATTTGTACGGTGTGAATTTGTGTAGTGGAATTATGTGGCATGGTGTGCCTTGGAATTATGTGGATCGTAATTATGTCCATAGTAATTATGTGGTATTGAGTGTATCGGAATTATATGGATTGGGATGGTGTGTCATGGAGTGTAAATATGTGGAATGGTATTGTGGAATGGTATATAGTGGAGTTTAATTATGTGGTGTGCTGTTGCCTACTCCATTTGATGTGAGAGGCATGCAGGGATGTCTGCGGGAGGCATCTTAGGGGAACTAAAGAACACTTGATTAATGGCCACTGATTGACTCTACAGTGAAAACACAACAGGCGCTTCAAAAGGTCAGACGACTTGAAATCCTACACACATTGAGAGTGTGTAAATATATTTTGTTTAGCATTGGCAGTTTACTACAGGGTAAAGGAGTAAAATGGTGCTGTAATGCAGATGGCGGTTTCAGTATATTCCCAGTTGAGAGCATCTGCCATTCTATCTAAGTAATTCCTGCCTGTGGCCTACAGGTTGCATAATGACTTTTGCATCAAGTGCACTAACCCACTGAACTACCTCACATAAGCCCCACAGTTTAACAGCACATGACATACAGTGTCAGGGGCAATGAAAATAACGTAAATAGGCCAAACGTGATTTAAGTTCAGATACTTTCAAATTGATGTTTAGCACTGGGTTTTCAGAAGCTACTCAGTCTAAATGAGTGTACTGTAAAGATGTACTTGTCGGATTCAAAGCAATTGCCAGGAGTACAGAAATGGAAAAGATAACAGAACACAAGAATCTCACGAAACCACTATTGACAGTTTAAGTATTAAAATGGTTAATAAACTGTCACTCAATAATAAGGTTTCTTTGGCACACAATGAAGTAAATGTATAACTACACAAATACATAAGAGCCAACAATAAGCTGATCTGCCCAGAACATACATCCAACGTGCCTCTCTGCCCAGAACATACATTAAATGTGCTTCCTTTAGTAAGCAGTGCACATTGGAATATAAATGCACAAATCGATTGAGCACCAATGCAATTGTTAAAGAAATTATAGCCTGCATTTTATTATTAAATATATTCTCCAAAGTGACGCTGAGGTAAAAGGTGCAATATTAATTAATAGTTTCCACAGGTTTCACGGAAACTAAAATAAATCATGAAGTGAGCAAAACATGTGCTCTTCGGATGACATTCAGGCAGGAAACTCAGAAGGTTCTCGCACTGGGATGGTGCAAAGTTCAGCTGAACATGCTATATTTATCAGGGTGTTTCTTATTTGAGATTCAATTGCTGTGCCGTCTGGCCAGCCCGGGGCACAGTCACATCAGACTGTCACATGGTGGCCAGAGTTTGCCTTCCGTAAACAGAAGCACTGTGCTTTATTTAGCATTTTTAATAGCAAGCTGTAATCAGACTACGATACCTGCAGTTCAATGGTTATGCTTTTGTGACCAAATCTAATGTGTTTAAAAGCAGCAAATCAGACCCTAGACTAGAGTGTCACTCAAAATGCTGTTTGAAATAACAATTGTAACTTATTCATAGCTGCTTGATGTGTATGCAAATCCGGGAGCCTGGACTCGCCTTTCCACAAATGCAGAGACAGAGGAAACAAATCACTAGGGTGTGTGGGCACGAGGAAGAGGACCCGAGCAGACGTAGATAAAGAAAAATAAATATGAGCCCTTGGGGAAACCACGTGTGACATTTGATACTGATCTTCTCATGAACAGCAAATGAGAGAAGATAAGAATTACGGCACTGTTTACACAAAAGCTTAGAGGAGTGAAAACCAGAGCGCACCCTTGTGTGAACTGCTCTCAGACAAGTAAAACAAGCATTTGCAATGCAATTGGTCTCACCTTTGGGACCTTATAAGTATTTAGTGATGCAGCATATTAGTGCAACGTAGATCTCCGTGGCTATAAATGTATCACTGTGTAGGCGCTCTGTCAAATAATCAGACGCAACCCCCTCTAAAATTCTACATCATGCAGTAGTTTGGCGGCTAATATAAAGTAAAATTGTACACCCATGGTGAGAGTAAATAAAGTGCAGAGGAGCTGTTGCCTTCCTTAACAAGAACCAGCTTTAATGAGGCCTCTTTTTCAATGAAGTCAGAAAAGAACGAAAACTAAAGCTGCCATCACCAAACAAGCAGCACTCAGAATACCTATTGTTGATGATCGTGAGAGAAGCAGGGCTGTACTAAGAGGTTTAACGTGACTTACATGGAAGGAGACTAGCCGAAGACCTTGGGGGCAAATCGGCCATATTTTTAGGCCCATCTACCCATGCAGGTGGCAGAAAGCCACTAGACCACAAGGTATTTTATTGTATATGGTGGATCATGTTTTTGGGAGCGGCCCCTTGGGTAAGGGTTTTGGGGGTGAATGTTTTGGGCCATTTAGTAGTTTGGCTGATGGTCTGCTTGATGTGGCTTTTGCCTGGCTGTGTGTTGACTGGCGCTTGGCTGGCATGGGCAGACTTCATAATGTTAACTATTTTATTTCTTGCCATCATTTGCGATCATAATGTCTTTTTATCCTTTTTATTCTAGTGCAAAGCTTTTGTTGTGCTTTTGAGTCTCGTGCTTGCGGTTTCATCACTGTTTGATCTGCAGTTTGAGTAGTTGCATATGTTTGGTAAGAACATATTTTTTGTACGGTTTACTGCAAATGAGTATCATTGTCCTGTATTCATGCATTCTTTGTAAATGATGTAATCGAATATTTGGTTTCTGTTTTATTGTGTGTGAAATTCTCTTTGTATTTGTGCACAATGAGTATTGTGTTGTCTGGTGTGAATTCTTTTGTTTGTTTATCCTTTCTAGTAGAATATCGTTGGTGTTTGTCTGTGCTAGGTGTTGGTGAGTCTAGCGGTCTATGGCAACTGAGTGGTATTTACACTGTATAGGTCTTTGTGTGCTTTGACTTCATTGACTTTACCTCGCAATTGCGATTTGCCAGTAGTTTTATTTTTTGTTTGATCAAACCACACTTTGTTTACTACTTACTAGCTGTACCCGGCCACGCGTTGCTGTGGCTCAGTCTGGTTAAATGGAAGAGAAAGAAAAGAGTAAGCGCACGTTTCTAATATGTTTAATTTGTCATTGCTTGTGGGTATACAATGTTTTTGTGACTATTGTCTCTATGCGTCCCTTGTAGTTGTTGCGCAGCATCTCTATGCGTCCTTTCTTAATGTTGCAAAATGAACCAACTCCTCCCCCCTCCCTCCACCCACTTCCCGGTCGGCCATCTTGACACCAACTGTCCCTCCTAATATATAAGGACTATTGTCTTTATGCATCCACTTCCAGGTCTGCCATCCTGACACCAACTGTCCATCCTAATATATGTAGACTATAGTCTCTATGCATCCCTTGTGGTTGTTGCGCAGCATCTCTATGTGTCCTTTCTTAATGTTGCAAAGTGAACCAACTCCTCCCACCTCCCTCCACCCACTTCCCGGTCTGCCATCCTGATAGCTGTACCCCGCCACGCGTTGCCGTGGCTCAGTCAGGTTAAATGGAAAAGAAAGAAATCGCTGTGTTCGCAGCCGTGCATCCTCATGTCTGGCTGCATATCGCTCTGCTGCTTCCTCGGCACGTATTTTAGCCATTCTTTGTCTATTTCGCTCGTTAGTTGATGCCAGTTCTTCCTTAGTTTGATTTGCAAATTGTCGTCGCACTGCTTTCGCTCCTCGAGTTCGACGACCTAAGTTTGATCTTCTGCGAGGCATTTCGAATCCAACATTGTGTATTTAAAAACACGCGCATATTCGAATTCTACGTAACTTTCGGAGATTTAAGATTTCGAACAAACGAACATTTACATTTTTGTCTGTCTGTTCTGGATTTCAATTAAAATCATGCACGTATTCGACGTGCGTATTCAAATCGAACGTTGTGTATATAAAAAACACGCGTGTTTTTGAATCCAACGTTGTGTGAAAATTTCAAAGCAATCGGTGAAGAACTTTCGGAGATTTGCGATTTTGAACAAACTAACATTTACATTTTTATTTATATAGATTTTACACAGTGTTCGGTAATGTTGACTTGTTTGTTAAGTTACTTATTTTAGTAAGGATTATGGCTAGCCGCAGGATGACTGCTCAGCAGGTTGTTGGTATGATGCTTTTCGAGTCTTCCTCTGACCATGATTATGAGACTGACTCTGCACCTAAAGCAGAGGAGGAAGGCCAGGATTTTGGCAGTGAATTTTCTGTCCGAGAGCAATCATCTGAGGAAGAAGCCACTCTCAGTGTGGATGAAATGCCGCTTTTAGAGGAAGACACCGATGTGCCAATAGTGCAGCAAGAGGCCTCTGGATTGCAGCAGAGGGTCGAAAGACTTCCCACTGGAAGGGCTGGACTCTGGGTTGCCTCAAACATGGTGCAGCCGGTGTTTCCTGCCTTTAATGGTGTTGCAGGGTGTAGAATGAATAATGAAAACTTTTTTTACAGTTGATTATGGACAATGTATTTTTGGATGAGATTATTGAGCAGACTAATTTGCATGCCGAGCAGAATTAGAGGGACAACACTGCCAGACTTAAGCCCCACTCTACAGTTAGCTGGTAGATTCCCACAAATCTGGATGAGTTTAAGTTGCTCTTGGATTTAACTTTTTTGATGGGCTTGATAAGGAAGCAGTCACATTCTTCATATTGGTCGACTAGTCCCTTGATGGCAATGGCTATATTTACAGCAACCATGAGTCGTAATCAGTATTTGCTTCTTCTTTGGATGCTGCATTTTGTCGATAATTAATTTGCTTTGCCACAAAATCACTGTGATTGTGACCATCTTTTTAAGATTCTGCCTGTCCTTGATCACTTTGTAAACAGATTTACAGAGATCTATGTTCCAGGGAAAGAAATAGCTGTGGAAGAGTCTCTGGTCCTGTTGGTTTTTAGGCAGTACATTCCTAGCAAGAGGGCCCATTATGGAATTAAAATGTATATGCTGTCCGAGAGTAGTACTGGATATGTCTATAATTTCAGGTTGTACACCAGTAGGGATTCCAGTATTGGACTCCTCCAGCCCCACCTCCCCGCCACCGGTTGTTCGTCCACTTTCAGAGTTAGTGAGAAAATTCTGTGGAAACTTGGTAGAAGACTTTTTATCAAAGGTCACCATTTATACATAGATAACTTCTACATTTGTGTGCAATTGTTCAGGGAATTGTTCAAACTGGACACTTGCTTGAGGCACAATCCGGTCTAACTGTAAAGGTTACCCGAAATATCTTGTTTGTAAAAAACATAAGGAGGGGCAGTGCCTTGCGTAGCAATGAACTTCTAGCTGTGAAACTTTCTGACATGATAGATGTCTACATGCTAACTACCACCCATGATAAAAGTACTTAACCTGTGACTGTTTGCAGTCAGGTTGCAGGAATTTTAGACTACAATAAGCACATGGGTGGTGTAGATAGAGTAGATCAGAAGTTGGAACCTTATACTGCTGTTCGTAAGGCTTATGTTTGGTATAAGAAATCGGCGGTCCATTTATTCCATATAGAAACCTTCAATGCTTTTGTTGTATGCTAGGATTGTTCTCCAGAGTCAAAGATGCCATTTGTTCAGTTTCAGCAGTCTGTGATAGGAAACCTTGTTGTAGTGGAACAGGTAAGAGTTTCTAGAGTTGCAAAGTTGGAGGATGTGGCTAAATTGAAAAATAGCCACTTTCCTTATCACATTCCTCCCATGTCCAAAAAAGACTTTCCTGCTAAGAAATTTTGAGTCTTTGCCCGAAGAGGTGTGTAGAAAGAGAGTCATATGTACTGCCCCAACAGCCCTTCCAATCCTGGGCTGTGTGTGCCCACGAATTTTAAATTGTACCACACGCCAAAGAGTTTTTGGTTGCGACCGTGAGCATAAAAGCAAACTAACTGGTCCGTATAGTTTTTTATTTTTTGTTCAGATTTCTTGGTTGGCATTTGTGTGATGTATTTAGTTAGAGCTGTTGTGTTTGTAGTTATACTTTTGGAATCTACTTCCAATAGGTTTATGTTGAACAAAAATGTGATGGCAGTGTGCGTGGACTAGAGTTTGACTGGCAGTGTGCATGGTCTGGGGTTTGGCAGGCAGCTTGCGAGGACTGGCGTTTGGCTGGTGGCGTGCATGGACTGGCGTTTTGCTAGCAGTGTGCGTGAAATGGTGTTTGGCTAGGGGTGTGCGTGGAATGGCGTTTGGCTAAGGCGTGCGTGGACTGGTGTTTGGCTAGCGGCCTGCGTGCGTGGACTGGCGCTTGGCTGGCAGTGTGTGTGAGCTGACATTTGGCTGACGTAGTGGGAGTAGTGACTTGCTGATGGTCCCTACACACACTGCTAGCAAAACGCCAGTGCACTCACTCGGTTAGCCGCCAGACAGTGTGATTGCTGTGTCAGTCATGTGGACGTATTAAAGTGATGGGTCCTTGAATGACGCGTTCTGTTAATGTGAGTGTTGTAATGTGCTGGGCCCACTGCTGGAGGTGTGAATGGTCATGTGAGTATCACATATGAAAGGTGTGTGAATGGCCTGTTAAGAGGTTGGTGCCTTGTTGCAGCTTTACAGTGACGAGTTGCGAGTCATTGGTTCAGTTTTTGGAACTATCAGTTATTAACAATGTATTTCATTTTTGTGAAATCTCTTGTTAATAAAATATACATTTTGAACCATTCACTAAACTTCGAGCCGAATCCAACCAGTATGTGTGTGTAATTGAGGAATAGATAGATGGGCAGTAACATATACATTTTGAACCTTTAGCTCACCCATGTACTAAATCCAACCAATATGTGTGTGTACTTGAGGAATAGATGGTTGTTAAGTAATATTTGTCTTTTCTGTCTTTCTCTGCCAGGGTGTACATTGTCTCTACATTGTCAGTTGATGTGAGTGTTGTAATGTACTGGGCCTGCGGTTGGTGGTGTGAATGGTCTTGTGTGTCACATATCGATGGTGTGTGAATGGCCTGTAAAGCGGAAGGTGCCCTGAAGCGGCTTTACAGCTCATATGCTGTGAATCGTTGGTTCAGTTTATGGAACTTTCAGTTATTAATAGTGCATTTCATTTTTGTGAAATCTCTTGGTAATAAAATATACATTTTGAACCATTCACTAAACTTCGAGCCGAATCCAACCAGTATGTGTGTGTAATTGAGGAATAGATGGATGGGCAGTAACATTGGTCTTTTCTGTCTTTCTCTGCCAAGGCATACATTAAATCTAAGAAAAATCTGCAATTCTAGATATTTTTGTAAACTAAAAGCCTAGAGGAGTTCAGGGTGGTGTGCCTCTTGGGGATCACAACAAGGTTTCTTACCCACAATGCCCTCTAAACCTCAAAATGTGACTAAAGTCTCACATTTTCTTTGCATTACTGTGCCATGTTCATCAAGAATCACAATTAAACCACAAATTTCCTACCACTCAGTATTTCCCCAGGTATCCATATAAGAATTCTACCTAATTTGTGTGGGTGGACCTAGTGCCCAAAACGTGTTGTGAAGACATCAAAATTATCTATCACAAAACGACCTAGTTTTGCAAGGGAGTCACCTGCGTTTTTGGTCCTGAGCTCAGCGGCCATCTAGGGCAAGCTACCAAACCCAGACATTTCTGAAAACTAGACACCCATGGGAGTCAAGGGAGATGTGGCTTGCATGGACCCCCCCAAAATGTTCTTTCCCAGAATCCCCGGCAAACCTCAAATTTACCTAAAATAAATAAATCATTTGAGATGTCCTCACATTTCTGTCTGGGACAGTTGTGGGATCACTGGGCCGGCACATATTTCCTACCACTCAGCATTCCTCCAGGTCTCCTGATAAAAATGCTACCTCACTTGAATGGGTGCCCGAAACAGGAAACTGCCCAAAAAGCAACATAGGCACATCACATTTTTCCACTGAAAACATACTCTTTTTTTGCAATGTGCCTAGCTGTGGATTTTGGCCCCAGCTCAGCTGGCACCTAGGGAAAATCTAGCAAACCAGTACGTTTTTAAAAACTAGACAACCAGGGAAATCCAGGATTAGGTGACTTGGGTGGCTCTCACCAGGTTCTGTTACCCAGAATCCCTTCCAAACCTCAAAATCGGTCTTAAACAAAAACAAAAAAAAACAACAAAAAACACATTTTCCTCACATTTCTGTAGGGGAAAGTTCTGGAATCTGCATGGAGCCACAAACTTCCATCCACCCAGCATTCCCCAAAAAATCTCAATAAAAATGGTAACTCACTCTTGTGGGTAGGCCAAGTACACGCGTCAGGGAGGGGCCCAAAACGTGTCATAGAGGCATCAAAATGATCACAAAACAACCTGGTTTTGCAAGGGGGGACCTGTGTTTTTGGTCAAGGAATCGGTGCCCATCTAAGGAAACCTACCAAACCCAGACATTTCTGAAAACTAGACACATGGAGAAGTCCAAGGAGGTGTGGCTTGCATGGAACCCCCAACGTCTTCTTACCCAGAATTCACTGTAAACCTAAAATTTTGCTAAAAAATATAAATAAAAATAAACAAAGAATCACTTTTTTCTCATATTTCTGCCTGGGATCACCATGCCGGCACCAATTTCCTCCACCCAGCGTGCCCCTCGGTCTCCCAAGTAAAATGATACCTCACTTGTGTGGTTGGGCAAGGGCCTGCGACTGTGAAGGTCCAAAAGCATATAGATTAAGGGGATAGTACAGCGAGCTCTAAGCGCTATATTTCTTTTATATATACGTTTTTAGGTTGACTCTGCACTGGACACCTAGAACAAGTGAGGTTACATTTTTATCTATTCTGCATTCTAATTTAATGATAATATGAAGCAGTGCATTATAGCAAGGTGATGTGTGTACCAAAGGTAAAATCGAAATAGGCAAGCCCTGGGAACCAGAGATCAGATGAGGAAGGGTTTTAGGGCTCGGGACGTGAGGTGCGCTGTGACCTGAACCACTTTAGGATTAATCAAACATTTTTGGGGGTAAGGGAATCGGTGCATAGGATGTCAAAGAGCTTTGCCCAGGGTCAAATATGATTTGGTCAAACAAAGAAAAACCACGATCGTAAATCCCGCTTCCTGCACGTATACTCTACAACCTAGCAGTATTAGACTAACAAACTGCCTTCTTTTCAAGTGCTTGCAAGAAATAAATATTGTTAGGGGGTTCGCTCTATAATCCATAAAATAAGAAGACATTTTTTTCTATACTCCCGACAAAATTGGTGGACCTTGATGTAACTGCAATACCTGTGCCAGAACTATTTATCAGAGCTAGAATGAAGAGGAAAAAACATTCACTTTATTCACAAGTGCAAACTTTAAATCGGTCTTCATCTTTGTTGGTTAGCATTTTCCTATCTACATCCAAACGTGAGGGCAATATCTTAAGTTATTAACTTTAAAGTGTGACTATGTTTGTCCAGTTTCAGAAATTAGCTCTGAGCTTCCGTCAATAGCACTGAAATACAGAAAAAACTGTTGCAGAAACCAAACACTGATCGCGTTACAAAGAAATAACTTGCAACCTTCAAAGTCTGTGTACAGAAAAGTTTATTACAGGTAGATGGGATCCTGGAGACACTGAATGAGGAGCAAAGAATATGGCTATCCTGGGCCTATGCTGCAACAAATGAAATAAGAGAGGCATTCAGGGGTGGCGCTAGAGGGCCTGCTACAAAATGGCCGCTTACTATCGCTGCTCTGTTGGCCGGAGTGGCAATTTAGTGAAAAATCGGCGAATATACCGATCACAACCGAGCCAAAGTGGAAGATTCGGCATTCGAAAATCATGCGGAGCACATCGATGTAATTATATCCAACTAATGTTGCCTCACTCACGAGAACGCCCGATATGTCATTCCACGGCGCGGCATACTGAGAAAATGGCGGCTGGCATTGATACGGATCGGCAATAAGCATCGCTTGGAATGAAATTAACCCTGCACGACTACAGCCAGTAATCACGGTATGGAACGCTGTGAATGACGAGCGCGTTGGAAAAACTGATTGCACAGGACCAGCGAGTCTGAGGAACTGCCATGAAATGGTGACTAAGATGGCGGCCGGCGGAGGAATAGCTGTCTGATGCCTGCTGATACTCCACACCCTTACCTGCACATCGATCGTCGCGGTGACCCCTCCGATCCCGCGTTCCCTGGATCTGCACGGTACGGCTCCCTGCAGGTACTTTCCTCTATGCTGCGACGCGACAATCTCCAACGTCAGACGTGAGCAGTTGCGGGGTGCCTGTGCATACACGGAGATCCAAGGAGGTGCGTGGTGTCTATGGGAGCCGGCGGCTGCTGTTAAAGAAAGCGCACCTTTGCAGAGTTGCGGGGAACATCAGTAAGAGAGATGCGCTGTGCTGCTGAGGTGGAGGTAGGAGCAGTATATATAAAAACATATCAGAAACTTCTGTTGTCACACCCGTGACTTGCTAGAGACTGTGACTGGGCCTTCAACCACGCCACTGCGCACGACTCCCGGATATCAAAGCTCACGTGCCATGCCACCATATATTCTTGCTGCGCCACATTAAACATAGACAGTCACTAGAAAAGCGCTAGGGAAAAAACAAAAAAACGTGTGGAAAACCATTGTGGCTATATACAACAAACTGCTCCAGACGAGATCACTAGTCCATATGCAGTCTTGAGCTGGTGCAGGCAGCCGCTGCTCACCCCTGTTCTTACCAGCGCCAACCCTTCACGAACTCGACTTTTGTGCAGGCGATCAGAATAGAAAACCAAGACCTACTGCTCTGAAAGGCCAGCACTTACAGCTATGAATTACCTGCCTGAGAATGGGAAAACCTCAAACAACAAGCTAAGTTACCATTTGAGCCTCGACACACCCCCAGACTCCCAGGCACAGCAGCAGACGTGGATCCGGAGACGGCCCAGACCCAGATGCAAGAATGGAAGCAGCCCTCCATGCCATACAGCAGAGTCTGCAGGCAATGGATGGCAAAATAGACACACTCACAATACGAATGGACCATGTCTCCGCTCGACTTGATAAGCAGGGGAGAACGGCTGGAGGAATCTGAACAGGGAATATCAGAGGTCGAGGATGAATCGCAAGCAACCACAACTAAATGCGACGACATGGCAAAGCTACTAGAGATCATAAAAGCGAAGAACGAGGACTTAGAATCCAAATCCTGCCGCAACAACTTGCGTGTCGCAGACGTGCCAGAGAGCACAAACACTGGTAAGCTCGAAGAGTACATGGAGAAAATGTTGAAGTACATGTTCGGGGCGGAACAGTTCTCACCGATGTTTATTGTAGAAGGGGCCCATAGATCTCTGGCACCAAAACCACCACCAGGCGCCCCATTACGACCGATAGTGGCTCGAATTTTAAATTACAGGGACCGTGGCACGGCACTCAGACGAGCACGGGAGAAACAACCACCGATGTACAACAGCTGCGAAGTGGCATTCTACCCTGACTTTACACTATCTGTCCCGCTGGCGCGCAAGGAGTTTGGCCCGGTGTAGAAAAAGCTGAGAGACATGGGCATCCCCTACGCTATGCTCTACCCCGCCAGGCTCCGCGTAACTCATGCAGGCAAAACCCGTGTCATGCCAACACCTCAAGCAGCACAGGAATTTATCAAGCACCTCCGACAACAAACTGCAAGAGATAAAGGACATGCCACACAACTGGATTCAGAGTAATGATACACAAGAACACCTCTTGGTGAATGGTTAGCACCCTTGCTGGACATCCATGATTGATGACCAAATTGTACAATGCAATGAGATAAGAAGACACGTTCCTCATAAAGACTACAGCTGTACTTTTTACCATGTCCGGACTGTTGCAATATTATGGGCATGGCATGAATATACCTACTTAAATTCTGATTGAACCGGTCATTAGACCGCCATCTCTGGCTCGTCATATCATTTAAAAGATGTCAGATATATATTAATAATGCATAATATTTTTGTATCCTTTTTTTTAAAGCAGTACACCAATTATGCATCTTTGTCGCTCCGGCCCCATCTGTATACGGCTGGACCACCAAGCACCTAGTCGCCCTCTATCGGGTAATCCCCACTGAAACTCCGTTATCGTTTTTGTTAAAGTTTGGGAAATGTCTTTGGCATAATTGGGATGCTAAAGTGTGTGGGGGGGGGGGATAGTTGGGGTTTATGTTCTTTTTTACCAGCCATGCACAAGACTCCTATTCCATTCCATGACCATGATGGCGATGTTCTATGAGAGTACCCCGAATATCCATAAAAATTACATCTATGCCCGAATGTACCCCCCCCCCCCAATGCACAGGACCAATAACCCAGAACCACTGAGATGAATCACGTGGAATGTACGAGGCCTGAACAACCCCGCAAGATTAGACAGGTATTTGCTTATTTAGACAGGCATCACATAAATATAGCTCTGCTGCAAGAAACTCATCTTGTTAAACACCATGCTAATGCATTGGGGAAAAAATAGGCGGAGTTGGAAGCTGCTTCCACATACTCCTCATATGCCAGAGGAGTAATAGTATTAATGCGCAAAGGGACACACTTTATACAGGAGTGAACGCTAACAGATGATAATGAGAGATATGTCATAGTCACGAGCATCCTACGTGGCTCAAGAGTAGGAATCATCAACACTTATTGTCCAAATGTCGATGACCCTGTCTTTTTCACTAACTTATGGAACACGCTAAGGACGCTTCCAGCTATGGAACTGATATGGGGAGGGGACCTGAATGTTGCCCTTGACGACACCTGTGATAGATCACAATCCACCACCGAGCAGCATCACCGTGCTGTCACCACCATCTTAAATTGTATGTCAGAATTTCATACACAAGACATCTGGCGCATGCGCAATCCCCAGTCATTAGAAAGTACCCATACATCCACTGTGCAGAATAGCTGGGCCCGGCTTGATTACTGGCTGCTCACCGAGTAGGCCTGCACAGACACAAGACATACAGCATCTACCGAAAACACTATCGGACCACAAGCCAGTTGTTCTGTCGCTCAGAGTCCCAACATATACCCCCTCCTCTGTTCATATGGCGATTCAACGCAACCTCTCTTTTAGATCCTCTCTACAAAGAAACCATACATAACGCTATAAAACACTTCTTCACTCTAAACAATAACTCAGTAGATAGTTCCGGCAGTATATTGGAAGCCTTTAAGGTGACCTGGAGAGGTATTTGTTTAAGCACAACCGCTGGTATTCTGCGAGATATATGCACACAGTTAAATAAGGGTTAAGCCCATATAAAACAACTAGAAACGGAATACGAAACTACCCATAATGCAGCATTGCTCGGTGTAATCAGAGATGAAGTGACGCACTATAATAAGCTTGCAGATGACGAAATGAAATACATCTCCCGCCGGCATACTGCCCGTAGAATAGGTGAAGGGGGTAGACCTGGTCGCCATTTAGCACAAAAAATATGTGTGGAGCACAAACAACTCATTGTACTGAAAATGCAGGATCAGGCAGGCACAACGCACTACGACAACAAAGGTACACTGGACACTTTCATAGAAACATACGGTAGGTTAAATGCCGCCCGAGACACAGCACATACACAAGAAATTCTCAACTACTTGGAGGACATAGCACTAGTTTGGCTCACTGACTGTCAGCGTGAATTATGGGTACAACCCATCACGCTAGAGGAAGTACAAGCTGCCATTAAATCCTCCCCAACGGCAAAACCCCAGGGCCAGATGGCTTTACAGGGGAATTTTATAAAGCCTCCGCAGAACTGCTCATCCCCCATATTGTGGAGATGTACGACAAAGCCTATAACAATCAGACTCTTCCCCTGACACTACGAGGGGCGTTAATTGTGGCCTTATTAAAACCGGATATACATCCAGATCGAGGGGAATCATACAGACCACTCTCCCTAATAAACACGGACACTAAAATACTGGCCAGGATTATTGCCACCAGATTACAGTCCTTAATGCAGGTTATGATCCTACCGGATCAATCTGGTTTTATACCCAATCGCTCGACATGACATAATTTACGCACCATATTTGCACTTCTGCACCAACTGAATCCAGAGATGGAGGCAGCGGCTGTCCTGCTGGATGCAGTGAAGGCTTTTGTTTCGATTGAGTGGACGTATCTGTTTACAATTCTACACAGGATGGGTTTACCACCTATGCTACTGAATTGGACAAATTGTTATATACTAAACCGACTGCGCGTGTAAAGGTGAATGGTCATGTCTCGGAAGTACTTAATATCAAGAGAGACACAAGGCAGGGCTGCCCGCTGTCACCGGTATTATTTTCCATTGCAATAGAACTCTTGGCCTGTAAAATACGACAATGCCACGCGCACACTGCATTGAGATTCAGTCTTCGCCCTATTGGTATCTCAATGTACGTGGACGATATGGTGCTTTATGTTCGGGACCCAAACACAAATCTGGCGCCTATCCTTAGAGAATACATTAAATTCAGTAGACACTCTGGTCAGCAGATCAATTGGGATAAATCTGCCAAACTGCCACTAACAGAAGCTACCCACCCACATCAGCTGGATTTTCCGCTAGTGTGACAGGCAGACCCCATTAAATATTTGGGCATCTGGATTCATCGCGACCCAGAAATAGTGCTGAGAACAAACTATGGTACTGTTGTAGATTGAATCTAAACACAGATAAACAGATGGGTCACGCTCCCTCTCTCATTAGCGGACCGATTATCCCTGATGAAAATAGTAATCCTCCCCAAATTACTATATCGGTTTACAAACATTCCGATAACCCCCACACCCCAATATTCAACAGATTGTGGACACTACTTACAAAATTAATATGGGCAGGCAAACAAGTGAGGAAAAGCTTACACACACCAACTTTACTGTATACATCAGGTGGATTTGCGGTACCTGATTTTTATACTATGATGTGCTCAAGCGCAATAGACCCACTATTGGTATCACCCAATTCGGTATATGCAACACACAGCAGTGGAAGATGGCGATGCTAACCCTATTAGCCTAACCAGTGTCCTGACACATGACAGATCACACTTGACCAAGCACCACCTCTAACGCGTGTCTAAAACTTGGCGAAATGGCAAACAAACTTCCACTCTATGCCCCAAATATGCACTTAGCACAACATCCCTCTTTATCAGCCACTCAAGACAGAGGCAGCATGGAGCTACTGGAACAAGTGGGCATTACCCTGATGGGTGACCTCTATATCAATGGAACATTCATTACCCCTGAAGATCTGACGTATGTCAATAACCAATTCATGTTATTTAAATTCACCTACCATAGATTACGGGAAGCAATAAAAGAAATTGTACCCTTCATTCCCCACTGAACCACCTGCACTTGACTCGCTACAATTACCCATAACCAGTCCAAATATTCATCATATGGTGGGTAAACTTTACAAGGGTATACAATCGGAGATTGGGGATGGCACGGCAAAAGCTCGTCAAAAATGGAACGTACTGCTAGATAACCACTTAGTGAAGATGACTTGCAAGCATGTTGTGCGCTAACAGAGCTACACACTCCTAACAGGAATTTAACACTTATCCATTACAAGTATCGACATCAAGCCTAACACACCCCTTTAAAATTGTACAAATACGGTTTACGAGAAAATGCGAATTGCAAACGTTGTAGGTGGGACCAGGCTGACTTTGCTCATCTTGCCTGGGGGTGTGCACAGGTACAAACATTCGGGACATAGGTGGTGGATCTGTTGAGAAATATTTTGAACTATGAACTAACTTGTACGCCGCAGTAGTGCCTGTTAAGTAATGTGTTACCATTAAAATCTGTAAAGAAAAGATTTGCAGCCATAGCACTGCTACTGGCGAAGCGCACAGTGGCAATGCATTGGGGCAGTAAAAAATCACCTGCTCTGAAACAATGGGTAAGGGACTTTGTAGCCTGTAAAGATAACTTTTTAATGTATGCAGAGGAACTACCCACCTCATCAAAGCCTAACTTCTGGGAAGCTCTCACTGTCTATTTGAATGAACACCCTGATTTGCTAACAACTGATGTATAGACCGCAACTGTGAAATGCTTTAACAACATGGTTATATGATTTGGATGTATTGATGCACAATGTGTTAAGCTACACACTGTAACACTCAATATACAATAATTTACATGCTGGTAACGTTTATTATTGTATTGTAATACTTATGAAAACTCAATTAAAAAAAAATAAGAGAGGCGTTCTCTCAAGTGGTGATCTTGGGCTTAGACACAGCTTCTTAACATTTTCAAAGTGAAACCACATACAGTAAAACATGTGTTACTGCAGGTAGCTTAGCCGGAAAAAAAGGAGAGCAGCCAGCTGCACACCTCGTACAAGTTGCCAACTATTGTGATGATGAATTGTTGCCAGCCACTGCTTCATGGTCCTCTGCCTGCCCGACCTCCGGCTATTAAAATTAATGGAGTTCGGATATCACGCCACAGTATCACTGCAGAATTGCCCGAAAAGCAACGGTTTCAAAGGTATTATAATGCAGCATACCCTCTTTTATTAGGTCACTGCTGTAGCTTGTGCCTGCAGGTCGAGAAAGATCTCACCCGACTGCCACATGCGCAACAGCACCTGCAAAATTCATCACAGTTCGTCCAAGTAAAATAATGTTAACTCAGCACATTATTTATTTATTTATTTATTTATTCAAAGTTTTATATAGCGCGAACAAGATCCTTACAGATATCAGAGCGCTTCACAGAGACAGGGGCAAGGGCAACAGGAATGAACAAAATAATGGGAGCAATATAGTGGTCAATAAACATAGAGTAACATAGATAACAATAATGTACAGAAACATATCAAAACCTATCAAAATACAGTCAGGTAACCAAGTCATATAAATCCAACAAAGAGTAGCATATATTGGTCGATAGGACGAGAGTAGCGTAGTAGTGGCCCTCTAGGTAGTAGGATAGTGCCAAAGGGCAGGGTGATCAGAGATACAGCGCGATGCGGAGACTCAGTTCCAGTCTCTGTAGTGTTCAGGAGATCTTGGCCAGAAGGATTCTCTTCACCTCTTTCTTGAAGAGTGCCGTGGAGGAGATAAGCCTCGTTTCCGGAGGGAGCGCATTCCAGATCCTGGGTGCCATTCCTGAGAAGGAGCGCTTGTATGTTTTTTCTTTCCGGAATCTACTAGGCTTCAAAAGTAGGTTTTTTGTACTACGATTGGATCTCGACCCTCCTGATATAGACAACTTTTGCGCGAGGTAGTTGGGTGCTTTGTGGTGCACCGCCGAGTGTGTCATTATTGCAATTTTTAGTTGAATTCTGGCTTCAAAAGGCAGCCATTTTAGAGATTTTAGGTCTGGGGAAATATGCGAATGTTTTCTCGAGCCAGTAATGAGTCTCGCAGCAGCGTTCAGGGAGGCTCTTAGGGGTGCTGTTGTGGATAGCGGGAGTCCGCTGAGTGCAACAATTCCGTAGTCTATGCGAGGGATGACTAAAGCTTGTACAGCAGTTTGGAAGTCTTTGGCAGGGAGGAAGGGTTTGAGTTTCCTCAGTGTGTTGATATGGAAATTAGCCCCTTTTGTGGCTATGCTAATGTGCTGTTGCATGTTGAGCTTGGCGTCAACTGTGATGCCTAGGGATTTTGCTGAGTCCACGATAGTAGGTTGGACATTGAGTGCTGTTAGGTTATTGAGCCACGTTTGGGTGGTGGAAGTTTTCGCCGGGGGTGAGATGAGTAGGAACTCAGTTTTCAGCGCATTTAGTTTGAGGTGATTAACGGCCAGCCAGGATTGAGTGTTGCTAAGTGTGGAATTCAGTAGTTTGATATCTTCCGGGGATTGTAGCTTTAGGTAGAGTTGTGTGTCATCAGCGTACATATGGAATTGAACATTGGATGCTTGCAGCAAGGTGGCGAGTGGTTCCATGATGAGGTTGAACAGTGTGGGGGAGAGGCAGGATCCTTGTGGGACACCTAGGTCTGCAGGCACTGGTTTAGATAGCACATTGTCGATCTTGAACTTCTGCGACCGGTTATGAAGGAAAGAAGCAAACCATTTGAGAACAGTTCCCGAGAGACCCATTCTAGTGCTTAGCAGCTCCAGTAAGTTCTCATGTTTGACCGTGTCAAAAGCTGACGATAGGTCAAGAAGGATGAGGAGACAGGAATCATTGCGGTCAAGGATTTGGAGGGCGTCATCAATTATGTGTGTCATAGCTGTTTCCGTGCTATGTTTCGCTCGGAAGCCTGATTGGTGAGTGTTGAGAAGGTCAAATTGGTCAATGTGTTTTGTTAGTTGGATTTGGACACATTTCTCCAGCAGTTTGGCCAGGGTGGGGATATTGGTGATGGGCCGGTAGTTGTTCAGGTCAGACGGATCGGCTGTGGGTTTCTTGAGTATAGGCGTGACTTGCCCCACCTTGAGGGAGTCTGGGATGAGACCTTGTTGAAGGGAGCTGTTGATGATTTTGGTCCAAAGAGGGAGGAGCAAGGGGGTGAAGTCTTTTAACGCATTAGCAGGTAGAGGGTCTGTGAGGTGATTAGAGGGCTTCAGGGTGCAGAGTAGTTTGTATATATCTTCTTCCGTGTAGCTGTCGAAGTGCAGCCATGATGCATTGTTTTTAGGTTGAATGTTGGACATTCTGGTGTGATTGGGGAATCGGCTTAAGTCCATGACGAGGTCATTTCTTATGTTGTCGGTCTTTTGCTTAAAGAAAGCAGAGAAGGCTTCACAGTGTGGGGTGTCGCTTGTTGCTTTGTTTGATTGTAAGGGTTGTGCCTTTGTTTGAGTCTTGATTAGTTCGAACAGTTTCCTTGGCCTGTTTTTTGCTTGGTCCAGTAGACGGCTAAAGAAGTCAGACTTTGTGCGCTTTATTTTCCTGAAATAGCCATTTCTCTTTTTTTTAAGCGTCTTTAGATGCAGTGATGAGGGGTCAGATCTCCAGGTACGCTCTGCCATTCGCATAGTGCGCTTGTCGTCATTGAGTCTGCCATCGTACCAGGGGTTAGAACTTTTGTTGGAGACTCTCTTCAGTTGCAGTGGAGCGACTTCATTGACTATCAGTTTCATAGAGTCAAGGTAGTGGTCGGTCAGTGCTTGGGCATCCGAGACACCTGGAGGGGGGAGGATGAGATTGTCGAGGTGGGGAGGGAGCGTAGTGGGGTTAAGACTCTTCATGTCCCTTTTCCAGATTTTGGATTTGGTGGGCTGAACCGGGTTAGGTTTAACTTTTTCGTTAATAGAGAAGGTGATAATGTGGTGATCTGACCAGTCACAAGGTTCGATCGCCTCCAGTTTGGTGGAGTCCTCCTTGGCGATGATGAGATCGAGTATTGCGCCTTTGTCGTGTGTTGGTCTATCAACTATTTGGGTGAGGTCAAGCGCATTAAGGAGAGTTTTGAGACTGTTCACCTCTGTGTCTTTCTGATCATTCCAGTGGAGGTTGAAGTCACCCAGGTAGATTTGGGTGATCTGCCGACCGGCATTGGAGGTGATCGTGTCCATGAGTTGTTGGGTGAATATGAGGTTGTCGCCAGGCGGGTGATAGATGAGATGTAAAGCACAAACTTGTTTGCCCTCCGAGTAGCAAGTAGTCATTTTTTCAACTGCTCCGAGCTTTTAATTTTCTTTTTGTCCCTCCTCTCAGGACGGTATAGCCACACCCCTCACGTCCATTGCCAAGAGCTGTCCCTGGGGACAAGCCCTAACAAGCATTGGCAAAAACAATAGATCTCGGATTAATGTGTTAGCACATGCAAACACAGACATTCACTTATGCTATTTGCAGATATTAGAACTTTGGGCCTTTTTTGCACTTTTTATTTAGGGTAAAATGCATCCTTACAGCCAAAGTGGGCACGAGTAACACAACATACAGCGCAAATGCCAGTTCTTCATTTTGCGCAACGTTATATAAAGTTCTGCAGAAATTTCAAGTAATTATGCAAAAGCGAATTACATTAATTTTGCACAACACAAGTTCTTTCATAAGTAGGGACTGCCTGGCAATAGTGAGCAGAGCCTGGAGATTTAAGAGTGAAATTTATTTTTGTCTTCTAGGGCAGCCATGTCCCCAGTCTCTTTCTCTTCGGAACAGTTTACAGAGGAAAATTAATTAAATTTCCACTCATGTCCATCAAGTCTCATTTAAAAGGCCCCATTCATTATTTACTGATGGGGACCAGGCCCCACACAACTATACTTACATGCCCTCGATATCGTGATTTTAGAAACTGTCATTTCTCCCTATATTAGAATAACCAGATGTCATGGATTTGCCACTGTAGCATCAGTTTTTGAACCGCTCTCCCAAGGTCCAAACACTTTCTTCATATGCTATACAAGTTCAATTGTGTGAAAGTGTCAGTTGAGCATATGTATTAGAATTAAAATGGCACTTATGCTCACATTTGCTTCCGCCCTTCTCTTATGATACAGCGTGATCATCAGGCCTGCCTCTCTTTATCAGGACGGCTGCAGTGCCCAGTCACACTCGGTCAGACCCTGCCTGGGGTATTGGGGCCAGAGAGAAGTCATGGATTCTGGGCACCAACCATGGTGGTTAAGATCCTGTGCCACTTGTGTCCTGTAGTCTATCTTCCTATCAATCAATCAGGGATTTGTGAAGCGCACTACTCACCCGTGAGGGTCTCAAGGCGATGGGGGGGTGGAGGGGGAGAGTGTGGGGGGGGCTTCGAGCAGCTCATTCTCATCTGAAGAGCCAGGTCTTGAGGCTCTTCCTGAATGCTTGCAGTGTGGTGGTTCGTCTGATGCGGAGGGGGAGTTTGTTCCAGGTCTTGTTCGAGATGTAGGAGAAGGCTCTTCCTCCCGTTCTGGCTCTGCGGATGCGAGGGATTTCGGCCAGGGCAAGGTCGGCGGAGTGGAGGTTTGTCTTTGGTGCGTAGAAGGAGATTCTTTCGTTGAGGTTTTGGTGTCCGGTATTGTGAAGGGATTTGTAGGCGTGAGTGAGCAGCTTGAAAGTCACTCACTGTTTGACGGGGAGCCAACGGAGGTCTCATAGGTGCTGGGTGATGTGGTCTTGTCGTGGGCTGCCGCGGATGAGTCTGGCTGCGGCGTTCTGGATGGTCTGGAGTTTGCGGAATAGACATTTGTTGATTCCGGCATAGAGGGCATTCCCGTAGTCCAGTCTGCTGGTTAGGAGTGTGTGGGTGACGGTCTTTGTGGATTCGGGGGGATCCATTTGAAGGTCTTGCACAGAATGCGGAGGGTATTGAAGCACGTGGAAGATACGGCGTTGATCTGTCAGTTCGTGGTGAGGTTCATGGTGAGGGAGGAGTCTATGGCTCTGTAAACTGAGCCGAGTACACTTTTTCCACACTGGACTGTCAGGGCAGTGAGAGCAAGCATTGGTAGGCTTCTCAAGGAAATTGTGGGGTTGTAATTCTGTTTGTGCTCTTCCACGAGGCACTACACCCTTTTGGTATCTGTACCCTGTCCTCCACTAAACGACTTTCTTGTGTCCACAATCTCTGGGGTGTTACACTGAACAAGGTAGAAGTGCAGTTCATGCACCATGCTCTCAAGCTTTGATGCGCTCAACAGTTCAGTTTGCTCTCACCAATTCGAGTTTACTTGGTAAAAGTCTTAAGTTCGTATAACAGAATTCGTTCAGCTTCTTTAGAATCTAGCTTCACTCACAGTTTAGGCCTCATGGTTACCTATATTCTGTAGATGTATTTCTGGCAGTGCAGAAGCCAGTGACTGCGGCTCTTGGACAGTGTGTGTGTGGGGGGGGTCGTCGCACCTGGAACTTGACAATTGGGAGAGATATGCTTGGTGGCTCACACAGTAACACTAGTCTTAAGCAGTAGCAGTGTCCTTAGGCTGGGTGAGGATGGACAGCAGTACAAGGATCTCCTGCACACAGCAGGACGCCAATAACACACACCTTCTTCACAAAATCAAGTCTTGACACAGTTCACAGCTTTTGCATTTCTGTACTCGCTCGCTTTGTCTGGTTGCTCCTAACATCAGGATTGCACTGGGTTTCTCTTCATGGGCACTCTCTCCTGCTTTAGAGGCAGGCACACTCCTTTCCTCTGCCAGAAAGCAGGCTTCTTGTCTTTAGGCAGGCTTGTAGCTCCTCCATCAGAAAGTGAAGACTTCAGGTGATGTTTCCTCACCTCTGGGAGACTGGATGTCATGCAGACACCAGCTGTGGTCTCGCAGCTGTACTAGGAGTATGCTGCAGAGCACTCCCTTCATTGCTCATGAAGAACTTTGAACTGGAACATAGTGGGGTGGCTGAGATCCCACTTTTACACACAATTTGCAGACAGGGATGTGGATCCACTGTCAAAGGTTTCATGACCAGTTTGAAATGGTTCCGCTTCAACTGTCACTTTATGGCTATTCCTCAGATACAGCCTTTGTGCATGTTGAAGGCCCTCGCAGCAGGAAGCAATGATGGTGGTTCCAAACAGAAGTATCCAAAACAGAGGCACAATGAGAAGTGTGAGATCACTGCAACTAGCTCTCATAAATCCTCCTGAAGCCAGGGAAAGACAAACGGACATGCCCTGCCTATTAACTATCTCTCCTTGAACACAAAATCTGCAGTCTCAACCCTAGCTTCCAATAGATGCAGTGCTCGGGACAAACTAATGAGCAGACCCCTGCTAATAACAACCTCAGTGAATTTCTAAGGGTACCCCTACCTCCATCCTTAATCACTTAGGTCGCCACCCTATTCATAGGAATGCAGTTGATGCACTTCCACGGTCTGGGGAAGCTGAATAATCCTCCAGCTTTTACCACAGTAAACCGGGGGCAACCCAAAATGGTTCTCAATGTTCCCAGTACTCAAACACTCACCACATACAGAGTTCTACCCAGACACAGAGTCTTACTAGCATATATGTGTTACAAACTCACTGAACATATACTCACTCAACATGCACATGGAACATCAGTGAAGAGATCTGGGGGTTCACAAAACAGTTAATCTTAACATGGGATGGGTCAGTAGACCGCACTCTTCTTGACACAGTGAAAAGGGTATGGATACACTAGTGATTCGCAAAACTCGGCATTGTACCACAACAGTTTTATGTGAGTTACCCCGAGCACGGAAAGTTGTCCTATGCCTACTAAGAGGGCCCACTTTGTACATCCATCCAGATCACAGAACAAGTTCTGGACCTTGCACTATCGACGATAGCATGCACACATGCTAGATCAGCATGGTGCCAGGGTCAAACAAAAAAGTGAAGATACCCTTTCCCTAAGCGGTCAGGCACACAGTGCAGGGGCACCTGCCCATTTACCATGCAGGGTACATTCCTGTTAAAAAATATTCATTCAGCAACACAGATAACAAACAGCAGGGCTTGGAATGTGACATTGTAATTGTGTTTATATAGCGCTTATTACCACATATGAGACTTCAAAGCACTTTTCAGTGAGTAGCAGGTTACTCCGGAACCCAAAAAAGAATTAGTGGTGGATAAGTATAGGGAAATATCAGTTAATTGCAGCTGTGGACATGTAAGTCTGTTAGTTGGATTGAACAGGAGAGTGGTTGGGATAGAAGAGGGAAGAGTCTAGAAAGTGTTATTTGGGACATCATAGTAGTAAGATGAGGTTTGGGTTGAGTTAGAGAGTGGAGGGAGAGGATGTATTGAGAGAGATACAGGGTGAGACAGATTAGTGCTTTGGAGAGAGTCAAAGGTCTTTTCTTAATCTTCTTCTACAGTAGGAGTAGAGCAATAAACATATAGATGCATAACTATATAGAAAGGGTATACATGTATAAGGAAGATAATATATCAAGATTTAACGTTGTACTGTAAAAACTGACTTTTTTCAAGTGTTGCTGTACTTGAAGCTAATTTGTGTATTTTTATAACTATTTTTTATATTTTACCTTTACATCAATATTTCAATAGTGAAACACTTACAGATACGATCATTATGATAATATTTACATATTGTGATAGATAAATAAAACAGAGACTCAAGCATCTAATCAAATAATGTATATGAAAGCTATGCAGTGACCTATTATCCAACAATTCTCGCAGGTGTTTGGGTATAACATTTAGCAACCAATGCAAATTTACTTCAATATGGCTAAAACGGTGCCAAACCAACATCCCCACATAAAATAATCCTGATACATAAAGCAGTTTGATACCCTGGTATCTATACTACCAATACATTGAAATATAAGAAATACAAACAAAAGTTTACTGCTTATGAAAAAGATAAACTGGCTGCAGACGTAAGATCAGGACAGACCCTCAACACAAGAAACAAGTTCTGAACAAAGTCACTAATGGGATAAAAGTCAACTGTCTCAAGTACAATAGCGACAAAACAGAAGTAGTGATCTTCGTTATCACCTCACCATTGGACTCCAACTGGTGGACAGCTGAACTCGGACACACACCCAGCACTCACGCCAGGTAGCACGGAATCATCAACTGCAAACCACCCATGACAGCAAAAGTCAATGCCATCACAGCAGCCTGCTTCCACACCCTGAAGATGCTGAGGAGAAACCTAAGCAACACTAGAAAAACAGTCTCTCACACCCAAGTCACCAGCGACATGGACTATGGGTACACACTCTATGCAGGGATCACTAAGCAACTCACCAGAAGGCAACAAACCCTCCATAATTCGGCAGCAGGGATCATGCTCAACCTGCCACACTGAACTCACATCACACCACAACTCAGGGAGGACCTCTGGCTCCCAATACACAAACGCACATTTAAACTCTTCACATACACATTCGCAACAAAGGTGTCCACTGCCCTGAACAGTTGCATCTCCTTCCACCAACCACGGAGAACCTCTGCTCCACAGGACTCCTACTCGCAAACACAGAACCATACCGGGAGGATGGTCATTCTCCTACATTGGTCCTAAAGAGTTGAAGGGCCCACCCACTCCACATCAGAGCCTCCTCCTCTCTTGAATTCCGATTTACAAATACACAAAGTAACATATTATGATCAGACCAACATATTTAAACAAGTTTCTATTTAAATACAGCCTCCCTAGATTTAAAACAAAAAAAATCATTTAAAATTTAACATAATTATATAGGTTTAGCTCCAACATATTGAAAGTCTCGCCTTCACATGAGCTCACTACCATATTGGAAAACCATAATATTACTTGTGATGTAAAAGAAGGCAATACAATTGTTCAATTAAGCGGAAAATTTCATATAGGAGATGTAACGGGGGACGGAAAAATGAACCTTTTCGCAGCTATAAGCAGGCCCGGCTCTAGGAGTTTTTCTCTGGGTGGGCCATAAAGAAGTATAGGTGGGCTATGAAGTTGTATTGGTTCGGGTAAGTATTTCAGAGATTTGATATTTTAGGTTTTGGCATCTGTCCTCTTTTGATATTTTTAAGACAATAACAACTGCCCAAAGAGCTACAGACTTCACTTTCTCGGATGCGTTTCTGGCTTTGGGAAAGGGAAGGGACTTTGCTTGCCAGAGGTTTAAAATATAGATATAGAACGTTTAGGCTGAAGCATGCTCCTTATGTGCTGCGACAGAAACCTTTCTGCTGCTACTCAGGGCCCGCTTTACAGCTTTATATGTTTTTTTTAAAACTTTGGCAGCTTTTTTTTTTTTTAAAAGCATTGAAGTTTAAAAATACAATACGCCCAAAATCATAACTCTGTTTTTTTATATGTAGCAATATCATGTATTGGTGCTTTTATTGCACAAAATGCAATAGTATAAAAACCCATAATTCACAAGGAAATGGGAAATATGGAAAATATTTCATAGTTTCCCGTACAATTTAGATTTGACCAACATCATGGCTTTCCCCAAAATACTCGGCAGAGCTTTAACACTGTCAGGCGGACTAAGACTAAGTGGTATGGAGGACCAAATTATATACATACAATTATGTAGCAAAAATGCTAGTTATGTGGCACTTTGTCTAGTATTATTTTTATCCATCCGAGAAACAACATTTTTGGCAAACTCTGCAAATTTTGTAAATTGTGACAAATGCAATAAATTCATAAATATGTGGTAAACGCTGCAACCAAAGGATCACTTAAATCT
Source organism: Lissotriton helveticus (assembly GCF_964261635.1). Lineage (NCBI taxonomy): Eukaryota > Metazoa > Chordata > Amphibia > Caudata > Salamandridae > Lissotriton > Lissotriton helveticus. The sequence continues at coordinate 1,936,794,089 of NC_136059.1, forward strand.
ACTGAACATCACCATTGATGTTGCTGTTGGTTTTTACTAACCATTTATTCAAATAAAATGTAAACAAGACCTAACCATTCTAATTCCCCTCAGTGCCATTGTTATCTGCACTTAGAAGTATACAGCCTTTTCAATCTAACTATACAAAACTAAATCCGCGATATAAACAATAAATAACAGTACCAGGTGTAATATGGTCATGTATTGCCATCCTATGGGTCTAATGACATTTTCAAATCACTCACTCTTTGGCCTTATGGTTTAGGATATCACCAGAACAACTCAATTGCAATGTTGGACCATATTACACAGTTACATGATATGTATCCCATGTATAAAATCTAATTTGGGCTATTTGTTTAATAAAGTTTACCAAATCTTGACTACCATCCAGGGATGTACATTTGGTTACATGAACAAAAGGTAGGTGAACCTTAATCAAGGATTTCATAGTTTATAGGATGAATACAATTTTTAAAAATACATTTGAGTTCTTCATTTTTATTTTCATGCAAACAATTGGTGAACTTTTCATTGCATTACAAAAGGAAAAGGTGGAGTCCCTGAAAAATGTACATATTGCAGTAATGATCAAATACAGAAATAACACATGCAAAATGGCACAATAATCCACATGTACAGTTGTGAGCAGTTTCAGCCATAAAATATTCACCCCAAGGAACATTTTTGAGTTCTCGTAATGACTTAGCATGTAGCTGACAGTACCATGGTGCATAACTACCCACTTCGCCTGACTTGCTCTTCTTATTTAGTAAAGTGCATTATGTTCTTTCCATTTCCATATCTCCCTTGATTTTATATACCACTCTGTCCACTGCCATACACCAGTCCATATTGTGGGGTCCATTCCTCAATGTCTGGTGGTGATGGGCTATCCCATCATTGTGCTCCATCTCTATTTGCTTGTGGAACCCAAGCTCCTTATCAACAAGCTCGCATTACTTCTCTATAATCAAGCAATTACTCAGTGTGTGGATAAAAGTACGCTCTCAGCCACAGCTTCATGGACACATTTCACTATTATTACACCCAAATTTGCACAGCTGAACCCTTGTGTAGTGCACTCTGGAAAATATTAATTTGGACCCAGGGAAATCAGATCTCCCTGATATCTCTCTGGGGGGGTAGGTAAATGTTTCCTCCCCTAACCTATTTTCTATCTGGCCTGTCTTTTTTCCATTTGGCTTTGAGACAGGCTCTCCAAGTATTTTTGGCTGAGATATTGCTTTTTGCCCGTTCCAGCCTTTGGTAGCCTTAGCTCTAGTGGTGACACTTCTAGCAATACTATCATCCCCTTAATATTTAATTGTTTGTGTGCTTTGTAAATTGTATTTGGCATACAATTGTGTAAATTGTGCTCAGTGTGTACCAAATAAACTGATCAAAGAAGCCTTATTAATTCAGGAAAACAATATTCCTGTGCCCTATACTAAACAAACAATAAAAGCAGATATGCTCCGACTAGACAACACTATACTTGCACTACATAGCTGTGTTTAGCCACTCATTTAAATGCAAAGATTTCAACATGAGTTAAGGGTGTAATGGGTGCACACTATGAACCATAAAACATATCACAAATATCCTGAAATACATCAGATAAGATGCTTAAAAAAGATAACAGTGCTATAAAAAATAATTAATTCAAAAAGTTAATTAATATTAAACAATACAAATTGCTGTATTGTTTAGGAATAACTGGTGTATTATTATAGTGTTATAATGTGTATCTTTTTAAAAAGCACCTCAACTATGTTTCAGTATTGGTTAGAATTTGTTCCGTAAGTTCTCTTTTCCTTATGTGCTGTAGCCTGTAGCAGCTTGAACTTTAAGATATGTTGAAAGCTTTTTTTTATCTTAAAATAAATATATACCCATTTGTTTTTTATGTGGTATTTGCTACCTCATGCTTTGCCACAAGTGTTCCCATCAGTCGACCACGAGTCGCCCATATCATTAGTATGAAATCCTGAGATGACCCTGCTGCTGAGAATTAAAAAAGTGTCCTACTGGTTACCTATTGGCAGGGCCACTGGAACTATGCAGCAGGGAAGGGTCAAATTATATGGCAGTAAATAAAAGCCATCTGGTAGTAGTGGTTCCTATAAGAGAATAACCACACATCAAAACATGAACAAATGTAAGGTAACCATGTAATCAGGGCACATTTAAGTCAAGATTGCTGTAAATACAGCAGGGGTGCTCTAGAGACCAATGCCACTCACTACCAAAGAATGGCAAGAGCAGATCGAAGTGATCTGCCGAAACAAATATCAAAATAAGGTCAGCGAAGCACAGCCCAATAACAACTGTATAGGGTCTTATCAGTCTCAAGATTATTTAATCAAGAAGTCAACCTATGTTATAAAGGTACAGGACATAATCAATGACATAAACACATTTATAATTTAATCAGAACAAGATGACCAAATCAGAGTATTTGTGCGTGTAGTTTTCTTTATTCGTTGTTCAAATTCAAGCGTGAGATGCAGCCAACACGTGTTTCGTCTGTACAACGTTGGTACTCAGACTTTCTCAAGGCTAAAAGGCGGTCAGAGATATCATAAATGATTCAGGTCCCTTGAAGATAGAAAGTCAGGAGCCAATTAAAAGATAAAACATTTATTTTTTTAACTTTTTCCATTAATTTATTTTCTATGCAATGCTGCAATTTAGCAATGGCCTCTCAGCAGGAAGAAAATAAAACAAGCCCTGAGTAAATCTATATGCTAATTATAAACACATTTTCACTAACTTTTTTGGGAAAAGGAAATCCTTTGCAAAGCGTTTCTGTTTAATCACTTTTTGCAACTCCTAGGTACTGTAATGTTGTCTCTGGTGGACCAGCCCACCTCACAACTACTGTGAGGGGGTGGTCTCTGGAGACCCTGACAACGTCAGTGTAATGGGCTGGCTCAGGGCACGCTCGGCCTGCACGTAGAGAGGCTAATAAAGGGCCTAGGCCCCTTGCCCTAGAACACCACATTGGCGATGATGTGGTCTCTTCACCCCGCCGAACCTCGCTGCCTCATTAAGTGTCTGCTACCGGCACCCTCCCAGCTGGAGCGCCCCTGCCGCGCCTCCTGACCGACCTACCTTGCATTCAGAGTGCCCGCCCGCACGCACGCGGCCCCACGGCGAGACCCGCCTTTGCCTGCCACCACGGCGGAGTTTCGTTGCGGCGCCGTCAGTGACGCCGCGGGGTACTCCTCCGCTGACCCCGGTGCGGCCCTCAGCCGAGTGCGGCCAGTAGCTGCCTACACGACATGTGAAGACGGCCTCCCACCAGCAGCCCCGACGACGCCTCGGCCCTACACCTTGCCTGCGGCCCACAACAGGGAGTGCGCTGTGCTGCGCACACCGTCACGGAGCTCCCTTGTGCCTCCGCCTGCACAACTAATGCTCCACGAAAACACCTCAAGCCCCTGCCTAGGCCACAGCGCCTCTTGTGTCGGCTGAGCTACTGTTGCCACGTGGTGCACTGTGCGCCCATTTTCTCCGGGCATTCTGCAGCACAGCCAATGCCTGCATCGCTATATTGAAGTTTTGGGCCTACGTGACACTCTCTCAGGGTGGTGTGAACACACCCCACGATTGCGCCTAGCCCTTACCGGCCTACTGCGACTCGAGTTTGCCACCGCAACACGCCCAGTCAGCATTAGGCCCAGCCACTGTACATGCTGTAGGCCATCTTCTCCATGCTGGTTGCACAGTCCAACAGCTCATCTGCCCATGCCGCCATGTCTACGGTGCCCACGCTTGAGCCCTTCAGCATCACAGGGCCCCCGCCCTCTCAAGCTGCACGCTGGAAAAAATGGGTAGAGCGCTTAGAGAACTTCTTTGAGGCTGCCGAGATCGCAGCTCCACGGCGACGGTCCATGCTGCTCCACCTGGGCGGGCAGACATCCACAAAATTTCCGAACGGGTCAGGGAGGCCGGCCCACCCAGAAACTATGCCTCGATGCGCGCCACCATCACGGCCTACTTCGAGCCGTTTGTCAGCCCCGATTATGAGCGGTCCCTGCTCCACCAGGCCTGCCAACTCCCGGAGGAGTCTGTGGACGTATTCTATACCAAGTTGAAAGAGCTAGCGAGCAGCTGCACCCTTCCGGACGAGGTCCGTGCCCAGTTTATCCAGGGCTGCGCGTCGACAAAGCTACGCGAACGAGTCCTACAGGAAAACAACATGCCGATGAGAGACATTCTGACGCTTGCCCGCTCCAAAAAGCTGTCAAAGGCCAGGGCAGCGCACATGGACCCCAAACCATCTGCTGCTATCAAGGAAGAGCCGGTGTGCACCCTTCGCACCGACACCCAGGAGTCGCGGCCCCGAGCCACCCGGACGAAGGTCAACACGCCCGCACAGAGTTCGCGTAGCTGCCCGTGCGGATGGTGCGGAAGCCCATCACCTCATGACGGAGCCTGCCCTGCGCAAGGCAAGACTTGCAGCGCCTGTGGGAAAGTGAATCACTTCTCTAAAGTATGTCGATCCACACCAAGAAGGAGTCAGAGCTGCCCACCTCGAAGAGTGTGCACGATCGAACCGACCCCCGGAAGCCCAGCCAGCAGTGACATGGATGACGATGACGCCGATGCAGCCACTGTTCGCGTAGTCAGGATGCTGCACACCCTTTCAGCAGCCCAGCCCGCCACGCCTATGTGTAGCGTCAAGATACAGGACCATGCGGTCGCAACACTCATCGACACGGGAGCCACCATCAACCTCATGGCAGCCACTGTCTATCGGGAGCTGCCAAATCCCCCGGCGCTTCGTCCCACCAGAGTACAAGTCTACGGCACCAAGCGTCCACTCAGGCTGTGCGGATTATTCCAAGCTGATCTCTCTCACCAAGCCGCCCAACGGCACGCCAAGGTGTATGTCTCCCAGGAAGGTTCCGGATTCCTGCTAGGTTGCAAGACTGCGCAGGACCTCAACTTGATCCACTTTGCATTCACCGTACATGCCAATGACCTGGATAATCTGTTACAAGGTTTTGGGAATCTCTTCGAAGGTATCAGATGTTTGAGAGGCCCTGCTATTTGCCTGCTCATCGACAGGTCAGTCGCCCTAGTTGCCCTCTGCCACCGGAGGATTGCCTTCCACCTCCACCCCAAAGTAGAGGCAGAGCTGCGTCTCCTGGAAAGAGCTGGAATCATCAAGCGGGTGCACGGCCCTACCCCCTACGTGTCACCCATCGTCGTCGCAAAGAAGTCGAAGCAGCCCGATGCCGTCTGCATTTGTGTGGACATGAGAATCCCCAACCTCGCCATCAAGCGCGAACGCCACCTGACCCCAACGGTGGACGATATCATTGGAGAGTTGTCAGGCTCGAAGTGGTTTTCAAAAATGGACCTCTGCTCAGGATACCATCAAATCCCGCTTCATCCAGACTCTCGTCCCATCACGATGTTCTCCACCCATGCAAGGCTCTGGCGATACACCCGCCTCAATTTTGGAATCTCCAGTCCCGCCGAGGTGTTCCAAAACATAGTCAAGAATGTCCTCCAAGGGCTGGACGGTGTCCTAAACGTCAGTGACGACATTCTTGTGCATGCACCAACTCTAGAAGAGCACATTCAAAGCCTCCATGCCGTGTTCGCCCGACTTCAGGACACTGGACTCACCCTCCACCGTGACAAGTGCGAGTTCCTGAGGAGGGACATCAGTTTCTTTCGGTACCGCTTCTCCGATAAAGGCATTGGCCCAGACCCGGACAAAGTGAAGGACATCCAGGATGCTCCCGCCCCAACATCAGTGTCCGGAGTCTGCAGTTTCCTGGGCATGGTTACATATTGCGGACGTTTTATCCAGAATCTGTCGGATCTGACCGGCCCCCTGCGAGACCTCACCAAAGCCACCAGCCCCTGGGTGTGGGGAGCAGAACAAGAAGAGGCCTTCCAGAGAACCAAAGCCGCTCTCTCGGCCGACACGACCCTGGCTTACTTCGATCCCAGACACGAGTCCCAGCTAGTGGTGGATGCCAGTCCAACGGGTCTAGGAGCAGTCCTGGCCCAGCAGCAGACCTGTGGAGAGTGGGCCCCTGTCGCCTATGCTAGCAGGACCCTCACACCCATGGAGCAACACTACTCTCAAATCGAGGAGGCCATCGCAATCCTTTGGGACTGTCGCCACTTCCACATCTATTTGTTTGGCCATCCATTTGTGGTCATCACCGACCACAAACCCCTCATTCCACTCTTCCAAGGATCTTCGTCACGCCCCCTCCAAGGATAGAGAAGTGGGTCTTACAACTTCAGGAGTTCCAGTTCACAGTGGAGTACGGACCAGGTACCCGCAACCCAGCCGACTTCCTGTCTAGACACGCCCGACCAGCCACGGAGCCAGAAGCGTCTGAAGCCACAGCAACTGAGGAGTACGTACGGATGATCGTTGAACGGTCCAGGCCCCTTCTTATCTCGCTGGAAGAAGTGATACTGGCCACAAAGGACGACGACTGCCTCCAGATCGCCATCCGAGCACTCTCCTCAGGTGACTGGAAGCAACTCCAAAGCCCGACGCCATTTCGCACCACAGAAACACAGGCCACTTTGAAAGCCGTGTACCAGGTGCGCAATGAACTGTCCGTTTCCACTGACGGCTGCCTCCTGAGAGGTCCCCGCCTTGTCCTACCGGAGCGCCTAACTCACCAAGCCGCCCTACTCGCACATGGAGCGCACCAAGGGATCGTGAAATCGAAAAACCGCCTCTGAAGCAAGGTCTGGTTCCCGGGCCTAGACCAATAGGTCGAGTCCATCAGCCAGCACTGCCCGGTGTGTCTGGCGACCAGCCTTCCCAGCAACAGTGATCACAGAAGCGGGCCCCAACTCCCCATGGGAAAGAGCCAGTGTGGACTTCGGCAGCCTCCCTGGAGGGAAGTACATGTTGGTAGTTGTGGATGACTTCTCACGGTACCCTGAAGTTGAGATTCTCCCCTCCACAGCAGCGGGGGACGTTATTCCCAAACTGGAAAAAATCATGGTAACCCACAGTTTGATTGGAGAACTCCGAACGGACAACGGCCCACCCTTCCCCAGCACTGAACTCTCTGATTACCTTTCGTCCCACCGGATCAAGCATCGCCGGGTGACCCCCAGGTGGCCCCAGGCGAACGGAGATGTAGAGAGGCTGATGCGGACACTAAACAAAACAATCCAAATAGCCCTCGCTGACGGACACATCCTGGAACAAGCCCTGTACCATTTCCTTCAGGAATATTGCCTCACACCGCACATCACCACCGGAATCTCCCGAGCCGCCGCTCTTTTGGCAGAACAGCGACCAACAGCATCCCACACCATCTCCTGTGGGCAGAGTTGTCAAACCCTCCGAACCAGTCGCTGGCACGGCGAACAAAGACCAACCAAGGCGCATCCCGGAGGAGACGTGCTGAAGGTAGTCCCATCGCAATCGGTGACCGAGTACTTGTGCGAGACCGCCACCCGGGTGGAAAGTTTATGATGCCGTTTGAAGTAGATCCATGGACTATGACGGAAGTCAAGGGCACTATGATAACGGCCACCCGAGGGAACGAAAGGGTAACCAGGAATGTATCATTCTTCAAAAGAATACCAGCTGACGAGTTCGAAGAATTCCCCTTACCTGATGACCCTAGCACCCCGGAGCCGGACAACCCGCCTGAGCCAGGGAGAGACAGCAGCTGCCACTCGGCTGCTGGTGGAGACGACGGCCGAATGATCCCTGCTTCAGAGAGATCTCAAGACCAAGAACACCAAAGCGGCCAGTCAGCGCCAGAGGCTGAGCGTTCAGTAGCGGTGCCTCCGACCCCTTCAGCCAGAAGTAGCCAGAGTCGGTACTGCCTGCGGCCCCATCCTCAGCCGTCCCAGAAGTACAAGGACTATGTGGCCTGCTGCCCAACCTGTCAGCTGGAAGCAGAAGAACCCCATCAAACCAAGTAAGACTGTTCAATGAGTGTCCCGTCTATCAGAGACTTCTGCTTACTGTTTTGTAGTTTCAAATGTTTTCCCAGTTTGGGGTTTGTTGTTCTTTGGGTAAATGAAGAATGTAATGTTGTCTCTGGTGGACCAGCCCACCTCACAACTAGTGTGAGGGGGTGGTCTCTGGAGACCCTGACAACGTCAGTGTAACGGGCTGGCCCAGCACACGCTCGGCCAGCACGCAGAGAGGCTAATAAAGGGCCCAGGGACCTGGGCGTGGTTTCAGTAAGCAACTGGCCACTAACTGAACCTGCTGTGTGCCAGTGTCTATGTACCACTAGGCCCCTTGCCCTAGAACACCACAGGTACCTTGTGATGGAAGCCTGCAGCCTCTTTAGTGTGAGTGAGTGAAAGTGTTCAGGGTGTCTGTGCTGTTCATTTACGTATCATAACAGCTACTATCCCTGTTGATTTCACACCAGTCCACGGGCCGGAAACTAGCACATGTCAATTGTGTTAATAATTAAATTAACAATAAGACAGAGCCCACGGGGCTTCACGTTCCTGTGAAACATTACGATGAAAAATGCTCTTTTTTCAGTTCAGAATGGTCTAGGGAAGGCCGGGCCCACCCTCTAGAACCAGACCTGGCTACAATAACAGGTTAATTTACTTGCTAATGGTACGTCCCTTAAACATTGACAACTGAGAGTCAATAAACAGGAATACGCTTTCGCTTGTCCAAAAAAAAAAAAAAAAAGGGTTGAAGGAACTATGTAACAAGGAGCAAATATCCTCAATTTATAAAATACGGATTGAGGAGGAACAACTATTTAGTGAAATGGCTAGCGCTGTAGGGGTAACGTTAATAGAAAAACAACTCACCCATTCCTATGTTAAAATAAAAGAATGAATCCCAGGAGAGGATCCGTAATGCCCTACTTGAAATAATGTAGGATACTGGAAACAATTCTTTGAGGAATTTAATAAAGGAGTACATGTAGTTGTACAAAAAAATTTAACTTCTTTGATGGACCAGAAATTAGTGACAGAATAGAAAACTGCTATCACTTGTTCGTCCTCCAATTATAAAACAAAATGGAGAGCAAGAGAAAACAATCTACTTTGCACCATTAGAAGTCAGAAAACTGGTTGCCAAATGGTGGAAGGAAAATAATCCACGTAGTATTTTAGAGTGGTGTGCAGAAATTAAAACATTGATTAACTAGAAAAAAACGACTACAAAGAGCTGGGATCTCAATTCAGAAAGAACATTTTTGGGGACAATCTGCAAACTATTCTCGATTGGGAATGGATTGAGCAACTTACCAATGACTTAAGATCAGTTACATGATCAGTAAAGATATTAAAAGAAATCAAAAGAGGCAATGACCAGCTTAAGAGTGAACCTCATCTAAGTTGCACCAGACAGCCGACATCGCAGCAGCTGTACATACGGTTGAGTAAGGCTTCAAGACCAAAATAATAGTCAATCCCGAAAGGCAAGAAACACCAAAAATGTCACGATGCCATAAGAAGCAGGAATCAAAGTCCAGTATGAACATAAGGCATACGCAATGTACGCAGGGCCAACAAATCACTAGGTCAATAAGCACCAGTGTCAAGCCTCCAGAGATTACTAAAGGTGGAACCGCATAACCAATCCGCCATCAGAAGTCACATCAAAAGTCAATGCTCGAGTAAGAAGGGTAGACATGCTGAGAAAAACAACCACCAACACAGTCCACAGACAGACATTACAAAAAGTGATTAACACCTGCAATGGGGAATCACACCGGTCGGTGGTTGCGATCAGTGAGACAGCAGAATACCAACAGCAGTAACACAGAAGGGCAAAATTGGGTTAGGCCACAGAACAAACACAGGAAGGAACGGTCCCTGCAACCTCTTCAAACAGGCGCCCTCAGGTCAGTCATGACCAACACTGCACAAAAATGTCGCAGTATGTTTGTGGAAAGTGGCCATTTACATAATTACACCAGTTATGGCATGCCAGTGTCTTGACATGGAGTGGCATGTTACGCATTTCAAGCTAGGGGTCCTGCTCCTGCTGCACTCAAACCTAGGCACTAAAAGAAAGAGGGGAAAGGGGTCTGCTGAGTCGGTGCAGCAATTTGAAGCGAACTGACATGCTGCTCACTACACAGAGCAGGTCAGGTCAGAGTACATAGCAGAGCCCCATGGCCTAGTTGTCTTCGCACAGCCGTTCTTGAGGTACGTTTGAGCAAACGTTGACCATCAAATTTGCATTAATTTTTCTTCATGATAATGACAAAATTCTAGTTTTTAATAAGCATTCAATGAGAAGCTGATACCTCACTTTTGATTTTAATATGGAAGAGCAAATAACTAGAGCTGGCATAAAGTGTACCATCCTTTTCTTACACCCTAAAAGGGTCAATCTATAAGGTTCAACGTCCATATAGGCCACTGATTGTTTAGTACATTAGAAGGGCCAATATTCTTTAGTATGCACATGCGGATACTCGTACAGCAACTATTCATAAGGGTGAACCAGGTTCTCGACAGTCTGAGACCCGTAACCACTATATCCGGTGCAGTGTTCAGACACCAGGAATCATGCAACGCGCATTCAGCAATCCTCAGGAGTGAGGAGGGATTAAAGAATAGTTTTCTTGCCAGCACCCATATCTAAAAGCCTCACCAGTCAAGAAATTCTCTTGGTCTGAAGTGCATCTTTATTAAATGTTCGTTGGGAGTAAGTTTCAAACAGAGTTTGGCACTCAAACCTAGCACCTGGTGTGTAATTTAGCAATTAGGCTAGAGGTAAATAGATACGAAAAGTGAGAAATTAGAGCAACGTATGTAATTACGCTAATTATTACTATTTATGTAGCGCACAATACAGCTGTTTTTAGAACATAATAATAAAGTATGTTTACTTTTATCCAAATCAATAGAACCCGTGTTTTGACCAAAGAAGAACAAACGATTGAGCTAAACATGCAAGGTTTGAAATGCATGCTTTACATATACCACGCAGACGATTTCCGCGGCAACATAACACACGATGCTATGTTACTAGCATATTAATGTGTCATTCACGCAACACACAAACCCACTGAGCCGTCTTACACAGATTTCCTTGCACATCACACACGATGCTCTGCATAAAACACTTTATAAGTTAACGCTCTGGGTCATTATGATCTTGACCTCTGAGCAGAGTTTATCCACAGTATTTAACCGGTTAAGATATCTTCACCATATTATAGCATGAGATTTGCCGGCTACAAACTGACTTCGGAGGCTGCTACGCCAGCCCCGCTGCAGTACCCATAAATAGCGGTCTCGTCTGAACTATCGTACAGAAAACCAGCAAGCACACCATTACTATGGCTTTTCTCCCTTATCTCAAACTCTTCGAGAGCAGAGATTTTTTAAATACTGAATGTGGAACGGCAGTTCGTAGGGGCGCTGACTCGGCTTCTCGTGAATAAGTAACCCGCTCCCCATATTCAGCACTTACAGATAACTTACTTTGTCACGCTATCCCTCTTAGGCAATTACATGCAAAAAACCCTGAGTCAGAAATATGAGAATTCCAAACATGAGTCTTACCTTCCACCCCGGGCAAAAGACTTCAAATATCCGACTACCTCTCCTTTGCTTCAAAGCATAAGCAGCACAAAAAGAGATACCATTCCAGTGAGGCAACCAATTGCAGGTTTGGGACGGATTGACAAGCGTGCGAGTAGTCTTAAAGAGGTCATTTGTTGGTTGAAGTTTCAAGGAACCCTTCTATTGGTTGGAATAACTGACCAGGCCCCGAAAAAAGAGGGCACGCCCATCGCCCAAGAAAAACTGAAAACGTCGCTGCTGCTGTTGCTGCAGAACCGGAAATGGCTGTTCGCGGCTCTCGGAGGTAGAGCGTGGCGTAGTCAGTCGTCAGCCGTTGGAGTCTGTCCCGGGCAGACACGGACTCTGGTACAGGGCGCTATTCTTCACGAGAGCAGCGCAGTGCGAGCCACCCGCTGCCCTGTCACTGTCAGGAGTGCTTCTCGTTTGTCAGGCGCGGGAGGGGCGTGTCACTTTAGGGGTTGCCAGCAACACGTGAGGTGCCAGTGTTGTGTGGTATCTATCCACTTGGGATCGTGTATGTCCTGCCCTTCGGCGGTCTTCTAAGCTCTGCCCTTCGGCGGTCTTCTAAGCTCTGCCCTTTTGGCCAGCTTAGTAAACAAATTGTATCAAATTTATATAGATAGGGTGCCCAGATTTAAAGAATGAAAAACCGGGACATAGCCATAGAAATGGGAATGTTTTTCGGCCAGGGACGCATTATGATCCAAGAAGGACTACGCTAAAAAATGTTATATATATATATATATATATATATATATATATATATATATATATATATATATATATATTTTCCTTCCCTCGTGATGAGACCCAGGAGTAGGCTGCTAATGATACTGGCTTGGGGTGATGTGACATCTAGTTACCTCTCATTAAATCCTAATGTGCTGCATGAATGAGGCGAGGCAGCACAGTAGGCAGCTTTTTAAAGAACTAAACTTTAGTTTTGTGAAGCTCTATAAACAGCTAACTTCTGTTCCTGAGAGTGGGAGGAAACGTGAGCCTGCGCCATATGATTAATGTGGGCGCTCACCTGACCCTCTCCCAAAACCTGGACTTTGTTTTATCAAAAAGTGTCAGGACACCAGAACAGTCCTTAACCGCATGCGCGCTGCGGCGATTTTCGCGCTATGCGGCTTTTTTCAAAAAGCCGCGTTAGATGACGAGCTCAGCTCGTCAGCGTGCGAGCGGCGCAACTGATGACGAGCTGAGCTCGTCATCAGCGCCGAAGGGGTTAATCCCTTCGCTGTCAGGCATTCCCCCCCCCACACCCCCCCGATTAGGCCCCCATAACTTTGTGTACACATAAGGTATCCATGCCAAATTTGTGTCCTTTTCTTCCAACAGCCTGATGATTCTAAAGGTACCCAGGGTTTGAGGATTCCCCTGGAGGGCACAGAGAAATTAGGAAAAATACAGCTACATTTTGTATTTTTGGGCAAAAATGGGAAACATGCTTCAGAAAACAGTGTGTTTTTTTCCGTGCAAATGGTATCAACAAAGTGTTTGTGGTGCTAAAATCACCATCTTCCCAGCTTTCAGGAATAGCAAAACTTTTGTAAGAAAACCAAAATGTTCTACACAGTTTTGTCATTTTACTGGGACATAGCCTATTTTTTGTGCTTTCAACTGCCTTCCAGTTAGTGGTAGAAATGGTTGTGAAACCAATAATGGATACCAATAAGCTATACATTTCTGAAAAGTAGACAAAATTAGAATTCATCTAGGGGTCATTTGTAAAGATCTTTCAAGGTTTTTAGGTTTCGACCTGGCGAAAAGCTGCGCCGCGCAGCTTTTCGGCGCAGGTCAAAATCTGTTGAGTTACACTGTACACTTCAGTTCAGCCTCTCTCTTCCATTGGCTAGCTCCATAAATGGAGGCTAGCCATTGGAAGAGAGAACTGTCGGTCATTTCCCGAGGCGATTGGTGGGCGTTCCCGACGATTCTTTCCCTCTCTGCAACGTCATGAAGACGTGGGCACTGTGGGCGTGGACTTTTTTTTTTCTTTTCATGGCTATTTTCCCTCACTATGATCGTCTTGGTCCCGCATGGTTGAATCCCGCTGTCCGTCCCCCTCCCGCTGTCCGTGTCTTTGTTCGCCCCCCCCTCCCGCTGTCCGTGTCTTTCCCGCCCCCCCCTCCCGCTTCCGTGTCTTTCCCGCCCCCTCCCCCGCTTCCGTGTCTTTCCCGCCCCCTCCCCCGCTTCCGTGCCTTTCCTTGTTCTGCCAGAGGTTGTGGCGCCAGGAAGACCGCGTTTTTTAATTGCTCGTTGAGGGGTGCCGCTGGTGTTTTTTCTCCTCCCTGGATGTTCCTCCACCGGGCTCCCTGAATCCCTGTCCCCCGCCCGGGACCCCCCCCTCCAGGACTGATGGATATCCTGTACCTGCTGGGCATACTGGTCTCGTGCACGGTGGGCGGCACCCGGGTGCTGGCCGGGTACCCCATCTGGTGGTGAGTGGCCTCGCGCTGGGTCTTGGGTGCCGGTTTTGGGTGGCGGGGGAAGAGGTTCTTCTTTTTCCCCTTTCCCGGAGTTGAATGGTTGAGTGTGTAGACATGCATAGACCTGCAAACTGTAGCGCCTCGAGGCGGATTGTCATGAGGGGTGTATAGGCACAGAGTTCACAGGAGTTATTTTTGAAGGGCTCTCCCAGTTTGGGTGTTTTTTATTTACGGCTGGTATTCATAGGCAGCAAAGGTGCCGCCCTGTTCAGCGCACACAAGGGCTTGCAGAGAAAGCAGCGGCAGAACAGACTCAGGGTTTATTTTGTGGCGCTATCTATCATTGCCGAAGTGAGTCGAAAGTGTAAAGTTTGTGAGTAGAAGCCCGCGAGGTAGCTTGTGCCAGTGTCTGTCAGCCCTAGAGTTTGAGTGTACAATCATGTCCGCATTTGAGTGAGTGCCCTGCTCTGAACGAGTGAGTGTCTGGATGCATGAGTGAGTGCGAGTGCGTGACTGTGGATGTGAGTGAGAGCGCATGGGTGCACGAGTGTTTACATCAATGAAAGTATGTTGGCGTGCTTGGGTGGGTAAGTGGAAGAGTGCGTGCGCGTGAGAATGCGTATATGATGAACACGGGTGTGTGTAAGGCAGAGATTGCCTGGGTTCATGATCACTCTGTTGTGACAGGCAGCTCTATTCCAAGCGCTAAGAAGCAGCCTAGGGTCAGGCTGGCGCTAAGACCAGCGTTCACCAGACTGCTCAAGGCCTCGGTGCTCAGAAGGGGAGTTGTGGTATTCGGAAGGGCCCGGCCTTTAGAGGCGGTTCCAATCAGAATATTACTTATTTAGACGGGGAATGTCCCCCGTGGGCCACCGTTCGTCTCAGCTATTGATTAATGGGGCCAGGCGACAGAAGGCCAACTTCAAGGTTTTGGAGAAAAGTATAGTCTTAAAGAAGGGTTTCTTCCACCAGGAAGGGCAACGCCAACCTGGGCAAATATCCTTATGTTTGTCGATTTGTGTAGCGCTCACTACGGAGCGCGGTTGCTTTGAGGCGCTTGCTAGAGGAAAGGCTCGAGGTCCGGTGCATCTTGGTTATAGTGACACCCTATGACCGGGGTCGCTGGAATTATGCGATTTTTGCAGCTGCTGCGTTTTCTGCATGATTATAGATTTTCCGCAGTTACCACCATCTCCTCATAATTTGCAGATTTAAACAAAAATAGTTTCGAGCTGAAACGGCTAAACATTCACTAAAGAAAGATCGAAACGCGGTGCAGCACAATGGCAGACCCTCTGCACATTTTAGATTGTCAATTTTAATAGATACTTTTTGTATTTAGGTGTTCCTGGTGGAAATAAGATGAAATATTTACCCACAATGACAAAATAGTGAAATAATATCGCCATAGAATGTGCTGCACTGTATTGCATAATTTGCCCTTTGTGCCAAATAATGTAGTTGATAGTGCTGCATGATTCGGTGCTTCCGTGCTTCATAATTTCAGTGAATCTGCTCCTGAGCTAATGTGAGCGGCTTACACCGTGTTTTGGTGGTAGCAGTGTTCCACCCTACATGCACGGTGTGTCCTTAGGGTGGAGTGCAGGAGGTTGGGTGGCATTGATCCTGTACTAGTGAGAGTAGCGGCGGAGACATTCACAGCCCTAGTTACATTGACATCCTAGGTCCTAAGAATGCCGCATAAAGGTCATGGTATGGCTTGGTAGGCATTATGTAGGGTGGAGCAGGGGAGGTTGGGTGGCATTGATCCTGCGCTGGTGAGAGGGGCAGCGGAGACATTCACAGCCCTGGTTACATTGACATCCTAGGTCCTAAGAATGCCGCATAAAGGTCATGGTATGGCTTGGTAGGCATTATGTAGGGTGGAGCAGGGGAGGTTGGGTGGCATTGATCCTGTGCTGGTGAGAGGGGCAGCGGAGACATTCACAGCCCTGGTTACATTGACATCCTAGGTCCTAAGAATGCCGCATAAAGGTCATGGTATGGCTTGGTAGGCATTATGTAGGGTGGAGCAGGGGAGGTTGGGTGGCATTGATCCTGCGCTGGTGAGAGGGGCAGCAGAGACATTTACAGCCCTGGTTACATTGACCTCCGATCACCTAACTGAAGCAGCATAGGTGGTGATTACGTGATAGGCATTGTGTAGGGTCAACCACAGAAGGCTGGGTGGCATTGACCCTGAATGGCTGAGAGCAGCGGCGGAGACATTGGCAACGCTGTTATTTTACTTAAGAAGCTCATAGGTTTGCATTTAGACTCAGGGCCTTATTAAGATCTTGGCGGACGGGATACTCCATCACAAACGTCGGGCACGCCACATTACAAGGGCATTACGCTGTATGGCACTTGCAGTACGTGGATGGAATACAGTCTTGTTTTGGTGGATTATCCTGTCCGCCGCACTCTAGGTAAGGCTCTTCTCTCAGCTGGTGAGATATGCAAGCACGTATTTCCGAAACACAACACTGTGCTGTGGAACAGCCATTCCCTCCACGGGGAGATGAGCAAGGTGTCGATGAAAAGTTATTTTAATTACAAGAATTTTCATACAGCAGGAAATGCTTGCAAATGGAAGTTCACCCTAGTATCCTTGCAATGCGCACACACCACCTCTTAGCCCTACCAGGAGGCCAGGGGAAATATTTACTGTATTTTAAGAGAATGTGAGTGTCTTAAGGAAAGGTATCCGCATCCCATGTCCCGAGAAGTGGAAAGCACCAGGATTTTGGAGTGAAAGATTTTTAGAAAAGGGACATTTCTAGTAGCGTCAATTATTGGGCCGGGACTCAAGGGGTCTGAGCACCTTCAGTTTAAGGGGGCCTCGAAACTGGTCTCCATCTGGCTCATTTACCAACACAGGTTGGTAAATGGCAGTACAGAACTCTAGATTCATGGCAGCCTCAGTACTTCTGCCATTGGACGGGTGTGCCTGCACCTGTAATGTCAGCCGTTGGCAATGTAAATAACAATGCCATTTATTTATAAGTAAAAAAAAAAAATTTCATGAGCAATGCCAATAGCTCGAACTTTTCCAAAGGCGAAACCATTGCATTGTAAATGCTTGTTTTTAATGGAAACTAACAGTTGAAAATAAAAAATATTGAAATTGAGTTAAAAAAAACTGCCATTTCTGCCAACGTTTTCACGTGTAACTTCTTTTAAGTATGACACATTTCTTAAAGAAATATACAGTTACATCCGTTGGACCCTTCTGGTTGTGGGGATATATAGGACTTGTAGGTTCACGAAGTACCATAGGAACACAGAGCCAATAACTGAGCTGCGTCTTGCAATGGTTTTTCATTGTGTACCGGGTATATAGCAATTCATTTGGTGAAGTATAAAGTGTGAAAAATAGGTACCAAGGAAACCTATATATTTCTGAAATGGGAATAAAATATAGAGTTTAGAAGCAGTGGTAATTTGCACATCTCCAAAATAGTGGGTACCCAGAAAAGCATGTGAATTTGAGGAAATTTTTTAAAATGACTTATTTCTGTACAAATTGTTTTACATTGGAAGGTAGAAAGGCAAAGAAAGTCAATTGGTAATAACACTTGTTCTACTATTTTGTGTTCCCTTAAGTCTTCTGATTAAACATGCTACCTCACTTGTGTGGGTAGGCCTAGTGCCTGCAACAGGAAACGGCCCAACACGCAACATGGACAAATCACACTTTTCCATTGTAAAACTGACCCTTATTTTGCTATGTGCCTATCTGTGGATTTTGGACCCTAGCTCAGCCGGACCCTAGGGAAACGTAGCAAACCTATACATTTTTGAAAACTAGACACCCAGGTTCTGTTACTAAAAATCCCTTGCAACCTTCAAACACTGTAAAAAAAAACACCTTTTCCTCACATTTCAGTGATAGAAAGTTCTGGAATCTGGGCAGCCACAAACTTCCACCCACCCAGCATTCACAAGGTCTCCTGTTAAAAATGGTACCACACTTGTGTGGGTAGGCCTAGTGCCCCCAACAGGAAATGATCCCTTTTTTTGCAATGTGCCTAGCTGTGGATTGTGAACCCTAGTTCAGACAGCACCCAGGGAAGCCTAGTAAACCTATACATTTTTTTAAACTAGACACCCAGGAGAATCCAGGATGGGGTCACTTGTGTGGCTCTAACCAGGGTCTGTTACCCAGAATCCCTTGCAAACATCAAACTTTGTCAAAAAACACATTTCCTCACATTTCGGTGATGGAAAGTTCTGGAATCTGCGGGGAGCCACCAACTTCCACCCACACGGCATTCCCCAAAGTCTCATGATAAAAATGGTACCTCACTTGTGTGGGTAGGCTTAGTGCTCACGACAGGAAAAGGCCCAAAACGCGATGTGGACACATTTTTTGCAGTGTGCCGAGCTGTGGCTGTCCAATGCAGAATCGGCTAAAAACTTATTTTTATAGAAATGTAGCACTTAGAATTTGCTGTGCTATACCCTTAATCCATATGTTTTTGGCCCTTCCCAGTCACAGGCCCTTAGTCCACCCACATAAGTGAGGTATCATTTTACTCAAGAGAACAAGAGAAATGCTAGGTGGTAGGAAATGTGTGCCAGCACAGTAATTCCTTCAGAAATGTGAGAAAAATGAGATTTTGCAGCAAAATTTGTGGTTTACAGGGGATTCAGGGTAAGAAAAGGTTGGGGGATCCACGCAACCCACACATCCTTGGACTCCCCCGGGTGTCTAGTTTTCAGAAATATCTGGGTTTGGTAGGTTACCCTACATGGCCGCCGAGCCCAGGGCCAAAAACACAGGTGACCCCCTAGCAAAACCAGACCATTATTGATGCCCCCTCAATAAGTTTTGGGCCATTTCCTGTCATGGGCACTAGGCCTACCCACACAAGTGAGGTACCACTTTTATCGGGAGTCATCGGGGAATGCTGGATGGTAGTACGTTTGTGCTGGCTTGGTGATTCCACAACTTTCCCACACACAAATGTGAGATAAATGTGATTTTTGTTAGCCAAATTTGAGATTTGCTGGGTATTCTGGGAAGGAAAACGTTGGGGAATCCCCGGAAGCCACACATCCTTGGACTCTGGCGGGTGTCTAGGTTTCAGAAATGTCTGGGTTTGGTAGGTTTCCTTACATGGCTGCCGAGCTCAGGGCCAAAAGCGCAGGTGAACCCTAGCAAAATCAGGTTGTTTTGTGATTGATCATTTTTGATGACGCTACAATACGTTTTGGGACATTTCCTGTCGCAGGCACTATGCCTACCCACACAATTGAGGTACCATTTTTATCGGGAGACTTGGGGGAACGCTGGGTAGTAGGACATTTGTGCTGACCTAGTGATTTCACAACTCTCCCACACAAATATTAGAGAAAAATGTGATTTTCTTTAGTCAAATTTGAGGTTTGCTGGAGATTCTGGGTAGGAAAACATTGAGAAATGCATGCAAGCCACACGTCCTTAGACTCCTGCAGGTGTCTAGTTTTCAGATATGTCTGGGTTTGGTAGGTTGATGTGTAAATATCAACCCAGGCGGTCAGAGAACATAACTTGCCCACATAATAGTGATTGGACGCAAAAAACCTACTTCCGTAGAACAGACAGTTTATTTTAATAAAGTAAAATACATAGGACGCCACAAGGCATTCATATAGAGTATAAGACAGTTTTAATTAAGCCCAAAATCTAATACACAAAAAATGCAATAAAAAATTACACAGGAAAAAATAAAACACAATAATCACAATTTCATAAAAACAGGGGCAAAATATTAATTCAGAAATTAATTATAAAATGTGTTGGTTGCCGAGCCTGGGGCCAAAAACACAGGCGACCCCCTTGCAAAACCAGGTCATTTTGTGAATGATAATTTTTGATGCCTCTACAATATGTTTTGGGCCATTTCCTGCTGTTGGCACTAGGCCTACCCACAGAAGTGAGGTACCATTTTTATTGGGGGACTGGGGGAACGCTGGTTGGGTGGAAGTTTGTGTCCTCCCACAGATTCCAGAGCTTTCCATCACAGAAATGTTTGGAGAATGTGTTTTTTGTTTTTACAAAGTTTGAGGTTTGCAAAGGATTAGGGTAACAAAGCTGGTGAGAGCCATACAAGTCACCCACCTTGGATTCCCCTGGGTGTCTGTTTTTAAAAAATGTATAGGTTTGATAGGTTTCCCCAGGTGCTGGCTGAGCTAGCGCCCAAAATCCAAAGCTAGGCACATTGCAAAAAAAGGGTCTGTTTCCGGTGGAAAAATGTGAAGTGTCCACGTTGCGTTTTAGGCCGTTCCCTTTCATGGGCACTACGCCTACCCACACACGTGAGGTGCCATTTTTATCAGACGATTTTGGGGAATGCCGGGTGGTGTCGTGTCTTGTATGTAATAAAGACAAATTAAAGAGTTGAAAGGGGTGCACACTAAAATAATCCAAATTTTAAACTGCTACACTATATAGTAATAAAGGGTGCTCACTACTGTATTATGTTGGCTAACATAATATGTGAAAAGGCAGTTAAGTAGATTCTTATCTACTTAACTGCCATGTAATAAAGACAGACACGTGGATAACTATTCAAGAGCTTTATTACTCATGTCTTATCAGGTCCCTGTCCCTACTCTATCTGCCCCTTTCCTGTCCTTCCTCCTCCTCTTCCCTTGGCCCCTCTCGCTCCGCCCATCCCAACTACTAGACTGCACAACATAACATCTCCCCCTTTGTTAACAAACAAACAAACCAACTTGATCATCAATACTCTATCAGTCAAATGGGTCACTGAATGTTTTGTCGCGGTCTATGGACCACAACTCCGTCGTCAGGATCACCCTCTGCTTGAACTTCCGATTTGTGCCCGGCCGCTGTATAATCAAGCCTCTCAGTATACGGTTGCACCTTTGTCTTGTTGAGCCTCTTCCATAGTGTGAGTACACCGTCAGCCACACGGGTCCACAGTTATCCCATTTAAGCTATAGGGACACCTATCCATTTCCGTGGCGTGACTTTCCCCTGCCTTGACAAGAGTCTCCTTGAAAACACGAGTGCATCTTTGAAACTGTACAATGTCTCGTGTGACCTTCTTGTCCACCAATTCATGGCAAATTCCAATGTACGTCCGGGTTGTCCACTCATCTTCATCTTCTGGGGCGGTCCTAATTGCCCCTCGTGAGATGTCGGGCTCTTGTTCGATGAACACTCGCTCTCCTTCATGAGCAGATGTCGTTCTGGTTCTCTTCCGAGCACCCATGTGTGATTTTGTGTCTCTTTGTCTGGTCCAGTCGAAGGCACCACGGTCCTCTTGTACAAAGTCATGTGCGCCAGACGGCAAGGTAATATCTGAACGGGTCATCCTCATCTGGTCCGGGGAGTCCTTTGTAGCTTCTGGTTGTCTCACCCACTCCCCTTCGCGTCTAGGGCTGATGAACCTTTTAGCTATCTGAGTAGGTGCATATTCCTCTCTCCTTCGACGTGTAGTGTCTCTTATGTTTGTTTTTCTTCGGCATGTCCTTTGAGTCAACCTCGCGGACCCCATCAGGGGTGATGGCACATTCTTTATGTCATGAGTTACCTGCGACCACCATGCCAGGTTATCTTGTGAGGTGATCGAGTCTTCAGGCACATTGGTGTGGGATAGGGTGCGCTTGATGGGTAGAGTGTCCTTTGGTTCTATGGTATGTTCGGGTGCTTGACACCATGGCCATTGTCGAGACCATGACTCAGCCGACTCACAGGATTGGACTGACATGCTTTCTGAGTCAGAGAAGTCTTTTGTCGACTTCCAGGATCGGACAGACGCGCTCTCTGAATCAGAGGACTCCTTTACCACATTCCTTTTAGAACGTTCCTTTGAGAGTGTTTCGAGTAAGGGATTTCTGATATGAGTAGGCCGTGACAAGTGGCTCTTTAACTCATGGTTGTCTTTGAGACGCTTCTCCGGGTGCCTTTGTCGACTTGTCTTCTGTGTTGTTTCATTTGAGAGGTTGTTCGATAACCACGTGCTTGTTCCTTGTGTTTGATCTCGAGGTTTTTCGTCTTTGCCCTTCTTGCATGATGTCAACGACCTCTTCTCAGTTTCTTCGTTGTCGCGGTGCCATTGATGCGTTGGTCTTTTCCTGTTCGTTGTTGGAGAGGATCAGTACGTCTTATGCGTTCTGTTTCTTCTTCCCACGTGTTTTGTGCTCGGACACCTATGATACGGGTGTGATGTGTTCTCCTGCTGGATGTTCCTTCGGACTCATCTTCACAACTTGGCGAATAGTGTTCCTGCGCCAATTTCCAGTGTTGACCATTGCGATCTCTTCTTCTATAGTTTGTCTTCCTTACCCACTCGTTGTGCAGGTTGCCATCTTGTCCAGGGGTGCGATCTCTCCCACTTGACACTCCCTCCTCGTCAGAGTAGTGTACTCCCTCCTCGTCAGAGTAGTGTGTGTCAGACTTTGAATGACACCTTGAGGGTGAATAACTCCTTGGGGTTGTCCTTTGAATGATTGACTCGGAGTACTCCTTGTCACTTTCTTTGTCACTTTGTTTCTCCCGTTGTCTTTTCACTGGTCTGCCTTCCCCTTCTCTCCTTTTCGTTTTGTTCGTTTTCTGAGTTTTATCTATCCAGGTATCTTGACTTTTTGCCTTCAGATGCACATCCTTTGATCTGTCTCTTGCTTTGACGTGCATTCCAATTTCAGCCTTCCTGATGATTTCCTCTAGCGACCAATGCCCTCGCAGGATCTTGCGCTTTGTGTCGGGGTTTGCGCAGCCTTCGATTATCCGGAGTCGAACGGCGTCCTCATTTGTAAAGGTGTTGTAATGGCAGCGTTGTACCAGATTTTGCAACCGAATGATGAAATTTGGCAATAGTTCGCCTGGTGGCTGCCGTGCTGTGTTGAAAGCGATGCGATCATGATCCACATCTGCCTGTGTGTTGAGATGGGCACATAGCTTCTCTTGGAGTCTTTCATAGATTTCTGTGTCTTCTTTGGAAAATGTACTGATTGGGCATCGGCCCTCAGGACCCACCAGATGGAGGAGTAGTATCAGACCTTTTCTCTCTCTTTGCTCACCATTGGCTTCCAGGAAGTCACCCAATGCTTCCAGCCATCGGTTCCGTTTGAGACTCAGGCTCCAAGCATCAGTCTGCACCGCTGGGGGTGGTACTTCAATGCAGGGGGTCAACCGTTGTGCTACTTCTCCCCCGCCATGAGAGGAAGATTCTGATCTATTATACTCGCGGGGCACTGGGCTGTTCACTTTGCTTCTCGTCTTCTTAGCTGACTCTCTTTAAAGTCGCATGCTAGTTGCAGGTGGTTGACGACTCTTCTGCGGTGATGCTGGGCCCATTTGACATCTTTGTTCGTTCTGGCGTTTCTTTTACACTAGTGCAAGTCCTCCAGTCACTTCATTGATGCGAGAAGTCTAGTGTATGTTGTGCTTGTTTCTGGGACTGTCTTTTGCAGTCCGGCCCTCTTCTGAATCTTCTGCGATTCTGCCCAGCAGCTCTTCTCCCTTTTGCGCTCTTCGGTATGTGCTCACCATCACCTTTTATCTGTTGCTTGCATTTGCCTATGTTTGTTTGCTTCTTCTCTCCAGTGCTTGTTTACTTGGTCTTGTCAATGCTTATTTGTTTACTCTTGTCAATGCTTGTTTGCTTATCTTCACCACTGCTTGTTGATTTGATCTTATCAATGCTTGTCTACTTATTCTCGCCAATGCTTGTTTATATGTTATTACTAATGCTTGTTTGCTGGCTACCGCCAATGCTTGTCGATTTGTTCTTGTCAATGCTTGTTTATTCTTCGCCAATGCTTATCTGTTCTTGCCAATGCTTGTTTGCATGTTATCACCAATGCTTGTTTAATTGTTTCTGTCAATGCTTGTTTATTTGACTTTGGCAATGCTTCTTGATATTGCTGTATGCCTGACTTCAAAATGGCCGCTTCAAAATTGTACAGGGATGTCCTTCCCAGTTGCCTGACTCAAAGATGGCCGCCCCACTGGAACTCTCATTCACCACGAGGTTTGAGTTCCATGCAT
Organism: Lissotriton helveticus; assembly: GCF_964261635.1. Taxonomy (NCBI): domain Eukaryota; kingdom Metazoa; phylum Chordata; class Amphibia; order Caudata; family Salamandridae; genus Lissotriton; species Lissotriton helveticus. The sequence continues at coordinate 1,936,818,071 of NC_136059.1, forward strand.
TCTTCAGCTCACTCAGTCTCACAGGGCACTCACCGAGGATCTCTTCTTCAACACCAGGACTTTTGCAGTACCGCTACCACTTCTAGGCCACTTTCCACTCTTAAGGTAGGCCACATGACAAGTTCCGATTTTCTTCGTCCGCCGCGTGCCGTTCTTCACGCATCGGGAGTGAGACCCAATGCCGGCAGAATCGGCGCTTTTCTTCTCACGCTCCCGCAGGAGTCACAGGCTTCTCCAGACGCTCCCCAGCTTTCAGGGCACTTCTGAAGGACTGGGGTGGGCTCCCAGTTTGCTTCGCCAGGTCCCGCGTTCACTCGGCGACAACGTGCCGAATCTCACGCATCGGGCATGAGGTTTCCGATGTCGGAGGCCACTTGAGCTCCGATTCCAACGCGCTCGACGGCGCTTACCAACGGACCTTCTCGGGGCAGCGTCCTCCGCTCGGGGCAATTTTCTTCCTCTTTGGGGTGCTAGGCAGAGTCGGAGTGGGCTCCCGACTTCTGTTCTTTCAGCACACACCAGGTTGCACGCATCCGGCGGGCATCGCGTTTCGGCGCGAACGGTTTCCTCTTCTCGAGCGTTTCAGCGCTCGTTGCTGCGGCCCCCTCTTGGCTCCCTCGCAGTCGCTGGAGGGACAGGGTCACCTGCTGCTGGCCTCTTCTCTTCAGGCGGCAGCTCCACACGGCAGCGTTCTCCTTTTCTCGACGCTGCATGGGACAGGGCACTCTCGTGGTATTCTGTGGGCAGTGGTCATGCCCATCACACCCTCGTCGCCAGTTGTCGTGTCTAGTATGTAATAAAGACAGACACGTGGATAACTATTCAAGAGCTTTATTACTGTCCCTACTCTATCTGCCCCTTTCCTGTCCTTCCTCCTCCTCTTCCCTTGGCCCCTCTCGCTCCGCCCATCCCAACTACTAGACTGCACAACATAACAGGTGGGTGGAAGTTTGTGGCTTCCTGCAGATTCCAGATCTTTTCATCACAGAAATGTGAGCAAGATGATTTTTTTTTCTTTACAAAGTTACAGGTTTGCAAGGGATTCTGTGTAACAGAACCTGGTGAGAGACACACAGGCGACCCATTCCTGGATTCCCCTGGTTGTCTAGTTTTCAAAAATGTTTAGGTTTGCTTGGTTTCCCTAGGTGCCGACTGGACTAGCGTTCAAAATCCACAGCTAGGTGCATTGCAAAAAAAGGGTCAGTATTCACTGGAAAAATGTGATGGGTCCACGTTTTGTTTTGGGATGTTTCCTTTCGCGGGCACTAGGCCTACCCACACAAGTGTGTGTGTGGCGGACACTTGGCCCACCCACACAAGTGAGGTGCCATTTTTATCAGGAGACCTGGGGGAATGCTGGGCGGTAGGGAATTTGGGGATTCTTTCTTATTCTGGAAGAATATGGCACAGTAATGCAAGGAAATGTGTGACTGTAGTCACATTTAGAGGTGTGCTGGGCATTTTGGGTAAGAAAACTTGTTGGAATCCACGAAAGGGACACCACCCTGTACTCCCCTGGGTTTCTACTTTATGAAAATATCGAGAATTTGTAGATTTGTCCCATTGGACAATTTAACATAGCCATACCTAGGAGTATAGAATACCCGCTTAATACAAGTTACTAAAAGTGTTTTGTCAAACCAGGTTATTTTTGTTGTATTCCAGGAGTGGAGTGGTACCTATTTATATTTCCTCTTTTCTCATAATTTGTGTTGAGATTTTCCCTAGAGAAAATGTACACCCTGGCAGAGAGAGCCAGAAAATGCAAGTATTACTTCACAACCAACTTTCATTAAGTAGACACACATACTGGTTGGATTTGACACGAGGGTGAGTGATGATTCAGTATATAAAATGTTATTAACAAGAGATTTCACAAAAAGGAAATGTATTGTCAATAGTTAAAAGGTTAAAAACCTTATCCAATGACTCACAGCTCATGAGCTGTAAAGCCACGGCAAGCCACGTACCTCTTTACAGGCCATTCACACACCTTTCATACCTGATGCATACAAGACAATTCACACTGCCAGCCGCAGGCCCAGCACATTACAACTCTCACATCAACAGACAATGTCGTGAGCTGTAAAGCCACGACAAGGCACCAACCTCTTTACAGGCCATTCACACAAATTTAACTTGTGACACATACCAGACCATTCACACTGCCAGCCGCGGGCCTAGGACATTACAACACTTGCATCAACAGGCTGCGCCATTCAAGGGCCCTTCACTTTCAAATGCCCACATGCCTGACACAGCAACCACACCGGCTGATGGAGTGTGTGTACTGTTGTCTAGCAGTGTTGTAGTGACCAGTAGCAACTGACTACTCACACACCACCAGCCAAGAGCCAGTCCACGCACACCCCAAGCCAAGCGCCAGTTCACACACACCAGGAGCTGAGCGCCAGTCCACGCACACCACCAACCAAGCTCCAGTCTACTAACACCCCCAGCCAAGCGCCAGTCCACGCACACTGCAGCCAAGGACCAGTTCACACTCCCCGCCAACCAAGCGCCAGTCCATGCACACCGCCAGTCAAGCGTCAGTCCAAACACACCACCAGTCAACGCACACCGCCAGGCACACACACCGCCATCCACGTGCCAGTCCACACACACCACCAGCCAAGCGCCAGTCCACAGACACCGCCATCACATATTTTATGCAACAAAAAAACACAAACCAATTGGCAATAGATACATAACTATAACTACAAGCACAATACCACTAACTAAATACATCACACTTATGCCAACCATGAAATCTGAACAAAAAATATAAAACGATACAGATCAGTCGGGTTACCTTATTGCTCACGATTGCAACCAAAAACTCTGTGTGTGTGTGTGTGTGTGTGTGTGTGTGTGTGTGTGTGTACAATTTAAAACATGTGGGCACACCCAGGCCATGATTAGAAGGACAATAGAGGCAGTGCATACGACTCTCCTTCCGCACACCTCTTCGTGCACAGACTCTACATTTTTTAGTGGGATAGACTTTTTTGGCTCGTTGGAGGAAGGTGATCAGGAAAGTGGCGATCTTTCAACCTAGTCACATTCTCCACCACTACTTATCTAGGAACTCCTGCCTGTTCCACTAAAACAAGGCTGCCTATCAAAGACTGCTGAAACTGAAACAAAATTCATCTTTAACTCTGGAGAGCAATCTTTAAATACAACAAATGCATTGTAGCTTGCTAAATGGATCGTCACATTTTTACACCAAATGTAAGCCTTACGAACAGAAGTGTAAGGTTCCAACATCTGATCTACTCGATCCACACCAACCATGTGCTTATTGTAGTCTAAAATGCACACAGGTTTGCGCACTTCAGCAACCTGCCCCCAAACAGTCACAGGTAAAGTACTTTCATCATGGATGTTAGTCAACATATAGACATCTCTCCTGTCAGAAAATTTCCGAGCTAGAAGCTCATCACTACGCACAACACTGGCCTGTCCCTTCACAAGTTTTTTACAAACCAGCTCTTTTGGGTAACCTTTATGGTTAGAGTGGAATGTGCCACAAGCAACAGTGTCTAATTTGAACAATTCCTTGAACAATGGCACACCAGTGTAAAAGTTATCTACATATAAAGGGTGACCTTTGTTAATAAGTTCTCTCCTCAGTTCCCACACAATTCTCCCTGTAACTCCGAAAGTGGACAGACAACCAGGGGTCAATACTGGAATCCCTACCAGTGTAGGCTCTGAAATTATAGACAAATCCAGTACTACTCTCAAACAGCATATACATCTTAATTCCATAACGTGCCCTCTTGCTAGGAATGTACTGCCTAAAAAACAATCTGCTCTTGAACAGGATCAAAGACTCATCCACAGCTATTTCTTTCCCGGGCCTATAAATCTCTGGAAATCGATCAACAAAGTGATCAAGGACAGGGCAAACCTTAAAAAGACAGTCACAATCAGGGTGATCTTCGGGCAACATAAAAGCATTATCAACAAAAGGCAACACCTGAAGAAGAAGCAAATACTGATTATGACTCATGGTTGCAGGAAATATAGTTGTTTCCATCAAGGGATTAGTAGACAGATATGAAGACAGCGATGGCTTCTTAATCCGGCCCATCAAAAAAGTTAAACACAAGAACTTCTTCAGCTCCTCCAGATTTGTGGGAATTCACCGATTAGCTCTAGATTGGGGCCTACGTCTAGCACTGTTGTCCCTCAAATACTGTTCAGCATACAAATTAGTCTGCTCAACAATCTCAGCCAAAAATACATTGTCCATAAACAACTGAAAAATGTATCAGCAATATTTTTTCACAGTTCACTCTACACCCTGCAACACTACTAAAGACAGGCAGCACTGGCAGCACCATGTTTAGGTCAACCCAGAGTCCAGCACTTCCAATGGGAAGCCTGGCAGCCCCAGGCTGCAATCCAGATACCTCTTGCTGCTTTATTGGCAGATCAGTGTCCTCTTCTAAAATAGGCACTTCAGCCGCACTAAGAGTAGTTTAATCCACACTGAGAGTAGCTTCACCATCAGATGATTCCTCTCTGACAGAAAATTCACTGCCAGAATCCTGGCCTTTCTCCTCTGCCTCAGATACAGAGTCAGTCTCATAATCAGGGTCACAAGAAGACTTAAAAAGCATCCCAACATCCTGCTGAGCGGTCATCCTGGGGTTAGCCATAATCCTTAGTTATACAAGTAACTTGGAAAATAAGTCAACAGTACCCAACGCTGTGTAAAAAAAGTAATAAACAAAGTGTGGATTTATAAAATAAAAACTACAGGCATATAGCTGTTGCAAGGTAAAGTCAATCAATACAAAGCACACAAAGACCTATATACTGTAAAACAATACCACCCACTTGCCAGAGGCAACTAGACTAACCAGCACCTACTCTGCACAGACACAGCAAGCAACAATATCCCACTAAAAAAGAAAACAAAAGAAAGTTGCACACAAAGCAACACAATACACATTGTACACGCAGACCATCAGCAGAACTACTTTTAACACACAAACGTTACCTGAGGGCCCATGGGCTTACAAATACAAAGTCTACGAGTGCATAAACAGCCAGAAGATTCACCCCAAAAGGGGAGCGACCCTTGCCCAAGGAGCCACTCCCCAAAACATTTTGCGCCATGAACAATAAAATCCCTGCTGGTCTAGCAGCTTCAGCCCCCCTTTGGGGCAGATGGGCCTAAAAATATACGGCCGATCTTCACCCAAGGGGGGGCAGAAATGGCCAAAACATTCATCCCCAAAGGGGGTGACCCTTGCCCAAGGGGCCACTCCCCAAAACATTTCTATATGCATACATAAAAAAATCCCTGGTGGCCTAGAGGCTTCTGCCCATGGACCTAAAAATATAAAGCCAATCTGCTCCCAAGGGGTTAGAAATGGCCTAAATATTCATCCTCAAAAGGGGAGCAATCCTTGCCCAAGGGATCGCCCTCCGTAATTATTAAAAAAATGAATCCCTGGCTTCTACTTGGTTTTGACTCTCCCAGGGGCTATAACAGTAGGAAAAATGGCTGATCTAGCACGGGGGGGGGCAAAACACAGAGGATAAAATAATCACCTCCATGGGAGCGGCCCTTGCCCAACAGGTCGCTCCCAAAATGCTCAAAAATAAAATCCCTGGTGCCTAGTGGGTTTCGCCTTAGGGGGGCTGATCTGCCTAAAAACCATAACAGCCAAATCAGCCCCAGAGGAGGCAAAAACACAGACAAAAAAAATCCCCCCATGGGAGCGACCCTTGCCCCAGGGATTGCTCCCAACATGTTCAAATACAAAATCCCTGGTGTCTAGTGGGTTTTGGCCCCGGGGGGCTGATCAGCCTAAAAACAGCTGAATCAGCCTCCGACGGGGCCAAAATAGGGACAACAAAAACCCTTACCCAAGGGGTTGCTCCCAAAATGCTCATATTAAAATTCCCTGATTCCTAGTGGGTTTCGCCCCCCCACCAGGGAGGCTGATCGGCTGAATCAGCCCCCAGTGGGGGCCAAAACACAGTTGCAAATGCCCCCAGGTGAGCGACCCTTGCCTAAGGGGCGCTCCCCCAACAAAACAGAAAAAGCATCCCTGGTGGTCCAGTGGATGGATTCCTGCTCCACGATCGCGGGCCTCACCCTCTCTCTGGACGCGCTGGAAGCATTTGGCTTCCAGTGCATCCCCAGCAGTCTATGGTGAGGTTGGCGCGCCGTGAGCATGCCAACGCCACCCGAATGCCGAGGGAGGGGTTGGGGGAGGCAGCAGAAAAGCTTCCGCTGCCATCCCCAGTGGGGGCATGTAGGGGGGTGGCCCTTGGGGGGGGGGAGCGCCAGGGCTTCCCCTGCGGTCCAGTCCCAGGACGTAATGGTTACATCCACAGCACAGCTCCACCGTTGCCGGGGACGTAACCATTGCGTCCTCGGCACAGAAGGAGTTAAAAAAATGGGACTGTCCGGGCAAATCCAGGACATCTGGTCACCTATATATAGAGCCCCTCAGTTAACCTCTTTGCTGCCAGGCCTTCCCCAACCTCCCACCTCCCAGTTTTTTGGGGGGATATTTAGGGTAGTTCACACGAGGCCCCATAACCTTTTGTCGACATAAGGTATCCACGCAACATGTACGTTCTTTTTCCCAACTTCCTGAGGAAATTAGCCAAAATACAGCTAAGTTTGGCTTCTTGGGGAAAAATGGAAAAAAAGTGCTGCAGAAGAAAGCGTCTCTCTTTTTCCCTGCAAATAGTATCAATAAAGGGTTTCTGGTGCTAAAATCACCCTCTTCCCAGCTTTCAGGAACAGGCAGCCATTTGTCAGAAAACCAACATTTTCTACACAGGTTTGGAATTTTACTGGGGCATAGCCTATTTTTCAGATTATTTTTTTTGTTTTGTGTATTTTCAACCTATATCCAGTTAGTGGTAGAAAATGGTATAAAACCAATAATGGATGCTAGAAAGCTATACATTTCTGAAAAGTAAACACAATTCTGAAGTCAGCAAGAGGTCATTTGTCTAGATTCTTCAAGGTTTTACTATAGAAAGTAACAGTTGAAATACAAAAATATTGACAATGAGTTGAAAAAAACAACTATTTGTGCCTACATTTTCACCTTTAACGTCTTCTAACTATTGCAGATTTTTAAAATCAATATACTGTTACGTCCACTGGACCCTTCTACATGCAGGGATATATATGGCTTGTAGATTCACCAAGAACCTAGGGAACCAGAGGCAATAACCAAGCTGCACCTTGCAATGGTTTCTCATTTTGTACTGGGTGGCCAGCAATTCATTTGGTATGGTATAAGGAGTGAAAAATAGGTATCAAGGAAAACTATGTATTTCTGAAATGGGAACAAGATATAGAGTTCAGAAGCAGTGGTTATTTGTGCATCTCTGAATTTGTGGGTACCCATACTAGCATGTAAATTAAATGGCTTTTTTCTAAATTAGATCTTTTTTACACACTGTGTTACATTTGTTAAGGCAGAAATGCATTGAAAGACAAATGGTAATAACACTTGTTCTGCTATGCTGTTTTCCCTTAAGTTTCCCGATAAAAAGAGTACCTCACTTATGTGGGTAGGCCTAAGGAAACAGGCAAAATACATTTTCCACTGAAAATTGACCCTTTTTTGCGATGGACTTTGTGGCCCAAGGTCAGCCGGCACCTAGCGAACCTAGCAAACGTGCATTTTTAAAAACTAGACACCCAGGGGAATCCAAGATGGAGTGACTTGTGTGACTCTCACCAGGGTCTGTTACTCAGAATCTCTTGCAAACGTAAAACTTAAAAACAAAAACTAAATTTCCTCAAATTTCTGTGATGGAAAGTTCTGAAACCTGTGGGGAGCCACAAACTTCCACCCACCCAGCACTCCTACAAGTCACCCAATAAAAATGGTACCTCACTTGTGTGGGTAGGCCTAGTACCCGCGACAGGATCCGGCCCAAAATGTAATGTGGATACATCTAATTTTTCACCAGAAAACTGACCCTTTTTCAGCAGCGTGCCTAACTGTGGATTTTGGGCCCTAGCTCAGGCGGCACCTAGCATAAACTAGCAAATCTATACATTTGCGAAAGCTAGACACCCAGGAGAATCCAGGATGGGGTGACTTGTGTGACTCTCACCAGGTTCTGTTACCCAGAATCCCTTGTAAACCTCAACATTTGTCTAAAAAACAAATTTTCCTCACATTTCTCAGATGGAAAATTCTGGAATCTGCGAGGAGCCACAAACTTCTACCCACCCAGAACTCCCCCAAGTCTCCAAATAAAAATGGTACCTCACTTGTATGGTAGGCCTAAAAATTAGCTATCACCTGGTTTTGCAAGGGGGTAACTTGAGTTTTTGATTCCAGGCTCAACGGCCATAGAGGGAAACTTTCAAAACCCAGATATTCCTAAAAACTAGACTTCCGGAGGAGTCTAGGGAGCTATGTTTTACATGGATCCCCCAAAGTTTTCTTACCCAGAATTCCAGTCAAACCTCAATTGTAGCTAAAACTATCACATTGCCCTCACATTTCTGCATGGGATCACCATGTCGGCACAAATTTTCTACCACCTAGCGTTCCCCTCGGTCACCTGAGTAAAATGATACTTCACTTGTGTGGGTGTCAAGTGCCTGCGACAGGGAAGGGGCAAAGATAGTAGAGATTGAGAGGGGGACCAAAGCAGGTCCAAGAGGAGAGGTTTTTAATCAGTTTTTGGACTAACTGCTTTGCAGAGAATTCTGGGTAAGAAAACATTGGGGGATCCACGCTGACCCAGGGACCAAAAACACAGGTGACCCCCTTGCAAAACCAGGTCGTTATGTGATCCATAATTTTGATTCTCCCACAATACGTTTTTGGCCCTTTCCTGTTGCGGGTACTTGGCCCACCCCCACAAGTGAGGTGGCATTTGTATTGGGAGACCTGGGGGAATGCTGGGTGGTAGGAAATTTGTGCCAGCCAGTGATCCCACAACTTTCCCACACACCAATGTGAGGAAAACGTGATTTTTTGTTTAGGTAAATTTTAGGTTAGTAGGGAATTTTGGGTAAGAAAACGTTGGGGATCCATGCAAGCCACACCTCTCTGGACTCCCCCGTATGTCTAGTTTTCAGAAATGTCTGGGTTTGATAGATTTCCCTAGATGACCGCCGAGCCTGGGACCGAAAACGCAGGTGACCCCCTTGCAAAACCAAGTTGCTTTGTAATTGATAAGTTTGATGCCTCAACAATATGTGTTGGGCCCTTCCCTGTCGTGGGCATTTGGCCCATCCACACAAATGAGGTAGTATTTTTATCGGGAGACCTGAGGGACGCTGAGTGGTAGGAAATTTGTGACAGCTCAGTGATCCCACAACTTTTCCCCACAGAAAAATGAGGAAACAATGTTTTTGTCAATTAATCAAATTTACAAGGGCTTCTGGATAAGTAAACCTTGTGGAATTCATACAAACATATCAAATATTATTCTCTTGGTGACCAATTTCTAAAAAGATATGATTGCAAAAGGTGCTCACTACAAAATAAGTATGCACTGATGGTAAAAGCACAAAAAAACTCCAAAACATTACCGCACACTCATCCACTAGTCAATTCAAGGCATTCTGGTTGGATTTGGCACAAGGGTAAGTAAATGTTCCATTAAAAAATAAAAAGTTATTCACTAATGACTTCACGAAATACAATCCACAAAAGTAATTGTTAATAATTTCAACATTAGATCAAAGAACCACTGATTGTGAGCTGTAAAGCAACGTAAAGGCAGCAACCACTTTACAGTCCATTCACACGCCTTTCATGCGTCAAACACACAAAACCATTCACACTGTCAGCTGCGGGCCCAACACAATACAACACTTACATTTACAAACAGCGCCATTCAAGGGCCCATCATTCTCATTCGCCAACAGGACTAACAAACCTATCTCACCACCATGTACCCACAACTTTGCCCCACAGAAAAATGAGGAAACAATGCTTTTGTCAATTAATCAAATTTACAAGGGCTTCTGGATAAGTAAACCTTGTGGAATTCATACAAACATATCAAATATTATTCTCTTGGTGACCAATTTCTAAAAAGATGTGATGGCAAAAGGTGCTCACTACAAAATAAGTATGCACTGATGGTAAAAGCACAAAAAAACTCCAAAACATTACTGCACACCCATCCACTAGTCAATTCAAGGCATTGTGGTTGGATTTGGCACAAGGGTAAGTAAATGTTCCATTAAAAAGAAAAACGTTATTCACTAATGACTTCACGAAATACAATCCACAAAAGTAATTGTTAATAATTTCAACATTAGATCAAAGAACCACTGATTGTGAGCTGTAAAGCAACGTAAAGGCAGCAACCACTTTACAGTCCATTCACACGCCTTTCATGCGTCAAACACAGAAAACCATTCACACTGTCAGCTGCGGGCCCAACACAATACAACACTTACATTTACAAACACCGCCATTCAAGGGCCCATCACTCTCATTCGCCAACAGGACTAACAAACCTATCTCACCACCATGTACCCAAACATCAGAAAACCAACTAACACACCTCAAGCAAGTTTGTACACATACTGACTGCCAGTCACGAACACACCCCCTGTCCATGCACACCGCCAGCCAAGTGCCAGTCTACAAACATTGCCTGCCAAGCAAGCGCCAGCCTACACACACCGCCAGCCAATTGCCAGGCTATACACACCACCAGCCAAGTGGCAGTCTACATACACCACCAGTCAAGCGCCAGTCCACACGCACTGCCAGTCATACGCCAGTCCACATGCATCGCCAGCCAAGCGATAGTCCACTCACACCACCAGCCAAACACCAGAACATGCAGTCCATCAGCCAAACTCCACTTTACACACACACACAAAATCTCCCTGGCGTCTGGCAGCTCTCTGCATCTCTTCGGCGCAGATGATCCTAAAAGCAAGGCTGATGTGCACCCCGGTGGGGTCAGAAACAGCCAAATTATTGCTCCTATAATGGGGAACGACCCTTGCTCAAGGGGCTGCTCCCCAACATATCAATAAATTAAATCCCTGGTGTCTTGTGGGTTTCTGCTCCCTTAGGGGGGCAGATCGGTCTAAAAATATACTGCACCCCAAAAAAGGGGAGAGTGCCCTTGCCTAAGGAACTGCTCCCCCACATGCCAAAATGCATATACCTGGTGTTTAGTGGGTTTCTTTCCCCATGGGGGGGGCAGATCGGACTAACCCAAATGGCCAAACTTTGCAAAATTGTAAAAGGAAGCTGCCCTTGCCCAAGGGGCCGCTCCCAATACCCAGAAAAATCCCTGGTGGCCGAGTGGGTGCATTCCTGCTGCGCAATCGTGGCCCCACCCGCGATCGTGTAGCAGGAATGCACTGTAAAGGGACACCAGAGGGAAGGAACTGCTCCTTCCTTCCATCCAGTGCCTCTTGGCTGTCCCCGATCCCCCAGGAGGAAAAACGTACCTGTCCTCCTACGTGCTGGAAGCAATGACTTCCAGAGCCTCCCCGGGCTGCTGTGATGGCATGGATGTGCTGTGCAGTCATCAGATCGGGGGGGGGGGGGGGGGGGGGGTGAGGGTAGCAGTGGAAGCGCATCCACTGCCACCCCCAGTGAGAGCATGTAGGTGGGTGGCAGTGGTTACGTCCTGGGCACAGCAGCACCGCAAAGAAGGACATAACCATTATGCCCATGGCATAGAAGGGGGTAAGGTCTCTGGAAAGCACTGAACTGACCTGATTTGTTTACCTTGCATCAGCAATGATCACAGGCATTGACAACCTCATGGGAGATCAAAACATATAGATAGTAAAATGTTAAATGAACAGAAAATGAGGGATAACGACCGTAATACAAAATTATCTTTTCATGAAATAGAAAGACATGAACCCGAAGGGAAGGCAAACAAAGAGAGGCAACAGTGCCAGTGATTGGATGGAAATATGTAAGAGAAAATGGTGAAGAAATAAAAAGAGAATGAAAAAAAAATGGAAAAGGGCATGCATTCCAACAGGAAAGTGGAAGATTTTGAAAACAAAATCTTGAGAATGCATTTTCTCAATGATTTATATTGTAGCAGAGCCGGAAGACCGCTATAATAAAGCCTTTTTGAACTTTTAAAATCGTGAGTCTCCCACCTGAATCAGATCTGTTTGCATGTATGCCAGAGGAAAACAAATACATTTGTCTTTTCATTACTGAAATATTCTCATGGCTTCTTTAAAAGCACTCCATGGGTGCAACAGCATTCCATGGGGACAACAAGGACAGAAGCATTGCACACTTCCTTTGTATAGTGACACGTGCTGAATTGTGGAACTTGCAGTTTTCCCTTTTAAACAGTGCTTGAAATGTAAACAAAGTTCTGGATCCCCTAAACTGATGGTCAAGTTGTGCTACCATGCCAATTAACCCGATTCAGGCGGGTGATTTCCCATTTTGGAAACCAAAAACGTCTTTATTTTGGCGTCTCCTGCCTGAAATTGCATCTGCTTTAATGTAAATCAGTGGGCAAAATACATTCTCCCATTTGATTTCCCGAAAATCTCCCACTTTCCTGTTCTAAAATGTTGACATGTATGATCTATGAGTTGTGGCATCTAAGAATGAAGGAGGAGCAGAGGCATGAGAAGAAGTTAGCTCTGACAGTCAACTTATGCATTAAAAAAAATAACCTTCCACAATGAAATTGCAAGATAACAAAATTGATGGATTTGTATCCCACCTGAATTGGGACATATAGGCTTCACTTTCCAAAACACCTATTGGGTTAAAGCACCTGCTGCACAGATCTTTGTGTAAACAGCAAGTTTCAGTGTATCATAATCCATACTTAATATTATAAAGAGAGAGCCCAAACCTTTGAGGCGGGTAATCTCAGTAACCACAGCACCAATCACAACACCCAATACAGCGTTGGAAAAGGCAGTTGCAGCAGAAGGACATAGGCTATGCAGACGTATAAAAAAATGTATTAAAAAAAATTGCAAAACACTACATCATCCAGAAGGCCGAGGGCCAAAATAACATCAAACAGGAAATGATGTAATAATGTGACTCACTATATTGAGACTGAGAGCCTGAGTCAAATTGATCGTGAACAAGGGATATGCTATACCGAAACGCGTAGATTTGTGCCTGCCTACTTGAGAAACTCCATGCTGTGAGGATTAAATAGAAAAGCACATAAGTGAAGACAAACGGTCCCGTTTTTCTCCCAGCTGGGGGAATTGGTTGTGGATTTAAATGCGGCGTGGTTCTGCCGCGGGGATTTACGGACCGGCGAGAGAGCGCTGCAAATACTGGCGAAAAGGAATCGAGGGATATATATATATATCTATGCTGCAAGTAGCTGACCAAGATTGCCTCTGAAGAAATGCGCTATGCGCATGAAACGCGTCAGGCTTTGATAATTTTGGAGACATTTCTGCACAGCGTTTTGTAGCTTTCTTCAAATAAACACGGAATTTGAACCTACCTGAAGTGGCTTCTCTGAATTGGGGGCAACTTAGCTTTGGATGTACTAACGGCCGGTCCCGGTCGTAGAGAAGCCCAACCATGACCCCATGAACCCGTGCAGCGTCAGGCGATGCAGCACAGCAAAGGGCAGGAAGGTCGTGATGGAGAAAGCATCATTTTACAGACCGCTGGTGTTTGAAGTCGTCCCCAGCCCACTGTGGTTTATTATTTGGATCCATTTCGCTACAAGGAGCAACTCACTCGAGTTTGAAAAGTCAATGAACTACTTTTACCAGAATGCCTGGGGGGCGCGCCCACGCCCTTAAGACACGAGGTCAGAAGTGAAAAAAACGATCTATGCTGCAAGTAGCTGACCAAGATTGCCTCTGAAGAAATGCTCTATGCGCATGAAACGCGTCAGGCTTTGATAATTTTGGAGACATTTCTGCACAGCGTTTTGTAGCTTTCTTCAAATAAACACGGAATTTGAACCTACCTGAAGTGGCTTCTCTGAATTGGGGGCAACTTAGCTTTGGATATATATATATATATATATATATATTACCTACTGGCGGTCGCCAGTAGGTATATATAGTTAGGATTTTTTCTCTATGGGTTTTTTGAAAATTCTATGTCTAATAACTTTGGCGTTTGTGGACGGAATTGGCTGAAATTTTCAGGAAAATGGCACATTTTGTTTCTGAGCAACCCTTGAAAATTTGGGGGGGGTTCGTCAAGGGGGGCTGAGAAAAAAGGGGGGTCCCAAAACGTGTTTTTAACATTGAGTTTTCCATAGGGCGGTTGGCCTCACTTTTAGCCCGAACGGCTGAATGGATTTGCACGAAACTTGGCAAAATTGTAGGGACTGGTAGCCCGATGTGCCTTTTGTAGGTCTCAATATATGTGCTCCAGTGGATTTTGAGAAATTAACGTTTAAAAAAAGATATATATCTGTAACAGCGGACCGGGCAGCGCTCCAGGACGCGTACTTTTCGCGCAACGGAGCTTTGTGAAGCGAAGCTGATTGGTTCTCCGGCGTCTGTCAACATTCCAAACAGTCCGTAGCGGCCGCCATCTTGTCTCTCGGTAGGATCGAGAGACAAGAGGAGGCCAAAGCGAAGGGGCAAATGACCATAAGGGGGAATAGTAGATCCTCGCTGACCCCCTACGTTTGATGTGGAGGTTTTAAAAGGGCCCCGCGGGGCAAAAAAAATAATAATAATAATAATCGAACGGCTGAATGGATTTGCACGAAACTTGGCAAAATATTAGGGACTGGTAGCCCGATGTGCCTTTGCTAGGTCTCAATATATGTGCTCCAGTGGATTTTGAGAAATTAACGTTCAAAAAAAGATATATATCTGTAACAGCGCTCCGCTTCGCGTACTTTCCGCGTTACGGAGCTTTGCGAAGCTGATTGGTTCTCCGGCGTCTGTCAACATTCCAAACAGTCCGTAGCGGCCGCCATCTTGTCTCTCGGTAGGATTGAGAGACAAGAGGAGGCCAAAGCGAAGGGGGAAATGACCATAAGGGGGCATAGTAGATCCTTCCTGACCTCTTAGGTTTGATGTACCATTTTGCCAAGTTTGGTGTAATTCCGTTCAGCCATTCAGGCTGTAGACGTATGTAAATGTCCTATGGAAAATTGCATGGGGAAAACACATTTGAAAGTGTTGAAATTTAGAACCAATTAAAATGTTACTTTGGTTTTGTATTTGTGTGTGATGAAAGTTAATTGGTTATGTATATATTTCAAATGAGAGGAAACCACAGCCATTTTGTGATACTACTGTCTGAGGTACATTTGTGAGGAATTTTTGGTGGTGAATTTCTGGTGTTTGATTTACACAGTACTAACACTTCTCCTACTTTTAAAAAGGTGAGTTGTTAATTTGTAAGGGGAACTATGTTGTACACTTGAAGATAATTTGAAAAATGTTTTCTGTTATTTATTTGCAGTCCTTCTGTTATACTAAATACTTGATAAAGTTAGTTTTATATTATGTATTACTAAAAACGATAAATGAAAGTGATTATTTTTTTCTGCAATTTACAGCAAGCAATTTCAAAATAAAATGGCTCACAATGAAGAGACCGTGGCAATTTCTTTTGAATTGTCCACTACATTGATTGAAATTGAGAGCACCAATGATGAAATATTGTCACAAGGAGGACATGACTTGTATGATTCCATTAGATTGATTGAAATGGACAGCACCAAGAATGAAATATTGTCACAAGGAGATGACTTGAATGATTCCACTACATTGATTGAAATTGAGAGCACCAATAATGAAATATTGTCACAAGGAGGAGATGACTTGTATGATTCCATTAGATTGATTGAAATGGACAGCACCAATAATGAAATATTGTCACAAGGAGGAGATGACTTGAATGATTCCACTACATTGATTGAAATTGAGAGCACCAATAATGAAATATTGTCACGAGGAGATGACTTGAATGATTCCACTACATTGATTGAAATTGACAGCACCAATAATGAAATATTGTCACAAGGAGGAGATGACTTGAATGATTTTTTTGCTCAATCTCTTGATGGCGAATTTATCGAGTGTTTGGAGACCATAGAGTTACAAGAATCATCATTGGAGACTTTTCATGAGGACATTGCTGATGAGGACATGTTACTAGTTCTTTCAAATTTAGAAAATTCTGAAGAATAAATTTATATTTAGAAATCAAAAATTGTTTGAGACATTATTCATTTTTATTTTTAATTCATGAGGTTGTAGCGAAGTGATTGTAGTATAAAATGAGACTTATAGTATAGAGTGCAACATTTTTATGTTACATGGTAAGTTTACTCATATTTACTTCCCTTCTGCCACTATATTATCTCCAATGTGTATTTGACATCTCTTCTTCATCTCCGGCCTCCTTTCTCTCACTGTGTGTCTCCGATGCATCTTATCGCTGCTATTTTGTGTAATTACAGAAGAGAGTAAAATAAAATAGTTCGGAACGTGAAAAGGGGGCAAAGTAGAGTACTCCTCACCCCCTAGGCCTTTTTAGGCGGTCCCAAAAGGATCAGTTTCTGCTTTCCTGAGAGATTATGGTATGAGTTCCATATACCACAATAACTTGCATTACAACATGCAAGATATCTATCTCCTATTACCAACTTTTGGAGATATTCGCGCTAAGCGCGAATATCTCCAAAAAGTAACACCTGCCCTGAGCAGTTCTTAGCCATGTTATCCAATGGGAGGTGGATAACATGGCTAAGAGCATTAGCTCGGTAATGCATGAATATCGCTGAGTTTTTAGCGATATTCATGCATTGCGGCCGTTTATTATCGCATTTGCGATAAACCTTGATAATAGCAAGGTTTATCTTCGATAATTTCTGACGATGCTTAGTGGTAAAAAATTCGTTGGTAAGCATCGTTAGCGATAAATATCGCTTAACTTTGGTAATATGCCCCAACGTCTGTTAACGTTCGATTCGAAGGAAATGAGGAAGTGTTGAAAAACATTGTCTGCGCCATCTTGCCTTTTTTGAAATGCCACACTTTTGTCGTGCACGGCAGCCATTTTAGATGTCTTGACCAGACCCACTCTCTGCACGCTGTCGATTCGTAGCATGGCTCCTCACCCACGCAAGCATCTTCCCCAGGCACTGGTCACCACCGCTCTCTGTCTTATGCATGGGCAATAAACCTCCCCCCATCTGCGCTGCTCTTCCCTGAGAATCACACTTTGTGCCCGCCCGACACCTCCCTTTCGCTCTATTCACTACCGCACCCTCTGACACTCCTCTTCCTCTGTGTCCGATTGTCCAGGCTATCAGCTAGCCCTGCAGATGTAGTTTATGGCCCCAGCTGTAAAGAATCACCCCTCTTCAAAGGAGTTATAGTAGATCAAGGCCCACACCCGATGAGATCCGTCACACCACACGTGTTCCTACTATCTGAAAACCATCCTGTATTGTGATTGGGGAGGGGACCGAGCCTGAAGCGGAAGATTCCAGGAATGACTCTTTGTACATCAAAGTTTTTACAATTATGTGTCACATTAAAAATATATAGCACTCCAACAAAGTAGTAGGAATATAAAACTTTAATAACATATAAATATATACAACAAAACAAAAACAGTAAAAACATTTAAACAACGAAGAGACCGTGGCAATTTCTTTTGAATTATCCAATAGATTTATTGAAATTGACAGCACCAATAATGAAATATTCTTGTCAGTAGCGGTCTGTTGTGCGAATAGTTCCAAGGCAGCAGAACGCGCTGAAATCTAGATGGCACGAAGGTGATGTCTAGTAAGTTGCCGCCCAGCAAATAACGGCGTGGGGCGCCGCGTGGGTGAGTGAGTCCAGTAGGCACCACAGCTATTCTTACCGGCATTGCAGAATTACTGCTGGGGACAATGCCTGTGCTGTAGCAGGGTCACAGCAGAAACAAAAAGGATTCTGTTGAAGATGTTGTTGGTTTTCAATTTGAAAACAGTTCTGGTGTCAACTGCTATGCTAATGTAGTGGTTAATGTTTTGTTTTCTCTAGAAAATGTAAAAGAGGGGGAGGCAGTCCAAAGTTCCGTTAAAAGGGCAAAGGAAAGGATCGGTGGTTTGAACTATCAGTCAAAAAGGGGAGGGGGTGCAATAATTTTTCCTACCGGGTCACACTGTGCTTTCACCGGAAGTGAGGTCTGCAGGATTCTAGTAATTCAAAGTGAGGCTGGCGCCAGCATGGGAGCGCCGACGTCCCGCGGATACAGTTTCGTCACTCCACGGGCGATCATGGCAGTCATTCCCCATCGGGGGTCGGAGACTCCCGCGGCTCCTCTAGAATCTTCAAGGTCGTGGAGGACTACGGTGGTGGAGTCAACCAGTGACCGGGCCATTTCTTTATGCTGGGCCCGCTCTTGCCAGGTCGACCGCCATTTTGAGAGTTCGGCAGCTACCGGCGATCGCGGGGTCACATGAGCGGACGGGCTCCACCCTGCCGGGCGAGACGTTGCAGCATGGCCACAGTGGAAGAACCCTTTTCCGGGCGCCTGGAGCGCTGAGGGTGCAGCTGGGAAGCCTCCACCTGGGGAGGCGGGAGAGGCCTGTTCGCACCGTCTCTCCCTCCCAGTGCACCCCACGGCGTCTCGCTTGAGATTTGTTATGGCCGGACCAGGCGATGAGGACGAGGGGGGGGGGGGTCGGAGGCATGTGCAAGACATCCCCCCCCCAGTGTTGTCGCAGCCATTATTCAAGAAAGAAGAAGTGTCCCGTCCGTCTTCGGGCCGGGCTTCCGGTAGATGTCGGCCGGACGCCCCTGGCTCTGGCCCCATGAACGGGTTTCTTGGTTTATCGGCTGCAGCCGGATCCCGTCGGCCTCGGCCCCCCGACCGTTGGTGGCCGGACCGGAAGAGCATGTGGCGGGACTACCTGCAACTCTCAAGGGCCACCGCGGCCGGACTGGGAGAGAGAGGGGAGGGTCGAGGAGACATTCCCCCCCCCTGCAACTGTTCAGCGTTGTAAAGGCAATCCCCTGGCCGGGTCCCGCTGGCCTCGGCCTCTCCTCCGGCTACACCCTACGTTAGGATCTCCTGGCCGAGGCGTGGCAGCAGGACCTGCCTTATATGGGCTGCTCCCGGCTGGGCGTAGTCGGAACCCTGCCCCACCTTGGAAGTTTCCAGAGTGGGGGCGGATGTTCTACTGACTTGCATTTTCCGTAGTCTATCGATTTTTTTGGCGTGGCAGGCGGTGGGACAGCGAGGGGTGATTTGGTTTCTCTTACTGTTTTTCTGGTCTCTCACCACTGGCATATTTTAACGTTTTCTTGTTTCTAGGACATTAATAGGTTTTATCATTACGTTATGTTGTCGTTTCTTTGTTCGTTGTTTAATAAAAGTTCATGTTCATCAGTGGCCTACTGATTTTCGTTTTCCTATTCTTTTCTTTCCAGGTTGTTTCATGCTAAAGTTTCTGTTAACAGGATACAGTGATCACTTCGTTATTATTGCATATGTCCTTTTCACTAGGGGTGCTCTCTGGTCGGGCCAGATGACGTATCTCTAGTAAATGGTCCGGGTGAAACAGGTGCATCAATCAGTGGGGAGTAGATAGGCATGACAGATTACAACGGGGGAGAAAGGTCCGCATTACGTACCCCTTCACTACTTGCAAAGATTTTCCTACGTTTATTTGCAAACAGGGAATACCTCCAAAAAGAACTAATTCCCAAACAGTCAATGTTAGGACAATCAATCAATCAATGAGGAATGAAATAGGTACGACGTGTTAAAGGCTTGCGTTACCTACCCTTCACTATCTGCAAAGGGAGAGAGAATATTCCTATTCTTCCTCGTTTGCAGGCAGAGAAGATCCTTAAGAGAATTAACTTCGAACAATTCAATGCTCGATTCAAACAATCAACAAGGGGTACTGTGAACACAAATGAACGCCGCTTATGTACATACGCATTGCTATTTTCAACAGGTTGTTCCTAATGTTTCTATTTTAGCGAGGTCAAAAAGAGATCCCATTAGTGGCCTACTGATTTTGCTCGATTCCTTTTGTTTTTTTACACGATTTTTCGCTATCTGCAAAGACTAAACAGAGTATTGTGACTCTGTGCTTGTTTGTAAATAGAGAATGAACCAAAGAGAACAATCAATCAAATGGAGAGAGAAGCAGGCACGACGGATTACAAAGGGGGCAAAGGGCTGCGTTAACTACCCTTCACTATCTGCAAAGAGAGAGTACTCCTAATAGAAATGAGGGGTGGGGGGCAGCATTCAAAGCAGATCAGTGTGCATAAACACGAAAATGTTTTTACTTACCACGTACTTGACATTCGACAGCTTATGATATTTGCTATTAAAAAACCATTGAAATTCACTGAAAAAACCATAGGTTATAGACCATATATAGTTAGGAATTAGCATTTACAAAACCTTGAAAATTCACTGAAAAAACCATAGGTTATACACCATATATAGTTAGGAATTAGCATTTAAAAAACCTTATTTTACTCACACAAAACCATTGAAATTCCATATATAGTTAGTTGCACTAACTATATATCGCGCACCCGCAATCCACTGCTGATCATGTCACATATTACATCATTCATGACATGGTCAGTGACATCACTGATGACATCTCAAATGACATCACTGATGAGATCACTGATGACATCTCATTTGACATCAATGACCACATCACTGATGATATCATTCATGTGACAATACAATGCATCTCCTCACGTTTTAATATAACCTCTGTTTCACCCAGTGTTAAATACAGAGTATAATTTTTGAAACCATTGACACACCAATACTAGTTACTACATACGTACTCACTGATTCCTACGTCTACACACACATTCACTCATTCACCCATACAATCATTCATACATACAATCACTCATCTTTACAACACTATCATATGCACTCATACACCTATACAGACACTTACACTCTGCCACTCATCCATGGAGTTACTCACACACCTAGTCAGTCCTGTAAAGAATCAATCACACTTCCATTTTCTTGTCTATACAGTTAAACATAGAGCACCTTACATTTTCAAACATATACTAACACATACTTACTTTCTTATACAATCATTGATACAAGTACACATTGATCTGCACAGAGTCACACACCTCCCAGCCAGCCACACACACACTCAGTCTCCTATACAAATACTTGGAGAATCAATCAATAACCCATATAGTTAATCATATAGCTACTGATCAACACATGCAGCAGTTTACAGAACAACAGACATAATGATGCACAAATTAAGATAGTTTAGTCACTAACCCATGCACTCAGTCAGACACATTTAATCACTCACTCATACATTCAGTCATGCACCTACTAAATCCTTCGTCCAGACACTTATACATCTACTCATTCTTCAATATGTAAAACATATTTAAACTTTACAGAAACACACAGTCACTGGATGATGTCATCAGTGATCTCATCAGTGATGTCATTTGAGATGTCATCAGTGATGTCACTGACCATGTCATGAATGATGTAATATGTGACATGATCAGCAGTGGATTGCGGGTGCGCGATATATAGTTAGTGCAACTAACTATATATGGAATTTCAATGGTTTTGTGTGAGTAAAATAAGGTTTTTTAAATGCTAATTCCTAACTATATATGGTGTATAACCTATGGTTTTTTCAGTGAATTTTCAAGGTTTTGTAAATGCTAATTCCTAACTATATATGGTCTATAACCTATGGTTTTTTCATTGAATATATATATATATATATATATATATATATATATATATACATATATATATATATATATATATATATATATATATTCACTGAAAAAACCATAGGTTTCACACCAGTTATAGTTAGGAATTAGCATTTAAAAAAACCTATAAAATTCACTGAAAAAAAACATAGGTTTCACACCAGTTATAGTTAGCTGGAAATTTTACTCGCATAAAACCATTGAAATTCCCTCGTTATAGTTAGTTGGACTCACTATAACTTGCGCGTGCAATGCACTGCTGATGACGTCACATATTACATCACTCATGACATGGTCAGTGACATCACTCATGACATCACTCATGACACCATCCAGTGACTGTGTGTCTTTCTGAAAAATAAATATGTTTTATATATGTATATGTAAAAGTTGATGGAAGAATAAATGTTTAAATAAGTGTTTACATGGATGTGTTTTTTTTTTTAAATTGATAGGTTAATTGGTTTATTAAGTGTATCTTAGTGAATACATATATTAGAGAGTAATGTTTAAATATTTAAATATATGTATTAGTGTTTCACTTTGTGTATAAGTGGCTCCATGGGTTGGTGAGTAGCTACATGTGTATGTATATGGGTTATTAGATGTTTTTCTTAGTATCAGTATGAGTGTTTGTATGGTTTGGTGGGGTATTACTTAGCACATAGAGTCAGGATTTATCTGCCACATCAATGCCTGGCGGGTCGTACATCAGGGATGATGCCTCTGTATTTAGGGCTCTAGTCTCCTGTGTTGTAGGCCAGTGTCCTACCCCTCACTCCGCCGGGATCGGGCAGTACGGCCCGCCGGGCATTGATGTGGCAGATAAATCCTGACTTTTAGGCAAGGAACAGTGCTACAGAGGTACAACTTTCCCGTAATTGGTAACGAGCACATAAGTTTGATATAGGCACTATAACTATTGTTTGTAGACTATACCACATAGGTCCTGATGAATCGCGAGTCAATGTACCACAGCGAGAAACATGTCGACCGATTTTTACACTTCCTAGTCTAGTCTAGAGCAAGGAAACATTAAATTCCAGCAAGCCCAGACTAGCTTCACTTTTAATTGTAACGAGGGACCACCCGAATAAAGTAGTCTCAGGTACCCTTCGCTACATTTTAATTCACAATTCAGTCTACAAACCACCTGGCCCCATACCCACACTTCACCCATAGGCAGTTGGATTTAAAAGATCTCCGCCAAAGAGCCCCTCTATGAGGTGTGCCCGTTGGGGATTGCACCGCCTACCCAACGAGGAGCACTGCCTATGATGAAGCATGACACCTGCAAGGGTGTGTGAGGCAACCATATCCAACACAATGGATACCCAGTGGTAGGCTTACACACGCTAACCACCATGCCTCCTCTTCCCCGTGACCAGCACACCACACAACCTTCTTTCCTCCAGGAACAGCCTTGTCCATCTTCTTTTGATTAATACTTGCGGAGGGCACGGACTGCGGCTGGACCTTCCACTCATCTTGAGTGGTAATTACGCCCTCACTGATCCCATTGGATCACTACCTCCCCCTAATTTGTATACGTTAAAAGAACAGTGCCATCAAAGTAGTCCATTGTGGGCGTGTCTGCGTTCTGCTGTGGGTGTGTGCTGGGGGCGTGACAAACGCTGGGGGCGTATGGTACATTCCGCCCTTCATGCCATGTGAGTCGTAATTGCGCCGCATCAAGGGGCACGCTGGGGGCGTGACACGCTGGGGGCGTGACACGCTGGGGGCGTGACACGCTGGGGCCGTGACAAACGCTGTGGGCGTGAGTCCGCGCTGTGGGCGTGTGTCTGCCCTTAATGCCATGTGAAGCACCAATTACGCAATTGCGCCGCATCAAGGGGCATGCTGGGGTCGTGACAAACACTGGGGGCGTGTGCTACGTTCCGCACTTCATGCCATCTGGGTCGTACATTAATCAGATCGTCTGCTGTGGTCGTGTGCTGGGGGCGTCACAAAGGCGTTCACCTCGAAGCGTGGTAAGTAACCATTCGCAAGACTCCCTTGGGGGACTGCCCGTTGTCTCACACATACTGGGGGTGCCGAATGCAGTGTGTGCCTTGGCCTGGGTGCATCTGAAAGGGCCGAACGCAGTGTGTGGCTTGGCCTGGGTGAGTCTAAAAAGCACTCGGCGCCGAAGAGCGTCGGTGTGGGTCATAAAAAAATAAGAACAGTGGGAAACAATCATTCAAGACTCACACAATTCTAATTGTTAGACGGTCGCCGCTGGCCCTCAAGCGGGGGCACACGCAACTGAGCGTGTCTGCGGGGACAATTACTGCAGCCTTTCATGCGCGCTGTTACTGAACTATCACATTAAACCAAATTACACGCGCCTGCTAACATCAGCCAGGGCTGTAGCCAGGCTCAGGATGCGGATCACTACACTAATTACATGCGCCTGCTAACATGAACCAGGGCTACAGCTGGGCCTCAAGCGGGGGGACACGGGCTTGCTAACATCAACCAGGGCTGCAGCTGGGCCTCAAGCGGGGGAACACGCGAATGACCGTATCTGAATACACACATTACACACATTCTATTTCATACCCGGACAACGTCGGGACGGGCTGCTAGTGGCAAGATAATTTGCAGCCACTTACTGGAGAGATGTGTGTGCAGTGTAGTCGTAGGCTGAACTCATCATAAAATAGCATAGCATTCTGCAAGCACATTGTATAACATACAAATTTTACATTTTTGCATTACAGATTTGTATTTGATGCAAACAGTTCAAATGCTTTTTGCTTTGTTGCCGAGATTCTTCTGTTACTTGCAGGACACAAGCTACAGTCTGTGTGATATAGCTTAATGATTCATGAACCTGCATCAAGGAGCTGCATGCAAACTATAAGGTGTACGTTTAGAACCTAAGGGGAAGAATTACTAAGCCTTTTTGCTGCCCTTGCATCCCCAAGACAATACAGGGCACCTCACTCACCACACTATATTAAGTATAATTGCCCCTTTTCCATTAATGTTTTCCCCTTTTATATTACATGTTTTATAGCAGCTGAAATTATAGCATTCATAACAACACTTATGACATCTGAAATGACATGATTTCAGAGCACACAGTGCATAGTAGAGTGGCGAGTTATCGGTAATTTAGTATGTCAAATGAGATGACTGTACGGAGGTGTGCAATTTGTAATAAATTGAATGTGGTGTGTAGATTAAAAATGCAAGTTATAACTAGTGGTGCATAAATTATATATTAAAGTTATAACTATACCTTTAGAATTTCTCAAATTGCTATATTTTAAGTTGGGTTTGAATAGGAAGAATAAATAAAGTTGATCTATCTATAGCTTAGCTTTAACCTTTATTTTTTTCATTAAATAAAAATGATTTCTATTATTTAATAAAAAATGTAATTTAAATCGTACTGTTGTGTGTCATTTAACTGAGTGTTGTTAAATACAATGTCGTACGGTATAGTGAAAGACCGTGTCGTACAGTATAATATGATAGGGCCTGATTCACAAAGGTAAACTTACACTATTGTGTAAGTCTACGATTGTATTCTACTCACAAAGGTATTTTGATAGTAGTATCTTTTTGACTGCAGAGTCTCAGCGTATAAAAAGAAAGGACAATTTTGTCTAATATGTTCTGAGCCTCCACACTTGTAAAGATGCTATTCATAAAATTAATTTGTTATGAGTAAACAATCGTAAGCCTACACAAAAGTGTGAGTTTACCTTTGTGAATTAGTCCTAGAGATTTGAGTGGAATAGAGTAGAGTGGAGTGGCTTTGCGTATGCTGGAGTAAAGTGTTGTAGATTGGAGTGGGGTATCTTAGAGTGGAGTGTCATACAGTACATTTGAGTGTTGTACAGTGGAATATTGTCGACTACAGTGTCAAAGATTAGCATAGAGTTCAGTAGAGTGTTGTACAATGGAATAGTGTAGGGCATAAAGTGTACTACGGTGTTGTACAGTGGCATAGAGCGTTGTAGAGTGCTATAAAGTGCAGTTTTATAGAGTAGAGTTTTGTGAAGTGGCATACATTGGAGTTTGGTGCAGTGGGCTAAACTGTCTTACAGTCGAGTGGAGTGGTGTAGCTTAGAGTGGTCTAAAGTGTCGTATAGTAGAGCAGCGTCTCGTATAGTACAGTGCTGTGGAGTACAGTGGAGTGGCTTAGCATAGAGTGGAGTAAAGTGTTAAAGATTGGATTGTCATTCAGTGGAGTGGTATGCCATGTTCTATAGTGTGGGAAACTGTCATATAATAGAGTACAGTGTTGTACAGTGGCGTGAGATAGAGTAGACTAGAGCATGGTAGAGTGTGGTATAGCGGAGTGACATAGAGTATTTGTAGAATTTAGTGGCATATAGTGCTGTTGAGTGGAGCGGCTGTCAGTGGAGCGGCTGTCAGTGGAGTGGCATACAGTGGAATAGCATAGAGTGGAGTGAGTTAAGTGGAATGGCATATAGTGCAATAGAGTAGAGTAACATACAATGGAGTGTACTAGACTGGATTGGTGTACGTTGAAGTGAGGTACAGTAAAATAGCACACAATGGAGTGGGGTACAGTGGACTAGTGTGCAGTGGAGTGCTATACAGTGGAACAGAGTGGAGTGGCATAGAGTGCCATGCTGTGAAGTGGAATAATGTAGAGTGGAGTGGCATGCAGTGTGGTGGCATACACTAGAGTAGGGTATAGTGAAATAGCATAGAATGAAACGGCACAATGTGTTGCATACATTGGAATAGCTTAGAGGATATTGGTGTAAAGTGGAGTAGTGTACAGTGAAGCGGCATACAATGGATTTGTGTACACTAGAATTGCATAAAGTTGAGTAGCGTACAGTGGAATAGCTTAGAGTGAAGTAGCATACAGTGGAGTGTCATACAGTGCAATAGCGTAATGTACAGTGTAGTCGTGTAGAGTGGAATAGCATAGAGTGGAGTGGCATACAGTAGAGTGTGGTAAAGTGCAATAGCAAATAGTGGAATAGCGTACAGTGGAGTGGCATTTAGTGATATAGCGTACAGTGGAGGTGTGTAGGGTAGTGTACAGTGAAGTGACATAAAGGTTCAAGGTATTATAGATTTAGAGCTTTCAATGAGCTCTACAATATACACAATTACATCTATTAATATAACTTTGAAAAAGAACTAAAAAATTTAAAAATGTTACAACACATAATTCATTCACTGGGCGATTTATCATCTCCATTGTTGTTGTTAAAACGCCAATTTTTAAAAATATCTGTTGATAAACATTTAAAGCGGGACAAACAAATATAGCATGTTCAATGGTCTGTACATCATTATGACATACAGTGCATATTCTGTCCTCGTCCTCCCAAAACTGCATTTAGCCTACATAGCATTATGCATCTTCGCACCCTATGAATATAACTCATACTCTGAATATTTAATATAGTCAAAGAAAAGTGCTGAAGTGCAGTTAAAATATTAGTTAAACACGATCAAGCCTTTATAGTAGGAAGGAACATTCCAAGGCGATAAGACTTCTTTAAAGATTTGTCTTTAGCATGTAGTATACAATGGTACAATTGTAAAATAGCAGCTAGTCCTCTTTTAATTGCGTAAAGTGGTGTGGCAAACAATGGAATAGCGCAGAGTGGAGCAGCATAGAGTGTAGTGCCATGCACTCAAGTGCCAGTGCAATGGCGTATAGTGGAGTTGCCTAAACTGGAGTTGCGTTCAGTGGAATGGCATACACTGGAGTGACATACAGTGTAGTGGGGTAAAGTGGAATAGCACAGAGTGGAATGGCGCAGAGTGTTGTTGCATACAGCATAATAGCATAGGGAGGAGTGGGGCAGAGTAGATTGGAATCGCATACAGTGTAGTTGCTTGCAGTAGTTGCTTACAGTGGAGAAGCGTAGAGTGTAGAGGAATAGAGTGGAGTGGTGTAGAATGGAGTGGAGTAGCGTACAGGTGTATTGCGTTGAGGGAAGTAGAGAGGAGTGGTGGACAGTGGAGTAACGTAGAGTGGAGTAGCCTTCACTGGAGGGTAGTGGCTCAGAGTGGAGTGTTGTACAGCAAAGTGCCAAAGGGTGGGACAGTATAGAATGGAGCAGTGTACGTTGGAATAGCATAGGGTGGAGTGGCACACAGTTAAATAGCATAGATTAGTGGTGCGGAGTGGAGTGACATTGAGTGAAGTACCGTACAGTGTAGTGACGTACGGTGGAGTGTCATAGACTGGAGTGGCATACAGTGGAGTGCTGTGGAGTGGTGTAGGGATGTAGATTAAATTTGTCAGGAATGTACAATATTGTATGAAGATTAACGCAAGACAGTGATTTGCGTTGCTCTGCGTTTCTCCAGATTTAGCAAGCAACACAGTACTTAGCATGGTGGCCTTGTGTTTTGTAAATGTGACTTAAGTCTTGTGTTGCCTATACAAGACTATGCATGACGTATGGGTAGCGCCATACAGTAATACATCTGGCCCATAAATATATTGTATATTACAAAAAACTGTGGACCCTAGTAGTTTGGGTCTGTATACTTATAATCAGTGAACAGATTTGATTGTAGTTTGAGTGACCATTGTACATAGTATTCACAAGCATATTCAGTAAATATGATCCTATTGTGTCGATGACGTTTCGATGCCGAAAAACAAGATAAATGGCATCATCTTCAGGACAAATATAGAAATCATGTTTGTCTTGGAATTATAAACAATTGCCTTTCATGCAAGACAGATCCTTAGGCGGGGAGGTAGTACAGGTCGAAAGAAGTGGATTGATTTGGACCAATGATAGCGTGTATTTCAGATTATCCCGCTTTTGAGTCAATTAGACCATCCAGATCACGGCTCGAGTTGTGCCGGTTGCAGAATCGCAGGACGAGGCATCTCTGGCGGGGATCGCTGCGATCCCCGCCAGAGATGCCAGAGATGCATCCTTGCATTTAGGACATTTCAGAAACCCCTGTTTTTTACTTAACCAGGTTTCCTTAGGTTGCTGTTTACTCGGGGTGTTTCTTGCCAAAATTTGTGTAAACTATTTCGCACGCCTAAAAGTCATTTGCGGCCTCTGTGGCACTACTTTATCCAGTATAGGATCGATCCTGATTACGTGCCAATGTTTGTTTAGAATGCCTCTTAATCTGTCCTGTTATTAGACGACACTGATTGCCTAAGGCTTCTGATCTTTTCTTTCGCGTGTTTTCTATTTTAGCAAAAAGAATTTCCTCTCTTTTCTTCTTCTCATTGCCTCATTTATCCATTTGTTTGGGTACCCTCTACTTTGGAATCTATTTTTGAGACGGGTGAATTCACTCTTAGTTTCCTCCACCTCACTGCAATTCCGTTTAGTTCAAATACATTCCCCAAATATTATGCTTCTTTTTAAATTAGTGGGATGGAAACTGGTTGTGTGAAGCAACGATTTACCAGCTGTCGGTTTCCTGTACAATTTCTTAGCTATCCTACCTTCTTGGATGTACACTGTGAGGTCAAGAAAGTTAACGCTATGCTTACTTATCTCACTGGTGAAACTTAGATTGAGTTCATTTTATTGGATCTTACTGATAAAGGTTTTTGCTTGCTCCTCTGAGCCCTTCCATACCAGGAATAGGTTGTCGATATAGCGACTCCAATGCAGAATATGTTCTTCCCATTCTACCTGATGCTGTGTCCGGATCACCTGCTCCTCCCACCAGCCCTTATGCAAATTCGCATAGCTGGGGCGAAGCAGGTACTCATAGCAGTACTGCAGATCTGATGGTAAAGGGTTTCATTGAATAGGAAGAAATTGCTCGTTAGACACACTTCCACCATCCTTAAAATCTTTTTTGTATGGGCCCAAAATCGTATAGGTCTTGCTCATAACAAATGCTTAATTGCTTTAAGCCCATCCGTGTGCCTAATACTTGTGTGTAATGTGGACACATCAATTGTAATCAAGAGGTAAACATCTTCCCAAGGAAGATCATAAATTCTCCTCAGAAAATCTAATGAATCTTGGATATATGAGGGAAGTGACAACCAATTTACACAAAAATGAATCTACATATTTTGAGGTGCGCCCTGGGGGATTTCCTATGTCCTTATGTATTTTTGGGATTAGATAAAAACAGGTATCACCAGTTGATCAATTTTTTAAAATACGTATTCATCA
Source organism: Lissotriton helveticus (assembly GCF_964261635.1). Taxonomy (NCBI): domain Eukaryota; kingdom Metazoa; phylum Chordata; class Amphibia; order Caudata; family Salamandridae; genus Lissotriton; species Lissotriton helveticus. The sequence goes on from NC_136059.1 coordinate 1,936,847,885, forward strand.
TGGTTCAGGAGGCCTTGATCATACCAGACAGAAATTAGAGGAAGATTAGTAGTACTAATGGAACAGCCATTTTTTTATCGATTTCCGTAAGATTGCTTCTGTTTCCAGAAATCTAGAGAGAGCAATGTGTACAAAAGAAGCTTAACTCAGCGGAACTATAACACTGAGTTAGAGAAATGGTATGCCCTCCTGGGACATTATAGTTGGTTAAAACTATCAGTTAAAACATAATGTTTTAAACTAAAAAACTGTGGTATTAACCAGTAATAGTTATCTAAAGTAACTAAAACTCGTGCCCTAAAGTCACTTTCACTGCCAGTTACATCTCTCATGACATATTCTATGACATTATTGATTACATCTGAAAACAACATACTTTACGACAAAACTGGGCATTGCGGGGGCACAAGATATAGTTACCTTAGGGCATGAGTTATAGTTACTATAACTGGTGAATTTTATTTGTTTTGTTTGTTTAAAATGGTATGTTTTAACTGACATTTCCACCTAACTATAATGTCCCATTAATCTTTTGTTTAATCAGTATATATATATATATATATATATATATATATATACACACATATATATATATATATATATATACACACACACACATAAAGAAAAGATGATAAACGGAATGCTGAATAATGCAAACAATGTAACAACAAGAGAGCGAGGAACTGACCTTAGTACTTGTCCCTTTCCCCAGTAATATATAGAAAACAACATGGACAAGTCCTTTAGCAGGTGAAGATCAGGGTTGTTCACCTGTCACCTAATCGAGGAACGCTGACAACAGGTTGTTGTCTTATGAAACCCCTCACCCACCTACCTAGTAGGTGGCATCCTTCATCATCGGGGTCCAGCTGGATTGCCGAATGCAACCTAGCTGTGCTTCGACGCCTGTTTACAGCAGAGCAGGTTTTTTGTGTGAAGTGAGGTGCTATGTGAAGTGAGATTAAATGCTAAAAATGCCTATAGGAAATACCCTTGTAAAAGTTTTAATGGAAGGGTCCTAAGGCATGAGTAAAAACATAGGCGGGATATGTGTGAGGTATAAATGTGCCTCAATATCCCTAGAAAAAGTGTAGGTCAATTAGTTTCAGCCTTCTACGATAGTCGTGAGGCTTTCTTCAGGACCATGGGAGGTGTAGGTGGCCCAAAAAATTAGGAGGCCACTGAGGTGTATTTATCAGCGCACACCCTAAAGTGCGCTGTGAGTGTGGTGGATCAGGTTACTTACAGATCCGACGAGAAAAGTATCTGAAAAGAAAACAGTGAAATCCAGCAGATATATTCACACCATAGATAACTATCATGCATGTCTTAAGCAGCTGCGTTCCTATAGGTTTTGTGTGGCAGAACCTGCTATCAAAATACAACATCATGCAAGCGGGAAAAGTGAAGCATGCATGAAAACTAGCTGGAATTAACCATGCGTGGGTACAATGTGCCGTTGTGTACTTATATATAGGGCACAGTTTGATGGGGCTTGGTGGGAGCGGTAAAGCAACCGCCAAGCCATAGCAAACAGGTATGTCCCTTGGGTGGGCACACCATAACATAGAAGTTGCCAACCCTGAGGGGTGGCAGTCCCCAGGGCCATCTAGGGCTCCTGGAGGGCCCCCCTCCCATCTTCAATTTTGCCCTGGGGAGTTGGTCGTCCCCGGGGGTGTTGTGGCCTCCTGCATTACATTACATTTTAGTAAAGCCCCGGGGAGGTGGCGGTCCTCGGGGCTTAAGGAGGGTCCGCGTGGCCCCCGCATTCTTTAAACTTAAGCCCCGGGGAGGTGGCGGACACCGGGGCTGGGGGAGATCCAATAGGCCCCACCAATGTTAAATAAATAAGCTCCAGGAAGGCATTTTTGTTCACAAAGACCCGGGCATGTGGTGTCCCTGGGGCATCAATGACCCCCAGGAGAGGGGTCTTGTGCCCCCTCCTTTATTACAATGTCCCGGGAGCTGCCCCCCCCCCCGGGGAGTGATTAGAAACAAAGGGTAACTAAATGCTTTTTTTTGGGCCCTGCAGGGTCTCTGTGGGACTCCCCCCTCCCCCAAAGTGTCCTAGGGGGTCAGGGTATTTCTACCTGCCCCCTTTTCTTTTTTGTTTTTTAAATTTTTTATGGGACTCTGCTTCAAGCCGAGTCCCAAGATGGCTGCCAACACTTCCCGGTTGAAGTTTTGGCAGTCAATCAAATTTCAGTATGATTTAGGGCTCCCAGAGATTAGTATTTTTAACCCCTTGGCCGCGGCGGTAATTCCGCCGCGACGCTAGGGGGGAGGGGGGGCCGCGCAGCGCCAACATGCTCGTGACAGAACCACTCCGCCACGAGCCACGGTGGCGCTGTGCTTGTGACGGAATGGTTCCATCATGGCCCCGCCCGCTCAATAGAACGCGCCGCGCAGGCGCGGTGGCTGGGCCGTGACGGAACCATTCCTTCACCAGCACAGCCCCACCGTGGCTCGTGATGGAATGGTTCCGTCACGAGCATGCAAAGGGTTAAACTTAAATATCTCTGAAACTATTTTCTGGACATACATCTAGCTTTCTGCCAAATTTGGTGTAATTCCGTTCAGAAGTTGTTGGGCTGTAGTCATGTTCAAAAAATGAAAAATCCCCATAGACATAACATGGCGAAAAACGCGTTTTGGGACCCCCCTGTTTTCTTAGCCTCCGCCTGACGGATCACCCCAACACTTTCAACACAGCAGCTGAACCAAAAAGAGGAAGTTTTAAAATAGTTTCGTGAAGATTTGTCAAGTGGCACCAAAGTTACTGCCAAAACAAAAAATGCTTTTGGTCCTAACTATACCTAGGTTATAAGTAGGTAATATTAATATATATATATTCACAGCAAAAACCAAAGGTTAGAGGGACATTATAGGTAGTCTGACATTTCACTCGTACAAAAGCAGAGAAATTCAGCCGTTATAGTTAGCTGAGCTAACTATAACTTGCGCTCCTGCAATGCACTGCTGATGACGTCATATATTACATCACTCATGACATAGTCAGTGACATCACTGATGACATCTCAAATTACATCACTGATGACATCATCCCCATAATCACTGATGCACCTACTCACACCCCAATATAACCTTTCATACACCCACTCCATATTTCATACTACCATTCTTGAATCCATTGACACACCAATACCAGTATGTACATACCCACTCACTGATTCATAGGTCTACATACACATCTACTAAATCACCCATACAGGCACTCATACAGCCAGTCACTCACCAATAAAGCTGCTGATATATCCACTCATACAGCCACTCATACACCATCAGTCACTCATAGAGCTACTCACACACCTACTCACTCACCCAAACACTCAATCAAACAGCCACTTACTCACCCATACAGAAACACACTCACTTCTCATACAGATACTTACAAATACTTACTCTCCTATACAGTCGCTGACACAAGAACACCCTCACCCATACAGCCACTCTCGCAATCACTCACTCACCTCCACCTGGCCCTGACACCGAGGATTAAAAGAGCTCGAGCTGGAGGCCGCCTTTTTTCTTATAATGCTTCCAAACTGTGGAATTCACTCCCTTTGGAAATACGTGCTGAACCCAATCTAGCCTCCTTCCGTAAACTCCTAAAAACTTGGCTGTTCCCTTAATTCTCCTCATGTGTCCATGCCTGTTCTCATCATCAGCGCTGGGACGCTCACGGGCAGCCATGCGCTCTAGAAATCCTTAAACATAAACATAAACATACATACAGTCACTTATATACTGCAACACTCACATATACTGCATTTCACATATGCAGTTACTCACCCATATACTACTGAGATATCCATTGACTCACCAACACAGCCATACGCGCACTCACTCACCCATATAGTCCCTCACAGACTCACTCATAAACCCATACACCCAGGGATTCACCCACTCATACATCCATGCAGGAAGTCACACACACCCTTACCCACCCACACAGACACTCATGCACCCATACAGGTACTCAGACAACTAATCAATAACCCATATAGACACTCACTTACACACCAACTGACAGACTGATGCATACATTCACACAGATTTGTCACTCACCGATACATTCACTAAGACACATTTAATCACTCACTTATACAGTCTGTATTGTACCAACTAAATCATGTTACATCCACTGGACCTTTCTGATTGCAGGGATATATAGGGTTTGTAGGTTCACCAAGAACCAGAGGTACACAGAGCCAATAACCGAGCTGCACCTTGCAATGGTTTTTCATTTTGTAGTGGGTGGCCGGCAATTTATTTGGTAAAATATAAAAAGTGAAAAATAGGTATCAAGGAAACCGATATATTTCTGAAATGGGAACACGATATGGAGTTTAGAAACAGTGGTTATTGTATCTGTGTACTTGTGGGTACCCATACTAGCATGTGCATTAAAGGCCATTTTTCAAAATTAATTCTTTTTTACACACCGTCTTACATTGGGAAGGCAGAAATGTATAGAAAGACAAATAATATTAACACTTGTTCTGCTATCCTGTTTTCCCCTAAGTCTCCCGATAAAAATGGTACCTCACTTGTGTGGGTAGGCCTAAGGAAACAGCCAAAATGCAACATGAACACATTTTTCCACAGAAAATGGACCCTTTTTGCAATGTGCCTCACTCTGGAATTTGGGCCCTAGCTCAGCCAGCACCTAACGAAACTTAGCAAACATATACATTTTTGAAAACTAAACACCCAGGGGAATCCAAGATGGACTGACTTGTGAGACTCTCACCAGGGTCTGTTACTCAGAATCTCTTGCAAACCTCAGACTTAAAAAAGAAAACATTTCCCTCACATTTCTGTGATGGAATGTTCTGGAATCTGTGGGGAGCCACAAACTTCCCCCCCCACCCTGTATACCTGCCATATTCAAAATAAAAATGGTACCTCACTTGTGTGGGTAGGCTTGGTGCCTGCAACAGGAAACGGCCCAAAATGTAACTTGGACACATCACATTTTTACACTGGAAATGAACCCTTTTTTTGCAGTGTGCCTAACTGTAGATTTTGGGCCATATCTCAGCCGACAACTAGGGAAACCTAGCACACTTGAACATTTTTGAGAACGAGACTCCAGGGAGAATCCAAGATGGGGTGACTTGTGTGGCTCTCACCAGAGTCTGTTACACAGAAACAATTTCAAACCTCAAACTTTGTAAAAAAACGAAACTCATTTTCCTCAAGTTTCTATGATGGAAAGTTGTGGAACATGCAGGGAGCTATAAACTTCCACCCACCCGGCATTCCTACAAGTCTCCTGATAAAAATATTACCTCACTTGTGTTGGTAGGACTAATTCCCGGGACAGGAACTGGCCCAAAATGTAATGTGGACACATCTCATTTTTCCACTGAAAACTGAACTTTTGTATGCAACGTGCCTAACTGTGGATTTTGGGCCCTAGCTCAGCGTGCCTAACTGTAGCAAGCCTCTACATTTGTGAAAGCTAGACACCCAGGGAAATACATGATGGGGTGACTCTCACCAGGTTCTGTTACCCAGAACCCCTTGTAAACCTCAACATTAGTCTAAAAAACTAAGTATCCTCACATTTCTGTGAAGGAAAGTTCTGTGATTTGGGAGGAGCCACAAACTCCTATCCACCCAGCATTCCCCCAAGTCTCCAGATAAAAATGGTACCTGACTTGTGTGAGTAGGCCTAGTGCCTTCAACAAGAATCGGCTCAAAACATATTGTGGAAACATAAAAATTAGCTATCACAAAGCGTCCTGGTTTTGCAAGTGGGTAGCCTGCTCCCAGGTTCAGCCGCCATGTAGGGAAACTTGCAAAACCCAGATATTTCTGAAAACTAGACACCCAGAGGAGTCCATGGAGGTATGGCTTGTGTGGATCCCCCAAAGTTTTAATATGCAAAATTCCAGGCAAACCTCAGATTTAGCTAAACTAAAAAATCACATTTTCCTCACATTTCTGTGTGGGAAAGTTGTGGGAGAGTAAACACACCACCAACCAAACACCAGAACACACAGACTGTCAGCCAAACTCCTCTTCACAGACACACACAAACTCTTGCTGGCGTCTGGTAGCTCTCTGCCTCCCTTTGGGACAGATGATCCTAAAAATAAGGCTGATGTGCACTCAGGGGTGGAGTGGGGTCAAGAAACAGTCAACTTAGTTTCCCCACAATGGGGAGCTATCCGTCCCCAAGGGGCTGCTCCCCAACATATCAATAAATTAAAACCCTGGTGTCTAGTGGGTTTCTGCTCTAACTTAAAATATGGCTGACCTGCCCCAAGGGGCAGAAACTGCCAAACTTTGCCAAATTGTTAAAGGAAGCGGCCCTTGCCCAAGGGGCCACTCCCAATACCGAAAAACATCCCTGGTGGCCTAATGGGTACATTTCTGCTGCACGGTCGTGGCACCATCCGCGATTGTGCAGCAGGAATCCACTGTAAAGGGACAAGGGAGGGAAGTAAATGCTCTTTCCTACCGTCCCGTGCCTCTTGACTGTCCCCGATAACTCCAGGGTGGGAAAACGTACCTTTCCTCCAACGTGCTGGAAGCAATGACATCCAGCGCATCCTCGGCCTGCTGGGATGACATTGACGTGCTGAGCCATCATCAGTCATCAGATCGGCGGAGGGGGGCAGGAGTGGGAAGCGCTTCCGCTGCCACCCCCAGTGAGGGCAAGTAGGTGGGTGGCCCACAGGGGAGTGCCAGTGCTTTCCCCATGGGTGGGTGCTGGACATAATGGTTACGTCCTCGGCACAGCAGCACCACAGCTGAGGACATAACCATTATACCCATGGTATAGGAGGGGGTAAGGTCTGTGCAAAGCGCTGAATTGGCCTGATTTGTTTACTTTGCATCAGCAATGATCACAGGCAATGACAATCTCATGGGAGATTAAAACGTATAGATAATAAAATGTTAAATTAAGGTGGAATGAGGGAAATATAACAAGATCTTAATATAAAATGATCTTTTCATGAAATAGAAAGACATGAACCCAAAGGGAAGGCAAACAAGGGAGATAACAGTGCCAGTGATTGGAAGGAAATATGCAAAGCGAAGATAATACCAAGAGGAAATGGTGTGGAAGTAAAAAGAGAATGGAAAAAAAATGGCAAGCATTCCAAGATTTTACAACAGAAAAGTGGAAGATTTTGAAAACAAAATCTTGAGAATGCATTTTTCTCAATGATTTCTATTGTAGCAGAGCCAGAAGACCGCTACATTAAAGCCATTTTGAGCTTCTAAAATCATGAGTCTCCCACCTGAATCGGATCTGTTTCCATGTATGCCAGAGGAAAACAAAAAAATAACAACATTTGGCTTTTTATTATTGAAATATTCTCATGGCTTCTTTAAAGCACTCCATGGGTGCAACAGCACTCTATGGGGACAACAAGGACAGAAGCATTGCTCACTTCCTTTGTACAGTGACACGTGCTGAGGGCTCTGTGTAGTAATACAGATCTTGTATTGTGGAATTTTTAGTTTTCCCTTTTAAACAGCGCTGGAAATGTAAACAAAGTTCAGGATCCCCAAAACTGATGGTCAAGTTGTGCTTACATGCCAATAGACCTGATACAGGTGGGCGACTCCCCATTTTGGAAGCCAAAAATTGATTATTTTAGCTGTCTCCAGCCTGAAATTGCATCTGCTTTAATGTAAAACAGTGGGCAACATACATTTTCCCATTTGTTTTCCCGAACATCTCCCACTTTCCTGTTTTAAAACCTTGGCATGTATGAGTTGTGGCATCTAAGAATGAATGAGGGGCAGAGTCATGAGGAGTCCGCTCTGACAGTCAACTTATGCATTTGAAAAAAAAACCTTCAATAATGAAATTGCAAGATTACAAATTTAATGGCTATGTATCCCACCTAAATGGGGACATATAAGCTTCACTTTCCAAAACACCTTTGGGGTTAAAGCACCTGCTGTAGAGATCTTTGTGTAAACAGCAAGTTTCAGTGTATCATATTGGTAAGATAATTTGCAGCCACTTACTGGAGAGATGTGTGTGCAGTCTAGTTGTAGGCTGGACTCATCATAAAATAGCATAGCATTCTGCAAAGCACATTGTGTAACATACAACTTTACATTTTTTTTTACAGATTCTTCTGTTACTGGACCCAAGCTACAGTCTTTGTGATATAGCTTAATGCGTCATCAACCTGCATCAAGGAGCTGCATGCAAACTGTAAGGTATACATGTAGAACCTAAGGGGAAGATTTACTAAGCCTTTGCGCTGCCCTTGCCTCACAAAGACAATACAGGGCACCTCCTTAAACATTCTTGTCACCTCACTCGCCACACTATATTATGTATAATTGCCCCTTTTTTATTAATTTTATTTCCTTGTATATTACATGATTTATAGCAGCTGAAATTAAGGCATTCATAACAACACTTATGACACATGAAATAACATGATTTCAGAGCTACCAGTGCATAGTAGAGTGGCGAGTTATTGTTAATTTAGTGTGGTGAAGGAGGTGACTAGACTGTACGGAGGTGTGCAATTTGTAATAAATTGAAGGTGGTGTGTAGATTAAAAATGAATGTTATAACTAGTGGTGCGTAAATTATATATTTAAGTTCTAACTATACCTTTAGAATTTCTCAAATTGCTATAATTTAAGTTGGGTTTGAATAGAAAGAATAAATAAAGCTTTCCTAACTATAGCTTAGCTTTAACCTTTGTTTTTTTCAATAAATCAAAATGACTTCCATTTTTTAATAAAAATGACATTAAAATCGTTGTGCTGAGTGTCATTTAACTGTTATGTGAATACAGTGTTGTACAGTATAGTGAAAGACAGTGTCATACAGTATAATATGATAGAGCCTGATTCAAAAAGGTAAACTTACACTGTTGTGTAAGTTTACAATTGTATTCTATTCACAAAAGTATTTTGCTGGTGGTATCTTAACGACTGCGGAGTCTCAGCACATAAAAAGATAGGACAGTTTTGTCTTTAATATGTCTGAGCCTCCACACTCGTAAAGATGCTACTCATAAAATTAATTTGTTAAGAGTAAACAATCATAAGCCTACACAAAAGTGTAAGTTTACCTTTGTGAATAGTCCTAGTGTTCTGAGTGGAATAAAGTAGAGTGGAGTGGTTTTGCGTATAGTGGAGTAAAGTGTTATAGAGTGGAGTGGGGTATCATAGAGTGGAGTGTCATACAGTACATTTGAATGTTGTAGAGTGGAATATCATTGACTAGAGTGTCGTCGAGTGGAGTGTCAAAGATTAGCATAGAGTTCAGGAAAGTGTTGTACAATGGAATAGTGTAGGGCATAGAGTGTAGTACATTGTTGTACAGTGGCATAGAATGTAGTAAAGTGTTATAAAGTTCAGTTTTATAGAGTAGAGTAGAGTTTGTGAAATGGCATACATTGGAGTTTCGTACAGTGGGCTAAACTGTCTTACAGTCGAGTGGAGTGGTGTTGCTTAGAGTGGTCCAAAGTGTCATAGTGGAGCAGTGTCTCGTATAGTACAGTGCTGTGGAGTACAGTGTAGTGGCTTAGCATAAAATGGAGTACAGTGTTATAGAGTGGATTGTCATACATTGGAGTGGTATGCCATGTCGTGTGGGAAACTGTTGTATAATGGAGTACAGTGTTGTACAGTGGCCTGAGGTAAAGTCGACTAGAGCATAGTAGAGGGTGGTACAGTGGAGTGACAGAGTGTTGTAGAATTTAGTGGCATATAGTGCTGTTTAGTGGAGCGGCATTCAGTGGAGTGGCATACAGTTGAATAGCATAGAGTGGAGAGGGTTTAGTGGAATGGCATATGGTGGACTAGAGAAGAGTAGCATACAGTGGAGTGTCCTTGACTAGATTGGCGTACATTGGAATGAGGTAGAGTGAAATAGTACACAGTGGAGTGGGGTACAGTGGAAAAGCATGCAGTGGAGTGCCATACAGTGGAACAGCATAGAGTGAAGTGGCATACAGTGCTGTGCTGTAAAGTGGAATAGTGTAGAGGGAAGTGGCATGCAGTGTAGTGGCTTACACTGGAGTGGCGTAGAGTGGGGCAGAGTGAAATAGCATAGAGTGAAGCGGCATAGTGTGTCGTTACATACAGTGGAATAGCATAGAGTAGATTGGTGTAGAGTGGAGTAGTGTACAGTAGAGCGGCATACAATGGAGTTGTGTACGCTGGAATAGCATAGAGTGGCGTAGCGTACAGTGGAGGGGCATTCAGTGCAATAGCATAGAGTGAAGTAGCATAGAGTGGAGTGGCATACAGTGGAATAGCGCAATATACAGTGGAGTCGTGTAGAGTGGAAGAGTATAGAGTGGAGTGGCATACAGTGGAGTGTGGTAGAGTGCAATAGCATATAGTGGAATAGCGTACAGTGGAGTGGCATTTAGTGGAATAGCGTACAGTGGAGGGGTGTAGACTGGAGTCGCGTACAGTGGAGTGACATACAGGTTCGAGATTTTATTATAGATTTAGATCTTTCAATAAGCTCTACAATGTACAAAATTGCATCTATTATGACAACTTCTAAAAAGAACTAAAAAATGTTTTACAACACATTAATTCGTTAACTGGGTGATTTATCATCTCCATTGCAGCTGTTGCTGTTAAAATGCAATTTTTTTAAAAAGTGGTGTTAATAATATCTGTTGATAAATCTTTAAAGCAGGACAAACAAATATAGCATGTTTAATGGCATGTACACCTTTATGACATAAGGTGCATATTCTGTCCTCCCAAACTACATTCAGCTTACATATCATTATGCATCTTCACATTCGATGAATATAGCTCATACTCTGGATATCTAATCAAGTCAAATAAAAGTGCTGAAGTGCAGTTAAAATATTAGTTATAAATGATCTAGCATTTATAGTAGTAAGGAAACATTCCGAAGCTATAAGACTCCTTAAAGATTTTTTTTTAGCATGTTGTATACAACGGTACCATTGTAAAGTAGCAGTTGTCCTCTTTTAATAGCGTAGAGTGGTGTGGCATACAATGGAATAGCGTAGAGTTGAACAGTATAGAGTGCAGTACCATACAGTCAAGTGCCAGTGCAGTGGCATATAGGGGAGTTGCCTAAACTGGAGTTGCGTACAGTGGAATGGCATACACTGGAGTGCCTTGCAGTGTAGTGGAGTAGGGTGGAAAATCACAAAAGCATAAGGGAGTTACCCTAGTACTTAGAAAATGGGCGGGTACCTGAAGAACAAAGACAGAAATTCCCTTTCCATAGATAGAAAAACAACACTATTGCATATAATACCTCGGCAAACTTAATAGAAAACTTTTGTGATATGATATATCCAAAACTTCACAAAAAATTATAGTTAAATATACAAATGAGGAAAAAACATCAGGGTTGCTTAATTATAAGAGAGTAATAATAAATAAAGTCAAAAACAATATTAAAACAAAACTAAATATAAACCATATATTAAAATGTATTGTGCTTTATTGAAAAACATGCACATTATTTCAAATGTGATAAAGTGCAAATGCAAAGATTAACAAATCATGTAAGCATTATTACATATACATAAGTACCACAATCATTGTATGTATCATTCATATAATAATAAAAATGTATTTGCAGAATATTAAAAACTCATAAAAACTGTAAAACAACTGTCGACGCAGCGTTTCAGTGAAAAGTAAATTATTTGTCACCTTCTTCAGGACAAGTATTGCACATTATCTAGACATCACTATGAGAAAAAAATAATTGTTTTAATATCTATTACATAATACAAAAATACATCTTAGAGCAACCTACTGTTTATTATATGAAACATAAGAACAATTTAAAAATCATACACAAAGATCCTCACAATCCAGGTTTTGCCGGTTATACAAAAGTAGCCTACAGCTAAATACTCATAAGGTGGGTATAGAGACAATACTATTCAACTGAGACCATATAAAATATAGAGAACAACATACCTATCGTATTGGGTGGATTTAGGGCAGGTGATGCGTCACCTAACATGTAGAATGGTGTTACACAAATCAGAGTATCCCCATACCTCTCTCCAACAATGGGAATCACAGATAGAGATTCTACAAGGAATATGTACATGGTTACACTATGCTTAGTAGGACTATAAGTCGAAAGCTGTACAGGTACATAAACACTACATACTCAGACTGATCTTCAAAAGGTCGTGAGTGTTAATTAAAATCAATTACTGTTGTGCCCAGGATGACAAAAGCTCATCGACCTTAGGAAACCTGTAGGTAGAAAAAATTCCTATAGTGTAAAATAAAATAATGCCTCTTCATGAAGGCAATTAAATGAGTTAAATATTAATCTCACCTTAAATTCGTTTAGCGAAGCAATTTATTTATTTATTTGCTGATTAAAACAATTGGGTGTATTCGTAAGGCAAGTGACGAAGGCGCATCAGCCTTAGAAAACCTGTGGGTGATGAAGATGCTAGGAGTTTAGAAATAATCATTCTCATGGAAATAGTGTGCACCCAGTAATTATTAATCTCATCTTAAAATCGGTATAAAAACACACTTGTACTTTTTATGAAGATAGAACTCTTGGGCGTGTTCAATTGTCTCTATTGATTGGATAATGGTTTGAGTTATTGATGAACCCTATAACAAGAACAAGAAGGCAAAATGTGATGTATACCCTATTTCAGACATCTATTTGAATACCCAGCCTCCTAACAAGATATTCTCAATAAACGAAGGAGCCCTATTGCTGAGCTTGGAGCAAAAATACAGGTATAATCAGAGGACTTCATAATCTGAAGAAGATTATTGGGCCATTGATATACGGAGGCAATGTTTAATATATAAACGGACATATATTATAATGTCCGTGTAATAAAGAAGTTGAAAATCCAAGATAATTCCAAGTAAAATCCAAGGTTTATTGAACTGCAGCACAGTACATCCACTCTCCAAGTTACCAGTCCTTTTTCTCCACCCCAATCCATTTCAGACCATAACAATTCTAAATGGAATCCATAACACAATGTGCATGAGCAGCTATGAAGAGACATTCTATTTAAAAGGGAAATATGTACAACATTGGAACTTGTATTAAAAGGGAAATATCTGCAAACAAGAATACTACACGTTTTCCCCCTAAAGAAAATTAAGTGACTACGTAAACATAAAAAAAAAAAAAATCCTTACACATAAAAGAAACTACTGGTTATAATAGAAAATTTAAGACACACATTTGGATACTCTTCTAACATTCCATCTTTTGCCATCTTGTGTGACAACGCTATTGTGATAAACTTTCACAACCTTCATAGGTTTGCCAAACTTTGTCTCACCTTTGGTAATATAACCAGGTTTACGAATCCTAACCACATCACCTACCATAAAAGCAGGTTGTTTGACTTTCATCCTAGTATCATAATCACTTTTGTATTTGCACTGTTTGAGTTCCACTTTCTCAGCTACATCCTTGACATTCACATCAACCATGCGATAACCAGCACTTTTCTTAAACCACCAAGGACATAGGTTAGATACAGGATCTCTACCCTTTAGAAGGCGGAAAGGAGAAACTTCTGTAGTGGCATGAGGCGTTATTCGGTACAGCCATAACTTTTCTCTCAATTTCTCCTTCCACATTCCCCCAAACTTCCGAGCCCATAGGATATCTTGTTTGAGAACCCTGTTATATCTCTCCACTAGCCCATTTCCTTGTGGTTCATACAGAGCAGTGGTGCAATGCTTTATACCATAAGTACTCAAAAACTCCAACATCTCTGAAGATTTGAACTGTACTCCATTATCTGATACAATGCTTTCTGGGAATCCTTCTCTTGAAAATATCTCTCTCAAAAATAAAATAACACTTTCAGTGTTAGGATGAGGTACCAGTTTGACCTCAGGCCATTTGGAGTGATAATCCACAGCAACTATAGCGAATCTACACTCCTGTGGTAAAAAATTGAATGGACCAGCAATATCGATCCCTAATTTCTGCCATGGATGATCTGGCCACTTCACAGGAGTCAAAGGTGCCGGATCACATTTGCACGTCTTATCACTTTCAATGCACTCAGGACACTCTCTAACAAATTTATCTACAAACCTATCCACTCCTGGCCACCAGAAATTTGACCTAATTAATCTTTTCATGGACGACATGCCCATGTGACATTCATGACTCATTTGCAAAATAACATCTCTTACCGCAAAAGGTGGAATACATTTTCCAGCTCTGAATAGTAGATTTCCCTCTATGGCCAACTCATCAGCAACATTGTAAAATGGTATAACTTCAGCTGGAATTAATTCCTTAGAAGGCCAACCCACACTCACATAATCTCTCACTTTGCACAAGACATCATCCTCACTCATGCTTTTCATCCATAAATCTTCTGAAATGATACTGAATTTCTCAGACAATAATTCTGAAATGCTAGTTACGACTTCAGTATCTTCATCATCTCTGACACTGGGATATGGTAATCTTGACAAACAATCTGCAGTCACATTGAGTTTCCCAGGCACATATTCTATGTCAAAACTCAGTCGCACTTAAACCTCCATCGGGTGAAAGAATACCCACCAAAGGCTTATGATCAGTACGTATCAAAAATCTTGCACCACAAATATAATTCCGGAAATGTTCAACAGCCCAGAGACATCCTAATAATTCCTTTTCGATTACAGCATATCGTTTTTCAGTGTTATTTAGAGATCTAGACGCGAATGCAACATTCCAGTCCTCCTTACCCGAACGTTGCGAAAGCACGCAACCCAGGCCATAAAGGCTAGCATCCACTGTCAAAACACAAAGTTTGTTCAAACAAAACGGTCTAAGTGTAGGAGCTGACACCATGTCAAGTTTAATACTGTCGAAAGCGTTTTGTTGTTTAGTTCCCCACAAAAATTCAACATTTTTCCTGGTTAGTTCTCTTAACGGCTCCACTTTAATTGCGAAACCAACTATAAACTTACTGTAATATTCACAGAGTCCTAAAAATGATAACAATATATCTTTGCAATCGGGTGCAGGAGCTTTCAGGATTGCATCAACTAACGATTTCTTAGGAGCAACACCATTCCCAGAAATAGTATGCCCTAAATATTCTATCTTCTTTTGAAATAACTTGCACTTTTTACTCTTAATGGTAAGACCAAACTTACTTAACATTTTACACACATTACTCAGGTGTTCCATATGTACTTCATCACTCTTAGAAAATACTAAAATGTCATCCTGAAAACACTTCACATAGTCACTCATGTCTTTAAAAATATGATACATCGATCTCTGAAAAACTGAGGCTGCCGATGCCAAACCAAATGGCATCCGTTTGAATTGATATAATCCCTGAGGTGTAATAAATGCTGTGAGATGACGTGATTCCTCTGCTAACACTACCTGATGATACGCAGATCTCAAATCTAAGGTAGAAAAAACTACAGCCTCACCAATCATGCTCACTACTTCATTGATATTCGGCAGAGGATGACAATCTACCACTATATTAGCATTAAGTGCTCTCAAATCTATGCAAAGTCTCAGAGATTTATCAGGTTTGCGTGCCAAAACTACTGGCGAAACCCATTCTGACGATTCTATCTCCTCTATGACATCATTTTTTAACATATCTTTTAGAGTATCACTTAACTCTTCTCTAACATTGAGTGGTACAGGTCTAAGCTTTTGCACAACTGGTTCAGCTCGTTGTTTGAGCTTGATGACATGAGTGAACCCGCTTAGCTTACCTAACTTGTCTGAAAAAACTCCAGGAAACTCACACAAAAGTAACTTCCAAGCATTACTCTCTTCTACAAACATAACTCTTTTATTTAACTCATCTCTATCCTTTAACACCATGACTGGATCTTTGCTGCGTGGATTCAACGTAATGTTAAGTTTGAATTGATCGCGCCAACCCAGAACATTCACACCCTTTACTACAACATATAATTTGATGTACGCAGATTGATCCTTAAAATATATGGTGGAAGCAATATAACCAATGAAATCAATGTTTGAACCATTGAAACCTTTTGCCATTACATCAGGAGGGCACAAATCACTCTTAGCAATCTTAGATTCATACATTTCATGAAAGTATTCTTCCGTTATGATGGTCCAAGGAGACCCAGAATCAGCCATTAGCTCTAGTTCAACACCCATAAATTTAACCACACACTTAGGAGAGTCCAACACATCCTCTTCAAGCAACCCTAAACTCACTAATGATACAATCATTCCTCTTTCTTTAAGGGATTCATCAGACACGGCATGCTCACATCTTGACAAATTTGATCCCAAATCAGTGTCATCTCTCACACAAGAGACTTCCCCTTTTTTAAAATAATTACTTTTGTCCCCAATTTTCTTTTTGTCTTCCCTACAGGACTTGGAAAAATGACCAACTCTACCACATTTGTTGCACTCTTTTCCCAAGGCAGGACAAAACTTGAAGGAAGCTACATGATTGTAACTCCCACATCTAAAACATACAATGTGGTTACGTGATATATTCCTATAGTTTTGAAAACCTTTTGTAACATTGTTCATAGCACATACTTCTTCACTTAGTTTATCATTCTTGCTACCCCTAGTGCTCGTTTCTTCAATAGTTTTCATCCATTTGTTAGATTGGTCAAAAGCCTTGGCAGTGGAAATGCTTTCTAATAAAGTGGGATTACCTAATATCCACAATTGTTCCTGTGTTTTCTTACATTTAACATTGACAATTATCTGATCTCTGATCATTTCGTCTGTCATTGCACCAAAATTACATGAAACCATCAAAGCTCTCAAACCCGTTAAAAAATCATCAAAAGATTCATTTTCTTTCTGTGCCCTCGTATAAAACTTGTAACGATTCAGAGCAATACTGGTTGTGGGTTTGAAACGTGTTTCTACACGAAGCATTGCTTCATCAAATACATCAGAGTCACCAGGAACAGGTGGTAAATTTCTAAAAATAGCTTGCCCTTCGGATCCTAAACAATGAAGAAAAATATTCTTTTTTCTTTCATTTCCCATCCTTTCCCCATCAATAGCCTTTAAATAAGTTAAAAACTCCTCCTTCCATCTGTTCCAGGGGATGGGAGGATCACCCTTACATTGTAAAAATTTCGAAGGAGGGTCAAATTGAATGGTGAAAATGATAATAGTACAAATTAAATAGTGAACAAAATGAAGCAATATGATATTATTACCATTGAAAGAAAATAAAATGCAAAGTAAATAAACACAAATTCAATCCTTGAGTACACCAGCTGTGTACATCAGCGCTGTTATGTCCTACACAGCAGTTGTAGATTATAGTGCAAAAGTCTAGCACTAGCTCGAAATTTCCAGCAATAATGCACACGATGTGAAAATGTTGTCAAACAGATAGTTGTGAAGTTCGTCGTGCGGCGTGGCTTATTTGATCAATATATTCCAAAATGTGAAACAGTACCCTTATTTCACAAGCACACCCGAGTCACCGAGGCGCATTAGTTGTTGAAACTCGGTGCCGATGTAAACAAATATGGCCGCCTTCACGTTACGCGATGTGACGCTCCATGCGTGTAGCATCGTCAGCCTCGTACTTGGAAACCATGGTAACTGCACGCTCCAACACGGCGCATGGAGATTTGTTGCACGGGAAGACTCAGTCCTTCGCGTGCTGCCCGTTGAAACCACATTCAAAGGTAAACATTTGCTTATTTCGTTTAAAATTGTGAAACTTTCGCGCAAACACCCATAAATTTCGTAGTTTTCGGTAAACACAGCGTCCTCAACCGTGCAGTCTCCAAGATGAAAAGCGTTACCAATAGAATATTGTACACCAGTGAGAGCAGGTGTAAATAGTATTCCAAGTAAAATAAAGTTTTAAATCCTTCAGTCCTTAAGTAGGATAGTCGATAGCAACGTCTTCTATGTAGGAATGAACCAAGCTCCAATCTTCAAAAGTTTATAAAATCCAAAATAGGTTAAGATCAGGTAAAAATCCAAAATCCTTTCAAAATCAGGTGTACCACACCTGTGCTGCTGTAGTAGTAGGTACTAGACACCTTCGTCGCCAATTTTGTAATAAAGAAGTTGAAAATCCAAGATAATTCCAAGTAAAATCCAAGGTTTATTGAACTGCAGCACAGTACATCCACTCTCCAAGTTACCAGTCCTTTTTCTCCACCCCAATCCATTTCAGACCATAACAATTCTAAATGGAATCCATAACACAATGTGCATGAGCAGCTATGAAGAGACATTCTATTTAAAAGGGAAATATGTACAACATTGGAACTTGTATTAAAAGGGAAATATCTGCAAACAAGAATACTACAGTCCGGCCTCCCAATAATTATATGGCAGTTCGGGCTGGACTGTTCCCATGAGGTACAGGGGCAAGACTGATTTGCATATGGCCACATGGCCATGTCTGAACTGGGGTGGCTTGGTGAGCAAAATAACGATGGATGGATTAAACCCAGATCTGTGACTGGGGGTGAATGTTTTGCCATTGTGCAACATTCCGTCCATCGTCTTGTGTGTTTTGCTGTTCTTCCAATAATTATTGGCATAAAGAGTTCTATGCACAAACATTGGTAAAATCACCAAACAACTAGAACTTCTTACCGCTCCCAAAAAAAGAGACTGTCCGTATCGCTGCCTGTTGTGTGTGCATATGTAGTTAAATATTCCCGCCTGCTCACAGGATTAATTTATACTGGAAGAGGCAGCAGAAAGTGGCGTGAGGCGACTGCACCTCTATCGAAATGTATTCCTAATTGCAGCCGATCAAAGGAATATCGTACCGGCCATCTTGGTGGTATTAATTGCTATGGCTGACAGGCAGGATAGTCAGCCAAAAGAATAGTTGAGCATATTGTGGCGGTCATCTTAGTGGTGTGTACCGAAGCTTATGGGCAAAATAATTAAGCCTGAAACTGGAGAGGCAATTTTGTATCAAATGATTTATAAAAGACAGACACTGTAATTGAATTTAATTCAAAAATGTAAAAAAACAGATCACGGCTTGGAGACCTACTATTAGGTGTCAGGAATCCCCGTCTCACAAGGAACTGTATACCCTGTGTTATCTGTCAACATCCATATGGTGGTCGAATTAGTCATGTCACTGTTTGTTTATAGAACTGCATCTTATTTTATTATGTTTTATTTTGTGATGATTTTGCCTATGCTTGTTTATTGATTTTGCCTGTGCTTGTTTCTGGCCTTGTTTATTGTATGTGCCAATGCTTGTTATTACATTGGTTACAACTTTGAACTTGCCAATGCTTATGGAGAACCAGGGGTCTGAAAACGTGAGTCATGGCATTTAAATGCACACGTTTTTCTAAGCCTGTTGACATTGCAATTATGTACATGTAAATGTAAATGTAAATGTACAGGAATTTATATAGCGCAAATCACCAAGCGGTTTCTAAGCGCTTGCTTAGGGAACCCGTCCTGGTATTCCCCTGTGAGATAACCCCGGCAGGGTATCCGCAAGGTGAAAGCCAGGCATCCTGCCGCGAGGGGCCGTTGTGGAGATTAAGCAAGCTATTGCCCAGAGTCGCAGAGTGTGAACCCGTGAATCGAGTAGGCACCGGAGCGAGAATTGTCGAGTCCATGGACATTTTAGGACTCAAGACCCCGCCGAGCCGGGAATTGAACCCTGGTCCCGGGCTGACCTCTGCTTCTAGGTCTGCCTCCTCTAACCAGTAAGCCACACTTCTCCACTATGTCTCTAGGCAACTGCAGCTTCTGGGTGTAAACACGTGGTAATGAGTCATTATTGCACACGTTGTGTTACACCCAGGCCCGCCCAGGAATTAGCTATAAATAGCCACACCCTTCTGTCAAGCATTGCTTGGCTTTTTGCTTCCTGGCTCGACAAGGGAATTCCTCATGGCCTTCTGTCATCACTGCCTGAAAGGAACTCACCAGAAAGTAACTCACCAGAGCCTCATCTTCAGTAACTGGAGCTGTCTGCAAGGATTTCCTCCGTGTCTTCGAGCCGGCTCAAGACAACAAGGACATTCCAAGGATTCAAGGACATCATATGCAAGAGCTAAGTGTTCAAAAACTGGTTATCACTTAGTCTGCTTGTGCGTGCTTGTGTATTTAGAGTGTTAACCCTTCAGTTGGAATATTTAGAGTGTTAACCGTTCATTTGGAATATTTGGAGTGTTAACCCTTCATTTTGAGGTATAAATCTTGACATTTCACATCAGCAGTGTGTGTGACTGCAATGTTAACTCTTTACTAGTTGACAATAATTTTGGATTTTTGGCATCAGTGTTTTCTGGCTGCATTTTAAAAGCGACTACAATTTAACTTTTGCATAGCTGACAGGCTTTTCATAGTAATTTGACCTGAATCTTCTGAGGACATATCCCGGCGCATAGTTTATGCCGGCGTATAGTTTATGCATTACTACAAGCACATAATCAGGTGAGATATACGGCGTGTACAGTATACTGAGTGTAAATCAGGATAAAGAATACAAGGTCTAATACATATAAATGTTTTGTATTTCATAGAATCTGGTTTTAACGTCATTGTGCTTATTGAGAGAACATCTTTTATGAATATTGATCATGTCCCAACATAAAGAAAGGGAATTAGGACAATTTAGTACAAGATATTTGCATTACAATATGAGTTAGGGTCTGTATAAGTAAGATGCACTTTATATATTTTTAGGTTTAGCCAAGATTGCTTTGCCGTACCGGATTCCGGTTCCTGGCTGGCCCAGGCGGTGAAGCGTAGCAGTCTCTCTTTCTTCTTTGTCTCTCATCCCAAATCCCCTTCCCTCTTTGGACACCTGCCAGGGCTCCCTTGTTTCTCAGCAGTGCTGAGAGGTGTTATGGGGGGGGTTGAGGAACAGCCATCGCCCCTGTGGTTGGACCTGGATTTCAGGTGAGTGGCTGGACTCACATTTTACATTATGTGACTAACCGCGGACAAAGTAATCTTCCCACAAAATAAGGGAAAGAGCATTGCGGTCATCATGTGAACTACACTTATTGTAGCTCACCAACAAGGTAGACTATTCTGAAGGTGGTTGAACATAAGTATGAGATCACACACCATTTCATATAAGTGTGAGATCAGAGAGCATTTTAGACAATAATGCATCAAATTGATCTAATGCAAAAGGAGAATAAAAATAAATAATAAGATGAAAGCAGAGGACATGGGCCTAATATGATAGCCATCATGTCAGTAGCAGTTACTATGACTCACAAGCATGTAAAATATCAATAAATACCCCATGGAAATAGGGCATAATTATGATTCATGGGATGCCGAAAGGTTAAACTTAATATGAAATTGGTCTTATCTATAGACCAATACTTAATGTATATACTTACCACCATTTATTAACAGAATGGTGAGTCAAATCAATAGCCGTATAGCTAGATTGGCTAGGTGCGAGATTAAAAATAAAACTCCTTTTCGCACCATGACCAGTCTTCAAAAAATCTTGTTAAAAAGAATATTAATGAAAATAATTGTTAAAAATAACTGTTAAAAATAATAGCACAGAGTGGAACGGCGCAGAGTGTTGTTGCATACAGCATAATAGCATAGGTTGGATTGGAGAAGAGTGGGGTGGAGTAGAGTGGAATCGCATACAGTGTAGTGGCAAACAGTTGCGTAGAGTTGAAAAGCATGGAGTGGAGAGGAAAAGAGTGGAGTGGAGTAGAATGGAGTGGTGTTTAGAGTGGAGTAGCGTACAGGTGTATTGCATTGAGGGAAGTACAGTGGAGTGGTGGACAGTGGAGTAACGTAGAGTGGAGTAGCGTATACTGGAGTGTAGTGGCGTAGAGTGGAATGTTATACAGTGAAGTGGCACAGGGTGGAACGGTATAGAATGGAACAACGTACACTGGAATAGCATAGGGTGGAGTGGCACACAGTTAAATAGCATAGATTAGAGGTGTTTGCAGTGGAGTGGCATTGAGTGGAGTAGCATACAGTGGAGTGACGTACACTGGAGTGTCGTAGACTAGAGTGGCATGCAGTGGAGTGCTGTAGAGTGGAGTGGTGTAGGGATGTAGATTAAATTTGTCAGGAATGTACAATATTGTGTGAAGATTAATGCAAGACAGTGATTTGCGTTGCTCTGCATTTCTCCAGATTTAGCAAGTAATACAGCACCTAGCATGGTGGCCTTGAGCTTTGTAAATGTGACTTATGTCTTGTGTTGCCCATACAGGCCTATGCGTGACATAAGGGTAGCGCAATACAGTAATCCATCTGCCCCTTATTTATATGTTTTGGCACTGTATGCCACAGTACCTTTGCTGTAAAACATGGAACATGTTGATGAAAAGGCAGTATATAATTGTCTAATGGCTTCTTTTACAAATTTAAAAGGCAGAAATCTGCACTTTACCTGTGTTCTGGGGGAGGGTCTTAATTATAGGTAAGTAGTAAGTTTTATTGGTATTGTTCCCTATTATTATTTATTCCTACCTATTACCAATTTATTAAAGTGTTTCTAGGTAGGCAAATTGATTCATATTTTCTATATATTTTTATAAAAGTTGACAGAGAACCACACAAATACCTAGTGAATACAGTTTTTGAAAATAAATTAATATTTTTTTGTAATTTCTGTAAATTAAAATGTAATTTCTCATTATTTACGCAGTATTACATACACTTTTATATAAAAAGTTATATATCTATGTCAGGGAGTCCCCTGCTCGGCACAGGCTGAGCTAACCGACTCTTCGTCTTCCCCACAGACCGGCAGCTACGGGCCCTTTAAGGACAGCCTGGCCTTGCAGTTCCCCGGACCACCTGACTTTGTTGGCCTATCAGGGCCGGCCTCGCGACTTAAGGAGGTGGATCCGGAAGACGCCAGCGCTTGTGAGCCGCGGAGAATCACGTCGTGGGAATCCGACGTGCAACGCCAGGAGAAACAAGCCGACGAGGAGAAACAAGCCGACCAGGACACAGAAGGACCGTGTTTGCCCGGACCCGAAGAAGACGCGGAGGTGCCCCTGCTGAGTGACACCGGAGACGGGAGCCCGACGGAAGGTGTAGCGGAAGCAAGGAAGCCAGGAGGCCAACGGTTCCGTGTTCCGCCCAACCACGCGAAGGAGGACGCGTGGCTTCTCCAGGTGCGTGGGCGTTTGCGTGCACTGTTTCAGTTTAAGAGGGGAGGGACCGGGTAGGCAGCGAGGCGCTGTTTGGGCACTAAAGACTTCATGTGCACACACTCACGGGTCGCTCTATTTTGATGTCCTTGCTTGAGCGGTGGTGGTTACCTGTTCCCTCACTCCCTACCCTGACTTTAGTCTTAGACAATAGGACAGTCTACTAAAGCCCGTTGTTCTCTTTTTTTTCTACATACGCTGGAGTCCGGCTACATCCACCCAGGGGATACTACACCTGAAGCCCTAGGATCCTGGACTTTGCCTGATTTTGTACACCTGCAACCCTATGTTTAAACGTTAAATAAACAGTAGAACTGTCGCCCAAGTATTGGCTCCTTCCTTCTTGCACCCTCAAAGGTGACAAGTGGCGAGCCAGATAGGAGCATCCGTCTGATAGAAGATGGAGACCATGTTAACTCAGATGAGCGAAGGGCATGCCAAACTCGAATGGGCGATTGGACAGACAAACGAGCAGGCTGAAAGTGACAGAGCCTCCTTCACTGCCGCTATCCAACAGCAGTCCGAACACTTAACAAAGCTAGCTGAAGGGCAAACGCAATTGTTGGCCGTTCTGGGGCAAGGCAGAGTAGCAGCCCCTCCTGGAGCAGTAGTACCCTTACAGAAGTACGTCGCGGGAGACGACCCTGTGTCTTTTTTCCTCAATTTTGAAAGGGCGGCTAGAGCAAGCGCATGGCCAGGGGAGAGATGGCCCTTTTATCTCGCACCTCTCCTGACGGGGGAGGCCCAGGCAGCCTATCAATTGGCCAATACAGATGGGACAGCCACCTACGGACATGTGAAACAGATAGTCCTGGATAGGCTGGGGGTTGATGACGAGACACACAGAATACGCTTTAGGCAAGAAAGGGGAACCCCGACGGACGCTCCTAAGACTCTATTCTACAAATTGAAAGACGCAGCGGATAGGTGGTTAAAGCCACAAGAGGGGAACATGGACAATGTCATGAACAAAATATACCTAGAACAGTTTCTGGAGGCCCTGCCCTTTGGAACACAGCGGTGGCTCCGTCAACATGCAGGGTTGACATTAGATCATGCCATCGAAATGGCCAACTCATATGCCCGAGCTCAAACTCGGCCTACTTTTAGAGAACCCGAGAAACCCCTCGTTTCCAAAATCAACCTGAAGCCTGACAAGAAACCCTTCAAGCCTCAAAGCGAACCGCCGTCATTTAAGCCAAGGCCTCCAAAGCTTGAGCCCCCTGTCATGACCAGTCCCCAGTGTTATGAATGCGGCGAATGGGGTCATATAGCGAGGTTCTGCCGCAAAAAGAAAGAAAAAGATGAAGAGCCCATGGAGGTGGGATACTTGCCGCGTGCTATAATGTATGCCCAGGAGACAGGAGCAGCTTTTTATGTAAGTGTCCTAGTTGACGATAAGAAAACCCGAGCTTTACTGGACTCTGGGTGCCGCCATTCCGTTGTTAAACAAAGCACTCTGTCCCCTTCTTCTCTACTTTTGGACCGTACAGTCCGCATCAAATGTGTGCATGGGGATATTCGTACCTACCCTTTAGCCCAGGTCACTCTAAAAACAGAAAAGGGAACCCAAGTACAGTGCGAGTTAGGGGTGCTCCCTGAACTGCCCGAGCCACTGATCATTGGGACTGATAATGAATGGTTCTCCACTCTCATGGCTGAAGTCCTAGACAAGCAGGGTCATCATGGGATCCGGGAGGGTCTGTTGATAGAAGAACCCTGGGCCACTGATTCCAACTTTAGGGCGGCCCAACTGAACGACGCGTCTCTAACAACCGCTTGGCAGAATGCACAGAAGAACAAAGGGGTACAACAGCTCCCGTATCCCTGTTTTGTTGAACAAAACGGACTCCTGTATAGAATAGGACAGGACCAGGCCACTCTCCAGTTAATAGTGCCAACAACGTTCAGGGAACAAGTGATGTTTTACGCACACGCACACCTTCTCGCTGGTCATTCTGGTGCAGAAAAGACCACCAATTCGATCACAGAGCACTTCTATTGGCCTGGGGTGTACGCTCAAGTAAAGAAGTACTGTCAGGAGTGCCAAATATGCCAAAAAAGGAACCCCTACATTCCTCCTAAAGTTCCTCTTGTCCCTCTTCCAATCATAGGGACTCCATTTGAAAGAATAGGAGTAGACATAGTGGGTCCTTTGCCTAAATCACACCGGGGGTACCAATACGTAATGGTGGTAGTTGACTACGCAACGCGTTATCCCGAGGCTTTTCCCTTGAGGGCGGCTACGACCGGCGCCATATCCCAGAAACTGGTTGAGTTGTTCACCCGAATGGGATTTCCCAAAGACATAATCACAGACCAAGGGACGCCATTCGTCTCTCGTCTTATGAAACAAGTATGTGGTTTGTTGAACATAAAACACCTTCGCACTTCTGTTTATCACCCACAGACCGATGGTCTGGTCGAACGCTATAACGGGTTGATAAAGACCACCCTAAAAAAACTATTGTCGGGCGACGGGAAACAGTGGGATCAGCTACTTCCGTTGGCCTTATATGTGCTACGAAGTCAGTACCAAAGCAGTCTCGGGACTTCCCCCTTTGAGCTACTGTTCGGACGGAAGCCCCGTACTCTGTTAGAGATAACCAAAGACAGCTGGGAGAGGACCGGGTCCAAGGACGCTGAAGAGCTCTTGGACTACTCACAGCAGTTGAAGTCCAGGTTGCATAAATTGAGGACCCTGTCCTATGAAACATTGGAGAAAGCACAAGGGAAGCAAAAGACCTTTTATGACAAGGGCAAGAAGTGGAGAGAGCTAAACCTAGGTGACTGGGCTCTTGTTCTTCTGCCCACTTCTACCCATAAACTTCGCAAGGAATGGCAGGGACCTTTTCAGGTAGTGAAGAAGATAGGAAGGACCACCTATGGCCTGCGACTGTCTCCTTCCCGAACGCAAATCTACCATATCAACCTACTTAAAAAGTGGTTGGGTCCCCCGCCCAAATCCCCTGCCTCGGTATCCCTTGCCACGTCCTCTGCTCATACCATCGACCAGGCGGTTGTAAGTCCCGAGCTTCTTGATCCCCAAAAGAAGGAATTGAGAGACCTGTTAGAAGCACATCAGTCCATATTCTCTGATCAACCTGGGCGTACTCCACTAGTGGAACACCATATCCCGACCCTTCCAGGGGTGACTATTAAACAAAAACCCTATAGAATCCCCGAAGCCAGACGGGCTGTAATAAAGGAGGAAGTACAGAAAATGTTGGAGGCGGGAATCATTGTTCCTTCCACAAGCAACTGGTCTTCTCCAGTGGTCCTGGTGCCGAAGCCCGATGGCAGCAAGAGATTCTGTATTGACTTTCGAGCAGTCAACAAGGTGTCAAAACAAGACGGTTATCCACTACCCAGAGTAGACGAAATGGTAGAGCGCCTTGGTGAGGCTCGATTCATAACAACTATTGACCTCACCAAAGGATATTGGCAGGTGCCCCTGTCCCCACAAGATCAGGAAAAAACGGCCTTCATAACACCAGACGGCCTGTTTAATTTCACTGTCCTACCATTTGGCCTCCATGGGGCCCCTGCTACCTTCCAACGTCTCATGGACACAGTACTAGCCCCTTACCGACAGTTTTCCGCGGCCTACCTGGACGATATTGTCATTCACAGTCCAGATTGGCAAACCCATTTACGACATCTAGGGTTGATTCTAGAGGCCTTGGAAAAAGCGGGTCTACACATAAACTCCAGAAAATCACGATTCGCCTTTACACGGGTCAAATATCTGGGTTATGTTCTTGGTAACGGTCAACTGTACCCACAACAAGAGAAAGTTAAAGCCATTCAGGGTCAAAACTTCCCTACAAACCGTAGAGATCTCAGGGCCTTTTTGGGTTTGGTGGGATATTACAGGCGCTTTATTCCACACTTTGCCTCTGTCTCTGCTCCATTGACAGATCTCCTAAAGAAAACAGCCACTTCTTCTCAGTTCAAACACCCCTCTCCTCATGCACAGGACGCTTTTCAAGCCCTAAAAGATGCCCTATCTTCTTCCCCTGTACTCATTACTCCTGATTTTGAGAAACCTTTCTTTTTACAAACAGACGCATCAGGGGTTGGGTTGGGGGCTGTGCTCTCGCAACACGACACTGAGGGAAGGGAAAGACCCATCCTATACTTGAGTAGAAAGCTTTTTCCTAGGGAGGTGGCTTATCCCACGATAGAGAAAGAGTGCTTGGCGGTGAAGTGGAGCATAGAGAAGTTCCGATATTACTTGGATGGCCGACGCTTTACCCTCTTCACGGACCATGCACCTTTACAGTGGCTCCAAAGGAATAAAGGGCGTAACGATCGTATCCTTCGTTGGTTCTTGTCCCTCCAGCCTTATGAGTTCGATGTCTGCCATAGGAAGGGTTCTGAACAGACCAATGCTGACTATTTGTCTCGTTACCCTCTTTCCCCCGAACGGGAAAAGCCTGGGGGAGGGATGTGTCAGGGGGTCCCCTGCTCGGCACAGGCTGAGCTAACCGACTCTTCGTCTTCCCCACAGACCGGCAGCTACGGGCCCTTTAAGGACAGCCTGGCCTTGCAGTTCCCCGGACCACCTGACTTTGTTGGCCTATCAGGGCCGGCCTCGCGACTTAAGGAGGTGGATCCGGAAGACGCCAGCGCTTGTGAGCCGCGGAGAATCACGTCGTGGGAATCCGACGTGCAACGCCAGGAGAAACAAGCCGACGAGGAGAAACAAGCCGACCAGGACACAGAAGGACCGTGTTTGCCCGGACCCGAAGAAGACGCGGAGGTGCCCCTGCTGAGTGACACCGGAGACGGGAGCCCGACGGAAGGCGTAGCGGAAGCAAGGAAGCCAGGAGGCCAACGGTTCCGTGTTCCGCCCAGCCACGCGAAGGAGGACGCGTGGCTTCTCCAGGTGCGTGGGCGTTTGCGTGCACTGTTTCAGTTTAAGAGGGGAGGGACCGGGTAGGCAGCGAGGCGCTGTTTGGGCACTAAAGACTTCATGTGCACACACTCACGGGTCGCTCTATTTTGATGTCCTTGCTTGAGCGGTGGTGATTACCTGTTCCCTCACTCCCTACCCTGACTTTAGTCTTAGACAATAGGACAGTCTACTAAAGCCCGTTGTTCTCTTTTTTTTCTACATACGCTGGAGTCCGGCTACATCCACCCAGGGGATACTACACCTGAAGCCCTAGGATCCTGGACTTTGCCTGATTTTGTACACCTGCAACCCTATGTTTAAACGTTAAATAAACAGTAGAACTGTCGCCCAAGTATTGGCTCCTTCCTTCTTGCACCCTCAAAGGTGACAATCTACAAAAAAAAAAGCACTGTAGCACACCATATTTGGAAAATATAGTCTATTACAGTTTTTTGTTGTTTTACATAAATATAGGATTTTCTTTTTAAAATGTAAACACAGTGGTTGCTCTTTGGTAGTAGCGTGATATTCAGTGACATTTTAATAAATATGTATATCATTTTTTCTGACCTATACCACTTTAACTGGGTAGGGAAAAATTATAAAACCTAATTCATACCTATATCTAAGCCCCTAACCCAGACCACAAGGAAAGTGGCCTTAAAAATAACATGGCTTCTTTGAACTCTTGTAAAGGC
This sequence comes from Lissotriton helveticus, assembly GCF_964261635.1. Classification (NCBI taxonomy): domain Eukaryota; kingdom Metazoa; phylum Chordata; class Amphibia; order Caudata; family Salamandridae; genus Lissotriton; species Lissotriton helveticus. The sequence continues at coordinate 1,936,876,613 of NC_136059.1, forward strand.
AGTCATCAGCCAATCTCATAACGTATTGTCTTTGGTAGGTACTGCAAAATTACAGGGGCATGCTATTGCCAGCTGTTTCCTTGTGAACCAATTTGGAATGCAATTTACCTCCATCTACCCAAAGTTTAATATCCTTACTCTATTGCATTCTGGCTCATTCTGGTGGTAAATCTGAGATTGAAGGGATTCCCATCTAGCATCTGCACAAATCTTTGTGTCTTCTCCTAGGGCCCATCCCACAAAATGAATAATTAGTCAATATATCTAGTCCATATTAGGATATGTCAAGTGAATTCCTCATAGTTTTCCACCCAGGCCACCTGCTCCTCCCACCAGCCCATCACGAGGTTCGCTAAGCTGAGAGAGATACAGGTGCCCATTGCAGTGCAGATTTTTCCTCTCTCTCTGTATATATATATATATATATTTTTTTTTTTTGCTGCAATGTGGTCAACAGGCAGGATCGCACAACAGCGGGTGCCGGCGTTGGGCCAGACCAGAGGCCAAGGTTAATTTTTTCACAAAAGACGCCGCACTCAGCAACTTGAATTTTCAAGGTTTAATTAGTGTCCAGTCTGACACACCAACGCGTTTCAGCCTTACGGCCTTGCTCACGGTAGGTGGCACTACTTTCCTGCACAATTTTATACAGTTTCCTGTTTTTAACATGCCCATGAATTCTGGGACATGTACTTCATTATAACAGTTCACCTTAGTCAGACAAATTTAAATTTTTCAAAGTTTTAGAATGATGTCATTCTCAAAAACAATTTCACAGTTTATCAAAGCAATTGTTGCTTTTTGGCAATGGATAAATTAAAAAAGCCAGAGTTATTTTTCTAATGCAACTGAACATTTTAATACATTTTGAGTATAGTACACAAATTTTTATTTGTCAGTTAGCTGATCAAATGGGGCAGTTCTGGTATAGTACCCAATCCAAACAGTCCTTATCCATTTTGATGTTTTTATCTAAGTTCACCTTGTGCAGTTTTTCGTTTTACAGTTTTTAAAAGATTGGGAGTGACGTGTTATTCTAAGTGAGCATATAGTTCTTCATCAAAGTTCATGCCTCTAGGGCTTTTTGTTCGTAACCGTATAATGTACTTAGATTCCAACTGTCGCAGTCTCTTTTTTTGATCACCCATTCTCTCATGTGATTCCACCATGTCTATTGCAAAGTAGCTCATGTTACACCAGTCATTACCTTGGCATGTTAAAAGGTGTTTGGCCGTTGCATAGGATAAGTCTCGATTTTTCACTGCTCTGATGTGTTCTAAGACGTTTTTAGGTCGAGCTGACGTTAGCATTCATGCGAAGCATGAATGCTGTCAGCTCGACAACTAATGTGATCCGTTTACAGGAGAGTGGACACCAAAGTGTTACGAGCGTTTTCAGTGTCGGATTTGACCTCGGGAGCGAGCGTCTGGTAGCTGCGCATGCGCAAAGCCGCTGCGCATGCGCAAAGCCCTTGCTCACACACAGGCAGCCCCCACCTCTCTGCATGCACGCACGCACACACACACACACACAGGCGCGCGCATGCACACGCAGGCATACAGCACCCATACAGGCACACATACAGGCACACTATCCCCTACCTCGCATTCTCTCTCAATCACACACAGTCACGCATGTGCACACACGTTCCCTCGCGCACACACTCCCCCCCCCACGCATACAAACAGGCACGCACGCACTTTACATCAGCCCTGGGCCCCACTCACCAACTGCGCTCTTCCGGCGGGGCTCCTCACGGCGCGTCTCCATCTAAATCGGGGCTCCCTCAGGTCAGAGGAGCCCCGCAACAGGCGCCACACTCCTCCTTCTCCCCGGCCCCCTCCTGGGGACCCGGGCTACACCGGACGGCAGGGCGCTCCATGCGCCGGCAGCTCGCGGACCTGGGGAGGCGGGACTTCCGGTCGGCCGTGAGCGGATTGGCCGGCCGGCCAAGAGCTTCCGGGTCCGTCTGCAATGGCGGTCACGAGGCATCAAGACTACTGAAGTGCTATTCGCACATGCTGGGTAAACAAATGTATTGCACGTAGAGACTTTGCCAGCCACAGGTATCCGTCCCCGTTAATAGTATTTCTCTCCTTATTTAACCGTCCTATCTAAGGTTCTACTCTAAGCTGTGTTGAGATGCGATCTCTAGGCAAGCCGGAAGGTCAAAGCGTGTTTACAGACATGGCACCACGTGTACGGCAAAAAATTACACCGAACTGTCCTGCCGAGCACTTAGAAATACATCGCATTGTAGATAAAATAAGTGCGAGTTACCTCTTTAGTCTCCTTCATTAGTGAGCGCATTGCCTACCATCTTCCAGAGGCTTCCTTTCATGTCGGAATATCCCAGGGTCTAGTAAATAGTTCCCAGTGCTGCCTTTGTGTTGTGTTGTTTCATTGCAAACAGCTGATGTGAATAACTCGCACCACCTTCTCTCCTTATTACCGCAGTGATTAGCCTTTTGCTTTCTTACGGAATAGCTTGTGCACCTCTGTGTCGCGGCTGGTGTGAAGGTGGTACATTCAGCTCAGAATCAGAGCTAGCACTGCAGTCTCTTATAGGGAGCGATGGGATGACGTAGTAACTCTGTTTATTATTATTTCACAAGGCTGCACTAGTCCCCTTGTGCACCTCTGTGTCGCAGATGGTGTGAAGGTGGTACATTCAGCTCAGAATCAGAGCTCACACTGCAGTCTCTTGTGGGGAGCGATGTTTTTTTCCCTAAAAACCCCGGACTCAAAACAGCTCCCTGGCATCCCTCCCCTTCCCATCCACTGCCTCTCGCTCCTTTCTACCTTCTGTCTCTGCGCCTCTTCTGTTATTTCTTAACCTACGCTTCCTCCCTCATTTCTTCTCCGCCCTCCACTCTCTCAATGCGTTTGCCTTCATCTGCCTCCGGTGATGAGTGAGTCCTGTTATTCGTTCTCTCCCACTCACCGGCGTCGCCCCAACAACTGGTTCAAATATGTTCTCTCAATGTTTCAAGCTTTATTACAAATGTCACAAAAAGATGTTTATATTGCACTTCTGTTCTTGTATTTTTGGCACAATAAAATACACTGAACATAATCTTCACAAAAGTTATTTACAAAAGTTTAAGCTATTGCCATTATAAATTACAATAACTTGTAAATATTAATTATTTAAAAAAAATAAAAGCCATTGTTATTTGTAATATCAATACATCTTAGTCACGTAAATACAATACATATTACATTTCAAATGCTATAGGTGTCACATTTGCGAAAGTTAAAACTATTGGCATTGTAAATGACAAAACTATTAATTTTGCTATTTTCAAAACCAATACATAAATAAAAAAATTGTCATTTACAATACCAATAGCTCAAACTTTCCTAATGCGAGACCTATTGCATTGCAAATGCTTGTTTTATCATGCAGGTAGTGCTTCCTATGTATAATATACTACAATTGCATTGAATGGCATATACGGCAAATTTGGTAGAGCACGTGATTCTTTTGTTGATTTCTATGAGACGTCCTTCTGGATCTCTAAGACTTTTTTTGTTCACATCAATTTTGCAAGCTTTACAGGTGTGACATTTTACGAATCCTTTTTGTTGTTTCTCCAGCCAGTTTGATGTTGTTGTTTTCTGGGCAAAGTCGCTTTGAACAAGTATGTCTTTGATTGAAGTTGCTTTTCTGAAAGTAACGAGTGGAGATGCACCTACTAATTTTTTCATGTCTTGATCTTGAATTAGTAATGGCCAATACTTTTGGAAACTTTGACGTATTTTGTGACTTTCTTTACTATACGAAATGATCAGCCTAGGTTTTTGTTGACTTTTGTCCTGTTCAGATATAGCTGGTGATTTCGGTTTTTGAATCAAAATTTCTGTTTGAATTTTCTTCTCTACTTTGTTTCTGCAGATTTGTAGGTCTCTTTCTCGATATCCTCTTTTCCTTAGCCTGTTAGTGCTCTTTTCGATTTCTTTCCTGGCATTCTCTTCTTGTGAACAGTTACCCTTCATCCTAATAAACTCCCCATAGGGGAGGCTTCTAATTAGTGTATGCGGATGAAAGCTGTCAGCATGGAGGATGCTGTTAGTGGCTGTTTTTTTCCTAAAGAGTGTAGTTTGTATTTGTCCTTGATCGATGTAAATACAAATGTCTAGGAAATCAATTAGGTGGCGATTGATGTTATATGTGAAGGATAATCTGATTTCATTCTGGTTCAGTGAGTCAAAGTATTGGATGAATTCCTCCTTACTTCCATCCCAGATTAAAAACAAATCATCTATGTATCTAGTCCATAGTGTGATTTTATCCAAAACATCGCCATATTCCGGACTCCATGCCACCTCCTTCTCCCACCAACCCATAGTTAAGTTGGCATAGTTGGGAGAGAAGAACATGCCCATTGCACAGCCACAGAGTTTGTGAAAAATGTCATGATTGAAAAAGAAGATATTATTACTAAGGCACATCTGAATCATATTGAGAAGCATGGCAGAGTGTTCTAGTTCTGTGATGTTTCTTTGCTTCAAAAAGAAGGCACATGCATTAAGGCCCACTGAATGTTCGATGGACGTATATAAGGAAATAACGTCTATTGTGACTAGTAGATAGGATGGATTTCATGATCATGAGATATATATATATATATATATATATATCCAAGGAAAAGTTTTGGCATTAAGCTGAGGTGGCCTCTGTCAGCGGCGGGCCATGGACGGGATCGCCACTCCCTACAAACCAGACACACACGTTCACGTTTTCCAAGAACGGAGTCCAGGCCAGCATTAGTGTTCAAAACCGGATTTATTCCAAAGCTTTCACTCGACGCGTTTCGGGAATAGCCTTCCCTTTCTCACGAGTACAAGAGTTTGTTTGCATCCGTTTTTTAAATAAATCACGTGACTGTGTTGGAACAAAATTATAATAAACATAGTTAACAGACTACCAGATCATCTTATGTCTGGAGCTACGTTGTACATTCCTCTTCCCAGAATGTGCGGCAGTGCTATTGTAAAAGCTCAAAATGATATTTTACACATTTGTTATTTTCTCATGCAAATTCTGCGTCAAAGCGGGCAATTTAACGTTCTATCCGAGGCATTTGCTATTCTTTATGCTAAACTGCTACATATGCAAGCCCCGTTCTCTCTCTGCGGCAAACTGGACAACATCCTTATTTTGGACTCATGACAGCTCGTATTTACATTGTTCATTAAATTGCTGTAGGCAATAACGTTTTAAATGATGGCGCCAGCAAACAGCATGCAAATTCAAGGCATCGTGCACACTGGCTTGTCAACTTTACATTGTTTGTCAAAATGCGGCAGGCAATAAAGTTTTAAATGATGATACCACATTAACAAAATAAAATAAAATAAAACATGGCAAATCCATACATCGTTCAAGGTACTTTCACGGGGCTCGAACTCACCACCTTAGGGTTCGCGCCTTAGATCAAACTGTTAGATCCATCCCGCAACATGAACTTAAGCCGCTTATTTTCTGCTTAGTGGCCTTACCGGACCAAATTCACACATTCTTTTGGCGCAGCCACTTTAGCTCCATCACGCCCCAGTGGGCACAAATACTATATTTGCCAAGTCTCCGCATTATTGGATATGTCACTTTAACCTGAAGAGTCGATCAATTCCAATTGGACATTACCCTTTCGGATGCAAGCACATCAAGCCCTGTGGGAAAGAGAACAAGGGGCCAGAAAAAGCTACAATGAAGGACACCAAAACTATAATCAACCTCTCCAGCAGGAATCTGACCACCACCGAAAAAGAGGTATTATCCTTTGGATTATCTTTCTGCCCTACCTCTAACTTTAACTACACACAGAGCCGCATTGATCTCTTCCAATTTACTAGGAAACTCAGACTGAGGAAATGGTTCGCCACCAGAATGAATAGCGATCCAGGTACAAACTCTGAGAATCCAAGTACATTACAAATCGGAGATGCGGACATATTACAAGTAATGCATGAATTGGAGGGAAACATAGACACATTGGGAAACTCCTCTATCAACCTTATCAATGATAACATTAGGCTGGATCTAAGTAGCAAAAGTGGATTTAAACCAAAATCCATTTTTTTACCAATGATTAATAATGAAGCGATTGATGTGTTTGAAAAGGGAGTTATCACAGAATTTAAAAAACTAGCGAATGCCAGTAATCATGGAAAAAATAATCTGAATTCAGAACAAAGACAGGCTATTGATGATTTAAGTAATGACCATACTATTGTGATAAAAAAATCGGACAAAGGGGGAAACATTGTTGTAATGTCTAAAGAAATGTATATACAGGAAGGTCTGAAACAGCTCAGTGACACTACAAAATATGAGAAGAGTAACAGAAAGGTATATGAGAGCAAAAATCAGGCATATCGTGATAAACTGTGTGAATGGAGGAATCTCAAATTGTTAGAAACAGAGGAATTCAATTTTTTAAACTGTAAATTCCCGAAATTGCCAGCTTTGTACTTACTCCCAAAGCTGCACAAAGACCCCATCAACCCACCAGGTAGGCCGATAGTGTCTTCAAGAAACAGTAATCTTGAAAACACGTCAAGATATGTAGACCACTTTCTACAGCCGATCGTACAAGGTCTCCCATCATATCTGAGAGACTCAGGAGATTTCCTGAAAAAGATTTCTAATACCATGGTTGGCCCAGGCTGTCTCCTTATGACAATGGACGTCAACAGTTTGTACACTAATATTCCCCACGAGATGGGGGTCAAAGCCTGTAAATACTTTTTGAGAACGAGATCAATCTCATATACGCTGCACACTGAAATGCTGCTTGACATGATCTTTATGTGCCTTACCCAGAATTACTTCCTGTTCAACGGCGCCATCTACCACCAACTGCTTGGCACATCGATGGGCACTTGCTTTGCTCCAAGCTTTGCTGGAATCTACCTAGGATGGTGGGAGGAACTCATTGTCAGGAAGTTAGACCAATATCGTACCGGAGTCCGTACCTGGCTCCGGTACATAGATGACATTTTTGTAATCTGGGAAGGCACTAGGGAGGAGGCTGAAGATTTTGTGGCCATCTTGAACGTCAATGATTTTAATCTATCATTTACGAGTCATATTGACATGAAATCAGTGGATTTCCTAGACCTGAAAATCACTATTGAAGATTCAAGTCTAGTGACAGTTCTGTACAGGAAGGAGACTGCTGGAAATAGTCTCCTCCACGCACGTAGCTGTCACCCCCGCAACCTGATTAACTCAATCCCCTATGGGGAATTATTAAGAGCCAGAAGGAACTGTACTAAGCAAAAAGATTATGAGAAAGAAAGGGACATCATGTGTAACAGGTTTAAAGCAAGGGGATACAGCAAAAAATGTATCGCAGAGGCAGTAAGGAAAGTAGTGGATAAAGACAAAACCCAACCCACAGCAAGTGAAACAGAGAGTGAAAAGGAAGGAGTAAGATTCATCACTGATTATCACTGCCAAACCAAAGAAGTTAGAGAGGCAATCAATAAACATTGGAATGCCCTCAAAACTGATAAAGATATCCTACCAAGCCTTAGAGATCACCCCCAAATCACCTACAGAAAACCCCCATGCCTGAAAGACAAAGTGTGCCAAACTTTGATAGCCACCAAAAAGAGAGCAAATCCAATCCAAGGATTTTACGTCTGTGGCAGGTGCAAGGCATGCAAATTTAGTCACAATACTAAAGAGGTGAAACTATCACAATCGTGTCCCCCGTTCAGAATCACCAAACATCTGAACTGCCACACAGAGTTTGTGGTATATGCCCTTAAATGTCCATGCGACAAATTCTATGTGGGGAGTACTATCAAACCGGCAAAAGAAAGAATCCTACAGCATCTTAGAGCTATAAAAAATCAGGATAAACAGTACCCGATGGCAAGACACTTTGCGTCTCACCACAAAAGCAACAACAGTCTCCTCTCTTATGTGGTACTAGACCAAGTGCCCATTAGAGAAAGAGGCGGGAATAGACTTCAGGAGCTTAGACGCTTGGAGTCAAGATTTATAATCAAATACCATACTCTTCAGCCTCAAGGGCACAACTGTGATGAAGCCCTAGGAGTGCACCTTGGATAAATATGTGTTGTGTACAAAGATGTATTTTTATCTGTTTGGCTGTTCTCCAACCTTGTTTTAAATAGTGAACGAATGAAATGTAGGCACAAAAATTTAAGGTCACTAAATCACTTTTATTTTATCATTTATCACAGGTACCAGTGAATGTGGGAGAGTATGAAAGTACAACACTATCAGAACGTGCATGGCAGTATGTATCAACTGGCAGTCAAACACGAGAGAATTGGCACATGAGACTGTGTTCACTAGCATAACTTGTATGGTGTGGCATGGTCAATGATACGGACACTATTCATGTAGCCCACTGGGGCGATATTCAATGAAAGGGTAATGTCCAATTGGAATTGATCGACTCTTCAGGTTAAAGTGACATATCCAATAATGCGGAGACTTGGCAAATATAGTATTTGTGCCCACTGGGGCGTGATGGAGCTAAAGTGGCTGCGCCAAAAGAATGTGTGAATTTGGTCCGGTAAGGCCACTAAGCAGAAAATAAGCGGCTTAAGTTCATGTTGCGGGATGGATCTAACAGTTTGATCTAAGGCGCGAACCCTAAGGTGGTGAGTTCGAGCCCCGTGAAAGTACCTTGAACGATGTATGGATTTGCCATGTTTTATTTTATTTTATTTTGTTAATGTGGTATCATCATTTAAAACTTTATTGCCTGCCGCATTTTGACAAACAATGTAAAGTTGACAAGCCAGTGTGCACGATGCCTTGAATTTGCATGCTGTTTGCTGGCGCCATCATTTAAAACGTTATTGCCTACAGCAATTTAATGAACAATGTAAATACGAGCTGTCATGAGTCCAAAATAAGGATGTTGTCCAGTTTGCCGCAGAGAGAGAACGGGGCTTGCATATGTAGCAGTTTAGCATAAAGAATAGCAAATGCCTCGGATAGAACGTTAAATTGCCCGCTTTGACGCAGAATTTGCATGAGAAAATAACAAATGTGTAAAATATAATTTTGAGCTTTTACAATAGCACTGCCGCACATTCTGGGAAGAGGAATGTACAACGTAGCTCCAGACATAAGATGATCTGGTAGTCTGTTAACTATGTTTATTATAATTTTGTTCCAACACAGTCACGTGATTTATTTAAAAAACGGATGCAAACAAACTCTTGTACTCGTGAGAAAGGGAAGGCTATTCCCGAAACGCGTCGAGTGAAAGCTTTGGAATAAATCCGGTTTTGAACACTAATGCTGGCCTGGACTCCGTTCTTGGAAAACGTGAACGTGTGTGTCTGATATATATATATATATATATATATATATATATATATATATACACTGTCAAACATGTTTTCCTTAAGGCCATATCTAATCATCTCAAGTAATATTTTATTATGTTCATAAAAGCAAATGGCTCACGTTTTCAAATAGTGCTTGCATACTTTTAAACCAAAATCATGATCAATGCTCATATATAGTGATGTCACATCCATCATGATCATTATATTGGTGTCAACCCATTCAATGTTTTGTACTTTGAATAGAAGATCACTGCTTTCCCTACAATAGGAGGGCAATGAAGACACAGAAGGAAACAAAGAAATAAATGGAGACAGCAGTGTTCTACAAAATCCCTCATTAGAGGAAACAATTGGTCTCCCAGGTGGGTCAGACATACTTGCATGCACCTTAGGTAGGAGATAAAAACAATGGGGCATGTTAGCAAGGGAATTATCGCCGCTTTCGCAGCACTTTTTTGCCAATAAAGCGGCGATTTGTTTATCGCCCAATTAACAAGCTGTCGCTAACAGCAGTTAGCGACAGCTTCCAGGCGATAGCGACCGGTTTGGGGCCGTATTTGCATGTCAGCGATATTTATCGCTAATGACATGCAAAGTGGGCGTACCCAAACTGGTAGCGACCGCTAACACAGCTATCGCCTATTAGCAATAGACGCGACGCGATTAGCACCAGGATTTTACACCTGGTAAAAACCTGACTTAGGCATAATAGTCAATGGGAGGGGGATTCTACGGCTAAGTCCCCACCTGCCTATTAGCGAGATTTTCCTTAGCGATAGGATTTTTATCGCTGGAAATCTCACGTTATAGATGGGATTCGCTGCTATCGCTGGATTTTTTATTGCTGTGGAGATAAACATTGGTAATACTGCGTTATCTCCGCTATAAAATCCAGGCGATAAAAAAAACGCGCTAAGCGTGGTTTGCGATAATTTTCACAAGTTGTTGCTAATATGCCAAAATGTGTTTTAGGATCCTTGAATTTGAATTTGAATTTACAGCAATTTGTAAAGCGCGCTTATACCATGCGGTTTCATGGCGCTAGGAGGACGCTTACCCAGGGGTGAGTAAAAAGAGGGAGCAAGGTGCTAGGATGGGAAAGCACGGGAAAAAAGAAAAGTCTTAAGTGCTCTACGGAAATCAGGATAGGAAGGGATGGATCTGATATGGAAAGGGAGAGAGTTCCAAAGGGTGGGTGCGAGGACCCTGAATTTCATGCCCCCGGCTTTCTTTTTCTTGAATCGGGGAACAGAGAGCAAAAGTTTGGTAGAGGAGCGAAGTTCTCTGTTGGGGCAATAGGCACTGATGGTGGAGGATATGAAATCAGGGGCAGTCCCCGCCAAGGCCTGAAAGGTAGTGCACCCCAGTTTAAAGAGGGCCCGCTCTTTAATGGGGAGCCAGTGAAGGGATTGGAGAAGGGGAGTAACATGATGGAATCTGGGTAAACCATGAATCAGGCGGGCGGCCTTATTCTGGACTAGCTGGAGACGATGGAATGCATAAGCGGGAGCTCCATTGTAGACAATGTTCCCGTAATCCAGCCGAGACAGAACCATAGCCATCAGAATGAGTTTAAGGGCCGGGACAGAGAAAAACCGGGAAATTTTGCGTATAGTGCGAAGGGCAAAGAAACAGGAGGAAACAACAGAATTTATCTGGGTGTGAGGGGTGAGGTGGTTATTGAGTGAGATCCCTAAAGTTTTTACAGTAAGAGAAGGGGTGGGGGAAGTACCCAGGGAGGGGGGCCAAAAACTAGGAGACCAGGGATTAGGGGTGCTGCCAGTAACCACAAGTTCCGTCTTGTCTGGATTTAATTTCAAATGGTTACCGTTCATTCAATCGCTGATGAACAGCATGACCGACTGGAAGGTGAGTATACTGGTAGGGGAGTGTGACAGGTGAAAGATGAGCTGGAGGTTGTCAGCGTAATTGTATACGGTGACCTCCATATTTTGGAGTGCAGAAATAAGGGGATGGATATATAGATTAAATAATAACGGGGAAAGGGAGGAACCCTGGGGAACACCACACCGAACTAGGTGAGGGGGGGCAGTGAAATCGACCAGGTGAACCGCCTGGGAGCGGTCTCTCAGAAAGGAGCTGATCCAGGCCAAAGCTGGGCCCTCGATGCCCGCCGCCCTGACACGGGTGAGAAGAGTGGAGTGATCAACCGTGTCAAAAGCGGCGGAAAGATCTAGAAGGACCAGGGCCTGGGGCGTGTTGGTATCCAGCCCCTCCCTGAGGTCGTCCATCACCGAGATAACCACCTTCCTAAGAAATAAGTACTCATTGAAATCTAGGATACCCTTATTGCACCACTCAGACAGACAGGCATGAAAATCACCCATAGATTTCTTATATACCTCAAAAGGAATGACCTTATAATACTCAGGTTGGTCCAGCTGTCTTTGCACTTCCCTTTTGTACATACTGGTGTCTCAAACCGTTGGTGCTGCCTTACGTGATGCTAATGAAATTTGGATATATCGCTGGCCTTGAGTGCCCATCTCTCTTCGGTGTTCCAAAGTGTCCTGATATAGTGAGCGGTGAACCGCACCCACGGCAGAACACCCACACTAGTAGTGGAAGGGATATATGGCGACAACAGTTTAGAAGGTGATGCGTGCGCCTACCCACTGATGGTGCTCGGCAGGAGCGCTACACCCAGTGTGCTCTTTTTGACACTAATCCCAGATTTCTCTTCATAAAGAAAGAGCCTGCACTCCCAGCAAGTGTGCTTCAGTGAAGATTTAATTAGCTGAGCTCCAATGTGTTTCGGTCCAGGCTGGACCTTGGTCATGGTATACAGGCTTGCATCAAACAGTGATATTTACATCCAAAAACGTCAAGATAAATATAGGACCATTGAGACATCTCTCTACAGGTTCTAACATAGCGAGCGGCCATCTTATCTATATTTCCCACTCATTTGAGGCACTTATTGGATCTATCAACCAAGGTTGTATTTCAGCATCGAAATGCAGGATATTTAACACATAATCAGGATTACACTCCTGCACTCTCTATAGTTATTACAGGATCAACCACAATGCGTCTGCCACAATATTACAGAAATAAAGCACAGGCAGTGATCAAATATATCCTTTTCAAGTAAATAATTACGCCAATGCCCTCCAACTTGTCCCTGCATGCTGTACAATCACACCCAAGTGAGCAAAAAATAAATACATGCATAATTATTGGCCAAAGCATACAAACAATAATTCATTATTCAATCGGGTTCCAATCCTTCCTGCCCTACACTCTTCAGATCAGGCTTGTACCATGTGGGTAAATTGCTTCAAAGGTCCTGAAATCACAAAATATAAAACAATTGATTAGCGATAAAAACAGATCACAGCCCTGGAGTCTTAAAGAGAGAAAGCATTTAGATAAAGACTTATAATTCACTGTCCACATTCAATCCTTCTGTTTCAAGTGAATCCAATCTTAAAATGTATTCAGCTTCTAACCTGCAAAGGACCTTTTCTCTATTCCCTCCTCCGGAGTTCTTAGGAACATTTTCAATTACACAATACTGTAACTGGTCAGGGTCCCCTGATGCGCATTCCCGAAATGTCTTGCAACTGGTTATGTATTATCCTTATTCTTTTTAGCCCTCAGGTGTTGGGGTACTCTTTTATGAGCTTATAGGACAGTACTGTCTATAAAGACTGTTACAGCCACACTTAAGCATATACACCACAAATTCAGTTTTGCAAGATAAATATCTTACAAATTTGATGTCCTGTCCAAAGGGGTTCAATAACGACGAACTATTTTTGCCATACCTTCAAGCTTTAGACTTATCACACCTAAAAAATCCTGCTCTCAGTTTCAGCCACCCAGTATTAGCACTTCCGCTGTCATTTACCTAAAAGAATTAGGTTTTAAAAGACTTAGGTTTTCTCTAGGGGATTAAAGGTTTAGTGGGAATTAGATCGGCAATTATATTGTCACCTGGTAATAAGTGCCAATGTTTCTACAACAATTTTCTGACAGAGAAATTATCTGTACTATAGGTTGTTATGAATCTCACAGTTCTTTTACTTTCAGAGTGCTTTTGAAAAGCACTTCCTTGTGTTTGAGTGTGGATGTACTTTAAAATGCTGTGTATAGTACCTTCTTACTATACATTCTATGTATGAACCTTGAAGTAATTTCTGCACTTGTGCTTTTGAAACTCTCATCAGAATTGCAAATTCCCCATGATCCTAGGTATTCTGCATACAGTATACTATTTTTCAAGTTCACAGGATGCAAGTAGAGGAATGTTGCCTGAAATGGGCTTTCTGTAAATGTCAGTCTGGATGTTTCCATCCTTGATGTGCTACATCAGGGAATTCACTATGGGTGTCAGTGATTTTACTAGTAAATTCCAAATTCAGATTATTGCTATTGGTGACTGTAACACACTCCTGTTCTGATGCCTTATCCCTTTTCCAGATTGCAAAACAGATCATCAATGAAGTGTGCCCATAATGTGATATGTTTCATCCAATTTCTCAACTGCTCGAAGACCACATACTCCTCAATCAGTAAATTACTCCTATCCTCTGGGTTGTTAGGAGCCTTGGCTCTGGGAGTGAGACCTTCCTTTTACGTTCTTCAAAGAGTTTCATAAGCCTATGTTTCATAATAAATAAATATACATCCACCCTTGACTGTAGATGATATATATGTGTGTGGTGTGACTGTGTGTGTGTATATATGTGTGTAGATCTATATATATATATATATATATATATATATATATATATATATATATATATATATATATATATATATATATATATATATATATATATATAAATATATTACCTTCAGGTGACGGTCATCAGTAAGTAGTTATAGTTAAGATCTTGTTTCTATTCAAAAGCGTTTTTTCTTTTCCCAATATCTTTGGCGCCGTTTGACGAATATTCGCAAAACTTTAAAAACTAATGGTAGTTCAGGTCAGCTCCGGTCTTAAAAGTTTCGGGGTGAATGGTCAAGCAGGGACCGAGAAAAAAAGAGGGTCCCAAAACGTGGTTTCCCTATGTTAATTTCCATAGGAATTTCGCCTTTGGACCCTTACCACGCCCCCTTCCTGTGTCGTGGACTTCCTGATTTTCGGTCTCTGGATTCCACGTCCCTTTGGCGGTATTTCTTTAATTTGTTCCTTCTACCGCTACCTTGGTAGCTCTACCTACATCTCTAAATTATAAGCAAAATTTGCACCCGTGTCAGAGTCATACACGCGGCCGCGGTACATATATAAGGGGGTCCCCGTAAGAGAGGAAGGTGTATTGTAAGCAACATACACTGGAATTTTATAAAAACAAATTCAAAAACTGGTTTGCGATTGGTAATTTGATTTATTAACCAATGCTCTGTGATTGCCGATTGACAAATTTTATCACATCAATTCATAAATAGTAAGGCCCCAAGGGGGAGGAAAGGGAGGGAATTGGTGCTCAGGGAAGTGTTAGATTGAGAACAAGTGACACAGTATCAAAGAAGGTAACCAATGTAATACCAAATTGCAGACATAGGTCAACACAAATATAATACAAAAGCCAAAATACAAGGCAAAATTCAAAAATTGTTCAAGGGAGAAGAATTCAACGGTCACATCTAAATATTAGATAAATCGGGGGTGTGCCGGAATTTCAACAAAAGAGAAACAAGTCGACGTTTCGACCCCTATCAGTAGGCCAATTGAAGTCCTTTCACGGGGTCTTCATCAGGACGTCACAAAGGGAGAAGGGAAGGATGGGGCAATTCTGTGTAAGAAATTTGATTTTTGAAATACGCGGTCATGTTTTAGCTAACATGCGACCGCGTCCTTGATCTTCGTTTGCGGCCACGTTTCATCTTTATTCGCGGCCCCGCCTTGATTTCAGTACTCATGGTCCCATTTAAGTTTTGTACGTGACCTCGTTATTGTCTCAGCACTTGCGGACGCGTTTGATGTTAATTTGCGGCCGCATTTTCAGTTCTGAGGTTGCGTTCAGGATTGGATTGCAACTGCGTTTATTATTATGGCACTCACGGCCTTATTTAGCATTTTTAGCCACATCTTTTGCCCAAAGATTCTGGCATCCGCGTTTATAGTGAACACGTGGTCGCGTCTTTATTTTTTGGCAAGTTTTCTTTGTTTCTATTTTCCCTTTTTGGGGCGTGCGTCCTCTGTAGGGTATTTTTGTTTTTTTTTTACCGCTCCTACAAATCTGCACACTGAGTCCCTCAATGGAGTAAACATTTTCCACACCAAGATTATTGGAAGAATAAAGCACTCCAGGACATTAGACTACTTTTTGGGATCGTTGAAATTACCTACCACTTTCTTCAGTTTGCATATGACTGTGTAGACATAGAGGCCATTCCTGCTTCGCCTCTTGTAATCGCAGTTATTCTCTTGGTATTCTGGAGACTCCAGCTGGTAAGGGGAGTTTTCATCTCAGCAGTACAGGCATACCATTGTATTTAAAGTCTTCCATGACAAGAAGGGAACGAAATTCATGAAAATTATTTTTGTCTTCTTTCTTAGGCCCAACATCCTTGAGTCTTCAGGGGGAATTAGAAGTGGCTGTTTGATTTGGACTGATTCCCCAAAACTCCTTAGGTTAGCCTTCTTGTATGAGAATTATTCCCTACCATATTGGAGGCTGTCTTTGGGAGTGTGGGGAGATTCTCTTCGTTCCTGTGGATTGGGCACCGTTTCAGGTCAGTAAATCCTGCAACAGAAAGCCGAGCCCATGAATTATTTTCCACCCGAACAAAGATGAACCCCGAATGAGCATGTTCTCCCATAAACCCCACTCTCCAAAGGCCTTCTTTGGAGGAACCTGCAGCAGCTGTAGTTGACCTACAGAGTGATGTAGGGAGATTAAGAGTAGAGAATAAGCGTCTCCATACAGAATTAGCCCAAGCTAAACTTCAGACTTCTCTGAACAGTAGTCTAACAGGAATAACTCAAAAGAATAAGAAAACTTACATTCAACCCGCCCACTTCACAGTCCCTTCTTCCGTTATGAGTCATGCCACCCCAACTACTGAAAATCTTCCACCTTTACACGTAACAGTTCATACACCCAACCCTGTCCCTCTGGCCATGCCCGAAAGATTCAATGGAGATAGCTCCAAATACAATGTGTTCATAAATCAATGTCTTCTACATTTTATGTGTAAAGTAACATCTTTACCTAACGATGCCACCAAGGTGGCTTTTGTAATTTCTTATTTAAGTGGAAATGCAAGTAAATGGGCCATTCCTTTACTAGAAAACACTGATCCTCTCTTGTATGACTTCCAACAATTCTGAGAAAAAATGCAAAGTCTGTTTGCAAAACACACATTTGTTCGAGCCAGTGATAATGAATTACTGAACCTGAAACAGGGCTCTAAAGATTTGCTTACTTACCTCACCAAATTCAACAGACTTGTTGTCGAGACTCAAAGGCCAGAAGAAAAGAGAACTTCCTTATTTTACCATAGACTGACTGATGATTTAAAAGACCTTCTCTCTCAAATAGTTGATCCTCCCGAAGTATGTCATGCATTTATTGATTTGGTGGTTAAGCTTGATCATTGATTAAATGAAGGAAAAGGTGAAAAATTCCGAAACACTGTGTCTCGTTTTGTGTTAACTCGAGGTGATAAAAAGGAGACTAGAGAAAACAAAGACACTAGTGAACCTATGCAGATAGGTGGGTTGAAGGGTCCTTTGACCTTGGAAGAAAAAGACAAACGCAGAAAGAACAATTTATGTTTGTATTGTGGAAAGGGAGGACATTATGCGAGAGATTGTCCGATTAAGCCTCGTTCCTTCTCTAAGGCAATAGCTGTAAATCAAAATTCTGTATCTCCATCTGAAAACTAAACAACTTGGAGAAACATGAGACCGGTTCTTTAACCCCTTCAGTGCTAATGACAAAGCCAGCTCGTCATGGGCGTTACCTGCGCTACGCGGATGACGAGCTGGCTTTGTCATAAACAAGCCATTTTTTTTTTCAGCGCACAGCGAGAAAAAGCGGTAGGGGTTAAGTTGTTGGTTTAGTGAGGTCTCTCAACATGTAGCCCAGATAGTAGGTCCTGTAGCAAAACATTTCACCCTGTCTGTTACGCTAATTATATCAAACCAGCGAAGAAAATCTATCTCCATTCTCTTAGATTCAGGTGCTACTGGCAATTTTCTTGATATTCATTTGGCAACACATTAGGTATTCCTTTTTTACCCAAATCTCGACCAGAACCAGTGAGAGCAGTAGATGGGAGTGAATTGTCTTCTGGTCTCATAACTTATCATACTCCTGACTTAACCTTGGTTTGCAGTAATGGTCATTCAGAAACTCTCTGTTTTGACTTAATAGGTACGCCCACTTTTGGAGCTATTTTAGGAGTTCCGTGGTTGCAAATTCACAATCCTCACATAGACTGAACCACTCGAACAGTTACTCTGAAATCCTCCTATTGTTTGTTACACTGTTATAAAGAAGCCAGACGGATAGAACATCCTTTGTGCTGTGCCCTTGATACAGCTGGAGAAACACTTAAAATCCCTTCTATCTACGAAGACTACAAAGAAGTCTTTGATGAAATCAGTGCTACTGCTCTTCCTCACATAGGAGTTATGATTTTCGAATCGATCTGATTCCAGGGGCCGAGTTACTGACAAGCAGAATTTATGCCTTGACGGAATATCTGCAAAAGTATATAACCGATATGTTGGAAAAAGGGTTCATTCGACATTCCACTTCTCCTGTATTGTCACCCATTTTCTTCATTCCTAAGAAGAAGGAGGTCTGCGTGCCTGTCTGGACTACCGCGCATTGAATAAAGTCACTATAAAGAACAAATACCCCCTGACACTTATTTTAGTCCTGTTAGATCAGATACGTGAAGCCAAACTTTTTACCAAACTAGATCTCAGAGGGGCCTATTATTTGATAAGAATCAGAGAAGGAGACGAATGGAAGACTGCTTTTCGAACTAAATTCGGACTATACGAATACTGCGTCATGCCATTCGGTCTCTGTAATGCCCCTGCAGCCTTTTAATCCTTCATCAACGAGATCTTACGAGAATACCTGGACCTCTTTGTGATCGTCTATATAGATGACATCTTGATCTACTCTCAGAATGAAGAACATATGAAACATGTGAAGAAGATCTTGCAACGACTCAAAGAAAACCATTTGTTTGCTAATTAGACAAGAGTAAGTTTCACATTACTATAGTAGAATTTCTAGGCTTTGTTATCTCTCCCGATGGAATTCACATGGACCCAAGGAAAATAGAAGCTTTCATTAATTGACCCAGCCCCACCTCGGTTAAGCAAGTGCAAACCTTTATACGATTTGCAAACTTTTACAGAAGGTTTATTGATCATTTTTCTGACCTTATTTCACCTATTACTCGATTACTCCGCAAGGGCATTGCCTTTAAATGGTCTCATGAAGCAGAAAAGGCCTTTGTTCAAATGAAGAAAAGATTTACTACCTCTCCTATTCTTAGACACGCAGATAATACCCAGCCTTATTACGTAGAAGCAGATGCCTCTCAATTCGCTGTAGGAGGTGTTTTGTCACAAAGAGATCAGATGACTGGTTGTTTGCATCCAGTAGCTTACTTTTCCAAAACACTCCTTCTGGCCGAACAAAATTATACCATTGGAGAACGGGAGTTATTAGCCATAAAGATGGCCTTCCAAGAATGGAGACATTACTTACTGGGATCCCCTCACACTGTCAGTATTTATATGGATCATAACAATCTACAGTTCTTTAAATCCGCCAGAGCTTTAACACCTCGATAAATGAGAGGAGTTCTGTTCTTTAGCGAATATGATTTTATTACAATGTATGACGTTACAACGCATACATTTACAACGCATGCCTTTACAATGCAGTTTTTACATCATAACATCCTTTACAACGCACTCCATTACATCGCATGACACTACATCTCATTTTTAGAAATTACCTTTAGAATGCATTCCATTACATCGCATTATACCTTTACAACTCATAACATTACAACACATACCATTACATTGCATGTAAGGTAAGTATTGGATAGTATAGGGGTAAAAATTACTATTCTAACTCCAGGGGGTGCAACAGTAGGGTAAGTTTTGGATAGTGTAGGGGTACTATGCATTGTAATGGAATGCGTTGTAATGGTAGGCGTTGTAATGCCTGCGTTGTAGTGACATGCGATGTAGTGTCATGCAATGTAGTGTCATGCATTGTAATGCCTGCGTTTTAGTGATATGCGTTGTAAATGATGTTGCAATGTAGTGCGATGTAATGGTTGCATTGTAAAGGATGTTTTCCATTTTATTATTACTTATCGACCAGGCCCTCAACAAGGGAAAGCAGATGCATTATCTAGAATAGGACAAGAGAAGAAAATCCATAGAAACACATTTCCTCCCCTCGTACCATGTCATAAGATATTTGGGGTAGGAGATCAGTCGGAGAATCTATCTCTACCATTTCTTGATCAATTGTTACAAGCTTATTCTTCCATCTCCTCATCTAACTGGTTGGAAAACCCTACAAATAAAATTCTAGAAGAACTGTACTACCATGACGGAAGACTGTAAATACCTACTGTTGACTTGCAGCAGCAAATTATTAAATGGTGTCACAACACTTCTCTAGCTGGACATCCAGGTGGTGAGAAAACAGTCCAAACGTGCCAACGCTGGTTCTGGTGGGAGGGGATGACTAAAGATATACTGGCTTATGTTAAATCCTGTTCTTTTTGCGGTAGACAAAAGGCATCCCATTCAGCCCCTGCAGGTATATTATGACCCACGGAGGTTTCCGAACGGACCGTGGCATTCCATCAGCATGGACTTCATTACTGATCTCCCTCAGTTACGAGGTTATAATACAGTTCTAGTAGTGGTCGATATGTTCACTGAGATGGCTTCCTTTGAAAAAATTATCCTCCTTTAAAGAATTGACACGTGTTTCTTGAACAGATAGTTCGGTTACATTGCCTCCCCTCTGTTATAATAACTGATAGAGGGGCTCAATTTGTATCCTTGTTTTGGCAAGGAATTTGTGCCACATTCGGAATAGACCATAGACTCTCCACTGCCTATCACCCGCAAACAGATGCTCAAACTGAAAGAACCAATCAAACCCTTGAACAGTATTTGTGATGCCTGCTTGCCACTTGTACCTCTGATTGGGTTCATGCCCTTCCATTGGCAGAATTCTCCTACAATAATACCACACAATCGTCTACTGGTTTTTCTCCCTTTTTTATTTTACAGACTCATCACCCTCGATTCTTAGCCTTCCCATTACCAACTCCATTAGTGGATATCCCTGCAGGAAACACCCATCATACTGTTCTTCTAGATAATTGGAAAAAGACAAAACATGAGTTATCACTAGCAAAAGAAGCCATGAAGCAACAAGCAGACAAACATCATAATCCTGCTCCAGAGTATAAAGTAGGAGATCAAGTTTGATTGTCCACCAAGAATTTAAGATTAGAAGGTCCCAGAAAACTACAACCTTGATATATAGGTCCTTACACAATTACTAAGGTTGTCACTCCTGTTACTCTAAAATTTGAATTGCCAGAAGAATTACGTATTCATCCTGTGTTCCACACTTAATTTGCTCAAAAGATATACTCCTTCTTCTGAACCCGAGATACCCACCCCCCATCTTAGTAGAAGGAGAAATCGAATACGAAGTGAAACGTATTCTTGATTCACGTAATACAAAGGCAAATTACAGTATTTAACAGGTTATTCACCTGAAGATAGATCATGGGAACCAGCTGAACATGTACATGCTCCTGTTCTTATACGTGGATTCCATGCCCTTCATCCCACTAAACCACGTCCTGTGAAGAAGCCTTTGAGTAAACATTTTCAACACCAAGATTATTGGAAGAATAAAGCACTTCAGGACATTGGACTTCTTTTTGGGATCGTTGAAATTACCTGCCACAAAGCCCCCCTTCTAAAAAAGAAATAAAAGGAAAGGAGAAGCCAGCATCTCGCCAGCGGCCCGCCCTCTCCCTGCATCACTCCTCAAATGCGCCTCCTAGCGCGTTCTGGGCTGGTGGATTAAGTCCCCTTGAATCCTGAGGGTCCCTCAGGGCAAACTAGCCCACCAGGTACCTCCAGTAAGCCGCACACAGTGGGATTGATGAGAGGTGGTCTGAGGCCACATCCTTTTTTACACCACTCTGAAAAAGCACCTCTTGGCACATTGCTGGTGGGGAAAGAGGTCCTCTTGTGTCCTGAGGACTAAAGTGGACTTCATCCACCGAGCAGCAGAGCACCAGGGGGCGCGTTTGCAGAGTGGTGTAAAAATGGAGCGTGGCCTCGGACCACTCTCAGCAATCCAGCTGTGTGGGGCTTACTGGAGGTACCTGGTGGACTAGTTGGCCCCTAGTGACCCACAGGAGGCAAGGGAACTTCATCGCCAACCAAGAGCGTGCCAGGAGGCGCATTTGCAGAGTGGTGGAGAAAGGGGGCATGGCCTGTGGCCACCTTTCAGTAATCCCACTAGCTATTGCTTAATGGAGGTATCAGGTAGGCTTCTAAGGATACCCAGCAGCGAAGGGCACTTTCATCCCCATCCAGGAGTTTGCCAGGGGGCGTATTTGGAGAGTGGTGGGCAAAGGGGGCTTGGCCTGCTATGTGAATTTAGCATTCCTGCTGTGTGTGGGAATTACTGGAGGTAGCAGGAGGGGTAGATGGCCCCCAAAGATGTTCCCTCCAGTAACTGCCACACAGTGGGATTGCTAAGAGGTCTTCGGAGGCCTAGCACCCTTTCTCCACCACTCTGCAAACGCGACTACTAGTTAAAAAAGCATTTGCAATGTAATAGGTTTTACATTTGCGAAAGTTAGAGCAATTGCCTTTGTAAATGGTAAAAAGCTTTTACTAATGTTTTTAGGGTGGAGTGGATGTACGTTGTGTGTAGTGGAATTATGTGGTATGTTGTGCAGTGAAATTATGTTGAATAGAAAGTATGTGGTATTTAGTGTATAGGAATTATATAGAGTGGGATTATGTGTAATGGAGAGTAATTTTGTGGTATGTAGGTGTGGAGTGGTAACCTCAGGTTTAGTCTTCCTCGTTTCCATAGAAGCTAAACTATAAACTCAATGAGACAAAAAAAAGAAGGAACCGCTGAGGACCACTTCTGGACATAGTCAGAGGTATGAGCAGGGCCACTGGAATTATGCGACTGTTTGGCGCACTGATTTTCGCACAATTATACATTTCCGCATTGGCCACATAATCCATGATCTGCTGCATAATCTGCAGATTTGAACAAAAAAAACTTGTTTCTAGAGAAAACTGCTCAAATGTTACAAAAAATGCAGGGACAAGTGTAGCAGCATGGTGGAAGGCCCTTTGCAAACCTGGAATGGTCACCTGTTACTTATTGCTAAATGTGGGTGTTAAATTGGTACTAATGGTGTGCAAAGCACTCTTGCTTCTTTCTGCGCCTCTCTTACTTTTCTGCACTTCTCTTGCCGCACATCTCTTCTACTTTCTGCACCTCTCTTGCCTCTTTCTGCACCTCTGTTGACTCTTTCTGTACCTCACTTGCTTATTTTTGAACCCCTCTTGCTTCTTTCTGCACCCTTCTTCCCTTTTTCTATACCCTTCTTCCTTTTTTCTGCACCTCTCTTGTCTCTTTCTGCAACCATCTTCCCTCTTTCTCCACCCGCCTGCCTGCCTCTGTACCTCTCTTGCCTCTTTATGCAGTGCTCTTGACCCTTTCTGCACCCCTCTTGCCTCTTTCTGAACCTCTGTTGCTTCTTTCTGTACTTCTTTTGCTTCTTTCTGCACCTCTCTTGCTTCTTTCTGTACTCCTCTTCCCTCTCTGTGCAACTCTAGCCTTTCTGACCCTTCTTCCCTCTTTCTATACCCCTCTTGCCTCTTTTGTTTTTTTCTGCACCTCTCTTGCTTATCTCTGCCCCCCTCGTGCCTCTTTCTGTACCCCTCTTCCCTCTTTCTTTCTGCACCCCTCTTCCCTCTTTCTGCACCCCTCTTCCCTCTTTCTGCACCCCTCCTGCCTCTTTCTGCACCCTTCTTCCCTTTTTCTGCACCTCGCTTGCTTCTTTCTTCACCCCTATTGCCTCTTTCTCTACCCTTCTTCCTCTTTCTGCATCTCGGTTGCTTCTTTCTGCACCCGTCTTGTCTCTTTTTGCACCCCTCTTCCCACTTCCTGTACCTCTCTTACCTTTGTCTGCACCCCTGTTCCCTCTTTCTGCATATCTTTTGCCCTTTTGCAATTTTCTTGCCTCTTTCTGCAGTTCTTTTGTCTCCTTCTGCACCTCTGTTGCTTCTTTCTAAACTTCTTTTGCCTCTTTCTGCACCTCTCTTGCTTTTTTCTGCACCCATGTACTCTCTTTCTGCACTCATCTTCCTTATTTCTGAACCTCTTTTGCTTCTTTCTGTACCCTTCCTCCTTTTTTTGCACCCCTCTTCCCTTTCTGCAGTTCTCTTGCTATTTTCTGCCCCTCTCTTGCCACTTTCTGTACCTCACTTGCCTCTTTCTGCACTTTTTCTTGCTTCTTTCTATACCTCTGTTGCTTCTTTCAGCAATTATCTTGCCCATTTCTGCACTTCTCTTGCTTGTTTCTGCACCTCTCTTGCGTCTTTCTGCACATTTGCTGCCTCTTTCTGTACCTCACTTGCTTCTTTCTGCACCTCACTTGCTTCTTTCTGCAACTCTCTTCCCTCTTTCTGCACCCCTCTTTCCTCTTTCTGTACCTCTCTTGCCTCTTTCTGCACTCCTGTTCCCTATTTCTGTACCTTTCCTGCCTGTTTCTGCACTTCCCATACCTCCTTCTTCACCTCTGTTGCTTCTTTCTCCACTTCTTTTGCCTCTTTCTGCACGCTTTGCACCTCTTTGAGAACCTGTGTTGCTTCTTTCTGCACTTCTCTTCATTCTTTCCACACCCCTCTTGCCTCTTTCTGTACCCCTTTTGCCTCTTTGTGCACCTCTCCCCGCATCTCTGTTGGTTCTTTCTGCACTGCTCTTGCTTCTTTCTGCACCTTTTTTGCAAATTTCTGCATCCCTCTTACCTCTTTCTGTACCCCTGGTCCCTCTTTCTGCACCTTTCTTGCCTGTTTCTGCACCTCTCTTGCCTCTTTCTGCACCCCTCTTTCTTCTTTCTGCACCTCTCTTGCCTCTTTTGCACCTCTCTTGCCTCTTCCTGCACTCCTGTTCCCTCTTTCTGTACCTTTCCAGCCTGTTTCTGCACTTCTCTTGCCTCTTTCTTCACCTCTGTTGCTTCTTTCTCCACTTCTCTTGCCTCTTTCTGCACACTTTGCACCTCTTTGAGCACCTCTATTGCTTCTTTCTGCACTTCTCTTCATTCTTTCCATACCACTCTTGCCTCTTTCTGTACCCCTTTTGCCTCTTTGCGCACCTCTCCTACCTCATTCTGTACCTCTGTTGGTTGTTTCTGCACTGCTCGTGCTTCTTTCTGCACCGTTGTTTGCAAATTTCTGCATCCCTCTTGCCTCTTTCTGCACCAGTATTCCCTATTTCTCCACCTCTCTTGCTTCTTTCTGCTCTGCTCTTGCTTCTTTCTGCACCTCACTTGCAAATTTATGTATCCCTCTTACCTCTTTCTGCACCTTCCTTGCTTGTTCCTGCACCTCTCTTGCCTCTTTTGGTACCTCTGTTGCTTCTTTCTGTACTTCTCTTGTCGCTTTCTGTACCCCTCTTGCCTCTTTCAGCACCTTTGTTTCTTCTTTCTGTACTCCTCTTGCTTCTTTCTGTATCCCTTTTGCCTCTTTCTGTATCCCTTTTGCCTCTTTGTGTACCTCTCCTGCCTCTTTGTATACCTCTCCTGCCTATTTCTGTACCTCTCTTGCCTTTTTCTGTAGTTCTCATGCCTCTTTCTGCACCTCTTTAGCTTCTTTCTGCACTTTTCATGCTTCTTTCTGTACTCCTCTTGCTTCTTTCTGCATCTCAGGTGGTTCTTGCTGCACTCCTCTTGCTTCTTTCTGCACCTCTGTTGCAAATTTCTGTATCCTTCTTACCTCTTTCTGTACCCCTCTTCCCTCTTTCTGCACCACTCTTGCCTCTGTCTACAGACCTGTTCCCTCTTGCAGCGCCCCTTTTGCATGTTTCTGCAACTCTCTTGCCTCTTTCTGCATCCCTTTTGCCTCTTTCTGCACCCCTCTTCCCTATTTTTCCTGAGGTTCTTTAATTTTGACTCCATCTTACATTTGTCGTCAATTTGTGTTGCCTTGACACAGGCTGCTCTATTCATGAAGTGTCTCTGCCCTTTGGACTGCAACGTGTTGAAAACCCCCCTCTGTCCTTGCTTTGAAATCAATCTCAGACACCAGCTGGCCTAACTGCATACAGACATGTTCTGCCATTACTGATTGACCTATAGGTGCTGTAGTTTATTTACTTGTGGGTTGGGCAGAAACACGACGTAAGGGGGACGTTCTGGTTACATGACGCTATGTTCTGAATATTTTCCTATTGGCTAATATTTTACAGATCTTGTATGTCCAGATTAGGTATTTTGCATGCTTGCAGAAGCTAGGACTGCCCCTTTCTTTTATGCTGAGTTTGTAATCCTAAGCATATAAAAGGCCTCTGTGTTTTGTACTCTTTAGACTGCCTCATTCAGTTGCTAAAGGCTTCTGTGTGACGTAGTCTCACTTAATTAAGTTTAATAAAGATGTCTTTTCATATTTCAGCTTCTGTGCCAAGTTCTTTGCATTAGTGAGACCCCTGAGGATGAAGATTACAGTTCTTCAAATGGCGCGGCCAACGTGGGCTTCATCAGAGAAGTGACTTTTTGAAGGAGTGATCTTGTCAGGAGACTGAAATCTACTAAGGAGGACAAGATGGGACTCTACTACTCTGTGCACAAGGATTTTGGAGATTCTCCGTCTCTGCAGCCCAGTATATTTCTGATCTTCCTGATTTTGATCCTCCACATGATGTCACTCCTGACTGAGAATCTTTTTTTGGCGTGAGTATTCTAAAAAAGGACTGTTAGGTCATTTAGAACTTGGCAGTTAGAATTTCGACAACCTTTTGATTGGTAAGATTAAGGTAGTTTAGTAACGCTTACGGTAGCTTTGGAACGTTGGAATTTGTGTTGGCCAACTTTTTATTTGTATGGATTTGATATGCAAATTGCAATTTGTGTAGACAGGTAATGAGGAGATTTTTCTCTATTTGGTTTTGGTGAACGGTGCACGTACGAAAAGTACATTAAGCACTACTTTGAATATAATATTGTATATTTTGCAATATTTTTGGCATGCCTGTATCAAAGCTCCCATAGAGGAATGTGTTGATTTATTTGGAAGTACCATAGTGTGATGTGAAATTAATTAGCCGGCTCTCCTAGAAGGAATACCTAAATAGGTTTAGGTATATGAACATATTTCTTCCTTGGTGGTTCTGTATCCCAAGGGAATTAAAATATGGACATAATACATACAAGGATCCTTTGTTCTGTGCAATTGTATGAATGAAGATATGCAGAGCGATTTTTGGTGTTCTGCCAGCCAAAGCTAGTGAATTGAGTGTGTTTTGGCTTCTTGGATATGTAGCAGTCTGTTTTTGCAGTCTTTTGGAACACAATTGAGAAGCGTTTCTTGTAAATATGACTTAAAACTAGTATTTACAAATGGTTTGGCTAAATAATAATTAACCCATGTAATGAAGAAACATTTAAAAAGAAAGAAACAGTAACAGATGCTCAAACAAGAGAAGGCAAGTACAAGCAAACTAAAAAGTTAACGATGTCTTGAACATTGATTGGCAATCTCAGATAAAGATCAATCAGGGAAATTGGTTTTGCGAGGTCAGTTTCGGGTGAAGAGGTCAGTTTCTTACAGTTTAATCTGGTTAATGTGTACATGACCTGGGGAGGCCAGGCCACTTTGTTCGTCAGGCTATCTTTGCAGGCCTACGTGTCACAGAGTTAAAAAAAAAAATGAAGTCAGATTCGAGGAATTACAGAGCCTTAATATGTGGAATTATCAAAAATGATTGGGTTATAAAAATAAGTGCTACAAAATTCGTTTTTTACTATTCATGAAGCTTAATACTTATACTGTGACCTCCTATCATTATAATTTAATTTAAGTTATGTTATACTGCATACTGAGGACATTAGCATATAGAATTTCAGTTGGCGCAGGCGTGAAAAACTCATTTTTCTCAGGATTTACATGAGATATGTCTAATGTCCAATCTCTGCAATTTGTAAAGAACATTCTGAGAATGATTACTAAGTAATGCAATTGTAGGATCTTTATTTTTAAGTGCCCCAAATATCAAAGTCGAATTTGGGTAAAATTTGGGAATTTTTTGCCATTTACAATAGCTTTAAAGTGCTTTAGGCTTCAGTAAATGCATACATTTAGGTATAATAGAAATTTGCAGGTTGTTCTCATTTGGGTTTGTTTTTAAATGGCTCAGTGAGCCAATGTGCCCGGTGCAGAGGTTTGAGTTTAATATCAGGGTGGAAGGTTTTAACTTTGGTTGGACCGAACTGAGACCTTCATCCATTTAAGGTTGATGAAATGAGTACCATTGCAAACAAGCATTTGTTCTAAAAACTGGTATGTGTGTTATTATGTTCTGTGAATTAGTCACAGTAACTGTTTTAATAATCTAAGTATAGAAATAAATGTTAGCCCCTAACAGGAGTAATATATATATCATGTGTTTTTAAATAGGGTTGGTTATTGCAGGTTAGAAAGAGTTGGCAAGTTTTTTTTTGTCTTTTTCAGCCTTAGGGAGAGGGCTGAGGAGCCCGCAAGGCAGATTTTGACCTTAACACCTTCCATGCTCATGACGGAACGGTTCCGTCATCAGCGTCGGTGCTCCGGTGCTGATGACGGAACATTTCCGTCATGAGCCAATACGCTTTTAAACTCTTCAGCACTGCAGCGAAATTCGCGCAGCACTGAAGGGGTTAAGGTCAGTAAGGTGGGAGTTAGGAGTAAGTGTAAAGAGATGGCGAAATGATTGCTTGGAAAAACAGGGCCTCAAAGGGTGTTGGCGCACGGGACACGCAGAGTGTCTGTGAAAAAGTTTTTGGAAAGTCAAAAAGGTTTAGCATGTTTTCAAAAGATGGTTTTTACAGTTGATATTTTGTGTGTTATGTGCAGTGTCAGCAGTATGTTGAAAAAAAAGATGGTTTTTTTTTATTATGACTTCTTTGAAAAGAAATGTTAGTGCATTTTTTCATGATTTTGCATTTTATCCTTTTATGAATTGTTCCTGCTGGTCCTGTGTGTCAGAAGAGACACAGTAAGTTGTATTTGACAGCCAAATCTCCAATAACTGGTGATCTGCTGTCAAAAGGAGGGTGAGGATTTTAAGCCTGACAAATTAAGCAGGCCTGAATATTCTGTTTTGGGCTGCAGGTTCACAGTGCATAAAGTGCATGCAATGGTGTTGTGTGTTACTGCTTATTTACATATGCTATTGTACTTTGTCTATGCTTTTTGTGCTTGATATACAGCGCGTATATCTGATGGCTTGGCATATGTGTGTGTTTTTTTTATTTTATGTATGTTTTTGTTTTATGTTGCTGCTTTAGATACTATTACAAGTTCACCTGTGTTGTGAAGGGTTCTACATGACGATGTATATCGCTGCACAACAGTTGGATGAATTTGCGCTGATACTAAATTTCACAGATATGATTTACAGACAACACTTCACCAGTGTATGTCAAATTTGGCGATCTAGTATTGAGGTAAAATAAAAGAGATATACAGGATCAAAGTGTGTCATCTGCTGTTAGTCACGATACTGTCCTCTTCCCTTAAGGAACAGACAGCCCTACATTTATGTATCCTTGATTGGACCTAAGGATGAAAATTATAGATTTGTGACTCTTGTACATGGTGACCTAATTTCTATATTACATTAGTCAGTTTTGTTCTGCTTCCTACGTAGTGTATGGCTTTGTACAATAAAGGAAACAAGGCTTCATTTTTCCCTGAAGAAGGAACTGGAACATTAGCTGAGATTACCGTATATGGTTTAGCGGCCAGTGGTAGAGTTAACATTTGTGAACTATTTTTGATTTTTGTTCACCCAAGTAATTCCTTGTTCTTTCTATAGATTTTTCTTTTATTAATTCTCCCCTGACCGATGTCGCGTCGTGCCTAGCTATTGGGATTTTAGCTGTGTCCTAGTTCCATTTCTCTTTTCCATATTCCTTTCACCAGTTAGCCCTATTATTATTTTTGTATTGTTCAGGTTCACACTTCCAGATTGCAGTAATGTGCCAGAGAAACCCATATTATGTATAATTTCCTTTTGTATGACCAGACTGGTTTTCAAGAATTTTCTTTAGGCCTACTCTGATGTTTTCCAGTCTGACTGTCAGGGTAGTGATGGACTGGTTAACTGACTCAATACTATAGTAAGATACGTTTTCCACCTCAATAGGAGACACCTTACGTTTTTTTGAATATGACAAATTCAATGCCTATTCTAATTTGGTTTTTAGTTCCTTTTTTTCTGCTGCTTTAATTTTTGGTGGATTAGATGTGTTCCAAATCATGGAAATACCAGGACTCTCTAGTTCTTGTCTTTTGTTTCCACATTTTGATCATTAGCTTTTGTATTGCATAGTCCACCTGATGCACAATTATTAAAGGGAGGTATCTACATGTCCCTGATAATCTGTATCATGTGATTTCTCTTTTGAGGTGTTCTAAATAAGGAATTTAGGAACACCTAGACGTAATCATTGAGGGAAAAATGGGTTTGCCTCATTATATAATGCCACTATGTGTGAGGACATCCATTCAGATAGAATTCCCATGTCGCTATCTACCCTTAGATGATAGAGGATATGCTCTCACATGGAAACCCAATTAAAGAGGCTAGAGGCACTGTTTTGCCTACTGCCTTTGTCTTTGTATTGCCTTTGAGAATGACAGTGTATTTTAGATCACAATAGTCCCATGGTGTATGCCCACTCTTTTAAAGATTGCAGGCCACCTGATTGTAATCCCCTTGTTATACAATGAACTGTTTTTGTACTTAATTGAAGGAAACTAACAACTGTGTCACATTTTCTACATCACTAGGTTCTGCGGTATTAAGTCATAATAACCTGCGGAACTCACCCACAATCCTTCAGTGACAGCTAACAGATGAAAAGTCCCAGCACCCAGACAGCGATCGCCAGCGTGCCATCAGTGGTATCTCCAACGTATTGTGCTTGCTTCATCAGAAGGCGTTGAACATCAGAAAAGAAGGAGGAGCTGGTTTTGCCACAGAACCAGAGTTTCAGTACAAAAGAGCGAAAGAATTGAGGCTTCAGTTTTCCACCTGTCATGTGCTGGTAACCTCTGACAGTGTGCAGTCTCTTGAGCCCCTTGGCCTGAGTTTTGGCTACACACCCCTTTTCTTTGCTCCAACGGAAGTGCAGTGCACCGGAGGATCCAGGATTGGCAACAGGCACTACATTGTGGTACCTATGATTAAATGAAAGAGCAGCCCGAGCATCCTCTGACACTGAATAGAGAGTGTCGGAGCCTGAAAGTGTTGCTGAGAGTGACAGTCTGTTGCTCTTTCCTGATTAATAGTACTTGGGTCTGCATGAGATGATCTGTGCCCATGACTAAATGAAGAGCACAATATCTGTAGTGCCTGCAGTACAGGAAATATTGGTGCACTGCATTGAGACATTGAGACTTTTAAGTGAGCTGTGAGTGTTTGCCAGGAAGGCACTCCAACGGATACCGAGTAGCACCATTTTCAGGAAAGGCCTGAATGAAGAGGCCCATGCGGAAGAAAACAACAGAAGATGGACAATAGAAGCCTGCCAGAGAGGCTTCGACGGACTCTGGGTATTTACCGTGCGATTGCATAGAATGGGTGTTTGGAGACTGATTCTTATTGTTTTACTGGCATTGTCAATAGTCACTGAAATAACTAGGAGCCCTGAAAATATTTGCAAAATAATTTTAGGATTTGCTTTTGCCTAGGGTTGTGAAAAAAATATGATAAACCTGTTTGTAATAGTGGTCATTACTTTCTT
Source organism: Lissotriton helveticus (assembly GCF_964261635.1). NCBI lineage: Eukaryota > Metazoa > Chordata > Amphibia > Caudata > Salamandridae > Lissotriton > Lissotriton helveticus. The sequence continues at coordinate 1,936,908,002 of NC_136059.1, forward strand.
TTGCTATCTGAATGTTAAATGCTTTGTTCTCTTTGTATTCCTGTTGATAGTTTATATATACCTGTTTGTATAAAATGAGTAGAATGCTCACCTAGCAATGAATTAGGATTTGCCTGTGTAATGGCAAAAGGAGGGTCTGAGGTTCTTTAATTTTGACTCCATCTTACATTTGTCGTCAATTTGTGTTGCCTTTACACAGGCTGCTCTATTCATGAAGTGTCTCTGCCCTTTGGACTGCAACGTGTTGAAAACCCCCCTCTGTCCTTGCTTTGAAATCAATCTCAGAAATCAATCTCAGACACCAGCTGGCCTAACTGCATACAGACATGTTCTGCCATTACTGATTGACCTATAGGTGCTGTAGTTTATTTACTTGTGGGTTGGGCAGAAACACGACGTAAGGGGGACGTTCTGGTTACATGACGCTTTGTTCTGAATATTTTCCTATTGGCTAATATTTTGCAGATCTTGTATGTCCATATTAGGTATTTTGCATGCTTGCAGAAGCTAGGACTGCCCCTTTCTTTTATGCTGAGTTTGTAATCCTAAGCATATAAACGGCCTCTGTGTTTTGTACTCTTTAGACTGCCTCATTCAGTTGCTAAAGGCTTCTGTGTGACGTAGTCTCACTTAATTAAGTTTAATACAGATGTCTTTTCATATTTCAGCTTCTGTGCCAAGTTCTTTGCATTAGTGAGACCCCCTGAGAATGAAGATTGCAGTTCTTCACTCCACCTCTCTTGCTTCTTTCTGGACTTCCCTTGCTTCTTTCTGAACTGCTCTTGCTTCTTTCTGCACCTCTCATGCTAATTTCTGCACCCGTCTTGTCTCTTTTTGCACCCCTGTTCCCTCTTTCTGCATATCTTTTGCCTTTTTTGCAATTTTCTTGCCTCTTTCTGCAGTTCTTTTGTCTCCTTCTGTACCTCTGTTGCTTCATTCTAAACATCTTTTGCCTCTTTCTGCACCTCTCTTACTTTTTTCTGCACCCATGTAGTCTCTTTCTGTACCCATCTTCCTTATTTCTGAACCTCTTTTGCTTCTTTCTGTACCCTTCTCTTTTTTTGCACCCCTCTTCCCTCTTTCCTTTCTGCAGTTCTCTTGCTATTTTCTGCACCTCTCTTGCCACTTTCTGTACCTCACTTGCCTCTTTCTGCACCTTTTCTTGCTTCTTTCTATACCTCTGTTGCTTCTTTCAGCAATTATCTTGCCCATTTCTGTACTTCTCTTGCTTGTTCCTGCACCTCTCTTGCGTCTTTCTGCACCTTTGCTGCCTTTTTCTGCACCTCACTTGCTTCTTTCTGCACCCCTCTTTCCTCTGTCTGCACCTCACTTGCTTCTTTCTGCACCTCTCTTCCCTCTTTCTGCATCCCTCTTACCTCTTTCTGTACCCCTGGTCCCTCTTTCTGCACCTTTCTTGCCTGTTTCTGCACCTCTCTTGCCTCTTTTTGCACCTCTCTTGCCTCTTCCTGCACTCCTGTTCCCTATTTCTGTACATTTCGTGCCTGTTTCTGCACTTCTCTTGCCTCTTTCTGCACTCTTTGCACCTCTTTGAGCACCTCCGTTGCTTCTTTCTGAACTTATCTTCATTCCTTCCATACCCCTCTTGCCTCTTTCTGTACCCCTTTTGCCTCTTTGTGCACCTCTCCTACCTCTTTCTGCACCTCTGTTGGTTCTTTCTGCACTGCTCTTGCTTCTTTCTGCACCTTTTGTGCAAATTTCTGCATCCCTCTTACCTCTTTCTGTACCCCTGGTCCCTCTTTCTGCACCTTTCTTGCCTGTTTCTGCGCCTCTCTTGCCTCTTTCTGCACCCCTCTTTCTTCTTTCTGCACCTCTCTTTCCTCTTTTTGCACTCCTGTTCCCTCTTTCTGTACTTTGCTCCTTTTTGAGCACCTCTGTTGCATCTTTCTGCACTTCTCTTCATTCTTTCCATACCCCTCTTGCCTCTTTCTGTATACCTTTTGCCTCTTTGCGCACCTCTCCTACCTCTTTCTGCACCTGTTTGTTCTTTCTGCACTGCTCGTGCTTCTTTCTGCACCATTTTTTGCAAATTTCTGCATCCCTCTTGCCTCTTTCTGCACCAGTATTCCCTATTTCTCCACCTCTCTTGCTTCTTTCTGCTCTGTTCTTGCTTCTTTCTGTACCTCACTTGCAAATTTATGTATCCCTCTAACCTCTTTTTGCACCTTTCTTGCTTGTTTCTGCACCTCTCCTGCCTCTTTTGGCACCTCTGTTGCTTCTTTCTGCACTTCTCTTGCCGCTTTCTGTACCCCTCTTGCCTCTTTCAGCACCTTTGTTTCTTCTTTCTGTACTCCTCTTGCTTCTTTCTGTATCCCTTTTGCTTCTTTCTGTATCCCCTTTGCCTCTTTGTGTACCTCTCCTGCCTATTTCTGTACCCCTCTTGCCTTTTTCTGCAGTTCTCATGCCTCTTTCTGCACCTCTCTAGCTTCTTTCTGCACTTTTCATGCCTCTTTCTGCACCTCCGGTGGTTCTTGCTGCACTCCTCTTGCTTCTTTTTGCACCTCTATTGCAAATTTCTGTATCTCTCTTGCCTCTTTATGTACCCCTCTTCCCTCTTTCTGCACCACTCTTGCCTCTGTCTGTAGACCTGTTTCCTCTTGCTGCACCCCTTTTGCATGTTTCTGCAACTCTCTTGCCTCTTTCTGCAGTTCTCTTGCATCCTGCTGCACCCCACTTGCCTCTTTCTACATGCCTCTAACTTCTTTCTGTACCCTTCTTCCCTTTTTCTGAACATCTCTTTGTTCTTTATGCACTGCTCCTGCCTCTTTCTGCAACTCTCTTGCCACTTTCTGCACCTCTTTTGTTTCTTTCTACACTTCTCTCTCCTCTTTGTGTATCCCTCTTGACACTTTCTTCACCTCTGTTGCTTCTTTCTGCACGTCTCTTGCCTCTTTCTGCACCCGTCTTCCCTCTTTCTACAATTCTCTTGTCTTTGTCTGTACCCCTGTTCCCTCTTTCTGCACTGCCTTTGTCTGTTTCTGCAACTCTCTTGCCTCGTTGTGCAGTTCTCTTGCCCCCTTTTGCCCATCTGTTGGTTCTTTCTGCACTGCTCTTGTAAAGTTCTCCATCCCTCTTACCTCCTTCTGCACCCTCTTCCCTATTTCTCCACCTCTCTTGCTTCTTTCTGCACTTCTCTTGCTTCTTTCTGCACTGCTCTTGCTTCTTTCTGCACCTCTCTTGCAAATTTTTGTATCCCTCTGACCCCTTTCTACACCCCTGTTCCCTCTTTCTGCACCTTTCTTGCCTGTTTCTGTACCTCTCTTGCCTCTTTCTGCACCCCCGTGCCTCTTTCACCACCTCTGTTGCTTCTTTCTATACATCTCTTGCTTCTTTCTGCATCCCTCTTGCCTCTGTCTGCATACCTGTTCCCTCTTTTTGCACCCCTTTGGCTGTTTCTGCAACTCTCTTGCCTCTTTCTGCAGTTCTCTTGCCTCCTTCTGCACCTCACTGGCCTCTTTCCGCACTTCTCTTGCTTCTTTCTGCATCCTTTTTCTGCACATCTCTTATCTCTTTCTGCACCCCTCTTGCCTCTTTCTGCACCCCTCGGGCATCTTATTGCACCTCTTGTTTCTTTCGGCACTTCTCTCTATTCTTTCTGTACCCCTCTTGCCTATTTCTGCACCTCTGTTGCTTCTTTCTGCACTACTCTTGCTTCTTTCTGTACCTCTCTTACCTCTTTCTGCACCCCTATTCCCTCTTTCTACAGTTCTCTTGCCTCTGTCTGCACCCCTGTTCCCTTTTTCTGCCCGTCTCTTGCCTGTTTCTGTAACTCTCTTGCCTCTTTCTGCACCTCTCTTCCTTCTTTCTGTACATCTTTCGTTGCTTTCGGCACCTCTGTTGCATCTTTCTGCACTTCTCTTGCCTCTTTCTGCACCCCTCTTGCCTCTTTCTGTACCTCTGTTGCTTGTTTCTATACTTCTCTTGCTTCTTTCTGCACCACTCTTGCTTCTTTCTGTACCACTGTTGCTTCTTTCTGTACCCCTGTTCTTTCTCTCTGCACCCTTCTTACCTCTTTCTGCACCTCTCTTGCTCCTTTCTTTACTTCTCTCGCCGGATTCTATATTCAAATGGGAAGTGCAAGCTGTCAAGTTTAAAGATCTGCATGCTCTCGTGACTGATGTATATGTCTACTTGCACAAGTATTCTCACGTGTGTTATGCATCTGAAGATGGTAGCTTAAAAAGCGGGTAGTTTATCTTATAGGTGGTCAAATCATGTTAGTTCTGCTATGTCATTCGGTTGCACAGGCAGACATGTCTTATGAATATACATGTTATAGAGTCCCTCAAATATACTATTGAATACCCATGCGTCCTGTATTGTGAGCAGAAAGAAATGCATATACCTTTTTTACACAAATTTACATTATGCTGTTTGAAACACAGGTATTCAAGTGTTTGTATGTTTATTTTCATTTAACGTGTCATTAGGTAAAAGCATAGACACGCATGCCTACCTTCACAAACTTGGTCAGTGATATGCTTAAGATTGCTGTTTCATATTTGGTAGGCCTAACATTCTGAGCTGTTGATTAATAGTGAACCTTCAAGAAAAAAGTGAGGTTTAAGTCATCTTTGAAGCAGGTTTAGTGATTATGGTACTTTGTATGAGTCTGTTGTAAGGTACAGTCAAAGGATGCCTCTTTCTGCAACTTTTGGTTCTTTCTGCACATATTTTGCTTCTTTTTCCACATTTCATCCTCTATCTTGACTTCTGTTGCCTCTTTCTGCATTTATTTTGCTTATTTCTGCACCTTTCTTCCTCTTTCTGCACCTCTCTTCCCTCTTTCTGCACTTCTCTTGCTTCTTTTTGCTCCTTTCTTCCTCTTTCTGCACATGTCCCACCTATGTAGGCATAGTTAGAAATTCGCATTTAAAAAACCTTAGAAATTCACAGAAAAAACAGAGGTTTCAAGGAAGTTCTAGTTAGAGATTAGCATTTAAAAAACCTTAGAGAGGGGCATGGCCAAGATGGCGGTGTGAGCGGACGTGCTTTTCGGAGCTCCCGCCGCCGGCCGCTATTAAAGCGACTTTCACAACACCTCCCCGCCCGCGTTTGGACGCAATCGGGGTGCGTTTGCTGCCCTGGAGTGCCTGGTGTTAGTGGGGACCCGTGCGGACTGCGGCGGCGGCCGAGAGACGCCGAGATCGGCCCAGCCTGACGCGGCCTAGTGCGGCCCAGAGACGTCCGGCGAAGGAGGGGCTAGACCGAGGCGAACGGCAGAGTGCATCTGAGCCTGGCGCGTCCCGGCCAGGTCGCGGCTACGTGAGGGTCGGTGCTCTGGTGGCAGGTCCGGCCCGCGTGACTCCACGCGAGGCCCCCGGGGTCTGCCTATCCGGGGCTGCTGCGGATCTGCCACCGACGACCTCGAGGAAGGTGGATGCGGCTTGGGAGGCTAGGGGAGTGGCAGCACGAACAGGAGACTGCCCGCCCGGCGCCCGGACTCGGTGCCCAGTCGAAGGTGGGCTGAGGTGAGGAGCAGGGGGTTGCCCGCAGGGCGCTGCACGGTCGAGCACCCCACAGAGCCAGTGCGGCGCGGCAGCACGACACGGCCCCACTTCGTGGGGACACAGGGAAGCGGACATCGCAGAGTGAACAACTGGGGACGCAACCAGGCCTGCCACGGGCTTCAGGAGACGGAGGTTCGGCCGCTGGTGGCCACAGTGCGGCGTACTAGCGGCCGCCATCTTGAGCTGCGGAATCCTTGCAGGGTTTAGAGAGAGACCGACCCTGTCTGGTCACCGAAAGGTAACGCACTTGACCATCGAAGTGGCGGATTTACACTACGGCCAGCGGTGATGCACCCCTACAACCCCAGGGGCCAGAGGGCGGTCTGAAGGCCAGAGCTACACCCAGGAACCGAAAGTAAGGGGCTAGATAGAGGAGCGAAGGCCAGGTGGGGTGGCTGGAGCCACGTTCAGCAACCCCCGGAAAAGATAGGGCCTACGCCAGTGGGCTCCCCGGAGGGGCTTACTGCGCTGCGAGTACCAGGCTCAGCCGGAAGAGCCGAAGCCCACAAGTAGTTGAGGACTGGCGCCGCCTTGCCGCGCCAGGCCGTTCACTGCCTGCAGCGGGGCCGGGGGTCATGTCCACGGCGAGAGTGCGCAAGGACAGTTCCATAAAAGAGCTGTTCACCCCTACCACGGCGGGGAAACGAGCAGAACCCCACGTGTCTGGACAGAAGACGGAAACCAGCAAAATGGATGCCAGCACCCCCAACGCCGGGACGCCAAGCACGGAGGAGCCAATTACTAAGACTTTCTTGGAGTCTCTTTTTAGTGGACTGCGAGAGGACATCCGAGCCCTTAAAACGGAGCTAAAGAAGGAGATTAGAGAGCTTCGTCGGGACACGGACGCTATAGGGGAAAGAGTGGGGGATCTAGAGACTAAAAGTGATAGCCGGGATGTTGAGATCGAAGCTCTGCAACAGGAGATCATACGCATACACGATCAGCAAGTGGACCTGCAATCCAATGTTGAGGATTTAGAAAACCGCTCTCGGCGACATAACATCAGGATCCGGGGGGTGAAACATTCTCCCGATACAGAGGACCTTTTCCGTTTCACACAGGGCCTATTCAACCATATCCTGGGCAGGCCAGCAGACTCGGCCCTGCGCATAGATAGAGCACATCGGACAGGCCCACCCAGGGCCGCCGCGGCAATGCCGGCAGACAGCCTGGTCTGCATCCAGGACTTCCGCACCAAGGAGGAGATCCTGAGCAAAGCCCGACAGATGGGAACCATTTCCTTCAATGGCCACTCTCCGGCCCTGTATCAGGACTTGGCGGCCATCACACTGGAAAAGCGTAGGTCCTTCCAACCGATCACCGCTGAGTTGAGACGCCCCAATATCCCGTACTGAGGGGGCCATCCTTTCCGCCTGGTGTTCAAGTGGGACAACAAGGTGTGCCCGCTGCGGTCCCTCAGGGACGCGTGCCATCTCGTGGGCATTGAGGAGCCAAAAGAGGAGGACGGCCCGCACGCCGGGGGGGTCTCGGGGACCGAGGCCACTGGTCAATGGCGGCAGCAACGGAGGAGGCGTAAGCCGAGATGTCCACCCCCGGGAGAGATCAAGGAGGGTCAGAGATCGGTGGTCAGCAACAGACAACGGATGACAACTGACCTCGATGCCCTGGGAGTTCCTGGATGCGGACGAGGAGAGAGGACAATGGTCGGCGGCGGGGGGGGGGAGTAATGGATCCGGACACATTTCCCCAATTTGTTCTCCACGCTGAACTGTCAAGTGTGGACAATGGACATGTTTATTTCCTTTTTTCTACAGTTGAGGGGGGGGGGTCATCGGGCAGGTTTGCAGTGGCAGGGGTTGGGTGGGGGAAGGGTATTGGGGTGGGGTATGGATCCATGGTCAGGGAGAGGAGCGGTGCTGGCGTCATCACGGAGGGTTGGCTACTGGAGGGGAGAGGGAGCTCTGGGGGCCCCGGGTGGGACAGATTGGGCCCGACTTCATTGCAATTTGGTGGTTTCACTCCCATGGATGGTGCCGAGTGACGTAGTTGTCCCCGCTTTGAACGTGAGGGGACTGAACAATCCAGTGAAGCGCAAAGCGGTCCTACTACTTCTAGAACAGTCCCAGGCAGACATCTGCCTCTTACAAGAGACACACCTCCTTACCAGGGATTGCCATAGTATCCAGTCTAGTAAATTCCCCCTTCAATTCTTTTCTTCATGACCGGATAAAAAGGCGGGGTGGCAATTCTGGTGGCGCGCAAGTTCAAGGGCAAGGTGCTGGGTAAAATTGCTGAAATCAAGGGTCGACTGTTGGTCTACAGGTTCGCAATAGGGGATCTGAACTACACGATTGGCTCGATCTATGGGCCTAATGAGGGTCAAGAAAAGTTTCTGCATAAAGCGCTCAATGAAGCTACTGACACGATAGATCGCCACTTCTTGCTGGGAGGGGACCTGAACTTAGTCTTCGACAATTTGCTGGATCGGTCCTGCCAGCGTACTAGCCAAGTGGGAGCGCTATCAGAAGCGGGCCTGGGCAGACTGCGGGGACTGGGGTTAGTAGATTCCTGGCGCGAGCTCCACCCCGGGGAGAAAGACTACACATATTTTTCAGCTGCACATAAAACATATGCGCGCCTAGATTACCAGCTTGTCTCTACAGCTGCGCAGACGCTTATCACCAGTGCCGAAATTGGCATGGCGTCCCTCTCCGACCACGCGCCGGTCGCTGTCACTCTATCCGGGCCGGTAGCACCGCGCTCCGGTAGGGTATGGCGGCTACGGAAATCACTGCTACATCGAAAAGCAGCAGTCACCAGGATTCAGGGGGCGCTAAAGGACTACCTGTCCCATAACAGTAATAATGACACCACACTAGCTACACAGTGGGCAGCGCTAAAAGCGGTCTTAAGGGAAGAATTTATCTCGGTCTCGGCGGCGGAGAATGCTGAGCGTCAGGTCAAGAGAGAGGAGCTCACCCAGAAGACTAGGGAATTAGAGCAAATTCACAGGAGAACGGGGGCCCCGAGAATATGGCGTCAATTGAAAGAGGCTCGTCAGCAATTAGCAGCATTAGATATGGACAGGGCGGAATATGCAGTGTTAAGACTCAAACACGCATATTACACTGGGGGGGACAGGTGCGGGCGTCTCCTGGCGCACAAGTTGCGCGCAATCACGCAGAAGCGGGAGGTTCGGGAACTAAGGGGGAAGGATGGCCTACCTGTCACTGGGGATCGGGCAATAGCTGGAGCCTTCAGTGACTATTACGCCGAACTATATGGGGCTGCCCCGCCTGACTCGGAGGCGGAAATGGATTTCTTGGCGTCGATCCCACTGCCGGTCCTGACACAAGACCAAACTGACGGACTGGAGAAGGACATCCGCCCAGAAGAGGTTATTTCGGCTATCTCCCGACTCAAATTGGGCAAAGCGCCTGGTCCGGATGGATTTCCAGCATGGTTCTATAAAACCTTCTGTGCTCAGCTGGCCCCGCTGCTTGCCAGACTCTTTACCTCGTTCGCGGAGGAGGGGGCGATCCCCGGAGACCTACTAGAGGCCTCCATCACGGTCATACCCAAGCCGGGCAAAGATCACACAGACTGTGGCGCATATCGGCCCATTTCACTCTTGAACGTAGACCTTAACTCTATACTGGGATCCTCGCCTCCAGACTGGGCCCATGCATGGGAGGACTGATTGATCCAGACCAGTCTGGATTCATTCCGGAGCGACAGACCTCCGATAACACCAAAAGGGCCCTCCATCTCCTAGAGAAAGCTTCCCGCACTCACGGTGAATATATGATGCTGGCCATCGATGCCGAAAAGGCATTCGATAGAGTGCATTGGCCCTACCTGGAGAGAGTGCTAGTGAAGGCGGGCGTGGGACCCACGTTCCGAACCAGAGTAAGAAACTGCTATAAATTTCCTTCTGCTGCGCTCCGGGTTAATGGTTACTCGTCGCCGCGGTTCATGATCGAAAGGGGCACCAGGCAGGGGTGCCCGCTATCTCCCCTACTCTTTGCCCTCTATATGGAACCGCTGGTGCAGTTAATCCGCATGGATCCGGAGGTCAAGGGGATAAAGTTTGGAGGTGATGTTCACACCATAAGCTTATATGCCGATGACGTCCTGTTGTCCCTTTCCGACCCCCAGGGTTCTCTCCCTGCCTGCTTGGCCGAAGTTACCAGGTTCGGCCGCGTATCGGGCTTTAAAGTTAATATGACAAAGTCGGTGGCCTTAGACTTGTCCCTAGAACCGGACACACGCGCCGACTTGCAGGACACGTTTCCCCTGCAGTGGGCATCGGAGGCAGTCCCGTACCTCGGAATACACCTTGCCCCCTCTCTACAGACCACAGTGTATATTAACTACTCCCGACTGAGGCAGAAAATCAGACACGAGCTAGGACAGTGGAAATACTACCCACTGTCATGGCTCGGCAGAGTGGCGGCAGTCAAGATGACGATTCTCCCTCAAATACTCTATATCTTTCGCACTATACCCCTTACGCCGCCCAAAGGCTGGATTAAATTGATGCAGTCAGAGCTCTCACAATTCATATGGAACGGGAGGAAGCCTCGCCTGAAGTCGCAGATCGCGATGCTTGCCCTGGAACACGGAAAAATTGGGATCCCAGACCTAGCCACATACTTCCAAGCGACGCAGTTGCGCTTTATGGCAGAATGGGTCCGGTGGGAATCTGGGAAACATTGGTTCTTCCAGGACCAGGCAGTCGCTGGGCGGAGCCTGCAAGAGATTCCCTTTATGCGCCGGACACATAGGCCTCCCAACCTCTACGCGTCATTTATCACGCGAGTTCCGCTAGAGATCTGGGACCGTGTGGGGGTTCCGCTTGGCCTTACCACCATGCCGTCGCCGCTCACCCCCATTCTTGACAACCCCGATTTCCAACCGGGGATGGACGGGAAAGCTTTCGAACGCTGGAAACCGGCTGGCTGTCGCGCTCTTTGCCATATGTATGGACCTGAGGGGGCAGTCCCCTTTCCATTGTTCCGTCAGTTCGGCCTCCCGGAATCCGAGAGGCGCCGATACTTCCAGGTCAGACACTGGGCTCTTAACACCACAATACGACCGGTAGCGGACAGGCGCCTGACGGACTTCGAACGCTGACTGATCACGCGCACAACTGACAAGCAGCTAATCTCGGATCTCTATAAAATGCTTATGCACAAACATAGACACACCTATAGCGCGAGCAGGGTCCGTTGGGAGCGGGAGTTGGGGAGAGCCCTCACACATAAGGAATGGGAGGGAATATACTATAGAGCGCGACACTCAGCTTACCATATGGGGCTCACAGACACTCTCACGAAGGTGGCGACCTATTGGTACTATACCCCGGAGCGCCTGTATGAAATGGACAGTAGCAAGGATCCCTGGTATTGGCGGGGTTGCGGGCAACTGGGCACACTAACACATATACTTTGGGAGTGCAGATTTCTGCAGGAATATTGGCGCCAGGTCTTAAACGAGGTGGACACCCATTTTGACACGGAAATTCCACGCTTCCCTTCGTATGTCATTCTAGGGCTGCCCAACGCATTGACCTATCCACTAAGATCACGGAGGGGACGCTTGATAGCCATCGCGCTGGGGTCAGCGATACAGAACATCCTGGCGCACTGGCGATCTCCGCAACCTCCCACGCATCAGGGATGGCTCCACCGCCTGTGGATAGTCCTGGGCATGGAAAGGCTCTCCCTGTACAAAGCGGGTAAAGGGGCCAGGTATGCAGAGCTATGGGAACCTTTCCTGGCCCTCCTGTCATCTGAGTTCATAGAGGTGACCTGCCCGAGGTATCTTAGACTGCTGAGGTTGACAGAAACTGAGCAAGTGAGGAAAGAAGGTGGGCCCACCCGCTAGGTTGAGGGGGACAGCCGGGATATGTAGGCAAGCGCGACCATGGATCTTACGGGGAGGGAATAGGGAGGAGGGGGAGAGTTGGATAGAAGGGGTAGGGGGGGGGAAGTGGTTTGTTGGGTGTGGGGGGGGTTGGGTTTGTTGATGGGAGATGGGGTTTCTGTTCACGGAGCGTGCCAGAAGACAGAGGGACGTTGCACCTTTAGCAGACTACGAAACACTCTAGGGACAAGAAAGTGTGGGTCAGCAACTGGGATGACGGCAGGTCACATGACATTGTTTCGAATTCTAGACCCACTCCCATGAAGGAGCCAGTACTGACAGCCGGTCGTGATCTAGCATTGCTATGTTTTAAACGCGGCCGGCCCGAGCTGGGTTGTAGGTGGCTTGCTGTGTATAACCTTGAACTTGTAAGTATGGCCCTTTCGCTACATTGGACTCCGGGCAATCGTCAGTCTTCTTGGCAACCCCTTACAGCTGTACTGTACCTATACTGTGTTGACATGCTCAATAAAAATATTTAATACTAAAAAACCTTAGAAATTCACTTAAAAAACCACAGGTTTCAGGGACGTTATATTTAGACATTTTCTTTTTTTAAAAACCTTTGAAATTTACTTTAAAAAACAAGGTTTTAGGGATGTTATAGTTAGAAATTATCGTTTAAAAACTACAAATTTACTGAAAAAAACATAGGTTTCGGGGATGTTATCATTAGAAATTTGCATTTAAAAAGACCATAGAAAATCACTTAAAAAAACACAGGTTTCAGGGACGTTATAGTTAGTTGGACATTTTACTTGTACAAAACCAGAGAAATTCGGCTGTTATAGTTAGTTGAGCTAACAATAACTCGCACCCCCGTAATGCACTGCTGATGACGTCACATCACTCATGACATGGTCAGTGACATCACTAATGACATCACTGATGACATCATCCACATGATAATCGGATACACCCCCTAACATCCTAATATAACCTTTGATACACCTAAAATACAGACTGCCATTCTCGAAACCATAGACACATCAATACCAGTTACTACATATCCACTCACTGATTCCTAGGTCTACACACACATCCACTCCCTCATCCTTACAGTCACTCAGACATGCAGTCACTCATCAATACTGCCACTATCATATGTACTCCTACACCCATACAGACACTCACACACCACCACTCACCCATAGTTACTCACACAGCAATTAAATCATGCAGAGAATCAATGACAATCCCATCTTCTCCGCTACACAGTTATACACACCACCATACTTATTTATACAGATACTAATGGAGAACTGGGCCTTATGGACCCAGCGGCGCAGGGCACGCCTAGTATCTCCGGGTTCACCTGCCTTGTCAGACAGAGACACGAGACACTCTGTTGGGCGTAGAAAATCAGATTTATTAGCTGCAGCCAAGCACAGTTGTCCTAGAAGTTACAGAAGGTAGATTCTCAGGAGACTGCCACTTAACTTCGTGGCTCACAATCTCGTATGTTTACAATGCCCACTCCCAAAACATATAAAACCAACGAATAGGAATAGTTCGAAAACAAGCTATTAAATGTCAAAACACACCCTCCTTTCAGACCCCGTGTGCTCTCCTCCCCTCAAGTTAATCAACACTAGTGCCCGTAATTCAATTTGCAGGTGGTAGAACATGTTTGAATGCTTCAAAGGATAGTTTATGTAACAAGAGAATACACGAAGAGAATAGCGAAGGCCAGTCAAATAGAATGAAGTCAAGAAGAATGGTGGGGCCCAAACAGTGGAGTTAGACAAGGATTAATCAGTCTAGACACGGATTTAACAAACTCGGCCAGGCCCTGACATCGGTTTGGTAATCAAGGACAAGGGTTACTCTTTAACAGGAGAGACACGTAGCAGCTGAAAAGGCAAAAACAACGCGTTTGCCATGCTGCCTGAGTGAGGCAACACAAAATGGTGGCTAAGCACAAAATGGCGGCTAGATATGAAGCACAGTCGAAAACTACGGAACCTCAGACCCTCCTTTTGCCATACTTAGGCAAAGCACAAAAGACTCATGTTAGTCTGAGTCGATGTCAATGGTCATGAGGTCATTGAGTTGTTGCTGTAACATCATTCTAATATTCTCTGTTTTTTGTGACACTGGCTTCGGAATGCATACAGTGGCACAAAGTCCACAGATGGCTGGGCCACACTGTAAACAGAGGCAACAAGAAAAGATGATCGCTAGAATCGCTCCAAGGAAAGTTAACACTTTCCATCTCCATGTGGACAGTAGTCCCCAAAACCATCCCATCACAGACCTATCTCCAGTATCCTGATGAATAGACTCAGAAATGACATGTAGTTTAGAAATGGCTTGGTATACTGTAGGGGCATTATCGGGAACGTAAACACAGCAACTAGACCTAATTCATGTACAGACTCCTCCTCTATCTGCTAGGTCAATATCTAAAACCATTCGGTTTTGTAAAGTCATAAGACGATCCGCCTGAAGCTCAGCTGTCAAATTATTCAATGCTCCATAAGTTACGTTTATAGTAGCATCGACCACACGGACTAGACGTCTGATGTTTCTGCTATTAACCATTGGACCCAAAAAGGGGAGGAACCCTTTCAAAAAATCTCCTCCCTCTTGTCCAGCTGTGTCTTCAGCATCAATAACCCCTCTACCATATCTCTTTCTGTGATGATCTGCAGGAGCAGTATATGTCGGAGGAAGAAGGAAAGCTATATAACATGTTCCCGAGAAATATGTGGGAAGCCATGTATAAGCTCTATCGTGGCAGATAAAATATGTACCTTGAGATGGTACTAACGGTGAGGAAACCAAGGGTGTATACACGTATGTATGGGAGCAATTGCTCTTTTCCTGTTTGTTCTTCGTGTTCTGACCATTTATTTGTAAACACAAATTACCTTTATGAGGTATAGTCCAAATCGGTAAAGATCTCTTCTGTTTAAACTTGTCATTGAGGCTAGTGATATAACGAGTCACATTCCAACCATCATATGCTCGTTTCTCATCCATAGGAATCTTACTAATGTCTGCAATTTTCGCCATAGTCACTATTCTCTTTATCAAAGGACTGTGACTAAAATCCACTCCACCACTGTAGGACCCACCAGGAGGATATCGGAGTTAATTCTGGTATGCATTAGAAAACATAGCCAGATAAGTCCAAGCAGAACATTCATACGAAAATGGGAGAACTAAATACGGCATCTCTCTCTCTGTATTATGGGGCATGAGTCCACAGGCCCAACAGTCAGTAGTATTGACTACCAATTGATGTTGATGTAACAACTGAATAAATGAATTGTTAAGATACTCCGTTCTCCTCATCTCCTCATGGTCTGGGAGTGCATAGAATTTGTGCGGAGAAATAGTAGTAGAGGAAATCAAAGAGATAGATAGAAGAAGGAGCAGGTGTTGGCTGCATAATGTGTACAATCCATCCTACACATGCTAATAGACTACATAAACATACCAGAATACATAATGCTACGCCACAACGACTAAACAGTAACTTTTTATAATTGTTTCTTTTCATCATGTTAATATCACCACCTTCCATTTTGTTATCCATTATTTTAAAGGTGTTGCTCACGATAATCTTCCTTAATCACTTGGCTGTGATTGTTAGCCGTCCTATGACACTGCAAGTCCTGTTGACCTAGTCACTATTCAGGTCACAGCCTAAGATTCCTACCGTGACCCTGTAACTTGATGGATAATGGAAAAGGAATGTCTTTTATTAAAAGGCAAAATCACAAAAACGCAAAAATTAATTGTCCTTGGTCAACCTTGATCTCAGGTTGTACCGTGTCTTGCCAGGTATCGTTTGGTCCCTGAACAAAGTCTCTGGGTCAAAAATTAATTGTCCTTGGTCAACCTTGATCTCAGGTTGTACCGTGTCTTGCCAGGTATCGTTTGGTCCCTGAACAAAGTCTCTGGGTCTGATGTGTTCAGTCGCAAGTGAGATGGTACAGCTTCCTGCAAAACGTCGTCGTCCTCTCTTTCACAACTTGTCCAGTCCAGGCGTGCACTACTGAACGGTACAAATCTGGGTACTTTCTCGCACTCACTATCACCAAAAGCTTCTCGGACCC
Source organism: Lissotriton helveticus (assembly GCF_964261635.1). Lineage (NCBI taxonomy): Eukaryota > Metazoa > Chordata > Amphibia > Caudata > Salamandridae > Lissotriton > Lissotriton helveticus. The sequence continues at coordinate 1,936,923,486 of NC_136059.1, forward strand.
ACTGGTCATAAGGTAAAGGTAATGGTACCCTTTTACAGTGCACGCCGTGGATTCAATTTTTCTTCCCAACGACCTTCACTGCTGTATGAGTAGTCAGCAAGACTTGTCTCGGCGGCCCCCAACGAGGTTCCAGGTTCTTTTTCCTCTGGAAGTTCTTCAGACACACCCAATCCCCAGGTTGGATGGAGTGTCCTGGATCTGAGGAGGCCTACGGCAAAGCACTTTGGACCTGTTGATGAATAACACGTAATTTAGTGGTGAGGTCATGCAAATAATCAACCAACAATGGATACGGAACATCCGAATATTTCTTGGGGCGGGGGACTCCCCAAACATTGGCTGGTCGTCCAAAAACAATCTCATATGGGCTAAGCCCCAAACGAGAGTGGACTGTTGTTCTTGTTGAAAGAAGGGCCAAAGGCAAGGCATCAGGCCACGAATGGCCTGTGCTGGCCTGTATCTTTGCCAATTTAAGCTTGAGGGTGCCGTTGTAACATTCTACCAAACCCGCTGACTGAGGATGGTATGCCGCATGGAATTTCTGCCTAATACCAAGACCCACACACACCTTCTGCATGATTTGACCTACGAATTCACTCCCATTGTCACTCCAGACAATGCGCGGCAAATCAAACCTCGGGAAAAACTCCTTCAAAAGAACTTTGGCAGTGGACAAAGCAGTATTGTCCTTTAGGGGGTAGGCCTCTATCCATCTGGAAAAGGCGCAAACCACCACCAGGACATACTTAAGGTTGTTGAAACGTTCCATGTGAATGAAATCTATTTGCAGTACCTCAAAAGGATATGTAGGGGGAGCAAAATGACCTGCCGGAGTTGGTGTTCCCTTTCCTGGATTGTGCATCAAACAGACAATACAATGCTTCACCATATTCTCTGCACATTTAGGAATACCCTAATTCTGCCATACTGGAGCCAAAAGCTTACATATACCCCTTGCATTAATATGGGATGGTCCATGTGCCATAGTAACTACAGGTAGTACATACGCATCTGGTAACAACCATCGCTGATGCTCTGACAATTCCGTCCAACATCTCATCGTGTCCAACATTCCCGTACTCTCTCTCCACTTACTCAATTCTTTCTCCGTTGCTTCCTTCTGAATCATTCTCACGCTTTCTACTGTGTCTTCACACATACCTCCTTCTGCGACCCATCTTGTGGGGCCCGCAACATACATGTGACTTTCAATATCTTTCGCTGTTTCCCTCACAACTTCATCCGCAAATGCATTTCCTCGACCCACATCATCAGTGATCTTTTTATGCGCACTGCACTTCACAATCGCTACTTGAGCAGGCAAAGCAAGTGATTCAAGAAGGTCAGTTACCAACTGACCATGCTGTATTTTAGTGCCGTGGGAGTTAAAGAATCTTCTTTCCTTCCACAAACGGCCGAAACTATGAGCAACGCCAAAAGCATATTGGCTATCTGTGTAAACGGTCACTCTCTTTCCTTTCGCCAACACACATGCTCTCGTCAATGCAATTAATTCTGCAGCTTGCGCTGAATTCTGTGAAATGCGTGCAGTTTCTACTACTGTATGCAAAGTTGTAACAGCATAAGCTGCTGTTGTCTCGCCATTAGGAAGCTTAAAACAAGACCCATCTACCCACAAAATTCCATCCCGATTCCCAAGTGGTGTGTCTTTTAAATCAATTCGGCCTTTAGTTTCTTCTTCTGTGCGAAGAAAACAATCATGCTGGTCTTGTACATTTTTCTCGTCTAAAACAGGTAACAATGTTGCTGGATTCAAAACATTACATCTCTTGATGTGTATATGACTAGGTGAAAGCGTCAACTCATATCCTGACAACTGGGCACTCATTAAATGTTGTGTCTTTGTCCTGTTCAAAAGGGTATCCACTGCATGTGGCACCATAACATTAAGAGTATGATCTAATACCAGTCCAGCAGATTGACGAATAGAGATCGCCGCTGCTGCTGTCGCTCTGAGACAACTAGGTAATGCCTTGGCTACTGGATCCAATGTAGCCGAAAAATAGGCACATGGCCTCTGCTTGTCTCCAAATTGTTGTGTCAAGACTGATAATGCACAACCCTCTCTTTCATAAACATAGAGTGTGAAAGGCTTACTGTAATCTGGAGTACCCAACACAGGAGCGGAACACAAGGCAGTACGTAAATCAGAAAAACTCTTCTGACACTCATCAGTACAAGGAAGAGGTTGGGGTGTATCTTTCAGAGTAAGTGCCAACAAAGGTTTGGCCAATAGAGAAAATTCGGGATCCATTGTCTACAATAAGAGGTGATGCCTAAGAAAGCGCGCACCTCTCTTTGTGTGGATGGCACAGACATTCGTGCAATTGCATGGATGCGCTCTAGGGTCAATCGCCTTCCCTCCTTCGACAAGAGATGGCCTAAGTAGGTAACCTCTTGGCGACAATATTGTAACTTAGAAGGTGACACCTTATGGTGTAAATCAGACAAATGTTGCAGAAGTAACACAGTTGAAGCTTTACAGACATCCTCTGAATCGGCAGCCACTAACAAATCATCCACATATTGGATAAGAGTAGGACCTGGAGGCAAAGAAAAAGTGTCAAGCTGGGATTTCAAAGCCTGACTATAGATGGAGGGACTCTCACAATAACCTTGAGGTGCACGTTTAAATCGGAAGCTTCGGCCTCCGAGAGAGAAGCCAAAAAGATCCCTACTCTCCTCAGCAATAGGAATGCTAAAGAAAGCATTCTTGAGATCAATAACCGAAAACCAGACTGCTGAAGCAGGAATCATAGTGAGCAGAGCAGTAATGTCTGGAACAACAGGAAACTGAGGGACAACAATTTTGTTGACCTCTCGGAGATCAATCACAAAACGATACACAGGTGGCTGAGAAGGATCAGTACGTTTAAGAACAGGCAAAACAGGGCTATTGCAAACATTTCCCCTAGTCTCTTCAACCACACCCTTCTGAACCAAGTCGTAAACAATAGCCAATAAAGCTATTTCACCATCATTAGAGATCTTGTATTGAGGAATGCGTGGCAACTTAACATCAGGCTTAACAGTAATCACATAAGGCAGAATTTGAAGCAAACCAACATCATTCGGACCCGTAGCCCAAAGTGTAGCACGGAGTGAAAGCAATTTGAGTGGCAATTGGTCTTTAGATACATACATCGGAGAAATCAATTTATCACCCAAAGTAAGATGTACACCAGAGGGGGAACAATACAATGTGGCATGCAAACGTTTTAATAGGTCCAAACCCAACAAATTCTCTCCGCAACCGGTCGTCAAAAGAAGCGGAGCTTCTAAATCATACGGGCCAATTGAAATAGGCAAAGGACAAGAAACAGGGTTACTAACTGGGGCGCCAGAGAATCCTACGGAAACATTTGTTAAGCCAGACAAAGGTGCCCCAGGGAGTTTGGAATGTATGATAGAACTTCTCATTGCACCAGTATCCAAAAGAAATGGTTCCGTAACACCTAATGCTACAACATCAACATAAGGTCCATTCTGATCCCCTGGAACTGATACGACTCCCTTGCTTTGTCTATGGCTGTCCTAACTAGTGTGAAAGTCGGGACTTTCACTCTCTGCACAATAATCGTCGTTATAATATTGCGCGGACTGAGAGTTCTCTGATCAAAATAATTCATAGTGTTCTGCGTGGGTTAAGAACGCTGTCCTTGAGGCAACGCACTTCGCCCTCTACCCCTAGATGTTGACTGAAAACCACCACGACCTCGTGGCACAGATTGTCCACCAGTACGTTGTAACAAAACCGGACAATTAATCTTAAAATGACCTTCCTCTTTACAATAGGCGCATTGATTAGGACCCAACGGAGGTCGCGGAAAAAAAGGCGTAGGTTTCTGCAACAGTCTCTGAAATTGTGGAGGCTGCTGCAATTCGGACTGACCAGAACGAGGGGGATAAGCCTGTTGCAAAAGAATCTTCGTTTTCAATTCCTTAGTCTTTTTCTCCACCTTTTCTTTTTCCTCCTTGTCCCTATTCTCATAATACTGAGCAGTAGCTAATATCTGCTAGATTGAGGAACTTCATCTCTCCATATTGGAGGAACCTCTCGCATAGGATATTGTGTCGTTTTACGACGAACCGCAGGATCAGGTTCAAGAGAAGCTTGAGAGAAAAAGGAAGACCGGAAAGCAACAAGCTTTTGAACAACATGCTCTACATCAGGACCCACAATAAGTCCTTTATCGAATTGATCCTGTATTTCGAACAAACCCTGAGGAGGTAAATCTATATCCGTATCTCCCCACTCTTTGATAAGAGTGTTACACATAACATTAAAAACATACCTCTGCGTAGGCGCATTCCATTGTAGAAAAGTGTCTAAATTCGGTCCACTTCGACATACAGGGGTCGCTCACGTGGCTCGCGAATCCTCCAGAATTTTCTTGCAAAGCTCCTCACGACCCTCGGGCTAAACCGCTACCACTGAAGTTGCCCACACGTTGGGCCGCCAATAGGAGAACTGGGCCTTATGGACCCAGCGGCGCAGGGCACGCCTAGTATCTCCGGGTTCACCTGCCTTGTCAGACAGAGACACGAGACACTCTGTTGGGCGTAGAAAATCAGATTTATTAGCTGCAGCCAAGCACAGTTGTCCTAGAAGTTACAGAAGGTAGATTCTCAGGAGACTGCCACTTAACTCCGTGGCTCACAATCTTTTATAGGTAGTATGTTTACAATGCCCACTCCCAAAACATATAAAACCAACAAATAGGAATAGTTCGAAAACAAGCTATTAAATGTCAAAACACACCCTCCTTTCAGACCCCGTGTGCTCTCCTCCCCTCAAGTTAATCAACACTAGTGCCCGTAATTCAATTTGCAGGTGGTAGAACATGTTTGAATGCTTCAAAGGATAGTTTATGTAACAAGTGAATACACAAAGAGAATAGCGAAGGCCAGTCAAATAGAATGAAGTCAAGAAGAATGGTGGGACCCAAACAGTGGAGTTAGACAAGGATTAATCAGTCTAGACACGGATTTAACAAACTCGGCCAGGCCCTGACATCGGTTTGGTAATCAAGGACAAGGGTTACTCTTTAACAGGAGAGACACGTAGCAGCTGAAAAGGCAAAAACACCGCGTTCACCATGCTGCCTGAGTGAGGCAACACAAAATGGCGGCTAAGCACAAAATGGCGGCTAGATATGAAGCGGAGTCGAAAACTACGGAACCTCACTAACACATACTTACTCTCTTATACAATCACTGACACAAGCACACACTCATCCATACAGCCACTTTCATAATCACTCACTCACACATACAGTGACTTATATACTACAACACTCACATATACTGCACATCACATATGCAGTTACTCACCCATATACCACTGAGATATCCATGTACTCACCGACACAGCCATGTGCACACTCGCTCACCCATATAGTCCCTCACAGATGCACTCATGAACCCATACACTCAGGGAGTCACCCACTCATACATCCATGCAGGGAGGCACACACACCCTCACCCACCCACACAGACACTCAGGAATCCATACAGGTCCTCAGACAACTAATCAATAACCCATAGAGACACTGATGTACCTACTCACCAACCCATGCAGCCACTTACACACCAACTGACAAACTGATACACACATTCACACAGATTAGTCACTCACCCATACATTCACTTTTAATCAGTCACTTATACAGTCAGTCACGCACCCACTAATTCATCCATACAGACACTCATGCACCCACTCATTCTTCAATACACCTTGACGTAGATATGTCAGTATATATATATTTACATATATACAACATTCTTAATCTTTTTAGAAACACTCAGTGATGTCAATTGAGATGTCATCAGTGATATGATCAGTGATGTCACTAACCTTGTCATGAGTGATGTAATATGTGACGTCATCAGCAGTGCATTGTGCAGCCGCTATTTATAGTTAGCTCAACTAACTATAACTGCTGAATTTCTCTAGTTGTATACGAGTGAAATGTCAGACTAACTATAACGTCCCTCTAACCTTTGGTTTTTTTCTGTGAATTTTTAAGGCTTTTTAAATGCTAATTTCTAACTGTAACGTCCCTGAAACTTGTGCTTTTTTTCAGTGAATTTCTAAGTTTTTTTAACCAGCAGTCATGTTTGCAGAGTGGTGGAGAAAGGGTTGTGGGAATCCAACCAGATTTCAGGAATTCAGATGGGTAGGACTTATAGGAGGTACCAGGAGGGCTTCTTGGACACCAAGGTCCTACTGGTGTAAAGTGGTCTTCATCCCACAACTAGTAGTGTATCAGGAGGCACGTTTGGAGAGTGGTGGTCAAAGGGGGCATGGCCTCCAAATACCTCTTAGCAATCCAGCTGTATGGGACTTATTGGAGGTAAGCGCAGGTAAGCAAATCTGCTTCACTTCATGAAAGCAAGAGCATCTTTTCTGCTCTTGCTTTCATGAAGCAAAGCAGTGTTTGCTATGGCGTAGTGGGAGCAGGGCTCCCGCCATGCCATAGCAAGCTGCAATGTCCCAGGGGTGGGCACCTCGGGGCATTGCTGGAGCCAACCCTGGGGTGGCGGTCCCCAAGGCCATGGAGGGCTCCTGGAGGGGGGCCACAAGTCCCCCTCCCATATTCTTTGTAGCCACGGGGAGGTGGTGGTCCCCGGGGCCGGGGGTCCACAACAGATCCCCGCATTTAATTCATTTGTGCCCTGAGGATGTGGCAGTACGCGGGGCCACGTGGCCCCTGTATTTAATGACTATAGCCCCAGGGAGGTTGTGGTCCCCGGAGCTGTGTGGGGACCTGTGTGGCTCCCCTGCATTTCATGAATATAGCCACGGGAGGTGGCGGTCCCTGGGGCTACGTGGAGGGGCATGAGCGCCCCACGCTTTCTTTTTTGCAAATAAAGCCCCAGGGAGGTGTGGGTCCATGGGTCTGGGGGGCCTGCATAGCCCCGCACTTTTAATAAATATCACCCCAGGGAGGTGGCAGTCCCCTGGCTGCAGGGGACCACGTGGGCCCCCACATCATTATTTGTAATTGCTCCTGGGACCTTGCCCACCCAGTGGCTTAAAGGAAATGAAGCGTGGGAGCCCGCACTTCATTTAAAAAAAGAAATTCGTCAGGATTCGTGGATCCAACGCGAATCCCGCCAGAACGTTTTTTTACAAACATTTGTTTTTGGGCCCATAGGGACCCCTAAGCAGGCCTAGGGAGTCAGGAGGTTTCTACCCTGCTCCCTTCTCTTTATTTTTAATGTTTTTGAACCTTTTTTCTTGTGACTCGGTTCAACCGAGTCACAAGATGGCTGCCAACACTTCCTGGTTGGAACTGTTGGCAGCCATTCAAATCAGAGGCTCGAGATCGGGAGGGTTCGCAGATCCTTTGCGGCCATATTTGTATATCTGAGAAATGTTTACATTTCTCAGCAACTACTGAACAGATTTACACCACAAAAAGAGTGCTTTCTGAACCAAGAGCTAGGTTTTTGCCAAATTTGGTGTAATTCCGTTCAGCATTTCAGGCTGTAGCCATGTTTAAAGTTTCATATGGAAATTAACATGGAGAATAAGTGTTCTGTAACCCCCTTTTTTCTCGGCCCCTGCTTGACATATCACCCCGAAACTTTAAACACATCAGCTGAAGTGAGCAGGACATACATTTTTAAAATTTTGAAAAGATTCGTCAAATGGCGCCAAAGATATTGGCAAAAGAGGAAACACTTTTTGAATAGAAACAAGGCCCTAACTATAACTACCTACTGGGAACCGCCAGTAGGTAATATATAAATAAATGAATATATATATCTATATATATATATATATATATATATATATATATATATATATATATATATATATATATATATATATATATATATATATATATATATATATATATATATATATATACACAATCAAAACAGTTGCCTGCTGTGGAAGACACCACCTACACCACCGGGTATGTTTTTCGCCAACTTTGTTTATTGAAGAGACAAGCAGCATGTAGAATAGCTCAGTCCACAGACATGAATCGTCCACCCAACGTGTTTCGTAGTACAACTTCCTCAGGGGCATTGGACTCGAGCGTGAGCAGCAGAGCAGTTTGAGCGTCATCTAATATAGTTCAAATACCCCGCCTCAGTGGGCGTGGCCCTCCGAAAGTGGCCTGCTGGTACTCGTAGTTCCGCTGTCTTACTCAAGTGAGTTGCCTGTTGCTCACTCGAAAATAAATTTACATAATATCACAGTGGATTTGTGGCCAAAAGTTACCGTCCATGCCACAGCTCTGTCTCCTTGTAAACGGCACCAGTGCCAAACGCCCATCAGCCAGTTGACTGATCAGCTGGAATGCTGTAAACAGCATTGAGGCGTCCTCCGCGGCCCAGGCGAGCCGCATATATCCAATCAAAACAGTTGCCTGCTGTGGAAGACACCACACCACCGGGTATGTTTTTCGCCAACTTCGTTTATTGAAGAGACAAGCAGCGCGTAGAATAGCTCAGTCCACAGACATGAATTGTCCACCCAACGCGTTTCGTAGTACAACTTTCTATGGGGCATTGGACTCGAGCGTGAGCAGCAGAGCAGTTTGAGCGTCATCTAATATAGTTCAAATACCCCGCCTCAGTGGGCGTGGCCCTCAGAAAGTGGCCTGCTGGTACTCATAGTTCCGCTGTCTTACTCAAGTGAGTTGCCTGCTGCTCCCTCGAAAATAAATTTACATAATATCACAGTGGATTTGTGGCCAAAAGTTACCATCCATGCCACAGCTCTGTCTCTTTGTAAATGGCACCAGTGCCAAACGCCCATCAGCCGGTTGACTGATCAGCTGGAATGCTGTAAACTGCATCGAGGCGTCCTCCGCGGCCCAGGCGAGCCGCATATATCCAATCAAAACATTTGCCTGCTGTGGAAGACACCACACCACCGGGTATGTTTTTTGCCAACTTCGTTTATTGAAGAGACAAGCAGCATGTAGAATAGCTCAGTCCACAGACATGAATCGTCCACCCAACACGTTTCGTAGTACCACTTCCTCAGGGGCATTGGACTCGAGCGTGAGCGGCAGAGCAGTTTGAGCGTCATCTAATATAGTTCATATTGGGAGCAGGTGCCCTTTGTTGAAGGGTAAGATGTGCAGCGGGGACTTCAGGCTGACGCCGCAACCCACTGGGGTATTAATAACTTTTTATATTGCACAACGGCATGTCATCTCACTGGAGTATAATGGCACTACAAAGACCAGAGAGCCACGGGGGTGGTAACGCCCACCAAGGGCGGGTTAAAAGATTTAAAATAGTGCCGAAATCGCCATGCTGTTGAATCTGCAAGTCCACGCCTTTGAGAAAGTGTTACGACACAAAACGCGTCAGGTTCTGGACATTTACTTCTGTGGTGTTACAGCTGAAACCCTCGCAGCATCCTTCAATAAACAACAGTGTGGCAAAGAGCTTACCTGTGGTGTGGCTTTCTCCTCAACAGGCAAAACGATGTTTTGGATGTATGCGGCCCCGCCTGAGCTGTGGAGAAGGCTCCGATGCTGTCAGCATTCCTGCAGCGATGTCATCCCACGCCGCTGCCTTGGGAGCAGGTGCCCTTTGTTGAAGGGTAAGATGTGCAGCGGGGACTTGAGGCTGACGCCGCAACCCACTGGGGTTTTAATAACTTTTTATATTGCACAACGGCATGTCATCTCACTGGAGTATAATGGCACTACAAAGACCAGAGAGCCACGGGGGTGGTAACGCCCACCAAGGGCGGGTGAAAAGATTTAAAATAGTGCCGAAATCGCCATGCTGTTGAATCTGCAAGTCCACGCCTTTGAGAAAGTGTTACGACACGAAACGCGTCAGGTTCTGGACATTTACTTCTGTGGTGTTACAGCTGTAACCCTCGCAGCATCCTTCAATAAACAACAGTGTGGCAAAGAACTTACCTGTGGTGTGGCTTTCTCCTCAACAGACAAAACGATGTTTTGGATGTATGCGGCCCCGCCTGAGCCGCGGAGAAGGCTCCGATGCTGTCAGCATTCTTGCAGCAACGTCATCCTACGCCGCTGCCTTGGGAGGAGGTGCCCTTTGTTGAAGGGTAAGATGTGCAGCGGGGACTTGAGGCTGACGCCGCAACCCACTGGGGTTTTAATAACTTTTTATGTTGCACAACGGCATGTCATCTCACTGGAGTATAATGGCACTACAAAGACCAGAGAGCGACGGGGGTGGTAACGCCCACCAAGGGCGGGTGAAAAGATTTAAAATAGTGCCAAAATCGCCATGCTGTTGAATCTGCAAGTCCACGCCTTTGAGAAAGTGTTACGACACAAAACGCGTCAGGTTCTGGACATTTACTTCTGTGGTGTTACAGCTGAAACCCTCGCAGCATCCTTCAATAAACAACAGTGTGGCAAAGACCTTACCTGTGGTGTGGCTTTCTCCTCAACAGGCAAAATATATATATATATATATGTATATATATATATATATATATATATATATATATATATATATATATATATATATATATATTTTACCTACTGGCGGTCGCCAGTAGGTATATATAGTTAGGATTTTTTCCCTATGGGATTTTTGAAAATTCTATGTCTAATAACTTTGGCGTTTGTGGACGGAATTGGCTGAAATTTTCAGGAAAATGGAACATTTTGTTTCTGAGCAGCCCCTGAAAATTTTGGGGGGGTTCGTCAAGGGGGGGCCGAGAAAAAAGGGGGGTCCCAAAACGTGTTTTTCCAATGTTAATTTCCATAGGGCGGTTGGCCTCACTTTTAGCCCGAACGGCTGAATGGATTTGCACGAAACTTGGCAAAATTGTAGGGACTGTTAGCCCGATGTGCCTTTGCTAGGTCTCAATATATGTGCTCCAGTGGATTTTGAGAAATTAACGTTCAAAAAAAGATATATATCTGTAAGCGCGCTCTGGGCAGCGCTCCGGTTCGCGTACTTTACGCGTAATGGAACTTCGCGAAGCGAAGCTGATTGGCTCTCCGGTGTCTGTCAACATTCTAAACAGTCCGGAGCGGCCGCCATCTTGTCTCTCGGTAGGATCGAGAGACAAGAGGAGGCCAAAACAAAGGGGGAAATGACCATAAGGGGGCATAGTAGATCCTCCCTGACCCCCTAGGTTTGATGTGGAGGCTTTAAAAGGGCCCGCAGGGCAAAAAAAAAAAATATATTTTTTTTTTGCGTGGGGAGCGCCCGGTTCGCGAACCGGGAAGCGTTCTGGGGAGCGTACTATAAGGAAAAAAGAATGATAGACTTTTCAAATACTGTATGTTAATTGATTGTTGGTTTTGTTGATTAATTTTTTAATTCTTTATTTTTAAGCAATTATTTATTATTGTGATTGTGTTTCAAAATTTAATAAACATTCTAACATTTCACTGTCTGAAATGTCATTATTTTCATTGAACATAGTTTGTAATCTCTGAGGGTGTAAAATGTCCTCATTTTGAAGGAGGTCATCTACTGCTTGCACACATTGCAGTAGTTCTTGGTCCCAAGTTTCATCCATAAATTCTATATAATTTGGATCAATTATTTCTTGGCTGCTCTCTTGCAGGACAATTTGAAATGAAACTTTGTGTTCGCCTTCCATGTTGCCTGAAATTTGGATAAAAAAAAAATATATTAGTAGAGATAGGGCACTGTTGGGATTAATTTTAGATAGGCAGTTTTTATCAGTGAATTTATCTTTGGGCAGTGTATAGTATCAGAGTGGAAGTAGGAATATAAAAAAGTGTATGTTACTCTCTGTTTACTTCCCTTATACTTACTCTTCTTTTTTTTTTTTTTTTTAATTTTTTGGGTTCGCTCCCGGTTCGCGAACCGGGAAGCGAACTAAAAGAAATAGAGCTTGCCAGAGTGCTAAACATTCTAGCAATTTTTTTTTGAAAGGGGAGGTAGTTCTGAAAGAACTTTTTTTTAAATGTTTTTGTTGTTTTATATTTTTTTTAATTTTATTTTTTTTTGTATTTTTTGAACAGTTTTATGTTTTTTTTTGTTTTTAATGGAGGGGAAACAACAAAAAACAGGCATTGAAAAGGGCTCAACAGGAGCAAAAAAAAAAATTACTGTCTGGGGCGGTTAGGGCAATTGTGATTTACATAAGCTAGGTTGATTAACGTAATGCTCATGTTACCACATGACAGCAATGCACCGCAATACATACAAGTAAATTTCATATGAGCAAAGTTCTCCTGAATGTTTGGCACGGTTTCCCGTGCCTCTGCTCCTGTCAACGATATCAGTGATGTTGACCTGGCCACAGGAGTTGTTGTTGGGTTATCTTGCATGTCACGTATCTCCGCCTGGCTGTAGTTCAATGGATGCCACCTGTTCATGTGACGATGCATTGTATAGTTACCGTAGCTATACTTTTTATCAGTGCCTCTAGATAACCGGTCTTTACAAATGAGGCAGGTGACATACCTAGCATTTACTTTCTTTTGCCCTCGAGGGAGTGAAAAAAACTGCCAAATAAAGCTGGCTTTCCGACGGGAAACCCGGGGCACCTCTTGTAAGAACTGTGGTCCTTCTGTCTCCTCTTCCTCTAGTTCATCCTCTTCCTCCTCTGTGTTGCTGATGAACTGGGGAGGTGGTCCTCTCTTCCCATGAGGAGGTGGAGGTGGTGGTGGGGGTGCACCAGCTGAAGCAACTGATGAAGCCATTGCTCAACTATCAAAAATGGTCTTCCTCTCACAAAGATGAAAGTCAGAGTGAGGAAAGAAGGAGGGGTTTTCATCATTTGGGAAAAACAATAGTTCTAAACCAATGAAAAGTGTTATTTTTAGGTCACCTGACCTAGCCTTACATCATTATGAAACCAAAAGTGAAATGAACCAATGAAAAGTTTTATTAACAAGTCACATGACCTCTTACGCTTAAGTTACGCGCCCCGGATCGCTTCCGGGTCGCTGCGCTTCGCGCCTCGGTTCGCGCTCCGGAGCGCTTCCGGGTGCGCTAACGCGGCGCGTCATAAGACGCATTACGCGGCAACGCAATACGTCGCGCTTTCGCGACGCGCCGCGGATCGCTTCCGGGGAGCTGCGCTTCGCGTCTCTGTTCGCGTACCGGAGCACTTCCGGGTGCGCTAACGCGGCGCGTCATAAGACGCATTACGCGACAACGTGATACGTCGCGCTTCCGCGACGCGTCACGATGTTGATTTCTAACGCGGCAGTTGCGCTAACGGAACGTTTACCGGTTCGCGGACTGGGTCGCGGCATCAAGATGAGCTAACGGGAAGCTTCCCGGTTCGCGAACCGGGAGCGAACAAAAAAAAAGTATTAAAAAAAATAATTATTAATAAACATATAAAATATATTTTTGGATTTAAAGAAGAATACATTTTACAGCTACAGATATTAGCTTTTAAAAAACCAATGACATTCACTGAAAAAACCATAGGTTATAGACCATATATAGTTAGGAATTAGCATTTACAAAACCTTGAAAATTCACTGAAAAAACCATAGGTTATAGACCATATATAGTTAGGAATTAGCATTTAAAAAACCTTATTTTACTCACACAAAACCATTGAAATTCCATATATAGTTAGTTGTACTAACTATATATCACGCACCCGCAATCCACTGCTGATGATGTCACATATTACATCATTCATGACATGGTCAGTGACATCACTGATGACATCTCAAATGACATCACTGATGACATCACTGATGACATCTCAAATGACATCACTGATGACATCACTGATGACATCTCAAATGACATCACTGATGACATCACTGATGACATCTCATTTGACATTACTGATCACATCACTGATGACATCATTCATGTGATAATACGATGAACCTCTTCAGACTCTAATATAACCTTAGATACACTCAGTGTAAACAGACACTCATAGACTGTCACTCATCCATGGAGTTACTCAGACACTTAGTCAGTCATGCAAAGAATCAATCACACCTCCATTTCCTCAACTATACAGTTATACACACCTTACTTATTCAAACATATACTAAAACATATTTACTCACTTATACAATCCTGGATACAAGTTCACAATGATCCATACAGCCACTCACACATTCACTGGCTCTTATGCAGTTATTTATATATGTCAACTCTCACATGTACTGTATTTTACATATGTACTTACTTTGACATGTAGCACTGAGATATCCATTCACTCACCAATACACTCATGTACACAGTCAACTGCCCATACAGCTGTTTCCACATGCACTTTTGAACCCATACATCTAGTCAATCAACTGCTCACACATCTATGCAGAGAGTCATACACCTCCCAGCCACCCACACACACACTCAGTCTCCCATACAAATGCTTGGGCAACCAATCAATAACCCATACAGTTAATCATATAGCTACTGATCAACACATGCAGCAGTTTACAGAACAACAGACATAATGATGCACAAATTAAGACAGTTTAGTCACTAACCCATGCACTCAGTGAGACACATTTAATCAGTCACTCATACAGTCAGTCATGCCCCTACTAAATCCTTCATCAAGACACTTATACATCCACTCATTCTTCAATATGTAAGACATATTTTAACTTTACAGAATTATACAGTCACTGGATGTAGTCATCAGTGATGTCATCAGTGATGTCATTTGAGATGTCATCAGTGATGTCATCAGTGATGTCATTTGAGATGTCATCAGTGATGTCATCAGTGATGTCATTTGAGATGTCATCAGTGATGTCATCAGTGATGTCACTGACCATGTCATGAATGATGTAATATGTGACATCATCAGCAGTGGATTGCGGGTGCGCGATATATAGTTAGTACAACTAACTATATATGGAATTTCAATGGTTTTGTGTGAGTAAAATAAGGTTTTTTAAATGCTAATTCCTAACTATATATGGTCTATAACCTATGGTTTTTTCAGTGAATTTTTATATATATATATAAAACGAAGAAGACCGTTTGGTCGAAACGCGTCGCCAATAAACAATTTCCTAAACACGGACCCTGGAGTGCGAGTCTTTTGTGGTTCCTGCGATAACACCGTGCGGGGAAACCTTTCTGGCACATATATATATATATATATATATATCCACAGCTTGGCTCGATTTCACAGTCCAATGGCGCTCTTTATCACCGGTGCTTGGACTTCTAAGCAGAGCCCCGCTTACATATATTGCACAACTCCCATTTTCAAGGGAAATAAGTCCGCACTCACAAAAAGGTTTCCTTCCCCAATCCTTTATTTCCTTTGTCGATACTCCAGCATTTCAAGGTACAACCAACGCGTTTCACAACCCACAGTCGCTTGTTCACGGTCGTGGGCATCAAAGGAAACCATCACAAAAAGTCAAGAGGCACCAAGTCGAGACCCAAAAAACCTGGAAAGCAGGGTTCCATTAAGTAGGGTCTGGGGAGGGGATGTAGCCACAGCACCAAGGGAGGACCAAGGGAGGACGGAGGGCAGTAGAATGACTGCTGTTTACGTGCACAGGCACAGTACCGCGAGGGCATCATGGTTGACGATCAGCACATCATGGAGAGTTGAGAACTAGAGCGAGCCTCTGAACAAATAGGGACCAACAGCTAGCGCTGCCGAGGAGCACTCCGCCATCTTGTGCTCAGCAAGCGCGTCTCTGACCCGAAGAGTATAAGGCTGGTGGGGGGCAGGTCATCTGTGCCCCCTACCGTCAACACCGTAACATCAGGGGAACCCAGGGTCATCAGCAGTGCCCCCACTCTCCTTGGCGCTTACTGGAGGTACCTTGTGGGCTTGTTGGACCCCAGGGATCCTCAGGATCAAGGGGACTTAATCCCCTAACTCGCGTCTGCACAGTGATGCAGGGAGGGGGAATCGGGCCTGATGTGACAAGTGTGCAAACGTGCCCCATGGCGGGTTTTAAGTTAAGGGATTAATTCCCCTTGAATCCTGAGGGTCCCTGGGGGCTAACTAGCCCACCAAGTACCTCCAGTAAGCGCCACAGAGCTGTGTTGCAGAGAGGTGGTCCAAGACCACGCCCCTTTTTACACCTCTCTGCAACGCAACTCTGTGGTGCTTACTGGATGTACCTAGTGGGCTAGTTGGCCCCCAGGGACCCTCAGGATTCAAGGGGACTTAATCTCCCAACTTAAACTTTCCACCGCCAAAGAAGGCAAGCAGCAACACGTCTGAAAATATCATCCACAGCGAGCCTGAAGTGCAAGTTGCAATCTGGAGTCTCCGAGGACCTGCGGAAGACGCCAGTAACACCGAGGTAAGCATGGATTGTGGAATGTGGTTGCGGGAAGAACGAAAGCCAGTGGGGAGCTTCATTTCTACAATTATTTACACCGGCGGCTCAAGACTAATGGTACATACCCACTAAGGAGATGTATTCTACGTCATGTCAGCTGATGAAGTTAGAGAAAGGAAAGAGGCGGCATTGTTAATCTTTAATGACACCAAGGTGAGCACGAAAAAAAGTGTTGGGGCAATCTTGAATGCAGCAAAGCCAGATTTGACAGCGCGTTTGAAAAGATTGGAGACATTTAAACGATCAGATTACTTAGA
Organism: Lissotriton helveticus; assembly: GCF_964261635.1. Lineage (NCBI taxonomy): Eukaryota > Metazoa > Chordata > Amphibia > Caudata > Salamandridae > Lissotriton > Lissotriton helveticus. The sequence goes on from NC_136059.1 coordinate 1,936,940,020, forward strand.
GGTCAAGCGTATTCGCAGAGGCCTTAGGATTTTAGTGGCTCCAATGTATGAGGACCCTAATCATAATATGCTTTGCGAATGGATGGAGAATAATCAAGAATCCTCACAAAGAATGCTTCCAATATTAACCAAATACACTGACATTGACTGTGTGAAGATACTTGAAGAGATTGGCCAAATCCTTGGCATATTAGAGAAAGAAGCTGATCAAGAGGCAATAACCAAGTTCAAACTAGAAATGAAGGAACAATTAGGAAAACTTGAAGAGTCAATTAAAGAGAGGAAAGCACAGAAGTTCCTGCACGACAAAATTGACTATGATCGAGGACAGATCTATACTTTTGCAAAAAGAATTGAAACTATTTGTCGACAAAGATTGAACATGAGTGGAAAACCAACAGCAGATTCACAGTCAGAATTGAGTAGTATCACAAATTCAGAGCCCGAAACTGATGGGGATGAGGGTCCCAGTGGGTCAACAGTAGGACCGGCACCTACGGTACTTGAAGAATTCGTTTTTTTAGAACAAGAGAGGAGGTTCAATCTCCATCCCAGGACCTTTGTAAACAGCGCAAAGAGGAAGAGGCAGAGGCAACAGAGGCGCAAAGGTGCAAAACAGCACGGACGCCAAAGGGAGAATCAAGAATAAGCAGACCAAGAAATAAATATGGGGACCGATGCTTCAATTGTAAACTTGACAAACATTGCATTAACTTGAAAAGAAAAGGACATCCTGAAACTGGGCTTATCTTATTGTCCGGAAGAGGACTTTGACTATGTGAAAACAAGAATAGATGTCTTCAAATTTGTTCGAACTTTAAAGTTAAAGAAACACTTTGTAGTGAATTTGAGAAAAGGACAAAGGCCATCTACTAGTGATAACAGCATGAGTGATGTCCACACAGCGGGCTTGGTGGTAAACTATATGGATTTGATGCTGGACCTGAGGCAACTTGAAGAAGACCCAGAAGTGAATATCTCCAACAGAGAAAGAGACATGCAAAGTACTATAGGACCAAGCTACAGAATTAGCTGAAACACAAGCCTTAAACATCGCAAGCAATGCTCCAACTAGGTTTAGACCTGCTTCAAAATTTACACCAATGTCAAGTAAAGACTCTGTGGACATTTAGAATGAGTTGGTAACTAATGAATTGAAAAGTTTGTGCAAAAAAATGAGTGAAAAATATAAAAAAATGTTGCAGAAACAGAAAGATTACACTGCACTAGTAAATAAACTTTCAACAAATGCAGATTGTATTGTGCGCAATGCAGATAAGGGCGGGAACATTATTTTATGGGGTAAGCAACAGTATCTCAGTGAAGCCTATAAGCAACTAAATAATCGCTTGAATAATGTAAGGGTTGCTGAAAATGCTATGTTTACTAGTCACCGCCTGTACAATGCACAGTTACACTCATGGCATACTCAATGTTTAATTACGGATGAAGAACTAATGTTTTCACCAGGGCACCCGATAATTTCTGCTATGGGTAGCGCCCTTGAAAATACATCGAAGTTCGTAGATTCATTCCTCTGTCCACTGGTTAAGTCTCTACGTCATATATTCCGGACACGTGGGATTTTTTAAAGCGGGTGTGTGACCTACCATGTGACCTACCATGTGAAAAGGATTTCTTGTTAGCAACCATTGATGTAACCACATTATATACCAGGATCAAACATAAAGACGGCCTGAATGCTGTAAAGCATTATTTGGGACACAGACCTGTAAAATCCTGGTCACATACACAAATGCTCATCGCAATGACATCTGTGTGTTTCTGTAAAGTTTAAATATGTTTATTATATATAGGGAAAGGCGTATTGAAGAATGAGTGAGTGTATAAGTGTCTGAATGGATGATTTAGTAGGTGCGTGACTGACTGTAAGTGAGTGATTAAACATATCTTACTGAATGCATGGTTAGTGACTAAACTGTGTGAATGTCTGTATCCGTCTGTCTGTTGGTGTGTAAGTGGCTGCATGGGTTTGTAAATAGCTACATGAGTGTCTTTATGAGTTATTGATTGGTTGTCTGAGTATCTGTATGGGTGCCTGAGTGTTTGTGTGGGTGGGGTGTGTGTGACTCTGTGCATAGATGTGTGAGTGGGTGATTCACTGGGTGCATGGTTTCAAGAGTGCATCTGTGATGGACTGTATGGGTGGGTGAGTGTGTGTATGGGTGTGTTAGTTAGTGAATGTTTATCTCAGTGGTACATGTGTGAGTAACTACAAATGTGAAAGGCAGTATATATGTGTGTTAGAGTATATAAATGGCTATAAGTGAGAGTGTGTGATTGTGAGAGTGGCTGTATGGATGAGTGTTTGCTTGTATCAATGATTGTATGAGAGCTTAAGAATGTGCTAGTATTTGTATGAGTAAGTGAGCTGGTGTGTGTATAACTGTATAGGTGAGTAAATGGAGTGTGATTAATTATTTGTGTGACTGACTAGGTGTGTGAGTACCTCTATGGATGAGTGGCGATGTGTGAGTGTCTATATAGGTGCATGAGTAGTCCTGTACTGAGTGACCATAAGTATGAGTGACTGTACAGGTGAGTGTGTGTAGACCTAAGAATCAGTGAGTGGGTATGTAGTTATTGGTGTTGGAGTGTCTATGGTTTTGAGAATGGCAGTCTGTAATTTAGAGTGGGTGTATCAATAGTTATATTAGGGTGTGAGGAGATGCATCAAACTATCACATGGATGATGTCATCAGTGATGTCATTTGAGATGGCATAAGTGATGTCGCTGACCCAGTACAGCCAAGAATTTGGGCATAGTGGTAAGCAATGATCTATCAATGAAAGCCCAGATCAGTTTGGTGGTTTCTGCTGGGTTTTTTCAACTATGCAGAATTAAGAAGATCAGCAGATTTCTGTCCCGGGAAGCTCTGATCTTAGTGATCTTGGCCTTGGTCATCTCCCAACTGGACTATTCCAACTCTCTCTATGTAGGTATCCCAGCTTACCAACTTAGACGCCTCCAGCTAGTCCAGAATCAGGCTGCCAGACTGATCTTCCACCAACCTAAATGGCATTGTGTCCGGCCCCTGATGAAAAGCCTCCATTGGCTCTGATGGAGCGAGCTTCAGAATAAAGTTTTGTTTTGACTCGCAAAGTTAAACTTCCATAATATAATAATCGTATTAATCAGCATGAAGTGAAATGTACTAATCAACCTAGATTAAAATGCATACACGACACAAGGGATTAACATATGTGCTCTATGTTGCAACTACAAGTACGTGAAAAATAATAAACTAACCTTGTCTATTGTCTTTGTCAGTATTAAATGCGGCTGTTTAACTAATGGCATGTGCTTATTTGTGTGTGCTTATGTTATGTATTTTCGTCTTTATGTGGCACAAGCTCGATGAGGAATCCTGTGGCCTTTGAGAAGAAAGTAAATATGAAATGCTGCTAAATGTGCTTTGGCTAGGTAACATTAATTAATGGGTTAATAATTAGGAAAGGGGGTGGGTAACAGAATGAATCTCAATTCTCTAATTAATTAATATCTTGTGTTTGTTTGAATATTAGTTCTCCATGAGAGAGGCCTAAGGCCTGAGGCCTGTGAAAATGGGTATTTGGAATCCTGTCGTGAAGAGCCGAGCACAGAGAAATGCATTTGAAAAATAAATTAAATGAACAGTGCAAGACGTGCTCTGAAAGTGACAAATTCCAAGGACAGGATGCGGCAAATCAGCCAAGCTAAGGAAGCAACGAACTGTTATTCAATAAATTGTTGCATTTCCGAGGAAGCCAGAGTCGCATGACTGAAAGGACAATGGTGTTTTAGAAAGGCTCAACTTTGGATTGAAACAAGTGATGATCTCATATGGACTGACGTCTGTCAGCCAATTGGAACACTAGATTGCAGGAGAAAAGAATACTTTTTAGTGAGATTAGTTAGGGAAAAAGGTATAAAAATTGCCCCCATGGGCAGGAGGGCGCTTCTCGCTTTCCGATTCTTGAAGGGCGTGTCGTGCTGAAGGACTTGTTGGCGCACGTAAGGATAACAGGCTTTATGACTATTTCTTTAGGTGAAGCGAGTTTAGATAGGGTAAATAGAACTTATGGGATGAAAACTATTAATTTTTAATAAAATCTTACAGATTGATTTGCTTTGAATTGACAGTCTAATATGCCTTTCCTCAATTAAATGCTGCTATTTTGCTAATAAAATAATGAATTAATAAAAATGATGCTCATTCCTTGAAAATAAAGTTAATAAATAAGATTCTGAAACGACAAGCTGGTCTTGTTTATTCATGGTCTTGTTACCATCAGTTGATCCATTTACCTTAGTGACTTAATTAATTTATATTTGCTCAAAACCATGATAAGAAACGTTATACTGCAGTTGTATGCGTAAATAGTTTGTGAATAGGTTTTGATTAATTAGGTCACATGATTCAGTTGCTCAAAATTTGTCTCGTTAGTTTATGGGCCTTGTGAGTGATATATGATTAATGGTGAGTATTGTGGAGTTGGGTAGCGTTGGTGAGACATATTTTCTATAGGGGCACTGGATCAATTCTTTGGTAGCAGAGTTACGGTTACTATGGTAACGGACATGCTACATGGTAGTTACATAGGATCTATGACTAAAACATGTTAAGTTTGTCAAGTTGTTATATGTTGTCGAAAGGTTTTTTCCAGCAGTGTGAAAATTCCTAGTTGTGCCGGCATAAGAGTAGTGTGACAAGTGAAGTTGCACAGTGCATTTGTTCTGTTTCCAAATAGTGGTATTGTCATATATCACTAGTGTGGACGTACAGCACAAGTTTAGGGATTTTAGGTGTGCCAGGTAGAATGTATAGTGAGGATTGTCTATGAAATCGTAGCTTTTGAGTATAGGGACTTGGAGCCTGTTTTAAAACTCACTGCGAAAAGAGTAATAGAATTTATCTAAGCTTGAGTGAAGGGTAAGGTAACGTCGTTTATTTTTACTGGCGAATACAGATTTCTATGGTTGGTTAAAGTCCTACCAAGAGTCATGTATGTATGGTTAGGGAAACTCTCCATTTGAAAGTGCGTAAATGATTTTGTAATTACGTTCGAGTCAAACTTTGAATTGTCACTTAATGTGCATTCAGAGGGAAACTAGTTCATTATTACCTGTTAGAAGGGTAGAGTGAAATTTACTTTATCAATGACTGAATATTCTGTGAGAATAGCGTCGTCTATTCCACGCAAAAGAATACTTGAGTGATTGTACAAGCTCGCACACCATCACCCTCACACCCCCTCACCCTCACACCCCCTCACCGTCACTCACCCTCAGCACCCTCACACACACTCACACACCCTCACCAGCATAGCATAACAAAACATAGATTGGCATAACAAAACAAAGCATAGGATAGCAAAACAAAACATAGCATAACAAAACATAGCATAGCAAAACACAACAAAGCATGGCATAGCATAACAAAACATAGCATAACAAAACAAAGCATAGCATGACATAAAGCATAGCAAAACAAAACACAGCATAGTAGAACAAAACATAGCATAGCATAACAAAACACAACAAAAAATAGCAGAACAAAGAATAACATAACAAAACATAGCATAACATAACATAAAACAAAGCATAGCATAACAAAACATAGCATAGCATAACAAAGCACAACAAAACATAGCATACATAACAATACATAGCATTGCAAAGCATAGCAAAATATAGCATAGCATAACAAAACATAGCATAGCATAACAAAACACAACATAGCCTAACAAAACAAAGCTTAGCATAGCACAACAAAACATAGCATAGCAAAGCATTGCACAGCATAACAAAACATAGCATAACACAACATAGCATAGCAAAACAAAGCATAGCATAATAAAACACAACAAAACATAGCATAGCATAACAAAACATAGCATAGCATAACAAAGCATAGCATAGCATAGCAAAACACAACAAAACATAGCATAGCATAACAAAACACAACAAAACATAGCATAGCATAACAGAATAAATCATAGGATAGCAAAACTAAACATAGCATAGCATAACAAAACAAAGCATAGGATAGCAAAACAAAACATAGCGTAGCATAACAAAACATAGCATAACATAACAAAACATAGCATAACAAAACACAACACATAGCATAATAAAACATAGCAAAACATAACAAAGCATAGCATAACAAATCACAAAAAAACATAGCATAGCAAAACAAAACATAAAATAGCATAGCAAAACATAGCATATCAAACACAACAAAACATAGCATAGCATAACAAAACATAGCATAACAAAGCATAGCATAGCAAAACATAGCATAACAAAACATAGCATAGCAAAACAAAACACAGCATAGCATAACATAACAAATCAAAGCATAGGGTAGCAAAACATAGCATAGCATAACAAAACAAAACATAGGATAGCAAAACAAAACATAGCATAGCATACAGCATCACTTCGCACCACCGCAGCATCACTCAGGGGCACCACAACATCACTCAGTGCCACCACAGCATCAATCTGTGCAACCATTCAACAACACCTGGTTCAAATATGTTCTCTCAATGTTTCAAGCTTTATTACAAATGTAACAAAAAGATGTTAATATTTCACTTCTGTTCTTGGATTTTCCTCACAAAAAAATACACTGAACATAATCTTCACAAAAGTTATTTACAAAACTTTAAGCTATTGCCATTATAAATTACAATAACATTTATTTAAGTATTAATTATTGGAAAAAAAATTAAAAGCCATTGTTATTTGTAATATCAATACATGTAAGTCATGTAAATACAACACATATTGCATTACAAATGCTATAGGTGTCACATTTGCGAAAGTTATAACTATTGGCATTGTAAATGACAAAGCTATTAATTTCGCTATTTTCAAAAACAAAACATAAATAAAAAAATTGTCATTTACAATACCAATAGCTCAAACTTTCCTAATGAGAGACCTATTGCATTGCAAATGCTTGTTGTAAACTGTGTCCTGTAGGGTGTTGGTTTACGATGTGCAGTGGCATTAGCCAGCAGGCGGCAGGCAGCAGGTTTTACAGCGATGTTGCTCAGGGTCACACAATGTCACCTTCTATGTAGAGGACTCACTCATTAGTACCCAAACTCAGTCATATTTGATCATCCTCAACGTTTTCGTGAAATCGTTTTACATAAAATCCCAACCCTTAATACCAATCAGATTGGCAAACTCAGGTGTCATCCTTCGGCCCCAATATATACCCTCTTGGCTTCTCCATACATGTTGCGCCGACGGCGTGTGAAATTCAATACATCCTGTTCATTTTTAGAGGAATTTAAAATGTGAGTAAAGATCGTTTTGTGCTGTACTTGACCTGTTTTCTCTCTTTTGGAAGAGAAATGCAACAGATGCTGGAGATATTTGCACAAATTAAAAATTATGGTATGTTATATGATTAGCGTATTGAAATTGTTATTTTAGTTGACGTCATTTTTTGTTTTTATTCACTTTTTTATTTTTAAATTTACCGAAAGTGTAATGAAGCTGCGACTGGGGTCTTGAACGTCATATAGGTAGCAATTAAACTGAACGGACAGCACTGCATTCCCCTTTCTCATCAGCACTACTGTAGATTTATTTTTACAATAGTAAAAGTGTGTTTAAATTGGTAAACAAACACGCAAACACGCACACACACAATAACTGTGCATTTGTATTCCGAATACACTAATAAATGTACGTTTTTTAATCGTTAATGTGGTTGCGAAAAAAGAAGACCTTGGTTCAAATCCCAACTTCTCCGTTTGATTATATGGTGTGATCCTGAGAAGATCACTACTTCCTAGCCTTGCTTCCCTTATGTGCGTAAAATTGACAGTAGCAAGAGGCAAATTTGTGCCTTCTGCTATTCATTCATCAATCATACATTCATCTATAATGCACACATTCACTCACCTAGCTAACATGCAGCCATACAGCGAGTACCATGCTTTTACTTGTTTGTCTGCCCAGTGATTCGTTTGTGTATTCCTATATGGTCGGGTACTCCCTATGGCCCCTCTCAAGACTTTAAAACCCCTGGCGCAAGGTTAGTCCTGCCCCGGTCTTCCGTCTTTGCCCCAGGGATTGGGCAACCAGACTAAGAGTTTGTAAATTATTTGGATTAGGGGGGAGTGAACCCCCCGCCCGTATTTATTAACAGTACAAAACAATATTTCAAGACCATTTTGTTACAGAATTTTTTTTAACGCAGAAAGTACAGTTTACATTGATAGACACATGTTGTTGAAAGAGCTAACCTTAACACATGCTAATACAGAAGGCACTCCTACCATAAATCTAACAATGGACGATATGACTTTCTGTGTGTCCCTTTGAGCCTGATGGCAAAGTCAACGTATGGCAAGCTTCTCTCCCCTCCCTCCTTCAGTCCCAAGGGTACTGCCACTATTACTCCTGGTGCAAGGTTGTGCAGGGGGTCCAGCTTATCGGACGGATCTTTTTCCCCCCTACGCCCGGTCCTTGAACTCCATAAAAGGGGCCGCAGACTGCTGCGCATGCGCGTACGGGGGTGGCCCCAGGCCCATTGGGAAGATGACTCCCCCGGCCCCCATTCCCCGACAGCCTACTTACCGGCAGTCACTACCCCCGGAGTTACATGGTGCTGACCGCTAAGACCGCAGACTATGCTTACCAGTGTTGACCTTACCGCCTGACCAAGGACACCTAAATACGACAATAGCTAAACATGCAAATTACATATCCACTTTATTTACATTATTACAACTCCAATATCACAACCAGTGGAATAAAACAATTTTCAGGTCATCAAAAGAACTATATACAATATGGATAGAAAAACAACTACCCAGAAATCCTGCTTTTAGGGGATGGTGGGTGGGCAAACGATTAAAGGGACGGGGTGTGGCCCAGCCAGCCCGCGCGCGTGGCTGCAAAGGGGGAGGCAGCCGCGAAACCAAAAGGCTGTCTCCCTCGCAGGCTCCCCCCTTTAAGGGCTGGGGAGCCAGGAGGTACTTCCAGGGAGGTATCTTGAACCGGAAGCATTGAAGTGCTTCTGGTTCGCTGGTGTGGTGCGCGGCGCTGATTGGCTGCTTGATGGGGGGGGCGAGGGCAGCGTCACTGATGACGTGTTCCCCCCCTCCCTCTTTGTGGATCCCGGGGCTAGGGCGACCGCCATAATGGCGGCCCGTCCCATTCTGGTCCTTGCTCTTGCAATATGGTCGGGTACTCCCTTTGGCCCCTCTCAAGATGTTAAAACCCCTGGCGCAAGGTTAGTCCCGCCGCGGTCTTCCCTCTTTGCCCCAGGGATTGGACAACCAGACTAAGAGTTTGTAAGTTATTTGGATTAGGGGGGAGTGACCCCCCCGGCCGTATTTATTAACAGTACAAAACAATATTTCAAAACCATTTTGTTACAGAAAAAGTTTTAACGCAGAAAGTACAGTTTACATTGATAGACACATGTTGTTGAAAGAGCTGACCTTAACACATGGTAATACAGAAGGCACTCCTACCATAAATCTAACAATGGACGATATGACTTTCTGCGTGTCCCTTTGAGCCTGACGGCAAAGTCAACATCTGGCAAGCTTCTCTCCCCTCCCTCCTTCAGTCCCAAGGGTACCGCCACTACTACTCCTGGAGCAAGGTTGCGCAGAGGGTCCAGCTTATCGGACGGATCTTTTTCCCCCGGGCCCCCCCTACGCCCGGTCCTTGAACTCCATAAAAGGGGGCCGCAGACTGCTGTGCATGCGCATACGGGGGTGGCCCCAGGCCCACTGGGAAGATGACTCCCCCGGCCCCCATACCCTGACAGCCTACTTACCGGCTGTCACTACCCCCGGTGTTACATGGTGCTGACCGCTAAGACCGCAGACTATGCTAACTAGTGTTGATGCAGGCTTTCAGAGCACCCAACACCGTGAGGGCCATATCCCGCCAGTCTGACCAAACATCAGATGCATCTCCACACTACAGTATCCATCTGGCCCCCGGTTAGGACAAAATGTATCTAAACCCAGATCTGCTGTTGACCCTATAGGCTCGACCTACAAATCTTGTGCCGTTCGTATCACTGCTCTAGGAGTAAAGTGTATTAATCGTCATCAAAATTTTAAGGACGCCTATTCTCTATAACGTTTCTGTATAAAAATTCATCTAATGAATTATTCAATATAATCTATTGGGTTATGAAGCTCTGACGAAATATATGTTTTTAAGCCAATTACTCACATCTTGAGCTATCTATTGCAAAAAGACGGGTCACCTGATGAAGGCTGCCAGGCCGAAACGCGCGTAGTGTGTCATCTACCGCTTTGCCTCCATCACTTTTCTTGTCTTATGCTCATTTATATGTGTGTTATATGTTTTTTATGAACTAAACTGTATATATTATCACAAAAAGTATCCAAAACATTTTGCATCCCAAAACATATATTTATACCTCAAAAAAATATAGACAATGTATAAAAAAAAAAATGTGAATTTAAATAATAAAATTACAAAACTGATTTATGGAGTTGGTGAAAAGTTTGTATGTAGTGGGTTATAAAATATACATGTATGTCCCAAGTTATGTTTATTTAACTATTTACTAGCTATAGACCTTTCCAAACTAGTGACCTTACCGCCACAGGCCAGCATAGTTGACCGACTATCTGGCCCTCTCCTGCAACTAGGAAGGTCCTGAACTCTGTCTCAAATCCCTGAGCCAGGCTATGATGTCATCCATAAATGCATGATTCCCTTTATGTGAAAGGTGCACCCCGTCCTGGAGAAAAAACTGTTCTCCCCTGATGTACCTGTGCGTTATCGTTCTTAACCTAGGGGTCCTAAACAATTTGTCGAATTTGTTGTTGAGCCGCTTTACCGCGTGATTCAACGCCCTGACTGATTGGCCCCCCCTCCAATGAAACCTCGGTATCATAGGGGACCACGCTATTATGGACTGAGGACACTGCTTCGCCAGCCACCCCACTTCCTTGAGAAACTCTTCAGTCAATTGCCTCGTACCTATTTTTGCCAAATCATTGCCCCCCAAGTGCAGGATCCAGATAGCAGGTGGTCCCGAGCTTGCGCATAAAGCATGGTTCACCAGTTCTCTGAATTCTCCCACGCACAAACCCCCCTGCCCAAAAAATGACATTTTTTACCCTAGTCTTGACACCTTATTTTTGATGGATCCTGTAAAGAAAGACTTCAGATGGCTATAATATGAATGTCCTATCACCCAAATTTCTTGGTTCTTCTGGTGCGAAGAGTAAACTCGCGTCACCTCTTTAATTGCTTCGCCGAGAACGGCCACCGATTGTAAAGACACATGTTTCTCTCCTGAGTCACAGGATGAAGAAACTGCAAGTAACATAGAAGAGAGAAAAAGGGGGGGTCAGTGCAACGCCACGCTGGCATGTCATGCAAATACACAATGCAACATCCAGTGCAAAACAAACTTCCCCACTTCTTTTTTTTATTTTTTTTTATTTTTTAAAAGCCTTTATTAACACTTCCAACAAGTACAAGTATGGGCGCACAACCACCAGGGCCGGCCGCTAATTAGGTTCCACCACAGTAAGTTGAGCGTAGTACGATTCAGCAGCCCGTAAAGCATAGGCACCATAGATTCGATTGAGAACGCACCATCGAGCGTACCAACTAGAAGACAATATTCAAAAGGCTCCATTTTATAATATGAGAAATGAAGGATCAGGTGCCATACAATAAGACAACGTCATAGGAAGGGCGGGCCAAATAGAAAAATAATCGCAATTAGAACGGCCGTAATGAAAACAGTGACGCCAGGACACAAGATTCAGGATAAGAAAGCATTCAATCACAGTTCGCACAGGTTAAGCGCCCGCCCATTGATACAAATAGTCCCATAAAGATATTGGCACAAGTAAAGAAGGATCAGTAATAAACACAAAAATGAACCCACCATACTGACCCGAGAAATAGGAAGCGAAAGAAAAGAAGAAGAGAACAAAAGAGAAAAAGGCCATAGAAACAAAGGAAGGCAAAACAAAAAAATCCCCACCCCCAACCCCCCACCCAGCACCCCTGCAGGTGACTACGGCCTAACCCCCCTAGCAGCGTGCCTGTCGCCCTAAATGACTAAAACCCAAAATATAGAGAGAAGAAGGAATGTAAGAGGTGATTAAACCCCGACCCTAAAAGTAGGAATGGAGGGGGACAATAACGCACGCAATCCAAGCCTCCCCTCCCCCACCCCAACAAAATCCCCATAGGTAAACGCCATCATGCCAGATACAAGAGGAGTTCATACTGGAGGAAACCGTAAGCCCCGCCCAGTCTCCAGCAACCAATGAAGCAAATCCCGTCACCGATTAAACCCCTACAGTAAACCCAAAGCAATAGTCTCAGCCTTGTCCCCTTCGATCGAGCGTGCTGTCCCCTCCTGATAAGTCGGACTCACTCCCCAGAGTGTCAAAACATATATAGAAGTCGCCGAAATACAGTTCACTAGATGAAGGACAGATGGCAAACCCCAAAGTACATGGCCGATGCCGACGATACTCCTCCCCGACTGACTCTCCAAGGGCGCCGCTCGATCTCTTCGCGGCTCCGGGTCAGGTATTTCAACATTCAAGCACCCTCAGGCGATGGCAGCCGTGGGGTTCACCAGCGCAGGCTTGTCGTCTTCTCCAAGCCCGGGGAGCGGCGTAGCAATCGGTCCCGGTCCGGAGCGTGTCCAGGCCCTCAGGAGCACTTCCAGCCATCGGTTCAAGACGCAGATCGTTTCTCATGTGCCCCCAATGTTCCGGCACGATTTACCGTTGCAGGCAATTTGGCATTGGCAAATCAGGATATTTACCAGGATGTGTAATGCGGCGGAGGAGCCGATGGCCTAGGCGGCCATCTCCGTTGCAGGCTAGCTCCAACTTCCCCACTTCTTGAGTCACAAGAATAGGGTATGGGCCGGTGTGCCTAAATGAAAATTGCTACCTTGATCCTACAGTAAGTGCAGCCGCACATATCTTTTATAGCAATTGGAAGTCCACCTACCAATCTTCTTAGCACGTTCCTGTCCCAGGCCTTTTGCTGCCGCCTCTGAGGCCGCTCCTATCCTGAAAGAGTGGGTCCCAAAACTGGCTGGATCCAAACCTGCCTACTCAAGTGCCTTAATCATCACTCTCCTAAACTGGAACACTGTGAGGGGTGTCTTATCCTTGTGTATGAACAGTGGTCCCTCTAAAATTGGAGCCCTTTGGGCCATGAATGCCTCTAACCTGGTGACCGGGCAGCATGCCGTGCTCCCCTGATCAGTTTTAGATTTTGGTATGGAAATCATCACCGAGTCTTCGCCCAATTTTACGTGCCCTGCTTGGATCCCTCCCAGCCAATCGCGCTTATTCCTTGCGACTGGCTCACCTACCCTGAAAGCTCCGTAAAATGCTAAGCAGAATGCTGCCTGAAAAAGGACGGCCTCGCTAAGTGAAGTACAGACCTGTGGCAAAGCCACTACCAACTTTCCGAGTATTTCTAGGCCCACCGGCCTCCTTACATCGGGCTCCGCCCTTCGCAGGCGTTGCCACCCTTTCAAGACCTGCTGTACCACAAAGTGTTTCGTGGGGTCACCTTTTCCGTGCAACTTCGCAAAATAAGAAATTGCTGCAATGTGTCTCCTTGCGGCTGCTACTGTGCGACCCTGTTCCCACATGAAAGCAAGATACGCTACCACTGAGTCATGATCTAGCCATTTGCCGCCCCACTGATCCCCCTTGGAAAAGACAAAATTCACCAAACGCCCCTTCATATGCACTCCTTGTCCTAGGCGCTAGGCCTGCAGCCACGAGGTGCGGTACTCTGGGGCACCAAGTTGCCAGAGTCGTTCTGGGAAAGGTGTCGGGTGGGGCGCTACCTCTGAGATGTGTGCCCTGAAAGCCTGCATTTTAAAATGAGACAATGCGTCAGCTGCGTGGTTCAAAACCCCTGGAACATGTTTTGCTCGGAAGTGAACATTTAACCTCATGCACTGCAACACTATTTCTTTCAGTAGGCGTAGCAACATGCCACATTTGGCCGATTGACTGTTTATGCATTCCACCACTCTCATGTTGTCAGACCAAAATATGACTGACTGGTCTCTCAATGCATCTGCCCAAATAACCAAAGTTACCAGGATCGGGAAGAGTTCTAGGAAAGTGATGTTGCTGGTGAGCCCTGAACGTTTCCACCATGCCGGCCAATGTTCTGCTACCCAATCGTGCCCTAGAATGGCTCCAAACCCCTCGCTGCCTGCCGCGTCGGTCATTAGACCTAATTCGGGGCTGGACATGGGCGGGCTAGGCCACACCACTTTGCCATTAAAATCCTGCAGGAAAGACTTCCATATCTGCATGTCCTGCCTGACCTCCTTGGTTAACCTAGTGTGGTGGTGCTTTTCCTTGAGACCAGACATGGCGTGAGCAATAGTGCGAGAGAAAGGACACGCCATAGGAATGATGCGCAAAGCAAAATTTAGTTGGCCCACCACTTGCTGCAATTGGTGTAGTGTAACCTTTTCTCTGCCAATGCAGCATTCCAAGGCGCGCCCAAACTCCCTAACCTTGTCACGTGGCAGCCAGGACACCCCCTGAACAGAGTCTAACTCGATCCCTAGAAATTCAATGAGGGTTGTTGGGCCCACCGTTTTATCAGGTGCCAATGGGACGCCAAACTCCTGCATGAGATCGCAAAATTGCTGCAGGGCTGCCCTGCATTCCCCAGAGCCTGGGGCCCCCAGGAAAAGAAAATCATCCAAGTAATGGAGGACCCATTGATGCCCAGACTTGTCCCTGAATGATCATTCTAAGAAGGAACTGAATTTTTCAAAATAGGCGCAGGACACTGAGCATCCCATTGGCATGCACTTGTCCACATAGTACTTGCCTTCAAACTGAAATCCTTGAAGGTGACAATCAGCGGGGTGAACAGGTAGCAGGCGAAAAGCGGATTCAATGTCAGACTTCGCAAGCAGGGCCCCCTGGCCTAAGGTTCTCAGCATGGCCACTGCCTGATCAAAAGACGTGTACTTGACACTACATAGTGCATCTGCAATGGTATCATTCACAGAGCTGCCCATAGGTGTGGATAAGTTGGGGATTAATCTGAATTCGCCCGGCGCCTTTTGAGGTACCACCCCTAGGGGTGAGCATACAAAACCCGCCATCGGGACGTCCTCAAATGGTCCAGCCACCCTTCCTAGGTTCAACTCCTTGAGAATTCTTGCCCTTGCTACACCCATGTTGGATCTAACAGACACTTGGTTCTTACAATATATCACCCCGCTGTGCCCCTGTGCAGGTATCCTGAAACCCCCCACAAAACCCTCCCTGATGACCCTTGCCGAAACAGTGCAGGTGTACCGTTCCAACCAAGGTATCATAGCGCCAATGTTCACTGGGGATCTGGCCTTTCCTAATCAAAGTTGATTATTCTTGTTTTTTGCCCCCTTTCTCTCTAGCTTTCTTGTTGCACTTGGACTCGGGGTGGAGGTGTTACCACAATATCCACAGGCGTGCCTGAATTTACACGTGCCTGCGGCCCTGGAACAGGTACGCTTGTTAAAATCGAAGCAGACCCCTTTTTTGCCACCGCCCCCTGATCTGGCTGTACTACCCCCGCGTTCCCAGCGGGGCTTGCCTTAAAGGGCGGGAAGCGGCCCGTGTCTGGGACCGGTACCCGCACGGTATCCTGTGAAGCCACCACCAAGTATTTCAGGGGGAGGAACATGTCGGTCTGATCCCACCTCAGGGAAGAGTCCTCAGCCTTCGCCCGCCTAAATGCTTTATCATAGTTTTTCCACCCGTCACCTCCCTTGTCTGCATGAGCGAGGGTGATCCTGTTCTGGTAGATTGCCATTTCTGACCCTACTTCCGGGAATCGTTCGAGCATTACAGACATGTATGTGGAGAAACTCTGTATCCAATTTGCCAAGTTCTCCTCCACCCTGTACTTCAGTAGAATGGTAGACCATTCTCTAGGATGAGTCCATTCCTTATTTTTCCTAGTCTCTTCCCTGTCTGCTTCATCAATTAAAAGGAAAAACATGTTCACGTATTCCCCCCTCCATATCTTTTCCTTCATCTCTTTAGACAGATGCCGACCCAAACGCTCTCTCTCAGAGCGCATTTCCCCTACTCCCAGAGGCGTGAAATGCTTTATACCTGCTGGTGCTGCTACATTAGCCTTCTTCGGTGGCTCCGTCTCCTTCCCACAGTTGCTTGTTCCTGGCAAACTGTTGCTACTGGTGCCTGACACCTGTTACCGCGACCCCACGGTTGCCTCATTAGGGATTGGGCCAGCAAGCACCTACTGTGGGCTCCCTGCCGGTAATGCCGGTCCCTCCTTTGCCTTGGCAACTACGAGTTCCGAGAGCAACTTTTTTGCTCGCTCCATTGCGTCACTCCCACCAGCTGACGCCCCTGCGGCATGTGACCAGTTTCCTATTGAATCCAGCCATGGCAGAACCGCCGCTAAACTGGCTGTCATATCGGACTGCCCAGGTACTTCTATGACTGCTCCTACCACATTATTATGGGGCCCTGGCGCGGCCAACTGTACCTCGTGCGGCCCCGTACCCCCCTCTCCCCCAGGGAGCTCAAGCTCTGGCGCTGCCACCGGACTAACGGGATCCCGTGAGCCCTCCCCTCTCCTTTTACCACCTTGGTTGGCCCTCTTCCGCTTTGGTGGAGGGCCGGGAGTAATTTCTTGGGGGCACAATAGGCCGCCTAGGCCTTCCCCCCACTACTGCTTCCGGGCCTTCCACCTTGTCCTGCAGTCTATTAAGTGTCTGACCCATGGCTTGTACTTGCTGAACCAATGCTTTCAGCATGACCTCCGTGTGAGAACGCTTCTCAGGCCGCCGTGCCTTAGGGGCCATGGCGATAGCACGCCCTTCCTACGTGTGACCGCCCGCGGGAACCTATACCACGTGATAGTTCCCCACCAGGAGACCGTGTCCCTTCTTACCGTGCGTTGTAGCAACACCAGCCAACCTGTGCAGTCACGCAACCAGAGCCAAGTCCTACTGGCTAACCCAGTAAGCTCAGGCGAGCCGCCCGCTCAAGCCCTCTATGGCTCCCAGAAGCGATGTACTGCTGGTTAGCTGATGCCGCCTCTCCTTACTCCAGTGCTCGCCAACCGACTGTCACCCCACCACCGTGTGACGTCTTCCTGAGATGCGAGCTGGTACTGTGAAGAAAATTGAAGAATTGCGATTTTCGCCGCGCTGCGCCTGCTAAAGCTGTCCACTGAGCTCCCCTAGGTGTAGCTCCCCCACCTCAAACCTTTGTCCCTCTCAAAACAGGGGGTGGAAAACAGATGCCCCGCCAATGAGGTCCCAAATCAGACCCCTAATCGTAATTGGGGTGGAAAACAGATGCCCCGCCAATGAGGTCCCAAATCAGACCCCTATTCGTAATTGGCGCCAAAAAAAAGGGGGAGGGGCGTTGTAGGGCTGTACCCAGTGGAAAATTAGCTCAGGGCTACGCTATATCCAAACACCCCCAGGCCCAAACTGTTAAACAAATGGCTCCTGGAGAATGCTGGCCTTGATAACGCTACTATGCGAGCGCTCTACCTAATGACTAATTACCCGCCTCAGGAGGTATAAGGGGCTGAGGGGAAAGACACACCACACGTGTTTCCCGATTCCTCCCTCGCGCTGATGAGAGCGGTGCCGGAAAAAGCCCCCTTTCACCCCCGCCTCCAGGAGGAACAAACCCGGGCGCCTGCTCCTTTGCCTTTGCGCTCCCATTACCCACGTCTCCTGGTACTATTCCCGTCCAGCGGCCGGAGTCGACAGAAGGCGCCGCTGCTCCTTTGTCCCGCGATGCTCTGCTCAGATTCACCTTGCGTCGCGTCGCTGCTCTCCCGATGCCGGTCCTATGCCTGAAAAACAAAAACAAACGATTAAAGGGACGGGGTGTGGGCCAGCCGGCCTGCGCCCGTGGATGCAAAGGGGGAGGCAGCCGCGAAACCAAGAGGATGTCTCCCTCGCATGCTCCCCCCTTTAAGGGCTGGGGAGCAAGGGGTACTTCCGGGGAGGTATCTTGAACCGGAAGCATTGAAGTGCTTCCGGTTCGCTGGTGTGGTGCGCGGCGCTGATTGGCTGCTGGAGGGGGGGCGAGGGCAGCGTCACTGATGACGTGTTCCCCCCCTCCCTCTTTGTGGATCCCGGGGCTAGGGCGACCGCCATAATGGCGGCCCGTCGCATTCTGGTCCTGGCTCTTGCAATACCCTGAGTGCATGAACCTCGCAGTCTAGCTCTCTCTCAGTCAACCATCTTTCTTTGAATGGTTCCTTCTTCTGTGCGTTTGCTAAAGTCCATTCATCCATTCAATAGGTTTCAGTAGGTTTAATCCTCCACTGGTCTGCAGGAGTTTGAATTTGAACGTGGACAACTCAGCTTTCCTTCCTTCAGAAAGATTGCCATAAAAGTTTGTAATAGTAACACTTTTTGTTTACAGCGGATAGAAATAACAGAAGTGCCACTCGAGACACTACATTAAAAACACAAGTTACTATTAACACTCATCCATGGTCACTTGCAGGAGGCGGTGAGTAATTAGGTGTGGTGGTGCTCTGGTATTTGCAGTGGGTGGTGCGGGTGAGGTGCCAGCAAGCTGGCGCTGGGCATCAGCGGGTAGCTATAGTCCAGGAGCGGCAACCGGGGCATGAAAGGCCCTCCGAAAGGGTGCTGGCTCGCGCAGGAGCTTGGGCTTGTGCAGTGAGTTGTCCTCGATGAAGAAGGAGGTGGGTCTCTGAGAGGGGCTGGGGGGAGGGGAGGGGCGGCTGAAGTGCAGGTTTATGCTGCTGGTGCGAGCACCCCTCTCTGCTACCGGAAATCAAACAAAGGCGGAACCCCTGTCTTATTGCCATTCAATTTCAGGCAGTTATTAGCCATCCATGATGCAAGATCATGCATGCCACGAAATTGGAGGCTGCCGTATCCTGTGCCTGTGTCAGTGAGACCACAAGTTGAGTGTCATCAGCATAGGACACAACCCTAATTCCAAATTTGTCTGCAATCTCCGCTAGAGGCGTGACATAGAGATTGAACAGGGTCGGCCCCTGTGGCACCCCCTGTTTCAGCTTGATGACGTTGGATTTGTAGGAGCCCTGCCTCACCTGAAAACTGCGCTCAGACAGGAAGGATTTCATCCAGCTCAATGCACTGCCAGACACACCTCCTTTCCTCAGACACTGCAACAATGTATGGTGGGCAACAGTGTAAAAGGCGGCACTTAAATCC
The DNA here is from genome assembly GCF_964261635.1 of Lissotriton helveticus. Classification (NCBI taxonomy): domain Eukaryota; kingdom Metazoa; phylum Chordata; class Amphibia; order Caudata; family Salamandridae; genus Lissotriton; species Lissotriton helveticus. The sequence continues at coordinate 1,936,959,270 of NC_136059.1, forward strand.
AGCAGGATTAAGGCGCCGTCTGTCCAGCATCCAGATATTTCCTAATGGATTTAGTGGCGAGTAACATGGCTGATTCCGTCGAGTGGAGGGCCCGAAAACCAGACTGAGTGGGATGCAGAAGATTGTATTTCCCAATATGCACAGTAAGTTGCGTGTTTACCACTTTCTCCGAAACTTAAATATAAGGCCACTTCAATTGGTCAATGGCTGAATGGTAACCCATTTAAATAGTGAAAACAAGATATTACAGCAATGCATGAGCCATAATATTTGGTATCCTCATAGTAAAAGCTGTTGTAAAACACAAGAAAGGGTTGCAGTATTTGGCAGAAAAAAACTGTGTTCACCCAACCAACATAAGACCATCTCAAATCGTATCCTGTCAGTTCTAACCCTAGAAACATAAGGGATGCCACTATATTTGGTATCCCCCAAAGGAACCAGATGTGAAAGCTTGTGAAATGATATAACAAATATGAAAAGATATTGTACTCTGCAATCATATAAAATACAGCTTCAATTGGTCAATGGCTAAAAGGAAGCCCTTAAAAAGTAGGGGACGCGAGGTATTACAGCAGTACATGAGCTTTAATATTTGGTATCCCCATTGTAAGGGATGTTGGAAAACATAAGGAAGGCTACTCTTTTACAGGAAAATACTGTGTTCACCCAGTCCAAACAAGACCAATAAAATTGGATCCTGGCATGGTATAACCCTAGCAACATAGGGAATTCCAAATATGATAGCCCGTATGGGCCATTATATTTGGTATCCCCGAATGGAACTGGTAGTAAATGCTTGTGGAATGAAATAAAAAATGCAAACAGATACTTTGTGCTATCAAATAAATTGACCAGCTGATATCCCAGGAAACTGAGTCCCCTGTATTTGTGGAACTCCTACATCGCACAGGCCAAAGGCACTGCGACCAGCGCATATAGCATCGGGGAAAGTGGGCACCCTTGTCGCGTACCTCTAGTAATATGAAGCCTGTCGGTGACCAAATTTCCAATATTTATCCTAGCTGACGGACTGTTATATAATACACCCACCATTTGCAAGAATATGCCTCCCAACCCCAATCTCGTCAATACATGGTACATGAATGACCATTTGACCGAGTCAAACGCTTTTTCCATATCAAAGAATACAGCGACCGCCCGCATGTCTTGTCTCATGTGTTGAATTGAGCCAAATACTGTCCTCAAGTTATAAGTCAGATTTCTGCTTGGGACAAACTCGGCCTGCTCCGGCACCACCAGGATCGGCACATAAGGGGCTAGCCGAGTCGCCAAAATCTTGGCGTAGAACTTGGTATTGACATTCAGGAGAGACAAAGGGCGATACGAGGCACACTCGGTCGGTGACTTATCAGCCTTTAGTATCGCCACGATGAGAGCTTCCCTCATCGAAGGGGGCATCAGGCCACTGGCTCCCATTTCCTCGAATAGTGTGCTTAAGTGTGGAATAAGTAAATCTTTGAACTCCTCATAAAAGGAGACTGTAAGTCAGTCTACCCCTGGAGCGCTGCCAGATTTCATGCCCAACAAAGCAGCGGTTATTTCCTCTGCTTCCAGAGGGCGCATAAAGTATTCACGATGAGCATTTGTTAACCAGGGAAGCTTGATATGTGCCAAATATTCCAACATTTTGGTGTCTAGACTTCCCACTCTAGAAGCGTAAAGTGTTGAGTAGAAATGTTTAAATCTATTAGCTATTGTAGTCTGTTCTGTCAGGGGGTCCCCCTTGTCGTCATTGACCATTATCACCTCATCTTTCTCCCTACGTTTACGCAGCAATGAGGCCAGCACCATTCTCTGCCGTTCACCATCGCCATAATTGTGGTCTGTCGCATATTTACCTAAATGCTTGAGTTCTGCATCTGCCGTCTCATGATATCCTTTCAGCAGTGCTTTAAACTCCTCCAACGCCTGGTCTGTAGTACCATTGAGGAACTCACGCTTCTGGGACTTTAGGTTACTCTCCAAGTCTGAAAGCTGCTTACGCAGCACCCTAAGGACACCTGAGAGCTTAGCCATGGCAATACCCCTAATGTAAACCTTAAAAGCTTCCCACACTACAGAAAAAGTGTCCACTGACCCAATGTTGCTCTCAAAAAAGGTTTCAATTGCGTCATATAATCCTGACTTAAAGACAGTGTCCAGTAATTAATATGGAGGAAAGCGCCATGTAAAGGGAGGGATTTAAAAGTGTGGGCATTCCAGGACCAACAATGTCGGCAAGTGGTCCTAAAAGGTTCGAGGGAGCACCACACAATTACAGATTTAGGTGTATAAGTCTCTGGAGGCTAACCAATAGTCTATTCCAGTGTGTAAGTCGTGATAAGCAGAATAGTGAGTGAACCCTCCTCTAACCGGAGACCGAGTTCTCCAGACATCACAGAGATCAAGCTGCGTCGCCGCATCTGTTGTAGCGCGTGCTGCAGCCGTGTGGCGCCTGTCCGGGTATCCCGATCTAGCCAGATGTGGGTGTAAGATGCAGTTGAAGTCTCCTCCCCAGAGTTGGTGAGCCCCCCATATCTGCTCATCTTCTCAAGTAGCTGTGTGAAAAACTTAGGGTTATCGTAGTTCGGACCATATATGTTAACTAAAATGAGGCCAAGCCCCATCCCACTGCATCTAGAGATGACGTATCTCCCGTCCAAGTCCGAGTCTAGCGGAACCAATTTAAAACCCGCTTTTGGATTAGCCCAGGTGATCACACCCCGGGCGTGAGATGTGAACTCCACCACATGTGCATTTCCTTGAAGCTCTCTGCAATTAAGCATCTGCTATTGAGGGGCAAGTGCGATTCCTTCAATAGCACAATGTCGACAGCGTGCCTGTTAAGTTATGACAAGACCTTTCTCAGTTTCCTGAAGTCATTCAGGCCTCCGTCGTTCCAGGTTAGAACATGAAGCTTTCGGGCTAGTATCTGAGCCATGTGCATTGGTGAATCGTCGAGCAGCAACCTATGTCTGTGCGTTAGGGCTGCTCCTTCTTACTCTTTTGCCTTGTAAGCTGCGTGAAAGTTGTGGGATACACTCATGGGCAGATGTTGCTTAAGCCCATTGCGTATTATCACACAATAGCTAAACTCTCCCTCCGTCCACCATCCTGCATATAGTGTGCATCAATCTGACATTAAAAGTACAACAAATCATTTAAAAAATAACTGTGGCATATAAGAGGGCAATAATGTTAGCCCCTTAGAGGGCTGAGCACATGAATCCTTCTGCACAGTGTCCTTAACCATAAAATTAATATTGGCCTGCCCCATCTCAACATACCACAGAGAACTGCAATTACCCCTTCATTACAATCATAAAAATCTTATCTGCTGTGTAGGTCATCCCTGTTGTCAGTCCTGGTCATCAAGACTGCCTCCAGTCGCTCCCTCGCGGGCAGGTGACACTATACCTGGTGACTTGTCCTTAGCCCATTCCTTCAAAGCTTTTTGGAGAGTTTTAGGGTCCATGAAAATTCGGGATTTGCCCTGTCTGTTCACCCGAATGCGAGCGGGGTACAGCATGGCGTAGTCTAGGTTTCGCTCTCTCAGTTGCTTCTTTAAGGGAGCGAACTGTCTGCGCGCCTCTTGTACTCGAGCCGTGAAGTCTGGGTAGAGTGAGTTGGACGATCCCTAGTAGTGCAATATTTGTTTCTCCCGGGCAGCCCTCAATGCTGCATCTCTGTCCCTGTAATTTAATAATTTGGCGATGATAGGCCTAGGCACTGCGCCGGGGGAGCGGTGCGCTCACTCCACCTCAAACAATGTTGAAAACGTATCTCGGCCCAGCACTGTCATCAGTAGTTCTTCAACAAACAGTTCCATATTTTTAATTCTTGTGGACTCTGGAAGGCCCGTAATACGTATGATAGTTCTGCGGGACCGCGCTTCAAGGTCCTCCGCCTCATCCTGTAGTGTGAGTAGTACTTTCCCCATCTGCTTATGCTTGGAATGTATCTCCGTTTGTGCTTCTTCAACTTCTGTGACTCTGTGCTCCGGCATGTCCATCCTCTCGACTTGTTTGACCATGCGCTCCGTCATACAGTCCATTTGATACGACAGAGAATCAATTTTACTATCTATAGAAGTCAGGCTTTTTTGCATTGCAGCCAAAATAATACAGATATCGCCTTCGACGGGATCTGGCTTCTCAACTTGAGTGTTCCAGCCCTCCTTCAAGGACTGCTCATGGAGCCTGGATTTTTTCTGCTCGAAGTGGAAGTGAGGGTGATGAGTAAACGTGGTAAGTCGCAACAGCGTCAGACTGCCAGGACAGCTGGTCAATGGCGCCCCATGCAACCTAAAGAGGGTCGTTGTAGCTTTTCAGTCAGGGCCGTTGCGAAGATCTGCTGCAGCAATGTATGCGCTCCGAACATAGCACACCGGAATAACTCTGGCTGCACATGAAGCACGACAATCGCCAGACAACAGGAAAGAGCGACAGGTAGCCTCCATGATGCTAGAGTCCTCGGCGCGAAGATCACACCGGCATTTCATTAGCCTCACAAGTTGAGCCGCGGGGACAGCGCAGACCAGAATCCAGTCATTGGGGTGGGACTGTAAGCAGTTATGGCCTCAGGAGCCCCGCCACCAGACCAGCAAGCACCAACACCCTCCTTAACCACGGACCTGCGCTGCAGTGTCCAGGGTGCCCACCTGGGACAGCGCGTTTCAGGCAAGCTGCAATCTGGTCTTGTCAGGCCAACCACAATGTCACACTGTAAAACCGCAGTGCTCCGATCTAGCACAGAGATTGGGGGAGGGAGGAGGACTCAATGTCTTGTTGCGCAACCCCGGCTGATCCAGCGCACAGTACCCTAATGTGACAGGGCTCATCCGGAGACTAAATGCTCACCTCCTCCGGCCAGGCAGTTCCGCACTCCAAGCCCTCAAGCACAGCACAGGAGAGCCTCTAACCAATATCTTTTCAGCCGCACTGTAGCAGTTCGTCTTTGTCTCCCACAGCGCTCTGGGGCCTCCGAAGTGCAGGCAATCCAAACGGCTGTTCAAGTAATGGCCTCCACTTTTCAATGTTCACCGTGTAGTCCGCAATTGACCACGTTGGCCTCGCTCTGCTCTCGGTCCCGTAGCTGCATCACAAGGCGACTTCCGATCCGCAGCGGCAGGCCTATGTTCTTGCCTCCACCGCCAGCCGCCTCGCTGCATCTCAGACTGCCCAAAATGGCTCAAAGTGTTTGTATGAGTCTGCGGGGCCAGGGCATCTAGGTTTCAGGGCCGCAGTGTCAGTTTTGATGCCAGATAACGGCAGGATTGTTCCATGGGCGGACGGAGCTCTCGTCATAATCAGCCATCTTGGGCTGAGGCAAGCTCCGCCCCCCCCCCCCCACACTTTCCAAAAATTTTACATGAGCAAAAAACACTGCTTCCCAAGTTTCCCAATCCATGGGAGGCTCACCAGGTGTTGGCAGAAACACAGGGGGTGGTACAATGCATAACCAATGCATTAACACAAAAATAGATATGCAACAATTAGCTGAAGTGATCTGCTGTATTCAGCTACAAGTCTCTGCGAGCAGTTGAAAAAGGATAACACAATGTTATTATCATTTTATTTTTCTGACATAGCTCAGCTGGTTAGGGGCAGGGAGGGGCGAGACTGGCTATCACAGGAGCAGGGAGAGGAGTGGTGGGCACCCTCTTAAGTGCACATGACTGTTTGGCCAGCCGTCTTCCGCCAGACAAACAGTCATGTGCACTTTGCATGTTCTCCACAGCCTGGTGGCGAACATGCACAGCCTTCCAGTCCCTCTCTGAGCGCCAAAGCACGGCACTCGAGCCAATCACAATGGTGCTGTAATGCAGCGTTGTGATTGGCAAAGGGAGTCTGGGAGCCTGTGTGCTTCCTGGTTCCTGTTTTCTGCTCCTGGAATCGACTGAAGAGTCGAAGAGGATCGAGAGGCGATGGTGGTAGCCTGCCTGCAGGTAAGTGTTTTTTTAATTTATTTTCTTTCATTTACCCCCCCACCCTCCCGTCCCGCCATCCCATTTAGTTGCAGCCACCACTGGTCTGGAGGACTTTAATAAATTCCATCATTGGACGTCCTGAGCATCTTCTTGCTCAACCAGTCTTAGGCATTCCACAACATCACAAAAGATGACTAGAGCACCCACCATCCAGGTAGAGCTCTGCCTCCCTTTTACCCTCTTTTCTTTTGTCCATCTGTACTCCTTTCCACGTGTACAAGCCTTTTGGGGGGGTCATCACAACTCCTGCATCCAACATAGGAATGCATTACAAATTACACGGCAAAGTAAATTATAAATGCCAGCTAGCTACAATTACAATTTGGTTGTCTATGCCTGAAACTCCTTCCTCCACAACGTGTCCCAAGACAAGATAAAAGCACTTCTCTGGTGACTCACAACGCCAATATAATGCTTCCAACATAGGTTGACAACAAACACAACACTTTCCAGCCACAGGGTTGTGTACTGCCTATCTGATACTACACTTCTGCGGGCCACAATGGGGTATGAAGTGATATATAAATCCTACAGTTCTCAGTCAGGCTACATGTTGGGTCACAACTGCTGGCACACTAGAAATCAGAAGTCAGTAAGTGCTGGTCCCTACATGGACGACTAAATGGATTGTGAATGGAAACAGTAGCCGCCGTCTTCGCCTCCAGCCCTGTGCTATGCTCTGGAAATACAGCCAAACATATAGCTCTGCCCTAGGCTAACAGATGAAAAATCTACAAGGAAAACTAGAAAGTTGAATTTGAGAGTGGGACGCACAGCTGTCAGCACAGTGAGAACACATTTCTACAAAGAGGTGTGGCCAGGTGCTGGCAGAAACATAGGAGGTGGTACAATACTCGACTTAATAAGGATTAATTAGTATATAATGGCAAAACATTCCAAAGATTGTAATAGTAGTATATGCAGTTACTAGGCAAAATAACAAATTCGAATATAATAAAAATGCACTTTCACTGTTACGTTTCTACTTAGGTGTGTGCATCGCCTTGAATGCGCAGAGTAAAAGTAATTAATAACCACTTGGGTGTGCACATCACTGAGCATTATTATGTCGAGCATTGTACCACCCCCTGTGTTTCTGCCAGCACCTGGGGAGACTTCCATGTATTGGGAAACTTGGGAATCAGTGTTTCTTTCTTATGTAGAGGTTTTGGAAGGTGGTAATTGTTGTGGACCTGAAAGAAAGTCGTCTCTAAAAAGGCACTGTTTAGATGGCTTTGGGTTAAAGGAGTACAAAAATCGTCCGATCTTACTTAGTGCTGGTGACTTGAACATTTATCAATACGCTTCAAAACAAATGTACATAAGAAATAGAAAAAAGAAGCCGATGTGGTTACGGAGATATTTAAATCTTATCCAGGAAAGAAAACTTCAATAAACCTATTGAAGTATATGTTTCAAAGTTATGGTCACTTGCTTCAACTTTTGATTTTGAGCTCATTAATTATGAATAGGTATTAAAAGATCAGATCCTGATTAAAACCGATAGTAGGAAAGTCCCGGAGAGGTTGTGGGGTAGTGCTGATTTGTCAGCATTTCCTCTCCTCATTCTTGGATGTCAACGTGGTTCAGAATCAGTAGGTCCACAAGAAGACAGACATTCAGCTTATTGATCCAGGCTGGTACTGTCCCTTCGAGACATAGAATTCGTTGCAGGTCCAGCCCTCTTCCTTCTGTGCAGCCCTCCCAGGCTAAGACACTTCTGGACAGATCACACTGGTGGTTCTCTTTCCTTTGGGAATAATATGATCAGAGCCTTGTCTTGCAAGCCTTTCCCTGATAATAGACGCTAAGCTGAATGAAAACTGTGCCTGAAATTGGCCAAAGTCCCAGGAACACTGCATTCAGGCCAGTCTGATTGTTGTAGAACACTGTCCTAGAGCAGCAAAAATACTGCATTAGCATGCTAGAATTCTCTCATGGCTGACCATAACCAAGGCGAACTGGATAACAATGGCATAGCTGAACAGGAACTAATGCATAACCAATGGATTAACCCAAAAATATATATGCAACAATTGTCTGAATAGATCTGCTGCATACAGCTGGAAGTCTGGAGCAGGGGTGTGTTACATCTCATACTTATTCTGTTGTCATTGACATGTTTTCCATATACTTTGTTTCTTTAATCTCAATTTGCATATTTACCAGCATGTGCTTTGTATTTTTTCATTTGGTATTCCACATTCCAATGATTGTTATTGCCTGCATTCCACCTGGTTGGTCAGTTGTTACTGAAGACCAACCTGAGCAGATGTGAGCCGTGCTGCTGCCAATAAACTTATTTTTAATTAATTATTGATTCATTATTTCAATAATGGCGACGAGGTAAAGACCCTGGATTCACTCCTGTCTACTTTGCAGCATGGGAACAGAGTGTTCCTTGAATCTACGTCGGATTTGGCAATTCATATTTTTATTGGAAATTGAACTGAATGGATTTGGTATGTTTATTGTTCAAATGAGGCATGTTTGTGAGTTTGTAAGTGTGAAGGAATCCTGAAATTCAGAGTTATTTCGAGATCCGTGATATTTGCCAGCTGGATTTTGTATAATAATAAAATTTAACAGATCGGCGCCCTACCTGAATCTAAGCATCATCACCGTCATCGAAATTTAGGTAACGCGGCATTCTGCTCTGCTTTACTTCATCATAGAACACGCACTCAGGAAAGCGTCAAGCGTCTATCGTCAACACGCTGCCTGTGCGTGCAACGTACGTGACAGCCATTTTGCGGTTGCCATACCAACGAATCACTGCGTTGTAATAAGCAATCAGAAAGATTTTCAAGAGCAATTAGCGGTGCGTCTGATGTTAAGAACAAATTGAAAAGCATTTAAGTATAAATACACATCGAGGTCGCAGTGAGTTTTATTTCATACATTTTTTTGTTTTCTTAAAGTGTGTTTCCTTAATATTTACAAGTAATGAAGAAAGTCATTTAGTGAAGTTCACCTACATCATTGGTTGTTAATATTATATGTAATTTAATCCAAAGAAGAAAGAAGCTAATTATTAAAAAAATGTTAGTACTTAGCTAACATACATACAATGCAATTTGAACCTCCTGCTAAGTTCTTCAAAATAAAGGGGAGCCACCCATTCCTTGGTCGAAGTGGAAGGAAGAATGTATTACTTATATGAAAGCAATAGACGGTGAGCGTATGAGCGCAGAGAGAAAAAAGAGTATTTTACTGCATTGTCTAGGCTCAGAAGGACAAGATATTTTTACTCAATGCTCCCGTGCCAGGTACTAAAGAACAACTTTTATCATTCGGAGGCATGTGTGAATATTATAGCAAATTTATTGAAACATTTGCTACAAAAATAGAGCCATTAAGAAAACTGTTAAGACAAAAAGTTGCTTTTGAGTGTAAAGAAGAACGGCAGATGGCTTTTGAAAGCATAAAAAAAGATGTTGTCAATTCTCCCACTTTGAAACGATTTAGAATGAAAAAAGAGTGCATTATTACAGTTGATGCTAGTTTGTATGGTCTTGGAAGTGTGTTATCTCAAAGGGAAGGAATGAATGAGTGGAATGTTGCTTTTGCTTCGAGGACTCTCAATGATACAGAACGTAAGTACATAGTAATAGAAAGAGAACTCCTTGCATGTGTGTGGTGTAGCAAATTTATACTCAGAAAGGACCACAAACCTTTGGTGAATATATTGTCCACAGGAGAAGGGTGGAATTCTACAGCCAGAATCTCTAGACTTGTGACGAGACTTCAAGAGTACAGTTATAGAACATAATATGTACCAGGGAAGAAAAACGTAACTGCAGATTTTTTATCACGTTTACCATGCAACCACAATGAAGATAATTTGGTTAAAGAAGTAGATTTTGTGGTGAGTATTAATGACATGGTTCCTTTACAGTACCAAGGAATTACAGAGGAATTCTGAGTTGACAATGAACGAAGTGATGACAGAAGGAATGACGTCAAGAAATTTCTGTTTGAATGATGGCTGAATAAAAATCAAGTAAGCTTAGATTTGATACCTTTTTATAATGTGTCAGATCAGTTAGTAATGGAAGGTAACCTAATTCTGAAATCTCTAAACTTTTTAACAGTTATTCGCACAACAGGAGGGACACATTCAGTAATTCCGGTACATGCTCCAGGTGTGGAAGCAAATTTCACATTGCATCTTTTCCAGGTTGTCCTGCAATTAATAAGGAATACGAAAACTGTGGTAGAATTGGTCATTTTGGAAGTGTGTGCAGGGATACTAAGCGGAGTCCAAATCAGGCACGGAACATTTCTAATACTTCGGAGGCTAACAAAGTCACAAGAGTTAAAGAGATTTCAGAACAAAACAAAGGTTTTGTTGTGCCTATTTAAACGAAGAACCTGATTTTGACTTAAAATCTCCTGAATGTATTTTCAATGCCATGGAAGTTGATATAGAATTATGGTGGATTCAGGATCACCTTGGACAATAGTTACTATACAATATTTCAAAGAGAAGCTAAGTAATGTGTGTCATTTTAATATTTTACAGCCATCAGATATTCGTGCTGAAAGTTTTGATGGTTCGAGAATTGCAATTGAAGGTTTTTTACAAGTACCTTTGTGTTTCAGAGGAAGATGTACACAGATTAAACTATATATTGCAGTGAGAGGTGTGAATGTGCTAGGATGGCGTGACCAGTGAAAATTAAGAATTATGCTTAATCCATGGTCTAAAGATCCTGTATCATTAGGTGAGGAACCCATGGAGAATATTGCTGTCACTAACTTAAATAGTAATGGAGTGGATAGAGAAACTAAACATATCAATGCATACAACAATGTGTTTTGTGATAAGTTGAGTAAGTTAAGAAACTTTACACATAAGATTATCCTGAAGGATAATGCACTACCTGTTAAACAAAGATTGAGAGGAGTACCCATTAACATAAGAGAAGAATTAGGAGCTATGTTAAAGGAATTAACATGTGAAAGCATTATTGAACCAATTGAGTCATCTGAGTGGGTTTCGCCCATTGTTTTAGTACGCAAACCAGATCAAAAGCTTAGGGTATGTGTGGATTTAAGGGCACTGAATTCCAACATTGTAATAGATTGTCTCCCACTACCCAATATAAATGAAGTAGTTTCCATGCTTGAAGGTGCCAACATTTTCTCTACTTTAGACCTTAGATCTGCGTATCACCAGATAGAACTTACAGAGGAATTAAAAAAACTACACAGCATTCATTACTCCACAAGGCCTTTTTCAGTATACTAGGATGCCCTTCGGGTTGGCGTCAGTATTCCAAAGGGGGATGTTTCAAATGTTTAGAGATATTGATGACTACGTAATATGTTTTCAAGATGACATTTTGATATTTTCAAAAGATGAGGAGGAACATGTAATACATTTGAATAAAGTTTGTAAAATATTAGTTAGTCATGGGCTTACTCTCAAGGCTCATAAGTGCAAGTTATTTAAACATTCTGTGGAATATTTAGGTCACACTCTATCTGGAGATGGTGTAATTCCGAAGAAGTCAAATGTCGATGCTATAATCAATGCTCCCGTTCCAGGTACTGAAGAACAACTTTTATCATTCGGAGACATGTGTGAATATTATAGCAAATGTATTGAAAAATTTGCTACAAAAATAGAGGCATTAAGAAAACTGTTAAGACAAAAAGTTGCTTTTGAGTGGAAAGAAGAACGGCAGATGGCTATTGGAAGCATAAAAAAAGATGTTGTCAATTCTTCCACTTTGAAACGATTTAGAATGAATAAAGAGTGCATTATTACAGTTGATGCTAGTTTGTATGGTCTTGGAAGTGTGTTATCTCAAAGGGAAGGCATGAATGAGTGGAATGTTGCTTTTGCTTCGAGGACTCTCAATGATACAGAACGTAAGTACGTAGTAATAGAAAGATAACTCCTTGCGTGTGTGTGGGGTAGCAAATGTATACTCAGAAAGGACCACAAACCTTTGGTGAATATATTGTCCACAGTAAGAGGGTGGAATTCTACAGCCAGAATCTCTAGACTTGTGTCGAGACTTCACGAGTACAGTTTTAGAACAGAATATGTGCCAGGGAAGAAAAACGTAACTGCAGATTTTTTATCACGTTTACCATGCAACCACAATGAAGATTATTTGGTTAAAGAAGTAGATTTTGTGGTGAGTATTAATGACATGGTTCCTTTACAGTACCAAGGAATTACAGAGGAATTCTGGGTTGAGAATGAACGAAGTGATGACAGAAGGAATGACATCAAGAAATTTCTGTTTGAAGGATGGCTGAATAAAAATCAAGTAAGCTCAGATTTGATACTTTTTTATAATGTGTCAGATCAGTTAGTAATGGAAGGTAACCTAATTCTGAAATCTCTAAACTTTTTAACAGTTATTCGCACATGACGTGGTTCCGACAAATGAAGTTCAAGGCAAGATGGCGTCCACGATAGACGCGTGAGCAAGCCGCTCCTGCTGGACCCTGCTGGGCACATTCGAGCGGGGAGTAAAGGAGATAAGAAGCCGGAGATGTATTCCGGCTTTTGAGTGCTAAACCTACCGCTGACTTGTCGGATCCTTTTTGGAAAGTGGTTACTCTTGCAGCAGATTACTGGATCGGATGCTGCGGCTGTTTTCGGCGCCGAGATCGTGGTGGCTACGGAGGAGTAGCCGAGTTTGGTGGGCGTTGCTGGAGGATCAGCTCACCTGTGTAGCGTTCAACGGCTCTTCCGCGGGCTGCATGCAGCGAAAACAGCGAAGAGAGATGCCGCCGAAAAGCAACCGCGGAAGGAACCGAGTACAGGAGGGAGAAGCCGTGGAAGCGGCAGACTGCGTGGAAGGTGTAGCCGGGTCCGCTCAGGTGAGAGGAACACTGCAGGTGGATAAGGCAGCGGACCTTGGCCCCGTTGCATCCGCGACCCGTGCTAAAGCAGCATTAGTTACGGCGAAAAAAATTCCGGAGCTATTTTTGGCAGCCAAGAATAAAGAAAATGATAGACAGCAACGCAGGAGTAAAAACTTGGGATCAGAGATAATCCCTGGGGCCCTGGCTGATGTGGCGGGTGAGCCTGGTGAAAACGCTGAGGGGGCTCAGGGAAATGTGATGGCTAACTCTCCGGCTAACGTTCAGACAGTAGTAATGCTGGAGGAAATGGCAAATTACGATACTGGTATTGGAAGCGTTAAGGTGTTAGTTGTTGCACATACCACCCCGGGACCCTCTGAAATAGATAAAACTGCTGAGGGGTTGAGTTTTGATCTCAGGTTAAGGGTGGACAATCAAGGTGGTCAGGAACACCAGACACACTCAGCGGACTTCTACTCCCTTTCAGAACAGTCAATGTCCTCTTCTGAGGACCTTGCTTTACAGTATGCAACATATGTATAAGTATGGGGAATGGAAGTATGCGTAGTAGTTTGGATTTGGAAGATCAGCTAGAGAATGATGCCCAAACAGTGAGGAAATTGTACCTGAATGCGAATGGAAAGGAGGGGGCCTCCGAAATTTTTTCGAGGGAGGGCGATCGATTGGCTGATCCAGGGACAGAGGTGGAAGAAATTTCACTGGCTTTGATTTATTAATCAATCATGCAACACCGGGAAGAGACTCGAGAAGAGAGTCAAAGGGCTCAGAACTCCTGTCGGAAACTACGGAACTCGGTCAGGCGTTTGGTAAAATCGCATGCTGAATTCTTATCAAGAGTCAATGAAGCAGAGGCACGCATATCCAGTCTAGAGGATGAAATAGCTCAACATAAGACTGCTATTGATACGCATCTAGCTACCAAGGAAGACATTAATTGGAAGCTAACGGACATTGAAAATCGGTCTCGCAGAAACAATTTGAGGGTTTTACAGATTCCAGAAGGGAAGGAGGGGTCAGATCCTCAAGGGTTTATTAATGATTTGCTTAAGAAAGCGTTACAGGAGGTGACAAAGTGGGATTGGGACAGGGAGGTTGAGCTGGTGCACCGATTCCCATTCTCCATCAGATCTGACCAGCGAGACCAGAAACCTAGGGCTATTTTAGTGTCATTTAACAGTTTTCTTGCCCGGGAGGAAGTATTTATGAAAGCTCGGCCGGATAAGAAAAGAAGTGGAGGCGACTTTGAATTTTTTGTACGCCCTGATCTGTGTAAACAATCAGTAGAGTTACACTGGCAGTATCGGCAGATGATTCCAGAATTTCAATCTAAGGGGGCCCAGGCATTCTTAATGTTTCCTGCTAAGATGAAAGTAATATATAAAGAACGTACACGTTTCTTTACAACTATTGGGTCAGCTAAAGAATTTCTGGGTTCTATTTAGTACAGCTATTTAGTTAGTAGTGAATTCTGTGTTTGCAGATTATAGGGCTAAAAGCTTTTCTACTGTTAGCTCTTTTCTTTTTTCTCTCTGCTTTGCTTATTTGTTGTAAGGATTGTATTATGACCCGCGGGCAAAGGCAGGGGGCTGCGGGTGAGCTCGCATCTACAGGACCATAAGTCCTAAAGCCTCTTTAATGAGGGGGGACAGGGTGGAGGGAGGGACTCTAAGGGTGGAGGGGTCAAGGGATCAAGGGGGGTGGGTTACACTTAGGTGGGGTATAAAAAGGGGGAACATTGTTCACAGCAGCAAGAAACGGTACAATTTGCAAAATGTATACCCAAGAGGTTATAAAAGACAGGTGTTAGATGGTAGTTTTTTTGGTTTTTCTTTTTGTTTTTGCCGTATGTAAGCAATGTTTGTCGAGAGAGGATTGACATGTGACTTCAACAATATTGGGTAAAGGAATAAAAATATGTACGTTAAATGTATCGGGTCTTAATAATTGGGCAACGCGACAAAAAGTGGCAGCAGAAGTTCGTCAAATTCGGCCCGACCTACTTTGTATACAGGAGACACACATACCCTGGCCTAATAGAGTGATACTGAAAGATTTGGTGTTTGTATTACTGTCTGCTTCGGGTCAGCTTGGTACGACTTGGGAGGTAGCTATTTTAGCTACTAGTGGTTCTATGAATTGTGGGCGAAGGCTGGCGGATAAGTTCGGCAGGTGGGCCATTGTTGAGTGTGGGGTGGAGGGTTATTGTTTTACGCTCTGCACTGTTTATGGGTCTAATTTGGATGATCCTGGGATTTTGTATGATTTAAACACAGAATTAGCCGTATGGCCATCTCCTTTGATAATTTGTGGGGACATCAATATTAATTTGACGAATCAGCCATTATTAGAGGGTCCTCAGAAATATGTTGGACGGAAACCTAATGTTTTCAAAGCACTTTTTGATTTAACCCGGGATCATGGTCTGCTGGATGTGTGGGGTAAAATAAAAGGACATGATTTGGGGTTCACTTTTTACTCACACCCACATAAAAAATTAGTCAGGTTGGACTATTTTTTTGCATCTTCCTCTTTGGTAAATGGCTCATCTATTCAGGTATTTCCAAGGATTTTTTCCGACCATGCCCCTGTAGTTTTAGAATTAGCAGCCACTAGGGCCAGGAGGCCCTATAATTCTTTCACATTTGATAGGTAACTTTGCTTAAATTATAAATTTAAGGAACACATGGGCTTTTGGATTAAGGATTTGTTTTTACAAAATAGGTTGTCAGCACCTATTAATATTATTTGGGATTCTTTTAAGGCTTGTTTTCGAGGGGAAGTGCTAAGTTTTAGCCTATATCTACAGAAAAAACAAAAGTTTGAGTTGGTTGGATATTATGAGGCGCTTAGAGTGGCGGAAAGTGTTCTAACCACAGGAATCATGGCAGGCACGCAGGATATCTTAGAGCTATTAAATACAGTGGCTAAATGTCGGGCAAGGGTTTTGGGTTTTTGGAGTGAAGAGAATGCCAGGAAATATCTTACCTCGAAACAACAACTTCATGAATTTGGCGAGACTATTGGTCGAGCACTGGCGCTGCGACTCCGAATGAAGGGATCTGCTAGAGTTATTCAAGCAATGAAAGATCAGAATGGGGTGTTACATTCGGACCCGCAACAGATACTTTCTATTTTTCAGGAGTTTTATTCTACTCTGTATACTCATCAGGGAGATTTGGATGGGGGTGTTAGTGTATCGGGATTTGAGGAAGTGGCACAATTAGATCCCCTTTCGGCAGAGCAGCTTGATTCCCCGATCTCCATGACAGAACTAGAAAGGGCTGTAAAAAGTTTAGCGGCAGGAAAAGCGGCAGGACCGGATAGGATACCGGTGGAGGTGTACAGGCTGTTTTTTCCTCCGATTAAAGATGAGATGCTGAAGGTTTTTCAGGTAGCACAGTCTGGGCAACCACCTAAATCGTGGTCAGAAGCCACAATTGCGGTCTTTTGTAAAAAGGGTAAACCTCCGGAATTGGTTGGATCCTATCGCCCAATCTCTTTATTAAATTGCGATAATAAAATGTATTCTAAAATTTTGGCCAATCGACTTTCCTCCGTTATTTCCTCTTTGGTGTCTTTAAATCAGCATGGTTTTATTCCTCAGCGTGGAACCACTGAACATATTAATAAAGTAGTTACATTGTTTGATATTGCTAATACTGAAAAAAGGGAATTAGCACTGATACTGCTGGACGCAGAAAAAGCGTTCGATCGGGTGGAGTGGGGATATATATGGCAACTAATGGATCGAAATGGCTTTGGATGGAAATTTATAAGAGCTATACAGGCATTGTATGATGCTCCCAGCGCCAAGATATCCGCAATGGGTTTATTATCAGAAGTGGTGCCTATTACCCGAGGCACTCGGCATGGTTGCCCTTGCTCTCCCCTATTATTTGCCCTGTATATAAATTCTTTTTTAGAACGATTATTGCAAAATGTTCATATTCCTCCCTTTTTGGTTCACGATTATCAATTTTCTGTTTTTGCATACGCAGCTATTTCAAGCGAACGCGATTTAAGGTTCTGATTAGTGCCCATAAAGTGTGGAAACGAATGCGGATGTTGATAAAATTGAGAAAAATGTCCTATTATACACCTTTGCAAGCAGTGAAGATTTTACCAGGTGTATTTCAGGATAACATTGCTTCAGCGTGGAGGAAAAAAGGTATTAGAATTCTAGGTGATTTTTATTCTACTGACGGGGTGTGTAAATCTTTTGATGATTTGGTCTCACAGCATGGTATCCTCAGAATACAATTTTTTTAATACTTGCAGATATGGGATTTTTTACATCGGATTAACTTTAATTGGAAACCCCATCCCCTTATAGAAAAAGTCAGGCGACAACTTAGAATTGGAGAAATATATCAGGTATTAATGGCTGATCGTGTGGACAGTTTGAAGTATAATTTAAAATGGTCAAGGGACTTGGGAGAGTCAGATATTAATGTTGAGAAACTTATTGCAGTTTCTAGGGAAGTACTTATGTCAGCAAATCTGAGGGCCCAATTTTTCAAGTCCCTTTTTGATTTATACTAAACTCCCGCACGCATGGCTAAATGGGGGCCTAAATTCGATGGCAAGTGTTTCCGCTGCCGAGAGGATAATGCGGATAGTGTACATATTTTTTTTAAATGTGATAAATTGTTGAGATTTATAACTGATATAGAAATTTTTTTGTCTTTGGTTATGAAAGTAAGGCTGACTATTACACCAGCAATGATGGTAATTGGGATGGGGCCCGAGAGTAACAGGGATAATCCACTTTATGTTCACAGACAACTTATCTTTTTTTCAATGACGGTTGCACGTTTATGTATTGCCACTGAATGGCTTCAGAAAGACCAACCTGTGTTTGAACTGTGGCGTGCGAAAATGTACAATTTCTGTAAAGTAGAATGGGGTCTGTTTGCTGTTAACGGGGCAAAGAAACGCAAGATTGGTTTAAGTATATGGGGTGTATTTAGGGATTATTTTGAAGATTGACTCATCAATGGATTTATTTATCTATTTAAATTGATTTTTGTTATGAATGTATTTCTCGGAGTAAAAATGTATATCATGTTTTTGTACTACCCTTGCTGCTGTGAATTATAAATTTAAAAAAATAAAAAAAGGACGTGGTTCATTTACAGTACCAAGGAATTACAGAGGAATTCTGGGTTGAGAGTGAACGAAGTGATGACCGAAGGAATGACGTCAAGACATTTGTGTTTGAAGGATGGCTGAATAAAAATCAAGTAAGCTCAGATTTGATACCTTTTTATAATGTGTGAGATCAGTTAGTAATGGAAGGTAACCTCATTCTGAAATCTGGAAAATCTATTCCTCCAAAAGGTGTGCAAGAAGCAATATTGAAGTTAGCCCATAAGACTCACACTGGTATTTCTGCAATGAAAAGGTTAATCAGAATTTTTTTCTGGTGGCCAGGTATGGACAAATTTATTGCCTGGTTTTGTCAGAGAATGCGATGTGTGTGTTTCGAGTGAAAAAGTGTTGACGTTACATAGCCCACCTCTTAAAAGTGTCACATGGCCAAAGAACCTTGGCAAAAAGGGGATTTGACATATCAGGGCCATTCAATAATTTACCTGAGAATTCCCGTTTTGCATTAGTCATGATTGACTATCATTCAAAATGTCCGGAAGGGAATTTGTTCCTAAGACTACCGCCAGTGCCGTTATCTGTTTTTTTAAAGGGATATTTTCACGTGAAGGTTGCCCTTCTACTTTAATATCTGATAATGGTGTGCAACTCACATCCTCTGAGATGGATGGTTTTCTCAGAAATTGTGGCATTAAGCATAAATTTACATCCCTTTGTGAACCACATGAAAACGGGCACGTTGAGAGATTCAACAGAGTTCTTAAAGATTTTGTTTCTGATTCTCTCAAACAAGGTGGTAATTGGTTGAATGCTCTGGGGTTTGGATCACTCCACACACTACCACTGAAATTAGTCCTTTTAAGTTATTAGGAGGGAGGGATCCTGCATCTGAGGTGTGTCCTTGGTGGTTCAGAGAAAAATGCAAGGATGTGGTAAATCAAAAAGAGAATGTAGATGATACTTCTCGAAGAGTAGAAGTCAAACAACATAAAAGTAAGTTATGGTATGATAACAAATAGAAAACGAAAATGCATGATTTTAAAATTGGTGACTAGATTAGGTTTTTGAAACCTGGTTTTATCAATAAGGGACATACTAAATTTGGTAAAGCAATACAAATTAAGAACGTTTTTAGAAATAGTGTTATTACTCAAGATGGAAAAGTCTGGAACATTAGGAGAATAGAAAAATGTCCTGTCAAGTATTTTTTCTCAATTTCAGGTTGCTCAGAGCAATGATTATAATCTATGTTGTGGCACTTTGGGACAATTTGATGAGACAGTACCCTCAAGAGTTAAAAATAACAATCGTGAAAGAATTGTTCCTAAAAAGTTTCATGATTTTTGTGTAGCCACATAACCCATTTTAGTCTTCCTGTTTTCTTCATTTTCAGTATACAAATATTATTAACCTATTTACATTGTTTTATTTTTGGTTAAGGGAGATGTGTTACATCTCATACTTATTCTGTTGTCATTGACATATTTTCCAAATACTCTGTTTCTTTAATCTCAATTTGCATATTTACCAGCATGTGCTTTGTATTCTTTCATTTGGTATTCCACATTCCAATAATTGTTATTGCCTGCATTCCACCTGGTTGGTCAGTTGTTACCGAAGACCAACCTAAGCAGATGTGAGCCATTCTGCTGCCAATAAACTTATTTTTAATTAATTATTGATTCATCATTTCAACAGGGTGGCTCCTCGTTAAGGTGGATGAGCATTGCCCCACTGCTCTATGAGCAGTTGAAAAATTAAAAATGAAATGATAACGCAACGGTATTATCATTTCATTGTTCTGTCGTGGATCAGCTAGTTAGGGGCGGGCGGGGCTGGCTGTCACAGGAGCAGGGGGAGAAGTAGTGGGAACACTCTTAAGTGCACATGACTGTTTGGCCAGTCATCTTGGGCCTTCCAAACAGTCATGTGAACTTTGCATGTTCTTCACCGGCTGTATTGCACAGCCGAGGTGGAGAACATGAACGGCCTCCCAGTCAATGTCTGAGCGCCAAACCATGGCGTTCAGACCAATCACAGCGCTGCTGTAACACAGCTTCATGATTGGCTAGAGGAGTCTGGGAGCCTGTATGCTTACTGGTTCCTGCTCCAGGAGTCAACTGAAGAGCTGATGAGGACCGAGAGGTGGCAGCCGGCTTGCAGGTAAGTGTTTTTTTTTAATTTATTTTCTTTCATTTACCTACCCAATACCCTCCCCACCCCGCCCCGCCCACCACCCCCATTTAGTTGCGTCTGCCACTGGTCTGGAGGACTCCAATACCGTCCATCATTGAACGTCCTGAGCACCTACTTGCTCAACCAGTCGTAGGCGTTCCACAACATCCTATGGCTGACTATAGCACCTTCCATCGAACTAGAGCTCTGCCTCCCTTTTACACTCTTTTCTTTCGTTCATCTGTATTCCTTTCCACATGCAAAAGCCTTTTGGGTGGTCGTCCCAACTCCTGAATTCAATATAGGAATGAATTACAAATTACAATGAAAATCATAAGCATAACGTAACACCTGAAAAGTATATTATAAATGCCAGCTAACTACAATTACAATTTGGTTGCCTATGCCTCAAAGGTCTTCCTCCACAACTCTGCTAGGCGCTACATCCCAAGACAAGATAAAAGCACCTCTCTGGTGACTCACACCACCAAAATAATGCTTCCAACAAAGGTTGACAACAAATACAACACTTTCCAGCCATACACTCCTCCCACAGTGTTGTGTGCTGCTTGTCTGATAGTACATGCCTGTGGGCCACAATGGGGTATGAAGTGATATATAAATCCTACAGTTCTCAGTCAGGTTATATGTTGGCTCATCCCTCCTGACACACCGCAAATCAGATGTCAGCAAGTGCTGGTCCCTACATGGAAGACTAAATGGATCGTATATGGAAACAGTTGCCGCTTTCTACCTAGTCTGCACCTCCAGTTCAGGCAAGCCTGGTGCTATGCTCTGGGAAGACAGCCAGACATATGGCTCTGCTCTAGCCTAACAGATGAAAAATCTACAGGGGAAACACAGGTTGTGCTAGAAAGTTGAATCTGACAGCAGGACGCACAGCTGTCTCCACAGTGAGAACTCTGGTTTCTACACAGAGGCGTGGCTTCTCTTGGTGCAGCAGGTGCAGTGGCACTGGGCCCCTGTGCCCTCGCAGGCGGTCGCTCCCTCCACGCTGCTCTGCCGCTCGCCTGCCTGCCTGCTGACTTTCCTGCTGCCTGGCCGCTCCCTGATTGCTGAAGACCTCCGCTCACCTCCTCTACGCCGCTGCCCTCCGCATTTGCCTCAGGTTCGCCTTCTGCCCGCAGCCTGCCGCCTCTGCCCCCGCTCCTCACCGGCCCCGCTGCCCCGTGCTTCCCGCCGCTTTCCCGCCGCCGCTGACCCGTAGCTCTGCCTCCCCCCTCTCCCATTGGTCCTCCCGCCTCCCGGCTGACCCTCCCTCCCGGCTCCTACTTATGACGCCCCCTCAGCGACCGCGCAGCGGACGCGCGCAGCGGGAGCACCGACTGAGCGCCGAAGGTGCGCCAAAGGTAAGCCCGTCTGCGCCCGTCCGCGCCTGGACCGCGCCCAGTGCCAGGACCCCTGGCCCCCACCGACGGAAGCCGACCCGACGGACCTACGACGCCACCGAACTCATCGCTCTCAACACCGGCCGAACCCCGGGCTGCTACCGAGCCACACCGAGACGCACCCACGGACCCTTCAGTTGCCACTCCTGCAAGTTCACCTGCAACCGGACCCACGCTACACCAGCACCCACCAAGCCGAACTCCAGCACCACCCACCTGAAGTGCATCCTGCTCAACACCCGCTCCGTCCACAGACACGCCGTCGAGCTCTGGAACCTGCTCGACACCACAGCCCCAGACGTCGCCTTCCTCACGGAAACCTGGATGAACGCCTCCTCAGCGCCCGACATCGCCATCGCCATCCCGGACGGCTACAAGATCATCCGGAGGGACCGCGTCAACCAGACAGGAGGAGGCATCGCCATCATCCACAGGAACACCATCCGCATCACGACCAACACTGACGACACCCTCGCACCCGCTGAACACCTGCACTTCCAGATCCACATCAACCCCAAGACCACCCTCAGAGGCACCCTCATCTACAGACCCCCAGGACCACGCACACAATTCAGCGAAGACATCGCCGACTTCATCAGCCCGCACGCCCTCCTCTCCGCTGACTACATCCTCCTCGGGGACCTCAACTTCCACCTGGAGAACAACAATGACCGCAACACCACCACCCTGCTGGACAACCTCGCCAACCTCGGACTCAAGCAGCTGGTCAACACCCCCACCCACTACGCCGGACACACGCTCGACCCGGTCTTCTCTTCCAGCAAGGACATCGCCTTCAGCCATGCCACGGGACTCCACTGGACGGACCACAGCTGCGTCCACTTCAGCTTCAGAAGGACCACGCTCCACCATCACCAGATACAGGTCCCCCGCAGAAGCTGGAACAAGATCACTGCAGACCAGCTCTCTACTTCCCTGAGCAAGAACCCTCCCACCAGCACAACGAACCCCAGCCAAGCGGCCACCAACCTCACGAAATGGATCAGCGACTGCGCAGACGAACTCCCCCCTCTGAAGACCCCGCCCAGCAGACCCGGCAGCAAGAAAGCCCCATGGTTTAACGACGAACTCAAGAGCTCCAAGAAGAACTGCAGAGCACTCGAGAAAACCTGGCGCAGAAACCCAACACCAGACAACATGACAGCCCTCAAGCTCGCCACCCGAAAACACCACCAACTGATCCACGCGACCAAGAAAACTGCATTCAAGGAACGACTGGACAACAACGCACACAACAGCAAGGAACTCTTCAACATCGTGAAAGAGCTCTCCAACCCCAACGCCGGAAACAACGACATCACCCCTTCGCAAGACCTCTGCAACTCCCTCGCCTCCTACTTCCACAACAAGATTGCGGACATACACAACAGCTTCAGCACTCAACCGACGCACGCCACGACCGAACCACCGCCCCCCACCACCACCCTCCGCGCCTGGACCCCGATCAGCACCGAAGACACCGTCCACACGATGAACTCCATCCACTCTGGATCTCCGACAGACCCCTGCCCTCACCACGTCTTCAACAAAGCCGACGCCGTCATCGCACCCCACCTGCGGGACATCATCAACACCTCCTTCGACACCGCGACCTTCCCGGAGAGCTGGAAGCACGCCGAACTCAGCGCTCTACTTAAGAAACCATCAGCCGACCCCACCGACCTCAAGAACTACCGCCCCATCTCGCTGCTCCCGTTTCTGGCAAAAGTCATCGAGAAGACCGTCAACAAGCAACTGGCCGTCTTCCTCGAGACGAACGGTTCCCTCGACCTCTCGCAGTCTGGCT
Source organism: Lissotriton helveticus (assembly GCF_964261635.1). Classification (NCBI taxonomy): domain Eukaryota; kingdom Metazoa; phylum Chordata; class Amphibia; order Caudata; family Salamandridae; genus Lissotriton; species Lissotriton helveticus. Next base: position 1,936,982,614 of record NC_136059.1, read on the forward strand.
TCCGGGCCAACCACAGCACCGAGACCGCCCTGATCGCAGCTACCGATGACATCCGAGCCCTGCTCGACAACGGAGAAACAGCGGCCCTCATCCTCCTGGACCTCTCCGCGGCCTTCGACACTGTCTGCCACCGTACCCTAGTACAGCGCCTCAGCAACGTCGGAATCCAGGAGAAGGCACTGGAGTGGATCACCTCCTTCCTCGCCGGAAGGACACAGAGAGTCCGCCTCCCCCCGTTCAGATCGGAGGCCACCGAAGTCATCTGCGGCGTTCCTCAAGGCTCCTCGCTCAGCCCAACACTCTTCAACATCTACATGAGCCCCCTCGCAGCCATCGCACGCCAGCACAACCTCAACATCATCTCCTATGCCGACGACACCCAGCTGATCCTCTCCCTCACCAACGACCCCGCCACAGCCAGAGCCAACCTGCACGAAGGGATGACAGACGTAGCCAAATGGATGTCGAACAGCCGCCTGAAACTGAACTCGGACAAGACGGAAGTCCTCATCCTGGGATCATCACCCTCCGCCTGGGACGACTCCTGGTGGCCCCCCGCCCTGGGCAGCGCACCCAAACCCACAGATCACGCACGCAACCTGGGCTTCATCCTGGACTCCTCCCTGTCCATGACCAGACAGGTCAACGCCGTCTCCTCGTCGTGCTTCAACATCCTGCGCATGCTACGTAAGATCTTCCGATGGATCCCCACCGAGACCAGAAAGACGGTCACCCAGGCCCTCGTCACCAGCCGTCTGGACTACGGCAACTCCCTCTACGCCGGAACCACCGCCAAACTCCAGAAGAAACTCCAGCGGATCCAGAACACCTCAGCACGACTCATCCTGGACATCCCCCGCCGCAGCCACATCTCCGGACACCTGAGAGACCTGCACTGGCTCCCGGTCAACAAAAGAATCACCTTCCGGCTCCTCACCCACACACACAAAGCCCTACACAACCAAGGCCCAGGATACCTCAACAGCCGCCTCAACTTCTACGCTCCCAAACGCCAACTTCGATCGACCAGCCACGCCCTCGCCGCCGTCCCCCGCATCCGAAGAGCCACCACAGGAGGAAGGTCCTTCTCCTACCTAGCCGCCAAGACTTGGAACTCCCTTCCGACCCACCTCCGCCTGACCCAGGACCACCTCGCCTTCAGGAAGCAGCTCAAGACCTGGCTGTTCGAGCAGTAGCGTACCCTCAGCCCCCCAGCTCCTTGAGACCCTCCGGGTGAGTAGTGCGCTATATAAATGCTTTGATTGATTGATTGATTGAGAAGCCGGAGGGACCCACTGAATCCTGATTACTGCCATTTTTTTATATGTATTTTATAATTCAAACAGCAGCCAGGGTGATGAAAAAGGGTTCAGGCAGATCAGGTCGTTATACCCCTTTTCTAGGTTTGCCCGGCGTTAGCCGCTTCTCACCCAACTCACGATTACCAAATAAAGAGGCAGGCGCTGGAGACTAGAAGGCAGGAAACAGGAGTTTATTTCCGCACGGAACAGAACACGTCAAATCAGACAACAGGGTATCTTCTCGAGGTGCTCTCCCGACATCTCTGAGGCCTGGCCTCTTATACACTGGTTTATCACTTTATTACATGCAACACATTCTTGGAAATGCTTTGAAGTACGGAAAAGGCGTCTTTGGAATACCCGGTTCAGGCCCGTTCCCACACATATCTACAGTGGGAGTCCCCACCCCAATCTCAGCATGATGGCTATCGCGCAGCTGGACATTCCGCTGGGAACAGGAATGCGGGCGATCGATCGGATCTAGGGGTGTGAGGGCATTGATTGATCCCCGCTCCTTTGATGTGAGGCGAGGTCCTACTGTAGGGGCAATAAACCGCATCTGTTGGGCTAAGTGATGGCCTGGGGTCGGGCCGGACAATCGGGCAAGGAGGAAGAGGTTATCAAAGGGCCCGTTTTATGGATGAGATGAAAGAGTGTGGGGGTTTCGGCACGGGATGTGGCTTGGAGGCAGGGTCGCGCTGGAGGTGCGTTTATGGCCCAGGCAGGAGAGATCGGGGGCTGTCCGAGCACGAGGGATGCTTAAGAGGCGAGAAGGTGAAGGGGGGGGAGACGCGCTGGCTATCGACAGTGGGCAGGGAGATCATGGCATTCAAAATGGCTGCTGCTTACGTGCACGTATGGATCTGAAAAGAGACAAGATGGCGCCGATAATGTTTACGCCACGATCTAGATTTTAACAGTCCTCCCTTTTCAACATATCTAGCCAGCTTGTTAATTTACGTCAATCCCCATTATATTTCTTATTTCGAGGTCATACAATGCTTTCATGTGTTCAGTTTTGAAGTCCGAAGTCTTAGGGCACATGCAGTTAACAATGAGCGAACACAGAGGTGGCAAACATTGAATACCTAGGCAACACCCACATAGTATCACGACCGGTATCAATATAAATGTGAATAACCTCCATCCCCAGTCCTTCAAAGTGCCCCAAAACCAGCTTCCAAGTGACCATCCTTCCTGTTCCTGGTGAACCTCTGAGGAAAGTCTGTGGAGGTGTTCGATTGCTTTGTAGACTGAGGGCGAGTTATCTGGCACGTAGGTGCAACAGCTGGATCCAATGATGCGGCATGCTCCTCCTCGGTCAGCTAGAACTACATCTAGAACAAGGCGGTTCTGAAGAGCCACCAGGCGGACTGCCTGAAGCTCGGCCGTATTGTTAGTGAGGATGCCAGCCGTGATGTTCATGGTCGTGTCTACTGCCTGGGTCAGGTGTCGGATGGAGCGGCTGTTTGCCATTGGGCCCCACAGAGGAACAAGTCCCTTCACTGCATCCAGGAACTGTGCTCCAGTGGAGTCGGCTTGTTCAATGTCTCTTGCGCGCTTCTGCCGCTGATGGTTGGCTGGGGCCACGTACGTTGGAGGGAGAATGAAGGCGACGTAGCAGGTACCCCCCCAACTTTTTGGAAGCCAAGTGTAGGCTTTGGTGCCACAAACAAAGTACATATTCGGAGAAGCAACAAAGGAGGGGGGATCGATGGTGTCCAATGTTCTGGTGATGTGGCAGGAACTGTGACCCACCGGCTGTGTTCCCAAGCCTTCGAGGCACACGAGGCCAGTGACATTGATAACAGACAGAGCCACCGTCAGAGTGGCAGCAGTTCGTTTCCGTAAGTAGGAGAAGGTGGGTCTGGCTGGCTTATGGAACACCTGCATTTCGACTCGCTCCTTGGCAGGGATGTCCATCTGGAAGGAGGAGCCAGAGGTCAAAGGACAAAAGGACAAAAGGGAGCAGACGTCCTTCTGGTTTTGTTCAGCCAGAACCCGTGGTAGAAGTGTGACACTGTTTGACCAGAAGTGGCGTTGTCCTTGTAGCTCTCTTGCAAGAGGGTCAACCAGGCAAGGCAAGAACCGTGAACTGAGAAAGGGGAAGGGATGAAAGGGATGGAGTGTCCAGTGGCATGCGGGAGCAACCCGCAGATCCAGCAGTTTGTGGCGTTGGTGGCAAGGTTGTGTTGGTGCAACAGTTGCACAAAGGAATTGTTCCAGAACTCCTTACGCCTTTCTCGGAGCTGAGGCGAAAGGCAGAGCAGGTGATGTTCTTTCATAGTGGTTGGCTGTGCAGTGGTCAACAATATCTGATGAGCGGGTGCGCTCTCCTCCATGATCCAGAAGGAAGTCATGAGGAGGAGGCAAAAGAGGAGAACAATGAAAAGAGCAATTGTCTTCGATTTGTGTATACTGTCAGTCTTTGGGTTTCGATAACGGGTATTTCCTATTGCTTCCGTCGTCTTCTTATCTAGCTCTTCCATCATCTTCAAGATGCTCGGTAGTGGGCAGAACCGCTGACTTCGTTTAGCTTCTCTTCGGGTAACCCTTGGTTGTGTTTAGGCTACCGTTCTGAGATTCAACTTAGTCTACGGTTCTACTTAGCCGAAGCTCCCTCCTTTCGACGCAGGAAATACCCTTCCCTGGATGGCACAGTGGGGTCAGAGATTTTTGCAAGTTCGAGTGCCTCGATCTCAGGATAACAGTTCAATGATGGTCGGTCTTTGTCCAGCAGTTCTTCTTGGGTGCTGACGTTTTCTGTTGTGGTCAGGGTCGAGGAGACCTTCTTACAGTGGTGGGCATGCAGCCAGTGTCGCTTCCCCTCCACTCGAAGAGCCGTTCGGGTGGTGATTAGTACTTGCCAGGGGCCCGTCCACCGGGGTTCCAGACTCTTCGTCCGTTGGAAATTCCGGATCAGCACATAATCTCCCGGTTGGATATCGTGACCCGGACCCCTGGAAGCATCGGGGATGGCCTTCTGCACCTGCTGATGAATGACAGACAATGTTTTAGTCAATTTGCACAAGTAATCGGACAGTAGGACGTCTGGGACGTCGTGAATGGAAGTCGGTTTAGGGGCAGTCCAGAGATTCATGGGTCGCCCAAATACAACTTCGTAGGGGGTCAAATGGTGCTTAGTGGGAGTGGAGTGCATCGATAGCAATGCCAGTGGGAGGGCATCTGGCCATTTAAGTCCTGTGGTGGCCACTATCTTTGACAGTTTTAGTTTCAGTGTGGCGTTGTGTCGCTCAACTAAGCCAGCAGATTGGGGGTGAAAGACGGCGTGGAACCTCTGTTTTACCCCCAGCCCTTTCAAGATTAGTTGGATAACTTCAGCTATGAAGTGGGGCCGTTGTCGCTCCATAGAATTCGACAAAGGCCGTAGCGAGGGAAAAAATCTTTCAGTAGTACCTTGGCAGTGGTCATGGCAGTGTTATCACGGGTTGGATAGGCTTCTACCCATTTGCTGAAGGCACACACAATGACTCATGCGTACTTCAGGTTTTGGCATCTTTCTAGTTGGATGTAGTCCATCTGGAGGATCTCAAAGGGATGGTCGGGGACCCCAAACCCTCCCCGGGGTACCACAGTTCCTTTCCCAGGGTTGTGTTGCAAACAGATAAGGCATTGCTGGACCAGGCGTCTGGCTGAGTCGGGGATTTTGTCGTTGTGCCAGACCTTGGAGATGAGTTTGATCATGGGGGCAGATCCTATGTGCGCAGGGGAGTGAGCCATGGTCAGTATGGGGATCAGGTATGAGTTGGGTAGCAACCATTTGTTAGTGTCCTTTGTCCGCCAGCAGCCTTCATCGTCTTTCAATCCCACCCGTGCCCATTCAGTCAATTCGTGTGGTGAGCTGGCCATCTGGATGTCCCTAATCGTTTCCCTTGCGTCAGTCCATCTTTCTGCTTGCGACCTGGTCACATACATGTGTGTCGTTGTCCTATTCTCAGCTGTGGTTCGGGCAGTGATGTCGGCCAGCGCGTTTCCCTGTCCGACTAAGTCCGTCACCTTCTTGTGTGCCTGACATTTGATTACCGCTAATCGTTTGGGAAGGAGAACGGCTTCAATCAAGGCGGAGACTAAGTCTCCGTGGAGGATGGGCGTGCCGTGGGACGTCAAGAATCCCCTTTCCCTCCATAAGAGTCCAAAATGATGAACCACTCCGAAGGCGTACTGGCTGTCCGTGTAAATGTTTGCAGTAGTCCCTGTCGCTATAATACATGCTCGTGTGAGGGCAATCAGTTCTGCCGCTTGTGCGGATCGCTGCGCGATGCGGGCAGTTTCAACTACGGTTTGGGCTGTGGTATCTGCATAGGCAGCTGAGGTGGTGCCGTCGGGGAGTTTTATGCAAGAACCGTCTACCCATAGCTCTCCGTCAGGGCCTGTGAAGGCGGTGTCCCGGAGGTCAACTCTACTCCTAGTCTGTTCGTCTGTGAGGGTCACACAGTCATGTACAGGGGGGACATTCGGGTCGTTTTCGGGCAGGGGCAACAAGGTGGCTGGGTTCAGTGTGGTGCATCTTTTCAGCGTAATGTGGGGTGCAAGCAGGGTTAGTTCGTACCCGGTCAGTCGTGCGCTGGTCAGGTGTTGCGTCTTAGTCTGGTTTAGGAGGGTGTCAACAGCATGGGGCACTAATACCGTGAGGGAATTCGAGAGTACAATCCCCTCGCTTTGTCGGATAGAGACAGCAGCGGCAGCTACGGCTCGAAGGCAGGCAGGCAAGGCTCTTGCTACGGGGTCAAGGGTGGCAGAGAAATAGGCACATGGTCGTTGCTTGGGGCCAATGGTTTGAGTCAGGACAGACAAAGCGCACCCCTCCCTTTCGTGAGTGTAGAGAGAGAAGGGCTTTGTGTAATCGGGGTATTGGAGGAAAGCAGAAACGTCGTGTCAGTGGGGTTACTGTCCAAGTCGAAGGAAACCGGTGCGGATAAAGAGTTAGTGGAGGTCGTTCCATCAAAGCCTATTGATGTTATGTGTGAGCCAGACAAGGGTGCCCTTGGAATCAGTCGTTTAGATAACGCACTACGTGTCGCGCCAGTGTCTACCAGAAATGGAGACTTCGTACCTAGGACCTTAGCGGTGATGTAAGGACCTTGCTGGTCAACATAGAGCTCGACTGGATCCCTTCCTTGCCCTTGGCAGTCCTATGCAAAGTCGCGGGCATTGTCGCAGTCAGACTGTTGGCACTGATTCTGTCGGGGACGGTCAAACGTGTTTGGTTTGCCAGGTCTGTCATTGCTGGTGTCGTGGGTGTGCCCTTGTCCCTGCCCTTTAGACCTGGGGCCATTCGTCATGTCTCTCGTCTCTTTATTTTTAATCATTTCCTGAAGAACCGGACATTGGGACTTCCAATGGCCAAATCCTTTGCAAAACGCACATTGGTTCTCATCGAGGTCTGTTCGTGGAGCGCCGGGGGTGCGGTCTCTAGGGGGTATATTCCTAGGGGCATTTGACTGGTAGTTTCCTCTATACCGTTCCCTCCCTGTCGTTACTCCTTGTAATTGAGCAATCATCACTCGTTCTTTCAAGTCCTTCTTCTTTTTCTCAGTCGCCCTATCGTTCTCGTTCTTTTGGTGTTCGTAGTACTGAGCCATCTGAAGGATAGCTGCAGGTTTGGAGGCCCCCCAAGTACTCTCGCTCGTCTGTAACATTTGGGAGACTTCTTGCGATAGCCCTTTTACGTAGTTTAGCACGAATAGGTGTTGCCCGGTTGCAGTGGTCATGTCTTGGCCACTGTAGTCGGAGAACACCGTCTCAAATCGGGAGAAGTATTCTGATATGTCTTCCTGGGGTTTCTGACGGCAAGCCGTGACTACCGACCAGTCTACCTTCTTCTCTGGGATCAATGTCTTTAGCTTCTGAACTATTTTGTCTGGGAGTTCCAGTATGTCTTTTACAGGTTTCTTTCCGGGCTCTCGCTGCCTATCTAGTTCACTGAGTTGATTCCAGGTATGTCCGAACAGATCTGTGTGGTCGGCTTTTCGGATTTGCTTCCACACATCAGCCGGCAGGCATAACCCGAAAAACAAATCAATGTCTGCCAGAGTCATTATGGTTGAGCCCAAGGCTGTACCTAGTTCGGTATAAAATGCTGTCGGGTTCTTTCTTAAATCGGGCAGGGTTTGCCTAAAAGTTAAAATATCTTGCCGATCCCATGGTTGATAAACCCAATTGTACACAACCCTCCCTTTTGCATCTGCATGGTTGATATCGTCGTTCGTTCCCTGACCTTGTGGGGGAACCCAGTAGGGGGCGGCTTCTCTGATAGGCATCATAGTGTTGCCTACTTCTGCTGAGGACCCAGTCGTCTCGGGAACTGTAATCTTAACTTCTGGTTTCTGTTCCGTGAGGTGGCGGAAAACCTCAAGCGTTTGCATGAAGAGGTCCGCCGCGTCACGCTCGGCCTCGTCTCCAATATCGACTTTTCTATATAACGCTGTCAGTTTAGCAGGACCCCGATTCTGATACCTATCCTCATATGCGTTTAGGGTGTGGTAACTAAACCGTGAAATGAAATGCCGTCTGTGGCTACCGGCATGCGAATTGTGCATATCCATCGTGTATTCTTCGCTCTCCTTTCGTTCTACCAGTGCCTTTGTTATCTTGTCAATTCCCTCTCGCTCATCTTTGCTCAATCTATTCAGTCTACTCGGTGGTTGTTTGCTAGTCTTGGGTTCATCTGATGTCGTTACTAATGCGGCCGGAGCGGAGGCCGTGAGGGCTGTGGCAAGGTTATTCTCATTTGCACTCGGAGCTGGCAAGCGCTGTACTAGGGGTTGGGAGGGGGCATATGGAGGGGGCATTTAGATGATCGGGGGACCTAGCAGCAGCTCATCGTTCGCCCGTTGTTTGGAGGTCAGCTCAGGGTAGATCGTAGAGGGGGTCCTAACAGGACACTGGCCTGTCGACTCAGATTCCTGTTTTTGTCTGGCTTCCTCCCTTTCTTTTATCTCTTCTTCTAGTTTCTTAGCGGCCTGGTGGGCTGCCTTTCGTAACTCTTTTCCTATTCTCGCTTCTTCTCTTTTCTTTCGTTGCTCTGCTTCTTTGCGCCACATGCCGAAACTATCAAGCATAGTGGGCGTAGTTTTATTGTTACAAAGGGCTGTTTCCAGCACGCTTATTTTTGTGTCATCGAAGGATCCTATCAGTGGCCACTGACTTCCCTGATCCTTTTTAGTATATTTATTCCATAACTTACTATAAGCTATGGCGACTAGTCCATATTTTAAAAACATATCCTTAATAGGGGTGCCCTCCAGAGGAGCCGGATGATCCACCTCTAATAAGCGGTCCGGGCTGAACCAACTACTGACCAATGGGGAGAAGATAGGCATGACGGGTTACAACGGGGACAAAAGTCTGCACTACCTATCCTTCACTACTTTGTGAAGACTGGACAGAATATTTCTATTCTGCAGTATTCGCAATTTAGGGAATACCCAAAGAGAGAACCAATATCGAACAATCAATGTCCGTTCAATCAAACAATCAGTGGCGAGAAAGAAATAGGCACGACGGGTTACAACGGGGGCAAAAGCCTGCATACCTATTCTTCACTGTCTGCAAAGGAGGACAGAATACTTTTATCCTTCCCCGTTTGTAGACAGAGAATTCTCGAGAAAACAATCCTCGAACAAACAATGTTCGGGCAAACAATCAATCAGTGGGGGAGAAAGATAGGCACGACGGATTACAACGGGGGCAAAGGCCTGCGTTACCTACCCTTCACTACCTGCAAAGGAAGAGAGAATACTTTTATTCTTCTCAGTTTGCAGACAGAGAATCTCCAAGAGAACCAACAATTCGGAGAGTAATACTAGTATTTTCCAATCAAACAATCAAATATTTCCAGTTTGTCGTGTTACACGACCTTACCCGGACCGTATGGACAGTTTCTCGTCTTCCGCTTCCAGCGCCCGATCGTCCTCTATTCTCCGTAATTGCTGTGGCACTCCTGATGGTTCCCAGTCAGGACCGTAGATCACTCGAGAGAGGTCTGCTCAGAACCAGTGAAGTTCGGATGATCGGCTGCCAGACGAGGGTCTATCGGGCAGGTGCACTTCCCGATCGTTGCAGTCGTTCACTCCGTCGTCGGGACCTCTCCCACTGGATCCACGTGTCGCTGATGGGCCCCATGTTTGGGACGCCAATTGATGAAAAAGGGTTCAGGCAGATCAGGTCGTTATACCCCTTTTCTAGGTTTGCCCGGCGTTAGCCGCTTCTCACCCAACTCACGATTACCAAATAAAGAGGCAGGCGCTGGAGACTGGAAGGCAGGAAACAGGAGTTTATTTCCGCACGGAACAGAACACGTCAAATCAGACAACAGGGTATCTTCTCGAGGTGCTCTCCCGACATCTCTGAGGCCTGGCCTCTTATACACTGGTTTATCACTTTATTACATGCAACACATTCTTGGAAATGCTTTGAAGTACGGAAAAGGCGTCTTTGGAATCCCCGGTTCAGGCCCGTTCCCACACATATCTACAGTAGGAGTCCCCACCCCAATCTCAGCATGATGGCTATCGCGCAGCTGGACATTCCGCTGGGAACAGGAATGCGGGCGATCGATCGGATCTAGGGGTGTGAGGGCATTGATTGATCCCCGCTCCTTTGATGTGAGGCGAGGTCCTACTGTAGGGGCAATAAACCGCATCTGTTGGGCTAAGTGATGGCCTGGGGTCGGGCCGGACAATCGGGCAAGGAGGAAGAGGTTATCAAAGGGCCCGTTTTATGGATGAAATGAAAGAGTGTGGGGGTTTCGGCACGGGATGTGGCTCGGAGGCAGGGTCGCGCTGGAGGTGCGTTTATGGCCCAGGCAGGAGAGATCGGGGGCTGTCCGGGCACGAGGGATGCTTAAGAGGCGAGAGGGTGAAGGTGGGGGAGACGCGCTGGCTATCGACAGTGGGCAGGGAGATCATGGCATTCAAAATGGCTGCTGCTTACGTGCACGTATGGATCTGAAAAGAGACAAGATGGCGCCGATAATGTTTACGCCATGATCTAGATTTTAACAAGGGGTCCATTTCCTTCCTTGCACTAGGGCTATGACAGATTGGCACACTACTGTTCCTACAATTCCAAGAAAAGAAATGCAGAAGAGGTTTCACCTTTGTTATTTAAGAGGGTTGCACAACACAGTAAAATTAAAATAAGAACCCCCATTTGAAGTTTTCATCAATTCAACTCATAGACAGTGGCACAATTGTTTAACTAATGTGTGCCATACCACTAAAAGAAGAGAATTTGAAATCTCACATTTAACAGGTTTTTGATAAACATGCATTTATCTCAAATTAATGCTGGCCTGTGAGCTCAGATATCAGCCGGGCTGGACTGAGGTAGCCATGGACTGGGCAAGTGCAGCGCTGAGACGGGCTGCACTGTGCTAGGTTCTAGCCTAGGCAGGGTCCTGGATGTGGTCTGTGCAGTCAGGTCGACTTGTTTTTAAAAGAACCTGGACAGGCTATTGATCTCTGCTCTCGGCTGGGCTCAGAGCTGGCCTGGATTACTTCTGAAAAGGGCTGAACTCTGAATTCTGTTGTATTGTATGGTCTGGTAGCTTATTAGGCAACGTAGTTTACTGTACACACATTTTTATTGCAGTCTCTAGTTTGTGTTTACTGTGAAGAGGTGTTTTGAGTATTGGTCTCTAGTGCATCTCTTCATTTGATATGTACGTTTCATATTAACTGAACATGGATGGATGATTTAGTGTTGGTTAAGCATGACTGGAAGATTTTAACAAATGTGTATGAAACTTCTACCTCAATAGATACATCTAGGGCCAGATGTACAACCATTCCATTTTGCGAGTCGCAAATTGCGAAATTTTGCTGCTCGCAATTTGTGACTCGCAAAACAGAGTCTCAGACACTTTGCAATTCCTAAAGGGGCCACAAATGATTTTCCTCATCAATATTCATGAAGGAGGTAGGAATTTGTGACCCATTGGGAATGGCCAGCACTCGCAGGGATGGTGGCCTGCTGGGGTCAGCAGACCACGTTGTCTGTGACTGCTTTTTCAATAAAGCAGGTTTTTTTTAAAAAATGCATCCTGTTTTCCTTAAAAATGTTTCCGTTTCATTTTTCAAGAGTAGGCAGTGGCCCATGGGACCACAGCCTGCTCTTAAAAAGTATTTTCGCATCCATTCACAAAGGTGAAGGTGCCCCTTGGAGATCCCTTCCAGTTTGCGAGTGGCTTGACGTAGGTGGTAAACTGCAAGTGTTTTGTGACCGCAAATGCGATTGTAAAATAATGGTACACATCGTTCTGACTCGCTATTAGGAAGGGACGCCCTTGGCACACCCTTTTCTAATAGCAAGTCACAAACACTATTCTGCGAGTCACCGATTCGCAAAATAGCATTTGTACATAGCAACACACTTTTTTGTGGTTGCAAACGGGCCGATTTCCTGTTTGCGACTGCAAAAAACAGTCATACATCTGGCCCCTGGTGCCCTGCAGATGTAGATATTGGTCAGAGAGGTTTTATTTCCCAGAGGTCCTCAGTCACTTGGGGCCAGTTGTACGACCCGCCAATTAGCGAGTCTTAAATTGCATCGCATTTGCGACTTGCTAATTGGGATGCACAACCGTGTCCTAGACACTGTTTGCGATTCCCAATGGGGTGGCAAATTGCATGCCTCATGCATATTAATGAGGCTGTCGCAATTTGTGACCCCATTGGGAATGGCTGGCAGACCTCCATGTCTGGAACTGCTTTTAAATAAAGCCGTTTTTTTAAATGCAGCCCGTTTTCCTTTGACCGGCACCGCCATCTTGGGAGACGGTGCGGTCTAGTAGATTTCCTTGCCCTCACGCCAGCACGCTGCCCTACTTAATCGGGGACGTGGCGCAATCGCACTAGACCCAGAGAGCTACCGACAGGCACTCTGCTCGCTGCTCTAGTCAAACATTGCAGATTAACTTGTATAGTACCGAATTTTAAAATTGAGAAACTGATTTAAACTGAAACTGATATTAAACTGAAACTGCTCTAGAATTGAATATTAGTACATTGATGATTAGATCTTTGTGTTGACTGTGTGGGAATTTGTTTTGGGTGGGCGTTATCGTAGCGGGAGAGGGAATCGAACCCTGACCCTCAATACATCTTTGACCGGCACCGCCATCTTGGGAGACGGTGCGGTCTAGTTGTTTTCCTTGCCCTCACGCCAGCACGCCGCCCTACTTAATCGGGGACGTGGCGCGAGCGCGCTAGACCCTGCTATCCCCCAATAGACTCCTTGGTGAGCTACTCTTCCCGCCCTGTGGGCGGTGTTAGAAGGGAGACTTTGGGCTTAAAATGCAACATGGTAGACGGGAGCGCAGCGTGCGCGCCAAAGGTAAGCCCGTTTGCGCCCGTCCGCGCCCGGACGGAACCAGGAGCCAGTCAGAATGCCCGGATTATCACCTACTCCGCAGCATTTCTACAAAATTTGCACACTACCGATCTGACCCCAACCAAGTATACATTGGATCTGTTGTCTAAAAATGACATCCTCATAAACAGGACTATTTTCCCGGAACTGTCTGATGGCATAGGCCCTACTGGTACTCTATCTATTCATGACAGGCCAGGAACTAGCCCAGACCCGATAGTATACTATTTGAACACTCGCTCGATTGTCAAGCATCAGTTGGACATTTTCTCCGTATTACTCTCAGACAGCCCTAGTCTACTACTGTTGACTGAGACATGGCTCACGGAGGACTCCAGTCCGGACATGCTGGCAGCCATTCCCAATAACTATTACATTATACACGCAGACCACTCTGCCAATAAGGCAGGGGGAGGTGTAGCAGCTATTATTCGTAGTGACTACACGTTTAGCTCCTTGCCTAGCCTTGCCCTTAAAGATACTGACAACCTGGTGATAAAACTTGAATCCCTAGTCTGTGTATTAATCTATGGGCCTCCCAATAATACTCCTTCCTTTCTGCTGGAACTTAGCGAACAGATAGCTAAACTGGCGACTGATCACTCCAGGGTATTGCTTTTGGGTGATTTCAACTACTGGTATCGAGACCCTGAGGGGGGTCCGCACTCAGCTGAAATGACGGACATGCTTATGAATCTGAACTTCACCCAGAAAGTGCTGTCCCCTACCCATCAAAAGGGACATATTTTAGATCATGTCTGGACAAATGGGGCGGAGATTTCCAGTCCTATTGTTTCTCCTTGCACTTGGTCTGATCACCATCTATTGAAATTTACCCTACGGCTCCCTTCAGTTGAGAAATCTAACTCCATGGAGGGTGGCTTTGCCAGAAGATGGAACTCTATAAATAAAGGTGATTTCCTTAGCTCGTTGGCCGACACACTTCCCCAGGTTAGGCCAGATATAGAGACGCTGGATATTAATATCTCAAACTGGCTCATGAATGCCAGTGATAAACATGCCCCTCTGACCAGATTAAAAACCACCCGACGCACTGATGCAACCAGATGGTTCTCGATTGAACTTAAAGATCTGGAGAGGCAGTGGCGCGCAAAGTATGGCCAGGAATAAAGACTGACCTATGTGAAGGCTAGGAAAGAATACAAGAAAAATATTCTGGCAGCTAAAGCGGCACACTTTTCTAACCGCATCATCAACTCAAACAATAACTCAAAAGAGATCTTTAATATTGTTAATGAATTGTCTAATCCAGAGAGGATATTGTTGAAGGCGGTACCATCACAGGAATTATGCAACTCTCTCAATGATTACTTCATTGACAAAATCATTACTATTAAAAATAATATCCCTAAATGTCTCGTTGCACCTAGCGCTGATGATCATTTTAAAAACACTCATGTGATAAGCCAATTCCCTAATATTGACTTAGAAACCTTCCATAAGCTCTTAGTGAAGGTCAAGTCTGGGGCTCCTTCTGACGTCTGTCCGCCGTATATTCTTAAAGACTGTTTTCTGGCTTTTCCTGGTCCTATACTGACCCTAATGAATGAGTCTCTTACCGTGGGGAAAGTCCCCCCGGCCTTTAAGAAGGCCATAGTTGTTCCCCTATTGAAGAAACTTGGGGCAGATCCTAAACTGCTATCCAATTACCGCCCGATCTCTTTGTTGCCTTTTGTGGCAAAGCTATTGGAAACTCATGTAGCAAACTGCCTGTCTGATTTTTTGGAGGAGTCGGGTTATCTTGACCCCCACCAGGCGGGCTTCCGGCCGGCCCATTCGACAGAAGCAGTTATAGTGGCAGTAATGGATACTCTTAGAGAACATGTGGATAGGGACTCCCCACGGGCATTGGTATTGTTGGATCTTTTAGCGGTGTTCGACATGGTTGACCATGAAATATTGGTCGACCGTGTCGAACTGGCAGTTGTCCAGGGGGCGGCTGCCAGTTGGCTGTCGTCTTTTCTAAATAACAGGTCTCAGGCAGTCCGTCAAGGACCCCACCTTGCCTCCCCGCACATAATCACATGTGGGGTTCCTCAGGGCTCAGCACTGTCACCGCACTTATTTAACATCTATATTTCTCCTCTGATTCGATCTCTGAAGTTGAGAAACATGACAGTTTTTAATTATGCAGATGATCCGCAGTTTGTCCTCGAGATGGATGGGTCCGATCGCTCAGTGGCGGAGTTCCATGAAACACTGCTGTTTATACAGCAGTGGATGGATTGTAACCATCTGAAACTTAACCCGGGCAAGACAGAGCTGGTCTTGACCGGGGACAGTGGCAAATTTTGGGGTCCTCGCTACTGGCCTATGGAGATCGGTCCATCTCCTTCTCCTTCCAGCTCAGCAAAAATGCTGGGGGTCTCCCTGGAAAAGGATCTAACATTAAAAACCCAGGTGGGCAGTGTGATATCAAAATGCTTCTTTCAGATGAGGAAGATCAGGAAAATCCATCGGTTTTTCATTCAGGACGCTCTGGTCCGGATCTTAATGGCTACGGTCATATCACATTTGGACTATGCGAACTCCGTATACTTAGGGATGCCAAAGTACTTATTTAAGCGATTACAGTTGGTTCAAAACCAGGCAGCTAGGTTGCTCATGCGCCAACCCAGATGGCAACCAATTAGCCCAGCGCTTCAGAAACTCCATTGGCTTCCCATCTTCCAGCGATGCGTTTTCAAAACAGGCTGCACTGTGTTTAAGGCCCTGCATGCCAAAAGCCCTGCTTTCATTACTAACCTGTTACCTAGATATGTGCCAAACCGGACTCTTCGTTCAACCCACCTTTGTCTGCTCTCTGTACCTAAGTTCAAACGGGTGCGCCAGGGGGTCCGCCGTTTTGCGGTCCTGGCACCCAAACTATGGAACTCGTTTCCTTTGGAGATTCGATCCTGTACTGACATCATGCAGTTCAGGAGGCTCCTCAAGACATGGCTGTTTCGGCTAGCCTACAATCTGGGATAATTGACAGCTGTGGTCTGCTCAGTTCGCCTTCAGTTCTTCTGCTCTCTGGTCAGCGCCATGAAGCCACCCGGTGTAAGTGCGCTCAATAAATACCCACTAACATTAACATTAACATTAGATTCCTTATCTGGGCTCAGTTGTTTCGGAGGAGGCCCACTTGCTGAGGCCATATTGTTGATAGATGGTGTTTGGTCCATTTACTGCAGATGGATATTTCAATCTGTGACATGTTTATTTTGCAGTGGTTAGATATCATGCATTATTTGTCTGATTATTTTTGCGATTGAGTGTAAGTCAAACGCCGATCAGTTTTCATCGTTTTAAAAAAAAAAAATAATTCTTATTGATTTTCCACAATATGATAACTTTAGCATCTGCATGACGACATAATCCAACAAATTAGTTTTCATAGTTAAGTATGATTTGTTTATTATCTGCTTTAACAGAAACACTTGAGATTGAAGGAGCAGATTGGGTACAACAATGTAAAGATGTTTGGCACATTAGTTGTGAATTAAATGGAGTTGGCATGAAGGGTGAGTGAGATGATGATCTGACTGATAGAAAAGACGCACTCTGCTTCAGTATTCAGCCCTGCACTCTGATGTAGTCAAGTTTCTGTAGAAGCTTGGGATGGTGTATCAAAGGCAAGGGAGAGTGCAAGTGATAGGTGTGCTAGGTGTGCCGGTTCTCTATTTTTAGTCCACTGTAGTTTTAAAATCATGCCATGTGTAAGTCACTGCTGCTTCTGTGCCTCAGCCATACTAGAATCAGTTTAGGCAATCAAAATGCAAGTGATTTTCATTGAATGTAGGTATATGTTTTGAGACAGATCTTTCAATTGTTCTATTCAACTACAAACAGTCTCTCAGCCAGCAGTTAGAAGGATCTCTTGGCTCAAAGCCTGTTTGGTTTAGGAGGATTTTCTATAAGGCATTTAGAGATCCTTTGGGAAAATACCTATATTCAATGAGTCGTTGGCTGTTCTGAGTGGATTGATGGCAGAGCTAGTCATGGGGGCATGAGTCTGCAGGTGACTCTGCTGGCCCACAGGCATTTGCAACATTGATGAAGGATTGATGAATGGAATGAAGGGATGGTAGATGTTTTTGTGTTTTGTTATCCGGTGAACTGTACTTAGCTTCTGGAATTGTGGTTGAGCTGGGGGAAGAGATGCAAGAAGACTGAATATGGTGGGTGGAAATTAATGCAGGTTTGCCCTCCAAACAGTAAGGGCAAGAGGTGAGGAGGCCGTCAGATGTACTGCTAAGGAATCAAGATGTTCTAAGGTACTACCACATCAGGTATTATGGCTGTTGTAACCTTTTACCTCTAAAATCTTCTAGTGGGGATGTTGTTGGTGATCTTGAAGGCTCTCATCAGGGTTGAAGGCCCCTCAACAGCTCTCTGTATCCAAATCTTCTGCCCCATATTAAGGGTTTGTGGCTACTCTCAGCCCTACAACCTGTAGGTAAGCTTTCCAGGACATAGGGCAGGTCTTCCTTGAGCAAGGCAGCCACTTGCTCACAAGGATTGTTAAGCTTTCCTTGCTACCAACTCATTGGTCTTGTAAATAAAAGAAAACAAAACATCCAAGCTACTCACTATTTAAACATTCCTACATGTGTGGACTGTGTACTGACAGGCCGGAAATAATGTATATTTAAACCAATGAGTATACATTTGGACACAAATAGGAACTTGTTTAGTATTCACAAAATAGCATACTTACAGGAGTCAAGTCAACATATATGTAGAGACAAGACTGTAAGATAAGCCATGTTAATTCATGAAAAACATAATATTGTCTGCACATGCTGTTGGACTGGGAATATTTTCTGCGGGTGTGCAGTCATGTTGCCATGCTCTGAGTGCTTGATTGCGACTATCTTACATCCCGGTTTTCTATTTTTGGAGTATTCCACTGCATACTTTGAGAAATGCTGTACAACAAACATAATTAGTATCTGTGTGAGAGCCAGCTTCCCAGAGGAGAGGGTACATCACCTGGAGTCTGTATTTTCCGGAAGATCTGAACCCCTGACATAAAGCGCCTGAAAGCCAGCCTGCCCGCTGAGAGAGCTAAAAAGCCTTTCAAGTCACAAGAGGTGTGACTGACAGAACCTAGTGTGGAGGGTCTGCTAGGGGAAAGAAGACTGCAGAAAGTGATCTGTAATTTGGAAGGAGGGGTGCAGTCTCTCCAGAAGTGTGGTTCCAAGAGGGAATAATGGGCAGGCAGCCAACCTTGCAATAGGAAACATCATGGTTGACCTCTTTGATTAAATCAAGAGCTGTGTCCATGGTGAATGTAGCCATCGAAACTCAGAGCTGTTCCTGTGGCTGACGTCGCCACAGAAGTCAAGACCTGTGTCTGTGGTGGACTTCACCGTCAAGGCTAAGCCATGCACATGACGTTCAACACTTCAGTATTTACGAAGTGCATCCTGTGACTGCCAGTGGGCTGTTATGAACCCCGTGTAAGTAGTGGCCTATCTGCTGCCCAGTGACCCAGAAGCAGGTCGGATGCCTGCAATGAGCCCCCACTGACTCCCATTACCTACATTCACGAAAGGACTCATGGCTGGGGCTCTGGTTGCCCCATCCTTCTGCAGCCTACCCAGACCAAGGGCCACACCTACAAGAACGCCATCTCATCCTAGAAGCGGGCGAGATTAGAGATACTTAATGCTAAAATGCACAGAGACTTGCTTTATGGTTAGACTGTTTAGGAGACTACTGAACTAAACACAATCATAATTGAGCTGGGGTAAACAATGTTCTTTCAAGAAGTTTATGAGAAGTCTGATCTTGCTTGAATGTTCTTTTTATTATTGTTCTTTCAACCTTTAGAATGTAACAAACAGACTCAACCAACTCGCTTTGCCCTAAACAGGGGCTTCTTCAGGGCCAAAAAAGTCTTGTGCTGTTAACGATATAATTCTTGAGCAGCAGAGTCCTACCAGAGCCCCACAACCTTTGTTTCTCACTGATTAAATTCAAGTAAATCTTTCAAAAGGTCTTCAACAATTTCAGAGTCTTATGTATCGTGGTTCACACATCAGAACTCTCGGTTCGGAAAACAGTAATCATAGCGGAAAGAGGACTATGTTCGACGACACCGTCCAGACCACCATGACTCGTGAACATAGAAATCAAAGATGTGGCAATGAAACTAGACTAACCCCTTAATATGCGGATACATCCAGTATTTAACATCTCTTTGCTGAAACCTGTTACCCCTGGAAGGGGAACATCCATCACGACGCGGTGTTTACACCGCACTACCATCCATTACAACGCTGGTTTTACAACGCACGTTGTTACCACGACTTGCGCTGGAGGGCGCTCTAGGCTAAGGAATAGTAGATTTACTATTCCAACACCTTCCCTACTGTACGTAGGCTGGTGTTGGAATAGTAAATCTTACTATTCCGAAATCCAGCACCCTACAGCGCAAGTTGTGGTAACGACTTGCGTTGTAAAACCAGCGTTGTAATGGTAGTGCGGTGTAAACACCGCGTTGTATTGACATACAACCTTCTTGATTCAAAAAGAATGCGAAGTGGACTATACTACCTGATACATTGGAAAGGATAAGACCGCACCTGGGAACCTGCAGGCCATATACATGCTCCCTGTTTACTGCATCAGTTCCATCTCAGATACCCTGACAAACCCAAACTGCCAGGGGGTGCTATTGGGAGGGGTGTACTGTTAGACTCTCTGTATGCCGGCGAGGGGTGGAATGCGTAGCCTATGAAGCTACACACTACACCACAGGAAGTACCAGTTTCTTCTGTTCTGGTGCATCGACTGGATTCTGGTCTTTTTGAGGCATCCTCATCGTGTCGGGCGACCTCCATGCTCATTACGACGCGGTGTTTATACCGCACTACCATCCATTACAACGCTGGTTTTACAACGCAAGTTGTTACCACGACTTGCGCTGGAGGGCGCTTTAGGCTAAGGAATAGTAGATTTACTATTCCAACACCTTCCCTACTGTACGTAGGCTGGTGTTGGAATAGTAAATCTTACTATTCCGAAATCCAGCACCCTACAGCGCAAGTTGTGGTAACGACTTGCGTTGTAAAACCAGCGTTGTAATGGTAGTGCGGTGTAAACACCGCGTTGTATTGACATACAACCTTCTTGATTCAAAAAGAATGCGAAGTGGACTATACTACCTGATACATTGGAAAGGATAAGACCGCACCTGGGAACCTGCAGGCCATATACATGCTCCCTGTTTACTGCATCAGTTCCATCTCAGATACCCTGACAAACCCAAACTGCCAGGGGGTGCTATTGGGAGGGGTGTACTGTTAGACTCTCTGTATGCCGGCGAGGGGTGGAATGCGTAGCCTATGAAGCTACACACTACACCACAGGAAGTACCAGTTTCTTCTGTTCTGGTGCATCGACTGGATTCTGGTCTTTTTGAGGCATCCTCATCGTGTCGGGCGACCTCCATGCTCATTGCCGTCGCGTCCCTAGATTCTGTGATGTGGCTGCCCTTCTCATGGTCCTGGAGGTTTCCTTGGCCAGCTACCTGTGAAAAGATAAAAGAAAAAGGAAAATCAAAATCGGACATAAACAAAGGGGTGCGCATTGTGCGCACTTAAAGGAATATATGTATCTGAGAACACATTTTCCAACCAGAGGTTCTTTGTGATACTGGACAACTTCTTGTGAAAGGTTAGCTGTGGGGACACAAAAAGATTGATATAAGTGACTTTTAGGCTAAAGCATAAGGCACATAAGCATTTTTTACAAAATAACATTGTTTTTGTCCACAACAATATTTTTTAAGTTATGTAATTCTAATGATAAGAGTTATCAATCTAGGGTTTTGATGTAATACATGATGAAATGCACACTATTATGTATTCATTATTTTTTCTTCATTTGAAGTTGGGTTACTTTGCAGTTTACTTAGCAAAATATATTCAGTTGTGTTAAGACATGAAAAGAGCCTACCTAAGAGCTTTTTTAGGTACAGTCTCAGTTGTGTTAGGACTTGAAAAGAGCCTGCCATAATGAACACTACTTAGGCTCTGATTCACCCCGGCGAGCGGCGGAATATCCATCCCTTTTTCACAACTAATGCAGTCACCTATTATCTCTCTTGTGAGGGACGCTGCTGGATTTTTCCATGTGGCGAGCCAGAATAAATAAAGGCGGGCCCTTGTGAAGGCCTCAACGTGACTTAATTTCAATTGGCAAATAAACTGAGAGGTGGAGATCTTTGCACCCAGTAGTTTCCAACAGAATCTATTTTCCTCTTGCTGAATGCTATGGCTTTTACCGATGCCCCAAACCTCTACACCGTAGGTAGCTGTGGGTATACATTGGATTAAAAAACATTTTTAATTTGCTAAAATAGCCCCTGTTCTTTTGGGACAAGGGAGGCAAAGAATAGAAGTGGTGGCCTTTGAGAACTATTCTTACAAAACACCACGTGTTCAAATCAGGTGCCGTTCGCAGCAAAGACCAACCCAAGATACGGAAAAGTGCTAGTGCATTTTAATTTTTGGTCGCCCACTGATATGAAGTTTAATGAGTGTTTTCTCGGTCCACAAGAGATTGTAAAGGGTGTCTTAAAATTAGTGCATAAATCTAAGCTGGCCATAAAATCAACAAATCCCTGTACTAAAGTGCGTAGTGCATTAGGTGTGCGGCCCATTAAAACTGCATCATCTGCATATAATAACACAGGAAGTATTTTGCCATTTACTCTGAAAACATCATTGGTGAATGTAATCAATGATTTGTGCAAATTATTAATATAAATAATGAAAACTACTACAAACACCCACCCACAAAAGAGTGTGCCTATTGCTATTTACTAAGTTCAGCCCAGGTTTACATACAAATCACAAAAGGCAGCACAGCAAGTAAAGTTGCTGCACTGCTTGATAGTAAGAGAGCAGAAAAACATCATATCTACTAAGATGCGGTGCTGTTTTGCTCCCTCCCTGTGCATAAAAACATTTCTCCTTGTTTCGCCTGCCTCGAAAATTCTTTTTAGATAGGGATTCACAATTTGCATTGGATTGTAAATCCAACTACAAGACTTGGCATCAGTTTGCATCAAAAAAGTAATGCAATCCTGACACAAAGTCGTTGTAATTTTAGACCTACACTTTTAAAGTTACTACAACGCTAAACGTGACAAAATAATAGTAAATATAATCTAGCTCAGCCTTGGAGTAAGTAAAGTGCCACACACGGCCACTCAGGGGTACTACAACACATCCTCTATCATTTACTGGTACACTTAACCGCATGCGTGCGGGCGGAATTCCGCTCGTACGCTGAGATTTTTAAAGCGCATGTTACGTGACGAGCTGGGCTCGTCATCAGCGTGCCAGGAGGCTACCTCATGACGAGCCCAGCTCGTGATCAGCGTGGAAGGGGTTAATCTAAAAATAATAATTTAAACTTTAGTGTAAAAAAAATAAATAATAATTCAGCACATAACTTTGAACAAAATGCGATACATATTAAATAACAACAAAAATATTCATGTGGATGGGAAACAGTGAGCAAGGTTTGTCTCTTTTTTTTATTTATTTTTATTCTTTTTATTAAAGCACACCAAAATAAATCATAAATACAAACAATAAAATACCTGGGTCACGGACAAGCAAAATAATAAATGATGTCACATCCTCTTATTCACAAGAAATACAATACAAATAATGACCTACGGGTTCAGGGATCCTCCAACATAGGAGAGTCATCTAGCACGGCAGGGGGAGCACAAATATCCCCTCTATATACATTCCAGGCCCCCCAAATTTTACACCACTTCCTCGGCCTCCCCCTGGCTACATACACAGCATGCTCTCTAAACATACACCAGTCCAGGTCTTCCATCCATTTCCCGATAGTAGGCGGCTGAGTCGCCCCCCATAATTGAGCAACATGCGATCGTGGCCCACACCTTTCCGTGAGACGTGGGATCAGTTGGTTCCCAAACATTCAAGAGACAACGCCGTGCCTCCAACTCAAAGCCAACTCCCCACACCTCACGCATTTTACCATGAACAGCGGACCAATACCCCCGGATAAGGGTACAGTCCCACAACACATGCAGGAACATCCCAGCCTCACCACATCCCCTTCTGCACTCACCATTGGCAGCCAAACCCATGTGCACCAATCGCGGGCCAGTGACATAGCAGCGGAGGAGGATCTTCAATTGCACCAACCTGAGTCTCATCTGGATAGCAATGACTCTAGGCGAAGCCACTGCCTCCCTCCAATCCTCATCATCAAGGATCAGCCAATCAGCAGCCCATTGATCTCTGAGAGCCACGAGAGGGTCCCCCATATGATTAACAAGTTTTTCATAAACCAGGGAGATGGTTTTCGTCGGAAGATGACCATCTAGCACCCAATCCTCTAATGGCAAGGCCTCCGGGGGGGTCACCTCCCGGGGAATACTGGCTAGCAACGCGTGCCTGATCTGCAAATAGCGAAACCGCTCACTCCCCTGCAATTGACACCGCTCCTGCAGAGTCTCAAACGTGAGGATCCCATCCTTACCCCACATGTCACCAACTCGGGAGATCCCAATAAGGTCCCATTTGTCAAAGCCTTTGGTCTTCCATAGGCCACCCAAGCATTCGGCATTCCATAGTGGCGTGGCCATAGTTATCTTCCCCTCCCAATTAAGGGAACAAGTAGCCTCATGCCACATCTGAACACCCACTGCCGTAGGCCCCACCAAGGGAAAACGCCCCCGTCTGGGTTTGTCTCTTTTTATTTAAGATGCACTATCTTAAAAAGTAGACCTCTAACTAGGAGAATTATCAGATTAAATGAATTTAATTAAATCCCTGCAGGTGCATAAAACAGGCGGCCTGCTCTGCACTACGCCTGAAAAGCCCTTATGATACGGTCCCAGAACTGTAATACAAATGCATGCTCCTTAAAGTGAAGAAGAAACACCTCAGTTCTTTTTACCCAGTCCTGCATCATTAACAATCGATAACAATTAGCATTCTGGATAGTTGCTTTGTTTGATGATGCCAGGTGGGATTTTGAGATGTTTTGTGGCATTGAAAATTATAGTCTGATGAATAGAACATTTGACTTTTTCAAAAAATTTCTAATATACAGATTTGTTTTTTTTTCACCACCTCTTATTCTGCTTAGTAGTGCTAACATTTACTTGAACTGCGAACGTTATTTAGATTCCGACAGACTGCCAAGAGCTGCTTGAGAGATTACCACTGCACATGCATAAACTTCATGCCTCATTAGGTTTACGTTTCCTTTTTATGGCGACATAATTAAAAGTCATTAAAACTTCAAAAGACCACAGTGATAAAATTTACCTCGCAGATTGGGTAAGCAGATGTAATTTACTCTGGTCTATTTAAGTAGCAATTGATTTATTTTATTTTGCTGGCTTTGCAGTAAGTAGACACAAGGAATCCCACATTTTTACAAGAGCTATAACATGCAAATAAATGCAAATACTAAAGTCAATGGGGAGACGTGAATCTAGAATCTAGATAGATCATTTTTCTTTAGAGCTCAGTTTACAGCTTTCCAATATGTTTTTCTATCTAATGTTGAGTGAACATAAGTAATTCAGGATGTCTGTTTAGAAATGTTATGACAAGAAAGTCTTTCTCTTCTCTCGTTAATATCCAGTTGTATGTCAATATGAAAACCGACCAGAGAGGCAAAAGAAAACATGTTGAAGAGAATCTTATCATGCAATATATACAAACCAACACACTGAAGTTTAATTTTGCATAAAAATCCATTTTATTAAGATGGGATAGTATGTTGTATTCCATAACATAGGGCCTCATTAAGATGGCAGTCAGACAAGCGTTGAACTGCCATCATTGTGGACAGATGACCGCCCGACAAGACGTCAGTGGCCTCACCCGGCAAGAAGTCGGCGGTCCCGCCTGCCCCATTATGATACGACCGCTGTGTAGGCGGTCATAAAATGCCTTTTTCTACTGCAGCTTCTGCTGTGGCCCAGAAAAAGGCTGCAGCTCAAGCCGCAGTGGAGAAAAAGGGGCCTTTCAGACATCCATGCACCGTGTGCCAGACATCATGTGGTGCTTGCGACATGGTGCATGGATGTGTGAGGGGGCACAGGGGGGACAGTGGCTCTGCCTGGGGCCCCCAAAGTCCCTTTCCTACAGCCTTTTTTTTATGGCAGCGGGACCGCCATGAAAATGCTGTGGGCAATGGACAAACTAATCTCTACGGCGGTGCCTGTGCAGGCACTGCCTCCATTGTAGGGATTAGTGTCCAACCTCCGCCCGATGGACTCTTTGAGCCTGTCGGAGGCAGCGGTCTCTCCCCCAGATCGTTGCAGTCTGCCCGTCCGCATCGCTATGCAGCAGTCGGACCGAAGGCCTGGATGTCGGTAGCACCATCACCCGCAGCCTGTCGGTGGCGGTTCCACTGACATCATAATGAGGCCCAATATACATGAATTTAAGTTACCCAATTTAAACATTTCCCAAACAAGTCAGCTTTCCATGAAACCTCCTTACTTGTCATTCATTGCTCTTTCCTTGCATTCCCCAGTCTCTCTCTATAACAATCCACAAACATCTCCGAGCCACTTGCCCTTTGCCTGCCCCAAAGTCCCACACATTTCTATGATGACACTCCCGCCCCAAGGGGTGGATATACCTGCACCTGACTCACCAGCCCCCCAAATACTGCCACAGTATTCCAATCTATACTAAACCCATCCTACTGTGGCAACAATTGAAGCAAACTTATTCAGTACTGATAATCAAACGAAACCACTTCTTACTTAAAAGTCTTAGCAACTGTATTAAACATTTATTAAGAAAAACTCAAATAATATGGTGGGGTAGGTGGGCCTAGCAATATATCCTCAACGCCAATTGTGTGTCTTACTCAGCTGTTACCCCACCATGTCCTCAAGACTTATGTAGCTTACCCCTAAGCCCCGCCCACCACTAGGCTGCTCCCATTCTCCTGTCCCTGTGTTTCATGTACCTGTTCTTATAGCACGAAGCACCTTGTGGGGAGACCAGTTTCACTTTGCTCTCCCCGGGTTCCCTCATTGTGCAATATAAACAAACTATATACTCAAATTTACCTTAGCATAAAAGACCACTTTATTAGGACAGGATAGTATTTTGTATTTCATAACGTAACACATGAACCAATGTACCCTCTCTAATACAATATCTTTCCTGAAATCCCCCTCCCTTACATTTACACAATGTAAACATTTCCCAAACAAATCAACCTTCTCTGGAACCACTTTCATTCTTGTCATTCACCGCTCTTCCCTTACATTCCTAATCTCTCTCTGACACCCTTCAAAGATCTCCGAGCCACTTGCCCTTCACCTGCTCCAAACATGCCCATTTCCCTCCTCTCTGTCTCCTCACAGCGCCATGTGTGAATACCCCCGCACCTGACTCATCAGCCCCTCAACTACTGCCATCCAGCAAAACCTGCAGGTGTTTTTATGCCCCACCCCGAAAAACCTAGATAGTTATTCTTTATCAATACTCCCACACCATGGCTTTTGATCCAACAATGTTGCCAATAACTCTCTTAATTCCAATAAATAGTAAACCTTTGAAAAATAAACCCCATCTCCTCTGGGTAAATGTACCTCTTCTTCTTCAGTGTGACCGTGTTTTAATACTTCAATGTTTGCTTTCATGGGGAAAACCCTTGTTTTCTTGGAGAAAATCCTTGTAGCCCTGTTGAGTTTCTTCATTGCTTTATCCACAGCTGAATGATTTTCTACTCCTTTCCAATGTCTCCTAGGCAAAACTTCTGCCCAAGCCAGACAGGTCCCCGCCCATCTTTTCTTCTGTAACATGAAATCATCTTTCATCATTTTTACCAAAGTTAATCCAGAAACGTGAACCAGGTAATTTTCTCCCAAATCTTTCATTAACCCCTTAACTGCGGGGCTAATTCCCCCGCTGTGCTGGGGGGAGAGGGGGCGCGTGCAGCGCCCCGGTGCTCATGACGAGCTCATGACAACGCCCGTTCCAATGCAACACCCAGCACAGCAGGGGAATTATCCCCGCGTGGGCATGGCGCAACGGTCATGATGTGCTCAATTCGTCATGAGCACACGACCACCGTGGCTCATGACGAGCTGAGCTTGTCATGAGCATGGGAGGGATTAATAGACCCGGAAAATGAGTTCCTCGAACAAGAACTAACATAGGTACTGATTTGTTCCATTGCATCCCACCTTTTCCCCACCACTAAATCTCATGTTTGTAAGTAGGCAGTCCCAAAGATAGTCTATATATCTGTTCTTCTGCATATTTTGCTGTCCAACAAATTAATGAGTGTCCAACAGTCCAAGTAACTAGCTTAACTGCCATCGGGCATTCAACACAATCCAAACAACATTAAAAAAGAAGTAAAATGTTTCAATATCAAGGTATCACAATATATATAAATTCATATTTTTTATTTGCATCTACCTATGTACTTTATATCTATGTCTGGCATACCTAAGCGAGCTGCTTCTGATGCTGCTCCAACTCTAAAAGAGTTTGTTTAATAACTTTGTGGTTCAACACCTAATTTCTTCGAAATGTGTCCCAAATCTGCTAACAAATTAGATGAGTCATCCTTCTCCGATTTTCATGATAGAAAACCTCATCAAAGCATACATCAGACCATCATAGCAATGAGCTCCATGCTATACATGGGCAACATTCACCATTTTCATTTTTTTCACACACACACACACACACACACACACACACACACATACCCCTACCCACCTTATCAGTCGTTAACCTTTTTTTACCAAATACGCAAACTCTCGGTACACTCATGCACATCTTCTCTTTTGGGGCCATGACAAGTTCTTTTTAGACTAATAACTTCGACGCCCTAAAAACTCCACAGAACATACTTAACATATATAGTAAAATATACTCACTTAAAATGTATTGTAACAACAGCTAGGTAATTTTGAAAACGTTAAAGGCTCTCTTCTCCTAGAGCTTGCACCTTTTCCGCTTCTCAGTCCTGTAAAACTCTCCTCACTAAAACCTCTTCTGCTGGATCATAGCCCCATGATTGATTGTTTAGGCCTCTGTTGACTTAACTCAATATAAAACCTCATATATTTGACTTCCTGGTCTATATCCAACCTCCTCAGTACCAGACACTTTACAATAATGCAAACATTCTGGCCATGCTTGTGTCTAACTCTTTAGTGGAAAAAGAAATTGATTGTTCTACTAATTCCACTATTCGTATTCCCCTGGTCCCCAAATATTCTGTGGCAACAATGTCTTCACCTCTTCTGCTCCTGCTGACAGCTTTTAAACCCTTTTTCACTGTGAATAAGATAAAGATTTGACAACTTTATTGCTTACTTCTGGCACATGTCTTGCTCTTAAAACAATATTCAGCTGTAAACACTTCAAAATAAACCTTCTGAGCAAGCAGAGTACCCTCAAATCTTTTGCCGTTTGATTGTTTGGCAGTTGCCCCACTGTCATGTTGTCTGTACTGATCATCACCTTTCCGTTAGCCAATTCCAATCTCCATATTTTAAGTGCTGCTAACAGGGGAAACAAATTGAGAAAAGCAATGCTCCTCCCCTATTTTAACCACAAGTCCAGCCATTGTTCTGCACACCAACGACCACCCCAGGATAGCTCAAACCATTAGCACCCGAAGCATCAGAATATATTTGAACTTCTTACAGTGTCCTTCTCCTGAAAGTACATTGATACTCCACTGAAATATGGAGAATATGTCTCCATATAAATAAATCGGTCTGCAAATGCATTGTCTTTTTTATCTTATAGTGTGGTAAAAATGCACCAGACGTGGAAAAACCTAATTGACTGCAAAATGTCCTACCTGCTTTCACTGCCCTACATGCAAAATGTAGGTACCCTAGCAGCTTCGGAATCTTTCTAAGCTCTAAGCGTCTTGCAACCACTAAATCACCCAAAAATGTTTTATTTCCTGCACTTTGTTTTCCAGTTATCTCACTGTCATATTCACAAAGTTTAATTAAATGCCTAAATCTCTCACAAGGACTTCAGTTTTATCTGGGGCAAACGGGATCCCTAATTTTTGTGTTATCTCTTTAAATTCTTTCAACACCTTAAAACATTCACCTGGGTTGTTCTCTCCAATGAACAAAAAAAACATCCAAATAGTGTGTAACCAATGTATGTCCTGTCTTTTCTGATATTGTCCATGTAGAAATGTGCAAAATGTTTTAATTATAAGCAAGAGATAGGGTATTACCAATGGAATGTGCTATCAACATAGATTGCACCTTCAAATTGCATACCCAGCAAAGAAAGCTCTTCTGGATGCATGGGCATATTGCGAAAAGCAGACCTGCTATCACATTTTGCCAAGTCAGTACCTAAACCTGCTGTCCTTACCAGTTTTATGGCATTATCCAGACAGATGTATTTTGCACATGAATCATA
Organism: Lissotriton helveticus; assembly: GCF_964261635.1. Classification (NCBI taxonomy): domain Eukaryota; kingdom Metazoa; phylum Chordata; class Amphibia; order Caudata; family Salamandridae; genus Lissotriton; species Lissotriton helveticus. Next base: position 1,937,011,769 of record NC_136059.1, read on the forward strand.
TTGCGCTACGCAATCAATAAAAGAACATATTTCGGGTCATAATAAATGATGTAATAATCTCTATTCCCCTTCTGCTTTTTTGGGACTAACACCCAACTGTGAAATTGTTAAATCCTGTAAAAGTCACTGAAACTATAGTCCTACAATCCTTCCTTCACTTCTTTTGCATATTTCAAAATCCCTATTGAATGGAACTTATGTACTGACTTCAAATTGTCTGCCCAACTCTGGGACCTAAGGCAATTGTAACCAAACGGAAAACCTTCTTCAAAACCCCTACCTCAACTGTTTGGCAGCTTCCCTATCAGGGTAGTGTATCAACCATGACTTCTATTTGTCACAGTTAACTGGTGTAGGAACCCTTTAGCAAAGGCTGTGTTTGGTTAATTCTTTCTTTATTCCCTCTCCCTTGTTCTTCTCTTGATGCCATCCGAAAGCACTGTATGAGTGCCCAGCACCACATTTCGAACATTCATGTTTATACCTACACATTTGCCTCACACAGTAATCTCTGTGATATCTCCAACATGCGCCTGATGACCGACCTGGACCCCGTCTTTGAAAATGACCCACCTATGCAGAGCAGGACGGCCAAGAAATGGCCTATAAAATATTGGTAGAACACTAACTGCATGTGTGACTGGCGTACTGAGCATAGTTGCCATCCATTGCAACCAAAATTACAAATCCACCTCGTCCCATGGCCTTGATGGATTAACACTACGGCAAGCTCTAATTTCTTCATTGTACTAAAACCATGCGAAACGTCCAAAATCTAATTTTGACTTCGTATATTTGAATACTACTACAGTTCTGCCTGCATGCTTAGCAAACACAAGTAGATGATGCACAAGGAGATAATGGACGGAGCGCTGAAACTTTTCAGACACTCACCCCAAGTCACAGATCTGGGTTGAATCCATCATCATTCTTTAGCTCACTTCACCATCCCAGTTCAGACACAACTATGTGCAAATCAGTCTTGACCCTGTGCTTCATGGGAACAGTCCAGACAAAACCGCCAAGCCATGTCTTCCCTGGACCGTAAACAAGCATCTTGGCACTGGTTTTAGGGTAACACCCGTGATCAGCCAGACTAGCTTGAATGCAGTGGCAGAGTGAGCAAGGGACCCACGTCTGGGCATACCCTTCCAAATTAGGGCGAACAAAACAAAACCAAAGGGGATGATGGATGGAGCACTGATACTTCTCAAACATCGCCCCCAGTCACAGATCTGGGACGAATCCATCATCATTCTATAGCTCACTTGGCCACCCCAGTTCATACACAGCTATATGCAAATCAATCTTGACCCTGCCTCATGGGAACAGTCCAGACCGACCTGCCAAGCAATGTCGTCCCTGGACGGGAAAAAAGCATCCTGGGACCGGTTTCGGGGTAATACTGGTTCAGGGAAGACATGGATTGGCAGTTCAGACCGAACTGTTCCCAAACCTTTCCAAACTTTCTCTTTGGTCTTCTGTGAAGCTAATGGCATTGTTAGACCACTGTATGACAATTTCTTTTTATGATCTACCTTTCCATATTTATCATTTATTTTATCTTTTCCATCTGTTTGTTTACCTTCAACTTCCCAAAATGTAACCTCCTTATCACATACTGTTTCTTAAAAAAAAATTGCACTCAAATGTTTTTCGTTTAAGTTTTTGGCCTTTGTATTTTTATGATGTCCTGCTGTAAAAATCTCAACCATCCTATCCCCTGCACCTATTCATTTACATTTTTAATTCCTTCATTCCATGGCCCCATAGCCCATTTGTTCTTAACTTGTAGCAAATTTCGTCCTCCCTTGTAGCATTCATCTCTTCTCCCCGATCTTCCTTTCTTCTCTGCCTTCTGCTCTTGGAAATTGTTTTCTGAGTCTACTCCTGAAATCTGCAAAGCACCGGCACTTCTTTTTGTTTGAAATAAACTTCTCTCCATTCAAAACATACCCAACGTTAACTCTTTCTTTCCACCACTTCCACATTCACGCAACTCTCCTTCTTTCAAATCATCACTCTCTTCTTCATAGTTCAATATCAGTTCCTCATCTCTTAAAAAATCGCCTACCCCACTCGTACCTGGTTGCTCACCACCCCCTACCCCTAAATCAAATTCTTTCCATTCAGCATTCGACAATGATAACTTCTCTTTACATGGTATCTGATTCATTAGTGTCAAAAAGGCCACACAAAAAAAAAACTTTCCCTCTTCAGACTTGAGCTCATGACCTGTAAATGACTCAATCGGTAATTACTCCATCTCTTTGAAATGCTCCGCCATGCTTCTAGCCCTTCTGCCTTCCCAGTCACTCAAGGATCTTGGTCTTGCACCACTGCGAGCACTCTGAACTGCTCACTGGCGGCTGTGGCAAAACTCAATTGGTGGGAGGGGGATTAAGGAAATATATATATATATATATTTTTTTTTAAGTACCTGTTATGCCGTAGACTTTGGCAGCCGCCTCGGAGCTCCTCTTCTCTGCTGCTACTTACTGATGGTGTCTCAGCAGTCCCTGGGACACCAGCACAGGCTCCCCACCCAATCCCGGAGCTGCTCTCAATAGAATGAGAGCAGCTCCAGGATTGGTCTGAGTGGCCTGGTTTGCTGCTCATCCAGTGCCTGGGAATGTGTGCTGTTGCTCCAACCTGGCTGTGCAACTCAGCTGGATTGGAGAAACCTAAGTAGGCATGTCAGTTTGGGAAGTCTAAAATGGCCTGCCAAAACTGACATGCATATTTTACAGTGCACCTACCACTTCTCCTCCCTGCCATGGCCCAGCCCTGCCAAGACTCACTGGCTCACTTAGTCAGCTGAAAAAATTAATGATAATATTGTATTATTCTCATTTTATTCTCCGCTGACTGACTCAGTGGGGTGCCGCACCTCCGCCATTACTGGATCCGCTTTAGCTCCTCTAGAACCCCCTGCTGCTAAATCATTGTTTCCCCACACCCATCGGCCGAAATTGTCTCTCTCTCTGGGCCTTTGCATAATTCACTGGTAACTGAGGAGCCCTGTTCTGTTTGTCTGCCATAGGCAAATAGTCAACTCTGTTATGTTATAGATAGTTGGTGTTTTTCTTGAAATTACTGGCTCATATTATAGTTTGTTTGCCTTTGCTTTATATCCATAACACTAACTTCTATTATCTTTTTGTTCCCCCATATTAGTGCCAGTATAAACATAGTCTGTCAGTTTTTGTCAGTTTTGAAACAGGCACCTGCTACCCTTGAACATTAAAAAGGTATCTGCGGGGGGGCGTGACCAACTGCACTGGGAAAATGGCTGCATGGTAGCTTCGCTCCGTCGTGCCATTCCCGATTAATCAGTTTTATCTAGACGTGCCCAAGCTATAATCGCCTGCTGCGGAGCGTATTTGACCCAGAGGCTCCTCTCCAAAGTCAGGCTGAAGATTGTGCTGATCGGCGGCGCCTGGGTGGCCGCGGGGGCTAGGAAGGTTGCTGCGGGGCTCATTGGTGCTGGGCTTGCCAAGCGCCAAATCGGCTGTGTGCCGTTACCTGACACAGTGGCTGCGGCGAAGATCCGAGGCCCGGCTGGAGGCCTGGGGTCCAGGATGGCAAATGTCGCTGCCTATGAGCCCACTGGTGAGTGCGCTGCCCCCAGCCTACCCCGCTACATCCGGCCTCATTGCTGCTGCTCTCTACGAGCCCCCGGAGGCCCCCATCGGCCAACCTAACTAGAAACGGGGCCTCGCGCCTCCTGTGCGGCCGCATAGACTTCTGGTGCACCTCCCCATAAGACCTGGGCAATCCACACGGTGGCCATTGGCCCTGCTCTTTAGGCCTTCCTTGGGCCCTGTTACTGAGACTTTGTGCGCTGTGGCTGTGGAGGGGACTGGGGACGCTTCCTTATTCAGGGTCAGCGCAGAGGATGCCTTGGGGCCCTGTGTAGACTTTGCTGATATTGCTGGGGACTCCAGTACTTTTGAATGAAAATTGCTGTGGTGTGGGGCAAATCGTGGTACGCAGTTCCCCATCCAGTGTTGAAGCCTCAGACAGAGCCCGCGCCACAGGGCATTGCTGAAGGCGGGCGTGGTGATTACGGCGGGTCCTGACCGACCTCAGGATGCTAGCTGCTTGGGCTGCGGGCACACCACCTCCTGGTGCGTGACTGTGAATAAGACTGTCCTGATCCTACACTGGGCCCTTCACTTGTTGGACAGTACAGTGCAGACGTGGAGTTGGGGACCTGCCCAGCTGGTGTAGCCCCTAGCGAGACACTCACACTCTCTGCCCGCCCCTTCCTTGCCAGTGTGGTACTCTTTGGAACTAAAGCCCACTTGTGTCTGGGATTGACCGGCGGAACCCGACAGGCCATTGTGATCTGGTCTGATAAGCAGGCGGCGGTGAGTAACTGGTATAGCCCCAGACCCCGTCTTTGACTTGCCACACCCTACTACGCCATTATGGCAAGGGGACGTGGGATACTTCAGGCCAAGCTCGAGAAGTATGCATGGTAGAAGGGCCAAGATGAGAAGCAACACGAGCCCGGATCCAGTGGGAAGCAACCAGACCCCACGTTACAGGACGCCCTTGCTGCTATCATGTCGGTGCGCACCTCCCTGACTGCATAGACTCCGTCGCCTCAGAGGTCTCATTGATTAGAGCTGACATGAAGAAGATGGCGGAACGGGTGCGTGAGTTGGAAATTGCGACCAAGGACCTGTCAACAGACAGTGACCTCCTCAAACTCCAGGTAGCCGACCTCCAGACTACCCAAGGAGCCGTGGCTTTGCAAGTGGACGACTACGAAGGCCATATGCAATGCAACAACATCCACATTTTGGGAGTGCCGAAATGGGCAAAAGGGCCTGCAGCAGATCTCTTTGTCGAGGATCTGATCCTCAAACGTCTGCAGCCGAAGGGACTATCTCAACACTTTGCCATCTAACATGCACATCTGGTGCCGGGGGAAGAGCCAGGCCTGGAGCCCCGCCTCGACCGCTTTTGGCAAGAGTCTTCAATTTTTGTGACAGGGATGTCATCCTGCAAATGGCACGTACGGCTCCGCCGCTGACCATAGACAACAGCAAGGTCACTATTTTTCCAGACTTCACCCTACGGGTCCAGAAACAACGTTACAGCTTCCTGGATGTGAAACGTGCACTGCGGTTCCAAAACATCAAATATGCCATGCTCTTCCCTGCCAAGATGCGTGTGGAATCTGAGGGGAAGGTGTGGTTCTTTACTAGACCTGAAGATGCCTGGGACTGGCTCGAGGGCTGGAGAACAGTTGAAAAACACCATCCCAGGCCTGCTGGAGATAGATTCAACGGCAACAGGTCAAGCCCGCGGACAGGGTCGCCGCCGGGTGATGCTTTGGCAATGCAGAGCTCAACTGGGTAATGTCTGGTAGTATGACATTGGTTTGATTTGCCTTTAATCGCTGGGGTCCGCTGGGCCAAGTCTCGACGAACACACTGTGCCTTGTTGACACTCCACCACGTTCTGGCTTTCCAAGGCTGTATGAGCCTCTCATTGTTCACTTCTGCATTTTTGCCAGCCTCTGAGGGGGGTGAACTAATCATATTTGTCATCGGACTACACAACTTTCTGCCCTTGGTCCCTCGAAAAGGATTGGCGGTTGAGGATGTCGCGAGCTGTACAGTGGCCAACTTAACCTTTCAAACAGTAACCTGAGGAGAGCAGACTGACCTGGCATTGACAGCCCTCCACTAGTTCTCTAATAGACTGCATACTCCAAATGTCCAGCTTGCCACTATGGTTTGTCTCAGTGGTGTTGACATTGTTGTTTCTTGTGTTATCCTTTGATTACAGTTTCTCATATTCAAATTGCAACCCAGGAGGTTGTATGCTGGGAGTGCACATGCTCTCACAAGTTGATGCTCCAGGGAGTGGGGTTGGATCACATCCCTAATTCTGTTGAGGGTGGGCAACAGGCACACTGTAAGTTTGGGGTGGCGGGTGGGTTTATGCCCGCTATTCAGGGAGGCAGTGTGGGGGTTGATTTTGGGGAATCAGGGGGGTATGTTTATTTTGTTTTGACTTTTGTGTGTTTATGCTGCTCTTTCTTATCTCCCCTCTTGTTGGGGGGTCTTGTTATTTATTGCAGAAATATTCGGTACCCACAGTACTGTATGTCCACAATCAGGCTCTTAATGTGACACCATGGAGAGCACTGGGTGCCCACAGGGCTGCAAACACTAGACCACCTGCAACGTTTCTGAACATACGGAACAATCCATGGACACACTTAGCACTTATGTTCCTCACATGGAACATCAATGGTTTAGGAGATAAAATTAAGCAGGGAGTGGTCCTTCAATACTTGAAACGACAAGCGTCGGACATTGTTCTTCTTCAAGAGACACACTTAATTGGTAACTCATGCAGTGCACTGAATAGATGGGGATACCGTCTGGCAGCCCAATCGGGGTTTACATCTGGCTCTCGAGGGATGGGGTACTTTTGCGCATGGGATGTCCTTACCTCATAAACAGAGTCTGGTCGGATAAGCAGGGTCGGTATGTGGTGCTCTCCGGCACATGGGAGGGATGGGCCGTTAATTTTGTTTCCATGTATGCCCCACCTGGGATGCAGCGTCCTCTGTTGCAAAACCTTGGGTCGCTTCTGCTTGACCTACCCCTGGGGCTGCTGGTGCTGGGGGGGATTTTAACCTGGCTGTAGATGGCGTCATTGATCGCCTTCCAGCCTGCAGGGACCCCCCCAAGGGGGTCTCCACTGGCAGAGTTCCTGTCTGCCGTCAGCTTTGTTGATGTCTGGCGGTGACTAATACCGACCACTGTGCAGTTTACATTTCATTCTGGCACCCATAGCAGTCAATCACGCATTGACAACATGTTCACCCATGCTCAAAACTTTTGAATGTTTACTGACTCCAGGTGCCTTGCGCGTGGGATTTCTGACCATTCACCTATTCTTACGACGCTTTCGTTTGGCTTGCTCAAAAGATGTGCCTCCCTTCCTATAAACCCATGGGGCTCAAAGTGCCCCACATTAAGGAGGCACTAATCAAAGAAGCTGAGTACTATTTTCAAGAAAACGTGAGGTCGGTTACCTCAGCCCGGCGCTTTTATGAAAGGCAGAGCCTTATCTTTGATGGTTGGCCATAAGAGAGAGCTTACCAGGAGAATCGTAGAGCTCGAAGAGGATGGCCGATCCCGGGAAAAAGCTCTGGCACTTTCCCCCTGATCCCGTGCTGCAGCACTTGCTCGCAATGGTGCTTCTCGACTACACCCAGCTCCTGATGGAAGCAGCCAAAGAGCGGTATATTTCATCGCGCCATAAGATTTATGAACATGGGGAACGGACGGGTAAACTCCTTGCTTGGCTAGTGAAAAAAGAGCAATCGTCAAGATGGGTTCACTCACTGCGCGGGACAAATGGGGATATAATTACCAATCTCCAACAGATCACTGATACGTTTGCTTCTTACTTCTCATCGGTGTACACGCCCTCTGCGACGTCCCAGTCGTACGCGGCTGGGGACCTACTTTCGACCATTAAAGTTGCATGTCTGTCCCCACAGGACCGTGATTCTCTGGAGGGGCAGAGATTCAGAAAGCAATACAAGATGTCCGCTCGGGTAAAGGTCCCTATCAAATTCTTGAAGCCACTGCCTTCCAAACTTTCCCCCTACTTGCTCCAAATGTACACTGAAAGTCTAGATGAAGGGGCATTACCAGCTGATGTTCGAACTGCCTCCATGTGGTCATCCACAAGCAGGGCAAACCATTAGATGACTGTAGGGCATATCGTCCAATCTCACTCTTGACAATTGAGGTGCAAATTTTAGCTAAGTTATTGGCAAACAGGCGTATCCCCTGCATTACTGAGCTTGTGCACCCTGACCAATCTAGGGTTTATGCCAGGGAAAAATACAGCTTTGAAATTGTGGTGACTCCACGGGGTCCTGAGTAGATGTGATAAGATCAGGCAGGATGTAGCTTTTTTTTTTTTTTTAAATATGTTTTTATTGCAAAAACATAAAAGAGGCACAAAGGACATAATCATTAGGACCGCTCACATGTAAAAAATAGTAACATGATGTGTCAGGAAACATACACAGCCAAAGCCAGTCAACAATCCCGGGGGCTGGGCGGCGTAGGAGCAGAACATGCAATTTGTCTTTGTGCGCGAAAGATATGAACTTATCACTGTATTCGCTAGTTTTATCATGTTGCATTCACATTTCAAAAAACAGTTGAACAACAAACAATTACCCCATAAATGGCATCAGTAGCACAGATCCGAATATAGTAGGACATTCATGTGAGGGTCAAGTGAGGCACAGGTAGTATAGTACTGCATAAGCTTATGGGAGTCACAGTTATGTCTAGACATATATATCAAGGAATAGCAGTGTGGCTACGCAGGGCCTCTACACCGGACCCGAATATCTCACAGTCACTCCCCCCCCCAGTACAATCAGATTCCGAATCAGCAGGGGAGAACAACTCCGCGCTTGTGGCTTCTGAATCATCCTCCTCTAGCCCCTCCATACACAGCACCCTCCAAGCCAGCAAATCATCCTGTAGCTTCCTATCTCTGCGAGTGCGCTGCATGTGAGTCTCCTCCGCCAAGGCCCATTCTCTCGCATCTTTCAGCCATAGGGAAAACTCCAGCGCCCTTTGACCCATCCACGTAATAACTACACGTCTCCGCGCCAGGACCAGCAGGAGTTGTAGGAATTTATAAGATAGCTTTTTCTTTCTGGGCTTCGCCACCAACGCTAGGAGACAGTGAAGTGTCTCTAAAAGAAGTGTAATCCGCGTGGCCCGAGCAACATGGGCCACCACTTTCCGCCAAAAGTCTTGAACCAGGGGGCAGTCCCACGCTAAGTGAAGGAAGCCCGCCCTCCACGCCCCACATCTAGGGCAATTATGCCGTCTGTCCGCCGATATGCGATGCAGGGAGACAGGCGTCATATAAGTTCGGTGGACAAAATTGAAATGAATAAGTTTAAAACGTGCGTTGCAGGAGACTTTACGGGTCAAAAGCCCGATCCGTCTCCGTTGGTCCGGCTCCAGTTCCACTCCCAAATCCGCCTCCCACGCCGCCCAAGACGGTGCCAACGGGGGGGCCGAGTCCCGGCGCATGGCCGAGTAGAGAAGGGAGATCAAGCGCCTGCCTCTCCCACAGGATAAAATGATATCTAGGGCGTTGGTAGGCGGAGGTGCCTCCGGGTATTGGGGCCACGTAGCTCTGGCCACGTCTTGGAGGGCTCCGTAGTGGAGGTACTGTCCTTCGTTTAGGTCAAAGGACTCCAAGGCGCGTTCAAAGGACACGAAGGAATCGTTCAGGTAGACGTCCGCAAGAGTCTCGCATCCGCCAGAGCGCCACTCCCTGTAGGACATATTCTCCTCCAATCGAAGTATCGGGCCAAGATCCAAAGCGGGAGCTCCCTATGAAACGGCGCACGTTTCAACACTCTTTCGATGAACCGCTGCCAGATTTCGGCTGTGTGGCGCACCACATACGGTAGAGCGCGATCGGCGCCGCGACCCAGCATCAGGGCCTCCTGTAGGGTCTTTTCATCGGTCGCACCAGCCAGCAGCGCCAGTTCCCAATTCTCAGCGTCAGCGAACCACCTAGCTGCTGGGAGAAGCTGTGCTGCGTAATAGTACAGGTCAAATCTCGGGGCCTCAAGGCCACCTTCATCCCAACTCCGCGTCACCGTGCGTAAAGCTACTCTGCTACGACCACCCGCCCAAAGTAGGGAGGTGAGGAACGAGTTCAAGGTCCGAAATACTCGGGGTGGCAACGGACATAGGGTGTTCTGCAAGGTATAGAGGATCCTAGGGAGCATCACCATTTTGGCAATCGCCAATCGCCCCATTAGGGAAAGGGGAAGCGTGTTCCAAAAGGTAACGGATTTGTGGAGGGCTGTGAGTACTTTGTCGACATTATAGGTCAGTAGAGTCTCATCAGATGTAGCTACCTGGATGCCAAGGTATCTGAATGCCAATCGCTCACAACGGAAACCCGAATAGGGCATATCTGTGTCTGAGTCTGGAGCACAGCCCGCCAGCGGGAAAACCAGAGACTTGGTGAGATTAACACGCAACCCAGAGGCTGCACCAAAGCGGTCCAGGAGTCGTAATAGGATGGGGAGGGCCTCAGAGGGGGAGGTCAGATAGAAAAGCGCATCATCTGCGTAACGGGAGACTATGTTGGTAGTTGCACCCACCACTATCCCCCACTGTTGTAGCTCCATGCGAGCGGCGACTGCTAGGGGCTCAATTGCAAGGGCAAACAGGAGAGGGGACAGGGGACAACCCTGGCGGGTGCCTCTCTCCAATGTCCACTCTTCCGAGCGGGCTGAACCCAATTGCACCCTGGCTCGGGCGCCCCGTAGAGCACCCCGATCCAATTGCAAAATCCAGGCCTGAACCCCATTTTCTTTAGCACCTGCATTAAATATCCCCAGTGCACTGTGTCAAAGGCTTTAGCCAAATCAACTGAGACTAAGACTTGAGGACCCTCTCTACCTTGAACTTCATGGAGGACATGATTCAGGCGGCGCAAATTCATCGCCGTATTACGACCCGGGATAAATCCGCACTGGTCGGAATGGATCAGTCGATTCATGTGTGGGGCAAGGCGAGTGGCCAAGATCTTAGTGAGGATTTTGTCATCCGTATTAATCAGGGTTATAGGGCGGTACGCCGCGGGATCGATACCGTCACCTCCTGGCTTTAAAATCATGCACACCTCTCCTTGGTTCATGGAGGGCGGGAGGGCGGGAGGGCGCCAGTACGCAGAGCCTCATTGTAAACCTGTAACAGAAGGGGAGCCAAAACGTGCCCGAAGGAATGATAGAATTTGGCTGGGTAACCGTCTCCACCGGGGGTCTTCGCACGGGGGAGGGCGGTTATCGCTGCATTAATCTCACCTAGTGTGAGTTGCGTATCCAATTCTTTCATTGCCACTTCCGACAGAGTCTGGAGGCCTAGGCCTTCAAGGTACGAGTGATAAGCATCCTCCATAATGGACGGGTCAGCCTTATATACGGTTTGCAGATGGCACCGGAGAACCTTGAGAATATCGGATTCAGAGTGGACCACAGTTCCACCTGAGTCGCGTAAGGCAACTATTTTCTCAGGTGCGAACTCACGGCGAAGAATCCAGGCCAATAAGCGGCCAGATTTATCCCCTTCGCGGTGGAGGCGTTGTCTATACTGGCCCAGCGTAAACTTGTCAAGTTGGGTAAGTATGTCATGAATCGAGACCAGGGCAGCAGACTCCGTTCGCTGATCTGTTGCGTCCGGATCAGAGCAAGATTGGGCGCGTTGAAGCGCAGCCTCTGCTTTCTGTAAGTCAGACAACAACTGTTTGCGGACCCCATATGTGAGGCCCATACAGACGCCACGCACAACTGCCTTCAAGGCGTCCCATTTAGTAGAGTAGGGTATATCATCTCCCCCCCCATTGAGTTCCAAATATTCCGACATCGACTCCGCTACGCGGTCTCTGCCCACTGGGTCCAGGAGGAGGTCAGCGGGCATTCTCCACGGGTGCGGACGTGCCGCTCGATCAGGCCACTGCGCCACGCATGTCACTGGGGTATGGTCTGATAGGTATCGGGCTTGATGAGTAACCGTCAAGGTCAGGGACGAAGTAAGGTTAGCCGCAAGAACGCGGTCTAATCTGCTGTAGGTACCATGCGTCGGGGTGTAACATGTGTAAATCTTCTGAGCAGGGTGACAGGAACGCCACACGTCTATAGCTCCAAGATTATGCATCACGTCACGCAGACGGGCCGTCATACGGGGCTTAGTGCCTGACCGGGGTGGATGACGATCCAAGTCAGGGTGCAATACGCAATTGAAGTCCCCAAACCAAAGGAGGGGTGCATCCAAACCCGAAGCCACAAGATCCTGGACTCGTGAAAAGAAAGCCGGCTCATCAGTGTTTGGGGCATAAGTATTAAGGAGCAAGAGCTCCTTGTCATCCAACCTAAGTCGCACCAACAGGTACCTTCCGTCTACATCTGCTTCAATATATTGAACCGCGCAAGGAATCCCTGGGGCTACCCAGATAAGGACCCCCCTAGCATATGTAGAGAAGGAGGAATTAAAAATCTGGCCCCTCCACTTCCTGGACAGCCGTTGTGCGCCGTCATCATCTAGATGGGTCTCTTGCAGACAAGCGATCGAGACCCCATGTCGTTTAAGGAAGGTGAGGACTCTGTGTCTCTTGGTGCAAGTACCCAAGCCACGTACATTCCACGTTAAAAATTTAAAACCCATGACCTATGATAACGCTTAATCAGGCTATAGCATAGATACAACATGACCTGTCGCCTTCTGGCCCCCACCGTAGTAGAATCTGTTGGGGCAGCTTTGTCAGTAAGCTGTCCACAAATCGGTTTCAATGTGCACATGATGCTAGAAGTACTTTCTCCATAAATTTCAATCCACCCACCCAACAGCTCCGAAACATTGAGCTTTTGCAAAAACTGGTTCCCCCCCCACCCACGAGCAAGAGGATAGCAACAACAAGAAACGCCACCCCGCCCTTCCCCTGCCAGTGCCAGGACGTACACAGCCACCCCATACAACTCATTCAACACTCACTCACACACAACAAAACAACCCCACCCACCCTACCTCCCAGCTCCCCGAAAAGACCCAGCAATGTCAGGACAGTACCTGGGCATGTCTTCACCCCCTCGTTAGCAGTACCGGCAAGAAGTCACACAGGACGAAAGTTAGCCCCACCCTCCTCCCCTGCACCCTAGGCCACAAGGGCGCAAGTGTTCAGTTATGATCCATTATCCAAAAACCACAGTGGCAGTAACGAGCCAGGGAAACCCAGCAGTGCGACAATATGAGTGCCCCCACATTAGGATTATCCACAGAAACAGGGCCAATCAACACCAGTCAATAGTTCACTCCAACCGTGGCTCAGTGAGGGCCGTCACTGGGTCCACCGGGGCTGTAGAGTCCGTATCCATAGAAGTTTCCTGTAAAGTGTCCGGCACCAGGATGTCACCAGGGGCAGGGGCTGCAGTCGAAGTCGGTTCCGCTCTCGCCGGTGATGTTTCCATATGGATAGCTCCATCCGCCCCCACTGTAGGTCGAGGTGCAGGAGATCCCCGAGATCCAGAACGGCGCCGTCTCCTACTTCGGTGTTTCTTTTGTGGTCTGGTCCCCCAAGTGTCACGCGGGCCACCTCGCTCCCCCGGGGGGAGGTCATCATCTCTGATCTCGAGCCACTCCCACACCTCCGCTGGTGACTCAAAGAAGTGCGCACGGCCCTGTGAGAGTACCTTGAGTTTGGCCGGGTATAGAAGCATATATTGAAGTTTCATCTCACAGAGTTTTTGTTTGACTCCCACATAGGATTTCCTCTGCTCCTGCACTTGTTGGGTATAATCAGGATATATCGACACACGGCTATTTTCAATCAGAAGGGACTCCGACTCCCTCGCAGCCCTCAAAATACAGTCACGGTCCTTATAGTTTAGTATCTTCGCGATGAGGGCTCTAGGAGCGTCCCCCTGGTGCGGAGGGGGCACAAGGGCTCTATGCGCCCGCTCCACAATGAACACATTGGACAATCCAGATGGGCACAAGCGTGTGCGGATCCAATTTTCAAGGAAGCGTTCAGGGTTCCCCACCTCCAATCGTTCCGGCACCCCCAGGACCCGAATGTTGCTCCGGCGGGCTCTCCCTTCCGCGTCTTCGGCCCGTCTCTCCAATGCGCGGGTAGTAGACGTGAGTTGTGCAACTGTTTTTTGTAGGGAGGCCACCTCACCCTGCAACTGCGTAATATTGCCCTCCGCATCCGAGACTTTGTCCGCCACTTTGCGAAGATCGGTTCTGAGGAGATTCACATCTATGGAAACAGTCTCTATCTGTCACTCCAGAGCAGAGTGGGAGCCCTGAATAGCCTTCAAGAGTTCGGCCCTGGATGGCTCCGCCGGGCTCTCGCTGCCGTCTTTAGGCCCCGTCTGACGCGTGATCCTCTGCGACGGCAGGCGCGGGTGGTATACTGCGTAATAGTATTAGTTTGGGAGCCCTTCGAAGATCGACCGCCTCGAGCCGCCATCTTGTGAGGCAGATAATGCACGCAGTTAGCGCCTGCCAAAGGGCCCCGATGGTCTAACAAGCCAAGTGTGTAGAGGTCGAGATCAGGAGCAGGCAGTGACAAAGTAAGGATAAGGTGCACCACAGTTCATGGGGAGCGCCCAGGGCGAGTCAGTCGACCCCACAGCGAGGCTGGTATAGTGGCAGTGGATCCCCCAGCTCTATGTAACGGTGAAAGCCCGGCAGTGGCTAAAGTCCGGCACCCGTTAATAATGCAAGGAAGTGTCAGCCGACCCTCATTTACGCCACTCCACGGAGACCCCCACCTTCAGTTGGCAATAGTCTGGTCATCAGGGCCTCAGGGACAGCTCCGCAGACAAGCCCTTAGCCGCAGCACAGATTGTATCAGGGATCCCCTCACTTGCGAAGATCGAGAGCACCACTCAGGAGTCGGCCGAATATGCAGGTGAAGATGGCGGACGGGCGCTGGCCGGACCTCAATAACGACGCTACTTTCAAGGCGCCCCGTCTCACGTCCCCAGTCGGTGTCACCCAGCGGGGGGAGTAAGCCAAAGTTCAGTGCGGGCACGGGGGAGAGCAAGGCTGCAGGTCCCACGTATCACGACTAAGGGAGAGAGGAGGCCGGGTGGCCCAGCAGGGTAGGAGACGCTGCGTTCAGTATGTGGCTCCAGGAGGGGTCAGGGCCCGAGTACTCACAGCTGCCAACGGGCCGTGCAGGACCCCCAGCGCTCCGGGGTCAGTCCGCCGCCCACCGGGAGGATTAATTCTTACCCGGATCTCCGCTGCGGGCCACTGCAATCTCCACGATCCGGCTAGCGGGCACCTCCGGGACCCTGCGGGCGCCGATCACCAGCTGTGGAGACACCCCAATGACGCAGTGCAGGCCCAGGGGTCCACGTACCAGTCGTCCGGCTCAGGCCCTCTCGCGCGTCTCTTTTGGGCGGATCGCCCGCAGCCGAACTTCCATCACAGGCCCAGACCGCGGTCTCGCGTAGTCTAGGGCGGCGCCACAGACGCCGGCAGCGCTGTCGCCTCCGCTCACGGCAGAGCCCCGATCTTCCCCTCGAGCCCAGGGGTCACAATCAAGTCCGGGGGGGTTCCGGCGTGGAATCGACGGGCTTGGACAGCTCAGGCAGGATAATTGAGCAGGATTAGCGGGTATTTGGGACGGAGCTGGTGGAGCTCACGTCCTGTCGGCCATGTTGCTTGGCCACGCCCCTGGGAGGATGTAGCTTTACTATCGTTAGATGCCTCCATGGCATTTGACACTATTGAGTGGGAGTTTATCTTCGCAGTCTTAGCTAGGATGGGTTTTGGCCCAAACTTCATAAAGTGGATCCAATTACTCTATGCCCACTCAACTGCACATGTGACAGTCAACAACCACGTCTCGAGGCAATTCCCACTGGGGAGGGGTACTAGGCAAGGGTGCCCTCTGTCACCCTTGCTGTTTGCCCTTGTGTTGGAACCATTGGCGGTCTGGATCAGGGCTGACCCATAGATTAGGGGGCTGAAGTGGACTGTGAGGACCACGAAGACCGCATCTCCCTGTACGCAGATTATATCCTCTTATATTTGGCCTCGCCATCACGGTCTCTCTGCCGGGTTCTCCACATATTTCATATCTTTGGCTCTCATTCAGGCTATACTATCATTTGGACTAAATCCCAGCTTTATGTGTTGTGGGTGCACGGCCGTGCTGCCCCTGTGGATATGACATACCAGTGGCAGCTAAGGGCTTCAAGTATCTTGGTATCTGTATTACTCCGGACCCAAATTTGTTCTAAGAGTCCAACCTGCTTGCCCCCCTGACTCGCCTTCGGTCCGATGCTAAATATTGGCGATCGCTTCCCCTTACTCTGCTGGGGCACGCTGCCCTCTATGTGTTGCAAAACACCCCTAAGAAGGTCCCTGACAACTATTTTGTCGGTAACGAGGGTGTTGTACAAGGGTTGCTGTGGCACGGACGGGCCCCAAGATTAGCTATGATAAAGTTGACGATGGGGTGGTATGATGGGGTATTGCTTTACCCGACATGAGGCTTTATTATCAGGCTTCTGAGCTGGTTACTATCAATAAATGGGTACATGTGGAATATGACGACCCGAATTTTCGCACTGATCGTTGGCTTCTGGGTCGGAGGGGGTCTACGCTAGAGCACGCTACACAAATCCTCGCAAGATCCCCCTCACGGGGCATACGGCACGCACAGTGGAGGTTTGGCAGGGTGTGAATAGAAAATGGCAATGGCATAACAAGCTCACAAAGGCCACACCGCTTTGGGAACCAGACCTGTTGGGGCAGTTTAGTAAATGCCCTAGTTTTGACAAGTGGGATATGATAGGTATCTCGACAGTGGGGGACGTGTGGATGGGGGGAGAATAGCCACATTTGCAGATTTACAGAAAAATGCCTGCTAATCAGTCATGCAATCAAAGCAGCTTTGCCCAAAGACGCCCCTCTCCCTGAGGCCTCTCCACTGGAGGACCAACTGATAGTCGAGCCTATGCACAAAAAGTCCATATCTCTCGCATGCAAAAAGCTCATTACCATCGCCCAGACCCCTTAAGGCATCTGTGACAACTTTGGGAGGCAGATTTGGGAGACTTAGAAGATGAGGACTGCGCGGTGCTTTAGCCTCTCCCAAGGAAGTGGCTATCCCAATGAGATTGCGGCTTGCTCCAACTGAAGATCCTGCACCGTGTATATCTAGACGCTGGGATTTTGGTCAAGACAGCAATCTCCCCAACCGGGGACCTTCTTTCATGTTCTCTGGGACTGCTCGATAGTGCAACAGTACTGGAGCAGAGTCACGCAACACATGGAGAGGGCAGGTTGTAAATGCCTTAAGGCCTCCCCACCAGTTATGCCTCCTAAATATCTGGGAAGCTACTGACTTAAAGCAAATAGAGCAAACATGGGCTTCGCTTGAATGGGCCAATGCAAAGCGTAACATTGCCCAGAAGTGAGGTGTGGGGACGGTTCGGACCCTACGCGATTGGGCAGCTGACATGGACAGGGTAATGCTTGCTGAAAAAGATGTCTTCAAACATAGGGGCTGCCCAAAGAAATGGGACTACAAATGGGGGGTGGAACAGAATGTGAAAGGGATAGACTGCTGGATGTCTCCGAGGCGGATAGTATGCCCCCTCTCAGTACTGTATAAGGTAGTCACTTGCATGCCGGGTGTTGGGGGGTGTGCGTGTTGGTTTGGCGAGTTTGTTGTGCTATGTACGATCTATACACAGTATATGCCGGAACGTATTGGTCTGACGGAATGAAAAGGTCTCTACTGTGTCGCCCTTGTGTCAAATGTACTGAAAACTGTATGTATTTGCTGTGTACTTGTATGCTGCCATATTGCTGCCTTATATTTTTTCTTTTCTTTTCTCAATAAAAATGTTTATAAAACAAAGAAGAAAAAAAAAAGGTATCTGCGCTTTCCATTGAACTCATCTTCATTAGGTCGAGCCTATAGCGGCAGCGCGCATGCGCTTCTTGCTTTGCGAGGCATGCAGTATTCAGTATGGAGTGGAAGCTCCACCCACTCTTCGCCCATCTTTTTCATTTGCTTGTGTCTTAAATGCTGCCTTTCGATTGGTTTTAGGCTTGTTAGTCCCTCCTCATGATGGCCATGTCGTCATTTGTATCCTTCCATGGCTATTGGCCCCTTTACTTTGAGTGTTGAACAGTATGTTTTTTTAATTGTGAGCACAACTTTCTTCCCGTGCCTCCCCCCTCCTGCAGTCCATGCCTTCTCGTTGTTTGTGCCTTCTCGCCCGCCTGCAGTCATGTGCAATGCAATAGGTCTCTCGTAAATGCGAGTCCTACTGCATTGCAAATGCTTGTTGTAAGCTGGGCACTGTTGCAGACCCCCCAGGCAGAAGACGCCAACCCCGACCCTCACTAGCTGCGGCTCCGTCTTCCTGTCCACGCTCCGCACCTCCCCTAAAGAAGCTGGGAGCACCAGCCAGCACCGTTACCGACACTCTGGCTCTCCCTAACGCAGGAACTGGAATCAGTGCCTTGGAGGAAGCGCCACCTGCGCTTGTAGCCGCCTGCTCCTGGGACGGGCCCCTTCCTGCAGGCTAGCAGTGCACTGCCCCTGGCGCCCGAGAGGCCGGTCCGTGACAGAGCTGGAGCCGAGCAGGGCATATTGAGGGAGGCAGACCAGAGCGTAGCAGCAGCTCCAACGTCCCACCGCCAGTCAGCATGGCGGTAAGCAAGCCACACAAAGCTTTGTTACAATCCCAGCCATGCTGCGTATACTGGCACCCGAGCGCTGCACACTGATCACAGGGACTCCATGGGAACAAGCATAGCTGGACGCATTGGCACCCCAAAGCATTGGGTTTCAGCTGTTATGATTTCTGTGTTTTTATTGGGACTTGGAGAGCATTAAGCCAGATTTGACAGGCCTCAGATACTTGGTTTAAAATGGTGGTAAGAGGATCAGCTGCATCTGGTCTATGCAGATTTGAGTGGCAGATCCATAACACAGCTAAGTTGCTAAGGAAATAAGAGTGCTGCATTTTCAAAGTGAGAAAGTAGGCTGCAGTCAGGTGCCACCTACTAATGCAGCCCTGGCCTGGATTTTGGAAGTTAATGGTATTTTTTTCTCAGGGTCCCCTGTCAAATGAAGAACAAAGTAGCGCTCTGGAGGGGGCTTACATAAGCTGTCGGAACCCTATCTAGGGAGCGGCAGTGAGCTTGGATGTGTCGCCCGGTCTGTCTGACTTCCACCAGAAGGACATGTCATACCTAGGCTGCTGTGGAATGAATTACTCCCGATTGCTTGACAGTCAGTGCTCTTTCAGGTGGCAAGGCACCAGAGGTCGGGGCTCTTGTATGCAGAGTGTAGCGATTATAATGATAAAAACCCAGCCCTTGCTTTTTTCTTAACCTCGTGACGGGAGGGGTTTTGAATAAACATTAAAAGTACACCAGGAGAAAGATTGCGCTTTTGCCGCTGTGGGTCCTGTTCCCGCATCTTGCAAAGCTCTTTATTCTGTGAGTTGATTGAATAACAGTTACCAGCCGACAGTGCTGGATTTTCAGAAGTGTAATATATGCACAAGCTGGTGGCCTGCCCATTTGTGAGTTCACCCCTTCAGGAATCAGGAGGGTTTCCCACAATGGTCCTCACAGATCTGTAGACAGACATTCACAGGTTGAAGTGATCAGTAAAAACTCTTTTTAGTTTTACCCTTAAATATTTCCCATCTGTTTTTATTTCATAGATCCAGTGTTACCAATACAACTCCGATATTCTTCGGTTTACTGGCATATGCAATGCAACACGTCTCGCATTTACGCGAGTTTGAGCTATGACATTGCAAATAACAATGCCTTTTATGTTTGTTTTCGTTTTTCAAAACATAATTAAAAGGCATTGTCATTTAGAATGCCAATGTCATTGAGAATGCCAGTAAGTGAAGCTCGCGTAAATGCTAGACCTATTGCATTGCAGATGCTTGTTTTTTTCTCCTCTGCACTGCTTTCTGTTAATTTAGACTAAGGCTCTACCTAGTGGCCAGCTGTTATAACTACATTAATTTCTACAACTTCTGAGACATGCCCGAATCTGACAACAAAAGGCTTCCTCGTCTCTTTCCACCTTACAAACTCCATTTCCCGCCCGCATAACTTTCCCGCCGACGGCTACAATGCGCAACCCACACTGCGGATTTGGATAACAGGCAAACTTTTCCCTCATTTTGCAGGCAAACATTTGCAGCAATTCTCTTTTTGCTGCTAATGCCAGCGCTATAACGAACCTTCATGGGGGAAGCCTGCAAAGTACACGGATTGGGCACTCACGCTGACTCAACCCGTCAGGAGCGCTCAGGCCAGGGTAGGACTGCGAACCCAAAGCAGACCTGGCATTTTTTTCTTGTGGTCCTCATTCACTTCAGGTTGCCCCTCCAAGATCTTTTTCTGCTTGCGCCCTTATCTTAGAGGGAACCACCCACTTAGGAGGGGTATTCTGCTGGTTCTTTGGTATAGCACGAGCTTCTGCCAGGTATCGAAGAGCGAGAGCAGCAATTCGGTGTAATCATGGGACAGGTTTTAACTTAAGGCACTCATTCAGTTCTTACTGTTTCCGCTGTTCTTTCGCTTAAGCAAATTTGTCAGACCAGACCTCCTGTGGTGCATAGCGAGACAGCCTGACTCCTGCAATGAGGATTGGGGGTTCTCCCCACAATAACTTTTTTTTTAATGTCAAAAGCCATGCATTTTACAACATATTTTTCATTATACATTCAAGGGGCATATTCTCATGATCTATCGCCGTGTTATCAGCACTTTATCGCAGCCAATGTCGCAATAAATGTGTCGCCCCATCACAAGCTGGTGCTAACAGCCCATATCACCAGTTTACCTGCGATAGCAGCCTCAGAAAACAAGCCACAGATGACCCAGGCAACTATCGCTAATGAAATGCAGAGTAGGCGTTCCCGCGCAAAAAGCAGCGACAACACCACGTCACAACCTTCTCAACTACCAGCCAGATCTGCGATAAGATCACAAAACAGGCGATAAGGCGCATTAGCAGCAGGAATTTAACACCTGCTCTGACCTGGTGTGAAGTCGGACTACAAACTGCACCAGAAAAGGGAGCCCAGCCCAGAGCCACACCTGAAGAAAAACAGAAGCCAAGGAGGCACTGATCATGCAGCGAGCACACCCAAGAGGGCCACAACACCCACCACCACCACACGCAGGACCACCCCCCAACCCGCCACCCCCGGGCCCTACTCCACGCACCCCCCACCTCCCCTGGAACAAGATATTGAACATCAACGTCACAAAATCATGAACAAAAGCATTCGCCTAATGTCGACATTTACTGCAATTAACATTCATGTGAGTACAGAAAATCAGAATCATTCATTCAACATTGAAAGTCCAAACAAAATATCACAATCAAATTTGTCTCCAAACAACTATTTAGAAGAGTCATGGCGGGGCATCCCTGGACAATCTGTAAGTCACAGCCTGCAAGACAAAATCCAAGATAAGAAGGTGTGTCAGGCACTCATCAAAGGACAGAGCGAGAGAGAAAGAGAGAGAGAGAGAGTAAGAAAGAGAGAGAGAGACTGACCAAGGAGCGCAAGGCCAATCGGGCCTTTGGCTCATTCATATATGCCAACTGCTGCGTGTGTTTCACGATTGGTGCACCCCAAATCTCAGGCCTGGCATCAATGTCAGCGCAAAGGCCACATCATGTTTAAGAAATGCAAGCAGTAGTCAGACTAAAATTAGGTATGAAAGCTCCTTTGTCTCAATACACAAGGCGGAAGGACAACCGAACCTCCGACCTTGGTCTTAAATGCGGCTGTGCGGCTGACACCCCCTGCGTCAGATATCATACCAGACTCTGACGATTCCCACACCACAAACTGCACTAATGAAAGACCAACATGTCCACACCCTACACACACTTGGCCCTGCTCGAGCCATACCTGCAAGGGATGCCCTTGACACATTGGTAAAAAAACAACCGATACGTCCAAACGTTGCACACGCATACGACTCATTGCCCAGAGCTCTGGCATATCGTCCACCGAACTGCCGCCAGTCTGAGGATTGCCTGTGCTACGAGACCGACAAACGCAATGGCAGGCCATCCATGGGCACATGCACAACCCCTGTCACGTGGAACTGTACCGTGCACGAATGCTGCATCTGTTGGGATCCCTGCCAATGGCAGTGCTGCCAATCAGTTTCCGTCTGAGTTTCCGTCTTGTTTACGTCACCTGCATCCAGCCCTGGTTCCACTATCGATCATGCACTTTAGAGTGGCCCATGGATGTCTGCCTATCCAACGCAACAGTTGCTGAATTGGATAATGACTTGTCTGTGCACCCCCTGTTGGCCAACGAACAGGAGTGTCACCAGGATACCCGTGCATTGGATGCCTTGTTCTTTGACGTATGTGCTGGTAGTTGTGCATGGGAGATTGCACAACTCCTCCTGTGCAGTGACCACATCAAGGCGCTCCCCTATTGATCTGTGTTGTGAATTGGTGAAACAGCGTGGACTGAGCACAGCTGCCCGAACCAGTTAATGGATTTGCTCTCCCTCGTGTTCCTTGAATTCGATAATGACGTACTCTTGGAGAAGATTGCCCAAAAAGCTGTGCTCGCATTCATGGACGGGTAACTACGTTCCTGCAGCCGCATCTGATTGTCACCCACAGCACAGGTCCCCACGCCTTGTTGCATCTTGGGGAATAGTCACATATCCCACCGCAACAGTGAACATGCCTGCCTTCGCCTGGACTCAGAATGCATGTGCGTGGAACTACGCGTGTATACACACACCTGTGCAAGGTGATGCAGTCCCATGGGTGGAGCGGCACATCGTCATTTCGCAACGTTCCCAATTCGGACATACTGCTGGGGGGAGAGTACACACATGGCAATGTATTACAACATGTGACCTTGTATTTATTTATTGATGAAACTTTTATAGCGCACAACTACCCGGAGGTGTCTCGGCGCTGTAAGACAGAGGAACGTAAGATTGAAAAGCGTACTCACTGGTTAAACAGCAATGTTTTTACTGATTTCTGAATTTCATGAGGGATGGGCTGGACTTGATATGAAGAGGAAGGGTATTCCACAGTCTGGTGGTCGCGACTATAAATGCTCTGTCACCCCAAGATGATTTCTTTGTGCGTGGAATGGTCAGGCTGAGGATGAGCGAAGAGTTCTGGAGGGCGTATATAGACAAAGTGCTTTTTTCAAAAATTCTGGTCCAATGTTGTTGATTGCTTTGTATGTTATACATAGAGCCTTAAATTTTGTCTAATTGATAGCCAGTGTAATTGGCGGATAACTGAAGGTCAGACTGATTTGCATATAGCCATGTCTGAACTGGGGTGGCAGAGTGGGCTAAAGAACGGTGATGGATTAAACGCAGATCTTTTGACTGGGTGTGAGTGTTTGATTGATTCAGATGCTCCGTCCATCACCACCCCCTTTTGTACCGCTTTTGGCCGCCATAAGTGTGGCAGGGTATGCTCAGAAGTGAGTCCCTTGCTCACTTTGCCACTGGATTCAAGCAAGCCGGGCTGAAGACGGCTGGAATGCCAGAAAACGGTCCTCGGAAGCTTGCTTCCGGTCCAGAGAAGACATGGCTTGGCAGTTCGGGCTGGACTGTTCCCATGAGGCACAGGGTCAGACTGATTTGCATATAGCCATGTCTGAACTGGGGTGGCAGAGTGGGCTAAAGAACGGTGATGGATTAAACGCAGATCTTTTGACTGGGTGTGAGTGTTTGATTGATTCAGATGCTCCGTCCATCACCACCCCCTTTTGTACTGGTTTTCAGCAGTGGCAGCCATATTTCCAGCCTGCATCTGCTCCATGGTCTCCATTGTCCTGCACATCTGTGCCAACTCTGTCCTGTCATTGCTGGAGCCTGTCTGACTAGACAGTTCTTGTATCTGAGTAATGGTCCCAGCCAAGGATTGTCGGAGAGCATGGTGCGGACAGTGGGTGTCCATTAGGGACTGTAAGTGGTCCCTGATGTGACTCAGGCACCCACGTATGGCATCGAGTTTGGCTGTCACGAGGTCGAACCCCACCCGCAGCTGATCAGCCATCTCCTCCCGGCAACCCAACACACAGCATTGGAATTCCATGTGTTGGTCATGGGGGTCCTGGGAAACAGCCGTGGTGGTGTATGCTTCCTGCTGTGTGGTCTGTGTAGAGGGTGGGGTCACCTCGATGCAGCTGGGCTGCCCTGCTGCTGGCGGTGGGGTGCGAAGGCTGTCCATTAGCCGTTGGAAGGTGTCTAAGCAAATGTGCAGGGTGACCTCTTCATCATCACTGAAGAGATGTGTGGTCTGCTCTGCAGGAGGTGTTGATTGTCCCTCTGCAATGTAGAGGGGAGATGCAGGTTAACAGTCTATTTATGTTGACGCTTTGTAGATGTTTACATACAGACTGCATGACAATGTACATTGTGACTGTTTTGGTGGAGCTGGCTATTTGATGGGAGACAGTGGACATTTCGACTACATGACGGATGTGTGGTTGTACTCATACATTATCATCTCACAGTGTCATTATTAGATTCCATAAAAACATGTTTCTTTCTGAGTTGGTTTATTGCAACATAGCACAGCAGTACATCTCTCCAGCTGCAGACCCCAGGCATAACTGCAGCCAAACTGGAGCACATAACAGTTGTCCCAATTGGAACATGGAATATATAATGAAAAATAACAAAGTGCATGCAGAAGAGAAGTGAGCATGTGCTTAAAGTGATTAAAGAAACAGTGACATGAATATACACAGAATGCAACAGTCATGCAATGCCAGATGTCATTGACCAGTTTCTACGCATAAGCGGCACCAGTTGTGTCCTCTGTCCTGTGGTGTAAGTGTTGCACTTTGTACCACATTGATGTCAATGTTGATGTGCTGTGATTGCTATGTGTCTGTTGCATTGTGGGAGAGTCGCCACTGCAGCTCTGATTTAGCGGCCCCTAATCCCTTTGAGGCGGTGTGCCTTTGACTTGTGTGCTTTTCGGGTGCTGGGATGTTTGCAACTTGTGTCATTTGTGCTCTTGGACAGATTTTGTGCTCTTGTGCATTGTTTGTCTGGAGATGTGTTATTGACGTCATGGGTTGTGGGTGCACGTAGATGTGTTAGTGTGTGACAAGCTCCTTTACGGATGTGATCCACACTGGGCCACCTTAATGTAGGCTCGTGCACCATCTCATGTATTTTGACTGCAGCCATGCTATCGGTCATGCAGTGTCACTTGCATTGTCAGAGTGGCTCACAGAGCCGCTGCTTTTCTGGATTCTTCACATGTGCATGGGTAGGTTGTGGCATTGGTGATATGGCGGGGACCCATTTGTGCACATTGTGGAAGGGTGCCTACTTGGTGTTTCTATGTGTGCTGCAGTGTGCCAAAGGTATCAGGGACATGTTCCATTATCATTGTGCGTGTGCAGTGTGCTACACATGATTGTGCATGTGTGCCATTGTGCCCATCTCCCTCAAACCACTCAGTCCCTGGTGGTAACTCACCCTGTTGCTGTTGGGTCAGGTCATATCGAGCTGTGTTCAGCCCCCAAATCCTTGCAATCTCTCCACCCTGATGAGGGTGGCCACCATTTCCTCAGCTCATCCAGCTCCTCCTGTGGCGCAGGCCTACCATCTCCAGTAGTCTTTGCTGCCTTCCTGTTGGCGGCGAGTTTCTGTTTGGTTTGGCTTTGGCAGCACCTCTTGACCTCCTCCATTGACCTCCTCGACACTCCGACTGCAGTGGAGGTGACGAACAGTTGTTGGTAGTGTTCTTTCACCTCCGTGACAATGATCCAGTCTTCCTGCGGACTGAACCCCGCCTTCCTCTTCCTCTTCTCCTTTCCCTTCCCCGAACACAGGGTTTCTGGCTGGTCCTCCGTGGGGCTTGTGGGGTTTCGGGTTGTCCTCTGCACTCGGGTGCATCCATCAGCGGTATTCGTACAGCGCTTAGAGACCCCTGGGTGATAAGCGCTTTACAAATCCAAAAACATTTACATTTACATCCATGGTGCTACGCAGTTTACTGTGGTTTTGGTGTTTTTTTTTTGTTGCTTTTATAGTGCATTTTCCCGCATGACGTGTGGGAATTGCAGACCTGTCGCTGATTTTTGTATTGCGATTTGGGGCATCGCATCTTTTTTCGCACTTCGCATTTTTTTGGGGTTGCGTTAATTTTTTGAGCGGTCATTTGGCATGTTATCCTGCTACTATCGCATGGTGCCACCGGGTTTGGAATACAACGTTAACACGGTGTTATTTTGTCGCGATAGACTACGATGTGAAGAGTTGCATTAAGTTAATTTGGCGATGGCTATCACACGTTCTTGTGAATATACCCCCAAATCTATTAACTTTTAAAACATAGTAAACTATGGCCTAAAGGTGCACTGGGATACCCAGTCATACCTACATTGTTACAGAGAACATAAAAAATAGAAACAACAAAAGTGCAACCTCAAACCAGGGCCAGTCTGATGCATGCACTCAAATAATTAGTCCTGCCCCTTAAAGGGTCATCAAAGTAATCAGGCGTCCAAAAGCCTTCCCAAGATAACTAACAAGTAAGACAGCCTCATCTATGCAACCCAGGGCATTACAGGGTTTTGAGAAAATAGCTTTATTAACAAATGGTTACATCATTTTTTTAAATCTAAAATGATGTTAAGGAAATTCATTGTACGAATATGCTTCTTTCTGTTATGACCACATTATCATTATAGTTTCAGCCACTATAAAACGATATCATAAATATGCCCACCCACACTTCCTGTCACCGGCATGGGTTGCACTGGCATGCTGGAGAAAGTATCTCTTTCTAATAAACATTACAGTCAATGGTGGCTTGCATATTTGACCTAACATATCACCAACTTTATTTGGTAGCAAACCATAGCATCCTTAGTCAGCTGTTCTCAAAATAGCTATATTGTGTATTTTTTTATCCTTTGCACTTTTGCAATGACAAGGACCACTTTAAGAATGCGTTATGATGGAAAGGCAGGGGGGGGGGCGTGGCTGAGCACGCAATGGTGGTGGAAGTGCCTGGGTAGAGCTCCACAAGAGGCTCCCCTACCACAGGCTATTTCTCTGTCAAACTTGCCCGTACTGTCCTCCAAGCGACGGCGAGTACACTTGAAGCACCCCTCTGCTGACTGCCGAAGTTTGGGGACCCTAGCTCCTGTTGAACTGCCCCAGCGGCGAGAGACACTGCCTGCCCCGCCTACGGATGCTTCCGGCCGGCGAGGAGAAGTACTAGAGGTCGGGGATCCGGCTGGCTATCTGGGCCTTGCGACGCAGGGCAGTGTTTGCGGAGCTCCGGGCGGACGTCCGCTAGATCCAGCGCCCATGCCAGAGACGTGAAGTGATCCCTCCCCCAGCTATCAATCGCGTGGGGAGTTATACGTGGATCTCCGGCGGCTATGTTGGGCCTGGGGCTCGCTGCGCGGGGCCCTGCGGGACGTCTTCCTTGCCCGTCGGGGACCGGGACTGCCTAACTGCCCGGATCTGTGCACCGGTACTGTGGCATGAGCCCCCCCGCCCCCTTGTCGGGGACTATTGCCGGCTCCCGACGGAAGCTACTCCTGGCCAAGACTTGCAGGAGCCACGGCAAGGGGGTGGTCGACGAGCGTGAGACGCCATGCCCGAGATACCACTAGATGCGACACACGGAGGCGGGCGGCTGCTGCTCACCACGCCGAGCCAGGACCTGGGAGCCGTTTGCTGCTGGCACCGGGGACAGCGCGGTGCGCCTGGCCCCCTTCCCCCTTGGTGAAGCTGAGTGGAGGCACAGACTGGGACTCCCACACGGGTTGAAGCTGTGGTTGACGGCAGAGCCAGAGGGGTGGAGCAACTAGACGCCATTTGACCCTGTGGTGCATATGACCCTGACGCTGCTGCTCTTTGGGGGAGACTAGCAATTCGACTCGCGATCCCGAACCCTGGTGCGGAACGAGGAGTTGCCCTGCTGTCGAGTCTTGGCTGTCTCGTAGGCGCTGTACCCAGTGCGCACGTCTGCTGGAGTGGCGGAGACGGAACCGGGTACTACCTTATCCTTGCAGCGACGATCGCCCGTCTATACTCTACTCTACTACGCGACGCTGATGTAGATGGACCCTGACACGTGAACCTGGCGCGCTCCAGAGGCGTTGTGTGAGAGGTGGACACTGAGGATCGCAAGATTGTACTGATTGCTGGCACATTTCTCCTCCGCACTGACCTGATCCCCGTTGCACCTGCGGGGTGCGAGTGTATCATTTTTGCTGCAACTGCGCAGCGTTACCCTCACGCAGGGCTACTCCTTTGTGGACTCCGCTAAAGGGACCTCATGAGCATACGCCTGTCTACACCCTGCGAAGCTTCCCATGTCTACGGGGCCCAAGACGAGAGATGTGGCCAGCGGCGAGCAGGTGAAAGGCAAAATGTCAAAGCAGGCTGACCAGGAACAAATGGCCTCCAAACTGGACACAATGCTGGCAGCCATGGAGAGGCTGGAGGAGTCGATGCAATTAACCCGTACCTCATTAGAGACTAAAATTGATGGCGTGGCTATAGATCTGACCCACCTTCGTGCTGATCACAAAAAACTCTCGGAACGAACAACTGCCTTGGAATCCACGGTGACCGAGATGACTCCTAAGGTCACCCAGCTGGACAGACATGTCCAGGACCTTCTCAACAGAGTGGAGTTCCTGGAAGACCGTGCGGAGGATGCAGAAGGCCGGGCCCGAAGGAATAAGATTCGCATAGTGGGTCTGCCAGAGCGATGGGAGCCTAGGGAAGCACCAGAGCACGTGGAACGGTGGCTCAGGGG
Source organism: Lissotriton helveticus (assembly GCF_964261635.1). Classification (NCBI taxonomy): domain Eukaryota; kingdom Metazoa; phylum Chordata; class Amphibia; order Caudata; family Salamandridae; genus Lissotriton; species Lissotriton helveticus. The sequence goes on from NC_136059.1 coordinate 1,937,040,191, forward strand.
CCTTCTACCGGAGGGCACACTCTCACAGCACTTTGTAGTGGAACGAGCCCACCGTGTACCGGCCTGGCCCCCCCCTGAAGGCTCGAATCCGCAGCCGATGTTGATCCGAGTGCTGAACTATCGGGACCGTGACGTTATCCTGCGTGAAGTTCGGAAGTTGGCCGAAGTCAGGGTTGACAACACGAAGATTATGTTCTTCCCAGACTATACGATCCAGGTACAGCGCCAACGGCACTCCTCTTTGGCAGTTAAGCAACGCCTTCGCCATTTGGCTCTTAAATACTCCTTGCTGTTTCCTGCTCGCCTACGAGTCGTGGCCCAGGACAAGACGCACTTTTTCAACACCCCGGAGGCTTGGCTTGACTCGGGTGTGGACACCGGTCCTGGACTGGTGCCCCCAAAGCCACGGCGCGACAGAGGTGCTAGACGACATCGCCGCAGGAGGTCATCGACGGTGAGTTCCACACATGCGGAGTCGGACATGGGCCCGACACCTGAGCACCAGCAGACTGAACAACAGGAGGCTCTCCGCATGGTGGTGGAGATCAGCGGACCGCCGATGGGGGATCCTGCCCTAGAAACAAGCCCTGATCGACAGGCGAGCGATGATGAATATCTCTACGGGTTACCAGACTCCCAGATATCAGGAGATCTTCCAGACGTCATGCCTCAAACTGCGGATCTGCTTCACTGACAACACTCCCATCTACGAGACCTATAGTTGCGATAAGCATTCGCATTTACAGCTGATATTTTGTAGAGCCTTTTGGATGCTGACGCACCATCGGGTGCGCTGCAGCGTGGCGAGAACAAGGTTTTGGTCCTGTTTGTAGTGAATATCTGAGCTACCTCTGGCGCCTGTTCTCTCCCATGGCTGATACTGGTGATGGGGAAATCCGGGACTTTATAGAGGGGGAGGACGTACCCCCCTGGAGGTGAGTGACCATATGTGCCCCCGCCTGATGCTACTGCCGCCTATTGGGCTCTTAGCCCGCCTGGAATGCCTACCCCATGCATTAGAAGGCTACCACTATGGATGGGCAATGTGACGATAACTGCCTATGGGGGGGTAGCCCACACCCTCACCCTAATCGCATGTACACTTGAAGCTACAACCTCAGTACACCCCCCCTTGAACTTACGGTTTGTCAGTGCTCATTAGAGCGTTTGGACGGCGACATGTTCTGCTGCTGTCCTTTTGGTATTTTGCTTATGTTTCCCAAGTTAACGAGACTGGTATTTTTTCCCCTTCCTGTTGATGTGTATTTGTGGGGTGCTGGGCCTGTGCGGACATTGAGGTGGACATGATACGACAAACTGAACTGTTGTGTTGCTGGGTGGGATGCTGGGGGTGGGTGGTGGGAGAGGGGGGATGGGACACGGAACTGCAATGTCTTCTGTTAAATTTTGCACCTGGAACGTGCGAGGCATGCACACCCCCTCGCGCAGATACCAGGTATACTCATATCTCAAGCGACACCGGGTACAAGTGGCGCTCCTACAGGAGACACACCTAACACTACAAGAGACACACACGCTGAAGCGCAGATGGAGGGGACAGCTGTATGCCACGGACTTCTCTGCATTTGCGCGCGGATCCTTGATATGGATACGCCATGGGGTCCCCTTTGCTCTCACTCACTGCACACTGGACACCAAGGGTAGATATGTCATTTTACAGGGCAGACTAGATGGACAAGAGATGGTCATGGCCTCTGTGTATGCCCCTAACACAGAGCTAGGCAGTTTTCTCACACGACTCTCGACTGCGCTAGCACCGTGGCCAGGTGTCCCACTCTTACTTGGTGGTGACTACAACTGTGTGATAGATGTCCGGCTGGACCGCTCACTCCCCACACCGGCAAATGCCCCGATAATTGGAGCATCGCGTTTGTTCGTGGACTGGGCGGCACAGTGGGACCTCCACGATGTCTGGCGCAGTCGCAATCCTACTGCGAGGGTTTACTCGTATTATTCAGGCGCACACGCACTCCATGTCCGACTTGATAGGTTCATGTTAACTGGCGACCTGCTACCCCATGTCATGGGACGCACTCACTCGGATCACAACCCGCACACAATTGACTTTGCCTGGGAACGCCCACATCCCCCAGTCCCCACATGGCGCCTCCAGCCGGATATCTTACTGGACGCCCCATTTAGGGAGACACTCTCAACCCATATTCTTCAATACTTTGAAGATAACACTGATACTTCGTCCACACCGCATGTTGAGTGGGACGCTTTTAAAGTGGTCATACGGGGTTGTTGTCTGGGCACGCAGGCGGGAATGAGGGGTCAGGTGGACAGAGATTTGACAGCAGTGGAGACTGCCATGCTAGAGGCGGAGCGAGAGGCAGCGGAGGGCGACGACACGCCATTGGTGACAGCCCGCGAACAACACGCACGCCTTCTGGACAGGTTGAAGAACTTGAATTATGTCGCGCACTCAGCGCGCACGCAGCATGCTGGGGATAAGCCTGGCAAGCTCCTGACTTGGCTGATAAGGCGAGACACTCAGGCACTACCGGTCATGTTGATTCGGACTACCCAAGGCACTGTGGTATATACGCAGAGAGCCATACATGAAGCTTTTACGAGCCACTATGCGGCGCTGTACCTCTCCCGATTGCGGGTGACTAGCGATGACATCTCCAGGTACTTATCGGACCTGCTGCTGCCGACGGCCACCAATGCGCAGCGAGATGAACTAGGTGCGCCGCTTGCGGCGGAGGAACTCCGAACTGTCATCTTCTCGCTCTCTAACGGTAAAACCCCGGGCCCTGACGGTTTGCCCGCGGAGTTTTACAAGGCCTATTCCACCATTCTTGTCCCCGAACTTCTGCGGACGTACAGGGCGGTGTTAGAGGATGCCATCCACCCACCCACACTTAATGAGGCAAATGTGATATCCCTATTAAAGCCTGGAAGGGACAAGCTTAATATGGGTTCCTACAGACCGCTTGCTCTCCTTAACACGGACTACAAGATCCTAGCGTCTGTATTGGCTCGGAGACTAGCACCTCTCGTCCCCACACTGGTACACACCGACCAAAACGGTTTTGTCCCCACCCGCAGCACATCATATAACATCAGGCGGCTGTTCCGTGTACAGAGCCTGGAGGTGTCCCAGTGCCCGTGATCGGGTTGTGTAATACTGGATCTAGAAAAGGCGTTCGACTCAGTGGAATGGCCCTACCTCATGCAGGTACTGGGGAAGTTCGAGTTGGGTCCAGCCTACCTGCGAATGGTGGAACTACTTTACTCCGACCCTGTCGCGCGTGTCCGCCCGGGCAGACTTTTCTCTGACCCGATCCGCGTTCGCAGTGGGACCAGACAAGGTTGCCCCCTCTCTCCCCTGATCTTTGCACTAATGATGGAGCCGTTGGCTGCGGAGTTGCGTGCATCTGGCGCGGAGTGGGGTATCCCCCTGGCTGACGGGGTACACTCAGTGTCATTATATGCTGACGATTTGCTGATTTACGTCAGAGACCTGACCCATTTTCCAAGTGCACTCACAGACATTTTTACTACTTTCGGTGATGTGTCTGGCCTTCGCGTCAACTGGGCGAAGTCAGGGGTGTACTCTTTTTCTGTAGACACCCCGGAATGTGACATTCTGGTGGCTGGTGAATGGCTCCTTTGGTACACGTCCACATTCAGATATCTTGGTATACGTGTCTATCGTGACGTTGCTGACCTTCTGGACGGTAATCTCACGAGAGAGATATCGTCGCTTACAGCCCAAGTGACCTTTTGGAATTCTCTTCCGTTGAATGTCCCCAGTCGCATTATACTGGCAAAAATGGTCGCCCTCCCTTGACTGTTATACTTTTACGCAAACCTGCCAATATATGTCCCTGCTCGCGTCTTCCGAGAGCTGGAAACCCTCACCAGGCGTTTGATCTGGAAGAAGGGGCGCCCCAGAGTTGCGCTGAAGACTCTCTATGCTGCAACGGAGTGTGGGGGGTTGTTGGTCCCGAACCACAAACTTTATTATATAGCGGCACAGCTGCAATGGGTCACTTATTGGCTCAGTGGTAAAAACTTAGGAGATACGGCCACGTCAGATGAGGTACTGACTACTACGCACATTCACGCGCTATTCCACCCCCATCTAAGGCCCGCTGCCCCGATCAACTACTCCTTGCTGTAGCGAGGAAATGCTATGCGAGGAGTCTGAAACTCACAAGAACTACCAAGCCATACGCCCCTAACTTGCCGCTCCTGGGAACACCTTGGGGAGGGGGGCGCTAACAGAACACGCGTTGAGCAGCTGGACAGAAGCTGACTTAGAAAGTCTGGGAGACCTGTTCGAAGAAGGCACCCTGCTACCTTTTGCGGCACTAGCGGATAGCACGGGACTACCGGCTGGTCGATTTTTAACGCATGCGACACTCCACCACACGCTGACGCGTGCCTGGGGTGCACTAACGGAGGAGCCTCCGACCCATCTCCTGATTCAATATCTACACGTGATGGGGAACAGCTCTCACGTGATACATTGGCTTGCCCAGGCACTACAGACACACACACAATTCTCGTCGCAGCGGCTGCGAGACAAATGGACCACTGACAGAGGCCGGGACTGGACAGACAAGGAATGGACACAGATACTTGCCGGGACGTTGCACATACCACGCAATGCCCGATTTAAAATTATACAATATTACATTGTGCACCGTGCCTATCTATCCCCAGACAAGCTCAATAGATACTTTGGGCTAACGGCGTCAGCGTGCCCCAGATGTGGACTTGTAGATGCACCACTCTTACATGCACTCTGGACATGCCCCTCGCTGCACTTCTACTGGGCTACAGTGGCGGACACCTTGACGAAGGCGACGGGAGGAACCCTGCCGCTTACATGGGAGGCATGCCTGCTGGGGCTGTTCAGAAGAACGAAACAGACAAAAGTTCGTGAGAGATTCTGGGACCTGGGGTTGATCACTGCAAAGAGACTCGTCACCAAGCGCTGGAAGAATAATATACCCCCCCAACCGATCCAATGGCGTAATTCGTTTGACAATTGGGCAAGGGCGGAAAGCACAGCGCTCCATAGAGAGGAGATAGCGGGGCTCCGCATGTATCCCATAGCTCTTGACTGGGATAGTACCCTAACGGCCTACCATCAGGTGTGCCTACAGAACGGCATTGTATAGGTGCTAGTGCCTCCCCCCCTGCATTCTTTCTCCGTCCCCTGGGCCTCCTCTCCCTCCCCCCTGCAGCGTCTTTGGTGGGCCTTGAACCTAGGCCCTCACTGTTGACAACACGCTACGCATGCCTGTCCCCATCCGCCTTCCCTGAATGCGCCATACACACACACGCCCTTGTCATTACACATTGACCAGTCTCTAATCCCTACTGTGATGTATTCCTATAGGTTCTGTATCGATCCCCCTATTCCTGACCCTATTCTGGTTAACAAATTAACTAGCAGCCATCCCATGATGCAGAAACCGTTATCTGATTATGCCAGACCACGGCACAGGAGCGCGTTATCTGATTAGGTCATAACGCATGCCATCTAATTAGGCAAGCAATATTCCTCCAGCCCCTGATAAGGCATACGGAGTTCTCAAAACAAATCAAACCTATGACAACCTGGGAAAATCCCTGCGGCCATTGTTTTGATTTCTCAAAGAACTTCAGTAAAAGAATGTGCTAACGACCAGCTCGTATGACATCCTTATTGACGTATCTATGTCCATCCTTACGTCAATCTCGGCACCTTACAGGTATAAATATTACCGACATTGCCTTAAGCAAACACACGCGGTGGTGACGAGATCGGAGCAGCGAGACTTGCCGAAGCCCAGCAGAGAGCGAAGCCCACTGGCGCTGCCCCGCCTTCCTGACGCGCTGAGAACGAGACGCTGCCTTTCTCCTGCCGAGAAATCCAGCTCCGGCGCTTCCGAGCAGCCCTTGCAGGCAGCTTGGAATATCGAGACCACAGACGAGAGATACCATCCCTCAACCATCCTAGATCTCAGGTACAGAACTGAATAACCCCTTGCAGAGAATTCTTGAGTCAGTCACTTGGCAAAACAAACTTAACTCAAACTGCTACTTTCTACTCCAGCCCACGTATTAGGCTTAGGTCAGGTACACTGGGGTAGGCGTGGTTAGAAGCACCAGTTGAGTACGATTAGTCGAATGTATATGTGTATGTATATATTTTATCCATTTTAAATAGCATATGGCTTAGAAACCATATCAATGCTTTTACAGTATTATTTCATAATTCTGCTTTTATTGTATGCACTTTACTTAACCATAAGTATTGCGATAATATCGATCCATTTCTCTTGTACGAGAAAAGAGACTGATCAATAAACAACATCTTTTATTGAACACGCCCGTCTCTTCCTTTTCTCTACAAACTGGTGAAACTAAGAATGCACGTACTGACTGAGTAAAATAAGTTGTCTTTTGTTTTCACACGACTCTAGAGATACACTCTTGATTAGGGGAGAGCAAAGTTGTCATGTTCTATGGTTGTCAGAAACTAAATCCCTTCTTGTCTATCCAGGGAGGTTCAACTCCTCCTTGCCTATTCGAGAAAGTTTCTAGTGAACTCTGAGCTAGCTGGCAAACCCAAAACTTTAAGTCTAATATCGACAGTAGAAGACCTAGTTAACGTCTGGTCTAGGTCTATACTATTGGAGGTATTATTCCAATGCGCAGAGCCTATTGGGATAATAGGAACTACACTACATGGCGCCCAACGTTTGGAAAGGCGATAAAACTAACGCAAGACTTTAGAGTAACTCAGTCGTGCTCTTTCACTCAGACCCTTTTTTCCCATAATACTCCAAAGACGTCTGGAGTGGGTGAGAGGTAAAATCCGCCAAACCTCGCAGGAGGGAACTCCTATGTATGGTTCTTGGTTCAATCAACGTTGAAGGATACACTGTTCCAAAATATTGTGCATCTAATCTTTGTTTCCATAAGAAACCTGATCTGCAAACAAACAGAATAACCTTCCTGACAGTAAAATGTCAGAAAGTGATGATGAAAGAGAGAGAGTTAGATTAGCAGCTGAACTAATAGAAGCTGATAATACTCTGCAGGAAAATGACCCGGATATAAAACTCATCCCGGTCAACATAAGAAGATCTATAACGTTAAAACTTATAGAAAATGGACTGACACCAAGAGGTGGTACAGTCATATTCGTAATAGAGGCACACGAATATCGGCAGACAGAGGTATTCTATTCATGGATAAACTTTCCAGCAGCAAATGCTGTAACAAAGGACTTCCACTATTATAAAATAGAGGAACCTCCTAATGAGTACACTCCTTTCGAGGACGTGGAAGTACCACTAAAATTTCAAGAGCACCTGCTCTTGTTTAATGGCGCCCTAAAACACAACAAACACATCACCAGGCTCGGACCACTAGGTAGACCAGGAGCAACGTGGCCGGTCCTAGCCGGATACACACCACATCCAGACATTGAAGAAATGCCTGCACCAGAACTTTTAGTACAACTAAAACAATTAATCAAAATAGATAGACAATTAGTCCAATATGTAATGCGGACTTCAACAATCCAACCAGCAATTCAAATTCCACAGCTGACCCCTCATCAGGGGAACACAAATAAAATTACACCACAGAACATACAGTCCTGCCTAGGTAAAGTACCAGCTAAACGGGAACAAATACCATTCTGGTTAGCACAAAAACACAGGATTCTGACTATCTGTCTTCCAATGGGAATCGCACCACACGTGGAGGACTGTGACACTTGGGGTACAGTCTTTGCTTCCATTTACACAAAAACACATGGAGTTCCATCCATGTCAGTAATACCAGATGTGCTAAAACAAATTCAAGACGAATACGGTCCAGAACCCGCTTTAACTCTCGGTATGAAATTACTAAAAGACTTCAAGCAGGTCTCGGCAATATTACTAGCCAACATAAAAGGAGAAGCCGCGAATGTGGCGATCCGCCAGAGGTTAAAAGAGACAGATATAGCAGACCAACCAGCTGAAATTGCCAGAATTATAGAAAAATCCTATGAAGAACTAGGTAGAGATAGTTTGGGTGGAATACCAGTGAAGCCCCAACTAATTGAAAGTCCTGAAAAATTATTTATTAAAAATAATCTAAACAGTCAAAAGAAGAACTGGGATGGAAACAAACAATCCAATCCAAAAGAAAAAAGATTCCAGTCCAGAGGAAGGTCTCCTCGGCGGAGAGAAAGATCTCCGGACCAAGGACCCAAGTCTCCCCAAAGGGAGCCCTCTGTAAAAAGATACAACCTTAGAAATAGGGATAACATAAAGAAACCTGATAGATATCAAGATTTTGATACACGTCCCTCTCAATCTTTTCAGACTTCCTCGCAGAAATCGGAAAGAAGAGGACGATCGGAACCCAGGGAAGGGCACGTCAAGTCCAAAGACAAGGAACCTGCTCATCCAAATAAAAAATTACAGTTTCCAAAGAAGAAGGTAGCCAGTATTAAAGTATTCAACAATGCCGAGAATACTGAGGACACAGCTGAAAAACGGAGAGTGGGCTCAGACAATGCTAGACAGCGCAGCAGAAGTGAGCATAGCACGCAAAGTCCTTATGAATCATCTGGAGACAGTGGACACGAATGAATACATTCAAGTGGAAACTGCAGACACCAGAGTTAGCAAACCTCACAAAATATATGAAATAACTTTACTTATAGAAGGGGATAAGACTAGAAAAATAAGGGGCCTTTTTTGGGATAATCTCTCCAAGGGCTATGACATCCTTCTAGCTGAAAAAGATTGGCCACCAGAGTTTGTCAGGGAGTGCCCACATGGCGAAGAAATAATTATGCCTGCCTTCTCAAATCATATTCCAATTCATAAAAAATATACACTTGCAAGAAAATGGGCAGTAGATCAAGCTCCTGCTTTATATAAAAATCATGTGGGATGGGATGAGGAATCTCCTCCACACAAAATCCAGTTAAAATCACAACCTACTGCACAAAGGCATTATCCGATCAAGCAAGAAGCTAAAAAACAGGTAAAAGAAATTCTAGATCAACTAGAATACCAGGGGGTGATTGAAACTTGCACCTCACAAATGAACAGCCCTTTGTTTCCTGTCTCCAAACCAGACAATTCATATCGTCTAGTTTTGGATTACAGACACCTTAACTCATGTTGCAAAACGTTTTGCAGTGCAAAACTCGCATAGTGCTGCACTAATGAATAACATAGTGTGCAAAAAATATAAAACAACATTAGACATCTCTTTTTTTTTTTTTGGTTAAAGACTTTTATTGAGCAATAAAATAAGAATTACAGAGATGGGCCCACAACCACACGGGCTGGCCGCTAACAGCAACGCACAACATAGAAGCAAACGATCACTACCGTGGCCAGGCACAAAGCATATACCAATTATTGCTCAAAGCATAGGACAGGACATGACAATTTTCTGTAATAATCATAAGAACAACAAACTCTAAACAAGGCGAATGCACATTAATCAGGTCAGCCCAGAAGGCGGAGGGGAAAGCCACTAATCAGGAAGACAAAAGCAAATCAATGGGACACGGCAAGGCCGGGGGGGGGTGTCAGCGGGGAGGGCAGGAAAATCCTAAAATAACATGAAAAATTTTCGGGAACGTCAGTCTAGGGAGATAGGGTAACATCAGGAGTGTCAACCAAGGGAGGGGTACAAATATCTCCACGATACGCATTCCACTGACCCCAAATCTTCGTCCATGCCCTGGGTCTGCCCCTAGCCACATAGACGGTCTTCTCTCGGAACATGGACCAGTCCATGTTATCCTCCCACACCGAGACCTCGGGAGGTCTGGATGCGCCCCAGAGTTGCGCAATGTCCCGCTTCGCGACCATGTATCCCAAGGTCGCCCATCTGGTCTGGGCCACAGAATAGTCGGTGGGTTCCCATACATTCAACAGGCATCGTCGGGCCTCAGGCCGCAGGGTAATACCAGTTACAACAGTCATCACCGCAAGCACATCAATCCAGTAGGCTGCTACCACCGGGCACTCCCAAAGAATATGCAGAAATGTAGCACTCATCCCACAACCACGCTTGCATAAGCCATCTGGGGAAAAACCCATCACAACCAGACGCGGACCAGTTACATACACCCGGTGGAGGATCTTAAGTTGAACCAAACGAAGACGGGCGGGGATGGCGACCTCTTTCGGAGAAGAGAGTGCCGACTGCCAATCCTCGTCATCCAAGTCCAATCCGTCACCGACCCAAACCTCCCTAAGTCGGACCAATAAGTCAGCGCGATTATTAATCAGTTTCTTGTAAATAAGGGAGATAGTGCTATCGGGCAGGTGTCCATCCAGTATACGATCCTCAAGGGGGGAGGACTCGGGCAGGGCCACATCAGGAGTCAGAACTGAGGCCAGGGCATGCCGGACCTGCAAATACCGATAAAACTCTCTATCACTCAAGTCATATTCTGCCTGAAGGGCCTGGAAAGACTTCACTCTACCCTTCACACAGACATCACCCACTTTACATATCCCAATCATATCCCAGCGGTCAAAGCCCTTAGTAGACCAGAGACAGCCCAAACGTTCAGAAGCATAAAGCGGAGTCGCCATTGTCAGTCGATTCTCCCATCCCAAACTCACATTCGCGGCGCGCCACACATTGACTGCGATCCTGGACGGGCCCACAAGATGGCGCCCGGCCGATCTGGAATAAAGCGCTCTATTAAAATCCCCTCCCGGCAGCTGGAGTTTATCCATCTCAAAGGCCGGATCTCGACCCGGGGAATACATTGCGTGATTAATGGCAGACAGCTGGGCAGCCCAATAATATCTCTTGATATCGGGGAGCGCCATGCCCCCGTCGTACCAAGGGATGGTAAGTTTCGCAAGGGCAATACGTGGACGCCCGTCCCAGATCAGTTGCCTCTGAAGACTCTCGATCTCCCGGAAATAGGTAGCGGGAATGTCGTCATAAGAATTTTGAAGCGCGTATAGGAATCGCGGCAAAGACATCATTTTAAAAAGGGCCGCCCTGCCCAGAGGAGACAGGGGTAGCTTACGCCAACGGGCCACATCCAGTCGCAGTCGAAGAAGCGGGGGGAGGAGGTTACGCTCGAACCGGAGTGAGGAGTCCAGCGTAATAAAGATCCCCAAATACTTGAAGCCAGATTGGACAATCTGGATAGGAAACCTGTCCGGTAATGGGGGCAAAACACCCGAGAGAACATACACACAGGACTTAGCCCAATTAATAACCAGACCCGAGTTAGCACCAAACGAAGTAAGAACGTCAAATAAGACATTTAAAGATTTACGCGGGGAAGTAAGATACAGAAGAATGTCATCCGCGTAAAGCGAGACGCGGTCTTCAAAATCCGGTGACCAACGGATCCCTTTGAGCGAAGGTTCCCATCGAAGCCACGCAGCCAACGGTTCCAGAGCAAGCGCGAAAAGCAACGGAGACAGGGGGCACCCCTGACGGGTCCCCCTACCAAGACAGAAGGGGACAGAAACCCGATCGTTTACCACTACCTGTGCCAAGGGTTCGGTGTATAACAACTTCACCCAACCAATAAACTCAGGTCCAAAACCAAATTTCTCAAGAGCTGCCCAAAGATAGGGCCACTCTACCGTGTCAAAGGCCATCGAGGCGTCTAGCGAAGCCAAAATGGCCGGCTCCGTCAGAAGCCCCGCCCTCGCAACAGCTCTGTGGAGACGACGTAGGTTAAGAGCCGTATTGCGATGCGGGATAAATCCGGACTGATCCGGATGAACCAAGCCACTAATGACCGTCAAGAGGCGGGTAGCCAGGAGCTTATCTAAAAAAGAAGGAGGACCCCACACAGGCTTATAAGGGACTGGGGGGAAGAGATTAATGTCAAAAGCAGAAGCGTCCCAGTTAAACTATGGACATCCGATAGTATATCCAGGTACAGTATTACTACTATGGGTATATAACTATAAACAGCATGCTTGTTACATAGGCGGGAAAGGCAAAGAAATAACAGGACATAGGGGACAAATGATCATCGGTGTGTATTCAACTGCAAAAAATATCTGGGGCATATCACAATACAGAATATTAGGGCTATAAACACATTTAGGGCAAATAGTGACACATGTTTGGCAAAACTCTCGTTTCAAAGAATTATTTATTCACAAAAACAATTTACACAATCAATTGCAATATATGTACACAATTAAAAAACAAAATTAAAAAACCATGATCAATTCGGGCAATGTTTTCTCATATTAAAAGTTTTTGACTTTTATACAACATAATTAAAAAGCGAAAAGAATCACAAAAGTCGACGCGGCGTTTCGGTTTTTTCTTTGAACACCTTCTTCAGGACTGATTCTAGACAGTTAAGAAACACAGAATTACCATCATTTGTCACATTGCTACATCATAATCCAACACTGTCACCGATTTAGATATTGCCCTTAAGCATCTAGTCTTAGTTGCATTAGCTTTTTTTTCCCCCGTTTACCCAGACATGTTAGCCCATCATTTTTTACATTTCAACACTGTTCTTTACATGTCTTATTCATATTCCCATTAGGGTCATCAACATATACTCGTTTGTTATACATTACATAAACCTGCAACTTTGTTTGCCTTTCCCTTGGAATATAATATTCCACTGCTGTTAATTTCCTTATGGAAACATCCTCTAAGATAAGCCTACCTTGTTCCAGAAAGGTAAAAATGGCTCTGCTGGAGGGTACTGACTATCCCAGGGGGAAGAGAACACCAACTGCCTTATTCAATTAACAGGTGTGATGCATCTAAACACAAAAGACATTTATTTTTAGTCAGCTTTCCTTATATATGTTTGCTGACGTTGTTACTGGTTGTTATTAATTCCCAGATATACTTTGTCATCGTTCCCTACCTCTTTGATTTGGGTATTGGACCAATGTTCATTATAAAACCATCTGTATTGATAGGCGGGCTTCAGGCCGTGTGTCTGGACCTAGGAACATAAGTTTTACCCTTAGAACTTATAATTATGTAAATTCTCCTCCATCTGTTATTCAAGATGTTAGAGCAATTAACCATATACCTGTTGGTCTGTTCTATTCTTGTTGGGTATTGCTGCCAGGAGGAGCCACCGTAGTGATTATCAATGAGGCGGTTCTTTACCTGTAAAATTTAAATGACCACTCTTACACTTGAGCAATAACGCACTAACGATGGAAATGCCCTTAACCAATGGGAGGGTAAGAACGAATAAACTACAATGACGCGGGAGCTCTAACAACAGTATCCAAAACAACTGACTTTTCGGCCTATCAGGGCAAGCGAAAAGCGCGCCCAATTAGAACACGGCTTACATTTAAATTCAGGGAAGCAGGCGGTATTCATTCATTTCACTTTCGGAAATCGACCGGAGGTGACGAAGGTGACGGGCTGCCAGGATATAGGAGCAGGGAGGCCGACTTTAACTAAAAAGGTAATAAGGAGAGTAACAATAGTAACGAAATTTAGGGAATATGTCCTGAAGAGGGGACCCTTTGCTTAGTGTATAGATTGATATGGGCACAAAAACAGTAAACATTAATATAACGCACTGAGTCCTCAAGGGTGGTTGAGTAAAGTAAATAGAGTATATCTGAGATACAGAAAGTTAATAACGTAAGGAAAATCCACAGCAGTTAGTATATTAAAAAATTAAAATACAAGAAGATGATCTTATCATTAATACTTGAACTATATATTCACAGAGAACTACATAGTCACGTGATCATTCTCAAGTCAAGTGACATGTGACACGCGTTTCTTTGATCATACTGAAGAGGATCAAGATAACAGCGATGTTTGAATCCATATTTATCTGGTAAGGGACATGATGTGAGTGAAGTGGATCAAAGTGTACAATTAAATACCGAACAAGTGTAAGAGTGGTCATTTAAATTTTACAGGTAAAGAACCGCCTCATTGATAATCACTACGGTGGCTCCTCCTGGCAGCAATACCCAACAAGAATAGAACAGACCAACAGGTATATGGTTAATTGCTCTAACATCTTGAATAACAGATGGAGGAGAATTTACATAATTATAAGTTCTAAGGGTAAAACTTATGTTCCTAGGTCCAGACACACGGCCTGAAGCCCGCCTATCAATACAGATGGTTTTATAATGAACATTGGTCCAATACCCAAATCAAAGAGGTAGGGAACGATGACAAAGTTTATCTGGGAATTAATAACAACCAGTAACAACGTCAGCAAACATATATAAGGAAAGCTGACTAAAAATAAATGTCTTTTGTGTTTAGATGCATCACACCTGTTAATTGAATAAGGCAGTTGGTGTTCTCTTCCCCCTGGGATAGTCAGTACCCTCCAGCAGAGCCATTTTTACCTTTCTGGAACAAGGTAGGCTTATCTTAGAGGATGTTTCCATAAGGAAATTAACAGCAGTGGAATATTATATTCCAAGGGAAAGGCAAACAAAGTTGCAGGTTTATGTAATGTATAACAAACGAGTATATGTTGATGACCCTAATGGGAATATGAATAAGACATGTAAAGAACAGTGTTGAAATGTAAAAAATGATGGGCTAACATGTCTGGGTAAACGGGGGAAAAAAAAGCTAATGCAACTAAGACTAGATGCTTAAGGGCAATATCTAAATCGGTGACAGTGTTGGATTATGATGTAGCAATGTGACAAATGATGGTAATTCTGTGTTTCTTAACTGTCTAGAATCAGTCCTGAAGAAGGTGTTCAAAGAAAAAACCGAAACGCCGCGTCGACTTTTGTGATTCTTTTCGCTTTTTAATTATGTTGTATAAAAGTCAAAAACTTTTAATATGAGAAAACATTGCCCGAATTGATCATGGTTTTTTAATTTTGTTTTTTAATTGTGTACATATATTGCAATTGATTGTGTAAATTGTTTTTGTGAATAAATAATTCTTTGAAACGAGAGTTTTGCCAAACATGTGTCACTATTTGCCCTAAATGTGTTTATAGCCCTAATATTCTGTATTGTGATATGCCCCAGATATTTTTTGCAGTTGAATACACACCGATGATCATTTGTCCCCTATGTCCTGTTATTTCTTTGTCTTTCCCGCCTATGTAACAAGCATGCTGTTTATAGTTATATACCCATAGTAGTAATACTGTACCTGGATATACTATCGGATGTCCATAGTTTAACTGGGACGCTTCTGCTTTTGACATTAGCCAGGAGCTTAGCCAGGACCTTGGGTTCAACATTCAACAGGGAAATGGGCCTGTAAGACGAACAAAGGTCCCGAGGTTTGCCTTCTTTGGGAATAACAACTATCGTAGCCAGACGCTGATCATATGGGAGAATACCCCGTTCGCGGGATTCCAAAAACATGGTACGAAGATAGGGCGCCACCCTGTCAGGACGTAACTTGTACAATTCAATTGGCAATCCATTCGGGCCCAAAGCTTTGCCCGAACGGAGTGAGCGAATGGCCGTCGCTATCTCGTCCGTAGTAAAAGGGGACTCCAAAGAGACTCGGTCTAAATCAGAAACACTGGGCAGAGCTATATCACGCAACAAAAGGCGAGAGTCATCAACATCCCGGTCAGACACAGGGGTATAAACCACACGAAAATAATCCGCAAAACATTCAACTATTCCAACCGGGTCCGTCACTCCCACACCATTCGAAGTCTGAATCACAGGCACCACACGATTCTCCCTCTCCTTCTTGTCCAACCATGCCAGTAATTTACCCGCTTTGTCCCCCACATCATACAAACGACCCTGTTGCTCCCGAAACATCAGTTTAGCCGCATCTGTGACCAAAGACTTATAAGCAAGTTGTTTCAGACCCAGGGCGTGGAGTTTAGCAGATGTAACATCCGATTCTAGGTCAGCCTCTATCTCCGCAATCTCCCTCTCAAGGTCTACCACCTCCCGATTCCTCGCCTTTTTGGATTCAGCAATAAGGGAAAGGGCCTGCCCACGAATCACTGTCTTAAAGGCCTCCCACAGGGATATCGCAGAGGATACGGAACCCTCGTTGTCTAAAAAATAATTGTCCAAAGACTAACATTAGACATCTCTAATGGATTCTTTTGTCAAAATATAGCACCAGAGAGCAGATACTTGTCAGCGTTCTCAATAAATGGCGCTCAAAAGGAATTCTGTCGGTTACCCCAGGGGTACAAGAACAGCCCAGGATTATTCTCAGCGAGAGTAACAGAGTTACTACAAACATATGATGACGAAGCATTATCTTATGTCGATGACATATACCTCACAGATGATGACTTGGATACTCACTTGAAGAGAGTGAACACCATAATACTTGGGTTCGCAGCAGAGGGTTACAAATTCAACTTTAAAAAATCTAGAATTGCCCATCTAACAGTCCTGTTCTTAGGATATGAATTATCAAGTGAGGCAAAAGCCTGGCTGACAATTTCCTAGAGAAATGTGCCGTACTCCAAGCACCTAGAACACTAAAAAACCTACAGTCAATTCTAGGCTTCCTAAATTTCGGAAGAACATACATTGCAAATTACGCAGAAAGGGTCAAACCCCTTTATGATCTAATAAAACCAGATTTTAAAAAAACCAATTGGACTCAAATACACACAGAAATTCTGAGATCCTTACAAACAGATATGTTAATTAAAACAAAATTAGAAACACGTGATAACACACGCAACCTTGTGATTCGAGTCATCCCAGGAAGATGCGGATTCACTTACCTGACCTCTAACGAGGGAGAAAAGGTACCAATTGCATTCAAATCACACTTGTACACTAAAGCTGAAATGAAATTTAGCCCAACGGAAAAAATTCTTACTGCAACACAGACAGCTATAGCAAAAGAACGAGCCCTGTCACAAGGTAAACGAATAATAATCGTTACACCGATACCAGCCCTAGAGGCTGTAACAAAAGCAAGCATACCGAATGCTAAAGCGCTCCATCCGAGATGGATACAATGGGCTAATTCTCTTGCTGCAACAGACGTGGCATACGAATTTGATCCTAACTTAAAAACACAAGAGTTTCTCCAATATGAATTCGAATGTCCGCCGCCGACCGAAATTCTGCCTCTAGAACATTACGGCTGTATAATATATACAGACGGATCAGCACAACCCGCAGTAGGGGGTAAACAAGCTTACAGTGCTGCGTGTGCAATTGTAAAAGGTCGCTGGCACAATGGGAAATTCAAACCAGCGGTCACTAAAACACAATCTCTAGGAGATTGTACAGCTCAGCGAGCAGAACTACTGGCATTCAAGATGGCGCTTGAAAATACCGATCGGGAATTCCCCACACTCATAGTGTGTGATTCGTATTACTGCGTTCAATCTTACAATGAATACTTACAGATCTGGCTTCAGAATGGTTTTAAGGATGCAAAAGGAGGCACAATCAAGCATAAAATGCTTTGGGAACAAGTAGTTCTTTTACAGAAGGAACTACCAAAGACTCACGTGATACATACACTGAGTCATCAGCGTGATGGCGTTCACGTTGCAGGGAATTCATTGGCTGATGAGGCCGCAAAGGCAGCTGTGCAAACGGCTTCCGTAGCTGCCATCACCCGGTCAAAAACAAAAATAGACAGCGATATATTACAAGCTGTCAGCGCTACAGTAAAAGATGCGATAGAAACACTCCCGAAAGGCTTTCCAGTAAAGTACTCATACATAACTGATGCGAATAATGTTCCATTTGCTCGAATCCCTGGAGTGGGGGATAGAGTAATTCCAAACATGGAACATAGGCTAGGACTCATCATAGCGGCACACGAAGGGCTTGCTTCTGTACATGCTGGCGTCTCAGCCACAGTATCGTTATTAAAACAGAGATACTGGTGGCCACAAATGAGAAGACAAACCAGGAACTATGTTCTAGAATGTGAAATATGTCAAAAAATGAAAGTATCAACAGTGAGACGACCAGCACAGACGCCCCTTCTAATCTCGGATAAACCATTAGCCTGTGTTTACCTGGACCACTGTGGTCCCTTACAAAGGGATGGTAACTATAAATATATCTTGGTTGCGGTGGATTCATGCACGAGATTCATATGGATGTGGCCCCAGCGATCGGCTGAAGCCAGAACTGTTATAAAAGATTTGCGAGTCTTTATCGGCACATACGCAATTGGCATGCTGCATTCTGACCAGGGTCCTGCTTTTAGCTCTAGAGCTTATAAGGAGGCCATGACCAGCATGGGCATTGCATTGCGGTATTCTTGTCCATTTCATACCCGAGGGAAACGGAATTGTTGAAAGAAAAAACCGTGACATAAAGCAATCTATAACAGCAAAGGTATTAGGTTCGGGAGCTGGGTGGGTCAAACATCTAATAAGTGTCCAACGTAGTCTAAACAACCTGCCAAGAAATTCTCTGAAGGGATTCAGTCCGTACGAATTATTGTTTGGGACTAGGATGTTAGTCTTAGATCTTGACAGTCAGACTTCAGTGGTGAAAGAAAAAAGCTTTGATATCAAAGATCGTTTGGCTATTTTGCAGGACTTAATCGAAACAAGAAAAGACCTGAGTAACATAAAGTTGAAACAACAGCCAACAACCACTGAAGAAACACCGCCTGTCCCAGCAAGACCTGTCTGGATTCCAAAAATCGGGGATCTAGTCAGAGAAAAGATCGCGGTAAAGAAGGAATTTGGGCCTTCTTACAGAAAAGCAGTTCCTGTCTTGTCCATCAACGGGACAAGATCAGTTGTACTACTGCCGCTTGCTGGTAAAAAGGAGAACCGAGTTGAATCCATCGACCTGGTAAAACCATAATCATGTGGCCGATAACAAACAGTAGGCCAAGTGGACTCCCGATAAGTAGTAGAACACCGAGGTTTGCTACAAATACAGAGGTGCTAACTAAAAGGCTAATCACATTCGAAACGCCTACAGAACAACAACAAGGACTATGCAACAATGCAATGGAACTCACACCTCTGAAAACCCAAATAAAAACGTTTAGTAGAGACACACCAACCTACAATGAAGTTACAAATGAATATGCCAGAAACAGTAATCCTGAAGCAATTGGAACAATTGATAGAACAGCATCCGGCTACTTCATAAACTTCAATGATTCCTCTGAAGACCTCAGTGAATCAAAGACACAGCCATCAACAAAAACCCTTAAAGACAAAGCTATGGAAATTTTGAAACAACTGAAAGAAACCTATCTGATTTCTCCATGGATTGAATTTTGGGTGTCCTTTGGTGTATTTATCCTCATACTTTGGCTCATCATGGTACTATGCTTGGGACGCTTCATTGAGGGAAAATATGCAAAAATGGACATAGCAAGCCAGAAAATCAACTTGATCCTCAAGCCACACACGTCTTCACACGTCGAGAAAAGAGAACTTTCTTCAGTCAACTTCACAGCCAATCCTATACCGGGTGGGGTAGCATGGGACAATACTGACTATGAAATTTATGGTCCGGTTGAAATCCTCAAATATCCACACCAAATCAAGATCTCGTTGAGTGACTTTGTAAAACCAAACTCATTTGCTGATGATTGGGACTTTGAAAGTATTAATGACATGATGTCTGACCTAGTGATGTCTGCTAAATTTACCAAACATGATTATTTGCAGGGTTCGTCTAATTATGATAATATGTACTGCTACAACCACTATGGTAACCATTTTCTACATAAATCTGCACAACCTAGAAATGTTTTAAATTATAATCAATGGGAACATTGTGCAACCCCTCCAAAAGGAAGCTCAAGAACCTTTTATGACAAATATTCATATTTTTCAGGGTTCAATACAAGTAAAGCTGAAACATTTTATTTTAAATTGTCAAATAAGACAGGAACAAAAACCATGCTTACAAACACAAAATTGATATATTCGGATTCATTTTTTGAACAAATGAATACATTTGGTTTTGATTATTGGGACACAAATGTGGAAGTGAAAAGTGTTTGGGGTACAAGAGAATGGCAAGTTCAGGGTGTAGAATCATTGTTTAGAGCCTGCATGATCCCAGAACAAATTATATTCTTGAATGACACTATTCAACAAACTACCTGTCTTGGATTAGCCAAAATCAAAGATTTAAATAAACCGTCTATTCCAAAACCAACAAGGAACAGCAATAGCTCTGCAGATGAAGAGATAGACGTAAACTATGTATTACACCAAAACAGAACAAATCCTGATTGGAAACAATGGTTAATCTGGCCCACAGATACTAATAACTGTCAAGACAGATTCCTGAACAAAACACAGGGGTTCACATTGACCAGGCCAGACCCTAGATATTCCCAAAGACAACACCCAGGGATAATCACCACCTACAGTGTGGGCAAACTCTGCCTTCAATGGCTACAAACTTCCACACTGACAGAAATTAAGCAACACCTAACTTCACTTACTGATGGTGCTGACTTGCGTGATTTCATTATGGGACCGCGCAAACAGCGTCAAAAACGCTTCATAGCAGCCTCTATATATGCAGCTTACAACGAGGCCTGGAAGATAACTCTAAATTGAGACAGCAGAAAGTATACGGGAAATTGACCGTATTAATTTGGAAAAATCGCTTTCTGTAGTGGACAATGGGTTAATGACTCTGTTCTCCAGAATTTTTTCATTGGACAGCATTGTGTCTTCAGCAATCGACATAATATCGCAAGACTTACTGTTGTTACAACACGGCCAGTCGCAATTGCGTTCTATTGTACAGCTTGGATGGACGTTACAAAATCTGCGTTCAGGCTATGTGCCTTGGCGTTTAATCAACACAACGTCACTATTCAATATCTTTAACCTTACTGATAAACAAATCAGTATGGCACAAAAGGGTGCTGATTATACAATCCTGAGCATTGAGAAACTCGAGAGATTACCATTGACAATGTCAGAACGACCTGTCATTGAATGGATAATACATGGGATAATTAATATTCCGATATCTGCTTTCAGGTTTCAATACTGCCAAAAATATATACAGGCTGGCATGTACGAAAAATTAGGAAAAGGGTACATTAAGTCAACATGGAACTTGCCCTATTCACATGCATGTGTCAGTAATAAAGGACAGAAAGTGTTTGTTAGTGGCAATAATTGTGCAATGTCACTAAGCGGTACACTTCTGTGTAATGGAATTAGTTTGCATGGAGCCTGTGAAGGGAACTCAAATAACCTTTCATGTCACCAGCTAGGCACACCTGCATCACAGATAGAACCATTCTTTAAAAGACTCTATAACGGGAGTTACATCCTAATTGTGGATCGCAGATGTTGTAGTCTACAGCCCGGGGTTCCTTATCTCATGAGTACGACTGCGAAGGTCATGTGCTGTGGACGCTTATTGTTCCCCAGCTCCTTTCCAGACAGGGAGGCAAGGACATGGCCTAACTTGAAAATTACTTCTATTCGAGTAGATACTTTAAGCAGAATGAAAACAGTGCTTCTTCAGACGCCGACCAGGCTCACGTCATCAAAAGAAACATATGATCTCCTAGTCGCAAGGACGACTGCAGAGATTCACTCATTGTTATCAACTAATTCCACCCTACATTTCGCAGAAATCCTGAATGAAATCTTAAATATTTCTGATACCAGTGGAGTCTCAAATGTATTTAAGACATTGTTTTCAGGGGCATTAACACCATTCAAAGCCATACTGAGTATTTTTCCAGAACTCGTCCATTCGATTTTTGGAGGAGTTCCCCTCATTTTGGGACTAATTGCAGGAATCCTATTCTTGGTCCTTATATTTCGTTATGGCAAACCATGTCACAGACAAAACACCTGCGACAAGGGAAGAAACAATCCGAGCCATTGGATACCGGGACTGGATATCAAAAATCCTGGGACTAACCCGGCTTAGAGACCTGAACATGACTTGGTTTCTTTCATTTCGACCGATATGGCAAAGATGCGTTTTACCTGTATTAAGGTGCATGCTGTGCGGAGAAGAATGCGTGTTGGACACCTGTCTGACGCTACAATCGGATGCGCCAATGGATGCAGAAACATTGTTGGGTCCGGTAACGGTTCATGCATTGTGCTGCCCTCAACGGCTGCCAAACCTGATGACGGCATTCGTGGAAACTTCACCACTACGATTAAGGGGTAGTGAAGTTCAAGATGAAAGCAGCATCGATCAGGTACGACCTTCTGTCAGCAATACTAATCAAAACATCAATGGAGACAATCATGCACATGAATGCATGGTTACATCTTATTCCGAGTTAGTGGAACTCTCACAGGAAGCTGTTGACAGCTTTTTCAGCAGTCTCAATGATATGATGTTCTCACCAGAGCAGAAATAACGACTCTTGAGCAAGCTAGCACACGGCGTTCCCGACACCTTGAATTTGGCCTTCAACTTTAATAATAAAGTAGCAAGAACAATTTTTCCTCCAGTTCACGGACAGCAATTTTTTTTAGCAGCCCCAAAGTATTTTTACATTTTTTTCGGGACACTTATCTTCTGCTTAAAGTAAGAACTATTCTTAGAGAACTAATTTCTATTTTTAGAAACTTCATAGACATTAGCTGCCCGCTGGTATGTTCATAAATATTTTTGAACTGTGATGAAGTGGTCTCGAACTTTTCTTCTGTATTAAGAGCCATTTCATGTGTAATTCTCATATTCAATTACTAATAATGTATACATATGCGTGATTATTTTAGCATTTTTCTACTGCTTGATTGCATATAGTACATGTGACTATTTTTTTCCCGTATGTTACATAATTTCAAAATGCATTATGTGTATTTTGGGGTGGTAAGGTATACACGATACTCTACAGTATGTTTTACTATGCCTAGATTCGTAAATATGGCCATAGTTAGCGTGGAGTGGGTGTGATGTATTCCTATAGGTTCTGTATCGATCCCCCTATTCCTGACCCTATTCTGGTTAACAAATTAACTAGCAGCCATCCCATGATGCAGAAACCGTTATCTGATTAAGCCAGACCACGGCACAGGAGCGCGTTATCTGATTAGGTCATAACGCATGCCATCTAATTAGGCAAGCAATATTCCTCCAGCCCCTGATAAGGCATACGGAGTTCTCAAAACAAATCAAACCTATGACAACCTGGGAAAATCCCTGCGGCCATTGTTTTGATTTCTCAAAGAACTTCAGTAAAAGAATGTGCTAACGACCAGCTCGTATGACATCCTTATTGACGTATCTATGTCCATCCTTACGTCAATCTCGGCACCTTACAGGTATAAATATTACCGACATTGCCTTAAGCAAACACACGCGGTGGTGACGAGATCGGAGCAGCGAGACTTGCCGAAGCCCAGCAGAGAGCGAAGCCCACTGGCGCTGCCCCGCCTTCCTGACGTGCTGAGAACGAGACGCTGCCTTTCTCCTGCCGAGAAATCCAGCTCCGGCGCTTCCGAGCAGCCCTTGCAGGCAGCTTGGAATATCGAGACCACAGACGAGAGATACCATCCCTCAACCATCCTAGATCTCAGGTACAGAACTGAATAACCCCTTGCAGAGAATTCTTGAGTCAGTCACTTGGCAAAACAAACATAACTCAAACTGCTACTTTCTACTCCAGCCCACGTATTAGGCTTAGGTCAGGTACACCGGGGTAGGCGTGGTTAGAAGCACCAGTTGAGTACAATTAGTCGAATGTATATGTGTATGTATATATTTTATCCATTTTAAATAGCATATGGCTTAGAAACCACATCAATGCTTTTACAGTATTATTTCATAATTCTGCTTTTATTGTATGCACTTTACTTAACCATAAGTATTGCGATAATATCGATCCATTTCTCTTGTACGAGAAAAGAGACTGATCAATAAACAACATCTTTTATTGAACACGCCCGTCTCTTCCTTTTCTCTACAAACTGGTGAAACTAAGAATGCACGTACTGACTGAGTAAAATAAGTTGTCTTTTGTTTTCACACGACTCTAGAGATACACTCTTGATTAGGGGAGAGCAAAGTTGTCATGTTCTATGGTTGTCAGAAACTAAATCCCTTCTTGTCTATCCAGGGAGGTTCAACTCCTCCTTGCCTATTCGAGAAAGTTTCTAGTGAACTCTGAGCTAGCTGGCAAACCCAAAACTTTAAGTCTAATATCGACAGTAGAAGACCTAGTTAACGTCTGGTCTAGGTCTATACTATTGGAGGTATTATTCCAATGCGCAGAGCCTATTGGGATAATAGGAACTACACTACACTACACCCTTTCAGATTGTTCTTGGTATTTGTTAGTTGCTGTCCTGAAACGTTAGATATATATTGCATTGCCAATATATGCTGCCCATTTTGTGATACTGTCGGGCATAGTTTCTGCTTCGAACTGAACAATTTTCTGATGCGATATTGGAGACAGACACTTGTTTTTTCCACCATCCACACAAAACACTATTTGTATTTTTTTTTTCTTTTTATTCTTTAGCTATGTCAGTAGCTTCTGATGTTGACGTGCCATATTGCCTCGTTTACTTTACAGTTGCTCTTCGAGAATGTATTTCTTTCTGTATTAGGGCAACCCAGGTGGCCAAGACCTTGTCTATTGTATTACGGCACGCTTATTCAATTTCTGCATATGTGTATGATTGTGATGTATACAAAAACATAAAATATGCAATAAACGTATTCAAACAAAAAAAATGATGGAAAGGCAGAAAATAAGTTGGTGCATGGGTCTCCAAGGTAGGTTCAAGAGGGCGGGATTCTAGTCAAATATTTAGGATATCCAAATAGAAGATATCTAAATAAAAATGACTCTAAATTGCATTTGTTTACATAGTCCGTGGCTAGCTTAATATCTTGCAAGGATTTGGTTTTCATGGACCTATGTTGGACATCGCTGAGAGTCTCATAACCTTTGCATTTCTTTCAGACGAGGAACAGAAATAAAAAGAAGCAAGAGATGATTTGTATTTCAAGTGGCTGCTGAATTTTTAAAACTGTTGATTTTAGAGCTGACAGTTGTAAAATCACATTGGCCATGGTGCCAAATGACCACTCATGGATGGAAGCAAAGACAACCCAGGCAGGAAAGAAGATGCAAGGACATTTGTAACCCAGCCTGCACCAGGGGAGGGCAGCTCAAGCAGATGAAAAAAATTAATTAGTGGAGGTGGCAGCTTACACAAAAGTTAGTGGATCATGATGGGGCACTTTCAACCTGCAGGTACACTGCTTTTGTATAGTCCAAGTATATTTGTTCATTTCAACGTCGAAGTTGGGGGGGGGGAATCTTTCTTGAACGAAAGGGTGGGGATCTATCTTGAACGACATTTCAAAGCTTTTTTTTCAATTTTATCAAAACAGTTTCCATACTTTTTGTTAAAAAATTATAACTGTTCCTGTACTGTTAATGACAACCTTGCGTTTTCTCAGGTCTCCTGCACTGTAAAGATTAATTAAATTTCATTTGTTTGCGTATTTTATTTGAAATGTGTGCTCTACTGGGCAGTCTGACGAAGGTAGATAGCAATTAGGAAAGGTTCCGATTGTGTGGACAGGCAGGAGAGCAGAGTTGCAGAGAGTACTCCTGCTCAAGTACCGGCCGAACACAGTGAGTCAGACTACCCCTGTTCCTCTCAGAACCTACAGAGATCAGCTGCGGAGTGTCCCAGGGCTCTTCCCTGAGCCCCACCCTCTTCAACACCTATGGCCCTCATCACAGCTATCGTCAGCAGCCACGGACTCAACATCGTCTCCTGCGCCAATGACACCCAGCTGATCGTCTCGTTCACCAACGAGCCCACAGCCACCAGAATCAATTTTCACAGCTGAATGAAGGCCGTTGATATCTGGATAAAAGACAGCTGCCTCAAGCTCAACTCAGACAAGACCGAAGTACTGATCCTGGAACCCGCCCCCTCAGCTTGCGATGACTCCTGGTGGCCCGCCGCCCAAGGAACCCCTCCCACCCCTACGGACAACGCACGCAACCTCAGCATAATACTGGACTCCTTGCTCACAATGAACCGCCAAATCGGAGCAGTATCCTCATCCTACTTCCACACACTTTGCCTGCTTCGAAAGTCATTCAGATGGAACCACACAGAATCCCTAAAGACGGTCACCCACGCACTTATCATCAGCAGACTTGACTATGGCAATGCCGGTGTCACCCAGAAACAGGTCAGGAAACTACAGAACGTCAAAAACGCCATAGCCAGACTGGTCCTCAACATCTTCTGCCGTAGCCACATAACACAACATTTCTGACAACTCCACTGGTTCTCAATCAACATGAGAATCACCTTCAAACTCCTCACAAACGCTTGCAAAGCTCTCCACGACGCAGGACGAGAATATCTGTACCACCGCCTCGCATTCTACACACCCGCCATACAACTCCGCTCCACCCAACTCGCCCTGGCCTCTGTCCTATGGATCCATGGATCCACTAGATCAGAACCGGAGGAAGAACCGTCTCCTACCTCACAGCCAAGACCTGGAACTCCCTGCCCCTCCAATTCAGGAAGGGCCTCAAGACCAAGCTCTTCTACTGAACCCCCACTCCCTGATGGATCAGTGCCCCCTCTCCACCCCAGCCCCTTGAGACCCCCACACTGAGTACCCGCCCTATGCAAACTCCTGATTGATTCATTGATTGATTGACAGGTAGACTGGCTCTCTGTAGTCCGCAATCAACACTGGCGTGGCACTTGGTAATAGTATGGCCAGGTCTTGCATGGAGGCACATGCTGCACTGAAGAGCGGCAGAAGTGCAGAAGCAGGGGCACTGTACTCATTGAATAGTGGTTTGCACCTGAATTTGTATACGGCTTACTGTGACACAGTAACGTTATTCAAAAAGTGAAACATTCTAAGACCACTTACTTCAAACTGGTGCCCTTCGAAGCAAGTCCCTTTTATTATCCTGAAAAGCATGCAGTCTTTCCAGAAGAAAGGCGCGTGCCAACGGCTGCAACCAGGGCTTTAAGAGGGCCGGGTCCTGCCAGTGCTCAGCACCGATTATAAAGGAGGTGCTGAAATTGGTCCCTATCTGGCTCTCCTTTTTTGCCCTCACCCTCGGTGGAAAAAAAAATATTAACTCTATCAGCAGTACCACTGCTCAAAGACTTAGATGTAACTTCAAGGAGACTGAGTATAGTTCTTTCAGTCTCATCATTTCAGAACTGAATCCTTTTCATTATTATAGACAAGGAAGCTATAGTTGTTCCTTTTTTTATCTTAGTCAAGTAACAGCCATTGACCAAGCCAATAGTCAGCCTTGTTTTAGATGTAATGTTTCTACTTGTATTATATATCTGGATGCAATGACAGAAGCAGCAAAATACCAGACGGCGGCAGACTATGCCAAGCAAAGATTTTTAACACAAGTGTTCTTAAGTCACACTCTTAATTACATCAGCCACGCCCCTTTGAGAGACCCCTTCTAGATGTTTTATTCCACTTAAGCCCTGGCTGCCACACAACATAAGACCCCAGCCAACTTTGTGCGGCCTCAGATAAACAACGATGCAAATAGCAGCATGTTTAATTTATATTTCAAGGAGATAACAACGGGTGATTAGGCTGCATCTGAGTTCTCCCCTAGCCTTACAAGTGTGCTTGTAATGCTTAGCCAGGCTAACTTGCTGCGGATGCACGCTAAACACCTCAGTGTAAGTAATTGTGACTGATACCTTTTGCTAATATATGACAAAGCACAGGGCACGGCTGTCCTGGCGCTCGCCCTTGCATTGTTGTGCTTGCCTGTTCACTAAGTCGGACTTGAGAGCTTCTACTGAGGCAGCCTTCTGAACACTTTTCAACCTGCAAAGCAAATAAATGCATTTTCCTTCTTCAGAGTCAGACTGGTCTCCACTCCACTACAGCTTTCACTTTTATTTCCGTGAAGACTGAATTGGGAATAAAAGAGGAACAACCGTGCTTAAGTTAATTGACGTGGGAGGCTGGAAGTGAGTGATGGGGGTCGGGTACCCTGCTGTGCCATCCATACCAAATAAAAACAAGCATTGGAAATGCAATAGGTCTCGCAGTAGTAAAGTTTGAGCTATAGGTGTTATTTTTTTTTTTGTTTTTTATTTATGTGTTGTTTTTTCTAAATAGCTAAATTAATAGCTTTCTTCTTTACAAAGCCAATAGTTATAATTTTTGTAAATGTGACACCTCTAGCATTTGTAAAGCAACATGTTTTGTATTAACGGGACTTATATGTGACTTATATGTATTGATATAAAAAAAATCAATGGCTTAAAAAAACAATTAATAATTAATACGTAAATAAAATGGATTTTATTTTATATTGCCAATAGCTTAAAGTTTATTAAATATATTTAGTGAAGATGCTGTGGTTGCGCTGAGTGAGGGTGAGTGAGGGTGAGGGTGAGTGAGGGTGAGGGAGGGGTTGAGGGTGAGTGAGGGTGAGGGGTTGAGGGTGAGTGAGGGTGGGTGAGGGGTTGAGGGTGAGTGAGGGTGAGTGAGGGTGAGTGAGGGTGAGTGAGGGTGAGTGAGGGTGAGTGAGGGTGAGGGGTTGAGGGTGAGTGAGGGTGAGGGTTGGTGAGGGTGAGGCTTTAATTGATGGAGCCCTTTGAAACCTTGTGATGACATAGATCTATGCTACTTGAGAGGCACTGTAAGGGTGTCAGCTGCTGAGCTGTGGAGTGCGTGATTGTAATGGACACGTATAAAAATGTTTGCACGAGTTACAGTCTGATGGTGTATTACAAAAAATCTATAATTTGAAAGCGCTTTTTTCTTAAACCTATTTTTTTTTTACACATTTTGTGACAGCCTACCGTATTCTGGTATAATGTGAGTTTAAAACAACTTCATTTTCACAATGCTTTCTGTCACATTCTGGGCCCTCAAAACACTAAAAATACACAAGTCATTCTTCCCCACAATTGCCTAAGAGGTACGTCCAAAGGAATGAGTGGTGTCAACAGAGATGCATTTATTTGTAACGAGCTGTAGTGTAAGTTCACATGCAGCTTGCAAAATGCATTATTTTTAAGGCATGGCGATCAGACTTTGAAAACCAAACACCGAGACATTGCTGAAACACAGAAGCAAGACCACAAGTTTGCATCAATTGAGGGCCACAGAACACCAATGTAGAAAACAAACATAAGGAGTAAATAAATGCAAACTTTTACACATCAGATCTTCTCAGTTAATTATTTTCCGTAGAGGGCTTCTAACTCATTCTGCACTGGAGCGCATGACAAATCACCTTTGTTCACTCGTTTGTCTACTTGCTAAATGTACTGGCTAGAATGATGTTGAAACCCGGGACAGTCCCTACACATTCGGGTCACCCGGATACCCTGTGGTGTGGATCCTAATTAAGGAAATGCACTGCAGTACATGCTAAACAGGTAGATTTCTGTATTATTTGCGCTTGCTTGCCAAGAAATAAAGTTGGGACGGTGTCATGATGTGTGTACATTCTGTCAAGAGGTGGGGCTGATAGAAGTATATCTCATTTCAACAGCGCAACTACCATAAATCAAAGATAAGAGCTTTATTTCACGATTTTTGCCGTGGGAAATTGTTTATTCAACTCGTCGGTGACACACCACAGCGCCCACTCGTTTGTTTACTTCTTTGCAGCCCTCGCACGCATCTGCGCTCTAGAACCACATGACCGGGCTTGGTAAGAGGCCAGAAAGGCAGACAAAATACACAATTCGCTCACTGATCCAGCGGCCACGTTAAAGTCAGGCAGGAAATTACATGTCCCATCCTTCAACAAAGGAAACAAGCATTTGCACCGGAGGCCAGTACTTACCAGCATAGTCCTAGGTCTGTACCGCATTGATGCTGGCTGCGGGTCGGCGGCTCTTTTGCCGAGGATGATCTTCAGAGCTGGGAAGAGAGCAGTGGGCTAACTCGGGAGGGGGCGGAGCGGGTAAAATAAACAAACGAGACGGAGGGAAGAGAGGGGAGGGGGGAGGAGAAATGCGACACGGCGGGAAGGGGAGGGGGCGGAGCGGGTTAAATTAAACAAACGAGACTGAGGGAAGAGAGGGGAGGGGGGAGGAGAAATGCGACACGGCGGGAAGGGGAGGGGGCGGAGCGGGTTAAATTAAACAAACAAGACGGACGGAGGAGAGGGGAGGGGGGAGGAGAAATGGTACACAGCGGGAAGGGGAGGGGGCGGAGCGGGTAAAACAAGACGGACGTGCACGCGCTTTTAAGCTCAATGCGCATGCGCATTGAGCTTAAAAGTCACGGGCACTGCAAGGAATCGCCACGATTCCTTGCAGTGGATCAAGAGTGGATAAGCCCCCATAGTCTCGCTTGCTCGATGCGCATGCGCATCGACAGGCGAGACCTAACAGGGCTCCACCATTCCAGCCTCCGGGGGAAGCTCCTGGTACTGCCAGTCCCGGCCTGTCTCAGACCAGGGCCCGCTGCCCGTATATAGTGTCAGAGGTGGCTTCCCAAGAGCTCGGGTCCCCACACTGCTGGGGCTGCGGGGGCTATTGTTGTGCCACTGGCTAATGCTGTTCTCTTTCTTAACAATGGCCCTGAGAGGCCGTGCACGCGGCAAGTGCTGCACCAACTCCTTTAGTCGCCTCACGTTGTGACGCTTTTAACCCAACCATACTTGTTGCAGCATGCCGGCCTTTATTAAATCTTCTGCCCGGGCTTCCTCACTTACTCACTAGCTGCCATTGTCAAATTATTACGTTCAGTTTTAAAAAGCCTTCACCATGCAAATAATTCTACTAATCAAACAATGTATCCAGGGCACAAGTCCTACAAAAAAGAAGTGGGGGGGACTGACCAAGTTAGACATTATGCAAGTGACATCATGACGCATGCCATCACAGAACATGATGTCATGACGTAGCGCTATAAAAGAAATAAAATAGTGCTATTTAAATTATTTGTGTAAATACTGGGACACACCAACCCGAGTCTTACAGTGTCTGCATTTATATACAGGGACAGAACAAAGGCAAACAACATGCATCTCTCAAGTACCTGTGTGCATTTGTTTCCCGCTGTGGCATTTACATTTAAGTGTAAGGTTCCAGGCCGCCCCCTATCAGCATATACAGGCAAAAGGAGGCCGGACGGCCCCTTAACTTTGGCCTGTCTGGAGGTCAAAAAACAAAAACACCCCTTGCTGCCTGCACGTTGCTGCTGGAAATGGAAAGCAGACAACATGCAGGCGCTGCTGAACGTGTCCCGGTGTCTTACACCAGGACAAGTTCAGCATATTCCTGTGGGGCCCAACATCTTGGCAGGAGGGACGGTGTCCACCATGTGAAAACTGTGGGTGGACGCCGTGTACCTGCGTGTACCACCGACTCGTGCCCTGAATGTATCCCTAACACCAACGGTGTACCGCACTATGTCCTCGAGCCTGATGTAGCCCAGAGGGACGCCAGTTTAACTTTGCTCTCCTCGGGTTCCACCATTGTGGTAAGCAATCAACCACTGCATGTCAGAGGGAGGCAACCATAGTTAAATGCTGGCCCTGATTTTCTAGAGAGGTTTTTGAGAAAAAAAACTTTTTATTGGTATTTACAGGTTACATATAATAACAGACATATAAACTTGACATTCTTTGGATGATCATCGCGTTGGGCCTTTGTGATGAGTTTGATGGTTTGACTTTGTTCGCCCATAAGGACTGGCTCACAAGAAACATGTAACACTTATTGTCGCCATTGGCGGGTTTCTAGTTAGAACATAAAACATAAGGTGGTGGTGGTTGTTACTGACAGAAAAATACGACCAGATTAGAGGTTGGGTTATGCTTTGTCTATACTGGTTCGAAGGAGTCTATGAATTTATCTAGTTTAGATCACATCTCTCTGTTGGGGTGTCTTCCTGGTGTGTTTCTGAGAGTGGTGTAGTCTGCCACTCTAAGGAAGATCACCCAGTGCAGCCACTCTTTGAATGTGGCCTTTGCGGTGTCCTTCCAGTTCGTGAGTATTATCTTTGCTGCTGAAGTGAGGAGGAAGTCAAGGAGATTTCTGTCCTCTTGAGTGGGAATGTCTGGTGAGATATGTGCTGTGACGATTGTGGCGAATGTTCGCCTAAGGCGGCAGCCCAGCGTTCTGTTTGAAAAGTCTAGCACCTGATTCCAGAAATTTGTGACTTTTGTGCAACTGAAGATGAGGTGTTCTATGTCCCCTCTCTCTATTCCGCAGTTCCAGCAGGTGTCGTTGTCCTTTAAACCTATAGAGGCTAGGCGTGCTGGCGTCCAATGAGCTTGGTGGAGTAGCCAGAATTTGGCCTTTGCTACTACTGGAGATATCATATTTTTAGATGGGGATACCCACAGTGTTTGTAGTTCCTGATCTGTCAGTTTGGATTTTGTCTGGGTTTCCCAGTAGGCCGTCTTTTTGGCGTTAAGTTTGGATGTGACGGGTCGGAGTAGTTTGTATAGAAGTGAGACTTGATGCCCTGTCTTGTTTAGGTTATCCGTAAACTATTCTAGAGAGGTTTTAACATAGGATTCTCAGACTGTGCTGTATTGCTCCTCATGATCAGGAACGACAAAGGAAGTCACTTTGTGTCGTCATTTGTCCAAAAACTAGGAAAAGCTTGAAAAACAAACTAAAGTGTGCTCAGAGACTGGCCTCAAGTGGCATGACGCTTTACCCTTAGCCAAAATGTCAATGAGAGCCATGTAAACCAAAGAATTAAGTTGAGGGTTTATGATACTTACAAGCAGAGCCATGATTCTTCATTCCTTACCTCAAGTTTTAAAGATTTACTAAATATACATTTAATTGTTGATAGGATATTGAATAATTGCTGTTTCACCAGTTTCCCTTCTCAAGTCCAAGAGACATTAAAGACAAGGACCAGACAAGTTGTGGCTTCAGTACAAATCAAGGTCTGTGAGCACAAATCATCACTTAAGCCGAGGTGGTGTAGTCCATTCCAACTCATGGTCAACATAGTTGTAAATTGTAGAGGAACGCGTTCCTGGATCCACTCATCACACTGTGAAAAGACCACAGAACCGAAGAAGGGGGATTTGTTGATTGGGGATTCCTTGACTCTGCAGAAATGCAACAGGGAAGCAGCAATGATGCAGTCCTTCCTTGTGCCCCCAAATACATCCTGCAACACTATAGTGGGAAAACATCTCTCCTACCTCATTTCTTAATGGGTCTGGCCAGCTCTCTCTGTAACAAATATGTGTGACTGGCACTTCCAAAAAGGAATGGGTGTTGACCTAGAAGAAAGCACTGGAAAAGTGCTTGCTACCCTTTCCAGAGCTAGGTGGTTGGTGCACCAAGAAAACGTATTCCTTCAAGTTCTCAGTACAAATAGGAAATTAAAATTCTTTTCTGGTGAGTATATTCTCATGTACCCACTGAATCAAAAGGGGATGTCCTTGTGATTCCAATACCATTGAAATGGGAAGATCAGTGTGCTGATCTCTAAATGTATTGACATTTCATTCAGGAAGGTGATGAAAATGTGATCCTTGTATTTATAAATGACCTAAATTTACCAATCCCTGATTAAGATGTGCACCTCATCATCTAACAAAGTGCCATCGCCAAAGCACTGGTTTGTGGGGAACGTAACTGAAATATATACGTGGGCTACAATCGGTGTACTAAAACTGTGATGGAGCAAAAAGATCCAGTGTCCTTCTCCATCTTCACATAAGAGGATCTCCCAAGAACTGTCTTCCCCTCAGGGGTACTTTTCACCTGCAGCAGTGCACATGGTCAAACTGGAACCTAAGGGGTGAGCAAAACTCAAAAGGAGGGGACTGTCAAAATTGTGCTAACATTTAGCATATAATGTTGTACCTATCTAAGCTAGACTACTTAAAGGAAGCTAAGCTTTACCTCACAGATAGACTGGATTTTGCATGTTGCCACTTGAATGTGATTTTCAGAAAAGTTGCTGTTTGCTGTGTGGAAGCTTTGGAGGTCCTTTGCAATGAGTTTCTCAGTTTTACATGAAGGTAACACTTGCAGCTGCTTGTTTAGAGATTGAAACTTTGACCCACATGACCTTTGCTGGAAACTTCGTAATATGGGGTCTGCGGGCAATGATTCCTTAGGGAGCTCATTTACTTGCCGAATGTTGGGAAATCCTCAGCTTTTTAGTGATCACTGATTTTTAATGAATACATTTTACAGACTCATTCCAAAGTAGACTAATGACATTTTCAACGACAGTGTGTTCGCATATGGATGGGTGAATGGGAACATAAATGGCGAGTTGAAGTATGAGTTGAGGAATGGATGGAAAAATCATTTGCTGTGACATAGCTTCGGGGGGTGTAGAGGAAAAGCTTTTCTTTCACACTAGCAAAAGGCAATGAGGTTCTGCAGGACCAGAGAACTACAGGTCCCAGCACTGACTGTTGCGTTCAGAGCGGGAGGAGGCAAACAACACCCTCCCCTTGCGCTACAATAGCGCCAACACCACCCCGCTGTTTGGGGGCAATCTGAACTCTGCAGGACCGGATTGGTACTATGGGTCCCAGCACTCACTGTTGCAACCAGAGAGAGGAGGCAAACAATACCTTCACCTAGCGCAACAAAAGCATCACCGCCCCCCTGTTTGGGGGCAATTTGGAATCTGCAGGACTGGAGAGGGATTACAGTTCCCAGCACTCACCGCTGCAACCAGAGGGAGGAGACAAACAACACCCTCCCCTACCGCTACAAAAGCACTAACGCCAACCACTGCGCGGGCTGCGCCTGGGCATAGGCCTGGGCCAAGAGCAGGCCTGACAGAGCCCAGAGGAGGCA
Source organism: Lissotriton helveticus (assembly GCF_964261635.1). Classification (NCBI taxonomy): domain Eukaryota; kingdom Metazoa; phylum Chordata; class Amphibia; order Caudata; family Salamandridae; genus Lissotriton; species Lissotriton helveticus. The sequence goes on from NC_136059.1 coordinate 1,937,074,861, forward strand.
GGGCCAGCCCCCCTTAAGTTAACCTGCTCCACGGCAAGCAAAGGCTTAGCCACTTCATCTCCCCCTGCCTGACTTTGTAATGTAAATACGGTGCTTATGTAAAGCGCTCCAATAACTTAGGGTCGCGTTTGCTCTATATAAATATGCAAAAAAAACGAAAAGAAAAAAAAATATATATATATATATTCCCTCTGCCAGCTCCAGCTTCAGATATTGTAATGCCAAAGAAGGTGAAGCGCTTGGTTTTCACAGAATACCACAAGCAAGGTTTTTTTCCTGAATAGGATGAAGAAAAAGAAAATCATTGATGGCCTACGTTGTCTGTCCTGCCTTGATAGGGTGCTAGAAAGGGCTGTGGGGGTGATCAGCACGGAAATAGCTCTTACAGAGAGAAGTCTGTCATTGTTCTTGGGTGCTATAGCTGAGGTATCTGCTGATGTGAATTTAGTGCCCTCACCCTTGGCGCTATTGCACCCCATTACAGTGAGAATCCTCTGGAGATAGGCACCATACAGACCGGAAGTTCGGCTCCCCAGAATAACCTCTAGTTGGCTGTAAAGCCAAATAGGCTAAGGCGTTGTACCTGTGCTGACCCAATGGAGGCTGGTGCTGGAACGTTTTAGTTCTAGTCTTAAAGAGTTGCTGCGGATCAAGCTAGCTCCCATAGTATAGCGCCTGGAAGCTACTGAAATCCAGCTTGCTCTTCTGTGGCTCTGGCCCAGACCTGTGTGTAAGGATGGGGGAGTCCTCACGGATGTTCATCCTCCTTTGGTACCTAGGCCATTCCATGAACGGCGCAAGTCAAGAGGGAGCGATGAGGGGAGCTTCAGAGGCCAGCTGCCAGCTGGCTGTGCCATCACAGGGGCCAAGCAGTATTTCCATAAATACCATCTGTAACTTATGGCCAAGTAGGTTCTCACCCCCCTCCCTCAAAGCTGAGGTGGGGGGGCATAGAAGGTTAATGGAATCATCGGGGTCAACAACAGGATGGAGCTAGCACTAAATGTACCCCAGTTCTAGCTCACATCAACCTCCCTCCTGTAGCTTGCCTGTATGTTGCTGTTCTTACCATAGTGCTTCCTTTTCGGGACAATCAGTTGGAGTCTAATGCACAGTTGTAAATAAGGTTCCAGACTGCTTTGCCCGCCACAGGGGTCTGCCATTCTATATGGCAGAGAACATTTTGCTAACTAGGAGGGTTGGTTGGATTGGTCCTGGGAAGTTGAAGATGATTGTGTTATCATAAACGTTAGAACCTCCACAATTGGTCTGAAGGCTTTTGTTTGGCAAATCAATCCCCAGCCATGCATGGAGTGTCATCTCTAAGGTACCTCTTGGCTATTTTTAAAAGCCTCACCAGGTCCCAGCTCCAAATCTAAAACATCTAGTGTCCAAGCTCAGTGAGGGTGGCCCCAAAATCTTGCGCAACCACATCTTGATGATTTGGCTGTACAGCGTTAGCTACCAAGTTTGCATTTGGAGCATCCAAGGGATTTGTTCTTGGTACCGGTTGCTAATCGTTTTGAGGTTCTAACGGATGTGGACTGACCACCAGCTTTCTTCCCCTTTAACAGTGCTCAACAATGGGCCAGCTACTTTACCCAGGTCCGGTTCCAAGGAGATTAATGGCAACAGGAGTTCTCTTTCCTTTTTGAGCTGGAATGTAGCAGGCCTTAAGGGGAAGATAACCAGCCTTGATTGGATCAATTTTATTGCTGCCTATGATATTATTGCCTTTCAGGAGACATGGGCGGGGCCACCTCTCCACCTTCCAGCTCTGGATTTGCTTGTTATTCCAGCCACGGTATATCGTCTATTTGAGGCACAACTGGGAGAAATCTTTTGGTTTGGCTCCAATTGAACCTTAATGTAAAACTAACTGTTATTTACTCTGTTTGGCATTTCAAGTTCTGTGTACCAAGGACAGTTTGTGCCTCTCTCATTTTTATTTGATTAGTTATTTTTTTGTTTATCAACTTTATTGGTTTTAGAAAAGAAGGAAAGATTAGCATTGACAGCACAGTATACAGGTTCGCATGCGAGACATAATGGGGGTGTCGGTAGTTAAATAATACAGTAAGCACAATGATCTAGCGCTTTACATGGCGAAAATAAGAAGCCTGCCGAAGGCAGGAGTCCATCCTTGAGGACACCACTAACCCACTTGATCTGTCCATTTACCCCACACTCTTTGGTACTTGGCCAGGCATCCCCTGACCTCAAACAAGGGTTTCTCTTGAGCGGCGCATCAGTCCACTCCTCAGCGTCATTTAGCTATTGTGAAGGGGTCAGGTTGAGTCCAGGGCATGGCAATATCCCACTTGGCCTCCATGATGGCAGTCCCCATGAATAGTTTGTCTGCTCTGTACCCGTCCAAGCCATCCATCACACCCAGGAGGTGGTGCATAGGGTCGTGAGGTACATGTCAGCCCAAGATGTGTGTGAGTTTGGATTCAATATTGACCCAGTATTTTATGAGGCGGGGCAAGACCAAACCACATGATAGAAGTCTGCTGGTTGGTGCCTGCAGCATGTGCATTCAGATGAGGTATGCAACGCCAGTCTATGTTGTTGCTCTGGGGTGAGGTATGCAGGTTGAAGGTAATAGATCTGAATGAGTCGGAGTCTGGCAGAGGTAGTGACAGTTTTGAGGGCCATAAGGGTGTCTCGCAAGTCCTCATCCTCAAGGGGGCCAAGTCAACACTCCTAGAGAAATCTAAGAGAGTCCAGAGATGTGGGGCTGTTGTTTTTGAGGGTGCGGTATAAGCGTGAAATGCCTCCCTTCCCAAGATTTCCTATCATGACCTGTGCTTCCGGTGGACTGAAGTCAGGAAGTGTGGTCCCCATTAAGATGTGTGTGCTCAGGGCATGTTGTATCTGTAAGTATCTGTAGAATTGTGAGGCGTGTAGGGAGAAGTGGTTATGCTGATCCTGGAAAGTCCGTATATGGTCTCCCACCCTCACGTGGCGTTTGTTGGGTTCGTTTGGAATCCCATTGTGTATGACGTAGGGCGAACGCCAGGCCTGGAAAACTGTTCGGGTTACCGTTGGAAGCGTCTCAGGAATGGGGGAGCCGTACAGGAGAGCCTGGATTGGATGGAAGTCCATGTCTCGAAGTTCAGTTTTATAAGCTGGGTCGAACCATCCCCCGGTGAACCAGTCATAAAGGACAAGCAACCTCGTGGCCAGATAGTTTAGGTAGCGGTCCATCATGCCCATGCCGCCATGGAAGGACGGAATGCGGCATCGTCAAGAGCCATCGTGGCCACCCAGCTCCCCACAGGGACCGTGTGATCATAGCGTCAATCTCTCAGAACCAGCTTCAGGGATAGTGGAAAGGAGTATTTTGAATAACACATTGGAACCGAGGGAGGATCATCATCATCTTAAATAGTGTCACCCTTCCGAATGGATTAAATGGCAGGGTTTGCCAATGATAAAGGTCCTCCCTAGCTTTATTAAGAAGCTTAGTAATATTCAGTGCATTCTAGTTCATAGAGTAGAACAACACTTATGCCTACACATTTAAACGACTGTCGCCTAATGGGTATGTTAGTTTGCCAGTCAAAACATTCCCTAGAGGGGTGAAGGGGTACGAGGGTGGATTTCGCTGGCTTCAGCCATAGGCCCGAGACCTGTTCGAAGGATTGAAGGGATTGGAGACATTTGGTGCCAGAGCTGGCCAGGTCTACTAGGAAAAGCAAGACGTTGTTAGCGTAAAGTGCAATTTTGTCCACGTGGTGGTTTCCCCATGCCCAGCCCTGAATCAAATCTTCAGTGCGGATGAGACACGCCAGGGGCTCCATCGCCAAAGTGAAAAGGAGCGGGGAGAGGGGGCAATTTGATTGGTTTTTATAATGATGATTTCACCGAGGATACTTGTGTATATTTTAAGGAGTTATTTGCATTTTTAAGCAAACTTCAATCAATATATGTAGTACAGCCAACATTCATCATTTGTGGAGATTTTAATACTAAAGTCATTAATTCTGAGGATTTGGGTACAAAGGTTCCCTTTATTTTGGACACTGTTTACAAAAGCAGAGGGGAAGAACTGAGTCTTTACCTTGCCGAATTTGATCTGGTGGACTTGGTTAGTTTCTTGAATGGGGGCAGCCCAACTCTACTCACTCACAGAGGGAATGGACGGGCTTCCACCATAGACTATATTATTGTAACTAGAAATCTTCTTGCATGGTTCACTCAGAGCACAGTCATGAAGACCCGATGGGGGGGAACATAATCCTCTTCAGGTCATCAGTTATTTTCTGGTTAGGAACACAAAACCCCTGACAGCTGCAATTGATATTTCTAAGCATTCTAGTAATGGTTTGAGACTGGTGTGGTGTCTCAATGAACCTAGGGCAAAACTCTACCTTTTTGATGAAAATCCACCTGTCTCTTTTCTTAGGGTGTTTGGCTGAGAAGAGTGGAGAAGTTCTCTCAGATTATTGTAGTTCCTTATGTGCTAGTATCAAGAGGCACCTGATGAAACCAGTTACACCAACTCCTAAATGCCCAGATTGGTTTGATGGTTTATGTACGGCAGCGAACCACCAGTTTAAAATGGTTCTTGCCTTCGAATCCAAGGGACACTGAGGATGTTTAAGAGGGGAGAAAATCCTACAAACTTCCCTTTTGGCATAGGAGGACTTCCCTACTCAGTAAGGATTTGGAACAACTTGATTAGTCACATTCAGGTAGCTGTTGTAAAAAGTTTTGGGGATCAATAAACAACATCCGAACGAGAGCTACCCCGGTTAACTTTTTGTTGACATGTAACATTACTGGTTTTGCATGAGTAGCACATTTTACCTGTGTATACCAAATAGCGGAAGATACATCATTAACTAGCTTACTGACGGACAGGATACACGAAGCACCACCCTTACATATCACACTCCCGGAGGTTGAGGATGCAATCAATCAAAGCCCTGATTACCACCAGAGCCTGACGGGGTCCCAATGGATCCATTTAAATATAAGATTGATCTATGGGGCCCCTTGTTTGTGAATTTATTCAACAACTCCTTTTATCATAAGATACCAATGTCATGGACACTTTTGACTATTGTCCCTATCTTTAATAAAGAGGACAGCAACCTGCCCAAATGCTATTGTCCAATTTCTCTTATCGATAGCACAGTAAAGATTATAGGCAGGGTACTTTTGCAGTGAATTAGAGACTGGACTTGGCAAAATAATATCCTATTTCCATTTCAATATGGTTTTTGTCCAGGAAAGGGTAAAGTGGAACAATGTCTAAACTTACAGTTGATCCTGGGTAAATATACATCTGCCAAGCACTGCCCTTTGTACTTGGCATTATGGATCTGTCCACAGCTTTTGATTCTGTTAACAGGACACAACTTTGGTTGAAGCTGCTGGATATGGGTGTTGACGACTCCATTGTAAACTTCCTACATCTTCTACATGAGAATTTATCAGCCACAGTGAGGTATGGTCCTGTGGGTGAAACATCCAATACCTTTTTATTGGCTCGAGGAGTACACCAAGGGTTTATTTTGGTGCCCCTACAGTTTATTTTAGATATCAATAATCTATGCCCCCTCTGATTACAGTTACAGATGACATGCCAACAAATGCTAACACTTCGGTACTGGTGCTACTTCAAGCCGACAATGCCGTTTTGCTGGCTAGGACTCAGAGCCCTACATAGCTTAGGCAAATCATTTGTTTAATATATGGGCACACTTGATTTGGCTACAAATATTGGGAAGTCTCGCATAATGATTTGCGGCACACAGAAGAGAAGCATGGCATCTATGATAGTTAGGGATCAGTCCCTGAGTTGTGTGAATATCATTTGTTATCTCTGGATCACTTATAGCTGGAGAGGGTCGTGGCAGCCCCATATTAATACCTCATGTATGAAATGCAGTGGGGCAGCTTCAGCCATTCGGAGTCTCTCACCGGCCATGGTTAGGTGGCTCAGTTCTTTCCTTCTTAATAATTTATAACCAGCAGTGTATTCCAGTGGCTCTGTACGGAGCAGGGATTTGGGGGATACCATAATACATCTGCTCTCCAGATTGAAGAAAATCGTATCTGTTGGCGTCTTCTTGGTCTCCCTCCGTCTAGCTCTCATTTCATTGTACACTCAGAGCTGAACCTAGATTATGTTTCAGATAGGATTAGGTTGGCCCCTTTACTGTTATGGGTTGTGTTTTGGCCAACGCTGAGACTGGTTTTAATAGGGAGGTTATTCTAGATTGCCTTAAACTTGATAGGGACCTTTCTATTCCCTGGTTGAACTATGTATATAAGACTCTCAAGGAAATAGGTCAATCTAATTTATTTTCTGCAATACCCAACATAGTTAGTTCGGATAAACTATGACTAAGGGCAAATTCAGAGATTTCTGCCAGAACCAATGATGGGATCAAGAATTGCTCAGTGGAGGACTACATTGCGGCCTTAGCATCCCCAGAGCCAGTGTTCTACCTTGCCCTGGAATTCAACAAGTGGGAAAGATCTCTTCCATTTCCTTTCAGGGCAGGCACTGTGTGGTGATTGTTGTGTTTTCAGGGATGTGCTTATTGCTGGGGAACCAGTATACCTGGCTATCCTTGCAATGGGGCCTCTGCACAATCACTGCTGCACTTTATGGTTTTTTTCAAAATCGATAGGCTATATTTTATCCTCTTTCTTAAACCGATTTTAAAATGTTCAGGTGTTAAAAAGTGTAATAAAGACTTATTGTACTTGCAGCAACTAGGTAGCTTGGATGTTTGCTGTAGAGTTTGCTCCTTTTTTAAATCAGTGGTTAAATGTAGAAAATCTATGGAAGGTCTTTAATCACTTTATTTATGACGTATACTTGTCTGTGTGAATAGTTAGTTTGCTTGGACTGGGATAAGCTGACTTAGTGCCCCGTGTGTGCGCTTGATTCTTAAGCTGTTTATGATGAGATACATTTTAATCCACCACTGTTTTAATATTTTGCTGTATGTTTAACCAGTGTGTTAAGAATTTTTGATGTATTGTTTTTATCGTTTATGGCTGATGCAACCGAATAAAGATTGTTTGATTGATTGGGCAATGGGTTTTTAAGGTCTCTCTGCAAAGTGCTTACATAGTTCTGTCTGTTGCAGCCCCACTTCCCTCTGAAGTAAACGTGTTCTCATTGCAGTGGATACAATTCGAAAAAACATTCCTTTCTCACAGAACAGTATCAGGCCTGGTCCTTCCAGGGCCTGATGGCAATCTCTGGGCCTCAGCAAGGGATGGCTAACAGGGTGAGGTGATTTTGCCTCCTCCCCGGGCTGAGAAACCAGTCGGTGACACAGGCATCATGTGCAGGTAGAGGGTTAGGTGAGGCAGCCAAGATCTTCTAATAGCATGTTGAGATGTTGGGCAAACAGCTGGACTCATAGGGGAGGGAGCATTACGATGACATGCCAGCACCAGACAGTGCCTTGGTCAGTGGGCGCAGTGGGGGGAGATCTTATGGGCACGTTGTGCCCATACTTTTTTAATTTTAGAAAAGCAGTTCCCCTACTTTTTGTGAATAGACAACCATGCCGGGACGGTTAAATCCGAGATTTGAAATGCTTCAGCTGCTGTGTAAGGCAGGAGTCTCCTGGCTGTGACCCCGAGGGAGGGGCAGACAACTAAACAAGCCTTCTTGCTAGGGCGCCAGCTTCACTGAAAGAAATGCAAATGTGGACAACTGGTCAATCTGCACTTGTAAAGGGTGTCTAGAAGCCAGTACTGGCTTGAATTGATGGAATCTCTTGAAGCTTCCTGAAGACACAGATGTATTCTCATTAAGTGATATTGCAAGGGAGTCACCAGCTGAGCTGTGAAATGCGTGCTTTTAAAGGATAGAATAGTGATAGAGCACCATGTTATTCTGAAAATTGTAGGGGTGCGTCATAATCATGGGTAGTCAGCACCCGCACATTTAGAGGATTGTACTAATGTGTGATCTTTAGAAACGTAATAATTAACCAAAATCATGTTAGAATGTTTAGGAGTGTTCATATCGTTTGGAAACTAATGTAGTGTTAACATGAAAAAGTGCCTTAAGTAATGTAGAAATTATTGCTTTACGTATGAGATGTTGCATTAGGTTTAAACGTGCACCATGTTAAAAGTTTCACATGTAGGAATGCTTATTGTGAGCAAATTGTAATGCATTAACATGATTTTAAATCTAACGTATTATGTAGTTGAGAAATGTGTTTAAGATGTGTAAAGGCCTAACTGTATGAAAGCATTAATAGGAGGCCTAACTGTCCAGAAATTGTAGGCCTGAAAATGTATTTTTTCCTTGGGATGGCTCCTTTCTTAGTCGAATTTTGCATTGCAGATCTGTGTGTGTACAAGGCTAATTCGTTCACATGCTTTCTGTTGCAGGTGCAAGGACACACGTTTAGTTAGGCAGAATAACTCTTTGTTTTAGGAGTTAGGATGGTAGGAGCGAGAGATGTGGGAAGGTATTGGAATGCAAAGAAGATACTTTTGGCGGAGAAAGTGCTTGTGACCCAAGGCACACCAACAGGTTTTGGACGAGGATGCAAAGTCGATGGAAAAGCATAGCCTGAAGACCTGCCGAAGGGGCGTGTTTAGGGCATGTTTAAAGTTTTTGGGATTTTGTATTAGGGATCGTGCCCTGAGGGGGGAGAGTCAGTTGTAGTCAGTTTTTAGTATAGAGCGGAAGTTAGAAGGAGAAGGGCAGGAGAATAGAAGGAGCATCTTAGAACGAGCTCAGTAGCTTAGACTACTCATTCATGGAAAGTGAGTGTACTTCTTAGGCAGATTTCACTGCTGACTCCTTATTCTCTTGCCTGGGATGGATGCTAAGTAGGGATGCCACTTTAGTGTTAGTGTAGGGACAGACTAATTTTCTTTTATTTGCTTTGGACGAAGGCAGTCAAGGCTTCAAGCAGAGACTGTCATCATCTGTCTAATGCTTTTAGAGATTACTTTAATCATCATCTTAAATCGTATGAGACTTTTGAGTAGGATTATGTTTGTATTAGTGCCCGTTTATTTTCTCAACCTCATACTGAGGTGCCTGTATGTTCAGTTATTTTTGGCTTTGTAATAAAACGCCTAAAACTTTATTCAGTAGTCAGTGGTTCTTGACTTGGATTGAATTGGTTGTTTCTAAAGTTATTATGAACCTGTTGTTCTTCCCTTAACACTTCTTAGCAGACCAGACGGTCCAGTCGACCAAGGATTCTTAAGATTGGTAAGAGAAAAACCTGGGTAAGAATCCTGCTGCAACAATAAGATAGCAAAATTGAAAGCATTTTTTATCTTACATTTGTTTTCACATTTTGTAACAGTTTATCTTTTACTGTGTGTAATGCACATTTAAAATAATGAATTCTAAATTCACAGTGTTCTCTGTCACAGACTGGGGCCTCCTAGCACTGAACATACGCAAGTCACCACTGCACCAACCAGGAGTCAGTTCTGTGGCTCTCAGGTTACAGACACAGACCTCTTCAGTGTCTTAACTAATAGAGCTTTCATAATGTATGATAGTGTATTTCACACTGATTACCATAACTTGCACTTAATTTTCATTTAAGCTGTGCGTTATTTCATAAGTAATTCCCTGAAAGGGAAAGTCCGAAAAAAGTTGCAGAATTTTTTGGTTTTTAGTCACACCTTTGACCCCACCCACATGCTCACTATACCCCACTCCCATTACGTACAGCATCACAGTTCCCATACTTATTTAATGCACTTCAACCCCTGGCTGTGGTGCTGAACACTAAACAGATCGACCCCCGGCACTGACTGAAACTGCTGTTTTATGGTGTGTTTCCGGCCCATCCATTGACACCTATTTATTTTTTTTGTATTTTTTTCTTTTCTTCTAAAGCGCTAACAATCATCCTGAGTCGGATATCACGGCTCTGCAATAACTATGATGAGCGGTGGGTTGACCTGAGCCCTACAAATTTAGTCTGGTTTGGGGAAAAGGAAGGTTTTCAATTGCTGCCTAAATGACAGGTGGCAGTCCGTAAGTCTGAGAGCCACGGGCAACTCATTCCATTTGGTTGCGGCTATGTGGGAGAAGGCTCGCTCTCCCATCCTGGCTCTCTTCACTCGCATTGTTCTTGCTCTTGCTGTGAATTGAGAGCGGAGATTTCTGGTTGGTGCATAAAACTTAATCCTATTTCTTAGGATAAGTGGGCCTGTGTTATGCAGTGCTCTGTGTGTTATACACAGCATTTTGAAGGTTGCTCTCTGCCTCATTGGCAGCCAATGGAGCTCTCTTAAGCAGCTCTTGGCTGGGTCGAATTTTCTTTTCTTACAGATTGCCTTAGCCGCCGCATTTTGCACTATTTGTAGTTTGGTGAAGAGGTAGTCTGCCATGCCTACAAACAGGGAGTTTCCATAGTCCAGCCTGCTCATCAATAGTGACTGAACCAGGATCCTTCTACACTCGATGGGAATCCAGGGGAAGACTCTACTGAGCATCTTCAACAAAGCGAATTGTTGACACATGAGATTTCATAGACAGAGTGTTATCGATCGTCACTCCCACGTTCCTTGCTGTCAGTGTCGGAATTGGGGGGGTGCCCAGGGGCACTGGCCACCAGCTGTTATTCCACAGCTGAGTGTGTCCACCGAACAGCAATATCTCTGATTTACCTGCGTTCAGTTTTAAACAGTGGCTATACATCCAGTCAGACAGTTCGGTGAGACAGTTTAGTAGCCTATCCTTGGGGTCATCATCCTCATCCAGGATTACAGTTAATTGGGTGTCGTCTGCGTAAGAACAGATTTCGACACCCCACTTTCTTCCTATCGCTGCCAGGGAAGACACGAACACGTTAAACAACGTTGGGCTCAATGAGGCCCCCTGTGGGACCTAGCCTGCCAATACTACGCCATCTGCTGGTGGATAAGGACATGGGACTGGATCCCTCTTTCCCTTCATTAGCTCAGAGTCCTCCCTTTCCCGCCTTCTCACTCTTACTGTGGAGTGCCCAGCGCCTGGACAAGGGGCGAGTGAAAGGGCTTCCTGGGAGGCACGCAGTCATTTGTGTGCTTATGAGGGGAGAGTACAGTTTTAGCAGGAACCCCGTCGGTGAACCTAATGGTCTTGATAATCAGTATGAGTGCAAACTGTGAGCGGAAAGTTACAATCTACTAACATATTGCACAGAACCACTTCTTTAGTGCTGTTGACATTTACAGAATGTCAGTGTTTAAAGTTAGTAGAGACACAAATTAAGTGCAACTCTTGCCAATCCCATCAAATGAGATGTCTGAAATTGCTACAAAGGTTTACTTTCAGTTCACTTTTATGCTCCTTAACTAATAGCATTTCCTGTGCTCATGGTGCTACTTGGTAATGCAGTGCATTCTGATGACCTTTTTGCCCCCTTTGTTACTCTTATTCTCTCCAATCTTTCAGCCAAAAATAACAATAGTACCTCATTTTGTTAAATGTAGTTTCATGATAACGAGCTTTGGAATTTATACAACAACGCTTTCAGACACAGTGCAAGTTGCCCAATGAATAATTGCTATACCTTGGAATTGTCTTAGTTTTGGGAAATTAGTAATTTACCTTTGTTCGGCCTGTTGGATTATGCCCCAAACTGTCAATGTATCTGAAATTTGTGAATTGTATTTTTTCTACTGAACCCAAAGGGACAAGCTAGTATTATGAGCATTAACACACTGCTAAAAATATAGGCTGTTACATTCTTACCTACAGCCAGTGGTGGCTCCTCCACTATGGCAGCGGAGCGTCACTCCACTGCTTTTAAGCAGTGCGAAGAAGAAAAATAAAATGATAATAACTTAGAGTTATTATCATTTTATGCTTCGTCCGGCTTTGCGGGCGGGGCTCCTCGCTCTCGGAGCAGGGCAGGGGAAGAGTGGTTTGCCCACTCCTCTCCGGCCGCCCAAACCAGCGATGCACACTTTTCCCGTTCGCCATGCAGGCTGCATTACAGGCCCCATTCCCTGATTGAACGTCGAACCAGAATGCTAAAAACCAATAACAATGCCACACTTCAGCATTGTGATTGGGCAGGGGAGCCTGGGTGCTTACCAATCACAACGCTGCATTGCAGTGTTGAGATTGGTCAGTGGGGCCTGCTTCCTGTTCCTCGAGTTCCACGAGTAGAGCAGGAGCAGGGACGCAGGACTTGGCAGCAAGTTAAGTCTATTTTATTTTTTAATATTTTAAAAAAATATTCGTAACCCCAAGCATCAGCGAAACACCCGCCCCCACCACCAGCTGCCCATGGCGGTCTCCACTGCCTGTAGCTGCTTTAAAGCATGTGTACCAGCTCCCTGCAGTTATTAGTAGAAAATTGATCCATCTTGAGAAAACTATGGCAAAAGAACATCAAAGCAGGACTTTGCTGTTTTGAGCAAATATTTGTCTGGGATAATTGGCGGATGCCTATATAATACCTCGTAAACCCCAGAATTGAAGCAGATAGGCAATGATGACCTCAGGGCCGTGCAGGAAAAATATTTGCAACAAAAAATGTGTAGACTTTTATACAACTTGGTCAGATTTAAAATACATTTCGGACAAATTATTTGCATCATTTAAAAGTTAAAACCAGCACCACATACGCTATGTTGTCGGTTGTTATTTCATGAGAGATCATGGAAGAAAAATAAGTGAGATACACACAAGTGTCGTATGGTAAGGAATACTTCAAAGCTTAGTGAGATGGGTCATTTTTAATTATGAGTCATTTGTATAGTGCTAATATGCCAAAGTAAGAGAGCTCAGTGGCGGCTGGCATGTCCCAAGGGTGGTGAGACTGGTGGGACATTAAAAAAATAAAAAAAATAATTAAAAGCACTTACATGCAGGACAACGTCCTCCTCAATGGTCTTCTCTCCTTGAAGCAGGAAGGCAGGCTCCAAACTCTCAAGCCAATACTGGTATTGCTCTAACCAGCATGAGAGCAGCGACAGGATTGGTGGGAGCGGCCTCTATCAGAGCTCAGAAGCTCTCTCTAACCCAGCTGAGAGAGGTTTAAAGTGGCATGTGTGACTGGCCATCGCAAGATGGCCGGTCAAAAAGACAAGCACATTTTAAACTGAAAGTACCCTGCTCTGTCTGCTGCTGCCTGTTAGCAGTAGCCCCACTCTTTCGGGACAGGATGATGAAAAATAAAATGGTCATGACCATTTTATTTTTTGTCTCTGGGGGAAAGGAGGAAAGAAACAAAGGTCTAGTAAAAAAGCATTGGCAAAGTCAATACGTCTCACTTTTAAGACCTATTGGATCTGTCAGTACCTTTTGTTCATGCCATATGATACTGATGATGTATGGTGAAAGCTGAAAAAAGACCCTACGAGTTGGCCGCAATATTTTGTATGCGAATGTTTGGGTCATCACACAGGCATGCCTCCAAAATTACGAGTGCCTTTTCTTTTTTAATTTAACATTCCAAATTGGATCAGTAAGTACTACGAAAGTGCTTTCTTTGCTAAGTATAAAAGAGGTGAACATTTGAATAAAAAAAAGAAAAGGATTAATAAACGGGCTTGCAATGAAGGAACGGGTGGGGGCAGGAAGCAACAAGATGTAGGAGGGAGAATGCAACATAGCGCGGGAACACACATGAGAGGGAACACTCTAGAGCACAGAGCGAGAGAGGCACCAGAGGGAGAGACCTGAAGAAACACACACTTTCCTGAGGTGCACAAAACAAACTAATAGCATGCTATTTAAAAAAATATCCCTGAAACATTGGTTTTAACCTGACTAATAAAAGTGCAGTGTACAGTATAAAATTAGGCGACACCCACAAATTACAGCTTTTTCTACTTTACACCCTTCTAATTAAGCCAAAAGACCGAGTTTGAGTTCCATTGGATCACCTGCACTACATCTCCCAGAATACATTATGATGTTAAATAAAAATCCAGGACGAGAGTACCGTGTCTTTGGTGACATGGCCTACTCTGGTAACCTTACTTACAGGCCATGCTGTGACTTCACACCACTGAAAGGCCTCAGTAAATGTTCTGTAACACCGGGAACTCTCAGCACTTTACACATGGCTTGACGCAATGCACAGGCGGCCATTTTGAACTACAAAATTGCATGAGAGTATTTAGAAATGGTTAAATCTGTCTCCAACTCCTAACAGTATTTAAATAGGAGCAAAGATGCGGCAAGAACTGGAAAATGTACTCATCGGCAAACCATGCCCAGGAAAGGCCATTGCAGATGGAGGACGTGTTCACAGGCCTATCTCCATTCAGACAAACTCCTTTCCGCCAGCACTGTCACAGTGAGGCCTTTCAAACCTACCAGATGTCAGAGTCCAACAAAAACTGCAGACAATATTTCAGGGTCTCAGGCAGTCACATTTTCCAAAACTAAAAACAATGCATTGCAAGTTATTTCTCAAAATAACAGCAGTATACATGATAAAATTCATTAAGTGACCCTCGGAAGCGTTGTGTGACTATAACACTAGATGTAGCAAGATAGGAAACAAGCTATTGGCTGTTTTAGCCATGTTGTACATCAGCATGGTTGGTGTTCAGCATGGCTAAAAGTTAATGCAGTAAAGGAGAGTGGCGTGGAATGTCAGAGTGGAGTGTTACGGAGTGGCGCAGAGTGGTGTAGAGTTGAGTGGCAATGGGATGAGGTGGAGTGTCATGGAGTGAAGTGGAGGGTCGTGGAGGAAGTAGAGTGTTGTAGAGTAGAGATGTGTATCTTAAAGTGGAGTAGTGTGTCGTAGAGTGGAATGCCATAAAGTGTCATAGAGTGGTTTAGAGTGGAGTGATGTAGAGTGTGTTGGGTAGAGTGTTGTAAAGCAGAGTGGCATAGAGCGTCGTAGAGTGGAGTGGCCGAGTGGAGTAATGTAGGAGAGTGGAATGGTGTAAGAGTGTTGTAGAGTGGAGTGGCATAGAGTATCAGAGTGGAGTGGTGTAGAGTGGAGTAAAATGGCATGGATAGGCATAGAGGGTGTGGCGTGTAGCATCGTTGAGTGAAGTAGTGTTGTAGAGTGGAATAGAATAGAGTGGAGTAGAATTTAATGGAGAAGAGCATCATAGAGTGTAGTGCCATAGAGTGGCCTAAAGTAGCGCAAAATACAGTGGTGAAAAGTAGATTTGCATAGAGTGCCGTGGCGTAGAGTTAATTGGTTTTGAGTAAAGTGGTGTAGAGTGCATTGGCATAGAGTGCTGTGATGTAGAGTGCGGTGGCATGGAGAAGAGTGGTGCAGAGCAGATTGTAGTGGCGTAGAGTAGATTGTTTCAGAGCATAGTGAAGTGGCCTAGAGTGGAGTAGTTCAGGGTAGACGAATTGTGTGGGGTAGAATGCAGAGGTGCAGAGTAGAGCTGCACACAGTGCAGTGGCATATACTAGAGTGGAGTAGGGTAGAGTGCAGTGGCGTGTAGTGCAGTGGTATAGAATAGAGTAGAGGTGTGGAGTGTTGCAGAGTGTACAATGGCATAAAGTGTCATGGAGTGGCACAGAGTGCACTGGTGCAGAGTGCAGTATAGTGGCATAGAGTGGAGTGGTGTGCAGTAGAGGGCAGTGGCACAGAGTGCATTGGTGCAGAGAACAGTGGCTTAGAGTCAAGTGGTGCAGAGTAGAGTGGCATTGAGTTCAGTGACATCGCATGCAGTCAGTGGCGGCTGGTGCTTTTTGATGGTGGTGGGGCAGAAAGGTTTGAGTTGAGTATAAAGTGCATGTGAGCAACCTTTCATCAAACAGTGGGGAGTGGTTGAAAAAAAGGTACAAATAAACTCGCAAAATCTAACTCATGCAGAGTTACACATCACTCAGCCTGCACCTACACAGACACATTGCTTTACTCACCTTCAATCACAGGCACACACTGCTTCACTCATCCTACACTCACATAAGAATCCCGCTCACCCTGCACTCACAAGGGCATACCATTCATCCAGTGCATTCACACAGTCACACAACTCACTCTGTGCTCACATAAGCACACCAATCACTCGTACAATCTTACTACTCAACCAGTGGGCTCTCATTATTCACCCTGCGCACTGCTTGCCCTGCACTCAAACACACGCAACACACTCTGCAATTGCACACAGTCACAATATTCACCATCATCACCACACACCATATACGCACACAGACCCCAGGCTGCAGCAGAACTAAACGCTCCCTGGACCCACACTCTCAAGCAGAGTCCAGCAGTGTGCTGGGGGGTGGGGGTCGGAGGGGCTGTGAGGCCCAGCAGAGGAGCTACAAGGCTGCAGTCATTTCAGGAGTCCGCACTGATGATGACCCCCTTGGAAGTCCAGGCCGGTAGAACCATTAGGAACATCTCTGAAAGCTGGTATTTTCCCCAGTACATACTTCAAATATCAAAAGAAGAGAGCACTTTAAAACCTGCTTATAGCTGCCATAATGATTTCCTACTGAGTAATGCATGACCACAGCTTGCTTTACTACATTAAAAATCCAGAAAAGGGACTTAGTTGACATAGTAAAATCGTTAGGTGGCCCAGCTCACATCTGGCCAAACGTTTGAATCCTGTAATTTTGATTTCATCTTTTCGAGGTCGATAACGTGTATTTTGTTAGTTTTAGTAATACACGGTACCTCTATGTGAAAATACTAAAGAAAGCATGAGCTAACACCAGGATTGTTCAGCGTGACCCCATGATACCAAGACGTGTTTACTTTTTCAGGCCAAACACAACACAATAAATGGGAAGAGGCGAGCCAGACATTAATGCGGGTTGGTGGCAGTGGCTTCTCTCGTCCTGTGCGAGCATAATGCACCTGGCAGTGATCCAGCGCTCTCACCAAAATATTGCACAAATGACACTATCTACTACCAACAAACTTACAATACAACACTAGGCCCATAACAACAATAGAGCGACTGAATCATGAGGCGATAAGATCTAAATATAGTTGTTTAAACCATCTACAATAATCAAGACCAGCTTGTCATTTTAGAAAGTTTATTTAAACACATCTAGAAAAACTTAGGTTTTGGTATTTTATTAAACAAGCATTAGAAAAAGTCATAAAGAAAGATTTATTCAGAATTAATAAAAAGAGCATAAATTAAGAATTATTATTCATTAGCAGGAATAAGTAAAATTAAGCATTTCCAAAATCCTAACTATCTCTCTGTCTCTACCCTCATCACCTAGTAATAAAGTAATTAATAAAAACTCCTGTCCTCACGTGTAAAGTCCATCAGCATAACATCGTCCTCCAGAATTTCTCGAGCGTAAGCCAACTATGTGTTCTCTGAACCTATTCTTATACCCTAAATTAAGCTGAGCTAACTATTTTTCACATTCCAGCAGACGAATTCTAGATCTCCATTGGCTGAGCCACCTCGTACCACAGTAAACTGTGACACCTCCTTCTTACATGTCCGGGCAAATTCACTAGTCCATTGTTCATTTAGAAGTCTTGGCAGTTCTTCCTTAGGCTGCTACATTTTGTAGCGAAAGCTTCCTTTTAACCTTGAGCCTGTCAGCTCTAAACTCCCGTGGCACGTTAGCAAACGTTAGCAAATTTCTCCAAAGAGTCATCTTTTTAGCAGTTCAATCCAAAACCTTTCAAAATAAAAGCTCAGAGGCCTTTTCCATCCTTCTCAGAATTATTTTCACTTGAGCCATTTTCATCATTAGGCCTCTTTTCAAAGAGCGTCAATTTTCTGCTCCACCTCTCCTGCGCCACTTTTAAAAGTGTACTATTTTCCTGCAGCCATCTCTAAGCTTCATTTGTAAAACTATTATATAAACAAACACAAAGAATAATTAATGAAAGAAATACAGTTTGTTCTGTTGCCTCCCATCATTGCTAATAATTAACCCATTAGTCTAAATTACCTAGCAGTAAAGCACAAATAAAGCAGCATTTTATATCTACCAGTCTTCATGAATCCATAAAACCTTATGTGCACCTAGAATAGTAGAAATGACATCACATAGACAAGGGAAGCAAAATAAGCACATGCCATTATTTAAAAAACAGCTGCTATTAGTCATGACATGACAATAGACAAGATTAATTTATTATTTTCCACATACATAAGAATGCAACATAATGCACATTTATGAGCACACATGTTAGTTTCCCGCGTGTTCTGTGAAAATGCAACTTTAAACTAGGTTGAATTATTATACACACAGCACAAGTTGTTAGCATTATTAATTTATTTATGGAAGTGTGACTTCACGGGTTTAAACAGATTTCTGTTTTCTATCCCGCTCCATCAGCAGCACTGGGCATGAAAAGGCTTAGCAGCTTCCCCTCATCATGGAAAGAGATCAGCTGCTAACAGCTCTCTGGCCACGCTCCCACCATTGCCTGGAACACCAAGAGAGACTACATCTGCCCTGGTTTTACATCGTCCCCTTAGTCCATTCTAGAAGTTTTAAAAGTTCTGTTTCTTTCTCTAAGCTTTGTTACGTAAACTGGCTATTCATACATAAAGGCTACCTGATGCAAAACCCCACCCATATGCATGTTATTAGTACAAGGCCTACAACTATTGTTTTGACATCCGCGGTTTTGCCGTAATATAAAACAAATGCCACCATTTGAAATTACAGAACGTTTGCTTTTGCTTATATTTAGAAATTGTCAAACACCAACATTTTTCATTCCTTATTACAGTATTTAAAGCACAATTAAAAGAAAACATCGGCGTATCAACCTTTTTTTACTGCTTCCATGTAAAATACACAGCATGTGAATAATATACAACCCATCTGGTAAAACGGATTGTCTCCTGTACCAGTACTGGCTTTAAGTGCGCATACCGTACAGCCCCGCCACAAATGGAGATGGGTATCGGCTGCACCGTGCACCGTATACAGCAGGGGGGGAGATGAACAACCTGTTTGTTGGGACCGTCACTCTCCGTAGAAGAATACGCCCTGCCTTTCCCCTCTGGCCCTTCCTCAGACAGTGAGTCAAGCAAAGCGGTTACTCGGAAAGTGGGATACCGTTACGCACCTTTTATTATTTTTATTTTTAAAATACCAACCCACTCACCCCGTATGATGCCACCACCACCCACACGCACACCGCCGGTCCGCCTGCAGTCCGCAAACACGCACGCACATTTCCACATTTCTAAATGTAGATTGTAGAACTATTCACATGATCACACACACTCTGTGTTAAAAACTTACGCAGTTTCATCAGAACTGGTCTGGACAGACTCTTGTTCGTCACTCACAGCCACCCACCCTCGCACGGCGGCACCACCATGCTAGTGCGCGGTAACACAGCCAATCCTGGCGCAGCATTAACATCGCCACTGCGCCAGGATTGGCTGAAGAGCAGGGCCAATACTGCCCATAATGAGACCCGGCTCCCCCGGGTCTCTGCCTGTGTGTCAGCTAGAGGAGGAGGAGGGAAGGGGCTACTGCGTGTGTGCGCATGCGTGGGCAAGTCATAAAAATGACTTGTCCTAAATGCGCACACTGCTGCTGCCAGCCTGCCACAGGCCCGCCCCCCACACCTTCCGCGATCGCGATGACGTCACACTATTGTTGTGACTCCGACCCAAATAAATCATTATGACTGTCGGGCTGTTGTATTGTGTCATCATGATTCATAATTGTACTTTTTGATGGTGCGCGCATGAATGCGCAGTGACGGTCGTCTGGCTAGTGGGGCAACGCCCCAACGCCCACAATGGACGAACCGCCACTGCATGCAGTTTTGTAGAGTGCTGTTTTGCAGAGTGCAGTGGTGCAGATAAGAGTGGTGCAGAGTAAATTGGCCTAGAATAGGTGGCATAGAGAGCAGTGCCATATAGTACAGTGGTGCAGAGTAGAATACAGTGGTAGAATGCAGTGACAGAGTGCAATAGTGTAGAGTGGTGTAGCGTATAGTGGCTTAGAGTGCAGAGGCTAAGAGTAGAGTGGCATTGAGTTCCGTGGCAAAGAGGCGCATTCTTGAAGAGTAGAGTGTCAGAGTGCAGTGGCGTACAGAGTCGTGCAGAGAGAACTGGTTTAGAGGACAGTGGTGCAGAGTAGAATAGAGCAGGTTGGCACGTGCAGTGGAATAGAGTGTTGCAGAGTAGAATATAGTGGTATTTAAGGCATTGGCGTAGAGTGCTGTGATTCAGAGTAGAGAGGCGCAGTGTAGAGTTCAGTGGCATAGAGTTCATTGACAGAGGGTGCAGTGTTACAGAGTAGACTCTCAAAGAACACAGCTGCATGGAGTATAGCAGTGGTCTTCAATCTGAGGGGGGACGACCCCCAGGGAGGCCGTGGAGGCATGGGAAGGGGGTCATGCTCTTCATTTGATAAAAGAAAACATCCCAGACGGTTAATTCCGGGAATCTCCTGTGCTGGGGAATCGTAGTCAGCTAAAGACACCTTTCTACCAGTGTGTTGCAGGCCTGTGAAAGAAATGCAAATGTGTGCAATGAGTTAATCTGCAAATGTAAAGGATTTGCAGATTAACTCGTTGTGAACATTTGCATTTCTTTCAGGCCAGCAGCACACTGTCAGAAAGGTGTTTTCAGATGTCTGCCTGGCTTTGATTTCTCAGGAGAGTGCAGTTGCATTCAATTGATCAAATCACTTGACGTTTTTGAGTGGTAGTGCACAGAGTTAATAGAGTTGGGAAGTGCTTGCTTTGAATTTTTATTCATTTTACATAGTTTTATATAGCGCGAACCTGACCCAAATCGGGTATCAGAGCGCTTTACATAGCACCAATTAAATTACATAAGGACACATTCATCATTTTTTTTATTGTTGGGCACGGGGAGATTAAGTCATTGTCGTATTTACATAGCGCTTACTATCCCTGAGAATGTGTTGAAGCGACAGTTATGTAAAAAAATGGCATTACATAGGGTCTGAATATTATTAAAATCTATTGGCCTCATTTACATTGAAATTGTATATTATATATATATATATATATATATATATATATATATATATATATATATATATATATATATGTATATATACACCACCACTGCAAGTATTTTTTGCTGCTCTGCCCTACGCCAATTCGAAAGAGCAGGAATAGAATGTATTTATAAGTACCGTGCACTCCTGTCCTTTCTGCTGACACACAATTTGGTGCCTAGCACCAATGCAGACACCCTTGCAACATGGTGCAAGGGTGTCTGCATTATTGGTAGGATATTTGTTTTGCAAGAAGGCAAGCCTTCCTGCACATAAACAACCCATGGAGGCTTTTGAAAACAATTGAGGAGAAATAAAGATATTTCTACTTCTTACGCATCCCCTGGGGCAGCGTACAGTTTAGACGCATCCTCAGGTTTACAGATTCATTGTAAATCTTGGAATGTGTCAAAACCCATGGAAAACCCCCCCTTACTTGCTTCACATCATACCTAGGAGGCCTTGAAAAGCCATGCAAAGTGACTTTGCAAGGCCTCGTAGATATGAGTCTGCACTTTGCGCAACCTGAGCACCATAAAAAATGAAGCAGCCTTTACATTTTGGAAGCACCATTTTATCATAAAACATTTTTTTCATTTTGTAGCGGTCTATCTTATACTGTGTGTAATGCAAGTATAAAATAAAAACTTACATATTCACAGTGCTTTCTGTCACAGGTAGTTGCTTCATAGCACTAAAAATACACAAGTCACTATTCTCCAATGCACCAACCACAATTTAATTCTATGGCTCTCTGGTTTCACACAGACTTTTGTATGGAGGTTTCATAATTTATTATAGTGCATGTATTTATTGTTCACTAAAGCAGCCCGATATTATATATGTAGCTATCTAACAGTGAGAGACCTAAAAAACGTACGTATGTTTTAATTATGATGAATGATGTTCGGCTACCTCCATTTACATGCAGCTGTAAATGCCAAGCTATCAGCATCCCATGAAATATAGTATGGGTTTCCTCTAATGCCGTGCAATAAAGTTGCAGCCCATGCATTACAGCTATTATACCAAGGTCCACTGGAATTATGTGGTTGTGGGGCTACAGTAATTTTAGCATAATTATAGATTTGCCGCATTTGCCACATAATCCATCATCTGCCGCTTAATCTGCTAATTTTAACAAAAAAAAGTATTTACTCAAAAGGTTCAAAAGTTACTAAAAAGCAGCAACAGGTGTTGCCGCTCTGTAGAAGGCCCTTTGTAAAGCTGTACCGATTACCTTTTTTTTGCTTATTGCTCTATTTGGGTGTTAAACTGGTACTAATGAGGTGCAATCACAGATTGACCGTTTCTCTGGAGAACATTTATGGTTGTCAATGATAAGGAATACTAGATTCTAGACATTTTTGTCAAGAGTGGGTCCTTATGCTGAAAATATTTTGATGGGGGTTCCCGGCATCAAAAAATTTGAAGATCACTGGAGTATAGTGTTGCCGAGTAGAATAGAGTGGCAGAGTGTAGTGACAGTACAATGGTGTAGAGTGCAGTGGCATAAAGTGTTGCAGAGTATAATGGTGTAGAATACAGAGTAAAGTGGTGTAGAGTGTATTGGGGTAAAGTGTAGTGATGCAAATTGTATTGGCACAGAGTAGAGTGGAGTGGCGCCTAGTGCAGTGGTGTACAGTAGATTGTTGCAGAGTAGAGTGGAGAGCTGTACAGTGGTGTAGAGGGCATAGACTGCAAAGAAAGTTAGAGAGGCGTAGAGTGGATTGGCACAGAGTGGTATAGAGTTGAGTGCATTTGCGTAGAGTACAGTGTTGTGGAGTGGCGCAGAATGTAGTGGTGTAGAGTGCAGTGATGAAGAATTCAGTGGTGTAGAGTAGAGTAAAAAACGAACATCGTACAGCCTGCCTCAAGCACTAGCCAGCATGATTGTCACATAAATCCTCTCACTTTGAAGTAAAAGACAGAAAAGTAAACACCAGGCTCCCTTGAAGACAGAGCCTGATATTTGACCTCTGTCTTTGAATGCACAACAAATGTGACCAGATAAGAACAAGATTTAAAGGCCTGTTTACAGAAATCCAGTACTGGTGGAAGAATACAGCAAACAGGGTTTGGGCAAGGGAAGGGAAGGGACGAACTCGGGTTGGACAGCCTAAAACGAATAGAGCCAGCAAATAGAAAGCAAGCAAAGTGAGTTACAAATCACAACACCAATAGTAAGCAATGGGTAGACTAAATTCCCAGGCAAACTTTCTGAATGTCCCCAAGATATCGTTAGCAAACCAGACAGCTGTGCTGTCTGATAGGCTTCGACCTAAAAAAACAAGATTGGAGGAGCATGGAGTGGGTTCAAACTTCAGGAAAATGCTCAATGTAAACAAAAGAGGAGTGTGTGGAGACGGGGGAGCGGGCGGGGAGGCCTATCCTTCAATGTCATGTCTGTCTTGCAACTCAGCAGACAATGTGAGGCCAAATGGCCGGTCTATGTCTTAGTATATGGGGATGCTTGCCAACAGCGGACCAGTGCCATTAGCCTTTGTTGCCCTGATAAGCCATAAAAATAAAATCAAATGCAACAGAAACATTTTAGACTCTGCTTTTGTTTCCAGCAACTAGTAACCTACCCTGAATGCAAAGACAAATTCCAAAGCCCTGTAGTGCCTTACTGTCAACTATGCGGTTTATTTTTTAACTTTGCATAAACAGCACATAACTTTGCTCCATGTCTCAAACTGGTCTCTTTAAAACCACTGCATATTATCTCACATGCTCAGTATATATTAAGCCAAATAGCTGTGCACAAGGTTATCAGAAAGAATACATCCATTGCCTTTTTCGCTTTTGGATGAGGTGGTCTGGGGGTGTTAAGTAAATCATCTGCATGTGCATGTTAATTTCGGATTGCTAAAGATCTCTCCCACCCCTTCACCCACATTATTGCATGCATGCACACTCATTTATGTCAGATGCAATCAAGGTACAGTCCTAAATAAAAACATTCTCCTAATATATGCAATACTCCTTCGTTGATGAAGAAAAATGTCTCCATTCTTAAAATGGCTGGGGATTCTCATCCAATGAATAATACAAACCTTGTGAGATTTTCAAGATATCCACAATAAATGTAGATAATTTTTGTTCACCCTAATAATCGGACTAGAGTTTACTGTTCAGTGTGTCAAATAAGCCTAGCCTTAATGCAGGGCTAGTGGTGACCAACCTCACATCAACGAATTTTATTATTAAAAACAAGTGGGAATATTCTTAGAATATTGTGCTTTGGGTATGTCACAGGCTGAACTGGGAACGTTTCTTTGACTCCACCTAACTTGGGAGGTTTTGAGCAGATAGGGGAAAGCAATGTGAATTAGGACTGCATTGCCAAATCACCTAAAAGTCATGATCTGAAATGCCTTGAAGAAATGTTTTCCACTTCCCACATCAGAAGTAGACTTGAGAGCATTAGGTTGAATGGGTTGTTGGCCATTTATAACTGTGGAAATTCAGCCAATCGTAATTGGGAGAAGTTGTGCCTTAAAAGCAAAAAAACTTACAATACTGCAAATGCATATGAGGGATGTATGTATTTCAAATCTCTACCTAGTTCATAGTCTCAAATGTGGAAAAGATTAGTGGCTGTTGTACAGAAAATCCAACGAATAAAAGAAAATGTGTACACCCTGTGGGAATTCTGGATACAATATATTGCAATGGAAATATTTGAAAATAGTTTTTGCATGAGAACAACTGAAAATGCTTTTCCTTTGTTCATGCAGGTTTACCAACACAAGATATTGGTGGTTGCAAAGAAGGGTAATCTGCTACTGCCACAGGTTTGAGAATAGATGAGATGTATAACATACAGTGTATTTCAGTACCTTTTATGTTAGTGTATGTTGGAAAGCAAGGTAGTATCTGTGAGGCCTACACACATAACATGTCACATTTGTCCTTCACTGGGAACCAAACACCCTAGTGTAATGCTCGACTCTCAGAGGGTAGCGTTGCAGAGCAGTCTAAGGCTTACTCAAGGGAGGTGGTGTGGGCTAGTAATCGCCATTTACAGGTATGCAGAAATAACACTCAATAATTGATTGTCCAGTCTATAATTTGCTTTATAAAAGTACGAGTACATTTATTAGACACACACACTTCTCAATACTATGAACCAATTTACAAATATACATAAGCTGTTGCAATTACTTTGGGACATTGCATATCATCTCCACACCTTCCGCGGGGGGGCTGGGGGGCTAGTACAACCACTCTCATGTATACACATCATCTTGACCCCTAATGCAGTGGATTGACACAACCTGGAGCGAGGGCCTTACCAACCAGCACCATCCCAGTGGCGGCCCACCCCATCATCTTAACCAGCATTAAAAACAGGTACACCTGCCCTGGGGACACATAACCCTGACTAAGGATCTTATACTGACCATACAGTATACACCTCAACATCTTAGTGGCTAACAGTTTGAGTTGTTCTTCCCCTAACGCAGTAGCAAGTATACATGTTTGGGCATCACTTTAAATGAGGTACTTGTCATAACTGATAACAGTTGTAATGCATTGCAATTAAAGCCCCTAAAAGGCATCACAGTTAGAATCACAAGATTAAGCGTATACTGCCAGACACCCTAGCAGGAATGTCTGGCCACATAACGCCACTTGGCTTATGATTTCACCTTGCACAGGTATTTCACATTACACATGTGACTTTGAGTCCCTCTAAAAAGAAATAACATGGGTAAATGCATTTCTGGTGCAACTACACCTCCACCTCCAGTGGATTGCCCTTGTGGTGCAGTCCCTAAGGCACCCCCCAGCTGTAAAACAAAAGTTCCAGCCTGGGACTGCTTTAACTGCTGGCTGAGCTCTTGAGGGGTGATTCCTTGGAAGTCCCCAGAGACTCAGGGAGGGACTTTTCATCTCTGAGCTGGGGGAGACTGGGTTGCTCCTGCAGCTCTCTCTGCACCTAGGCACACACCTCGTAGCGACCCGTCCTCCTGGGGTCACCACACGAAGGAAAAGATCTGAGTTTCCTTGCAGGTCGGTCCGGGCCTGCAAGACATTACGGGGAGATTCTCTCTAGACCCTGCATAACATAGTAGCGGCTCCACCATCGCTTGCGGTACCCTGCCGCTCCGGATCCTCGTGGGTTGCCCGTTTCCAACCGGGCCCCTCGCTGCAGGTGAGCCCACCCCCGGCGGATCCTTCCTCCTGTTGGGAGCCCGGTCATGGTTACGTTGGAGGGCAGTTCGGGGAGCCCACCCCCTGCTGCCCCTGCCGGCTACCCGACTGGCCAGCACCCTCACTTGCTGCCGCGGGAGAGGGCACATCTCTTCTGGTCGACACGGATTCTCTCGCCGGCCGGCTAGACCTCGGGGGAGTGCGATGGCACTCCCCCGCCTTCCTCCAGCCACAGGGGAGTGTGGTAGCACCCCCCCTGCCTCGCCACCTGCATCGGGGCCCGGAGTTGGGATCCTGGGCCCCCCTCCACCGCATCTTCACGGGGAGCGCAACGGCGCTCCCTGACTTCGCTTCGGCAGTGCGGGGCCCAGAGTTCGGATGCTGGGCCCTAGGGAATCTTCACTGGGAGCGCGACAGCGCACCCTGACTTAGCTTTGCCCGCGAGGGGGGTTGCGCAGTGGTGCGCCCCATCCACCTCAGCGCCATCACCGGGGCCTGGAGTTGGGGGTCACGGGCCTGAAACTTTTTCTAGGGGGGGGCACGGCAGTGCACCCCCTCCCCTGATGTCATTGTAGGCCAGGTTGGGCTCCTAGCACCCCTTATGGGCATAGTTACGGGGAGGGCGACTGTGCTTCCTGGCTTTATGTCTTCCGGGGGCAGCCCCCAGAACCTGACCCACCCCGGGGGCACATATTGGACCGGCGGAAGACCCCCACGCGTTTCGTCGTCAGTCCCTGCGGAGGTCAAAGGTCACCCACTTTCGGGGGGGAGGGCATATCTTGGCCCCCAAGTGACCAATTAGCTACATGCTGGCCTCTTCTTGCTCCTGGTGGCACTCCCCAGCCACTGGGAGCGCTTTCTTTCGCCCACTTGGTCTCCAGGAGGGCGAATTCAGCAGGGAGCGGTCTTCACTGGCTCCCTGTGCCAGTCTTTTGCCTGACTCTCCTACTGGGCCTCTCTTCTCCTTGCGCAGAGGCCCAAGCTCCTCCTCCCTGGTCTCCCCTCATGGTGCAAGTCAGGGTCCTGGGCCATTCTGGAGGTTCTTCCTTCCAGCTGCCCATGGTGCCAGGCTCCAGCACCATTCGTCCTCAGCACGCGACACCCTAGATAGAGCTCCTCTTCCTGTGCAAACTCTTTTAAAGAATGAGGAGGCGGCTGGCAGGAAGTCTCTGTTTGCCCTATCAAACAGCGACACATCACTTCACTGCCCCTGCTCCCTCCTTCCTGCCTAGGCCCCTGGGTTTGTTCAAAATGGCGTTGTCCAGGGGTCTCAAGCAACATGATCTTTGAGAGCCCCTTACCCCTTGTTGCCTTCTCTCGAGAGCAGCTTGATGCCTGATACCAGGTCACAGCTGCTGATGGATTACCCTGTAGCTCCACCCATCTTCTCTTCTTGGAGAGGAGGCCTTTGCCTTTGGAATGCTTGTCGTGAAAGGCTAGGCCTCTGATGCTACAGCTTGGGGAGGAAGGTCATTAATCCAGCCTGTAGGGTCAGCCACAGCCAGACACTGGTTATGAGCAGACTCAGAGAAATATGACATTTTTGGATGACCCAAAAGCAGTACAGATATGACTTTGGACTTTGCAGAATACTTCTTCTCACATAAGTTACAGTGGACTTTAGTGCGTGTCTGGAATTTGTATGCCCTAGGAAAGTAAAACTAGCCTATGTGCTCCCCATCCTTATAGGAGAGTAATGGAGTGAAAACAGTAAAGACCACTGACTTTCCGTCAAATGTTTCTTCCCATTGTAGAAAGTCTGTTCCATGTCACCACCCAGCTCTGCATAAGTTCTGCCTCACCATTCACTTTGTAACTGCTCCTGGGCTGCGCACGCCAGGAATCTCCCCTGCGCAGCCCTTACATGTGTGTACCTGCATGTACACACGTATCTGCATGTAACCAGCGCGGTGCCCCTTACTCCGGCTGCAGCGCAGCAGCCTATTCTCACCAGGGGGACACCAGTAGAATCCACATGCCGTCTCTTTCATCATGAGATCACTGGAGGTGAGTCCCAACTTATGAGGCTCTCCCACAGTAAAAGCTCAACAATTAAATGTTCAAAAAGCGATAAATCCGGCGGCTCTGTTGGTCAGAACCACCTTCTATTAAATTGTATATAATACATGGGAGATCTCTTTTTTCCAAGCTATAGCTCATTGCAGGAAAAATAGAATCCCTACATGTTTTTACACAACCTGAGCCACAGTAACTCTTAACCGGATTACATTATATTGATTCAAATATCTCCTTTGCTAAAATTACTAACTGCTTTGTGGTGTGTTTAATTTCACAGTACACTTTATACTTGATTTCTTCTTACTTTTAGGGGGGTGGGAGCGCACCAGACACGCCCCAACGTAATTACCTCTTGCATGATGGTTCATGTAGTTCATCATTTCTCGCTCAATTCAATTCAAAGTGTTCATAGACAGTGCTGTATTATTAGTTTCAATTTGTAACCCTAGACACGTGTTTCATGATTCCTCAATCTTCAGTAGGGAAAAAAGTAAAGTTCATAGGTTGCAGGGCGTGCTGCCTCATCTCACAGGACCAGTTCCACTCACAGCATGAAGTTGCAGGCTCCCGAGCTCGTCAGCTCACAAGAATTTTATACTTTTAGGGGGGTGGGAGCGCACCAGACATGCCCCAACGTAATTACCTCTTGCATGATGGTTCATGTAGTTCATCATTTCTCGCTCAATTCAATTCAAAGTGTTCATGCTTTTTTCCCTACTGAAGATTGAGGAATCATGAAACATGAGCGAGAAATGATGAACTACATGAACCATCATGCAAGAGGTAATTACGTTGGGGCGTGTCTGGTGCGCTCCCACCCCCCTAAAAGTATAAAATTCTTGTGAGCTGACGAGCTCGGGAGCCTGCAACTTCATGCTGTGAGTGGAACTGGTCCTGAGAGATGATGCAGCACGCCCTGCAACCTATGAACGTTGCTTTTTTCCCTACTGAAGATTGAGGAATCATGAAACACGTGTCTAGGGATGCGAATTGAAACTAATAATACAGCACTGGCTATGAACACTTTGAATTGAATTGAGCGAGAAATGATGAACTACATGAACCATCATGCAGGAGGTAATTACGTTGGGGCGTGTCTGGTGCGCTCCCACCCCCCTAAAAGTATAACATTCTTGTGAGCTGACGAGCTCGGGAGCCTGCAACTTCATGCTGTGAGTGGAACTGGTCCTGAGAGATGAGGCAGCACGCCCTGCAACCTATGAACTTTGCTTTTTTCCCTACTGAAGATTGAGGAAT
Source organism: Lissotriton helveticus (assembly GCF_964261635.1). NCBI lineage: Eukaryota > Metazoa > Chordata > Amphibia > Caudata > Salamandridae > Lissotriton > Lissotriton helveticus. Next base: position 1,937,104,178 of record NC_136059.1, read on the forward strand.
CATGAAACACGTGTCTAGGGATACGAATCGAAACTAATAATACAGCACTGGCTATGAACACTTTGAATTGAATTGAGCGAGAAATGATGAACTACATGAACCATCATGCAAGAGGTAATTACGTTGGGGCGTGTCTGGTGCGCTCCCACCCCCCTAAAAGTATAAAATACTTGATTTCTTCTTGTCTGCAGTGAATGCGAAAGAGCAAGACAGCAAGAATGTAAGCAGTTTGCAGGAAGGGTGATGGTGTGACCATATATTAGAAGAGAAAAATTCAATTTGCCATACATTAAAAGGATATTGCAAGTCACCTGGGATTTCCATGCCCTTATAAACGAAATTGACCTTTGGCCTCGTTCCTCTATTTGGTCATGGAACTCCTCGGTGACTTCCAGTATCCCTGTAATGTACAGCAGGGGGCACATGATTGCATATGTTTTTGCATGTAACATCTTTGAATGAACTTTTCAAACGTTTTAAAGACCATCCTAAAAGCTAAGACGAAGGAGTGTGTTATTTTATGAGAGATCTCGGAAGTAAAGTAAGTTTTAAAGATATTTTTCTAAAGCCAAAAACCTTATTTCTTTGATGAATCTACATATTGTTTTTAAAAGTCTGGATTTTACCTTCCTCATTTGAAGATCATTTTAACTTCTAGTTGCTTATCTCGGATTCCATATCACCTCCTAACCTATCAGTTTTTCAGGCACTGTAAACCTTTTGTTCGTATTGGTCTTTAAGTAGCTGAGACCAGGCCACGGACTTCCTTGGTTAAAAATCAAGTGAATGCTGAAATATGTGGCTAGGAGAGGCCAATTCTGTTACTTTTTCATGTAGGAGGGAATAGAGCATTTAGTTATGGGAACAGAAAGACCGATCAAAGGTAAGAGAAAGTGGAGCTAGGACAGTTATGGAACACTTAAGTTACGTGTATCCAAATGTGCAGACACACTTTTATGTATACAGTTTAACACCACAGGCAGCAAATAGTATTGGTCACCTTTTTATGGACTTGGAGAGAATGGTATCACAAGTAGTAGCATTTGTAAACATTACTTAACACATTTTCTCCCTTTGTGCATTTGGGATGTATAGATAATAATCAAAGTACTTTGACAAATCATCTGGGATGTGAAAGTGCATGCTTAGTTCTGCCTCACCCCCAGGCCCCTCTATTACCCAGCCACTCTGCTTCACTATCGGTTCCTCATATTATAATTTCTAGTCACCTGCAGATTAATGTAGCTAGACCACAGAGCAAAGAAATAGGAGGGTCATGTGCAGGGATGCAAAGCTTCCAGGCATAGGGTACACGACCCCATGCTGCCATGCTTATTGCAGTACCACATGGCAGTGGTGGTGTTTGTGAGGATCAGCTTCTCTTTTATGGAGGACAGGAAGGTTTTTAATGGCAAGCACATTGCTCTCAGCTCCACTAGGTTGATATGGAAGCAGGCCTCCACCAGAGAGCAGATGCTTCTGGGCTCTACCTCTCCCAGATGGCCTCCCTAACCCAAATGCATTGGTCACCACTGTGAGCTCAAGGTGGCGTATGGAGGGGTCTACCACTGGCGAAATCACAGTCCTGCAGCCACCAATGCAAATCTTTTGAAGTCTCCTCCAAAATGTGAACCATATCAGAAAGATTTCCCTAATGTTGAGCCCACTCAGACTTCAGATCACACAACAGAGCCTGCAAATGCCACCTGCCGTGCTTTACCAGGAGGATGCAGGAGGCCATCAGTCTCAGCAGCCTCAGTGAGCCTCACTAAGATCCAGGGCAGAGGATGGAACATCAGGATCACAGATTTCTTCTCTGGATGATAGGTGCAAATCTGCACAGTGCCCAGAATTGCTTTGATAAAGGGGGGGGTCTGTGAGGGAGTCCGGTGTAACTTTGGAACACTGATAGTGAACCACAACGACTTTAAGAGGTTTGCCCTTCTTTGGAAGTGAGCTATGACTACCTGAAACGAGCCTGCCTACAACAGCCAGTCCTCGAGGTTGGGAAATACTGGGACCCCCAATCTCTAAAAATGTGCTGCAACTACTGCCATCACTTTTCAGGAACACCATGGAGGCACTGGTAAGGCCAAAGAGAAACACAGCAAACTGAAAATGCTCATGGCCTACCATATACTGCTGGTAACACCTGAGGGCATGCAGGAAGAGGATGTGAAAAAAAGCACCCTGCAGGTCCAGTGCTACGAGCCAGTGCCCGGGTCAGGTGCAGACTAGACCTGTGCCAGGGTGAGCATCTTGAACTTGTTCTTTTTCAGAGGGGCATTGAGAAGGTGAAGATCTATTATGCGATGGAGGCTCGCATCTTTTTTCTGTACCAAAAAGGAGTGGGAATAACACCCTCGACTGATTTCTGGCACCGGAACCCTCTCGGTGGCTCCTTTGGTCATAAGGGTCTGCACTTCCTGCAATAAGAGAGACAGATGATAGGTGCAGCGGGCTTCGAGGAAATGGTAAAGATTAGCATTGCTGAACAATTTGCAGGGTCCACTTGTCTAAAGTTATCGCCTGTGACCCTGGCAGGACATATTGGATCCTGCCCTGGACAGGGTGGCAGAGTGCCGGGTAATGGCACGCTAGAGGCCTGAAGGGAGCAGCAGCTGGGGGTGTGGAAGACTGGGCTGCTGGCTGTCTCTATTACACCCTCCAATGGGTACTGCAGCCACGAAAGGGCTATAAAGATTAGTGAACCTGTGGGGGCTTCTGATGTTATTGGTTGCCCCAACCAAAACCCCAAATGGGATGATACTGCTGATGTGGCTGCATGGATGAGCAGAAAGGTCAAAGGAGGGTACTGTGGCCCTCCTTTCTTTGAAGAACTCCAGGGCAAAATCTGCTTATCCCAAAACAGTAGGGAACCATCTAATCAAATGTCCTTAATACTAGCCTGAACGTTTCCCGAAAAGCTGGTGGATCACATCCATGAGTGTGAATCACCATACTATTGCCAATAGACCTACCTATGGAATCAGTAGTGTCAAGGGGATGGTGAACTTTTCTCCATCATGACCATCTTGCATGGCTTGAGAAAAAATGCCCTGGCTTGCTCCTTACGCCCCCCGCCCCTCGCCGAGTAGGAAGAACAAGAACCTCTGCCGAAGTCTGCCTACCCATAGCGAAAGAGGCACTTACCTCTCTGAAAGGTCCGAGGGGAGGGGGCACAGCGAGTGAGAATAGGTATTGAGTATTGATTAGGATAGTAAGGTGACAGTGTGTGTTATTAGAGAATTTTATAGGCTGAAGATATCTGTAGCAAACCTTGGTTTCTGTGGATGTGCATCAGCTCATACTAATCTACAGCACTAAATGTGATGAACTAATGGTTACAGGGTAAGTAACATAGCGTGGGTTATGAATAGCGATTTCCAAACCGCGATTACAGGATTTCTATTTGGGAATTGCTCTTGGTTATGTATGTGTGAAGAGATGGGGATTATTATATGGTGTGGTTGTGCAACCTCACCGTGTAATACATTTACCAGTCCCTTTAGGACCCTTCGGTTTAATTTGTAAAACCATCCACTCAACCCTGGGTATCTGTGGTCCAGAGCAGGAAGGCTTCCACAAAGGAACAAGTGTAAAGCATTTAATCAGCACCAAAACAATTGAAGAAGAAATAGACAAGATACCAAAGACATATGACACCATTGTTTGTTTTACTCTCCCTGAGGCGGAAGCCGGGGACTCTCAGCGCTCTCTTGCGCCTCTTTTGAGAAACTAGTGTTATTGAATACTAATAATACTGCTAAAAATCGTTTTGGGCTCGTATTAGCGCTGCCTCCGGTACTGTAGGATCAAGGATCATTTTTAAATATGTATATATTTTAATTGCAGTTTTTAGCTAGATCCTTACCTGGGGCGAGACTGCTTCGCTCCAGGCAGCGTCACGAACGGACCTCACAGCACCGCTCGCGATAGACGCTGGGCGCTCCCCCCACCCACCGGAGCCGCCATCTTGGGTAGGGAAGGGAGACGGTGCAGACTATCGTCCCTCCCGCCCTCCCAGACTACTTAAAGGCTGTAACACTCTGACATCGGTATTGTTTGTTTTACTCTCCCTGAGGCGGAAGCCGGGGACTCTGAGCGCTCTCTTGCGCCTCTTTTGAGAAACTAGTGTTATTGAATCCCTTCACTTCGCAGCTGTGCAGACGCTGGATCTGTTGTGCTCCTGAACTCTTTACTGCATTTTTGCTCTACTACTCGCGGAACCCGCTGCACGGGTCCCGCTTCGTGCAAGGCGGACTGTGACCTGCTCTCACCTGAACCATCGCCGAGGGAGCTTGGACTGCAGGGCTGCGAGCGCGTTGCTGCTGCAGGACTTCCAGTCCCAGGAGCGCCAGCAACCATCCCCAAGTGTTTCCAGCTGGGACGCTCTCCCTGCAGGCTCCTCCCTCGCTATACTGAGACTTGAAAATCTCCCGCTTCAGGCTTTCTGGTGAATCCCTTCACTTCGCAGCTGTGCAGACGCTGGATCTGTTGTGCTCCTGAACTCTTTACTGCATTTTTGCTCTACTACTCGCGGAACCCGCTGCGCGGGTCCCGCTTCGTGCAAGGCGGACTGTGACCTGCTCTCACCTGAACCATCGCCGAGGGAGCTTGGACTGCAGGGCTGCGAGCGCGTTGCTGGCGCAGGACTTCCAGTCCCAGGAGCGCCAGCAACCATCCCCAAGTGTTTCCAGCTGGGACGCTCTCCCTGCAGGCTCCTCCCTCGCTATACTGAGACTTGAAAATCTCCTGCTTCAGGCTTTCTGGTGAATCCCTTCACTTCGCAGCTGTGCAGACGCTGGATCTGTTGTGCTCCTGAACTCTTTACTGCATTTTTGCTCTACTACTCGCGGAACCCGCTGCACGGGTCCCGCTTCGTGCAAGGCGGACTGTGACCTGCTCTCACCTGAACCATCGCCGAGGGAGCTTGGACTGCAGGGCTGCGAGCGCGTTGCTGGCGCAGGACTTCCAGTCCCAGGAGCGCCAGCAACCATCCCCAAGTGTTTCCAGCTGGGACGCTCTCCCTGCAGGCTCCTCCCTCGCTATACTGAGACTTGAAAATCTCCCGCTTCAGGCTTTCTGGTGAATCCCTTCACTTCGCAGCTGTGCAGACGCTGGATCTGTTGTGCTCCTGAACTCTTTACTGCATTTTTGCTCTACTACTCGCGGAACCCGCTGCGCGGGTCCCGCTTCGTGCAAGGCGGACTGTGACCTGCTCTCACCTGAACCATCGCCGAGGGAGCTTGGACTGCAGGGCTGCGAGCGCGTTGCTGGCGCAGGACTTCCAGTCCCAGGAGCGCCAGCAACCATCCCCAAGTGTTTCCAGCTGGGACGCTCTCCCTGCAGGCTCCTCCCTCGCTATACTGAGACTTGAAAATCTCCCGCTTCAGGCTTTCTGGTGAATCCCTTCACTTCGCAGCTGTAGAGACGCTGGATCTGTTGTGCTCCTGAACTCTTTACTGCATTTTTGCTCTACTACTCGCGGAACCCGCTGCGCGGGTCCCGCTTCGTGCAAGGCGGACTGTGACCTGCTCTCACCTGAACCATCGCCGAGGGAGCTTGGACTGCAGGGCTGCGAGCGCGTTGCTGGCGCAGGACTTCCAGTCCCAGGAGCGCCAGCAACCATCCCCAAGTGTTTCCAGCTGGGACGCTCTCCCTGCAGGCTCCTCCCTCTACATTCCAGCTGGTATACCGACAGCTGAACAGTCCCGCTGCGCGGGAGCGCGCCGGGAGAAGCCCGGGACAAGGGCGGGACCGTCTGTGGCCGTCCGGGGCCGACAGCGGCCGGGCTGGGCCACCCTATTTTCACATCGGCATCGGATCCTATGCTTCATGGCAAAAAAAGCTTCACCTCTCTAAAGAAGGTTACGGTAAGATCCCATAGCACTATTGTGCCCTGTCAATTGTAAAGACACAGAGAAAAGCTATTAGCCTATACGCCCTAAAATATACACGCCCTGACTAGTGGATACTTACTTAACTTCTATGGCTTTAAAAAAGCTACGTTCACGCACAATATTTATGCGACGCATGGGCACTGAGGAAGCAGTCAGGAAATCGTCCGACACAGCACTGAAACACGGTCAAATAACTAAAACTCCGGCAATTAGCAAATATTTTTCTGCACTATCACCGCAAATACACCTACCCACAATTAATTCTGAAGCAGGTAATAACTCAGTTCTCATAGAATCTAAGAAGGAAATATCGCCTCAACCCCAAACCAACACCAGGTATTAAATTTTAGTGTCTCAGAACTAGAGGGCGACCAAATGGAAACCTCTGCGACTGTGCTCCCTCAAAGATCAGATCATGAAGTATCCCACTCTACACCTTTAAAAATGACAAAATTGATATGTAATCAAACCAGCCCTGAAGTACCTCCGTGCAATAACACGATATCATCAATTAATAAATCGGATTTACCGTTAACCCAAGTAAATCTAACCAAAAGTTCCACTGAAAAATCGCTTCATCAACTTTCACTACATGACTGTTTCACAGATGTCCTCTTTCCAAATTTAAATTTCGCAAATCCAATAACTCCCACATCAAAAGCACTTTTCACCCTACTAGAGATACTGGAATCTGTACTTATTCATCTAGGCCACATCTTATCAAATTCGGATGATACCCTTGATGTTCAAACAGGAATACTCAAATTTCTAGTAGAGGAAAAAAGGAAAAAAGACTCATATAAAGTAACTGGAAATCAACAAGAACATGGAATAGCGACAAAACTGGAAGGTCAATTAACAAAAAGTACAATCGATCCAAAGATTCCAATAAAATGTGACATAAGCACACAAACATTTGAAGTAGTAAGAGTTGAAAAAAAACCAAAAGAAACAAAAAGAAAAAGTAGATCACCTCCTACGTACTCACTTAAGAAGTTATTTAGAGAAGAATCGAAAAATAACACTAACTTCTACTAAATTTTTTCAAAAACTACGCAAAAATCTGACTTACATCAAACCGGTTCTATAAGCATTTTACAGGCAACAACTACTCAAAACGATCTCGAAGTTGATAACAAGGATGAAACTCCAAAAACAAATGGTCCTCCAAGTGCAAAGGGGAATAATAAGAGAAGGAAGCCACTCAGAAGAATTCATAGGAAAAAGGAGCGCAAACTCAAATTCCAAGCACCAATAATTTTGACAAAAACCGCAGAGGAAAAAAATGCAGAGACAAATGACGATATTTCCAAGCTCGAGGTACCATTAAGAAGTCAAATTACTTCGAATACGAATTCACTGAACCCAAAAGCAGATCCTTATCTCCCGGTAAAATCATTCCACAACACCGGGCAAACAATCAATGGCGTAGGAGTTAAAGACATTAGTAAAACTTCATCTAGGGAAGGAACTCCATCAAAGCATTTAATAATTGAAGAACTCTTCCCCTCTGACAATATGCCACTGAACTGAGGAAGAATAATCTACCTACTTCAACAGATACCCTCCTTATACTCACTTACAAGCAACGAAATAGACTTGGTGACCTTTCCTAAGAAAGACAACAATAAATTTGCTTGTGTATCTTTTTGGTCACCAGTACTCCCAGGGATAATTCTCAGAGAGAAGGAAACTCTACACAAAAATGGCTATGATGTAATTGTGAGATCAGAACTCCCGAAAAACACATACAATAAAGGATTTAATGGTCTTTTCAATACCGCTACACAAAGCAAAAAGCAGAATAATAATTCCGTAACTTGGGAAGAATCGGTACCATATGCCATGGGAAATGATACCCTAAAAATTCTAGTAAATAGAGGAGGAAGGACAGTATGGAGCGATGGCTCTGAAGGAAGATACACTGAAAACGCAATAACATCTTGGGCCTGGTTATCAGAGACATTAAACAATAAAAAATCTTTAAACCTACAGCAAAATACTGTTTAGTAACGGCTTGAGCATCACATCGTGGAATATGGCCGGAAGAACCATTAACAAAATGACTGAAGCCTTAAAAAATCATCCAGATATCCTGGCCCTCCAGGAAACCTGGGCGACCAAAACCTTTTGCCAGCAAGGATACTACGTCTATGACATCCCGGCAGTGAAATCTAATCGTGGTCATGCAAAGGGTGGGCTAGCATTACTATTGAGCGAGGAATACCTATGGTCTCAACAAATCATAGAAACAAAGTCAGAAAATCTGCAGTGTATCAAGGTGGCATTGACAACACAACCTACAGGTCCTAGTAATGCTATACTGCTTTTTAACATATATGCCCCCCCAGGCAAAAACTACGATGTCCTCTTCGATGAAATAATGGAATCAATCAGCCTTATTCTTGATGATCGTATTCAAATGCCATATCTCATAATGGGAGATTTGAACGGAAAAGTTTCAAACAGTGAAATCGGAAAATGGGCCAACTTAATCAAAGAAGAATCCTTGGAAATGTCTTTCCCAAAATTTCCCAAGGGTATCAAATCGGACAAGAGAGGTAGGTTGCTTCTATCTTGTTTACCAAGTATAAATGGAACAATACTCAACGGTAACACGGAAGGCGATATCCCGGCATCATACACCAGACGGGGAAATGGATCCTCCTCCACTCTTGACTATTTAATATGTGGGATAACTATCAAGGAGTCAATTTTGTACTTACAAACCCATTTCGTAGAAGAGAGCGACCACGCTCTCTTACATCTAACTACCTCGTAGATGCCCCTCACCTCCTTAGCCAAACAGCCTATATTTCTAAAATCTTCAACTGAAGTTCATACAAAGCAGAGGCGGATTTTCTGGAATTCCACTTCATTGGACAGCATCTCTTCTCTGCTAATTCATACTCAATTACTCACAAAAATCCACTCAGAGAATCCTATCATGAACTTTGAATATATAATAAATAACCTTAATCTTGCTCTCTTACACAAATCACAAAAAGTTGGTTATGGAAAACATAAAAACATCAATAAAAACAAAGATCGGAACTCGTCCGTTGTTAAAAAACTTAACAGACTCATTCGCGCTCAAAATTTGAACTTTTCTATAACAGTTAAGGCAGAAATTAACAAACTAAAAAACCAAATTCGAAGAGAGAAAAACAAACATAAAAAACTGCTGCAGGATAGTAATTGGGTTGACATCCAAAAAGCTGCAAAAGACTACAATCAGCGAAAATACTGGTCTCTGATTGCCAAAATGACTGGATCTAAGAAAACACTGGAGGCCATCCCAGTCTCGCAAGAGGACTGGGAAAGATACCTGCAAGAATTATATAAATCAAATCCATCATTCCCCGAAAGTAAAATCAACGGTCTAATCGATGAAAGGAACAACATCAAAATCACTAAGATTACATCTTTTTCGATTGAATTTCACATCAGAAAAGCAAGAAGCACGGGTGCTTCAGGCCCCGACCAAATTCCAATCAAGGTCCTTCAAATTGACCCCAAGGAATGGAGCCAGATGCTTTCCCCTCTCTTCAACCACATCTTAGAGACTGGTGAAATACCAAAATCTTGGCAAGGAAGTATAATCATTCCAATATATAAAAAGGGGAATAAAAACACAGCCAGCAACTATCGGCGAATAGCTCTGATGGATGCCACTGGTAACATTTTTGCTGCTGAAATACTAGATCGTTTAAAAACATGGGCTTTCTCCCAGGGTATCATACCAATGTTTCAGGCAGGATTTCGTCCTAACCACTCCGTCATTGACAACACTGCAATACTACAATCCCTTCTTGACAAATACACAGTGGAGAGATCACAATCAATCTATGCAGTTTTTATAGATTATTCTACCGCTTTCGATCGGATGGATAGACCAACTCTATGGACTAAACTGAGGAGGTTGGGTATCCCCGAACAACTGCTCCGGGTCGTGGTTAATCTTCACAATAACACTTGGTGTCAAGTACAAATGGGGAGCGAAAAAGGCCTGACTAATAGAATCAACACGTTCATTGGTCTCAAACAGGGGTGCCTCCTTGCACCGATCTTATTCTCAATTTACTTCAGTGACCTACCATCTTATTTGCAACAAGGTTTCAGCTTGCCTCCAAAGCTTGCTACACAAAACATACATGCTCTACTATATGCTGATGATATAGTTATGTTGGACTTAACTCCCTTTGGATTACAAAATCTACTCGACATTTTACATAAATACTCCAAAGAAAACTTTTTAATTCCTAACCTAAATAAAACAAAAGTGGTTGCATTCTCCAACAAGAAAAAAAGAGTAAAGTACCACTGGAGGTTGGGTGGAGAACTTATAGAAGAGGTCAAGGAATATACATACTTAGGGAGGATCTTCTCAAGGAACCTAAAAAATAACAAACAAATTAATCACTTAAAAAAGAAATCAGAGTTACATGCTGCAGCTTTATTGAGACTGTATACGGCAACTGGGAACAGGCACTTTTCAACATTACTAAAAGTTTATAGAGCAAAGATATCTCCTGTTTTATCGTATGTCTCCGAATACATAGCCATAAAACAGTGGTCCTATATGGATCAAAAAGAAGGAAAAATTCTAAAGAAAATCCTGAAAGTCTCACCAGCAACACCAGTACAAGCACTAAGATTAGAATTTTCTATTACTACGATTATGCCATAGCGGTAGCCAATATAATTAGGTGGGCATATAATCTCCTCCAGGCTAAAGATGGTACTTTGCGCTATTTGCTAAAAACTGAGACTTTCGTTCAAGGATCCTCAACTTCTACATTTTCTAGAAATATGTTAGAGGTTTTCCAACTGGCCAAAATTAACTCTGAAATCTTACGATCTTGGTCACCTATACAACTTAAACTTTTCCTAAAATGCTTCACACCCAAATTGAGTTTCGATCTTGATTATTCTCATTGCAAAAATTTATCTCACTACAGACTTTATACTGAGTTACTGGAGTACAAGCAAGAACGGCCATATTTGGGGTTCTCTCTCACACATGGCGCAAGAAGATCGATTACAATGTTACGTTTGGGTATTCTGCCAGTTTTATCTTATACCTCAAGGTGGTCTCCAGGCAGATCCCCGCTATGTGCTCTCTGTTGTGGAGGAGATCAGAACATTGAACATCTGTTATTTACATGCCCACATCTCGATATAGTAACAGCACGGTCAAAATATCTAGACCCTATATATCGCATTTGTAAAATTACCACTGTAAAAGAATTGGTACTTGCATGTAAACAGCCTCCAAATGAATTGGTTTGTTACAATTTTTACAAATTTTTAAAATTATCTTTGATACTATATTAAATTGTAAACTGTGTTTTATATATTTGTGGTCCTCAGTTGAGTACCAAATCAAATAAAATCTTTGACTCTTGTGTTATTGAATACTAATAATACTGCTAAAAATCTTTTTGGGCTCGTATTAGCGCTGCCTCCGGTACTGTAGGATCAAGGATCATTTTTAAATCTGTATATATTTTAATTGCAGTTTTTAGCCAGATCCTTACCTGGGGCGAGACTGCTTCGCTCCAGGCAGCGTCACGAATGGACCTCACAGCACCGCTCGCGATAGACGCTGGGCACTCCCCCCACCCACCGGAGCCGCCATCTTGGGTAGGGAAGGGAGACGGTGCAGACTATCGTCCCTCCCGCCCTCCCAGACTACTTAAAGGCTGTAACACTCTGACATCGGTATTGTTTGTTTTACTCTCCCTGAGGCGGAAGCCGGGGACTCTCAGCGCTCTCTTGCGCCTCTTTTGAGAAACTAGTGTTATTGAATACTAATAATACTGCTAAAAATCTTTTTGGGCTCGTATTAGCGCTGCCTCCGGTACTGTAGGATCAAGGATCATTTTTAAATCTGTATATATTTTAATTGCAGTTTTTAGCCAGATCCTTACCTGGGGCGAGACTGCTTCGCTCCAGGCAGCGTCACGAACGGACCTCACAGCACGCTCGCGATAGATGCTGGGCACTCCCACCACCCACCGGAGCCGCCATCTTGGGTAGGGAAGGGAGACGGTGCAGACTATCGTCCCTCCCACCCTCCTCACCCCCAACTAATGGATAAATACAACAGCACTGTCCGTCCGCGCACCGAAGGCGCGCCAAAGGCAAGCCCGTCTGCACCCGTCCGCGACCGGACGGGACCAGGGGCCACCCCCCCTGGTCAAAACACAACGGATGACGCCCTTCCTTTACGGTATGACTCTCTCTCGCTGAAAAATCTAAGGCCACCTACACAAGATCTCTGTTGGCACTCAATCAATCCGAACTCAACCACTGGTACCTGTTCCCACTGCAAGTACACACTTACCAGTTATAGTGGTACCTCTCACAGCGCCAAACACTATAAAATGTTTCTCCTGAACTGTCGCTCTCTAACTAAACATGCAGTGCAGATGGCGCTACTTTTAGAAGAAACCAGTCCTGACGTAATATTTTTAACAGAGACTTGGCTCAAAGACGCATCTGACCCAGATATTACTGCCCTTATGCAACTGGGATATGCCCTTCACAGGATGGACAGACCACAGGGTAGAGGAGGGGGCTTAGCCATTCTTCTTAAAAACCACTATCATTGTAGGGTCAGCCCGATCACGATATCCAATTGTGAAAGTATGCACTTTTCCTTGGATTTTGAACCCACCGCCACGTTCTCTGGCATCCTTATTTATCGTCCCCCTAATCAAATAGGAGAGTTTCTCGACTCACTCCACGCCAAAGTCGCAGAATTAGTGATCGCTCGACCTCATTTCTCCCTATTAGGAGATGTTAATATCCATTTGGATGACCCCAGCAATATGGTGGCCAGATCTCTGGTAGATGATTTGGCGGCCTTCAAATTATACAGAAAGGTTTTCAACCCACTCATGAAAAAGGTCATCTTTTAGATTGGGTATTTAGCAATGACCAAAGACTAGAGGTAGGGATACCTCTGCCCCTCGTCTGGACAGACCACTATTTGATTCCGATACAATGGACACCAGGTATCTCAGTACCAATTGTTCCCCGCACTATTCTACAGGGGATAGAATGGTCAAAAATCTCCATTGACCAGTGGACTAAATCCTTGTCCCTCGCTCCCCCCCAAATTGGAACAGACCCTACGTCTCTTTACGACAATTATACCAATTGGTTGAGTACAGCTTTGGATTCTGTCGCACCCCTGAGAGATCTTAAAGAAAAAACTAAATCAAGAGACTCACCATGGTATACCCCCCAACTTAAAGTGTTGAAAAGAGTCTGTAGGAAACTGGAACGAACTTGGAGGGTTTCCCGTAATAATCTAGATAAACTCAATCATCAAGAGGCAATTAAAAAATACAAAGCAGAAATTAGAAACTCAAAAGCCTTTTACTTCGAAAGCAAAATTACCAGTGCCTCTAACTCTTCAAGTGAAATTTTTAAAATTGCAAAATTTCTCATTAACACCCCGACCATTCCCCTTGATCCCAATAAAACCCAATCACGGTGTGACAGCCAGGCGGAATATTTTTACAAGAAAATACAGAACATCACTTCCACATTTGAACCACCCACTGGGGCCACTGATAACGGAACTATTCCACCACATTCTACGCCCCATATATTAGATGAGTTCCCTTTGCTCAATGAGGACTCACTTGATATCTTAATGCGGAAGGTTAAATCTGGGTCACCCACTGATCCTGCCCCCCCCTGCCATCTAACTAAGATCACAGACACTATTAGGCCTGTTATTCTTAAGGTTTTAAATTCCTCTATCACAACAGGTATAGTCCCAACGGCGTGGAAATGCGCACAAGTTAGAGCACTACTAAAGAAACCCACCTTGGACCCTGATAACATGGCCAATTATCGTCCAATCTCACTTCTCCCCTGGGTCAGTAAACTGTTGGAGAAACATATCAATGCCTCCATCACTCAATATTTAGAAAACAACCTCCTGCTTCATGACTTCCAAGCAGGTTTCCGTCCCAAGTTAGGAACTGAAGCTGCTCTTCTGACAGTGACTGAGGTGGCAAGGAAACAGATGGATCGAGGCGGCACTGTAGCAATCATGTTGCTTGATCTTAGTGCCGCCTTCGACACCATCAACACCAGCATTCTTCTCCATCGCCTACGCCAAATAGGAATCTCAGGGAGGGCCATACTCTGGCTTCAATCTTTTTTGGAGAATCGTTCCTTTGAGGTAGTTGAGAGCAACACTCACTCAAAAATGTGGCCCCTTGATCAAGGTGTACCACAGGGCTCGTCCTTGAGCCCCACCCTTTTTAATGTTTATTTACAACCCCTCGCTGACATTGTGCATTCGTTTGGTCTAGACATAGTAACCTACGCCGACGATACACAACTGGTTGTATCAATGAACCAGCCTAATACCTCCCCCCCTAACCTCACTAAATGTCTGGTAGCAATAAATCAGTGGATGACTTCCTCGCACCTAAAGCTCAATGGCGAGAAAACAGAGCTTATGATCCTGGGCAATTCACTCACTCCTGGTCCTATGTTAGAATGGCCCCCTTGCATGGGAAACCCGCCCAACCAAAAACCCAAATAAAGAGTCTGGGCATGTGGCTGGACACAAAGTTAAATTTTAAACAACAAGCCACTGTCTTGTCCGCCACCTGCTTTGGCCTGATGCGAATGCTTAGGAAGGTGTTGCCACTTCTACCCTTCCAAGCACGCAGAATAATGGTGCAAGCCATTATTCTATCTCGATTGGACTATGGAAATTCCCTATACCTGGGAGCTCCTATCTCCACCACAAGGAAACTCCAGACTACTCAAAACGCAGCTGCTCGCCTTCTCCTAGGCCTGAGCCGGCGGGAATCTGGCACAGCAGCCTTGAAGAAACTTCACTGGCTACCCATTAAGGCCAGAGTTCTGTTTAAATCCATGTGCATCATGCACAAGGCCATGTGGAAGACCGCTCCATCCATGATCTGTTCTTTGGCGACCCCTTATCTCCCTCATAGATCCTTGAGATCTAGTACAGCTTTCTTAGCCACAATAAACAAAACCAAACGGGCCAGATGGGGCGGGCGATCCTTCTCCTGGAATGCCGCCAAGGCTTGGAACTCCTTGCCTGCTACCCTCCGCAGTGAATCTAACCTGCTGAAATTCCGGAAGGATTTGAAAACTCTCCTCTTCATCTAACTTGGCTCTCTCAGCCCTCTCTTGATGCAGACAATATAGCGCTACGAGGCCTCCGGGTTGTTTGCGCTTAACAAAACACAATTAATAATAATAATAATAATTTATACAAACAGACTGTATTTTAGACCCGCAATTAAAAATATTCATCGGTGGGGGGTGGCTTCCAGAGATATAAAATTTACAAGGTATAGTAAATCAGGTTATGGCATTCAATCACAAACAAGTATTGGCAAATTCCACCAATTTGATTCTTAGAAACGTTTTCACCAAAATGTTTGGCTAATTGGCATGTGGTCAGTTAGAGTCACTTTAGGTGACCAACTTCAGTAGGGAGTGAGTCAAGCGGACCAGCAAGGTCCTCAGAGACTAATAACTTGTATGTGAAAAAGTCCTAGGTCAGTGCCAGGCAATTTTATCCTTTGCAGGGTTTTCCTATGAAAACTACTCCTCAGTCCACAAAGGGGGTGAAGCGGTCCTGTTCATATGGTCGATGTCCGTCCTCGAAGTCTTCTTGGTGCTGGCAGCAGTCCAGTCACCACTGGAATACTAGTTGCCCAGTATCACAGGCTCTACAGGACCAAACAATTATGGTAAGTATTTGTTGGTTTAAACCTAACAAGCATGTTGTCTAGAGTATCATTTGAATTGTTTGTGCCTGACCTACCTTAAAAATAATGTGTTGTAATGTCTTTGTGACGTGCTCTGTCCTCTGCAGCACGAGAGGCATCCTGTTGGGGTTGCGATTCCCCACCTCTGGATCAGAATCTGATTCAATTTTCACACTTGAAGGACCCAAAGTCATAGCAATGTTATCTAGCATTGCACAGGTAGCTTTGATTTTGTAACAGATGTCTGGACAGTGCTGCAGAGCTCCACCCCTCTTGCGCAAACACCTGAACCACCCCTTGAGTATCCAAAAGGTACGCTGTATTTCAAAATGAGTGGTCTTGTGTTCTCGGTTGTATCATTGCTCACTTTGGGTACTCTGGTTCAAATGGGGTGTTAGCATCCAAAGGCATAAGCACTGTCACCTAAAAAGTAACAAAAGCTTACATTACCATCTGTAATTAAGTTGCACTGGAAACATGGCTGTTCGACATATTGATCAAGCTTGCCAAGCAAAAATCCATCACCAAAATCACCCTGAGACAGATGACTATATATCCCACTGTGGCGGAATATATAAGAATCATGTGTCCTACCTCGAAAACGGGCTACAAGGTATGGTATAATACAGGAGGCGTCACACACAACCAGATATTGAGGGAATGACTATTTTTTGGGTAGCAAAAAATGCATTTGCAGAGGGTGAACATATAGCAATAGGGGTACCATCTACACAGCCTATGCCATTTGGGAATTGTGCAATATGGTAAAAATTCAGTTTGGTATGTTGTAAGACCTGTTGAGATACAGGAGAAGTAATATAATCATTAATTTTAGACAACCTAGCATCAAGGAATCTTTTAAATAAAAAAAAAGCACCTTGTGTCACTCACCCTGCTAAAGCAATTACTCACTGGTAACTTCCAGAGGATAAAAGGTGAAGTGAACAGAGTATTTGAACATGTGGTGGAGTAGCATTGCTTCTATCTGTTGGTATTTGTGTCAGTAGATTTGAATATGCAATTAAATCCAAAATAACCAGACGACTTCATCTGTACTTAACACAGATCTCCTCCTCGGTTTAGTTAAAAAGAGTTACTCTAACCCAAAAAATCCTCTCATGTCTCCTCGGCATACCAGCCAAAATCCTCACCTACCTCCCAACAACATACGGAGCCGCCATTGTGAAAAGGTCTGATGCATTTTGGGTCAGATTTTTTAGGTTGCACCTTATTACCACCTGGTTCAAGTTGGTGGTAATTTAAACATGCAAAAACAGCAAGTTGTGACGACTTCATACATACTACTACTGATTCACTATTAGTAAATTACTAATAGTGATACGGTATATGGAGTCTCAAAAATAACGAGTCCATATTCATTCGTATTGCAAGTGGCCTGTCAGTAGATAATGCAGGGGTCTTAGGACAGTGTCTGACCCTAGCTCGTTGCCTTGCAAGAATATCCACACAATGTTTTATGCTGTGCGGAAGGGACCATGTGGCATATTTGGAAATGTCCGCTATAGGGTTGCTCCCAAGGAAAGCCATAATAGCACCCTGTTCACGGGTGGAGCAAGATCTGGGGGGATGGGAGGAGGGGTTGGGGGGGCATCACGTAGGGTTCTTTTGGGTTTGAGCTAGCAGGTTTAGATGCACCTGACGATCCATCTGGCTATTCATTAGAAAGTTTTATAAAGCGCGAACATGACCCTTGCGGGTGTCAGAGCGTTGTAAACACGGCGCAAGCATGAATAAACTCCGTACAATAGAGGTCAGCATAGTGACACCACAAGAAGTATACAATCAAGATCAGAGACCAGGTAGAGGGCCACCCTAGATCCATTTCTCCACGGGTGTAAAATATTTCCTGTAACATTCAGCAAAACAAGCAAGAGTGCCCTTGACACAAGATAGTAAAATAAGTGACAACACTTTATTGCGAGGATCCTCGGGTAAAATAACAATTAACCATCAAACATGAAATAAATGGAAAACACTAAGTTGAGTAAAATGTCAGGACTGTAAACAAGGTTGCATGCAAAAGAGAAATGATGATGCAGTTAATGATCATTCAGAAAAATCAATTTGACCTGTTTCTTGAAATAGGCAGTGGAAGGAATGGCTCTAATCTCAGTAGGAAGATCGTTCCAAGTTCTAGGTGCAAGGCCAGAGAAAGCACGTTTGTACGTACTTTTCTTCATAAATTTGGGAGGCTTTAAGAGAACTGAGGACGTACTTCTTAAGTTCCGAGTCGAGCCAGAGAGAACGAGCTTGTTCGCCAGATAGGCCTGAGTGTTATAATGCAAGGCTTGATGCGGGAGGCAAGCTATTTTAAAACAAATCCTTGCTTCAATAGACAGCCAGTTGAGCTCCACAAGATCCGGTGTAATGTGATCGTGTTTTTTGGAGCCTGTATTGAGCCTGGCCGATGCACTGAGCGTGGCTCTGAGGGGGGCCAAGCTCGCTTTAGGCAGCCCCGCAAGGGTCACCAGCCCATATTCAAGATGTGAGATCACCAGGGATTGCACTGCCGGTTGTATGTCTTTGGTTGGAAGGGAAGGGTTTATTTTCTTGAGGGTGTTAAGATGAACGTTGGCACCCCTTATAATGGCACTGATGTGAGCTTGCATATTAAGTAGTTTGTCCAAGGTAATGCCTAGCGATTTAGCGGAGTCAACCACGTGTGGGGTGCAGTTAAGGGCTGTGAGTTGCTTTAGCCAGACCCAGGTAGGTGTAGAGTGATTGTGGGGGGCAATCAGGCGAAATTCAGTTTTGAGGGTAGACAATAAAAGATGGTTCTGGGCTAACCACTGTTGAGTTTGGGGGAGAGCCTCATTTAAAGTTTTAATGTCATCTAGAGAGGAGATCTTCAAGTACAGTTGCGTGTCATCTACATACATATGATAAAAAATGTCAGACTGGTTTAGAATGACAGTGAGTGGCTCCATAAAAAGGTTGAAGAGCGTGGGCGAGTGTGGATCCTTGTGGAACTCCAGTCCAGACGGTACTGTGGGCAAGGACTGGTTGAGTTAAACCCTTCCTCCATTGTAGAAGGTTAATCAAGGTGTCATGTTTAATGGTGTCTAAAGCAGAAGGCAGGTCCAGAAAGATCAGAAGATAAGGGACATTATAATCTAGGGATTTTAGAGCGTCATCCCCAATGTGCGTTCGTGCAGTTTCAGTACTATGCCCTGCTCTGAAACCATATTGATAGAGGTCCAGTAATTGAAATTTCTCTATATGGTTGCAGAGCTGCATGTGTACGCATTTCTCGAGAAGTTTGGCTAATGTCATGATGTTTGTGATAGGTCTGAAATTCTTGGGATCAGATAAATCCTAGGGATAGTTTTGAGGCAATCAGGGATGTTCCCATGTAGTAGAGATTCATGAATAATCCGCGACCAAAGAGGCAGAATGGCCAAATTGAGGTCTTTAGCAGGAAGTGGATCATTGAAGTGATTAGCCGGTTTTAGAGTTGCCATCTCGTGGAGTAATTCTGTGTAATTTGGCAGGATAAAGGAATTGCAAGAGGTGTCATTTTTGGGAAAGCAGCCGAGGCAAAAGGAGACTGCCGAAGGAACCACCAGCTCCTCTGGAGATGTGGTGAGGTTTAGAGGCGGCACCATGGGAGTGACAGGTTGGAGCTCCAGTTCAATTATCCTAGCTTTTTCATTGAAGTGCATTGTGAAGTCCTCCCCGCTAGGAAGTGTATTCACGGAGGACGGTTAGGGTTGGAAGGTTTGCTTGTTATTTTAGGGTTTCAAATAGTATCTTGGGTCTGCTTTTGGCGCTATCCAGTTGCGCCCTAAAATGGTCAGTTTTAGCAATGCAGATTTTTTTTTATTGTATGCGCTTCTCATTTTCCTTAGTTGATAGAGGCTGGCAGTGGAAAGCTCATTTCTCCAGGACCTCACTAAAAGCCTAACTTAGCGGCGTTCGTCATTTAGGACACCATTAAACCAAGGTTTAGAATGTTTGAGAGGAATCCTTTTAAATTGTTTCGGCGCAAAAGTGTCAAAGATATTAGTCACAGTGCTAGTGTATAGGTCAAAAAGATCATCCAGGTTAGTCATGTTAGTGGGTGGCTGAAGTCTATTCATGGGGATGGCAGTAAGAGCATTGATGTCGACGTCTCATGTTGTGAGAACATTGTTTCGCTTTAAGAGGTTGACCCTTTCTGCTAGTGGTCTTTTTCAATATGTGGAAGGCAATTTGATGATGATCCGACCAGTCGCAAAGTAGTACGTCCGTCATTTGAATGAGATTTTCTCTAGCAATAATGAGATCAAGGGTGGAGCTTTTGTTGTGGGTGGGACCCTTACAGAGCTGAGAGAAGTTGAGATCGGAGCGGAAAGTCTTAATGGAGCTGATTAAAGTTGATCAGGACATGAGCTAATGAGCTCCATGATTTGCTCTATGAAGATCAAATTGTCACCAGGAGGATGGTAAATCGTGTGGATCATACAGGTAATCTTGACCTTATTCCACAATTCTGTCATCAGTAGCTCACAGGAGGCAGGGGGAGCCTTCTGAGATTGCTTTATGGTTAGGTTGGAGCGATGAATGCAGGCAATGCCACCCCCCATTTTCCCTAGCCGATCACAACGGATAATGACATACTCCGGCGGTACTAAAATGTCGAGAACGGGGGCGGAGGCATCATTGAGCCATGTTTCCGTGAGAATCAGTAGGTCCGAATCTTGCACTAACATGAGTGCAGAAATGTCAAATACATGTTTCACAGCCGATCTGCAGTTGAGCAGCATAGAATTAATGTGCAGGGAGGTGTTAGTCTCTTCACTGTGAGCAGTGTTTTTTTTGGAGTAGGTTTTCCTTAATAGCCCATCTGGATTTAACCCTGGGTTCCCTGTCAGGGTTTGGGCAAATAGCGGGGATGTTACTAACAGGGTTAGAGGAGGTGAAAAACCCCGGACTACTATAGGAGAATACCAGAGCACGGATGTCTTCAGCCGACATCTATCTCTGCGTCTTTGATATTGAACAACCTTAATGAAGTTGTTGAAAGGCAACAAAAGGCTGTTGTGTTTTACAGAAGGAGTGGGTCCTATTTTTGTAAAACATAAGAGCACACTTGACGTCAAGGTTGTGTAGCGCTCTCTTAGCTACCAAGTGAGACTGGGGTATAAAAGATCAGCTCTATTGTTAGGTTAAGGTAAAAAGAGTACACCACCTTGGATAAGAATTTCTAGATAGTGGAAGACAGCCCTATCGTGCATCTGGAATAAAAAGGCTCTTGCAATGTAACAGCCTGCAACTCACTTATGCGCCTAAAGGTCATAATGGCTACCAAGAAGGCAACCTTCCAGGAGAGGAATCTTAAAGAACAAGAGTGTAGTGCTTTGAAAGCAGGGATAATGAGCCCTGCGAGGACTTTAAGGTTCCAGACTGGGCCAGGTGGCATCCTGGAGGGGATGTGTTGAAGGCCTTCCATTCAGGCCTTAATTTTATTTATTTATTATTTATTTATTTATTGTAAAGTTTTGTATAGCGCGAACAAGACCCGTGGGTATCAGAGCGCTTTACATCAGAATAGTTGACCAACAACAGTGTTGACATTACAAGAAACAAACAGATATGAGATATATAATAAAATGAATATGATTATAAGGCAATATATGTGCAAACAAAAACACATGTGCAATTCGCATTAATATGTGGGGTAAGGCTAAGCTTATATCATATGCCCATATTCCCCGCCAAGGTGAGGTAGGCGATGGTACGCGTTTGGCATAACAAAGTGTTAACTTTTCTATGGACAAAGCCGTTATGAGGTAGATAATAGTAATGCTATGATTGTGTGAGACAGTGTTTATGAGAAACAGATACCATGCAATTCGTATTAAGATGTGGGTTAAGGCTAAATTTATATCCTATGCCATATACCCTGTCAAGAGTGAGGTAGGAGAGGGGAAGGTTTAGGCTGAACGAAAAAGATATATTAACACATTGCAATACTTACTAAATGGGGGTCTGAGGGAATATTAACGACCAAAATGCTACAACCCTCTTTCTTTACAAATACCAACACAAAAGTAGCACTTGGTCTCAAACTCCAAAGAGAATTGAATAAATTAAATAAAGGTGTGAGTGGACTATCTACAAAGTCGTTCATTGGGCACTTTCAGAACGCTGGTAGTGTTCCCATCAGACAACCAACCTGTACCGCCCTACATCATTTGGGAAAGACATCATAAAGCACACTGGAAGTGGCCCAGTGTGCGATCACGCAAAAACGTGCTCAAGTTGTTCTCTGTATCCAAACGATTGTATTAATCACTGAGTAGGTATCAGGAGGTTTCTAACAAGCAGTGCAAAATATTAAAGTAAACAAATTACATCCAAAAGGTGGTGGTGCCGTTAAAATAGGGTAAAGGAAGGAAAAAGGTTTAATGGGGACCTTCCTTTCCCAACATTAAAAACAGTGAGAAAGGTAGCATTAACAAATAACTACCTTGACAGTTATTATGGTCATGGTCGACATGTTTCTGCAGTGTTACCTTGGGCCCAGAGGTCACCTACTGCTTCATCAGGACCTAGTGATTCTACTGCTTGTAGTGAGAATAACAAAAAAGAAAGTGTAAATAATATCACCTTAAGTTCTCCTGGATGTCGAATTCCCGGATTTCATAAAGTAACACACACACCAATATGCAAAAATAGAAGAAAAGAGAAAACACATTTAGCTAGTTTGTCACATCTAGCTACAAGTTGTTCACAGCTCTGCATAGTAGCTATTGCTAAACGTCATTACAGTAATGTAGACATCCACATATCACATTCTCGCTTAGCGAGTCATGCAAGAGCAGAATGACTTCTAGTCAGATACACTCACCAATTGTTAAGGAGAATAACGCCCCACCTCACCCGGCATTAGCGCAGGTTTCACGGAGCCCCGCTCTGTGTGAGAAATTAAATAAACAAACAAGGGCAGAAGGGTAGAGTCAGAGGAGGCACCAAGAGGCGAGGGCAACCACTGCTTCATTGTCAAATAGCTTTTTCATAAACAGTCTCAAGAAAGATAATCAATGCGGTTAGTATAACCCGAGACTGTGTCCATTACGCGTTTATTTCATAACTGCGCTGCGCAACCATTCTTATCCGTCGTACTCGATTGTAGAGTAAAAAGTAGTTCCGAGTACCTATTCAGAAACGGTTTCTGCTATAAAGCAAGCGACCGGTAGGTTCACTCGTAGAGTAGCGTGTATATTAAACCCCCCGCGCTGCTAACTAGTTCATCCGGGTCGCTTACCTGCCTGTCGGTACTCCAGACGTCCTTCTGGGCTGTCTGTGGGAGGTACCGAACGGGCAGGAAATGCTGGTATTTACGGATGTTGTGTTTCCCGATTGCTCAGTGTGGCGCCCTGACGTCATTGATCCGCGCCTGACGCTCATGGGAAATGTAGTTGATGCACTGTATGGGGCAGAAAACCATAGAATAGCGTAAATCAATGTCTTTAGATCAAGGTTTTGTGTGCTGCTCTCCCAAGGTAAAGGCAACCGATTTATTTACATAGAAAGCTAGTTCTCAAATAAGAGCTCAAGTTACAGAACGTTATGCTACAGCTTTAGGATGACATAGCTTGCGCATATTCTGTCTGGTCAATACACAGTGTCAATTATATGAAACCTCATTTACATGGCTCTCACATATGAGTGAATCGTTGGTCTCAATCAACCTGACACGTGTTCTGTGTGCATGCCTGCAATTAATGCAGAACAAGGATACTTTCTTCTCGACAAAGAAATCTTTTTTATCGAAAAAAATTAAGAATTAAGGACTTCTGAAGACTTTATAGAGACATCCACGGAATGTCTTCGTTCAGTCCTTCTTTGTCCGTCCGAAGCTTATGTACCCATTTCTGTTCACGTCTAAACAGGAACATCTTCGTATCAGTAATGTGTGTGGGTATCAGAGGTTGTTCTAGCACTGTCCAGTGCAGATCATTCGGCGTATGCCTTACTTGCAAGAAGTGATTAGTAAGTCTTGTTGACTGTCTTGAACACCGAATGGAGCTTTTATGTTCGGTGATACGTGTCTTTACCCTACGAGTTGTCATGCCCACATACCTTTTTTGACATGGGCACGTGATCAGATAGACAAGATTAGAGCTATTACAATTGGTGAATCTGCGTTGTTCCCACGGACGATCTGTACCAATATCTATTGTCTGTGATCTGGTGGTATTGGGACACACTGCGCAGTTCCCACAAGGGTGATGTCCGGTGACTGCCGGCATGTCCCACAGGGTGCCCAGTGCTCTTGGTAAGTCATCTTTAGGCCGGGTGTGAACTAGTTTGCCTTAAGACTTTGCCCCCTCTTGAACGCAAAAAGAGGAGTCTGAATACTATCTGTTCCCGTATTCAGAATACTCCAATGTTTTTTCACTATTCGTTGAATACTATTAGACTGTGTCGTAAATGTACTCACAAATGTCATGCGTTCTTGTTTTGATTTAGATGGTAAGACCTCCAATAACCCCTCTCGGTTATTATTTGAGGCTCGCTTCTTGGATCTGCGAACTAGATGTTTAGGGTATTCTTTTTGCAGAAGATCTTGTTCAAGACTTCCTGCATGATGTTCAAAGCTGTTTCTTGTGGAGCAATTCCTCTGAATCCGCAAGAATTGCCCATAGGGCAAATTGTCCCTCAGGGCCTTCAGGTGACAGCTATTGTAATTCAATAGTGAATTCCGTGCCATAGGTTTACGATAAAGTTCGGACGCCAGCCCCGTGGGTGTTGAGGTTATGAGCAGGTCCTGGAAGGCCAAGTGTGTCCTGTTGTATTCTATGGTGAACTTTAGGAACTGGTTCCTGCCATTCAACCATTCATGGAAAACAGCAAGTTCTGCCTCGCTCCCCCTCCATATCACAAGGACATCATCTATATACCGTTTCCACAGACGTACTTTGTCTGTGAAGGGGTTGGTCTCAGAGAAGATGTGATCTGTTTCGAACCTGTGGACATATAGATTTGCTAGAGACGGGGCAAAAATGATGCCCATGCTGGTCCCGCTCACTTGCAAATAGAGGGAATCTTCGTACTGAAAAAAATTTTCAGTCATTGCTAGATTTGCCAAAGACATTATCAGTCTTACTGGTGTAATGGAGTCCAGTTGTCTTTCTATTAAAAGTGCCTCAACCACCTCTAGTGTTTCTACCTGGGGGATCGAGGTGTAAAGACCCTCTACGTCAAATGACACCAAGATGTCTGTACTCCCATCGAAGTCGATATCCGGTAAGAGCCTCAGTACATCTTTGGTGTCCTTGAGATAAATCGGCATTTCACTCACCATAGGTTTAAGAAAGACATCAACGAATGTTGATAAAGGTTCTAATAACGAGCCGATCCCTGAAATAATAGGGCGGCCCGGGGGTGGTCGTTGTGGTTTATGTATTTTGGGTAAATGGTAGCAATAAGGAACTCTAGGATTCACAGTGCATAGAAATTGCCCTTCTTTGGCTGTTATCCAGCCCTCACTGAGGGCTTCTTCCACAATTTGCTTAATTTCTCTGGTGAGTCTCTCAGTAGGGTCTATTGATAGTTTGCGGTATGCTCTGGTGTTGTTAAGTTGGCGAAAGCTACTATGCAGAGCTGTGAACAACTTGTAGCTAGATGTGACAAACTAGCTAAATGTGTTTTCTCTTTTCTTCTATTTTTGCATATTGGTGTGTGTGTTACTTTATGAAATCCGGGAATTCGACATCCAGGAGAACTTAAGGTGATATTATTTACACTTTCTTTTTTGTTATTCTCACTACAAGCAGTAGAATCACTAGGTCCTGATGAAGCAGTAGGTGACCTCTGGGCCCAAGGTAGCACTGCAGAAACATGTCGACCATGACCATAATAACTGTCAAGGTAGTTATTTGTTAATGCTACCTTTCTCACTGTTTTTAATGTTGGGAAAGGAAGGTCCCCATTAAACCTTTTTCCTTCCTTTACCCTATTTTAACGGCACCACCACCTTTTGGATTTAATTTGTTTACTTTAATATTTTGCACTGCTTGTTAGAAACCTCCTGATACCTACTCAGTGATTAATACAATCGTTTGGATACTGTGGAAAAGTAAATTTTGCCATGTTCTGTGTCCCTACGTGTCCCCCATCTTATGTTGTATGTGCATGATTAATATGCATATGTATTCCCCATGATCGATTAAAGACGCAATTACAGTTGTGTCCATCTCTAGTATGCCAGTTTCCAGTTCTCGTGAAAGCTACGAGTATTGAGCCTATGCAAAGCTACGTTGCCACGTTTCACAGTGTGCACGTTATTTCATTGTAAAGTCCCTGTTTCTAGGCCTCAAAAGGGCCCGGACTCAGATTCAGCTCCTGTCCCCTGAACCCTCGCTGAGGAGCGATACAGCCCCCACCTGTATCCCTGACCCTTCACTTACTTCCTGCCTCACAGTGCCCGGCTCGGCCTGGCTCTGCCTGCCAGTCTGCCAAGAGTATGTTATGATTCTAGTTATCAGTCCAGCCCTCCTTCTCTGCATTCCTAAGTTACTGAATCGCATCAATAGTTTCCGTCATGGTCTAGCCTTTACGTCTCCATGTAAGAGAAATACTGTATTTATGGTCATTTAATATTCCTCAACACACACTACATGTAGAATAATGCATGCACCAGTCTTAGTGTCTGTTAGCCTTTGCCCTGATAACTTTTGGATTCTATCAACATGTTCTCTAAACATCAGATACTAGATAGTGTTTAGGTACATGTCGCTCTGACTCTCCAGACTTTCGTCTCTCCTTCTAGCTCAGAAGTCATAGCCCCCAGCTTCTCCCTAGTTACACGTCATTGCCAGCTTGCGCGCACCACTAGGTTAGAGGTCCCGGCTCCTTAGGTAGCCCCCTCCATGTTTCCGCCCCATTTGTGACATATTCCGTTACGTTTACATCACATGTCTATGTATACGCCCTGTTCACGCCTCTTGTTACACCTCCTTTCTGCCTTATCTCTCGCGACTGTTACAGGCCCCACCCACTGTTACGCCTACTGTATGTACTGTAATGTATTTTGTTTAACTATATATGCTTGTGCACTGTTATTAAAAGTTGCTAGCCATCCCAGATCTTGCCCGTGCAGGTTGTCCTGTTCCTGTCCTTTATGCTCCATTAAAACCTGCAACCTCCTACTACCTCGAATCTTGACTCTTATTTATTGAGCTATCTGTTATTGTTATGTCCAGTCAAAAATAGAGGTATTATTTATTTATTTACCACATAATGGCGCCCGAATAGGGACTTGCCCTTTCCCCACGCGCCGGAGAAGCCACGCAAGCCCCCTGATCCTCTGCAGCCGTGACGGAACCATACCGTGCACGTGCAGATATTTCTGCTTCAAGTATCCCTCAGGCCCACGGAGGAGACGGAGGTTGCGGTCCAGCATCCAGACGAGGCGGTGGAGGAACGCGGCGAGTCCCGACCAGAGCCCAAGCCGAGAGTCCAAGGTCCGAGGTATCCGGAGGCCCACCCGTAACAGAAGTCCGAAGTTCGTCCGTCCGGCGTCGAAGCAGTCCAGTCCAGTCCGAGGCCTTCCGTTCTTGCTGCCCGGTGAGTACCGTTGCTGGGGTAGTATCTAGACAGGGTCAATTGCATTGTCTCTGGTCCGTGGGTTTGGGTACGCAGATCCAACACGAAGTGTCCACTTAGGTGGATGCGGGTCCTGACGTGTCTCTTTATGAGACCGGTAAGTTTCGTACTGTTTTAGCAGTGCATCTAGTTTCTGTTCTAGTCCGTTCTGTTCTCGAGAAATTCATGTATTCTGTTTTCAGTATTCCAGGTAGTATTTTGTCAAAACTGTTAATTTAAATGTCATTCATGTATTTCAATGTCGTGGTATGAAAGTGGTGTAATTATCGTGTTCATTGTGTATTGTATTGTGTCTAGACTACAGTTCAGTCATGCCGCTGCTCTCAAAACTACGTCAGTTAAAAACTAGAAAAGGTCTGTTAGAAGAAGCAGTTCCTGTCCCGCCTAGGGACAGTCCAGGTCATTTTATGTATTAGAAGCATGGCATAAGTGCCATATTATATCTAGATTTATGGGTGGAGTACACCAAACAGTTAGAAGAAAAGTACAGATGGCCCGTATCGGGTACATGGGATGCCGAGTGCATCATGCGAGTAGAAGAAGTATTATGGAAAAAGAAAGCCAGACAGTCACAGAAAGATGCCATCGAGTTATGGCGCAAAGAATCTCATAAAAGAACCGAAAAAGAAATCAGAAAGTCAGAATTAAGTAGAGAATCCTTAGAAAGAGCCCAAGAAAGGGAATTAATCGAAATAGGTGAACGAGTTAAAACCGAACAGTCAGACAGACAGAGGAATGCCCTCATTAAGGGTATGTATCCTCTTCTTGCCGAGGGCTTGCCAAAAGCAACCCCGGAAGCACCATGTAATTTTCCGCCACCCTTAGTTCCGACCAAGCTACGTCACAAACCGACCGCAGCGGATATTTTTCTCTCGTCCTATTTGGACGACACAGTCCCAGAATATGCAAATCCTGTTCTGCCAGCTCCTGTAAATAATGTAATTCATGATCCTCCAGCCACCGGGGCACCTGTGGCAGTACCTGTTACGGTACCCCCGGTCCAGCCCGTAGTACAAATTCCCGCCACATCAGTCACTCTGCCAGCACGAAGAGTATCAGTCGACGATTCCAGTATAGGGGCCGCGGGCGGAGGTCCTCCTGGTACCCCGCCGCCAAGTAGACGTTTAGGAGCAGTCGAGTTACATGAACGTGCGTTACAGCGTACGCCCAAATATAAGACTATTGCAGAAATCAGGCGACTTCTTACTGAATGCTGTTATGATCCAGTCCCAGGCGAGGATAGTATGGTTATATATTCCGTACGTATAAGACAGGTGTCCGAGTATTTGGTCACCCTACCGAATATGAAAGAAGATCTAGACAGAATGTATCGTTTCATTCGTACAGGAGACGATCCAGAAAGTATTGGTGAAGTCATGTCTCTCAGGAAAGCTGAGATCCAGTTCATGTTATTAAAGTTTCTGATCAATTGTTTAATACGGGAACAAGATTCCCCGACTAAAGATCCAACCGAAATGAGAATTCTGACAAAGTGGAGTGATAATATAGCCGAGGGTAAGCACAAGACACTCAATAGTATAGAGAGTATGTACAAGAAAATACGTAAAGAAATAATAAGGTTACACGAACAACGCAAAGAAGCACAAGTAAGCGAGAAAGAAAATGACTTCTACTGAAGAGGTAGACAACGAGAATACCGCCAGAATAGCGTATGTAGGTAAATCTAGAATTCCAGACCGACATTTACGCCTAGAACACAAGAAAACTGTTCATCTTCCAGCACCAGAACAAGGTTCTCTAGAACAAGTATTTCAAGCTACCGATCAAATTCTGAAATCACGAATCGGTTATAGTGAATTAAGTACTATGCATGAACAAGAACTAGCCCGATCAGCAGTCCGATGGATTACTGATTCTACCACTTTTCCAGACGAAATAGTGGCACAAATGTTTCTGAAACTGCCCCCAGCCGAGCAGCGACTGGTGGGTATGTATATGATCCAGCACCTCATTACGCTGTATGAGGGTCAACATTCTGATCCAGGTCAGTTACATGATGTCCTGAACGAGTTACTCCAGTATAGATGGAAAGGTTTAGGTACCGATTTAATTAGTGTCATTCTAGAACAGCGCTACAAATATAGAACGTTTTTAAATCCGCATTTTGTTCATGTCTCACCTCCAGAAAGTAAACCGTTTTACATAGATAGACAGCATCCGCTACGAGAAGTACACCCAGTTAGGACAGCGGGTGGTGAAATGCAACGAGTATTTGTTTACACCCCAGTTACCAAGATGGAACTCTTAGAGATGAAGAAATTAATTCCCTGTCACGACAAAGATCCAGCAGGGTTCCACCGAGAATTAAAAGACATGCTCCGTATGGGAGAATACACGTATCCAGATATTATTAAAATGTTAAAAGTCCTGTTGCCTGCGGGCATATATGAAAAACTCAAGGAAAAGGATTGGGAGGTGGGAGAGAAAAAGATCGATTGGACAGCTCTAGAAGCTGAAGATAAGATACGAGTACCAGGTACCGGTCTTGGAGACAAATGTAAAGAATTACCAGAACTATTAATACAAGTTTTGCCTAGATTATTAGCCACTAAAAAGGAAGACTGGGATGCAATCTCAGCCTGTAAACAGAAACAAGACGAAGACACTAGTGATTTTTATTCCAGATTTGAGAAATGTTTTATAATAAACAGTGGTTTGAAGACGAGTAGCGAGTCATACCCTCATCTTTTTGTTACTAAATTAGTCGAGAATTCAAGTCCACAAGTTAAAAATCGAGTTTTGAAAGTCGAAAGTACTTGGCAAGCTAGTACCCCGTCCCAAATGCTCCAGATGCTCCAGTATCACCAGAATAGAATCAGAGAAGAGCAAGAACACGAGAGAAGACGTATGAAAGACACGAAAATGAAAGTACTAGTTGCACAATCTGTTCCTCAAGACAGTCAGAAGAGGGGTCCGAATCAAGCCAGTCATCCTGCAGCTCCCGTTAAAGGGACATGCAATTATTGTAAACAGCCAGGTCATTTTATAAACGAGTGTGCAGTTCTGAAACACAACATAGCCACTGGTAAAACTAAAGAAAGACCACGTCCGCCTAGACAAGAACAAGTTTCACAGACTTCTCAGCCACAGAATGCACAACAGACAGTTCCAGCACCGCAGCCTATCGCTGCAACACAGCATGTTACACAGCAGATGTACCAGTATGCACAGACAGAGTATCCAGAGTATCAAGCGTATTCATGAAACAGCCTAGAGAGGGAGGTAGGCTTGCCTCTCATCGAGATTCCTGTAGATCAAGAAGGTCCCTATGTTCACAGTCAAGTATTAGGGAAAGACAGAAAGTTTCTGATTGATACAGGGGCAAGTAGGACTACCATTAGTCACGACGAGGTTCCAGGGGCTCCGCTCTCAGGCTCTAGAAATGTTTCCCTTGGATTTTCAGGAAAGCCTATTGTAAACGAGATATCAAAGCCAGTTACTCTTGAAGTAGGTCCATTGTCCCGAACTACTGATCTACTGCTTACGAAGTCATGTCCAGAAAATTTGTTAGGCATTAAGACACTGAAAGAATTAGGTGCAGTTATTTGCTGTTCCCCAGAGGGAATACGTTTGTTTTTACGTGACTTCAAGGGTCACTATGTTTTACGAGATTTTGATCCGAGATTGTCTAATGTTCCGCAGCATCTATGGGCGCAAGGTCCAACTGATGTTGGCTTCATGCAAATCACACCCCATCGTGTGACTCTCAAGCAAGGTATAGTCTTGCCACGAATCAGACAGTACAGATTGCCACCTGAGGCTGTAGCAGCCTTATCCAAAATTATTGACGAGCTCATTGCTCAAGGAGTAGTTGTAGAAACTGACTCCAATGTATGTAATTCTCCTATCATTCCAGTCATGAAACGTACTGATCCAAATGCACCCCCAGTATATCGATTAGTGATTGATCTTCGAGAACTCAATAAATGTATCATTCCCCAGTATCCAGTTGTTCCAGATATCTCATCCCTATTGACAGCCATTGACTCTGAGGCAATATTTTTTACAGTAATAGACCTCAAGAATGCATTTTTCAGTGTCCCCATTCATCCAGACAGCCAGTACCTTTTCGGTTTTTGTTTAAATGGAAGGAGCTATAAATTCACACGAGCTCCTCAAGGTTTCACAGAAAGTCCTAGTATTTACAGTCAAGCACTTAAGAGACAACTAGACAACATTCACATGCCAACTGACACTGCCCTGCTCCAGTATGTCGATGATCTACTGATCACAGCCCGTTCTGAACATGCTTGCGAGCGAGCATCGCTTACAGTCCTGTATTTCCTAGCCGAGATGGGGCACAAGGTGTCTCCTTCAAAGCTTCAATTCTGTGTCCAGCAAGTGATCTACTTAGGCCACTTACTGTCCAAGTGGGGTAGGCAGTTGACACCTGACCGTATCCAGTTAATAGCGAGTCTTCCACAGCCCAAGACACAGAAGGAGGTACGTGCTTTTATCGGCCTTACTTCTTATTGCAGACAATGGATTCCTCAGTATGCATTTCTAGCCAAGCCACTGATACAGTTAACGACACGGGAGGCAGCCGTATCGACTGTCCTCCCTTGGACATCTGAACATACACTTAGTTTCAATGAGTTAAAGAAAGCCTTATGCCAAGCTCCTGTCCTAGCTACACCGAACTACAATAAGCCTTTTACACTTTTTGTCACAGAACGTGATGGTACAGCATTATCTGTTCTTACACAAGATCAAGCAGGACAATACAAGCCCTGTGCTTATTTTTCGAGCACACTAGATCCAGTAGCCCAGGCTCTGCCTGCGTGCCTCAAGTCAGTTGCAGCCACAGCACTAGCTATCAGACAAAGTGATTCCATAGTATTAGGACATTCCTTGACAGTACAAGTTCCACACTCCGTGGAAGTTCTTTTAAACCGAACACAGACTCAGCACTTGACAATTGCACGTTTAACAGGTTATGAACTGACACTGTTCCAGCCACACATAGAAATCAGACGCTGCAACGTTCTAAATCCTGCTACACTGTTACCGTCAGTTACTTCAAATCCTGTCACACATGATTGTGTGGAAGTTGTTAACACTATGACTAAACCAAGACAAGACCTGACAGATATTCCATTACCAGACCCCGACCTGACACTTTATGTGGATGGTTCATGTATGAGAACAAGTACAGGAGAACTAGTAGCCGCGTATGCAGTGACTACTGACACTGAAGTTATTGAAACACATCGTATTGACACCCTGTCTGCTCAAGCAGCAGAGCTAGTTGCTCTGACTCAAGCCTGCATACACGCCAAGAACCTGACAGTTAATATTTACACAGATTCACGCTACGCATTCGGAGTTGTACACGACTTTGGAGTGCTCTGGCAAGAGAGAGGTTTCATGACTTCTCATGGAACCAAGATTCAGCATGGTCTCCTCATTCAAGCTCTGTTAGATGCAATACATTTACCGACATCTATCGCTATCATGAAGTGCAAGGCACATACGAAAGTTACTGACATTATTTCCCAAGGAAATGATCTAGCAGATCGAACAGCCAAGCTTACAGCACAGACACCAGACATACCAGTTAACAAGACACCGACATCCACTCTAGAACAGACTACTTGTATGACAGTTAAGGACCCTACTCAAGATGTCATAGATATCCAGTTACATGCTACCCCCGAGGAAATTAAGAAATGGTCCGAACAAGGAGGGGTCCAGACAGATCAGGGATGGTTGACGAAGGGTAGAGCCACATGGTTTCTCCCCGACTCAATGGTTCAAGTCATTATCAATACCGCACATAGTCCTGCACACTTAGGAGAAAAAGCCATGTTAGACAGTATCCAGAACATTTGGTTTAACAAACATTTACGAGCTGCAGCCAAGCAGAAAGTCCGTACTTGTATGATATGTTGTCAATTCAATCCAGGTAAAAGTGTCCCGGTGGAACAAGGTGGATTCCAGCCCCCTGACCACCCTTTTGAAGTCCTCCAGATGGATTATATTCAGATGGAGCGATGTCGAGGTTTCAAGTATGTCCTTGTAGTTGTATGCGCTTTGTCCAGGTGGACAGAAGCATATCCAGTCCCAGATTACACAGCCGCGACCACTGCCAAGCAGCTGGTTCGTGAATATTTCCCCCGCTATGGACTCCCTAGGGTCGTGTATTCTGATAACGGCCAGCCATTCTCATCTGAATTAATGAAGCACGTTTCCCTTTTGTTAGGGTACCAGTGGAAGTTCCATTGTGTACGCCATCCAGAAGCAGCCGGTCTCGTAGAGAGACATAATCAAACCTTGAAAATCCGCATTGCCAAAATATGTCAAGAAAAAGGTGTAGACTGGTTAGTTGCCCTGCCAGTCGCTCTGTTCTATATGCGCATGGTCGCACATTCCAGATCAGGTCTGTCCCCTTATGAGGTCGTATTCGGCCGCCCCCCGAATGTATGGGGTACACCTAGACCCCGAAGTATTACAGATGTTTCCAGTAATATGCTGACAGATTACCTAGCTTCCTTGATGTCTGCCCTACACTCTTGTCGTTCACAGGTTGCCGCTGCATTTCCCGACAATACTGAAGTCAAGCCACACGAGATCCTTCCCGGCACCCTGGTCCTCGTCCGCAATTTTGATCGTTCAAGTCCGCTGGAGCCTCGCTGGAAGGAGCCGAAGTTAGTCCTTCTAACCACCCGTACTGCCGTCAAGTTGGAAGGCAGGAAGGGGTGGGTGCATCTGTCACACGTCAAGAAATTTCACGGACTAAAAACTGTTTCCAAGAACATTTCCAAGGATTGTCAAGATTTTAAAGACTGCCAAGATACTATTCTTAAGGACTGTCCGGCAAATGACATTGATATCAAGCCCTCCCTGTTAGAGAAAACTCCGCAGCAGGAGTATAAAAGTAAGCTACGGTCTAGTAAAATAAGTCAGCCAGTTTAATTGTCTAAGTCCTCCCCTAGGTGAAACGGTTAGACAGGTATCTGACATGTATGAAATAGACCCCCATAGTGAGAGAGTTAGTCAAAACTCAATCCGATGTATCGTTTTTCTAAGTTTTATATTGTTTTTAAGCTTAATGGTTACCTGCACGGGTTATGCATTTCATTTATGTTTTCCAATTTCTCATGTAAATAAGTCTTCTAATGCTACAGTAGAGCACACGTTTAGTGATCTACCTCCTCACGAACTATCCTATCGTCTTGCTATGCGCAACAATTCATTTATCCGTATGTTACATTATTCACACCAGACCAGCAATGCCACAAATTGTTGGGTGTGTGGTCGACTCCCCCCCCTTTCCAGACACCGAAGGGAGTTCTGCCACTGTTTCCTTATCCGTTCTCACATAATGGCTCATGTGGAGCCTGGTCCACGTTAACGTCATCCTCAACTGATATGTCCTTTCTGAACAGTACATGTTTTCCAGACAAGCAAGGTCTTCCCCACAGAACAGGGTTAGATCTAGAAAATGAAGTTTATAATTTAGGTAATTATTCTTCGAATTTTATGGTCCTGAATGTTCAGTCTGATCCTACTCCAGACTTACCTGCTATTTCAGTATTACCAGTCAAAGGCGAATTATGTGTCAGAAATAATGGTTCCGTACATGTAGGACATAGTGATTGTACTACTATTGTCGAGTATAGTGACAGTGGGAAATCTATTTTCAAAGCTTCACGTCATTCTTATTTTGTTTGTGGTCAGACCGCATATGTTCGTCTGCCCCTCGATTGGGAGGGAACCTGTTACATTGCCTTCCTACTGCCACCAGTTTTCCTAGCCCCATCTGATTATCACAGAAACACACATCTAGTACACATTAGACATAGAAGGGAGATCGAGTCCCCGATTGTCGACCAAACTGAAACTGCTCTAGAACAGTATACAGATTTCAATAGAGGATTCTTTTTCTTTATAGGACCTATCCAGAATAGTAAGTTAATCCGTAGGTTAACCAGAACCCTTGAGGCAGTAGTGAATGAGACTGCTTCTGCCCTAGGTAACTTAACCGAAGAGCAATCTGCTATGAGATTTGTCGTGCTCCAAAATCGTCTCGTTCTTGACGTCATACTGGCCGATAGAGGAGGAGCATGTAGAGTCATCGGATCTAGTTGCTGCATTTTCATTCCAAATAACGCGCCGTCTGTTTATTCAGCTATAACCAGACTTCATAAAATTGCCCATCAGTTACACCAGGATCCAGGCACCTGGACATGGTCCGGTTGGTTTTGGAGTATTATTTCTGCCTGGGGATGGAAAGTATTGTCATTTCTAGGTATTGCAGTAGCGATCATATTCAGTTGCTGCCTCTGTATACAATGTGGCCCTGCGATTTGCGGCATTTGTGCTACCTCTTGTATTCCTAGTCCCAAATCCCGTTCCAAGACAATTCGAGACGAGCAAATGATACTGTATGAAATGATAGATGGTATCATGAATATTGATGTTTCCTGATGGAAACGTAGTGACAAGGAGGGAATGTGGAAAAGTAAATTTTGCCATGTTCTGTGTCCCTACGTGTCCCCCATCTTATGTTGTATGTGCATGATTAATATGCATATGTATTCCCCATGATCGATTAAAGACGCAATTACAGTTGTGTCCATCTCTAGTATGCCAGTTTCCAGTTCTCGTGAAAGCTACGAGTATTGAGCCTATGCAAAGCTACGTTGCCACGTTTCACAGTGTGCACGTTATTTCATTGTAAAGTCCCTGTTTCTAGGCCTCAAAAGGGCCCGGACTCAGATTCAGCTCCTGTCCCCTGAACCCTCGCTGAGGAGCGATACAGCCCCCACCTGTATCCCTGACCCTTCACTTACTTCCTGCCTCACAGTGCCCGGCTCGGCCTGGCTCTGCCTGCCAGTCTGCCAAGAGTATGTTATGATTCTAGTTATCAGTCCAGCCCTCCTTCTCTGCATTCCTAAGTTACTGAATCGCATCAATAGTTTCCGTCATGGTCTAGCCTTTACGTCTCCATGTAAGAGAAATACTGTATTTATGGTCATTTAATATTCCTCAACACACACTACATGTAGAATAATGCATGCACCAGTCTTAGTGTCTGTTAGCCTTTGCCCTGATAACTTTTGGATTCTATCAACATGTTCTCTAAACATCAGATACTAGATAGTGTTTAGGTACATGTCGCTCTGACTCTCCAGACTTTCGTCTCTCCTTCTAGCTCAGAAGTCATAGCCCCCAGCTTCTCCCTAGTTACACGTCATTGCCAGCTTGCGCGCACCACTAGGTTAGAGGTCCCGGCTCCTTAGGTAGCCCCCTCCATGTTTCCGCCCCATTTGTGACATATTCCGTTACGTTTACATCACATGTCTATGTATACGCCCTGTTCACGCCTCTTGTTACACCTCCTTTCTGCCTTATCTCTCGCGACTGTTACAGGCCCCACCCACTGTTACGCCTACTGTATGTACTGTAATGTATTTTGTTTAACTATATATGCTTGTGCACTGTTATTAAAAGTTGCTAGCCATCCCAGATCTTGCCCGTGCAGGTTGTCCTGTTCCTGTCCTTTATGCTCTATTAAAACCTGCAACCTCCTACTACCTCGAATCTTGACTCTTATTTATTGAGCTATCTGTTATTGTTATGTCCAGTCAAAAATAGAGGTATTATTTATTTATTTACCACATAATGGCGCCCGAATAGGGACTTGCCCTTTCCCCACGCGCCGGAGAAGCCACGCAAGCCCCCTGATCCTCTGCAGCCGTGACGGAACCATACCGTGCACGTGCAGATATTTCTGCTTCAAGTATCCCTCAGGCCCACGGAGGAGACGGAGGTTGCGGTCCAGCATCCAGACGAGGCGGTGGAGGAACGCGGCGAGTCCCGACCAGAGCCCAAGCCGAGAGTCCAAGGTCCGAGGTATCCGGAGGCCCACCCGTAACAGAAGTCCGAAGTTCGTCCGTCCGGCGTCGAAGCAGTCCAGTCCAGTCCGAGGCCTTCCGTTCTTGCTGCCCGGTGAGTACCGTTGCTGGGGTAGTATCTAGACAGGGTCAATTGCATTGTCTCTGGTCCGTGGGTTTGGGTACGCAGATCCAACACGAAGTGTCCACTTAGGTGGATGCGGGTCCTGACGTGTCTCTTTATGAGACCGGTAAGTTTCGTACTGTTTTAGCAGTGCATCTAGTTTCTGTTCTAGTCCGTTCTGTTCTCGAGAAATTCATGTATTCTGTTTTCAGAATTCCAGGTAGTATTTTGTCAAAACTGTTAATTTAAATGTCATTCATGTATTTCAATGTCGTGGTATGAAAGTGGTGTAATTATCGTGTTCATTGTGTATTGTATTGTGTCTAGACTACAGTTCAGTCATGCCGCTGCTCTCAAAACTACGTCAGTTAAAAACTAGAAAAGGTCTGTTAGAAGAAGCAGTTCCTGTCCCGCCTAGGGACAGTCCAGGTCATTTTATGTATCAGAAGCATGGCATAAGTGCCATATTATATCTAGATTTATGGGTGGAGTACACCAAACAGTTAGAAGAAAAGTACAGATGGCCCGTATCGGGTACATGGGATGCCGAGTGCATCATGCGAGTAGAAGAAGTATTATGGAAAAAGAAAGCCAGACAGTCACAGAAAGATGCCATCGAGTTATGGCGCAAAGAATCTCATAAAAGAACCGAAAAAGAAATCAGAAAGTCAGAATTAAGTAGAGAATCCTTAGAAAGAGCCCAAGAAAGGGAATTAATCGAAATAGGTGAACGAGTTAAAACCGAACAGTCAGACAGACAGAGGAATGCCCTCATTAAGGGTATGTATCCTCTTCTTGCCGAGGGCTTGCCAAAAGCAACCCCGGAAGCACCATGTAATTTTCCGCCACCCTTAGTTCCGACCAAGCTACGTCACAAACCGACCGCAGCTGATATTTTTCTCTCGTCCTATTTGGACGACACAGTCCCAGAATATGCAAATCCTGTTCTGCCAGCTCCTGTAAATAATGTAATTCATGATCCTCCAGCCACCGGGGCACCTGTGGCAGTACCTGTTACGGTACCCCCGGTCCAGCCCGTAGTACAAATTCCCGCCACATCAGTCACTCTGCCAGCACGAAGAGTATCAGTCGACGATTCCAGTATAGGGGCCGCGGGCGGAGGTCCTCCTGGTACCCCGCCGCCAAGTAGACGTTTAGGAGCAGTCGAGTTACATGAACGTGCGTTACAGCGTACGCCCAAATATAAGACTATTGCAGAAATCAGGCGACTTCTTACTGAATGCTGTTATGATCCAGTCCCAGGCGAGGATAGTATGGTTATATATTCCGTACGTATAAGACAGGTGTCCGAGTATTTGGTCACCCTACCGAATATGAAAGAAGATCTAGACAGAATGTATCGTTTCATTCGTACAGGAGACGATCCAGAAAGTATTGGTGAAGTCATGTCTCTCAGGAAAGCTGAGATCCAGTTCATGTTATTAAAGTTTCTGATCAATTGTTTAATACGGGAACAAGATTCCCCGACTAAAGATCCGACCGAAATGAGAATTCTGACAAAGTGGAGTGATAATATAGCCGAGGGTAAGCACAAGACACTCAATAGTATAGAGAGTATGTACAAGAAAATACGTAAAGAAATAATAAGGTTACACGAACAACGCAAAGAAGCACAAGTAAGCGAGAAAGAAAATGACTTCTACTGAAGAGGTAGACAACGAGAATACCGCCAGAATAGCGTATGTAGGTAAATCTAGAATTCCAGACCGACATTTACGCCTAGAACACAAGAAAACTGTTCATCTTCCAGCACCAGAACAAGGTTCTCTAGAACAAGTATTTCAAGCTACCGATCAAATTCTGAAATCACGAATCGGTTATAGTGAATTAAGTACTATGCATGAACAAGAACTAGCCCGATCAGCAGTCCGATGGATTACTGATTCTACCACTTTTCCAGACGAAATAGTGGCACAAATGTTTCTGAAACTGCCCCCAGCCGAGCAGCGACTGGTGGGTATGTATATGATCCAGCACCTCATTACGCTGTATGAGGGTCAACATTCTGATCCAGGTCAGTTACATGATGTCCTGAACGAGTTACTCCAGTATAGATGGAAAGGTTTAGGTACCGATTTAATTAGTGTCATTCTAGAACAGCGCTACAAATATAGAACGTTTTTAAATCCGCATTTTGTTCATGTCTCACCTCCAGAAAGTAAACCGTTTTACATAGATAGACAGCATCCGCTACGAGAAGTACACCCAGTTAGGACAGCGGGTGGTGAAATGCAACGAGTATTTGTTTACACCCCAGTTACCAAGATGGAACTCTTAGAGATGAAGAAATTAATTCCCTGTCACGACAAAGATCCAGCAGGGTTCCACCGAGAATTAAAAGACATGCTCCGTATGGGAGAATACACGTATCCAGATATTATTAAAATGTTAAAAGTCCTGTTGCCTGCGGGCATATATGAAAAACTCAAGGAAAAGGATTGGGAGGTGGGAGAGAAAAAGATCGATTGGACAGCTCTAGAAGCTGAAGATAAGATACGAGTACCAGGTACCGGTCTTGGAGACAAATGTAAAGAATTACCAGAACTATTAATACAAGTTTTGCCTAGATTATTAGCCACTAAAAAGGAAGACTGGGATGCAATCTCAGCCTGTAAACAGAAACAAGACGAAGACACTAGTGATTTTTATTCCAGATTTGAGAAATGTTTTATAATAAACAGTGGTTTGAAGACGAGTAGCGAGTCATACCCTCATCTTTTTGTTACTAAATTAGTCGAGAATTCAAGTCCACAAGTTAAAAATCGAGTTTTGAAAGTCGAAAGTACTTGGCAAGCTAGTACCCCGTCCCAAATGCTCCAGATGCTCCAGTATCACCAGAATAGAATCAGAGAAGAGCAAGAACACGAGAGAAGACGTATGAAAGACACGAAAATGAAAGTACTAGTTGCACAATCTGTTCCTCAAGACAGTCAGAAGAGGGGTCCGAATCAAGCCAGTCATCCTGCAGCTCCCGTTAAAGGGACATGCAATTATTGTAAACAGCCAGGTCATTTTATAAACGAGTGTGCAGTTCTGAAACACAACATAGCCACTGGTAAAACTAAAGAAAGACCACGTCCGCCTAGACAAGAACAAGTTTCACAGACTTCTCAGCCACAGAATGCACAACAGACAGTTCCAGCACCGCAGCCTATCGCTGCAACACAGCATGTTACACAGCAGATGTACCAGTATGCACAGACAGAGTATCCAGAGTATCAAGCGTATTCATGAAACAGCCTAGAGAGGGAGGTAGGCTTGCCTCTCATCGAGATTCCTGTAGATCAAGAAGGTCCCTATGTTCACAGTCAAGTATTAGGGAAAGACAGAAAGTTTCTGATTGATACAGGGGCAAGTAGGACTACCATTAGTCACGACGAGGTTCCAGGGGCTCCGCTCTCAGGCTCTAGAAATGTTTCCCTTGGATTTTCAGGAAAGCCTATTGTAAACGAGATATCAAAGCCAGTTACTCTTGAAGTAGGTCCATTGTCCC
This sequence comes from Lissotriton helveticus, assembly GCF_964261635.1. Taxonomy (NCBI): domain Eukaryota; kingdom Metazoa; phylum Chordata; class Amphibia; order Caudata; family Salamandridae; genus Lissotriton; species Lissotriton helveticus. The sequence continues at coordinate 1,937,144,977 of NC_136059.1, forward strand.
GAACTACTGATCTACTGCTTACGAAGTCATGTCCAGAAAATTTGTTAGGCATTAAGACACTGAAAGAATTAGGTGCAGTTATTTGCTGTTCCCCAGAGGGAATACGTTTGTTTTTACGTGACTTCAAGGGTCACTATGTTTTACGAGATTTTGATCCGAGATTGTCTAATGTTCCGCAGCATCTATGGGCGCAAGGTCCAACTGATGTTGGCTTCATGCAAATCACACCCCATCGTGTGACTCTCAAGCAAGGTATAGTCTTGCCACGAATCAGACAGTACAGATTGCCACCTGAGGCTGTAGCAGCCTTATCCAAAATTATTGACGAGCTCATTGCTCAAGGAGTAGTTGTAGAAACTGACTCCAATGTATGTAATTCTCCTATCATTCCAGTCATGAAACGTACTGATCCAAATGCACCCCCAGTATATCGATTAGTGATTGATCTTCGAGAACTCAATAAATGTATCATTCCCCAGTATCCAGTTGTTCCAGATATCTCATCCCTATTGACAGCCATTGATTCTGAGGCAATATTTTTTACAGTAATAGACCTCAAGAATGCATTTTTCAGTGTCCCCATTCATCCAGACAGCCAGTACCTTTTCGGTTTTTGTTTAAATGGAAGGAGCTATAAATTCACACGAGCTCCTCAAGGTTTCACAGAAAGTCCTAGTATTTACAGTCAAGCACTTAAGAGACAACTAGACAACATTCACATGCCAACTGACACTGCCCTGCTCCAGTATGTCGATGATCTACTGATCACAGCCCGTTCTGAACATGCTTGCGAGCGAGCATCGCTTACAGTCCTGTATTTCCTAGCCGAGATGGGGCACAAGGTGTCTCCTTCAAAGCTTCAATTCTGTGTCCAGCAAGTGATCTACTTAGGCCACTTACTGTCCAAGTGGGGTAGGCAGTTGACACCTGACCGTATCCAGTTAATAGCGAGTCTTCCACAGCCCAAGACACAGAAGGAGGTACGTGCTTTTATCGGCCTTACTTCTTATTGCAGACAATGGATTCCTCAGTATGCATTTCTAGCCAAGCCACTGATACAGTTAACGACACGGGAGGCAGCCGTATCGACTGTCCTCCCTTGGACATCTGAACATACACTTAGTTTCAATGAGTTAAAGAAAGCCTTATGCCAAGCTCCTGTCCTAGCTACACCGAACTACAATAAGCCTTTTACACTTTTTGTCACAGAACGTGATGGTACAGCATTATCTGTTCTTACACAAGATCAAGCAGGACAATACAAGCCCTGTGCTTATTTTTCGAGCACACTAGATCCAGTAGCCCAGGCTCTGCCTGCGTGCCTCAAGTCAGTTGCAGCCACAGCACTAGCTATCAGACAAAGTGATTCCATAGTATTAGGACATTCCTTGACAGTACAAGTTCCACACTCCGTGGAAGTTCTTTTAAACCGAACACAGACTCAGCACTTGACAATTGCACGTTTAACAGGTTATGAACTGACACTGTTCCAGCCACACATAGAAATCAGACGCTGCAACGTTCTAAATCCTGCTACACTGTTACCGTCAGTTACTTCAAATCCTGTCACACATGATTGTGTGGAAGTTGTTAACACTATGACTAAACCAAGACAAGACCTGACAGATATTCCATTACCAGACCCCGACCTGACACTTTATGTGGATGGTTCATGTATGAGAACAAGTACAGGAGAACTAGTAGCCGCGTATGCAGTGACTACTGACACTGAAGTTATTGAAACACATCGTATTGACACCCTGTCTGCTCAAGCAGCAGAGCTAGTTGCTCTGACTCAAGCCTGCATACACGCCAAGAACCTGACAGTTAATATTTACACAGATTCACGCTACGCATTCGGAGTTGTACACGACTTTGGAGTGCTCTGGCAAGAGAGAGGTTTCATGACTTCTCATGGAACCAAGATTCAGCATGGTCTCCTCATTCAAGCTCTGTTAGATGCAATACATTTACCGACATCTATCGCTATCATGAAGTGCAAGGCACATACGAAAGTTACTGACATTATTTCCCAAGGAAATGATCTAGCAGATCGAACAGCCAAGCTTACAGCACAGACACCAGACATACCAGTTAACAAGACACCGACATCCACTCTAGAACAGACTACTTGTATGACAGTTAAGGACCCTACTCAAGATGTCATAGATATCCAGTTACATGCTACCCCCGAGGAAATTAAGAAATGGTCCGAACAAGGAGGGGTCCAGACAGATCAGGGATGGTTGACGAAGGGTAGAGCCACATGGTTTCTCCCCGACTCAATGGTTCAAGTCATTATCAATACCGCACATAGTCCTGCACACTTAGGAGAAAAAGCCATGTTAGACAGTATCCAGAACATTTGGTTTAACAAACATTTACGAGCTGCAGCCAAGCAGAAAGTCCGTACTTGTATGATATGTTGTCAATTCAATCCAGGTAAAAGTGTCCCGGTGGAACAAGGTGGATTCCAGCCCCCTGACCACCCTTTTGAAGTCCTCCAGATGGATTATATTCAGATGGAGCGATGTCGAGGTTTCAAGCATGTCCTTGTAGTTGTATGCGCTTTGTCCAGGTGGACAGAAGCATATCCAGTCCCAGATTACACAGCCGCGACCACTGCCAAGCAGCTGGTTCGTGAATATTTCCCCCGCTATGGACTCCCTAGGGTCGTGTATTCTGATAACGGCCAGCCATTCTCATCTGAATTAATGAAGCACGTTTCCCTTTTGTTAGGGTACCAGTGGAAGTTCCATTGTGTACGCCATCCAGAAGCAGCCGGTCTCGTAGAGAGACATAATCAAACCTTGAAAATCCGCATTGCCAAAATATGTCAAGAAAAAGGTGTAGACTGGTTAGTTGCCCTGCCAGTCGCTCTGTTCTATATGCGCATGGTCGCACATTCCAGATCAGGTCTGTCCCCTTATGAGGTCGTATTCGGCCGCCCCCCGAATGTATGGGGTACACCTAGACCCCGAAGTATTACAGATGTTTCCAGTAATATGCTGACAGATTACCTAGCTTCCTTGATGTCTGCCCTACACTCTTGTCGTTCACAGGTTGCCGCTGCATTTCCCGACAATACTGAAGTCAAGCCACACGAGATCCTTCCCGGCACCCTGGTCCTCGTCCGCAATTTTGATCGTTCAAGTCCGCTGGAGCCTCGCTGGAAGGAGCCGAAGTTAGTCCTTCTAACCACCCGTACTGCCGTCAAGTTGGAAGGCAGGAAGGGGTGGGTGCATCTGTCACACGTCAAGAAATTTCACGGACTAAAAACTGTTTCCAAGAACATTTCCAAGGATTGTCAAGATTTTAAAGACTGCCAAGATACTATTCTTAAGGACTGTCCGGCAAATGACATTGATATCAAGCCCTCCCTGTTAGAGAAAACTCCGCAGCAGGAGTATAAAAGTAAGCTACGGTCTAGTAAAATAAGTCAGCCAGTTTAATTGTCTAAGTCCTCCCCTAGGTGAAACGGTTAGACAGGTATCTGACATGTATGAAATAGACCCCCATAGTGAGAGAGTTAGTCAAAACTCAATCCGATGTATCGTTTTTCTAAGTTTTATATTGTTTTTAAGCTTAATGGTTACCTGCACGGGTTATGCATTTCATTTATGTTTTCCAATTTCTCATGTAAATAAGTCTTCTAATGCTACAGTAGAGCACACGTTTAGTGATCTACCTCCTCACGAACTATCCTATCGTCTTGCTATGCGCAACAATTCATTTATCCGTATGTTACATTATTCACACCAGACCAGCAATGCCACAAATTGTTGGGTGTGTGGTCGACTCCCCCCTTTCCAGACACCGAAGGGAGTTCTGCCACTGTTTCCTTATCCGTTCTCACATAATGGCTCATGTGGAGCCTGGTCCACGTTAACGTCATCCTCAACTGATATGTCCTTTCTGAACAGTACATGTTTTCCAGACAAGCAAGGTCTTCCCCACAGAACAGGGTTAGATCTAGAAAATGAAGTTTATAATTTAGGTAATTATTCTTCGAATTTTATGGTCCTGAATGTTCAGTCTGATCCTACTCCAGACTTACCTGCTATTTCAGTATTACCAGTCAAAGGCGAATTATGTGTCAGAAATAATGGTTCCGTACATGTAGGACATAGTGATTGTACTACTATTGTCGAGTATAGTGACAGTGGGAAATCTATTTTCAAAGCTTCACGTCATTCTTATTTTGTTTGTGGTCAGACCGCATATGTTCGTCTGCCCCTCGATTGGGAGGGAACCTGTTACATTGCCTTCCTACTGCCACCAGTTTTCCTAGCCCCATCTGATTATCACAGAAACACACATCTAGTACACATTAGACATAGAAGGGAGATCGAGTCCCCGATTGTCGACCAAACTGAAACTGCTCTAGAACAGTATACAGATTTCAATAGAGGATTCTTTTTCTTTATAGGACCTATCCAGAATAGTAAGTTAATCCGTAGGTTAACCAGAACCCTTGAGGCAGTAGTGAATGAGACTGCTTCTGCCCTAGGTAACTTAACCGAAGAGCAATCTGCTATGAGATTTGTCGTGCTCCAAAATCGTCTCGTTCTTGACGTCATACTGGCCGATAGAGGAGGAGCATGTAGAGTCATCGGATCTAGTTGCTGCATTTTCATTCCAAATAACGCGCCGTCTGTTTATTCAGCTATAACCAGACTTCATAAAATTGCCCATCAGTTACACCAGGATCCAGGCACCTGGACATGGTCCGGTTGGTTTTGGAGTATTATTTCTGCCTGGGGATGGAAAGTATTGTCATTTCTAGGTATTGCAGTAGCGATCATATTCAGTTGCTGCCTCTGTATACAATGTGGCCCTGCGATTTGCGGCATTTGTGCTACCTCTTGTATTCCTAGTCCCAAATCCCGTTCCAAGACAATTCGAGACGAGCAAATGATACTGTATGAAATGATAAATGGTATCATGAATATTGATGTTTCCTGATGGAAACGTAGTGACAAGGAGGGAATGTGGAAAAGTAAATTTTGCCATGTTCTGTGTCCCTACGTGTCCCCCATCTTATGTTGTATGTGCATGATTAATATGCATATGTATTCCCCATGATCGATTAAAGACGCAATTACAGTTGTGTCCATCTCTAGTATGCCAGTTTCCAGTTCTCGTGAAAGCTACGAGTATTGAGCCTATGCAAAGCTACGTTGCCACGTTTCACAGTGTGCACGTTATTTCATTGTAAAGTCCCTGTTTCTAGGCCTCAAAAGGGCCCGGACTCAGATTCAGCTCCTGTCCCCTGAACCCTCGCTGAGGAGCGATACAGCCCCCACCTGTATCCCTGACCCTTCACTTACTTCCTGCCTCACAGTGCCCGGCTCGGCATGGCTCTGCCTGCCAGTCTGCCAAGAGTATGTTATGATTCTAGTTATCAGTCCAGCCCTCCTTCTCTGCATTCCTAAGTTACTGAATCGCATCAATAGTTTCCGTCATGGTCTAGCCTTTACGTCTCCATGTAAGAGAAATACTGTATTTATGGTCATTTAATATTCCTCAACACACACTACATGTAGAATAATGCATGCACCAGTCTTAGTGTCTGTTAGCCTTTGCCCTGATAACTTTTGGATTCTATCAACATGTTCTCTAAACATCAGATACTAGATAGTGTTTAGGTACATGTCGCTCTGACTCTCCAGACTTTCGTCTCTCCTTCTAGCTCAGAAGTCATAGCCCCCAGCTTCTCCCTAGTTACACGTCATTGCCAGCTTGCGCGCACCACTAGGTTAGAGGTCCCGGCTCCTTAGGTAGCCCCCTCCATGTTTCCGCCCCATTTGTGACATATTCCGTTACGTTTACATCACATGTCTATGTATACGCCCTGTTCACGCCTCTTGTTACACCTCCTTTCTGCCTTATCTCTCGCGACTGTTACAGGCCCCACCCACTGTTACGCCTACTGTATGTACTGTAATGTATTTTGTTTAACTATATATGCTTGTGCACTGTTATTAAAAGTTGCTAGCCATCCCAGATCTTGCCCGTGCAGGTTGTCCTGTTCCTGTCCTTTATGCTCTATTAAAACCTGCAACCTCCTACTACCTCGAATCTTGACTCTTATTTATTGAGCTATCTGTTATTGTTATGTCCAGTCAAAAATAGAGGTATTATTTATTTATTTACCACAATACAGAGAACAACTTGAGCACGTTTGTGCGTGATCGCACACTGGGCCACTTCCAGTGTGCTTTATGATGTCTTTCCCAAATGATGTAGGGCGGTACAGGTTGGTTGTCTGATGGGAACACTACCAGCGTTCTGAAAGTGCCCAGTGAACGACTTTGTAGATAGTCCACTCATACCTTTATTTAATTTATTCAATTCTCTTTGGAGTTTGAGACCAAGTGCTACTTTTGTGTTGGTATATATTAACACATTGTCCTTCAGTACATTAGGTAAGAGTACCTCTGAGTCTCTATCTATCGCCAGTCTTGCGACAATAATTAGCTTCCATATTATTCAGGTTGGAGTTTCTCCTTCTGGGAGCGGCACTAGATCAGGGCGGCGTATCTATGCAAGGTATTTGCTCATCATGAGACTCTTCACTTCCCGCTTAAATGATGCAATATTGCGAATCTTCCTAATGCATGGAGGAAGAGAATTCCAGATTCTAGGGGCAGCTCCAGAAAATGCTCTGTCGTAAGTCTTTTTCTTTTGGAATCTGGCTGGCCGCAATAGCAGTTCGACTGCATATCTTAATTTTCTTGGCTAGATATCTAGGAGTGTTGAAGTGAAGCGCTTTATGGGTGATACATGCTAACTTCATTTGGATTCTGGCTTCATAAGGTAGCCAGTTTAATGCTTTCAAGTGAGGGGATATGTGGTCAAATTTCCTTAATCCTGTGATCAGTCTTGCCGCTGCATTGAGGCAGGCTTTTAGCGGAGCCGTTGACATTTTTGGTAAACCTGCTAAGGTTGAGCAACCGTATTCAATCCTAGAGATAACAAGGGATTGGATAGATAACTTTAGATCAGCTTCAGAGATGTAGGGTTTCATTTTCCTTAAGTAGTTAAGGTGGATGACTAATGATGATTAATGACAGATCTTGAACAAAGATGAATGCATGCAGGCGGTCATGGCGGCTAGGTTGAGACGTATCTCAGTGCAAGGTAGTCCTTAATTCCGCAGATGAACCGATGGTGCATGAGGGTTAAGCTGTTCGAGGTACAGTAGTGGACAAACCTCTTCCGCTTGGCATTATAAGAGTTACTCGTGGTGTGCCTACGGGCATCTTTTGGTATGTTAATGCAGTCTTGAGGCAGATTCCAGAGTTGAGCTGAGAGGGGGTTTGGGAGTCTGATTCGATTTGGGTTCTGTGTGGGAAAGTCAGCCTTGTTGGGGAGTTTTTTGTGAGGAATAATAGATATCTTTAGGACTAGGAACCATGATTGTCTAGCCCATGTGGAAGTCACCAGCATGTTAGACTTTTGCTGTAATTACTCACTACGTATGGTAAAAGTGGGAGAGGAGGTAAAGTGCATGCAAAGCTCAATGGCTGATTCGTCCATAGAGCTTTGTTCGTGGACAGGGCGGGAGGGGTGTTGGGGGGGGAGATGGGCTCGGAGGCAGGTGAAAACCTGGCGGCGAAGCTTCATTATTTTGAGTGTGTTTGCCACCTTGCTTTTGAATGTGGTGCATGACGGTAATGTTGTCTCCTCGCACTAAGACTACTTTGCCTGAAATGACTTTGAAAAAGGTCTCTAGAGCCAGCTCTATAGCTAAAAACGACTGATGGTTGATGTGGAGACCCCCCCTGATGAGGTGCCACAGACCCTGATCTGTCATGTACGTGAAGCAACACCAAACCCTGCGAGTGATTAGTCGGTGGTGATGGTTATCTGCAGAATTGGGGCAGTGAAGGGCCTGCCCCACAACAGTTTGTTACTTTTCCAGCACTGCATACAGCAGTGGGTGCTGGCACTTATAAACACTAGATCTTCCAAAAGAGCCACTGATCATGACAATAGTGCAAAGATGCACTCTACGTGGAGCCATATGTTAGGGACTATGGCCATACAGGAGGCCATAATACATAGGAGACACATCACTGTTTGGACTGTGAGAGGATGGAGTGGCTGTAAAAAAGGCAGAAGTTGTTGAAATTCTGCCACCCTTTGATTGCTTGTGTAGGCATTGCTGTTGACTGGGTTTAGGACAGAGCTCAGAAAGGGTTGGACCTGAAGGGGTTGGAGGTGGAACTCGGTGGCTTGACTGTAAGATTCAAGCTGTGGGGCAGGTAGATAGCAGCTTAGGTAAGGGCTAGGCACGCTTGTCTGCTTGTGCTCTTGATCACTCAGTCATCTTGCAAGGAGAAGAGGTGATTCCATCCCCCTGTACGAGGAGTAGATGCATTTGCCTTGGTGTTGTGGTGGGGGCACTGGCTTTATGGCAACCTTTTTAGAAGGGAACATCTGGCTCTGGATGAGATGTTCAGGGCTCAGGCAGTGTGTGGGGTTTGGATGTTTGGTGAAGTTGATGTGAGCTTGTGATAGTAGCCATGCTCGATAATAGGGCCCACCAATCTGTGATTTCCTCCCAGCAGGAAAAAAATCTTTGAAGCCTCCTTTGTTGTGTGATGTAGGGGGATACAGGACAAGTCAAGTTTTGGAGACAGAGGCTCCTTTGGTTGTGGAGCCTTTGCCTTGGCCCCTGCATTTGTGATCCTGGAAGGTGCCCTGTGTGTATCCCTAATAGGGGCATGTTTGAGCAGCTCAAATTGCCCTGAGTGCTCCATATCATAGTCTCCCACAGGAACGTCTGGGGGATGAGAGTAGACAGGCACCCGAAAGTCCTCTGTTGGGGAGTACAGATTATGGCTACCTGAATCATAGTAGTATTCCAGTGATCCTTGTGGAAGGGGAGGGAGGAGGATATAGAGGTGGTGAATGGCTGGCAGCATTGTCATTTGTCCTTCTTGCAGGCACAGGCTGTAGAGAAGAATTTGACTGAAGTGTCCTCGAAAGCGAGTCTGCTTTTTAGGAAAAGTATTTCTGGTGGTGGCAGAGATCTTGCCAATGCGTGGATGGAAACAATGCATTGTTGCCAGTCATCGAGCTCTTGTTGGAGGTTCGAGGATGGTTCTCTCCTCAGTCATCCGTGTATGCTCTTGGAGCAGACACCAATTTTGGTGGTAGCAGCACTTGCGGCTTCGATGGAGCAGTCACTTTGAGGTGTTGGTGTGGAGATGTGGTTTCTGATCAAAGGCTGAGACTTCTGGCTAGATCCAGTGGACCCTTAGTCTCGCTGCCGACCAGAGCCAGAGGACAGCAGCGGACCTGGAGGTGGCAGTGGTGTGGGCACAGGGCTCGATGCCAGACCCCTGTGGGGGCAGTGTTCAGCCTCTACATGCAGTAGTTTGGTTGTTGGGTTCTAGATGTGGACGCTAATCTCACATCTCGGCGTGGACTTAGTCCCGGACCCGGGGTTGACTGAAGTGGACGGGGCATTTTCAAGTGCCTCTTCCGGCTCCGAAGAATCTGAGCCGATCAGCTCTGGGCTGGGCTGATGGATGCCATGCCTGACCTCACATTGTATTCCTCCTCTTCGGCGTCACTTCACCGAAGAGGTCTGGTGTCTCGGACAAGAAGTGGAACATTTTATTGTGGGCTCAGGTACAGATTACAGAGAAGCACAGGTTACAGAAACTGTGGAGGTCGGCCCATGGATACTTCGAGTGGCACTTAAGGCATCTCTTGAAGGGCACCTATTCAATCACCCTCTGTTAGAAATGGGGGTCTCTCGTTGGCAATGGCTGGCACCAATGACCAAATAGGGACCCTTGCTTCCAAGTCAGAGTAATGGGGCTACATCCTTTGATAACCCCTGCTCAACCTTGTGTTAACGTAGCACGAGCAGACAGGCTTATCTCAGAGCCAGCAGTGCGTGAAGCATTTATGACCATACACAGTAACACAATGAAAACACTACAAAGGGTTACCACACGGGACTTATAAAAATAAGGGTTTTTATATAGGCTTAGCACAAGACCCAAAACAACAAAAATCCACAATACAAGTAAATAGGCATATTCTCAAAATGCTGCAAAGTCACTCAAAACGTGCAAAACAAGTTCCGTTCAAGGTAGGGGTCTATGTGACCCGATATGCACAATGTACCCGAGTTGAAGGCGCAACGAGGCGCAACGAAGCACAACCTCGCGAAGAAGCTGAAGTGATGAAATGCGGGCACTCAGCGGCCACAGCTCTCAGCTGCAGCAGCCCACACCACCGAGCAAACGGGGATGACTCTCAGGCGTAATGGCTGCAGCGGCCCACATCGTGCGATTACGATGACTCTCAGATGGGGTGGAAGGCGGGCACTCAGCGGCAACAGCTATCAGCTGCAGTGGCCCACACATGTGATGACGATGATTCCTCGATGCACAGTGGATGCGGGCACTCAGCGGCGCGACGTGGAGCTTCGGGATGTCGCTCTCAGTGGCGGTGGCCCACAAGCAAGTGATAGCGATGAGTTATTGATGTGAAGGTGATGCGGGCACTCAGCAGCACAACGTAGAGCTTCAGAATGTCGCTCTAAGCGGCGGCGGCCGACAAACTAAGGATATCGATGGTTTCTTGATGTGAGGACAGCGCTTGGCTGCAGCGGCCCGCAAATGCGATCACGACGATTCTCAGCCTGCGTTCTCTGGCAGTAACACAGAGGCCCTGGGATACTCGACCGGGGCCTCACCTGCAGATAGAATTCCTCCCAAAGGAATTTGGAAGGCTGGTGGTTGAAGTCTTGTGATCCTGAGACTTCGGCATGCGGCAAGCTCAATTCAAGCCCCTGGGTAATTGCTTCAGAAAGGTTGATGAAAGCTCAAAGTCCTTTCCCCTCTCTTCACGTCCAATGGTAACCACTGCAGGCCAACCCCAGAAAAACCACACTGGCTCAGGGGCAGTACAAAACTCCTTCAGCTTCCCTGGTTACACGGACAGAAGTTCATTTTGACATCTAGAAGTAATACCAATTGTAGGGGTTTCAGCACAGATATTTATACCTCAAATGTCTTTTTTCTCAAAACTGAACCCAGCCAGAACCAATTCTGTGCAGTCCTGGAGCACTCTGTTTACAAGGCTGCAGCCTTCCTTTCAGAAAGAGGGGGTCTGCCATCAGACGCACGGTAGGAGGTGGAGCCAGCATTCACCTTGCCAGGCACAGCCCTATTCAGGTCAAGGAGCTACCCCTGCCCATACTTCAAATGCAAATCCCTCTATTCAACCCAGGTCTGACTCAGCCTGCCCTGTCCCTCCAAAACCAGACAGCCAATACACATAGCAGTAGGCAAGAAAAGACCTACTTTCTAAAAGCGGTATTTTCAAACACAGAATATAAAAATAATCTTCACTAAGAGATGTACTTTAATATTCTGAGCTCAGGCATATTAAATTCGACTTTCCTATCATGTTCCTTGGGTCAGTTATGATTATAGGATGTAATAATCAAACTGCCCATTCTGGCCTATAGGAACAGCTAGCCTTGCAATAGTGAAAAACAAATTTGGGTGTAATTCACTATCAGGACATGCTACACATACCACAGCATGTCCTACCTTTCACATACAATGCACCCCGCCGTAGGGGCGACTTACTTGATGCAACGGGACGGTTTAGGGACTAAGAAGTGGGTTCACTTCACAGTCAAGATGGCAGTTCTGGACTGCGCACAGACTCTGCAATGGCAGGTCTGAAACACATTTAACAAGCTGCTTCTGTGGGTGGCGCAATCAGCGCTGCAGGCCCACCAGCAGCATTTGGTCTACCAGCCCTGGGCACTCACAGTGCACTATACTAGGGACTAGCAGGTAAATCAAATGAGTCAATTATGGGAATACCAATTCTTACAGTCAATTCACAATAGGGAGCATTCGCGCTGTGGCACTGAACGGCAGTGGCACAGCGCCCGGAGCATCTAACACCAGCAACAACAGAGGAGAAAAAAGCTAAAAATGGAAGGGAGACCCACGCCGATGGTGCCAGGTCTAACACCCTCTATGCCTTTTCATTTTCTGAAGTCGGTAATAACGGTGTGGGGCCTCAAAAAGCAGCCCCCCCCCCGCGCCCCGGTCTTTGGCGACAGGGTCTAGAGTGGGTTGAGAAAGAAGAGGAAATGGGAAAAGTGACAAAAATCTTAGCCATGGGAACGGAAGCAATGGGTCCCAGGACCATTGACGTTTAGCGTCGGACATGTCAAGACTAGGAGCAACGTTCATCCATGTCCATACATAATGGAGAAGAAAAACAATCTAACAACGGGGTCTGGGCCAGTAGTGTTCACAACCAGAGGAGGAACCATCGCTACTTTGTGACTTGAAAATACTTTTTTGAAGAAAAACAAGTTGCCACAATCCAAACCCAACACTAAATGCCAGGAGTATGCGGAGCATGTATAGCTGCATCCACACGTGCTATGAACATACATTTTGTCTTTTGGCAAATAATTAATATTAATTTCCCTAACCCTTGAACAAAAAGAGTGGAGTCTTTTGTGTTAGGGATAAAGTCCGCAAGCAAACAATTGTATAATCATATCTGAGAAGTACAAAATCTGCCCACATTTTTACCATTAGAACACTATTCCAATAAAAAATGTATGCAATGGCTAAAATATTTTTGCCATTTTGCAGGCCCTCTGTCAAGTGTTCCACCATGAGGTGTATGCTCTCAAGTCTCATCTCATGTACGATTAATTTTTTTTTAAATTATACACATATTTAAAAATATTACATTTAGAAAATTATTCAATGAAAAGGAAATCATGATTTGGAATTTAAAAAATCTTCTCAAATATACAGAGGCTGATTAAATACCGGAGGTTTCTTGCAATTGGACCCATACCCAATAGCATAAAGCACAAGAAGTACTGACAGTACACCACAATGACGGGAAATACTAAGCATGGTTCAAGAAAAGATTATACCAACAGAACAAGTTACTTACCTTCGGTAACGATATATCTGTAAGAAACAGTAGTTAGTATTAGATTCCTTACCTTAGAATATCCCCAGGCGTCAGTCTGGATCCGGAAACTTTTGCATAGCAGTACCCCTGCGCGTCGGTAGGCGTCGTCTGCAGGCGTCCCCTGCGGCTCCGCGTCGTCGGCGTCGTGCGCCGTGATGACGTCGCTGGAGTATATAGACGCCGCCTCCGCGCGCTGACGTCAGTTCTTTGCACACAGCTTTTCCGCGCCAGAACACGCAGAGCCATGTGAGAACTAACACTGGTGCCATTTGAAACTAGGGCCCTGAAAGGGATGTCCTTAACCCTAGGTATCAGTTCGCAGAACGGGGAGGATGGGTGGGGCGGTAAGGAATCTAATACTAACTACTGTTTCTTACAGATATATCGTTACCGAAGGTAAGTAACTTGTTCATCTGAAAGAAACAGGTTAGTATTAGATTCCTTACCTTAGAATAGATACCCCAGCAATACCAACCCCGGTGGTGGGTCTGCGAACCAATACAACCTACACCAGAAAGTCCTGGAGGACCGAACGGCCAAAGAAGCCATCCCTCCGGACTTGACTGTCCAGGCAGTAGTGCCTCGCAAAGGTGTGCAGCGAGGCCCACGTGGCCGCCTGGCAAATGTCCTGCAAAGGGACTCCCCGGCCCAGGGCAGTAGTAGCCGCCGTGGCCCGAGTGGAATGGGCCCTCAGCCCAACAGGAGGCTCCTTCCGAGCCAAAGAGTAGCATGCTTTGATGCACAGGACGACCCACCGAGAGATGGTTCGTTTCTGTACCGCCCTTCCCTTCTTCTCACCCACGTAGCCAACAAACAGTTGGTCATCCACCCGGAACTGGCGTGTGCGATCCATGTAAAATGAAAGCGCACGTTTTGGGTCCAGACGATGGAGCCGCTCTTCATCCTTTGAAGGATGCGGAGGCGGGAAGAAGGAGGGCAAGGTGATGGACTGCCCAATGTGAAAAGCAGAGACTACCTTGGGCAGGAAAGAAGGTCTAGTCCGAAGGACCACCTTATCAGGATGAACAGACAAGAAAGGAGGTTTAACAGAAAGAGCCTGGAGCTCACTCACTCTCCTGGCAGAGGTGATGGCCACCAGGAAGGCCGTCTTTAAAGTGAGAAGACGGAGAGGACAGGAATGAAGGGGCTCAAAGGGAGCGCACATCAGGAAAGTCAGAACCAGGTTCAAGTCCCACTGAGGCATCACGAACGGAGATGGAGGATACATGTGCGTGATGCCCTTCAAGAATCTTAACACAATAGGGGATTTGAATAAAGATGGCTGATCAGGTAGCCTCAAGAAGGCGGAAAGGGCAGAAAGATAGCCCTTGACAGTGCCCAGAGCAGAGCCCTGCTGGGCAAGGGAAAGGAGGAAGAGGAGAACCTCAGACAGAGGGGCAGAAAGGGGATCCACAGCCTTTGCTGTGCACCATGCCACAAATCTGTTCCACCGGCAGGCGTATACCGACTTCGTGGAGGGACGCCTGGCTGCCAGAATGACATCACAGACTTCAGGAGGCAAGTCAAATGGCCTCAACTGCCGCCGCTCAATCTCCAAGCATGGAGGTGGAGACTGGACAGGTTCGGGTGGAGGACCGTCCCCTGCTGCTGCGACAGAAGGTCCTCCTGAAGGGGCAGGCGGATCGAGGGACCGACTGTCATGCTGAGTAGCTCGGGATACCAGTATCTTCGAGCCCAGTCCGGAGCCACAAGGATAACTTGGGCCCGGTCGCGCCTGATCTTCTTCAGCACTCTGGGCAGAAGTGGTATAGGCGGAAAGGCGTACAACAGACCGCAACTCCACTCGCGCCGAAAGGCGTCGCCGAGCGAGTGCCGTCTTGGAAACTCCAACGCGCAGAACTGATGACATTGCGCGTTCTCTTCTGTGGCGAATAGATCTAACCAAGGCTCTCCCCATTGCTGAAAGAGGCCTCTCGCCACGTCCGAGTTCAGACGCCATTCGTGATCCACCGAGCACCGACGGCTGAGTTCGTCCGCCCTGGCGTTCAGAGAACCTGCCAGGTGTTGAACCGTCAGAGTCACGCCCTGACGTTCCAGCCATTGCCAGAGACGCAGAGCCTCCTGGCAAAGGGTCCACGACCCCACACCGCCCTGTTTGTTGCAGTACCACATGGCGGTGGTGTTGTCCGTGAACACCTGCACTACACTCCCGTTGACAAAGGGGAGGAATGCCTTCAGTGCTAGGCGAATCGCCCGCAGCTCCAACAGGTTGATATGGAGCCGGGACTCCGCCGGAGACCAGATGCCTCTGATCTCCGCCTCTCCCAAGTGGCCACCCCAGCCCTGGAGGGACGCGTCCGTCACAACCACGTGCTCCGGTTGGGGAAGGGAGAGGGATCTGCCCCTGACCCAATCGCGGTCCGTAAGCCACCACTGCAACTGTCTCGCAGTGCCCTCCGAGATCAGGACATGGTCGGATAGGTTGCCCTGATGCTGGGCCCACTGAAACTTCAGGTCCCACTGCAGAGCCCGCATCCGCCACCTGGCGTGATGCACCAGTAGGATGCAGGAGGCCATCAGCCCCAGAAGCCGCAGCGTCAACCTGACCGAAACCCGGGATAAAGGCTGAAAGATGGGAATCAGAGCCTGAATATCCCGGACCCGCCGTTCCGGAGGATAAACCCGAAACTGCGCCGAGTCGAGAACCGCTTCGATGAAAAGGAGCTTTTGAGAGGGACACAGGTGTGATTTCGGCACATTGATGGAAAACCCCAGCTCGTGCAGGAGGTCTGCCGTCATCTGAAGGTGGTGGACGACTGTCTGGGGCGAGCCCGCCTTCAACAACCAGTCGTCGAGGTAGGGGAAGACTGAAACCCCTAACCGGCGCAGATGAGCTGCGACCACCGCCATCACTTTCGTGAACACCCGTGGGGCGCTGGTAAGGCCGAATGGGAGCACGATAAACTGAAAGTGCTCCTGGCCTACCGTGAACCGCAGGTAACGCCGGTGGGCCGGCAGGACGGGGATGTGAAAATACGCATCCTGCAAGTCCAACGCTACCATCCAGTCTTGTGGGTCTAGAGCAGCCAAGACCTGAGCCAAAGTCAACATCTTGAACTTCTCCTTCCGGAGGAAGCCGTTGACGTTCCGTAGATCCAAGATAGGACGCAGGCCTCCTTTGTCCTTCTTGGGCACCAGAAAGTAGTGGGAGTAGCAACCACACCCTACTTCTGGCCCAGGAACGCGCTCGATGGCCCCCTTGGCCAAGAGGGCCGTAACTTCCTCCTGCAGAAGTGTCAAGTGGTCCCCCGACACGGTGGTTCTGCGGTGGCATGGCTGGAGGAGTGGACTCGAAGGGGAGGGGACAAGCTGCAGCACCCACCTGTCCGATGTTATCGCGCGCCAGCGGGAGTGGTGATGGCGAACCCTGCCACCCACTGGCGTCACGTGAGCCCGAAAGCTCGGACTAGGAAGGCTTGGATGCAGCAGCGGGGGGAGGTGTGGACTGACCTCGCCGCTGCCCTCTACCGCCACCACGGCGGAAACCACGGCCGCCACCGCGCTGGGGAGCGTTCTGCGGCGCGTGGCTGGCAGCACGTGTGGGACCGCCCCTCCCTTGGCCACGAAAGGGGCGAAACGAACCCGTCTGCTGGCGCTGGGTCGAAAGACCCAAGGACTTGGCCGTGACCCTGGAGTCCTTGAAGCGCTCCAGCGCGTGGTCCGCCTTGTCACCAAACAGGCGACTGCCATCAAATGGCATGTCCATGAGGGTATTTTGGACGTCTGGCGAGAAGTTGGCGGATCTCAGCCAAGCATGGCGACGAATCGCCACCGTCGTGGACATAGCCCGTCCCAGCGAGTCGGTCGTGTCAAGACCACACCGGATCGAGTACCGCGCCGCATCCCGGCCTTCAACCAAGGCCCGGGTGAGCTTGTCCCGCACTTCCTGGGGGCATTGCGGCAAACACTCCTCGACCGCATCCCACAGGGAGTGGGTGTAGCGGCCCAAGAGGCACGCGGTATTACAAGACCGCAGTCCAGCGCTCTAAGAGGAAAAGACCTTTTTACCAAATTGGTCATACCGCTTTGATTCCCGATCGGGCGGAGCCGACGGGAATGCGGACTGTGAAGTGGAGGCCTGGATCACCAGACTCTCCGGGGAGGGATGGGTGGATAGGAAGGCAGGGTCGTCCGAGCACGGACGGTGACGCCTGGCAACATTCCGGTCAACCGGTGCACCGGAAGCGGGCCTGGACCAGGTGCCCAAAAGGACATCCGTCAGGGCCTCATTAAACGGCAGCAGAGGCTCCTGAGGGCATGACTGCGGTTTAAACACTTCGGTCAGAATGTTCGGTTTGACCTTCGCGACGGGGAGCTCAAGGCGCAAGGCCTTGGCAGCCCTCATCAGGACCACCGAATAGGCAGCCCCTGCCTCAGACGCCACAGGGGTCGGGGAGACAAACCCAGGGTTGGGCGACTCGTCCAGACCACTGGCATCACCCAGATCACCTACCCAGTCCACATCATACTGGCAGGCACGGGATAAAGGGTCCTCAGACCCCTCCCACCCCTCTCCATACTCGTCCTCGTCGTCGTATACTGGATCGACGATATAGACTTCGGGGTCAATGGGCCCCATCGGCGCCGGATCCGGCGTCGGACGACGCCGGTCCGACTCCGCGTCAGGAGTCAGAGGAGGAATGGGGGTGGCGCCGCGTGGCGTCGGCGCCGGGGACCCGACGCCGGCCGGAACCGACGGCGGAGTCGCTGCACCGCGCGGAGGCGGTACCATGGGTTGGCCCAAAGGAACCGACGCCGGAGAGGCCGGTAGACCAGCCGGCGACGAACCTGAGGGGCCCAGCGGCGCCGGGGCCGGAGCCACCGGCGGCGTCGGGGCAGGAGCACCCGAACCGCTCGGGCCCCCAGACGGGACAGACGGGCCCGCAGGCCCCGCCGGAGGAGACCTCGCCCTCATAGCCATGAGGAAGGCCTCAATCTCCTCACGCGACGCGCCTTCCCCAGGGACCGACGGGTATGGGGCAGACGGCGCCGGCGACCCACGCGGGGCCGCGTGGGTGGGGCCACCCGAGCCCCCGGCCGCATCACGCGGGCGTCGGGGGGAGTCGGGGGTGCGATGACGACGACCCGACTTCTTACGCTTACCTGAGGAACCGGAGGAATGGTGGCGACTCCCGGAGCGCTCATGGCGGCTCCGCGATCGTTCCCTCGACCGCTCCCTCGACCTGCGACCGGACCGGGACCGCTCTCGACGCGGGGCCGACACTCGGAGCTCGAGAAGCTTGCGGGACCGCTCCCGCCTAGCTTTACCAGTCAAGGCCCGACAGTCGACGCAGGACTCCACGTCGTGGTCCGCGCCCAGACACCGGAGGCAGAGTCGATGGTGGTCGGTGACCGACATCAGGCGGTCGCACTCGTCGCAACTCTTGAAACCGGGCATCCTACCGGCACCGTAGAAGATTAATTAGTTAACAAAAAACTTGGTCAAAAGACCGGAGTACTGCTCTTCGGATCTGCGCTAACTGGCGCGGAAAAAAGAAGAACTGACGTCAGCGCGCGGAGGCGGCGTCTATATACTCCAGCGACGTCATCACGGCGCACGACGCCGACGACGCGGAGCCGCAGGGGACGCCTGCAGACGACGCCTACCGACGCGCAGGGGTACTGCTACGCAAAAGTTTCCGGATCCAGACTGACGCCTGGGGATATTCTAAGGTAAGGAATCTAATACTAACCTGTTTCTTTCAGATTTATAGTTATTAAAAAATACAGAGCAGTCATGATATAGGTTATAATGTTTGGTCTTCTCTAGAGATGATCCATGGAAACCGAATGAATATAGATATTCACCACAGCGGGAGTTGAAGTGAGACAATTGCCTTTTGAGGCTCCCCTCAAGGGGAGAAATTTGTTGAAATCTGTGGAAGATTGGAGAGGTGTTATGTTTTAAGGAACGACTTGTGTGCAGAGAAAGACAATGGAAGATAATATATTCCAATGTCTTTCTCAGCACACAAGACACTTTAGTTGTCTTGGAGAATATCTAAGTGCTTCTCTGTGTGTGCTTGTGGATTGTGGAAGCGGCCATCATCAAAGGTAAGGGGAGGAGGTAAGTGGCTGACACCTTTTGAAACCACATTCTCTTCTCTGCTTATTACAGTGCTCATAAACTTCAATAAGTACTTTGGTTGTACTTTGCTGCACGAAGGTGGCTATCTGTCTCAGTACACCATGGGAGGCAGAGGAGGACCGCTGCTATTTGCTGCAATTCACTGCTCTGGGGCTTGGTTCCTGTTGTACACAGAGCATTCTGCTCATTTGAGTTCGCCGTGACCAGGAGGTGACTGGGGTTGGACCGGGCTGGACCCCTTGACATACCTGACAGCTTGCCTCTTAGACTGCCAACGTTGCTTAGTGTAGGCCAAGGGCAGGCCAATTCTGCACCTATTAGTGCCAGGGAGAGGCAAGGCAGGGCAGGGCCACCCCCTTTAGATTTGTACGAGAACACCAGCAGGTTAGTCCCTCAGCTGTACCACACTTTTAACATCAAGACTGCACCACTTTAACAGGAATATTGAGTCCATATTCAGATTTACCCTCAAGCTAAAGAATAAACCATTCATCAAGTTTATATAAAAGTAAATGTGCTTCGGTTGGGGCATATGGTGCAGGACTATTGTAGAGCAGGGCTATAGTAGAATAGGCACCCTCCAACTGGCTGACAATCACTTTACGCGTAAAGCAATTTTCAATCCGTTGAAGGGTGCCTGCTCTACAATAGCCCTGCGCCATATGCCCAACTGAAGCACATTTACTTTCATATAAACTTGACTAATTATTTATTCTTTAGCTTGTGGGTAAATCTGAATATGGACTCAATATTCCAGTTAACCTCTACCGCGCTAGCGGGTTTTCCCGCTGTGCGCTGAAATTTGAAAATCGCGCGGTTTGTGACAAAGCCAGCTCGTCATCCGCGTAGCGCAGGTAACGCCCATGACGAGCTGGCTTTGTCATCAGCGCTGAAGGGGTTAAAGTGCTGCAGTCTTGATGTTAAAAGTGTGGTCCAGCTGAGGGACGGACTAAAAAGAATGCTTAAGGAATTTTCTTTTTTTTTTTTTTTTAACTTAGCTAAATTGAAATACCCCATGAAAAAAAGTTTGGACTTTGTGTTTGGGTGGCCACAGATGGTTATTGTTAGACCTGGCATCTTTGGAGTGTTTTTTTTGCTTTTACCTCCTGTATTTTTGACGCTGTGCTGGATTTCGTTTTTGCTGGTTTAGAATCTTTGGGCACTTTGCCACTGCTGATCAGTGTCAAAGCACAAGTGCTCCCTGAGTAAATTGTTATTGTAATTGGTTTTCCAAGATTGGCATATTTGTATTACCAAGAAGTCCCTAGTAAAGTGCCTTGAGTGTGCCAAGGCTGGTGATTCAAATGCTACTAGTGGGACTGCAGCACTGATTGTGCCACCCACATGAGTAGCCCTAAAATGGGGTCTCCGACCTGCCACCTCAGTGCCTGTGTGCAGTTGCTAACTGCCATGCTGCCCTGTCCATTGTCCGCACTGGTCAGGCCTAACCCTTCCCTTTCTGTACACATTGGACACCCCTATAGAAGGCCCTATATATGAAAGGTAGAGCATGTACTGGTTTGTGTGACATGATCTGGTAGTGAATTACAGCCATTTTCGTGTTTTACTATTGAGAGGGCTATCTTGCCCATAGGCTATAATGGGGAATGCTGAGTACGTTTACCTGCATATCTTCCCATAGGAGCAAGATAGAAAATTAAAGTCTGGTATCCCTGAACTTAGAATTTAATAACACATCTTTTAGGAAGGATGATTTTTAAATCCTGTGTTTGAGAACAGCACTTTTAGAAAGTGGCTGTTCTCTTGTCTAACCTTTCTGTGTGCCTTGGCCTGTTTGTGAATTGACTGTCTGGTTTGTGAGTGACAGGGGATGGGGAGCCCCCAGGAGGGTGGATGAGTCAGCCCTAGGCTGAATGACTGCATCTGCATCTTGAGTGGCGGGAGGAGATGGCACCTGGGCTTGAATAGGGCTGTGCCTGCCTTCCACAATGCTGGCTCCATATTCTGCTGGGCGGCTGACGACCCTGCCCCTCTCTCTGAAAGGAGAGAAGACAGAAAAACAAAGTGCTCAGGAACTGACCTGAACTGGTTCTGACCAAGCCAAGGCCTCTCTGCCTCTAGAGAACAAAGGAAAGACTGGCATAAAAAGGGCTACCCAGACCACAGAAAATTAGATCATCCTGGAATCAAGAAGGAACCTCTGCCAAGGAGAAAGCCGGAAGACTGAAGAGGAAGGACTGTCCTGCTGTGTACTTGTGGGCTGACCTGCAGTTGCTTTGCTGCCAAGGAGAGGGGAAGGACTTTGCTGTTGCTGTGTCCCCTTGCTTGAAGAGATCTCCAAGGGCCTGAGTAGAGCTGGCTCCCTGTTAAGAAATCCCAGGAACAAAAGGACTTTATCCCCAGCTTCCCCCTGAACTCTGCTGTATGTGTTCTGCCCTTCCTAGAGTCCTTGGTCCAGTTGTGGTGCCTCTGGAAGTTGTGCCTGCTGTTTGGGAAGCTGGGCAAGGAGAAACTAAGCCAATCTGCAAATTTTCACGCATCCGCTCGCTTGCGGAGCGCATCCCCGACAGTGCGGGGAAATTCCCGCCGCCGCGAAGATAGAGATCGTCGCAGCACCTGTTGCCGCTGCAAGAACAGACGCATTGTTCGCTTGCAGAACCAATCGCCCCGGTGCGGGAAGATTACTGTCACTGAGTATCATCGCAGAGCCTGTTGTCGCTGGGTGAGATCGCCGCTCCGCTTGCCTGCGGACCGCATCACATTGCTGCGAGTATCGTCACAGAGCCATCGCATCGAGGGGCCGCGAGAGGAGAAGATCGTAGCCGCGCATCGCTGCCGCACCGGAGATCGTCGCCGTCCCGAAGATCGAGCCTTTGCGAGACGCTTCCTACCGAACCTGCGCACCGGAATCCATACAAGATATCACCTCCCGCCCCATACAGACCGGATTCGTCACAACACACCCGCTGTGTCCAGAGGTGCTTTCGCATCGCCTCCCCAGGGTGTGACGCAATGCTTGTTTTTCAACGCTGCAGCTTCCATTTTGGAACTTTAGTCGCACCTAAAGGTACTTTTGGCTGAACGTGACGCAACTGTGGATTATTTTGATGCAAACCCTACAACTCTTTCAAAATCATATTCTTGAACTGTGTATGTTGGATTTTTGTCGTTTTGGTCTTGTGCAGTTTAGATAAAGATACTTTATTTTTCTAAACTGGTGTGGAGTCCATTTGTGGTGTTTTCACTGTGTTACTGTGAGTGTTGGTACAACTACTTTACACATTGCCTTTGATAAGCCTGTCTGCAAGGGGGTGAGCAGGGGTTATCTAAAGAGTGTATC
Source organism: Lissotriton helveticus (assembly GCF_964261635.1). Classification (NCBI taxonomy): domain Eukaryota; kingdom Metazoa; phylum Chordata; class Amphibia; order Caudata; family Salamandridae; genus Lissotriton; species Lissotriton helveticus. The sequence goes on from NC_136059.1 coordinate 1,937,167,380, forward strand.
CCACTTACCCTGACTAGAAGCAAGGGTCCCTATTTGGACATTGGTACCTACCTCTGCCAACTAGAGACCCCCAAATCTAACATTGGTGGTCAGCGGTGGGATTTGAACTTGTATTTGTACTGGACCCACAATAATTGGTGTACATCACTAGTTTAGTGCAGACCACTACGCTGCCTCATACTGGGTTTGGATTTTTGGTTCTATTTTTGATTAACTCTTCAAAGCATCATGTCTCAGAAGGCAGCAAGTGCGCCAGCAGAATTGGAGTTTTGCATTGAGGATTTGTATTCTTACAAAGTTAAACAGCTTAAACAATTCTGCAAAGATCGTATTTACCCTGTGAAAAGAAGCGCTAGAAAGAAGGAGCTGCAGAAAATCTTGAAGGCCTGGTGGGAGGCCCAAGAAGGAAATGTTGCAAGTGCAAGGGAGGGGTTTCAACCCCAAGATTTGCCTGTGAGCAACCCAGGCTCAAGGCCTGGCAGCACCCATTCCAGTAGGGGTTTCACTCCAGAAGAGTTAGAGGAGAATCAGAGAGTGAGAAACTATGACTTGGAAGTCAGGAGGTTAAAGATGAAGCAATTGGAAATGGAGAAAGAGAGAGACAGGGCGGCGGAGGACAGCAAAAATGCCCGTGCCCTGGAAGAAAAGAAATTGCTTTTGGCTCATGAGTTGAGCATAAGGAAACTGGATATCAAGGCCAAGGAGCTGGAGTCCAGTTCAAAAGGTGGCAGCGCACAGCCAGTGCAGGGGGGTAAAGTATATATTCCCAAGGATTTGGTACAGAATTACAATACAAGTGAGGACATGTATGCCTGCTTTACCTCTTATGAGATTGCTTTGATAATAAATGGTGCGCCTGAACAGCATTGGGGGGTGGGCCTGTGGAAACATTTTGAGGCTTCTGGAGGAGTGCTCTAGAGCCCTTAGAATTAGCAGGTGCCATGACCTACCCCAATATGAAAGCGTCCCTATGTCTCAGGTATGGACTTACTCCTGAGCAGTATAGACTGCAGTTTAGGAACTCCAAGAAGAAAGAGTCTGAGACTTGGATGGAGTGTGTGAATTTGTACTCGTGTGCACTGGAAGGTTGGATGAAGGACAGCAAAGTAATTGATTATAAGGGGTTGTTGCATTTAATTAGTTGGGAGCACTTGAGTAGTCTTTGTGTTCCAGAGCTGCGCCAGCATCTTGTAGACAGCAAGCTGACAGACCCCATTGAGCTTGCTAAGGAGGCGGACTGCTGCACCAGTACCAGGGTCCACAGAGGAATTGTGGGTACCACAGTCAAAGGTGGGCAGGGTCCCCAGCAGAAGAGTGGGGGGGGGACAAGGGTAACCAAAAGGAGTCCTCTTAAGGGCCCCAAACAGTTCCCCAGGAAAGGAGTCCCAACTCCCCAAACCTAGACAACCATGGCCCCCTAGGGACAGACGAGACAACAGGGGTCTCCCTACCTGCTATCACTGCAATGAGGTGGGACATGTTATCACTAGGTGCCCCAAGAAACCCCCAGCTCCCACTGGTGCTCCAAAACCGGGTTTAGTGAGTAGCTTTGGGAGAGGATTTAATTTCTAGTGAAGGGATGGGACCAGCAGTTATGACCCTGGTCTCCTTAGGAGACTAAGAGATGGTCCAGGAAACCTACCTGCCCCCGAACACTGAGAAATACGGGCAGAAGGTGACTATCAATGGGAGGGAGATAAAGGCTCTGAGACACAGGAGCCAGTGTGACATCTGTAAGGTGTCAGTGGGTGTCTGAAGAGCAGGTCATTCCCAATGTACTTCACCCAGTAGTTGCAGTTGACAACTCAATGCGCCTCTGCAAAGTGGCGCAGGTTCCATTTGAGTGGAGGGGGGTCTCAGGTCTCTTGAAGGGTGTTGTGAGTCCATCCATGCCTTTAGACTGTCTGCGAGGAAATGACCTAGAGAGTTCCCCATGGAAGGAGGTGGATCACCAGTCTCATATGGAGGTGTTGGGTCTGCCTGAGTGGGTCTGTGTGACCACTCGGTCTATGGCAGCCAGTAGGGGTGATTCAGCAAACCTGGAGCCTGAAATAGTGGCCCAGGTACCTACCAGGAAAAAGAGAGTCAGGGGGCGCGGGAAACCCGGCCCTGCAGTTCCCACGGCCCAGGAAGGAGCAGAACCGGAGGGGGATGCCCTGGAGCCTACCGCGGAACAGGTGGCCCGAACTGGGAGACCTACCTGAGCTGACCCATTGGCAGCAAGAAGGTGGCCCCTCCAGGGAGGAGTTCTGCAAAGCGCAGATGGAATGCCCTTCTCTCATTGGTGTGCGGCAGCAGGCTGTAGACCAGGCAGCAGGTGGAGCGTCCAAGGATCATCTAATTTACTCTTACTCTTCTACTGCCGGTCTTGTACAGGTCCCAAGGACTAAGAAAGTTTCCTGGGGTGACAGGTCCTTTATAGTGACCACCACCAAACTTTGGAACAGTCTTCCTAGCCAAATAAAAACCTGCACCTCTCTCCTTTCCTTTCGCAGACAGATAAAAACCTGGCTTTTTAAACAGTATAGTGGACACTCAGCGCCGAGACACCCTCGGGTATTTGTGCGCTTAACAAATTTTCTAAAATAAATTAAAAAAATAAATAAATAAACTAGGGAAGATGGCTTACTTTATAGTGAGCCTAAGTTCGCTGAGCCCGGTGCAGCCCATGTGCTGGTGGTACCCGAACGCTTCAGGGACTTCCTAATTGGTCAAGCTCATGAAGTGCCTCTCGCAGGACATCTGGGGCAAGACAAGCCCTTCCAAAAGCTTGTCACCCACTTCTTCTGGCCCCAGATGAAGAAGCATGTCGGTACATTCTGTAGGACTTGCCAGACATGTCAGGCAAGTGGCAAGAGCAGAGTGATGTGCAAGGCACCCCTCCAACCCTTTCCTGTGGTGAGCACCCCTTTCAAGCGGGTGGGCATCAACATTGTGGGGCCACTGGACCCCAAGACAGCCTTAGGCAACAGGTTCATCCTGGTCTTGGTGGACCATGCCACCCGGTACCCGGAAGCTGTCCCTCTCAGGACAATCAAAGGAAATTGTGGTGGGCCGTGCATTGATGAGGATCTTTTCCTGTGTGGGGTTTCCCAGATATGTAGTCTCCGACCAGGGTACCAACTTCATCTCTAGGTACATGAAGTCTCTGTAGGAGGAGTGTGGGGTAACTTATAAGTTCACCACTCCTTATCACCCTCAAGGAAACGGGTCGGTTGAAAGGTTCAACCGAACTCTGAAAGGTATGATTATGGGCCTAGCGGAGCCCATGAGACGGAAGTGGGACGTGTTTTTACCATGCCTGTTTGCCTACAGGGAGGTGCCTCAGAAGTCCTTAGGATTCAGTCCCTTTGAACTTCTGTATGGCCACCCAGTTAGAGGACCTCTCACTCTGGTGAAGGAGGGGTGGGAGAAATCCAACGAGAAAACCCCCAAGGATGTGTTCAGCTACATGCTGGCCTTCCGCAACCAGACAACGCTTCAGGAAGCTCGCTCAGAAGAACCTAGAAGCTAGCCAGGAAGAAATGAAAAGATGGTACAACCAGAATACCACTCTGGACTAATTTCAACCTGGGCAGAAAGTGTGGGTGATGGCGCCAGTGGAGCCTTGCGCGCTCCAAGACAAGTGGACTGGGCCATATGAGGTGGTGGAGTGCAAGAGCGAAGTAACCTACCTGGTTAATTAGCAGACTCCCAGGCAGCCCCTGAGAGTCTTCATGTGAACCGCCTCAAGCCCTACTTTGAGAGGTCTGATGCGACAACGCTCCTGGCTACAGATGCTAGAATGGAAGAGGAAAGTGACACTCTTCCTGACCTCCTGGCAGCCAAGGAGCAAGACTGGTCAGTGGATGGTGTGGTCCTCTCGTCCCACCCTGACCCCAGAACAGCAGAGGGACTGTCGCCAGGTGTTGGGTCCGTTTGCCTCCCTGTTCTCCCTGACCCCAGGTGTCACTAATTGGTGCGTCCATGATGTGGACACTGGAGATAGTCTACCTGTGAAACAGAAATTTTACATGGTAGCTGACAGTCAGGGCCAGCATCAAAGAAGAGGTTTCCAAGATGTTGGTGCTAGGGGTAATTGAGCCCTCCAGCAGCCCCTGGGCTAGCCCAGTGGTCATAGTATCAAAAGCTGCTGCGCCCGGTGCCACTTCAGAACTCCGGTTTTGTGTGGACTACCGTGGGCTTAATGTGGTCACCAAGACTGACGCACACCCCATCCCCAGAGCTGATGAGCTTGTGGATCGGTTGGGCGCTGCCCAGTACCTCACTATGTTTGACTTAACATCTGGGTACTGGCAGATTGCCTTAACTGAGGGGGCCAAAGAGGTCTGCGTTCTCAACGCCAGAGGGGCACTTCCAGTTCTGTGTCATGCCCTTTGGGTTGAAGAACGCCCCTGCCACGTTCCAGAGACTGGTCAACCAGGTACTGACCGGGCTGGAGGAATTCAGCGTTGCATACCTGGATGACATTGCTGTGTTCAGCTCCACATGGGAAGAACACTTGCAACACCTCTATGAAGTGTTGAAGGCTCTGCAAAGGGCAGGCTTCGCTATCAAGGTCAGTAAGTGCCAGATAGGGCAGGGATCTGTGGTGTCCTTGGGACACCAGGTGGGGAGCAGCCAGGTGGCGCCTCTACAGGCAAAGATTTATACCATTCTGGCTTGGGAGCCCCCCCAAGACCCAGACAGAGGTGAGAGCCTTCTTAGGTCTCACCGGGTATTACTGACGGTTTGTAAAGGGATATGGCACCATTGTTGTCCCCTTGACAGAGCTGACTTCAAGGAAGCAGCCCAGGAGAGTGAATTGGACCGATGCCTGTCAAACTGCTTTTGATGCCCTGAAGACTGCCATGTGCACAGCACTTGTGCTCAAGGCACCTGATTTCTCCAGTGAGTTTGTAGTGCAGACAGACGCTTCAGAGCATGGTGTGGGAGCAGTACTCTCACAGATCAACGACGAGGGCTTGGACCAACCTGTGGCCTTCATTAGTAGGAGGCTACTTCCCAGGGAACAGAGGGGGAGTGCAATTAAAAGAGAAGCTTTTGCTGAGGTCTGGGCTCTGAAGATGCTGAGGCCCTACGTGTTTGGGACTAACTTCCGGGTTCAGACAGACCACAGAACCCTCAGATGGTTAATACAGATGAGGGGTGAGAACCCAAAACTGTTGAGGTGGTCCATCTCCCTACAGGGAATGGACTTTACGGTGAAACACCGCCCTGGCACAGAACACGCCAACGCAGATGGTCTGTCCAGATTTTTCTGCCTTAGCGATGAGAACTCCCAAGAGGGTGGGCAGTACTCCCCAGTTTCAGCTGGATGGTACACGTGTTAGACCTGGCATCTTTGGCGAAGTTTCCCCTGACTTTTTGCCTCTACCTCCTGTATTTTTGACGCTGTGCTGGATTTAGTTTTTGTTGGTTTAGATGCTTTGGGCACTTTGCCACTGCTGATCAGTGTCAAAGTGCAAGTGCTCCCTGAGTACACTTTTATTGTAGTTGGTTATCCATGATTGGCATATTTGTATTACCAAGAAATCCCTAGTAAAGTGCACTGAGTGTGCCAGGGCTGGTGATTCAAATGCTACTAGTGGGCCTGCAGCACTGATTGTGCCGCCCACATGAGAAGCCCAAAAATGGTGTCTCAGGCCTGCCACCGCAGTGCCTGTGTGCAGTTGCTAACTGCCATGCTGCCCTGGCCAGTGTCCACACTGGCCAGGCCTAACCCTTGCCTTTCTGTACACATTGGACAGCCCTATAAAATTTGCAATTTGTATTTATATAGCGCATTATCACCAACGGTCTCTAAGCGCCGACGCCCTAGGAACCCCCCTGGGCAGGGTGGTGAATATGAAAGGCAGAGCATGTACTGGTGTGTGAATTACAGCTATTTTAGTTTTTCACTATTGAGAGGGCTATCTTGCCCATAGGCTATAATGGGGAATGCGGAGTATAATGTTTACCTGCATATCGTCCCATAGAAGCAAGATAGAAAATTAAAGTCTGGTATCCCTGAACACAGAATTTAATAACACATTTTAGGAAGAATGGTTTTTAAAATCCTGTGTTTGAGAACAGCACTTTTAGAAAGTGACTGTTCTCGTCTAACCTTTCTGTGTGCCTTGGCCAGTTTGTGAATTGACTGTCTGGTTTGTGTGTGACAGGGGCTGGGGAGCCCCCAGGAGGGTGGATGAGTGAGCCCTAGGCTGAATGACTGCATCTGCATCTTAAGTGGTGGGAGGGGATAGCACCAGGGCCTGAATTGGGCTGTGCCTGCCTTCCACAATGCTGGCTCCACCTCCTGCCGGGCAGCCGACGACCCTGCCCCTCTCTCTGAAAGGAGAGAAGACAGAAAAACGACGTGCTCAGGAACTGACCTGAACTGGTTCTGACCAAGCCAAGGCCTCTCTGACTCTAGAGAACAAAGGAAAGACTGGTATAAAAAGGGCTACCCAGACTACAGAAAATTAGATCCTGGAATCAAGAAGGATCCTCTGCCACTAAGAAAGCCGCAAGACTGAAGAGGAAGGACAATCCTACTGTGTACTTGTGGGCTGACCTGCAGTTGCTTCCCCCTGAACTCTACTGTATGAGTTCTGCCCTTCCTAGAGTGCTTGGTCCAGTTATGGTGCCTCTGGAAGTTGTGTCTGCTGTTTGGGAAGCTGGGCAAGGAGAAACGAAGACAATCTGCACATTTTCACGCATCGCTTGCATGCGGAGCGCATCCCCGACAGTGCGAGGAAATTCCCGCCGCGGCGAAGGTCGAGATAGTCGCAGCGCCTGTTGCCGCTGCAAGAACCAACGCATTATTCGCTTGTGGAACGCATCGCCCCGGTGCGGGAAGATTACGGTCGCTGCGAGTATCACCGCAGAGCCTTTCGTCGCTGGGTGAGATCGCCGCACCGCTTGCTTGCGGACCGCATCACGTCGCTGGCAGTATCGTCGCAGAGCCATCACATCGATGGGCCGCGAGAGGAGAAGATCAAAGCTGCGCCTCGCTGGCGCACCTGAGATCGTCGCATCGTGCTTTTGCGAGACGCTTCCTACCGAACCTGCGCACTGGAATCCATACAAGGTATCCCCTCCCTCCCCATACAGACCGGATTCGTCGCAACACGCCCGCTGCATCCAGCGGGGCTGTCGCATCACCTCCCCAGGGTCTCAGGAGGGACGCATCGCTTGTTTTCCAATGCTGCATCTTCCATTTTGGAACTTGTGTCGCATCTAAATGTACTTTTGGCTAAACATGACGCAACTGTGGATTATTTTAACGCAAACCCTAATCATAATTTTGAACTGTTTATGTTGGATTTTTGTTGTTTTGGTCTTGTGTAGTTTAGATAAAGATACTTTATTTTTCTAAACTGGTGTGGAGTCCATTTGTGGTGTTTTAACTGTGTTACTGTGAGTTTTGGTACAAATACTTTAGACATTGCCTTTGATAAGCCGGACTGCTCGTGCCAAGCTACCAAGGGGGTGAGCAGGGGTTATCAAAAGAGTGTATCCCCCTTACCCTGACTAGAAGCAAGGGTCCCTATTTGGACATTGGTACCTACCTCTGCCAACTAGAAACCCCCAGATCTAACAGTTACAAAAGATTTTGAGTAATTTACCTGAAAGAGCAAATCGTTAAAGTAAGCTAATAACACATCTACAATGGTCTGAAGGTCATTTGCTGTACAAGCAGCCAACGCCGCATCATTGACGTATAGCAGTATGGGAATGGATTTCTTTCCCTTGCATGGCACATCCCTTCTATTTTCCACAAAGTGATTGTAAATACTAATTATATAAAGCTGAAAAGGGGGGGGCTGCCCCTTCATAAGCCACAAGTAACTCAGGATGCCATACCCGGAGAATCTGAATGGGCTGGCTCCATTGTTATTATGGATCAAAGTTTGGGGAACCCCTGATGCTGGCCTTATCAGAACTTGTATCACTGATTGTCACTTGATGGGCAGACCTGAAACCCTGGCTCTACTACATGAGGGTATCATTTAAGACCACAGCATTACAAGACTATATAATAATACTTTCATAATCGGGCCAGAATATGAAATAGATTACTTAGTATGCATTACGAATTCTACACTGCGCTATTGGCTCACACTTTTTAGACTCTCAATGTTGTACTTTAAATTTGCTTTTCCCATGCCATGGGCCTAGCCACAGGATTTACCTCCATGCGGTTGCAACAATGTCTCTAGCACTAGCCACTAAATCTTGTTTTGAACTTTGTATTCAGCCCTAAGTCTTACATTTCAGGTCCTCATTTAGCGAAAGACTAACTTGAGACATCACAAGAATGAGCTTGTATTCCTGCAATGTTTGGGATCTACAGAAACCTATTATGCGATTATAAATTTAATAAGAACAGCTTTTTAATATTAGGAAAAGATACAAACCCCTACAACTAGTCTAATTGTTGGGTTTTAAATTATATTACGGCACTCTGTTGTTTAATGAATGATCTTATGCTTTCGCTAAAATGCTTTCTATGCCAATGTTTGCTTTTTAGTATTAAGGAATTTATTTACGATTTTAATACTGTGTCACACATCCACTCTAAATTGCACTTGAACAACGTAACTCCTATTGTCTTGAATATGCCATCACCAAAATGTTCTTTGTTGTATTCCTCTTTGTAAATTGTTCATGCTGTGCTTTTATGGTTCCGGCCAAATAAAAATCGATTGATAGATATCATTCACAAAATACAATAAATCAGCCAGCAAACATAATTTGGTTTCAAGCTTAAAAATGCATCATTCATTCTGGAATCTACTATACAAGACAGACACCAGAAACAGCTAGCATCTGTTAGGGTCAAATTCATATTTATTCTCTTAAAACTTTATATTTTTTTGACAGACCCGAGAATATACTTATCTTACTGTAGCCAAAAACTCAAGCTAAATCAAGAAGTATGGAAACACAAAAGCAAGCCGCAACTCGGACTTAAAAAAACAGGGTGCATCAGGACCTACCCATTAATACCTTGCCACCTTTAACTAACCGAGTCAAGCTGTATCCAATCCTAGCCATGACAAATAAGTGAGATGTTTAAGCTATATAAAGGTCAATTTTGTTTTCACTAGAATATTTTAATAATTCATTTGGCAGGTATCATCAGTCAACAGTTCATTAAGCATTCCAGAAATTCCAACTTTTAAGCCTTCACACTGAAAATATGCCTCCTAGTTTTGAGCTTCCTCGTAATGAGCATAGCCACTTGCATATGTGTTTCCTAAATTCAGCTGACTAAATGGATCTGTGTTCTCTGTATCAGAGTCTTTGCCGCCATCATTCTCCCCTTCTTCATCGTCTTCTTCTTCATCTTCCTCATAGTCATCATCATCATCATCATCATCATTTCGGCCAGATGCAAGGTTCTTCCAGTAGGCATCATAACCAGAAGCACCATCTCCATCTTCAGCCCCAGTCTGTCTTCCAAACTTCATAGAGCGTGCTGCAGAAAAAAATATAAGATAAAAACCCTAGTTAATTATTTTACCAAAATTGTGAAATAAAAACTATTTTTCTAACAAAAGGGGGGGGGGGGGGTCTTAATTTTTTTTTTTAAGTGCTTTGCTTTTAGAATTATCTCCATGACACCTTGGCTCAATCACATACGTCAACATTATATTGAATATTTTATCATATTTTGTACTGAACAAACGAGTTGCATATTTTGTTAATAAAGACACCCTTTAACAATTGATCAAAAGTAACATGAAAATACTTTTGTTAACCCTGTATTTTAAATGAAAATAACACTGGAGCACATTTAGCAGATATTCAGATCATTATACATGATATTGGTACATTACATGTGTACAGGTGCCCAAAGCCAATTAAAGGAGTAACAATAGTGACACATTTCTAATGTATATACTACCTAGCCCATGTGAAATAAGGTCTATTAACATTTAGTTCACTATTAGCTGTTTCAACTCTTCCTCCACCTCACTGCTTGGGGACTATTGTCATTCTTCTGTCCCAAGTCTGTGGTTATGCTGTCCTGGTTATCACAGCAAGAATAGCTTTATAGGGGCTCAGAAATCTTAAAGTCTCGCAGCAGGGTGTACAATCCCTCAGTATGCTTCAACCATTTAATTACATTAAACCAAGTAATAGATACAGTCCTTATATTCGAGTACAAGACTGCCCATCCATCTCATGGGCACTCATCTTTTTGCAAACAAGGCCACTGCTATACATTTTTGACTGGGCTTTGGGACCTATCACATTTTTAAGAAGGTCTTCCAGTGGAGTACAGGGAACAAGTTTCCCTGTTTAACCTTTGTAGAGTCAAATACTTTAGTCCACAACCATGCAATCTCAGGACATAAACACGGTAATGTATAAAATGTGTATCGTCTGTTTTACACATACCGGTACTTCTGGCTGTTGAGGGTTTAATTGCATGTACCTAACTTGTGCTTAACAGAACTTCCATTTGTCTTCAGTTAGCAAAGGGCCGATATCTGCATACAAGTGTCCTTTGGTTACCTCATCTAGTGTCTGGCATGTTCTGCACATGAGTTGGTCAAAATCAGTGTGTTGTCTTGTTTTTCAATTATTCTCATTAAAATAAATCATTCCTGGGGTAATTTCCGTAGCTCCAACCATACCCCTCTCGCAGTACGTCTAAGAGTGATGTAGAGTCTAAACTTCAGGGGTGACTCTTCCCTCAACTCAACTTCTGTAGCGTTATGAATTCTCCTTTGATAAAGCCCCCAAAATCGGGGAGGCACAGATTATTTGGCATTATCTTTCGGCCAGTCTTTTTGGTTGGGGCAAGAGAGGATTGTCACTTAGTAGTAATAGCAGTAAATAATAAATAGGCTATGACAAAACAGGAAATGGTTAAAACTTCAGAACATGCAAACAATTTTTCAGTCAAATAATAATGCCGCCTTTATACACAATCTAACAGCTATTGCAGTTACTAGGATTCATTTTTTTCTCAGGTTGCATCTTTTGCCTTTAACACCTTGGCTGCTAGGGAGATTATTCTGCTGTGCTGAATAATATCTAAATCCATTGTTTCATGACGAGCTGAGCTCGTCATGAGCACACGAGCAGTGTACTGCATGACGAGCTGAGCTCGTCATGAGCATCGAAGGGGTTAATGAAAATGTGAAGTCTTGCAAAAAAGCGCAATGGAACACAACAAAAGTAACATTTGAGATAATCAAAGGAATTTATTATATGAATATGTTTCATATTGTTTGTAGTTGCAATTTTTTAAACTGGTAGATGGTGTAGTCTTTGGACTTGACTCTTTGGGCAGTAGGCATGGTGTGCTACATAACAGTAGGTTTAGGTTTTCTTTCAACCGTAGGGGAAAGTGCTGAAATTTGAACAAAGTATATCCAGTTGTTTCAGAGGTTGAAAGTTACTTTTTAGATACAGTAAGAGATAAGAAAATTGAATTTGTAAACGTATTCTCGCTGTTTTATAAAGCGCAGCATTCATCTATATGCATCTTGCCACTTGGAAGTAAAACTGAACAAATTAGAGTGGGTAAAGCCATGCTCTCAAAGCTCGTATAAACTGAGGTGGAATTGCTTCCAGAAGTTGGGCTAAGAGTATTCCATAGTTTGGCTGCAATACTGCTACGTTTTGGTATAAACCCAGCCTTGTCTGGCTGCATTAGGTGGGGCATATGCGGGAGGAGCCAGGCCGTCATACTCCATACTCCCGCTCAGCAGTTTCACGTCTAGGTTCAAAAGCGAGATCAGTCGATAGGAACTCAGCATTTGGGGATCCCTGTCAAGGTTTGGTATGATGGTTACCACCGCTTCCCTCATGGAGGCTGGCAAAGACTGAACCTCCAAGCCCTCATTATATACCTCCAGGTGGCGGTTTGCCAGCAAAGGAGCAAAACGTTAGTAAAACCCTACAGAGAAATCATTTCTTACAGGATTCATAGCTGGCCTGAGATGTCGGATAGCTGCCAGTAGTTGCTCTTTAGTGATCCTGGCTCCAAGCGTCTCTTCTATTTCATGATCTAACCGAGGCAATCCCATCAAAGCAAAGAAATCCTGGATGGCTTCCTGTGGCAGGGAGACTTGTTTTTTATAGACATTGGCCAAGTGCTTGGCGAGTATTTCAAGGATCGCCTGTTGGTTGAATACTAAATCTCCATTACCATCTTAAATTTGTAGTATAGGTGTCTCTTTACCAACCGGGCGAGCAAGGCCTCCATATGTAAACACTGCCGATACGCGGTGTAAGTGAATTTTCCAGTCCGCGCCAAGACTCCAATAGTTCTTCACAGGCACTGCACCACTCACCAATCACTTGGGGAGCTGTAGAGTGATCCGCCTCCAGTTTGCCCAACTTTCGCTTCTGCGTTGGTATACCCAGCTCTAATTGACGCCTAACCCATATGTTGTCTTTATGCAGACGCCTCAAACGAATAGTTTTCTTACCTGTCGGTGTAGTTTTGCAGCTTGAAGATCTTTCTGGATTCACTATGCTGTGCATTATTCCTCGGTCTTGTGGTTGGGTCCGGATTCGTAGTCTTTTCTTTTTTTTTTTGTAGCCCAGGTGGGCGTCGGCGTCACACCCCCTTGGGTGTATTTCCGGTGACGTCGGCATGCTTCCTGCGGAAGCTCCCACTCTTGGGCACCATCTTCGGGTTCTTTTTTTCCGTGTTTCTTTCGTTTCCGAAGTAATGGCAATGTTCTATTCAGGTAATATTTTACCGCTTTGTACCTTCAAAGTATTTTCCACTTGTTCTATTTCCACCTCTTCTCTCTCCAGCCTCATCTTTCTGGCGGAGGTGGGTGGGTTCGCACGTGAATCCAGAAAGATCTTCAAGCTGCAAAACTACACCGACAGGTAAGAAAACTATTCGTTTTGCAGCGTGAATCTTTCTGGATTCACTATGTTGTGCATAGATTTTGTAGCGGTTTCTCATCTCTGTGGCGGTTGGGTGGAAGATGAGCGTTGGGTATTGAATATGTGCTGTAGCACCTTCTGTCCAACTTGAGCTTCCTTGTTCATCTGTATGTCCACACAGTAGTGCTTCGTGAACGTGTGCACCGAAGCCCATGTTGCCGCCAGGCATATGTCTTGTATGGGTGTGTTAGCCAGGAAGGCTATTGTAGCACCCTTTTTCCTAGTGGAGTGGGCACGTGTCCCCTCTGCTAGCTCTTGTCCTGCACGCTTGTGGCAGAGTTGGATTGTCTGTGCGATCCATCGTGCAATGGTCTTTTTGGTTACTGCTTTTCCCATGTAACTGTTGGCGAATGACACAAAGAACTGTTTTGTTTTCCTGTGTCCCTTCGTCCTTTCGATGTAGTGCATGACTGCCCTTCTGGCGTCCAGGGTGTGCAGAGCTCGCTCTGCGGCAGTTGTTGGTTTTTGGAAAAAACTCGGTATCTGTATAGACTGGTTCATGTGAAATTTAGATACCACCTTCGGCATGAAGTTTGGGTCAGTCCTCATCACAACCCTATCATTGTGTATTTGTATGTAGGGTTCTTGTAGCGTCAGAGCCTGAAGCTCGCTTACTCTGCGTAAGGACGTTATTGCAACCAGGAAAGCTGTTTTCATAGTTAGCATCTTTAAGGACGCCTTGTGGGGCGGTTCAAAGGGCTCTTTCATGAGTTCCGTTAGGACTATGTTCAAGTTCCATGCAGGTGGTGGCACCCGCTTGGGTGGTGCGATCCTTTTCGCACCTTCTAGGAATCTCTTCACCGCCTGTGATGTGAAGAAACTCCTGCAAGTTTCTCCCCTTGTGTAGGCGACTATCGCTGCCAAGTGAACCCTCAAGGAGGATGAGCTAAGGTTCTTCTCTAGCAAGTGCGTCAGGTACTTTAGCACTGTGGAGTCCTTCTTCATTTTATTGTGAAGTCTTTCTTGTCTGCACCATATTGAGAACCTTTTCCATTTCGCAACATAGCACTTCCGAGTGCTAGGCCTTCTTGCCTCCCGCAGGACCTTCAGGGTACTTTCTGGCAATCTTAAATGTGCGAACTCTATGTCCTCAGGAGCCACGCTACTAGGCTCATGCTCTCTGGCTCTGGGTGTAGCACCTCTCCGTTCTGCATGGAGTGTAAGTCTTTCCTCCTGCTGAATCTGTGGGGTGCACACTGTGTCATCTCCATGATCTGCGAGTACCATGTCTGCCTCGCCCACTGTGGTGCGACCAGTATCAGTGTCATGTTGCTCGCTCTGCACTTGCTCAGTACTCTGTGCATCAGTGGTATCGGGGGAAAGGCGTAGGCAAATGTCCTTGACCAATCTATCCATAGGGCATTCCCTAGTGACCCTTCCTCGGGCTGCCTGGATGCGAAGTTTTGGCATTTTGCATTCTGGCGTGTGGCAAACAGGTCCACCGATGGAGTTCCCCATCTGTCGAATAGGCGCCTTGTCTCCTGAGCATTGAGCTCCCACTCGTGGGATGCCGATGTCTGCCTGCTGAGCCAATCTGCTTGTATGTTGTCCTTCCCTGGCAGGTGTATGGCCAGCAGGTCTATCTTGAGAGGGATGGCCCATCTCCATATCTCCTGCGCTAGAGTTGAAAGCGGGGATGACTGTGTGCCCCCCCCTGCTTGTTGATGTAGAACATCGCAGTGGTATTGTCTGTTTGTATCAACACCTTGTGTTTGTACAGTCTTGTTTGAAAGGCTTTAAGTGCAAGGAAGATTGTCTTCAATTCTAAGTAATTGATGTGCTTTGTCGCATCTGTCGGTGTCCACAGTCCCCTCACCTTGAGCTCCTCCATGTGAGCGCCCCATCCCTTCAGGGATGCGTCTGTGGTGATGGTCACTGTTGACATTGGGGGCGTTAGAGGCTTTCCCCTTGCTATGTTCTCCATGGTCCACCATGTCATCTCCTTCTGCACTGCGTGCGTTACAACCACTAGATCCTCCCAACTGCCTGTAGCTTGTGACCATTGCTCCTGTAGCCATTCTTGAATGGGTCTCATGTGGAGTCGTACATTCGGTACCAGGTGGATGCATGATGCCATCATCCCCATGATCTTGCTCGCAGTCCTCACTGTCCGAGCTTGTCCCTTCCGGTAGAGGCGAGTTTCCTTCACCAGTGCCTTCGCCCTCTTCTTGCTGGGGAACACCTTGCCCTGTAAGGTGTTGATCTGTGCTCCCAGGAAGATCTTCACTTGTTCCGGCTCCATTGATTATTTCTTCCAATGGATGGAGAACCCCAGGTTTATGAGCGTGCTTGTCACTGTATGTGCGTGCAGCTTGCATTTCTGGTATGAGTTTGCTTTCACCAGCCAGTCGTCCAGGTAAGGGTATACGTGTATTCCTTGCCTTCTTAGGTGCGCTGCGACTGCTGCGAGGCACTTTGTGAAAACTCTTGGTGCTGATTTTAGACCGAAGGCCAGTGTCGTGAACTGGTAGTGGCTTTCTCCGACGGTGAACCTGAGCATGTGTTTGTGCTTTCTGTTCATTGGAATGTGCAGGTATGCGTCTTTGAGGTCTATTGTGACCATGAAGTCCCCGATCTGCAATTGTGGGAGCACCTCTTGCAGGGAGGTCATTTTGAATTTTTGCGTTCTTATGAATTTGTTCATGAACCGTAAGTCGAGAATGGGTCTCATTGTTTCGTCTACTTTTGGTACCAGGAAGTACATTGAGTATACTCCTGTGTTTCTTTCCTTGAAGGGGACCCGTTCTATGGCCTGCTTCCGCAGGAGTTCCTTTGCCTCCTCCTGCAGACACTGCAGCTGCTTGCCTGCTAGTGGCTTTCTTTTTGGTTTTCTGCTTGTTGGCCTCCCCTCCAACTCTATGCAGTATCCGAATTGGATAATGTTGAGGATCCATTTGTCTGATGTGATTTCTCTCCACTCTCGGAGGTGGAATCTTAATCTTCCTCCCACTGGTGTCATGTGGTCGTAGGTGTCTAGTTTGTCTTGACCCATCTGTACGTGCTGCCCCCTGGGATCTTTTTTGTGGGCGGGCACACAGAGTTTTTTGAAGTCACTTAGAGGTGGGCTGCTGCCCCCCTCTTCTATTTTGTCCCCGTCCACTTCTCCCTCGAAAGGACTGGCCTCTTTGTTGGTACTGCCAGGGCTGCTTCTGATGACCATGCTGAGTCTGCGAGTCTGCCTGGTGCGTTTGCTGGAAAGCCTGGTGTGATGTACCTGGCTGGTTTCCGCCTCTCCCGCCGGGCCTCCGTGACGGGGTGCCCCTCTTGTTCCCTCTGAACTGCAATGCTCCCATGGACCTTGCTGTTTCGTTATCTTTCTTCAGTTGGCTGAGCGTTTCATCAACTGTTGTTCCGAAAAGCGTGCTGCCGTTGAACGGTGTGTTCAGGATGCTGTGTTGCACCTCCGGTTTGAAACCGGATATCCTGAGCCAGGCGTGCCTCCTTTCCGTGACGCCCATCATCATGAGCCTGCTGGCGGTGTCTGCCCCATCCAGGGCCGTCTTAAGGCAAGAATTTGCCGCGTTCTTTCCCTCTTCAACCAGCTTTTCGGCTTTCTGCCTGGCATCCTGGGGCAAGTCCTTCACCAACTGCCCCAGTCCCTCCATGATTTGGTACATGTGCCTGTTTATCAGGGCGTTGGAATTAGCCATGCGCCAGTGGGTCGCAGCATTCCGTTCGATCCTTCTGCCCTCCAGATCCATCCTTTTGCTCTCCTTATCCGGTGGTAGGCCCGAGGTAGTGGGTACGTTAGCCCTCCTCCTTGCTGTGGCCGTGATAATGGAGTCTGCGGAGACCGTGCCCTGAATGTAGGCCGGGTCCTTTGTGGCATGCTTGTACTTCTTCTCAGTTCTGGGAGTTACTGCCTTGCATGTTGCGGGCTCCCTGAAAGCTTCCTTCCCCTGAGCCAAGACGCTCTCGAGCATTGGAAGGAACTGGCTCCTCGTTTGTGTTGGGAGCAATGTTTCTAGAAGGAAGTCTGCTTTCTGCTTCTCTTCGTCGAGCTTGAGCTTGAAAGCTGCTGCGGCAGCTTGTATCACCGAGTTGTAGGCCCCGATGTCGTCCGGCGGCGAGGGCCTCGAGGGGTAAGTGTCGACCACCTCCTCCGGGCTGTCGGTGTCGACATCTATGTAATCTACCTCCTGTAGGTCAGAGGGTGTCGAGTCTGCGTCCGTCCTGCTTTCCTCTTCCTCCCCATAGTTGTAACTATCGTAGGGATTCTCGTACTCCTCCTGGTCGTCGATCACCTAGACGTCCTGGTCTTGTTACTCGACGACTTCGGCGATCTCTTCCTCCTCCTCGACTGCCTCCATCACTGGTGGCTTGGTCTTGTGAGGGATCGTGGAGGCCTTCATCTTTGCATCGAAATCTTTCTTCCGCTGCATGATGTTCTCCATTTCGGCCTCGAGGCGCCTTCTCTTCTCCATCTCTGCCGCGTGTTCCGCGTCGGATGGGTCGGCCGTTCTTTTCGGCGGATGGTTCGTCGCCGTACCTTTCGGCGTCGAAGTTTTCGACGTCGACGTCGGACCGGGTCTTGGGTCTCTGGTCGTCGTCGTCAGTTTTGGGTCTTTCTCCCTCGGCGTCGATCGATCCTTTTCGGGGACGATTTTCGACGTTTTCTGCTGATCAGCAGCCCTCGGCGCCGGGGACTCCTTCTCGGAGGATCCGCTGGGCCTGGGAGTAGTCGCGGACGCCGCCTTTTTTGGCGTCGGCGTTTTCGGGGTCTTGCCCTCGATTTTTCTAGACTCAGTCTCTCGGGTTCTTGGGGGCCGAAGAGTCTCCTACCTTGTCAGAAGTCTTCGTGTAATCGGTCTCTACGACCGTGTAGCTGTCGTCTTCGGCGGCAGCGTGGTCTTCTTCCTCGGAGGACATCCCCAGCTCGTAGAGGGACGGAGTCGGGGCCTTCCCCTGCAGGGTGGCGTGTGCTACCCTCTGCCTCTCTCTCACGCGAAGGGTCTTCGGGGCGAAGGCGGAACAGGCGTTGCAGTCTCCGCTTTCGTGGTCCACCGGTAGGCAAAGGTTGCATACCGGGTGCTGGTCCTTCTGCGCGTACTTGTGGTGGCAGTTACGGCAGAACTTGAACGGCGTGTTGTCCATCATCGAGCGTCCAGGGCCTCTCTGGTCGCGTGTTCGTCGACGGTCGTCGATGATCTCGATGAAAAAACGCCTTCTCCTTGCCGGCTTTTCGTCGATGAAGTCCCCTGCAGTCTTCAGATAACTTCTCCTCGTCTTTTCTGTATTTTCTTTCTTCTTTCTCCAAAAATGTCTGGAGCCCAAACAGGAACGATCCAGACCCGACCGCGAAAAAAAAGAATCTGAAGATGGCGCCCAAGAGTGGGAGCTTCCGCAGGAAGCATGCCGACGTCACCGGAAATACACCCAAGGGGGTGTGACGCCGACGCCCACCTGGGCTACAAAAAAAACCCCAAAAAAACAAAGAAAAGACTACGAATCCGGACCCAACCACAAGACCGCGGAATAATGCACAGCATAGTGAATCCAGAAAGATTCACGCTGCAAAAGGACAATCTTCACGGCCTCCCACTTGAGGGCCTGACTAGAAGCCGATCCCCAATTCTCCTCAAATTATCAGGACAGAGCGTCCGAGACGCAGCGACGAAGGGGGAATCCGGCAGCGCTTCCGCCTGAAGTCTCCACATGAGTATTGCCGGACGTGGCCACGTTCCCCCAAAACTGAGCAGAACCAGCGAATTATCTGAGAGGTACATGAGCAAATATGTGATCAGTTCCATTTCAGGAGCCAGTTCCAACGAAAGGAAACAATAGTCTACTCGACTTAACATATTGGAAGCCGGGAAAAATACCGCTGTACAGAGTAGCGTGCCCTCCAAATAACACATAACTGGATGCCCTGCAGAATGTCTTTGAGGGTTCTTGTCATTCAAGGTTTAGTATTCATTAGGGAGGGCTCACGGTCCAGCATTCCTTTGAGGACACAGTTGAGGTCTCCCATTATGATTACCACTGCTCGCAAGTATGGGGTCACCGCCGCCAAGACGGTGGGAAAGAAGGAAGGACAGTCCGAATAGGGAGCATATACATTAATGAAACATATTTCCCTTCCCTCCAATTTACCATGCAATATCACATATCTTTACTCTGGGTCAGTTATATGATGCAAATGTTGAAAGGGTACCCCAAATGCCACCCATATGAGAACACACCCCCACACGAAACCTGAATAAGAGGTTGTCCTTCATCTCCGTCTCATGCAAGGTAGTGAGTCACCTCAAACGTGTTTCTTGTAGGCATGCAATTGACACTCTTTCAGATAAGCAAATACTGGCCTTCGTTTTTCGAAAGCTGCCAAGCTCCAAACATTCCAGGTGAGCAACTTAGTCGAGGGGAAGCCATAAAAACTGACCTGTATATGATACCCTTCGTCTTTCCCCCTCACACCCCCAATACCGCCACCCCGGTAAGTGGATCCTGTTACATGATCATGACACCCAGACACAGAAACAATAAAAATATCCCCATCCATTGCATAACACAGCCAACATTGTCAAATTTCCCATCCCCTCTACCCTTGGGCAGTATTGCTGGTCTATCCCCCCCCTTTCATGGAGAGCAAGGACTTGCATATTCCACCCGATCTCCCAACTAACCCTCAAACAGTAAAAAACATGAATCCAAAGCACTATAGTCCACATTTTACACTTTTCTCCTGATCCATCTTTTGGTGCTTAGTATACCAGTGCCCAGTCATTAGTGCAATGCTGAGTAACAGGCCGAAACCTCGAGCTCCCCCACTCGGGCCTCAACCTCAGAGGGGTGGTTGCCCCCGTCATACATATGAATAGATTCCCCATATACAGTTATGAACAAGATTCAACAATTCACTTATCTGGATCACTCAGGCACAGTTGTGCTCCTCTGCATTCAGAAAGTAGCGTCATTAGATACATTAGAGTCTATGATTATGTCCTGGGTTGCTCCGTCCGAGACTGAAACAATCTCTGCAACCTGCAGCGTCCCATCAGGGCATACCTGGATCTGCCCCTGACTTCCATAGCGATCACGAAATTTCTTCTGATTCTGACGTCTTCGATCCAGAGCTGGACATCCAACCAGTCCCTCACTTGTAACGCAGAGAAAAAGAACAGGATTTTTGTGCTGTGTTCAACACGTAGGTTGGCCGGAAAGAGGAGGATGTATTTTACGCTGATGTCTCGCAGATGTCGCTTAACTTCCAGAAACATATTCCTTAGGTCTTGTGCCCGCTGAGTATAGTCAGGGTAAATTGCTATGGGGCGGCCTTCAAACAATAGCAGTCTTCTAGTACGGGTATGTGGAAGGACAAATTCTGTCCTAGTCATTTAAAAGAAAACAGGCTACAATAGCCTGTGGCGGTGCACCAGGTGGAGGGACCAGCGCTCTATGGGCTCTCTCCACATTAAAAAAATTGGAGTCGCTTAGGGGCAATGTCATTGACAATCCAGTCCTCCAAGAACAGTTCGACAGAAGGCCCCTTGGCTCTCACGGAACCCCATAAATCTTAAATTATTTCTCTGTGATCTTCCTTCTGAATCCTCCACTGGGATGGCAAGTCTCACCACTTTTTTCTGTTGATCAATGACTGTTTCCCTAAGAGAGTGGACCTCTGTTTGAAGTGTATCCACATTCCGTTCATTGGTAGTTACTCTGTTGGATACCTGACACAGGTCGCAGTGCAGCAAGTTGACGTCAGTAGCTACATCGTTGATTTTGTGCACCATATTGTCCCGGGTAGTCTGGATTGCCGCCTGTATATCTGCTAGGGAGAGGTTCGGCTCTGTGGGTCGCAGTGCCCCTCCCCCGTTTTCTCTGTGTTTAGGTCCTGCGGTTTGGGGCCCTGGGGGAAGGGCTGTGCATAGTTCAGGATTTTATTGGTTTGCACCCTGTTCCCTTAGGCTTTCCCACCCTGTACATACCTTTCAGGTGGCCCTTCGACAGTACTCCGGGTAAGGCACCACCACTTTCCTTCTAGCAATTCCAGGGGGCATCCACTCGACCCTAGGCTTCCCTCAGCTTCATCATTTGGTACGTCTTTTATCTCTCTGTGGTTATGGGTTCTTTCCCCACCATCCACAACTCAGCCTCTGGAGATGTCCCCAATTCAATTCAGCTGGCATGTTTCTCTTTAGGAACAGGGACTAAGCACTTCGTCCCTGTGTGAAAGACACTCTTTTGGCTGCTACCACATGATCCCCCTGCACCCAGATCAATTTTCTTGCAACCTCTGCCCCTCCGCAGTGAGGGCACAGCCGATCAGCCTTCCCACAATTATGTTATCTTGTGTCACACTAGTTGGGCCAATTCCACTATTTGTGGCTCTGGATGGGCTGCGATCGGGCCTCTACTAGCTGCTCACTGTCCTCTATTCTCCATTTTTGTGCTCTGACCATGCGCCGCATCCCCAGACTCCCAGGAATCCTCCGCTGCTCCTCCCATGTGTCCCTCTCAGTGAGTCCCTGCTCCTGCTGAGACACCGGAGCCCCACACCATCTCGGTATTCAGCGGCCCAGCGTTTCAATAGTTCACTGCCGCACCAGCAAGTGGATCCTCAAATCGTGCTTCAGGCTGGTCATCTTTTTCCTTTCAGGACTTTTCGGTTAGTGCAATTTTACCCTTGAGAGCCAAGTTGTCTCCAGGGGCACTCTCACTGACAGCCACGCGATCCCACGGCACCCATTACCGGAATCAGCCTTCCTGCAGCGTTTACTTCTCCACAGTGACGGCGCAACTGGATAGCCCTCCAGCAGGGATAGGAGCCTGTGCCTCAAGGACTGAGCACATTTCTCTCTTTGGTGCCCTGTAGGGACTACGACCGTACTCCCAACCAGGTACTCACTTTTAGTTATTGTCCCTTCTCAAAGGTTGCCACCTGCCTCGGTCCCAGACATTTTTGTGCTCTGACCATGCGCCGCATCCCCAGACTCCCAGGAATCCTCCGCTGCTCCTCCCATGTGTCCCTCTCAGTGAGTCCCTGCTCCTGCTGAGACACCGGAGCCCCACACCATCTCGGTATTCAGCGGCCCAGCGTTTCAATAGTTCACTGCCGCACCAGCAAGTGGATCCTCAAATCGTGCTTCAGGCTGGTCATCTTTTTGGAGAAGCGTGGCTCAGTGGTTAGAGGCAGCAGACCTGGAAGCTGAGATCGGCCGTGGACCAGGGTTCGATTCCCCGCCTCGGCGGGTCTCGGGCTCAAAAATTCCACGGACTCGACAATTCTCGCTCCGGTGCCTACTCGACTCACGGGGTCACACTCTGCGACTCTGGGCAATAGCTTGCTTAATCTCCACTACAGCCCCTCGCGGCGGGATGCCTGGCTTTCACCTTGTGGATACCCTGCCGGGGTATCTCACAGGGGAATACCAGGACGGGTTCCCTAAGCAAGCGCCTTGATACCTTCGGGTGATACGTGCGCTATATAAGTCGCAATACATACATACATACATACATACATTCTGGACTCCTCTGCTCCTCCCTCGTGGCTCGCTCCAGCGGGTCCCCGTTCTTGTGGAGAAACAGTGGCCTCACACCACCACAGGCCACGGCGGCATGGTGCTTCAGAGTCAGCACAGCCCCCCCGCCGGGGATCCTTGCTTTGCACTTCAAACTGGTCCTCGGTTTCCTCATGGACCCTCTCGCTTGGTCCGATCGCACCTTCGGGAGCCAGGAGGACCTCCAGGGGCTCCCCTCAACTTCGACCACGGCCCTCGGCTTCGAGTCTTCAGCTTTTACTGGGTCCTCCTCAGGCCCCACTGCTGCCCTTTATGCAGGGAAGGGCCTCCACTCTCCAGGGAATTCTCCAGGGAATATGTTCTGGAAGCATGCCACAGCACCATTCGGTTCTTCACCGTAAGCCGGCCCCTCTGCTGTGCCACATCTCCTTCAGCGTCTTCTCTCCTTTAGGCATCCGTAGCGATGCAAGCCACTGATGCCTTTACGTGTCGTTTTCCACACACTGTTCAAGATGGCGTTGTTGGTCTGCTCGGCCTTTGCTTTTCAGGAGCTTGGCTGCCACTCCTGACGGCGGTCATTGAAGTCTCAGGATATCAGAAAAAAAACTGCAATTTCTGGAACCGAGAACACAGCAATGAGGCACAGCAGGTTGCTGGCAGATTTCCCTGGTGTCGACGGGAGCGCCGATAGACATGTGTACTCGGCCATCTTCGCAGGCCACGCCTTCCCCTTGTAGCTGTGGTTATGGTCTGGCATGCATATCCCACAACCTTCGCACCTCCTCATCGTGGAGATGTATTAATGCACCTTTGGCTTATAAAGGGACACCACTGCTTCTAATCTCAGCTGCAGTTTACCCACCTCTCCCCCTCTTTACTTCTGGGGTGTGTTGCATTACGGATCTCATGCTTCACCTTAATATATTGAGCCATGTTCCCCAGACAAGGAGTCTTAAATGTACTGCTCCCTAACATTTTTCAAATAGATAAGAGTGCAAACCACCTTCTCTCTCATTTACCTTGCACCTGTTCTGCAAAGGATTGTGTTACTGTAGGTAGTTCTGTTATTCACAGTTTCGTATTCCTTCCTTTCATTGTCTCAGTGCTTTTTCTTTTAATCTACCATTAATGTAATCTGTTGAGGTTGATCTGCGTTTTGAAGAAAGGACAATTCAGTTTGTAATATCTAATAAAGCATACTGGCTATCCTCAGGGCAGAAGAACCTCCTGAATTGTTCTGAAGAGGCAAAGTGTCAGGGAAGTCTATATTACTAGAAGGAGAACCCAAAAAAGGTGTCTGCTGCAGTTTCAGGCATCTGCTCAGTTCGTTACAAATGAATAACCCATTCAGTGAAGGGAGACTGCTGAAAAGGTTGGTTACTCTTACTAAGGATAGCAACACATGCTGCAATATTCTACAGAATTTCTTCAGATGCATCACTCAGGCAATTACAAATTGAATTTGCTTGTGCAATGAGTAAATTACTGGAAGTAATTACCCACAGACCATTGTTCTAAGAGGCAGGTCTTAGAAAGGTGAGCTCTGGAAATGTGCCTTTCACAAACTCTCCAATATTTAGCATGGACTAGACAGTAGGGGACCAACTGAGCAAAATTGAAGTTGCATCAAATAAGAAGTCACAATCTGCAAAATGTTCTTTACCTCGACACAACAAAAGCGAAACGTTTGGTTGTGACAAATGAGCCAAGGATCAGATGCCAAGGTGTATACAAAGTGTTAGGGCACACCATTTGCTGTTGGTACCGTAGCGTGGGCTGTGATGCCCCACCTCAGCCTATATCTGTTGGTAGGCATCAGAGGCAAAGTTGGGACAGGGGCCACCACCCGCCTGAAGAGAGTCAGGCAGACAGCCTAAACAGACCTTTGGGTCCAACAGCATCATCTACTCTGTTGCTCTGTAGACCCCAGCGCTACCCTGTGGACACATCGCCTGAAGGTAGGGGAGTGGGGGACCTACCTAGGGAGTACACACTGTGGTGCTCATTCTTGGAGACACATAGCCAAATCTCTGCACACCATGGTACATTGTACATGAATGACTAATGTGCTTACTGAGTAAAAAGATGAAATATGCCATTCCCAGTAAAACGCGCTGGGGACACCTCTGCTTGCCTGATCAAATTGACATGGCTATACACCAAGCTGAAACTAGCGGATCTCACCTCTGATTAGTTCTGATTGGGATTATGGACTATACCCTACTGCAACTAGGGAAGTTGGCTCAGGCCACACCGGCTGATATTTAGAATTAGGGTGGTATGGTGAGCATAAGAAGGATGGATTTCATCCAGATTTCTTGACTAGGGGTGAAGGTTTTGATTTGTTCTGCATTCCGTCCATCACTTGTATGGCTATTGCTTTCTCGTCCTAAGTGCGCCAGGTATGCCCAGACGGGGGTCCCGGGCTCACTGTGCCACTGGATTCAAGCTATATTGGCTGATGAGGGGTGAAACCCCGACACTGGTCCAAGGATGCTTGTTTCTGGTCCAGGGAGGACCTGGCTTGGCCGTTCGGGTGGACTGTTCTTATGAGGCACAAGTGCAAGACTGACTTGCATATGGCCGGGTCGAAACTGGGGTCGCATGGTGAGCAAAAGAATGCGTAACGTGCAGACAGTTGGCAGTGATTGGCTGAGGACTTCAGCGAGAGGTTAGAGGAGCCGAGCAGTAGGAATCGGTCTGGAGCAGTAGTTGGTAAATAATAGAGGAGCCCGGTGATACAGGTGAGAAATAATACGGTCTGGCGAGGGAGCGAGAAAATAAGGAGGCTAGTGCTGGGGATTCAGGCAGCATAACGTGTCTGCATAGGGAGAGTGCAGTGATGAGGTATTTGAATAGGCGAGGACACATTTTGACGCTGACGAGTTTGTGTGACATTTCCTCGTTTGAGATGTGCTAATGTTTAACCGTTTTAATGTGTGATATATTGATGAGTGACACGTACTCTGGCAGTTACTGCTCTAATTGTTCTTGGTTGCATATCATATGTTTGAGTATAGACACCACCACGTTCTTTCCATACCTCCAAATATTCCTCACCAGTCTCAGTGCTTTGCGCCCTATGATGCGCTTTATAAATTGTGCAATATAATATTAACCTCCACGGAAGGTTTTTGTGTAGACTTAGATCCCCCCCTACCAGCAGCATCAAACACCGAGGGACTTCATGTGGAGCCCAGTGTGATGTCTCCACAGTCTAGACAGCCTTCCTATCCAATACATAGTTCATCCCCCTGTATCCAACCTAACCTATGTTCCTTAGACCTACTTAGTTGACATAGCAGAGGCAGGCCTTCCAAGTCCAACATATTCATTAGAAAAAAATGTAAAAGTGCGAACTTGCAACAAGAGAGGACTGCAAAAGCCCTCTTAGAGGTTGAAGAGAGAATCTCCGTGCAGAGAGGGATGAAGTAAAAGCGCGTAAGCAAGTGCTTGTTTATGTAAAAGTATGTGATTGGTATGTGTTGTGAGCCATCCGAGACCCTCCCACGGTAGTGCACTGCCCCAGATATGCACCTTTTACATCTTGTGGCCAGAGGCTATAAAATAAAGGGGTCCTGATAAAATAAAGGGGGCGTAGACCGCACATGGTTCTTTCGCCCATACCAGCAACCTGTGTCTGTATTTGATTTATTGTTGTCAGCGGGAGCACACAGCCAAACAGGGTGTCCGCGCTACCCGGCGTCACCCTGCCACATTAGCGACGAGGGTCCTTCCACATGTGCCCCTGCTACGATTACGTTCTGGCTGCACCCTGCAGGTTCATTACACACCAGAGATCAGTTGCCTCTGTGGCGCCACTGCCACGCTTACCTAATCACTGAACTACATGGTTTGTCTAGGGCCCCCCCAAAAAGAAAAAAAAAGGCAGAAATACCTTACAATAACAAGCATTTGCAATGCAATAGGTGTCGCATTATTAAAGTTTGAGCTACTGGCATTGTAAATGACAATGCCTTTTATTCATTTGCATCGGTGCGTAAACAAGCGCTTTGTACTTATAGTCCATGCTTATGAGAAGCAAGGCTGGCAGTCTCTTTTGTTGCCAGCCTTGTTCATCGTA
Source organism: Lissotriton helveticus (assembly GCF_964261635.1). Classification (NCBI taxonomy): domain Eukaryota; kingdom Metazoa; phylum Chordata; class Amphibia; order Caudata; family Salamandridae; genus Lissotriton; species Lissotriton helveticus. The sequence continues at coordinate 1,937,193,837 of NC_136059.1, forward strand.
AGCAAGGACTATACGTTCAAAGTGCGTGTTTATGCACCGATTGCAGGTTTTAAAAACAAATGAATAAAAGGCATTGCCATTCACAATACCAATAGCTCAAACTTTAATAATGCGAGACCTATTGCATTGTAAATGCTTGTTATATATTGGGATTATAATGGATTCCTTCCAGGTTTTTGGAGCCTCAGTGCAGACTGCTGCATTAAAAACAATAGCCAAAAGGGGACTCCATATCTCAGGAGCTGCTTTATAGACATATATAGGGACCCCGTCGGGTCCCTGGGCATTCCCCCCTTGCTTGCACGTAAGCCAAGCTCCACCTCATTAACAGTAATTCCCAGGGGAAAAATGGGCCACCTCCTAGGATTGGTATCTATACAGCTGTCAGAGCCAAAAATATTTGAAAAATGTGAAACCCATCCATCACTAGGTACATTGGAAGTTAACTCAGGTATACTTTCCTCCTTAAGAAAAGGGGAATTTACCGTAGCCCAGAATAGGGTATTATTGGATAGTTCAGCGGCTTGGTTAAGAGAATCCCAAGCCTCCTGCTGTAACTCACACTTCCTCCGTTTCAGGGCTTGCTTGTACTCTAGTCTTAATTTAATTATTGGACATGGTCCCTGGGCTTTTTGGCAAGTGCTTATTTTAACTTGGTTAGTAAGCTGGTACACGAATGATCAAACCAACCTGGTCCATTACTACGCTGAGCTCTTTTAGGTCTGGTGAACCTGGCATCAATAGATTTATTGATGCAGTTAAAAACATATAAAACCTGTTCGAAATCCGTAATGTTATCAAGAATAAGGGTAATGTCAATCAAATTGTCTTTGACGATAGAGCTTATTAATTCTTTCGCTTTCTCCCCTATCCATCTTAGTCTTACTCCATTAGGTCTGTGTGGCTCCACATATGCAATTATAGTTCCTATACCTACAGAGCTTCTACCCCAGAGAGAACAGGCTAAAATTATACAGTTATGATCACTAAAAGAAGTGACTTCAATCCTAGGGGAGCACAAAATGAGGTAATATTAGAGGAAACAATCACATGATCTATGACTGAACTGCTCTGCTCTGCTTGTTCTTATAAGTGGGAATAATCTGGCCCCTTTCATCTTTAACAGAGTCCAAAATTTCCAAGTCATAACATCCCATAAACTTATGTAATGTTTCTCCATAGCTGTTATGTCTAAAGTGCAGGTCATCCGAGCCATCATTGTTAGTAATCCCACAGACTTTTTGGGTTGACAATTCACATAACGGAACATTAAAATCACCCACCCAAATAATGTCAAAAGAAACAACTTTCTACACTAAGATTATCTACTACGCTAGCCAAGTCATTAACTCCTTCACTGCGGCGGCTATTCCGCCGCAGCGCTAAGGGGGCGGGGCGGGCACGCGGCGGCCGCATGCTGGTGACGAAACCGCTCCGTCACCAGCCTCGGTTGAGCTATGCTGATGACAGAGCGGTTCCGTCATGGCCCGCCCCGCTCAATAGAACGCTCAGCGCAGGCGTGCCGAGCGGGCCATGACGGAACCGCTCTGTCATCAGCACAGCGCCACCGCAGCTGATGACGGAGCGGTTCCGTCATCAGCATCGAAGGAGTTAACTACTGTCGTCCTAGTATTATCAAAAACATTCTTATAGTAGTTCACTAATAGTATGTTGCGCCCTTGATCCTCGACAAGCCAGAGAATCTGTGCATGCAAACCCAGTCAGATGCCTTTTTACTATGATTTTCCGGTTGATAGAAACCAATATCAAGAGGCCGCCTTTAGCTCTCCCTGATGAGGAACCTTGCGCCAACAAATTGTAAGAAGCAAACCCCTCATAATTAACATCTTCCCTGCACCATGTTTCTTGAAAGCAAAGAATATCATGGCTATTGATGAAATTCTTCCAGCCCAAAACATTCCCTTTAGACTTCAGTCCGGCAATGTTCCAGCTGACAATTGTGATACCTATATTACCCGTTGCTCTTACAGCATCCTGTATATCAATTGCTTTTTTTACCATCTCCCGCCTTCAGATTTCCAATTGGCATATCCCCACAGCTGTTAATCCCATTTTGATCAACCATCAAAACAGGCTCTGGGTATCTATGCTCCTCTCTTAATTCAATCACCTGTCTGCATATACACACCTTGCTATTTATAGGCACCCAAACGAGGGGCCCACAACCCTCGGTAAGTCAGTCGTTTGAATCCAGGGAACTTAAAGCTTGGTACCTGTTTTGAGTTGGGACTACTGGGACTGGACGGTGGGTAGGTGTGAATGGTCTTTTTCTATTGGTTTCTGGGGGTGCATTAATTAGATGGCTATAAAAGTAGCCAAGTGGACGCACACATACACTATTCTCATTGTGTAATAGCGAAGCCGCTCTTAATAAAACAGTAGCTACGTGTTGGGGGTATTTAAAATTAACAATGACGCAGTCGCCCCTGCACGTCTTTCTAGAGTTTCCGTTCCAGTTTACCCTTCTGGTGGATACAATATGGTCAGAGTAAGCGATTGGGAACCCACACTGCCTATGCAGCCATGAAACTGTTTTATTTGTAAGGGAATCATGTGGGTTTTGGGGGGGGGGGGGGGGGGGGGGGGGGGTTGGTAGAGTTGTATATAGCGATAACTAGACCCGAACCGAATCGGGTATCAGAGCGCTTTACATAGCACCAGTTACGTTACATTAGGACACACATTAATTTTTGTTAGGCACGGGGAGATTAAGTGATTTGCCCAGAATCACAGGAAGTTTGGTTCGTTACCGAGACTCTAACCCAGTTCCTCTAGGTCAGAGGTCGAGCGCCCTAGCGGTTACGCCAACTCCTCTCCCTGCTGATACTGGGTAGAATGGTTATCGATGGGCGGCACATTAGTTAGAACAACCACATACGGTGCACAGTCAGGGGGGAGATTAATAAAACGGCTTTTCTTTACTTCTATAATTCCGGTGTACTCTCTGTTGTAGATGCAACCTGTTTATTCTGGCTTACTAATGGTGTGGGGTTATGCAGTGCTTTCTCACTAACATTAGGGCCCCCATTAGATGGGTTTAGTACATCTTCCCTAACTAGAAGACCCTTCTCGTTAGGATCCTTCTTGGGGGCCCTAGAACTTCCAGCCAGATCTATGTGGGAATCCAAAAGATCACCTAGTCTTAATACTTCAGCAGAGATGATATCAAGTTTAAGCACTAGGGGTTTAATGAGCTTTTCAATCTTGCCGTCTATGATGCTAACTAAGAGATCAAACTGCTCATTATTTATTTTAACAGTACCATTCTTATCCAGTAACTCCGCATCACCTGGGATGTTTTTAGGGGGTGAATCTGTTCTTTCTTTGTTACGGTTTCCCCCCCGTTTAATTTGTAGTTTCCTACATGCTCTCACTGCTCTAGGGGCCGGAGGGGGCTGAACTGGAGCGTTGTTAGATGCACCCAGAGTATCCTGATTAGACGATTTGGGAGGGCACTTCAATAATCTCATCCACAGAGTTACCTAGTTCATAGCTATCATCCATAGGTATAGCGGTTAATGTGGTTGGTGTTGGAGGGGGTATAGCGGGAGGACTCCCCATACCTAGGGATAATCTTCGATCCTTATTCATTTTGTTAACCACTTTAACTAGATAATTATCCAGCGTCGCTAACACTGGTGGGGTATTTACAACTTTCTGTTTAGACATTGCTATCGCTAGCGGCAAGATCTATAATGTTTAAAATAACAAAGACTATCATGAATTGTTAAGTACTGCAAAAATAGAATCAGCTCATAATCTTATGGCTTTACAGAATAAATAAAATTAATAAACAATCACAGTCCTGAGAATCAAAAGGTCTCACTTCACAAGTATGAGCACCCTCTGCAACGACGACCAAAGTCTGTGGCCCTCGTTCTGCCCCGGACAGCCACAGACGGCCCGCCCTTTGCCCGGGCTTAGCCCGGCGCAGACCCGCGCGCGATCCCGCGACGCGGGGGCTGTGTTCCTTTTTGTGTGCCTCGTGGCGCCGGAAATACGTGTGGCGGCGGCTCCCGCCGCTAGGGTGTCTGGGATCTGTAGTCCCGATGCCCCTGGGCCCCCCTCCTCACTGCGGCCGCTGGTTGGCAAATGAGGTGCGGCGGCGGGAGGGGAGACAGGAGACAGCTGGTCAGTCAGGTAAGGTGGCAGGAAAGGCTCGAAAATGCCCCCGAAGCAGTGTGGTCCCCTGCTCCACCGTGGCTGTGTTCCTTTTTGTGCGCCTCCTGGCACCGGAAATGCGTGTGGCGGCGGCTCCCGCCGCTAGGGTGTCTGGGATCTGTAGTCCCGATATCCCTGGGCCCCCCTCCTCACTGCGGCCGCTGGTTGGCAAATGAGGTGCGGCGGCAGGAGGGGAGACAGCTGGTCAGTCAAGTAAGGCGGCAGGAAAGGCTCGAAAATGCCCCCGAAGCAGTGTGGACCAAGGAAGGCCTCTAAGGGCTGCAGCACTTACTGTGCCACCCTTAGAGGCCCTGTACCCTTACACTCACACTGCCTTTGCAGGCTACATGTTTTGGTGTAGAAAAAGGTGAAGAGTCGACATGACACACATGCCTACAACCCACTGCCCTGCCATAGATCAGCCAGCCGCCCCTCTAGCTGGGTGCACTGTACCAGAGGTGAGGGTACAGGTGCACGAACCCTGTACCCCTACAGTGTCTAAGCCAATTCTTAGACAGTGGAAGTGCATAAAGGCCATTAAGAGTATATGGCGCTGGGAGTTTGTCATTACGAACACCACAGTACCATAATGGCTTTACTAAAAACTGAGAAGTTAGGTATCAAACTTCTCAGCACATTAAACCCACATTGATGCCAGTGTGGGATGTAATGAAAAATTCACACAGAGGGCATCTTAGAGATGCTCCCTGAAAAATGACCTTACACTAGTGTCCAGGCCGAGTGACTGCTCCCCAGCTGCCACCACTAGACATGTTCCTGGACCCCTAGGTCGAGAGCCTGCTGCACTTGGGGTCTGAAACAATGCACATCCTGGGACGAGGTGCCAAGCCACATCCCCCAGGATGGGCAAGGTCCACGTAGGGGAAGCTTCAAAGGCTTTGTGAGCTTTCCCAGGCCTTTTGCTGCTTCCAACAATTGGTCCCCACCAGTTCTGGCCACCACTTTGGAAGGGAGAACCGGCATGAAAACTTAAGTGAGGAAGGGAGGTGTGCCCACCTTTGCCAATCCCACCTCTCAGGTGGGGGAGGCGAGGTGAAGCACAACTTTCAATCCCTGCCATCTTGCAGATGGGGGGAGCCAGCCAACCAGAGTGAGGCATAATTGACCTCTGACCTCCTGGTCTGAGATTTGCTCTCTCCCCAGCAGCTCCGCTGTTTGTCCCACTGACCCTGCTCACCTCCACCTGGTAGAGGTTCAAGGCTGCTGTGCATTCTGGTTTTGTGCCCGCTTCTTCTGCCGTCTTGTCTGTGCCTGCTTCTTTTGCTGTCTTGTCTGTGCCCTTGTTTTTATTATGGTCAGTGCCCTTCTGTTTTATTCTTTCTCAGTGCCCTTTGCTTTATTATTTCTCAGTGTCTTTTTGTCTCTACTATTTGCCTTATTGCGCCTTGTTCTGTTTTTGCCCTTTATTGTCCCAGTTTCCTTCTCGCAGCTGCTGCCCTCGTGGCCCCTCCCCCTGCTGGTTCCCGCCTCCCAGCTGCACCTCACTCCTCCTTCCCCATTTAATGGCATGCCGCGAGCGCGCCGCTGGTGCGCTGAAGGCGTGCCAAAGGTAAGCCTGTCTGTGGCCAGCACCAGGGACCCTGGTTCCCGGACCTCCCCACCGCTACGACTCTGCTGCCCTCCTCGCACTCCGAACAACATCTGTCAGCGGTTCAGGCCGAACACCACCCAAGGCCAGTTCTCCTGCAGACACTGCTGACAATGTTTTACCATCCACAGCACCCCCGCAATCGCAGCACCCACACTGGACGCCGGCACCACCAAAGCCCTGAAGTGCATCCTCCACAACGTGTGTTCACTACACTGACACACCTTAGAGATCTGGGACCTCCTCGATACCCTCTCGCCAGACGTCACCTTCTTCACGGAAACCTGGACTAATGCCGCGTCCACCCCGGCATCACTGCCGCCATCCCAGAAGGATACAAGATCCAGAGAAAGGACCGCCCCCACCGCCCAGCAGGAGGACTCGCCATCGCACACAAGAGCTCCCTCTGACCCTCCACCTCCAGCATGAGATACTCCCTCACCAACACCGGACACCTCCACTTCCAGTTCCAGACCAGCCCCGGAACCACGCTTCGTGGCACACTCGCTTACAGACCCCCCAGGGCCCGCGCTTCTTTCACCACCACAACTGCCGACCTCATTGCACCCCACGCCATCGCCTCCACAGACTACATACTCATCGGAGACAAGAACTTCCACCTCGACAACTGCAGCGTTCCCCGACTCCACCTCCCTCCTGGACAACCTCGGATTGAAGCAGCTCATCACCACCCCCCCCCCACAAGGCCAGACACATCCTCAATCCAATAGTCGCAGGAGGGGCGAACATCCACTTCAGCCACACCTCGCAGCCCCTCTGGACAGACCACCAATGCGTACACTTCTCTTTCAACATCACCACTGTACACAAGCCCGCCACATGCCCACCACAAAGGAATTGGAGCAAGGTCACAGAGGAGCACCTCAACTCCACCCTCACCCACGACCCCCTCTGCCACGACCGACGTCAACTCCGCAGCCAAGGAACTACACCGCTGGATCACCAGTTGCGCAGACAAGCACACACACCTCCGCCACCCTGACAGAAAACACCCACTGAAGGCTGCCTGGTTCACCAGCGACCTCCAAAAAGACAGACGTTCCTGCAGACATCTCAAAAAACGTTGAAGAAACAGCAGAACCACTGAAGACCAAACCACCTACAAGAACACCATGACAGCAAACCACCAACGCATAAGAGCCACCAAGTGGTCTTTTATCCAGAACAAAATCTTCACCAATGCCAGTATGTGAGAAAGCGGCTCTATATATACTGGACAATAATGAAGTACAGTGTGTATAGAGTCCACAAACCCCAAAGGTATAACAGTGGTTAAGGTCAGTACCGACCTTACTCACAAAAGTGGTAGCTTGGTCGAGCAGTAAGGCTGTACCAGAGGGCAGTGCAAAGCATTTGTTGTACACACTCAGTCAGCAAAGGATTTCACACACTCAAAGACCGAACTCTAGGCCAATGGTTGTTATATTCAAAGATATAGTTGTTTTATTTTTAGAACCAACAGGCAGGGGAGTACTTCGGAATTCGGGCTTAGGCTGATTTTATATGAATATTTGTAGTTTTCAAAACTTCGCACTTAGAAAATTTTCGAGTCAAAATGGGTCAATGTTATCCAACGGCAGGTAAGTGAGTTACCGGTTTCCAGGTGAGTACTTGGCTGGTGAACGAATAGTTTCTTACCTGTCGGTGTAGTTTTGAAGCTTGAAGATCTTTCTGGATTCACTATGCTGTGCATAATCCGCAATCTGGTGGTTGGGTCCGGAATCGTAGTCTTTTTTCTCTCTTTTTTTTTTCGTAGCCCAGGTGGGCGTCGACGTCCCACCATTTGGTGTACCTTCGGTGACATCGGCATGCTTCCGGCGGAAGCTACCACCCTTGGGCGCCATCTTCGGATTCTTTTTTCTGTCTCTTTTTTTCTTTTCTGTGTTTGTAGTGAATCCATGGCTATGTTTGTTAATCCTTTTTTCAACGTAATTCTTTTCACGTATCTTGTAAGCTTGAACTTGCTTTCTTTTCTAAGTGTTTCCACCTTCTTCTCCAGCCTCATCTTTCTGGCGGAGGCGGGTGGGTTCGTTAGTGAATCCAGAAAGATCTTCAAGCTGCAAAACTACACCGACAGGTAAGAAACTATTTGTTTTGCAGTGTGAATCTTTCTGGATTCACTATGCTGTGCATAGATTTTGTAGCGGTTTTCGTTACTTTTGTGGCGGCTGGGTGGAAGATGAGCGTTGGTTGTTGAATATATGTTGAAGCACCTTTTGTCCTACTTGTGCTTCTTTGTTCATTTGTACATCCACGCAATAGTGCTCCGTGAACGTGTGCACTGAAGCCCATGCTGCCGCCAGGCATATGTCCTGGATTGGTGTGTTGGCCAGAAAGGCAATTTTTGCTCCTTTCTTCCTGGTGGAGTGGGCCTGCGACCCTCCTGTTAGCTCCTGGCCCGCTTGTTTGTGGCAGAATTGTATTGTCTGTGCGATCCATCGGGCTATGGTGTTTTTAGTCACTGGTTTGCCCATGTAACTGTTTGCGAAGGATACGAAGAACTGTTTTGTTTTCCTGTGTCCCTTCGTCCTTTCAATGTAGTGCATCACAGTCCTTCTTGCGTCTAGAGTGTGGAGCGACCTCTCAGCGCTTGTAGTGGGGTTTTGGAAGAAGCTAGGGATCTGAATACTCTGGTTCATGTGGAACCTCGACACCACCTTTGGCATGAAGTGTGGGTCTGTTCTCATCACGACCCTGTCACTGTGTATCTGGATGTAGGGTTCCTGTAGTGTGAGTGCCTGCAGTTCGCTCACCCTATGTAGCGAGGTGATTGCTACTAGAAAAGCTGTTTTCATTGTTAGCATTTACAGTGATGCTTTGTGGATGGGTTCGAAAGGTGCTTTCATGAGCTCCGTTAGTACCACATTTAGGTTCCAGGCCGGTGGCGGCATTCTCTTTGGTGGCGCTATTCTTTTTGCCCCTTCCAGGAATCTTTTTACGACTTGGGATGTAAAGAAGCTTCTCCCTGTTTCTCCTCTTGTGTATGCCACAATCGCTGCCAGGTGCACCCTCAGCGAGGATGAGCTTAGCTTAGCTTTAATTAGGTGCGTGAGGTACCTTAGCACCGTAGACTCCCTGGTCAGTTTTCTGTGGAGTTTTTTTCTTGCAACACCATTGAGTGAATCTTTTCCATTTTTCCCCATAGCACTTGCGTGTGCTGGGCCTTCTTGCCTCACGCAGCACCCGCAGGGTGCTCTCTGGTAGTTTTAGATGTGCGAACTCTAAGTCCTCAGGAGCCAGGCTGAGAGGTTGAGGCTCTCCGGCTCTGGGTGTAGAACTTATCCGTTTTCCATGGAGAGTAGGTCTCTTCTTTTTGAGAACTTGTGGGGGGGCCCTGCGCCATCTCCATTATCTGAGAGTACCAGGTCTGCCTGGCCCATTGTGGTACCACCAGGATGAGCGTCATGTTGCTCGTCATGCATTTGTTGAGAACCCTGGGGATCAGAGGTATCGGGGGAAAAGCGTAGGCAAATGTTTTTGACCAGCTTATCCATAGGGCATTCCCCTGTGACAGTGCCTCTGGTTGCCTGGATGCAAAGTATTGGCATTTTGCATTCCGGCGTGTTGCAAACAGGTCTATTGTTGGTGTGCCCCATCTCCTGAATAGTCTCTCCGTTTCCTGAATATTGAGTTCCCACTCGTGGGACGCTGAAGTCTGCCTGCTGAGCCAATCCGCTTCTACATTGTCCTTCCCTGGCAGGTGTATGGCTAGCAGGTCTATTTTGAGTGGTATTGCCCATCTCCAGATTTCTTGTGCCAAGCTTGACAGAGGGAATGATTGAGTTCCCCCCTGTTTGTTTATGTAAAACATCGTTGTGGTGTTGTCTGTTTGTATCAGCACCTTCTGGCTGTACAGGTGTTTCTGAAAGGCCTTGAGGGCTAGCAACACTGTTTTCAGTTCCAGGTAATTGATGTGCCTGACCGCATCTGTAGGGCTCCACAGACCCCTCACTTTGAGCCTGTTCATGTGTGCGCCCCATCCCTTCTGGGATGCGTCTGTGGTGATGGTCACCTTTGGGTCCGGTGGTGTTAGAGGCTTCCCTACTGTTATTCTTTCCTTGGTCCACCACCTTATTTCTTCCTGCACCCTGTGCGTTACAACCACTAGATCCTCCCAACTTCCTGTAGCTTGTGACCACTGCTGTTGCAGCCACTCTTGGAGTGGTCTCATCCGTAGGCGTACATTGGGGACCAGGTGTATGCATGACGCCATCATCCCTAAAATCTTGCTCACAGTCCTCACTGTCAGATCTCGCCCCTTCTGGTAGTGACGTTTCTCCCTCAGTAGGCCGAGTGTTCTCTTCTCGCTGGGTAACACCCTGCATTGGACAGTGTCGATTTGAGCTCCCAGGAAGATTTTCACTTGCTCTGGTTCCATTGAGCATTTTCCCCAGTGTATGGAGAATCCCAGGCTTGCTAGCGTTCTTGTGACCTGCTCTGCATGATCCTTGCATGTCCTGTAAGAGCTTGCCTTTACGAGCCAGTCGTCGAGGTAGGGGGTACACGTGTATCCCCTTTCTTCTTAGATGTGCGGCCACTGCCGCGAGGCATTTGGTGAACACCCTTGGTGCGGACTTTAGGCCGAACGCCAGGGTGGTGAATTGGTAGTGATCCTTGTTCACTGTGAATCTTAGCATGTGCTTGTGCTGCCTGTTCATGGGGATGTGCAGGTATGCATCTTTGAGGTCTATGGTGGACAAGAAGTCCCCGGCCTTTATCTGCGGGATGACCTCTTGTAGGGACGTCATCTTGAATTTTTGAGTCTTTACGTATTTGTTTAGGAACCGAAGGTCCAGGATGGGTCTTAGACTTTCGTCCACTTTTGGTACCAGGAAGTAGTTGGAGTATACTCCCCTGTTTCGTTCTTTGAGTGGAACCCGCTCGATGGCCGCTTTGAGGAGGAGTTCTTGAGCTTCCTCTTGGAGTAATCGCAGCTCTCTTCCAGAGTGCTCTCTTTTCTTTGGCTTTCTGTTTGGTGGTCTCTTTTCCAACTCTATGCAGTATCCGAACTGCATGATGTCGAGTATCCACTTGTCCGTTGTTATTTTTCTCCACTCCTGGAGAAAAAATCTCATTCTTCCTCCTACTGGCGTCACATGTTCCTTTGTGTCTTGTCCGTGTAGCCCTCTCCTGTTTGTTTTCCCGTGCTCCTCCCCCGGAGGGTTCGAGTGGGAGAGCACCTTTTTCCGAGTGAAGTCACTTAGAGGGGGGTTGCTCACCGCCTCTCCTTCTCTGGCCCCGTCCATTTCCTCTTGACCGAAAGGACTGGCCCCTGCCCTGGTAGTTCCAGTTTTGCCTCTGCTGGCCCTGGTGACTTTGGTTGTCACTCTGTTGTCCCTGGTGGAATGCCTGGTGTGATTGCCCTTGCTGGCTTCCACCCCTGCCGTTAGGCCTCCGTGTAGGAGAGCCCCTTCTCATCCCCCTGAATTGCAGGGCCCCCATGGACCTTGCCGTCTCGTTGTCCTTCAGTTGGGTGAGCTTCTCATCAACTGGGGCTCCGAACAGTGATTCCCCGTTGAAGGGTGTGCTCAGGATGTTGTTCTGAACCTCAGCCTTGAAGCCTGAGATCCTGAGCCAGGCTTGCCTTCTCTCTGTAACGCCTATAGCCATCAGTCTGCTGGCTGTTTCAGGCCCCATCCAAGGTTGTCTTGAGGCACGAGTTAGCGATGCTTTTCCCCTCTTCCACAAGGTGTGATGCCCTCTCACGGTATTGTTCCGGGAGGTGTTTGAGTAATTGGCCCATCTCATCCCAATGCTGGTATTGATGTCTGTTCAGGAGGGCATTGGAGTTCGCCATTCGCCAGTGCGTTGCGGCGTTCCTCTCTATTTTCCTGCCTGTTAGATCCATCCTCCTGCTTTCTTTGTCAGGTGGGGGTCCAGATGTTGTTGGGACGTTTGCCCTTTTTCTGGCCGTTGCAGCAATTATTGAGTCTGCTGTGACGGATCCCTTGATGTAAGCTGGGTCCTGGGAGGAGAATTTGTATTTCTTCTCCGTCCTCGGCGTTACTGATCTGCATGCAGCCGGCTCCTTGAAGGCTTCCTTCCCCTGGTCTGTGACACTCTTTAGCATGGGCAAGAACTGGCTTCTTGTCTGTGTGGGGAGCAATGTCTCCAGCAGGAAATCTGCTTTTGGCCTCTCCTCCTCCAGCTTAACCCCATAGGCTGCTGCCGCCTTCCTGACCACCACATTGTATGACCCAATGTCGTCCGGTGGCGAAGGCCTCGAGGGGTATGTTTCCACAGCCTCCTCCGGGTTTTCGGCCTCGATGTCCTGCCATTCCTGGTCTTGGGCCGTCGAGGAACCTGAGCCGTAGCTTGACTGCTGCTCCCCGTAATCCCCTTCTGTGTAGTAGAGGTCTTCTTCCTCTTCTTGCTCCGAGGGTTCCGGAGTTTTCGGCGTCTCTTTGACGTCAAACTCCTCGTGCTCCTGTACCTCAGCGACGGTCGGTGTCGGCTTCGAGGGGATCCTGTAACTTTTCATTTTTTCATCGAAGTCCTTCTTTCTCTGAAGGATATTCTCCATTTCGGCCTCAAGCCTTCTTTTCTTTCTGTGCATCTCTGCGGCCTGCTCGTCGTCGAGCGTTTCGGCTGCTCTTTTCGGCGTCGACGTCGAAACCTTCTTCGGCTCCTTTTCCTTCGAAGTCGAGGTCGAAGTCGAAGGCCCTTTTTTCGGGGGCTTGCTTCGATGACCTATGCTTTTCGCTGGTCTTCGGCCTCCAGGAGTCCTTCTCGAAGGATCCGCTGGGCTCTTTTTCGGAGGATGCAGCTTCGGTCGTCGAAGTTTTCGGCGCCGGTGCTCCTTTCGAGGCTCTGACTTTCGAGAGTCTGCCTCTGGCTTTCGAGACCCTGTGGGGGTTTTCGGGGTCGTAGACTCTCCTACCCTGTCAGGCGTTTTCTTATCGGTCTCCGCGACCGTGTAGTCATCTGGACCTTCGGCGATGTTGTCCTCGTCGTCGGTGGAGAGGCCCAGTTCGTAAAGCGTCGGTGCCTGGCCCTTGCCCTGCATCGTGTGGTGAGCAGTCCTCTGTCTCTCTCGAACTCGGAGTGTGTTCGGCTTGAAGACGGAGCAGGCGTTGCAGTCTCTGCTCTCGTGGTCGATTGGCAGGCAGAGGTTGCAGACCGGGTGCTGGTCCTTCTGCGCGAACTTGTGGTGGCAGTTTTTGCAGAATTTAAAGGGTGTCTTGTACATCCCTGCGCTCAGGGGGCCCCTTGTGCACGCATTCCTCCAAGGACGTCGAAGATCTCCAAGTTCTCTCCTTTCTTCGTCGTCTCCTCTCTGATGGTCCTCTTCTCCCGATCTTCTCCGGTCTTTACCGTCGAAGAGTTGCTGTATTTCCTTCTTTTCTCCTCCAAAACTTCTGGAGCTTCACGCGACGATCCAGACCCAACGGCGGAAAAAAGAATCTGAAGATGGCACCCAAGGGTGGTAGCTTCCGCCGGAAGCATGCCAACGTCACCGAAGGTACACCAAATGGTGGGACGTCGACGCCCACCTGGGCTACGAAAAAAAAAAAAAAAAAAAAAGAAGACTACGATTCCGGACCCAACCACCAGATTGCGGAATATGCACAGCATAGTGAATCCAGAAAGATTCACGCTGCAAAAGTTAAGATTCCGGGTGTAGACTCAGGGGTCCCCCAGGGTCATGCAAGTATAGTCGGTTCCGCCCCAGTAGTGCAGGGCCGGCCGGGTGCAGAGGTAGGTAGGCCCAATGATATCCAATGAGGGAAAGGGGGCCTTCGGTTGGTGGCTGCTGGTTAGCAGGCCACGTGGCTGTGGGAGCCGAGCTCCTGGTCACTTGCTCAGGGCAAGGGGGGAAATAGGATAGGACAAAGGTGGCTCAGCCAGCGGCACTCGGGTGGCTAGGTGCAGGGTGCTCTTGAGCCGTTGGGCGCTCAATGTTATCCAATGGGAAAGGTAAAAAAGGAACAAAGACTGCAGGCTCGGGGACGGAGACTCTCCAGGGGCGACCAGCACTTCGAGAGGTAAGTTTGGATCTTGGAGCACAGGTAGGTACCCCAAAGGGAGGCACAGGGGGCAATAGGGCGCCGGGTGCAGAGGTGTCTTTGGGTGTCGGAAAAGCTTACCGTCGGCTGGTCACGGTTGGGGTGGCCCCTGGTTCTAAGTCTGCAGGCGTCGGCTGGTTCGTCGAGGAGGGTCTTTGGGCACTGGACTTCGGGTCTCAGTCGCCGGGGGGGACGTCCTCGTGGTCTTGTTTCGGTTGGGCCCGGCACGGGCTTGGCGGGTGCAGAGTGAGCTGGCCTGGAGCGAATAGTTTTCTTACCTGTCGGTGTAGTTTTGCAGCTTGAAGATCTTTCTGGATTCACTATGCTGTGCATTATTCCGCGGTCTTGAGGTTGGGTCCGGATTCGTAGTCTTTTCTTTGGGGTTTTTTCGTAGCCCAGGTGGGCATCGGCGTCACACCTCCTTGGGTGCATTTCCGGTGACGTCGGCATGCTTCCTGCGGAAGCTCCCACTCTTGGGCGCCATCTTCGGGTTCTTTTTTTCCGTGTTTCTTTCGTTTCCGAAGTAATGGCAATGTTCTATTTAGGTGATATTTTACCGCTATGTACTTTTAAGTCCCTTTTTTTTTTTTTTATTAACCACCTCTTCTCTCTCCAGCCTCATCTTTCTGGCGGAGGCGGGTGGGTTAGCTAGTGAATCCAGAAAGATCTTCAAGCTGCAAAACTACACCGACAGGTAAGAAAACTATTCGTTTTGCAGCGTGAATCTTTCTGGATTCACTATGCTGTGCATAGATTTTGTAGCGGTTTCTCATTTCTGTGGCGGCTGGGTAGAAGATGAGCGTTGGTTATTGAATATGTGCTGGAGCACCTTTTGTCCGACTTGTGCTTCCTTGTTCATCTGTATATCCACACAGTAGTGCTTCGTGAACGTGTGCACCGAAGCCCATGTTGCCGCCAGGCATATGTCTTGTATGGGTGTGTTAGCCAGGAAGGCTATTGTAGCACCCTTTTTCCTAGTGGAGTGGGCACGTGTCCCCTCTGCTAGCTCTTGTCCTGCACGTTTGTGGCAGAGTTGAATTGTCTGTGCGATCCATCGTGCAAAAGTCTTTTTTGTTACTGCCCTTCCCATGAAACTGTTGGCGAATGACACAAAGAACTGTTTTGTTTTCCTGTGTCCCTTCGTCCTCTCAATGTAGTGCATGACTGCCCTTCTGGCGTCCAGGGTGTGCAGCGCTAGTTGTTGGTTTTTGGAAAAAACTCGGTATGTGTATAGACTGGTTCATGTGGAATTTGGATACCACCTTCGGCATGAAGTGTGGGTCAGTCCTCATTACAACCCTATCATTGTGTATTTGTATGCAGGGTTCTTGTAGCGTCAGCGCCTGAAGCTCGCTTACTCTGCGTAAGGACGTTATTGCAACCAGGAAAGCTGTTTTCATAGTTAGCATCTTTAGGGAAGCCTTGTGAAGTGGTTCAAAGGGCTCCTTCATGAGTTCCGTTAGGACTATGTTCAAGTTCCATGCAGGTGGCGGCACCCGCTTGGGTGGTGCGATCCTTTTCGCTCCTTCCAGGAATCTCTTCACCACCTGTGAAGTGAAGAAACTCCTGCACGTTTCTCCCCTTGTGTAGGCGACTATCGCTGCCAAGTGAACTCTTAACGAGGATGAGCGAAGGTTCTTCTCCAGCAATTGTGTCAGGTACTTTAGCACTGTGGAGTCCTTCTATATTTTAGTGTGAAGTCTTTCTTTTCTGCACCACATTGTGAATCTTTTCCATTTCGCAACATAGCACTTCCGAGTGCTGGGCCTCCGTGCCTCCCGAAGGACCCTCAGGGTGCTTTCTGGCAGTCTCAAATGTGCGAACTCTATGTCCTCAGGAGCCACGCTACTAGGCACAGGCTCTCTGGCTCTGGGTGTAGCACCTCTCCGTTCTGCATGGAGAGTAGGTCTTTCCTCTTGCCGAATCTGTGGGGTGCACACTGTGTCATCTCCATGATCTGCGAGTACCATGTCTGTCTGGCCCACTGTGGCGCGACCAGTATCAGGGTCATGTTGCTCGCTCTGCACTTGCTCAGCACTCTGTGCATCAGTGGTATCGGGGGAAAGGCGTAAGCAAACGTCCCGGACCAATCTATCTATAGGGCATTCCCCAGTGACCCCTCCTCGGGCTGTCTGGATGCGAAGTTTTGGCATTTTGCATTCCGGCGTGTGGCAAACAGGTCCACTGATGGTGTTCCCCATCTGTCGAACAGCCACCTTGTCTCCTGAGCATTGAGCTCCCACTCGTGGGATGCCGATGTCTGTCTGCTGAGCCAATCTGCTTGTATGTTGTCCTTCCCTGGTAGGTGTATGGCTAGCAGGTCTATCTTCAGAGGGATGGCCCATCTCCATATCTCTTGCGCCAGCGTTGAAAGCGGGGCTGACTGTGTGCCCCCCTGCTTGTTGATGTAGAACATCGCGGTGGTGTTGTCTGTTTGTAGTAACACCTTGTGCTTGTACAGTCTTGTTTGGAAAGCTTTCTGATGTGCTTTGTCGCATCTGCTGGCGTCCACAGTCCCCTCACCTTGAGCTCCTCCATGTGAACGCCCCATCCCTTCAGGGATGCGTCTGTGGTGATGGTCACTGTTGGCGTTATAGGCTTTCCCCTTGCTATGTTCTCCATGGTCCACCATGTCATCTCCTTCTGCACTGCGTGCGTTACAACCACTAGATCCTCCCAACTGCCTGTAGCTTGTGACCATTGCTCCTGCAGCCATTCTTGAATGGGTCTCATGTGGAGACGTACATTCGGTACCAGGTGGATGCATGATGCCATCATCCCCATGATCTTGCTCGCAGTCCTCACTGTCCGAGCTTGTCCCTTCCGGTAGAGGCGAGTTTCCTTCACCAGTGCCTTCGCCCTCTTCTCGCTGGGGAACACTTTGCCCTGTAAGGTGTTGATCTGTGCTCCCAGGAAGATCTTCACTTGTTCCGGCTCCATTGAAGATTTCTTCCAATGGATGGAGAACCCCAGGCTTATGAGCGTGCTCGTCACTGTGTGTGCGTGCTGCTTGCATTTCTGGTATGAGTTTGCTTTCACCAGCCAGTCGTCCAGGTAGGGGTATACATGTATTCCCTGCCTTCGTAGGTGCGCTGCGACTGCTGCGAGGCACTTTGTGAAGACCCTTGGTGCCGATTTCAGCCCGAAGGCTAGTGTCGTGAACTGGTAGTGGCTTTCTCCGATGGTGAACCTGAGCATATGCTTGTGCTTTCTGTTCATTGGGATGTGCAGGTAGGCGTCCTTGAGGTCTATCGTGACCATGAAGTCGCCGATCTGCAATTGCGGGAGCACCTCTTGCAGGGAGGTCATTTTGAATTTTTGCGTTCTTATGAATTTGTTCAGGAACCTTAGGTCCAGAATGGGTCTCATTGTCTCGTCTACTTTTGGTACCAGGAAGTACGTTGAGTATATTCCTTTGTTTCTTTCCTTGAAGGGTACCCGTTCTATGGCCTGCTTCCGCAGAAGTTCCTTTACTTCTTCCTGAAGACACTCTAGCTGCTTGCTTGCTAGTGGTTTTCTTTTTGGTTTTCTGCTTGTTGGCCTCCCCTCCAACTCTATGCAGTATCTGAATTGGATGATGTTGAGGATCCATTTGTCTGATGTGATTTCTCTCCATTCTTGGAGGTAAAATCTTAATCTTCCTCCCACTGGTGTTATGTGGTCGTAGATGTGTAGCTTGTCTTGACCCCTCTGTACGTGCTGCCCCCTGGGATCTTTTCTGTGGGTGGGCACACAGGGTTTTTTGAAGTCACTTAGAGGCGGGCTGCTGTCCCCCTCTTCTATTCTGTCCACATCCATTTCCTCTCCCTCGAAAGGACTGGCCTCTTTGTTGGTATTGCCAGGACTGCTTCTGCTGACCCTGCTGAGCCTGCGAGTCTGCCTGGTGAGTCTGTTGGAAAGCCTGGTGTGATGTACCTGGCTGGTTTCCACCTCTCCCGCCAGGCCTCCGTGACGGGGTGCCCCTTTTATTGCCTCTGAACTGCAATGCTCCCATGGACCTTGCTGTTTCGTTGTCCTTTTTTAGTTGACTGAGCTTCTCATCAACTGTTGTTCCGAAAAGCGTGTCGCCGTTGAACGGTGTGTTCAGGATGCTGTGTTGCACCTCTGGTTTGAAACCTGAAATCCTGAGCCAGGCGTGTCTTCTTTCAGTGACACCCATCATCATGAGCCTGCTGGAGGTGTCTGCTCCATCCAGGGCCGTCTTAAGGCAAGAATTTGCCGCGTTCTTCCCTTCTTCAACCAGCTTTTCGGCCTTCTGTCTGGCATCCTGGGGCAGGTCCTTCACCAACTGCCCCAGCTCCTCCATGATCTGGTACATGTGCCTGTTTATCAGTGCGTTGGAATTAGCCATGCGCCAGTGGGTCGCGGCGTTCCGTTCGATCCTTCTGCCCACCAGATCCATCCTCTTGCTTTCCTTATCCGGTGGTGGTCCAGAAGTAGTGGGCACGTTAGCCCTCTTCCTTGCTGTGGCCGTGATAATGGAGTCTGCAGAGACCATCCCCTGAATGTAGGGTGGGTCTTTTGAGGAATGTTTGTATTTCTTCTCTGTTCTGGGAGTTACTGCCTTGCATGTTGCAGGCTCCCTGAATGCTTCCTTCCCTTGAGCCAAGACGCTGTCGAGCATTGGCAGGTACTGGCTCCTTGTTTGTGTGGGGAGCAATGTCTCTAGAAGGAAGTCTGCTTTCTGCTTCTCTTCGTCGAGCTTGAGTTTGAATGCCGCTGCGGCAGACCTTATCACCGAGTTGTAGGCCCCGATGTCATCTGGCGGCGAGGGCCTCGAGGGATATGTGTTGACCGCCTCCTCCGGGCTGTCTGTGTCGACATCTAGGTAATCCACCTCCTGTAGGTCAGAGGGGGCCGACTCTGCGTCCGTCCTGCTGTCCGCTTCCTCCCCATAGTTGTAACTATCGTAGGGATTCTCTTCCTCTTCCTGGTCGTCGACCACCTCGACGTCCGGGTCTTGTTCCTCGGCGACCTCGTCTTCCTCCTCGACCACCTCCACCACTGGTGGCTTGGTCTTGTGTGGGATCGTGAAGGTTTTCATCTTTGCGTCGAATTCTTTCTTCCGCTGCAAGATGTTTTCCATTTCGGCCTCGAGGCGCCTACTCTTTTTCTCCATCTCGGCCGCGTGTTCCGTGTCGGATGGTTCGGCCGCTCTTTTCGGCTGTTGGCTCGGCGCCGTGCTTTTCGGTGCCGAAGTTTTCGACGTCGACATCGAACCGGATTTTTGGTCTCTGGTCGGCGTTGGTAGTTTAGGGTCCTTCTCCCTCGGCGTCGATCGATCCTTTTCGGGGGACGATTTTCGACGACTTCTGCTGTTCAACAGCTCTCGGCGCCGGGGACTCCTTCTCAGAGGATCCGCTGGGCCTGTGAGTACTCGCGTACGCCAGGTGTTTTGGCGTCTGCGCTTTCGGGGCCTTGTCCTCGTTTTTTCGAGACTCCGAGTCTCTCGGGTTCTTGGGGGCCGGAGAGTCTCCTACCTTATCAGAAGTCTTCGTGTAATCTGTCTCTACGACCGTGTAGCTGTCGTCTTCGGCGGCGGCGTTGTCCTCTTCCTCGGAAGACATCGCCAGATCGTAGAGGGACGGAGTCGGGGCCTTCCCCTGCAGGCTGGCGTGCGCTACCCTCTGCCTCTCTCTCACACGAAGGGTCTTCGGGGTGAAGGCGGAGCAGGCGTTGCAGTCCTCGCTCTCGTGATTTACCGGTAGACAAAGGTTGCATACCGGGTGCTGGTCCTTCTGCGCATACTTGTGGTGGCAGTTACGGCAGAACTTGAACGGCGTGTTGTCCATCATCGAGCGCTCAGGGCCTCCCTGGTCGCGTGTTCGTCGAAGATCTCGATGAATTCTCCTTCTCCTTTGCGGACTCCTCGTTGATGAAGTCTCCTGGAGTCTTCAGATGCCTTTTCTTTGCAATTTCTCTATTTTCCTTTCCTTTTTCTCTAAAAATGTCTGGAGCCCAAACGGGAACGATCCAGACCCGACCGCGAAAAAAAATAATCTGAAGATGGCGCCCAAGAGTGGGAGCTTCCGCAGGAAGCATGCCGACGTCACCGGAAATGCACCCAAGGAGGTGTGACGCCAACGCCCACCTGGGCTACGAAAAAACAAAAAAAAAAAGAAAAGACTACGAATCCGGACCCAACCACAAGACCGCGGAATAATGCACAGCATAGTGAATCCAGAAAGATTCACGCTGCAAAACTTCCTGGGTGGCACCAGGTGGGTTGTTGCAGCAGAGCCTCTGCTGATGTGAGTCCCAGTCTTTAAGAGGGTCAAGGCAGGCAGGTTCCCCGGGTGTCCCGAGGTTGCTGTCCGCAGGAGTCGCCGGGATTAGGCAGGAGCAGGTTCCAGGATCGACAGACCGGTAGGGCTGGGGCCAAGTCAGTTGTTGTCATCCTGTTGTTAGCAGCTGCACGGCGGGTCTTCTTCTTCTTGATCTTTCTTCTTTTCGTATCGGGATCTGAGGAAGGAAGGTTCAGGGAGCCCCTAAATACTGAATTTAGGGGCGTTACAGGTAGGGCAAGGACAGGGACCAATGGGGTGAGTACACCCCCTAGTCTGCTCCTCTCCTGTGGGAGGGGGGCAGGAGCCTAGCTGGGATTGGGCAGGGCTCCCCAGCTACAAGATGGCCGGAGCCCGGGGTCGTGCTTCACCTCGTCTCCCCCACCTGAGGGGTAGGGTTGGCACAGGCTGGCACACCCCCCTTCCTGACATAGTTTTTCCCGCCAGTCTTCCCGCCAGAGTGGGGGTTAGAACTGGTGGGGGCCAGTTGCTGGGTACAGCAAGTGGTCTGGAGAAGCTCACAGAGGCACGCCTTTGAAGCTTCCCCCTGCCCATCCTGGGGGAGGAGACCTATCACCTCGCCAAGGATGTGCATTGTTGCAGGCCCAAAAGAGTGGGGGGCTCTCCACCCAGGGGTCCAGCAACATGTCTGCTGTGTGGCAGCCTCTGCAGCCACTCAGTCTTCAGTGTAGCCATTATGGTGCTGTGGAGTTCGTAATGACAACCTCCCAGCACCGTATACTCTTAATGGCATCAGAGCACTTACAGTGCCCAGGAATAGCCCTGGGTACTGTAGGTGCACAGGGCTTATGCACATGTGCCCACACCTCTGACATAGTGCACCCAGCTAGAGGGGTGACTGAAGTTATGCTAGGGCATTGGGTTATGTGGGCATGGCACACAGGGATGTGTGCCATGTCGATTCTTGGTTTAGTTCTGTACTTAGGCACTCAGCCTGCAAAGGCAGTGTGTGGGTGCCAGGGTACAGGGCCCCTGAGGGTGGCACAATAAGTGCTGCAGCCCTCAGGGGTCTTCTCTGGTCACCATGCCCTGGGTACCTAGGGTACCATTTACTAGGGGCTGACAGGTGGCCAGAGATGCCAATTGGGTTTTTAGTTTCAGCACAGTTTTAGGGAAGGAACACAGGCCCTGGGTACCTGGTTGGCAGGAACCGAGGGCACACACAGTCAAAGCACATCAGCAGTTCAGAAAAAAGTGGGGGCATACCAAGGCAAGAAAGATGGCACTTTCTCCCACAGTAACTCAAAGGAACTCTTCAATGTCATCCAGTTCACCAAACCCCCCAGCGACGCAACAGACGTCATGCCGTCCCAGGACCTCTGCAACAAGCGCAGGTCCTACTTCCACCTGAAAATCAAGGCACTCTACAAAACTTCAGCGAACTGTCTCCAGAAACCACCCTCTCCTCCAGCAATGACAGCCAGCCCACCATCACCACCTGGACACCGGTCACCACTGAACATACCACCTTGACCATGAAGAACACCCACTCAGGAGCCCCTACGGACCCCTGCCCGCCGCAGATCTTCCACAGAGCCACAGCCGCCATTGCACTCGAACTAGCCGGACCATCAACGCCTCTTTCGAATCTGGCATCTCTCCCGACGACTGGCAGCGGTCAAGCCCTTCCTCAAGAAACCCTCGGCTGACCCGACGGACCTGAAAAACTACAGGCCCATCTCTCTCCTTCTCAGCCAAAGTCACTGAGAAATTAGTCAACGCCCAGTTGACCACCTTCAACGAAAAAAAACGCCACCCTTGACTGTTCCCAGTCAAGATTCCGCTCTAACCACAGCACAGAGGCCGCCCTACTTGCTGCCACCGACGACATCTGTGTGCTACTCGACCAGGGCCACACCCCAACCCTCATCCTGCTAGACCTTTCCGCAGTTTCGACACGTCTCCCACCGCACTCTTGCAGCCAGAATCCACGTCGCTGGCATACGGGGGACTGCCCTCGACTGGATCAGTTCCTTTCTCGCCGGCAGAACCCAAAGGATCAGAACTCCCACCCTTCTTCTCCGAACCCACAGAGACCAACTGAGAAGTACCCCAAGGATCATCGCTAAGCCCAGCGCTCTTCAACATCTACATGGCCCCCCTCTCTGCCATCACTTGAGCACTGCATCTTTGCACTTTATATATAATAAGTACACTGACGAGTACTAAGATCTGTTGGGTGAATATACATGTCAGCAAAAGAAACCCTTGTCAGACCTTTTTTGATTGTCTTATAACAGAAATCATCTCAATATATAGTAGTTACTACATTAAGCGAGGGGATCACTCAATGAGGATGTGATTCCTACCTACTGAATGATGCCCATGGCACTCTGTACATATATACAATCTCCTGCCCTGGCACTAATTTTACAGCTCTTTTCAAGCGAAGCCTTGCCACCTCTTGCTGTATTATATCCTACAGCAAGAGGTAGCAATGCTTCGCTTCAAAGGAGCTGTGGACCTTCTGGCAGAAAAGAGAGAAGGGGGATGAGTCTGAAGGAGGGGTAGGGCCCATTATCTGAAGGACCCACTGGGCTGAAGTAATGGCCTTCATGTCCTGTAGAAAGGAGGACACCCACCCCTCCCACAGGCTCCATGTGGGCTTGGTGAAGCAAACTAAGCCGGATTTCCTGGTGGTGAAGGGTAGGAGGAGGAGGCTTGATGAAGGGATCCACAGCCTTTACAACTGGTTCTACCGCTGTACTGTTTAACCAGAGGATTCTCAGGTTGTGAAGCCCGAAACTGAACAGCTGACACTGTCAGAAAATAAAATCCCCTTGAGAAGCCTCAGAACTGCCAGCAGTCTTTTAAGGGCCGAGGCTGTTGGACACCCAAAGAGCTGACTGTGAACTTTCTTGCTTGAAAACGCTCCAAAGCGTTGTTGGCTTTGTTGTCAAACGGAGGTGCACCATCAAAGGGAAGGTCAAGCAGATTGGCCTCTACCTCCAAAGAAAAGTCAGATGTCCAAAGCTAGACAAGGCAACATATTGTAATTGGGGTTATTTGGCACTACAGAATCAGCCTTGTTGAGGCCTGTTTTATTACATAGCTAGAGGTGTTCTGGCCAACCCTTATTACTTTCTGGATTTTTGCTTGTCATCCTGGGCCCAGGTCAAAACACATTTTGCTCTCTTAATTCTTGATCGCCTTACAGTGCATACTAAGGCACAAGTTACAGGTTTTAGATTCCGAACCAAGGAAACAAAGGCAAATCGAATGGGGGTCCACAACGGACATTTGTCCCTCACAGTCCCAACAGGGAGTAAAACATGAACATTTTGATGGTGACAAAACTGCACTACAAGAATTTGGTCTGTGAGGAAATCTCACAATATCACAGGGAGAGCGAGCTCCGGATCCATGTCGAAGGTGCAAAGAAAAGGGAACTGAATTTGATGCGCTGTGGTGGGCACTATACAGCTTTGATGATGTCATTTGCAGCATAGATACAAAGCTAGCACCCCCTACCAGGCGTCTTATAAGCTTTGAAGATTCTCGATCCAGTCTGACATCAGGAATTATTCCACAGGTGAGAAATCTGTAGGTAGATGTCTCTATAAGAATACATATTTTTTACAATAATGCAGAACCTGCGCCTGGCCTAAGTGTGGGGGTTAAATAAGACAGAAAGCTGTTCTATGTATCCTGAAGACCCTCTGTAGGTCTAGCAGCACCAGGTCTCACAATGAATCTGCATATTCAGGACCAGTTGGAATAACTGTAGTAGGGACACATGGGAACTCACTGAAAATGTTGCTCTGTCCAGAGAAGACACCTGCCGCCCACCTACTTAAGTCAGTGAGGGGAGGATGTGGGTACCTGGAAGACCTTTGCCTAAATGGAAAGGACCAACATTCACCTTCCTTTAAAGGTCATACCGCTGTCCCTGTTGAAACAAACATTAACACAGCTTTCTAAGCCATCTACCTGCATATACCCACATGCATGTTGGGAATCACTTGATTCAGGCCATCTGCTTAATTACTGTGACCTTGGTCACCGGAAAAAAAGTTGTGCTCAACTTCATACCTCAATGGACCAGCCATCACTAAAATATTTGCATCCATTTTTTTTTAATGTGTAAAGCAAATTACATCCAAGAAAGTAATGTTTCACAAAATCAAACTGACTTAAATCAGCCTGTTGTAATTCCAATAATTTACACAGCACAATGTAATGAACATTAAATGTGCAGTCTTACTTGACATGCTCAGATCCTTAGTTTCCTGAGTTTCATGTCCACACTTGGGGCAAGGAGGTGGTTTTCCTTTTTCCGTTTTAAATACCTTGCTTCGAGCATGGTCATCACAGAAACAGGCCTGCAAACAGAGAAATTAACAAAGGGTAACCTTAAATTACAGTTTAGAATGTATATTGTGCAATAAGCTGTCAGAGAGAAAGTTAATTCCATTGTCACAGTTAGTACATTTACAAATTATAATATTTCTAACAGTAGTACCAATGTACATTTGAAAGGTTTTGTATTTCAGAAGGGGTAGTATTTTATATTCTTGATTATGGAAACTGTTTCAGTGAGAACTCCATCTTTATATATTGCTAAGAGTGAAATGATATAGAAAGTATAACATACCATCTATGATGTCAAGGAAGATTCCAGGCCACTAGTTTCCTGGAAGCAAGGTTGGGCATGGCTACTGGTACTCTCGTATCTGGGTTGCAGACACAGGATTAGTTATGGGCTGTAAGAAGTGGTACTAAACTATTAAACGGTTGCTAAGAAATCATGCTGAGATAAAAGACAAGAGTTCCCTAACCTGGATTTCCTGATTATGCAGATGGTTATGATGGTGGGTTATTCTGGGAGGCATACAAGAAGGTAAACATTTTTAAACACACTGAGGATGTAGAGCAGTAAAATTTGTGGGGAGGCTTCTGTTCAGAGCTAACATTCTAGCCTTGACTCAGTGTGACCTGCGTCTGCGTACATCTTTCTATTCTACTGTACCTTACAACGTAGGCATGAATGCTGGCCCAGCCGGTTACACGATATACCTAATAAGAAAAAAATAGAGATTAATAACATGAATATTCAAAGAAATTACATTAAGTGTGTGTGTGTGTGTGTGTGTGTTAGGATATGAATGTCCCTTGCATGGTTCAAAAGAGCAATACATCCCCGTTTTAATTTCTCCAAAGCAACTTCATGAACCTTCTTAGGTCTGGCTTGGCAGCACAGCTGTTGCTAGATCTTAAGTCATGGGTACTGAGAAACATTTTTCCAAGGGGCCAAAAAGTATGATCTGTGGTGGGACAGAGGGCTGCATTGATGGCAGCAGGGTGAGGCGGGTGTAAGGTGGACATTGGTGATTCAAAGTATGTACATGGTGTTTGTGAGTACATTGCGGAGTTTTTGTGGGTTATCTGCGCTCTACATCAAGCACCAAGCCTCTGGAAGAGTCCTAGATAAGCCAATAATGTGTTATGTTGTAACTGAGTTGATATCTTCTACCTCACCCTGGGGCAGGCTGTATCTGCTTGCTATTGCTACCTTTGGTGAGTCAAGTGTACAAAGGAAGTAACTAGATTACTGAACTGGAAAGAAACAGAATCTTAGACCTCAATCTCCTTAGATTAGTCTCTCATCTGTAACCATTAGGCATTTTTAGAAACAGGCTCAGTTAAGGTAGAGAGTGCTATACAAAGTCCTTGATAAAGCCCCCAACAAGGTGTGCGATTCACTGAGGATGGCAGACAAACACCCAAAGGCCACTGATAGAAATTGTACAGTGGGAACGTTTTAACTATGGCATTAGGGTGAATTTACATGAATCCTGGTTTTACCACTATGCTAAAATATGCTGATGGTGAACTCTGCATTTAAATTCTGGGCAGCTTGCACAGAACAAATGCATTCTATTAGTGAGAGTAATTCCTAGGTCTCTCCATCGGATTCACTCACACCCCAATTGTTGGGTAATGAGCATGATAGAAACAATGCAAATCAGGAGGCATATTTCTTTATTAGTCTTGGGCCTTCCCTATAAAACTGTGCGCTTCAGAACATATTTCTCTGTTCATTTTTCTAACAGATAGAAAAAACTTACATCAAACTAAACACTGGTAGTAACAATGTAATAGGAAAACAGGACTTTACTTCAACAATTATTTGTTTTTACCCATGGAGGAGAGAATTCCCAGTCTCAAAGTCCACTCTTTAAAATGTGGTTTAGTGAGAAATGATGAATCTTGAAACAAGGAGTTCTGCACTGTGGAGTTGATACTCCTGCTTCACCAAAATGTTTGACTATAGTCAAAAATCATACCCTTCCTATGCCTTTGTCAGATTGATTGACCTTTAAGTGAATTATGTGATATAGGTAGGCTATCCACTGAAGGCTTGAACCAAGCTCAAGCTAGATGCCTGGCTCAGTTCTCTTGGATCCTTGATTCCACACCAAGCCTTCATATGGCTTCAGTCTGCCACCCACGCTCTAACCTTATTTGCGAATAATTAAAAGCAAAGCAATATCTTTTGATGTAAAAAGAGAGAGGGAAACAAATATCCATCTAGTGGTTGAACTGCACAGTGTGAAACCAGAAAACCTGGGATCAATCCCAGCTTCCTAAAGTGACCAAATTGTGTGTTCCTAGGCAATTGGTTTTTTTCTCACTTTGCCTACTTTTTCTTCATTATCACACAAGAGCAACTTGAAATGCAGGAGTTCAGGATGCACTAATAGCATTGTTGTCAAGAGGGAAGAGATACACAATTCTTTGATAAGTATCAATGGCATTTCCAGATCAGTGTTCCAGGAAGTTCTCACTAACAAATGCCAGGCTGTCCATGGCGGTGGACTGGAGAAGATTTCTGAGTTTCAGCTATGCTCATTTTTTGCAGTCGCTACCTTCTCAGGTCAGGAACAAGACCTGAAGTCCTTCTATAAGATGTTTGGATGTGCTAGTGGAAGGAGACTTGAAGAAATGGGCCATCACTACGACAAAGGAGGTACTAGAGGTGCCCGACAGAGAAGCACTGTCTAGAAAAGTAACTTGCAGCACGGTAGCCTGGAGCAATAGGAAGCAGTGCAAGGAGGACAGGTCAAGAGTGTTAAGCATTGAGTAGGGTGTGTTAAAGCAGTAGTCCAGTATGGAGCTGCGGTAATCTGAGCTGCCCCTTCACGCTTCTGCACTGACAGACTGTAATCAACAAGCCACTAAGATGTTAGAGCAGTTTTTCCCGACACTATGATAGGATGCTTATGAGAGAAAAGAACGACCTCGCATAAGCAGTGCCGGAGTCAGCTGAGGTGCTGGTCAGCACATGTACACAACTACGAAAGATGAAAAGTACTAAGAACTGAAAAGAAACCCTGACTGAAAGACACTGAAGAGTTATGGAGGGCAGTAGAAGTGGATAGCCTCACTAGAATGAACCAAGGAAGGGTGCTAACTGTCAAAGGGGTGTTACCCACAAAAGAGACACAGAATTCACTGCAGCAACTGTTCAGAAGGCAAAAAAGAATGTTGGAGCAGGGACAGCACACACTTCAGCAAGAGAACTCTCAGGTTTGGGATAACCATTCTACTGGTAGCTATAGCCGTCTGATTGTTTAATACTACATGTGTAGGAAGCTTTACATTTTTCATAATGTCCTGATGGTACAATGAAGAACATTTGGCTAAAGGTACTGCACTAGTTGGGCATTCATATATTATTTGCTATTAATGTTATGCTAGGTTCAGAGTCTTTAACACCACACCACCACCATAAGTAAACCTTGCTTTGCTACCTTGAGTATCAAGAGCTAAAGGGGTGCCCTTGGTGCTCAGTTTTAGGTCCAACTGTAAAGCAGGCCCAGGAATATCAGTAGTAAAACCCCTAAATGTCACAACTGGTGCCCTTACCCACTATAGGGCTTGGGACAGCAAACGCCATTCCCTCAATTGGTGACAGATCCCCAGAGTCTAGGTCAAGTTGATGCTACCGGCATTTAAAAAGTTAAAATTTTCTACTCACAGCCTATATACACTGATAGCTGATGGGAATAGGTAAACCTAAAAGATCTCTTCCTAGACCAGTTAAGGCAATGTTGAAATAATGAGTGGAGGGCCCCCACATGTAAGGAGTGTGAAGTCCTCATTGAGTTCATGAAGAACTCACTGGTTCTCACAGGGGACTCTGGAGAGGGTTCAATGGAAGGGACCTAGGAAGAGAGTTCTGCTGTGGTGCACTCTCAGAGCCCTAGAGAGCATGTTTCTCCTGGATCAACCTTAGTTTATGGACTAGATTATTTTCCAGACCCTACCCTCCACTATCTCTAATCCCCAGTCTCCACCACTGCAAGCTTTGTGAGTTTCATTGGTTGCCCTCTTTCTATTCTTGGTGGCTTCTACAATTGATATGCCAATAAATTGAAAAGACCAGACTACAGTTGAGGCTAGCACCGTCTGTGCTGCATAAAGCACACATTTGTAAAATGTAAGAAACAAGTTAAATAACTATAGAAAATAGTTTTGCAGCTTGATATTCCTTAAGAATTTCGCTATCGTATACCACTGTGCGCCTACTGGTTGGGCACTGTAAGTTTG
Source organism: Lissotriton helveticus (assembly GCF_964261635.1). Taxonomy (NCBI): domain Eukaryota; kingdom Metazoa; phylum Chordata; class Amphibia; order Caudata; family Salamandridae; genus Lissotriton; species Lissotriton helveticus. Next base: position 1,937,222,513 of record NC_136059.1, read on the forward strand.
TTTTCTAAAAAGAAGAAAAAAAGACTTGCATTTCATCCTGGTCTGTAATGAGACTCCCCTTCTACTTTGTGAAAAGGAATAAAGTGCTCCATTTACCTTAGGCCATCGACAGTCTGTGCTTTACATTGAATGTTTACAATTGTATCTCAGTGTGTGTAAGTAACACATTTGTTTATACCTCATCTACTTAAAGGGAAATTCAAGGGAAGGTTTGATGGGTCCCACCTGTAATAGAGCTTTTTCTGCTTGATAAGTCACTGGTTTCTTCTTTCGGTGGCGTCGGTCTGTTACAGGCTAGGCTAGTTTCTCAATACAGGATGAGTCATGGCTTGTCTGGTGTGTCGCTTGTCTCATGCCCAAATTGGTGCCACATATAATGTTCTTGTAGAAGTGTGAAGCTGATTCCATGTTGATTTTTTACATACTAAATATGCACCTACCATATTTTAGCTATCGTCCACTATTAGTGTGAGCTCAATTTGCCTTGAAGCAACCTTCCAGGTAGTCTATTGTTTTCACTGCTCAACTGGTAATCTTCCCAAAGGATAAGAAGTACCCCGGGTGGCCAAAAGTAAACAACTGTTTGCACTTTCTAACCTCCTTGATGGAATGAATAACATGAAGTATGTGTAAACGTTTTTCTGCTGCAGATTATTTCGAATAATGAATGCATGCACCTTAATCTCGGTTGTTGTAGGAATTACTTATGACCAGGTCTAGTATACAACTCAAACTCGAAGGGATTGCTACTAAATATTTGTATTTTATAAAGGTTATGCATTTTATAAACACGTTTACGTAGTTCTAGGGGGAAAGTGTACAATCAGTCTTGTCAATACTATCTTCAGTTTCCACTCGAATAAAGCCTTCCTTGGAGACTGCTTTTTTTTTTAATACATAAAATTATAGTTTAAGATTTTTAAAAAGATTAATCTTTCTTGGCTAACTGTCTATAGTTAATACTACCGTGCAAGCCCTAAATCAGTTATTTACCAGTCCTTTGTCAGCTTCAATTCAGAGTAGCAGAAACTCCTCTTTGCAAACAAGTTACTAATTTGAGCACTAGGCACAGTAACCTATGCCTCGGTTTGGAGATCTGGATGTTGGAACCAGCAAACATTTTAGCAGCAGTTGTGAACTGTAATCTTCCCACAATATTATTTATAAGAGGTTACTGACATATGACTCACTGCACGAGTGCTGTTAATAGAGTGTTTTTGATTGAATCTGTTTATTCAGATTTTATAGCAAACACAATTAGAAGCGTGTTCCTTTCTTTCTCTGAAGAGTAAGCTACTGTTCTCATGGTATCTATTTTTGTTCCAAAAAACTTTATCAATTTGGTTACTCACAAAAATTCTTCCTATTCCTCCTCAAGTTTAGTGCATGTAATACTTCATCATGTTGTCTGTGTACTTCTGCAAATGTACCAGTCGATCATCCATGTATGAATATACTTTCTCTGGAATGATCTTTTATAATAGAGAGGAACTTCTTGTTGCCAAAAAGCATTGTCCTTAGGAAAATGAAGTACACTGAACTTACAGTGTGGGCTACGTAGTGCACATTTTAAGCACCACTCATCTTAACTACATTTGTAACTGAGCATACATGATTCAAATAAACAGCGCTCATAATAATTTCTGGAGTGAAGATATGAATCTAGAAATGTTGTCATTTTGAACTTCAATGGGTGAATAGATCTATATTAACTACAGACCCCTATAATTTGGCTCTTGCTCGTAGGCCCAACTGTGCCCTTCAAAGGCAAAACTTTAGTTCTATGCAGGACCTTAGAACATGATATTACTAGTGCTTTTGAAGTAGGCTGTCTTGTGGAACTGTACTTTATATCCTTTGGTTAGTCTGGCTAGATATCCATAATCGCCAGTGATGTTGAAAAATGTTAGCCTTCTATCCGAGCTATGCTGAAAACACTTACGAGTCCTGGTCCACTGCTCTTGACTTCAATATAACTGTTCTTCCTAATGTCAATACTATCCATTGTCCTAGAGGTGGTCTGATTTGAGCTGTGGACCTGCAAAACAATGTGTTTACCTGGCAGGCGATCACAGCTGTACCTGTAATCATTTCTTTCTAATTTTGCAAGTGCATCTACTTTGCAAATACTCTTTATACTCAAAAACTATTGAGTGATTATATCCTTGATATACCAACCGGCACAAGCATGGTTTGTCCACCATATCCTATTGAAAGGTTTGACCTAGTTGCATCTCAGTCACATAAATTCCTCCTGAAAGGATATGTCCTTGCTGTTTCTCTGGGAAAACATGCTGCTAGCACAATCTCATCCATTGAAAGGTTATATCTTTGCTATACGACAGAGCATATTGACTGCTTGTCCACAAACCTCCATTAATAGGCACGAGTGGAGAGGTGCAACGCTAGATTGTCTTTTCAAAAGATGCAAACGGACAAAGTTCCTTTGTATTTGATTTTCTTTATTTCAACAATATCATAACATAGGCTCCAGCCAACGCGATTCGTTCAATAGAGATTGAACTTTATCATGGCTTGAATGGTATATGCAAGTAGTTGATGGTCCAATGATGGGGTGTCGGGAGTAGTAAGCAAGTATAAGTCAACTGTAGAACGCACTTTCACCCGAGGGTTCAATATGTGGGAACCAGTAACTTTTGTTATGAGAACTGTCAATGTACCATGATAGGGTTCACAACTAAGAGCCCGTCATCAATACTTGGGACGAGCACGTGCTGTGTCCTCTCTCCGATTCCAGAATTCTGGTACATTCGCAGTTCTTATAAAAAATGTGTGAGAATATCTCTGGGGAACTGATATACGATTTGGTTCCACGTCTTCCTTATCTTGAGAGGAAACACTTTGTACAGAGTTGAATGTACAAGTTTCACTGCAGGTCATATTTTTGGTTATGGTCTCCAATTTTATTTTATTTCATCTTTTTATAATGTGTTCCTATTACCGAAGGACACAACAGAGCACTGGGGATATCCACAATTCCGAAAGAGAGGACAAATAGGGTGATGGAGCTATTCAGAATGAAATGAAATGCTTAGAGGACCAGGTATTGCTTTCAGAAAGTAATTATGTTGGGGTCACTGCAGAGCTACCATGGGAAAGAGTTCCAGTAACAGCAGTCTTGATGCTGCATATATTTTCTTCCAAACTTATGTTCATCACACTATATGTGTTTGATAGCTTTAGCATAGATTACCAAACTTGATGCTGTGTTAGGGATGAATAGGACCCAGGATTAGCATGGATGTGCTAGAGTTAACTGATGGAATGGAATGTTTCAGGCTTGATCAGAGTTGGAGGTGTAGTTATTGAATAAGGACATACATCCTCGTGGAGCTACTGAAAATTATGGATGTTTGAGTTGGGTGATGTTGATGTGAACATGCTTTTCCACATCACTGTCATATTTGGGATCACCTCTATGAGGGCTGTGCATTCAGTTCTTGCATATCTGCAGAGATCACTCACATAGGGAGAATATACCACTTCCATGACATGCATGTGCTACACTAGTTGAATTTGCATATCTTTCGAGGCAGTCCCTGTTCCAGGTGCAGTATACATACAAGGCAATGTCCACCACCTACTTCCAAAGGAGCAGAAGCTCTGTTCACATCAGACTTGTGAGAAATCTCAGCATTTTGAAGTCCTTCAGCTGGGACAAGTTCCAGGGTGGGACCCATAGACTAGGCTCTGCAGTGTGTACAAGTATGGTAGGCATGCTGGAGATAACTTAACTGTACCAATTTAAATGACATGTTTCAGGGCATGCTGGTAGTATGTGCTATCATTCGATCTGACTCCCCGTCCACAAGAAAATGTTTACAATAGCTTTGCTGCTTGAATACTTTTCTGGATTCACACATTGTGAATTATCTTGCCATCCAGTTGTTGGGCATGAAAGGGTCTATATTTTTTTTCCTCGTGGGCTTCCACTAGTACTTGCATAATGCCATCCCCCAGGACGTCAGAACCATGTCCATAATGCACCAGTCTTTGGCCGCCATCTTCAGAATCTTTTGCCCTTTATTGTAGCATGTGCTGTTTTACGTCTTAGTAGCTATTCACTGCATAATTTTTCATATCCTGATTCAATCTACATCACTTATTTAACCCTCAGCCACTTCTCTGAGGAAGTGGGCAGCTTGCAAGAACATCCCAAAAAGTCTCTGAGCTTCGGTACTCACGTGACCTCATCCTTGCGGCAATTCCTCGACGTCGAGGTTTATCTCAGAGTCCTGACCGGAGAAGATTTCTTCCTCCTCCGCTGCTGATGCTCCCACATCTTCTTTATCGGAATGTTCATCGAAGATGTCCGGTGTGTCTTCGATGCTTTGACTCTGGATGTCGGGCCCAATGATTTCTAAGAGTTTTCTCCGATCTAAATGGTTTGCAGGCGTCACAGTCTTCCTCCTTGTGCTCCGGAGACTGGCAAAAGTTACACACTTTGTGTGAATAAGTGCGCAGATACTTCGCATGTCACTGATGGCAAAATTTGAACAGTGTCCGTTCCAGCAACGGAGAGCTGACCCAAAGTGGTTACGCCCGAAGGCCGTCCACGAAGCTTTCCGCTCTAAAGTAGTTTTCGGTGACCGAAACGATACGCAGAGAACTGTGAACCACGTACGAAAACAATACCGTCGAGGTAGAGAGGGTTGCGTGTCTATTTATTTATTTATTTAATGCCATTTATAAAGCGCGTGCAATTACCCTTAGGCGTCTCGGCGCTGAAATTGCATTAAAGTCTCACCCTAGACAGAAAAAAGCAGGAAGTGAATTATTGATTAAAAAGCCATGTCTTCAGTTTTTTTCTAAACTGAAGAAGAGTAGAGCTGGTCCTAATATCAATGGGTAGGGTATTCCAGAGTCTGGGGGCCGAGATTAAAAAACGGCGATCACCCCAGGAAACTGTGCGGCTACGTTGGACCACTAGCTGGTTAGAAGATGTGGATCGAAGCTTTCTCACAGGATTGTACGGAGTCAGTTGTTTTTTAAAGAATCGAGGTCCTAAATCCTGAAGTGATTTAAAAACCGTGCACAGAGATTTGAATTTGACCCTATTGTGAATGGACAGCCAGTGGTATTTTTTAAGCGTGTCCGAAATGGGGGCAAATCTGGGTTTTTTTGCGAGTACACGGGCAGCAGCATTTTGAACGGTCTGTAGTTTTTTGATGACTCTTTTCTGGGCGTTAAGCAACAGACCGTTACAATAGTCTAATGAAGACAGCACTAGCGAAGAAACTAGTGTTTTTGCTGCTGATTCAGGTAAGTATGGTATAATTTTCCTGACAATACGTAACTTAAAGTGAGCGTTAGCAGCCACTTTATTCGCATGGGCCATAAAATTGAGCTGGTTGTCAAAGGTGACACCTAAGTTTCTCACTTTGACCGAAGGGGAAGGAGGTGTACCCATGGCTGCTGGCCACCAGGTTGCCGACCAGGGAGGGGAGAGCTTACCGAAGATAACCACTGTTTTATCAGAGTTGAGCTTCAGGTAATTTCTTGCCATCCACTCACTAATTGCAGTCAGCCCATCTTGGAAGCTCTCCGCCATCCTCTGTCCATCGTCTCTTATGGCCAAAACCAACTGAGTATCGTCAGCGTATGAGGTCAGGCCCATCCCGTAGGCTTTGATGACACTAGCAAGGTCCGACACATATATATTAAATAGTGTCGGACTCAGGGATGAGCCTTGTGGGACCCCACACGGCAACGACAGGTCGGCAGATTGAAAGGGGCCCAGGGTAACTGCCTGGGTTCTATTGGCCAGAAAGGAGGCCAGAAGATCTCTGGCAGTAAGCTGAATGCCCATCCTCTCGACACGGTCGACCAAGATCTTGTGGTCGACCGTGTCGAAAGCAGCAGACAAATCCAGGAGGACTAATACCGCAGTACCTCCTTGGTCACGGATGACTCTTATGTCGTCGGCTGCTTTAATGAGTGCGGTTTCCGTGCCATGATGTTTGCGGAAACCGAACTGTGTATCGTCCAGCAGGTGATTGTTCTCTATATAGGCTGACAGCTGCTGGTTCATGGCCTTTTCTATAACCTTCGCTAGGAAAGGGAGGCTTGCAATCGGGCGGTAATTTTTTAATTCGCTTTTGTCTAACCCCGGTTTTTTCAGCAGAGGTTTGATTAGTGTGTTCTTCAGCGCATCTGGGTAGGTTCCTGATGCCAGAATGCTGTTACAGAGTGTAGTTATAATGGGGATAACTATATCTGGTACTGTGGCAAGTACAGAGGTAGGGCAGGGATCCAAAGCTGATCCAGCTTTAATCGTGTTAACGATACTTTTAACTTGATCGGTGGGGAGAGCATTAAAAGATGTCATAATGGTGCTAGCCGGTGTCACTGCTGTGACCGGAGAAATAGTGCCACTACTGTGGACCTGGTCAGGATTAAAATCTTGATAAATATCATTAACTTTGGTAAAGAAAAAGTCTGACAAGGCATCGCATAGGGTTTGTGATGGGGGTGGGTTAAGATCCGGGGCCTTACCCGCAAGGGTTTTAGCAATGAGATAAAGCTCTTTGCTAGAATTTTTGGCAGATTCTATATGGCGAGTGTAGTAATCCTTTTTTGCTGTTATTATCATTGATTTATAAGTAGCCAGGGTTTTCTTATAATTGGCCTTGGTTTCAGTGTCGTAGGTTCTAAGCCATAGTCGTTCCTTATTCCTAGTAAGTTGTTTTTGGTCTTTTAGTTGTTTCGTGTACCACTTAGCTTTAGGCCTATTTCTATTTTTAGAAATTGATTTGGTGGGTGCCAACAGAGTTGAAGCTTCACCCAACCATTTGTGAAATTGATTGGTGGCAGTCGTTGGGTCAGTGGATAATTCTGGGGTTGTGGTGTGGAGAAGCAGTCTTAAATCATTGGGGTTAATGTCCTTCCACGCTTTGAACGTGCCCTTTATAGCAGGAGACCTTATTTTACTCTGCGGACCTTTGATGGTAAGTTCACTAATGATAACTGAATGGTCTGTCCAGGTCATTGGCAGAACAGAAGTGATGGACAGTCCTTCCACATTAGTGAAGATACCGTCCAGCGTGTGGCCTGCCTGGTGAGTAGAAGTCGTAACCAGCTGTCTGAGGCCCATCGTGTCAAGGTCTGATACGAGGGAAATGGTATCCCTATCACTGTGAAGCTCTAGATGAAAGTTGAAATCACCCAATATCGTTGTGAATTCTTCTGCCGCTATAGATTCGGTGATATTGGTAAGATTTGTGAGAAACGCGGATCTGGTACCAGGGGGTCTGTATATCAATATCCCCTTAAAATTATACGTAGGAGCCAGCTTAATATCAAAATGCATGGCTTCGCATGCATTGATAGGGATTAGTGAGCAGCGCGTTTTATATGAGTCTCTAGCTATGATGGCTATTCCACCTCCTTTACCTTTAGGCCTATCCTGCCGATAGGCACTAAAGCCCGGGGGGACTGCTGTAACATAGTCAGGGGCAGATGCTTCATCGGACCAAGTCTCGGTGATGAAAAGGATGTCTAAGTTATGATCATTTATAAGGTCAGCTATGTCCTGACAGTGTTTACTGAGTGAACGCGCATTAACAAGTGCCATGGAGATAAGTGTGTCTTCCTCCATAGCTCGTGTTTTGATATGCCGCGTAGGGTTAACCAGTATGGATAGAGAGTTACAGTGTGAACACCGTGTGCCTGAAGCAAATGGAATGAGTGATACATCCGCTTTAGTACATAGCGGAGCATAAGAAGGGCACAGCTCCATGAGTTCGTTACGAGAGTAGATGGTGCGAGAAGCAGGGGTTGTGGCCCTGGGCCCGGTCCCGGCGCGGACGGGCGCAGACGGGCCCGCCTTTGGCGCGCCTTTGGCGCGCCCGCTGCGCGGACGGGATGGTGCCATGCTTTTATTCGTCACTGGTCAGAGGAGGGTGGGAGGGTTCTATCGACTGGAGCGCTGACCTTCCCTCACCAAGATGGCGCCTCGGGAGGGTCAGGTGAGATCAGGGCGCCTTCTAGCAGCGCGCTTTGTCAGGCAACAACCCGGAGACCTCAGGTGAAGTAATCTCACCCACGAGGTAATGTCCGGTTAAAAATGAACAATTAAAATATTTTACAATTTTTTAAAATTCGTCGTTTTGTGAGTCAGCGACTGAAGGCTAAAATGATCAGTATAAAGGGTAAAGAGAGATTCCCCCGGCTATTCGCCTCAGGGGAGAGCAAAATCGCAATTACCTTCCCCCACCCAGTCCCTGCTTTAAGTACCTGGGAGGGCGGGAGGGTTCTATCGACTGGAGCGCTGACCTTCCCTCACCAAGATGGCGCCTCGGGAGGGTCAGGTGAGATCAGGGCGCCTTCTAGCAGCGCGCTTTGTCAGGCAACAACCCGGAGACCTCAGGTGAAGTAATCTCACCCAAGAGGTAATGTCCGGTTAAAAAGGAACAATTAATATATTTTACAATTTTTTAAAATTCGTCGTTTGTGAGTCAGCGACTGAAGGCTAAAATGATCAGTATAAAGGGTAAAGAGAGATTCCCCCGGCTATTCGCCTCAGGGGAGAGCAAAATCGCAATTACCTTCCCCCACCCAGTCCCTGCTTTAAGTACCTGGGAGGGCGGGAGGGTTCTATCGACTGGAGCGCTGACCTTCCCTCACCAAGATGGCGCCTCGGGAGGGTCAGGTGAGATCAGGGCGCCTTCTAGCAGCGCGCTTTGTCAGGCAACAACCCGGAGACCTCAGGTGAAGTAATCTCACCCAAGAGGTAATGTCCGGTTAAAAATGAACAATTAAAATATTTTACAATTTTTTAAAATTCGTCGTTTGTGAGTCAGCGACTGAAGGCTAAAATGATCAGTATAAAGGGTAAAGAGAGATTCCCCCGGCTTTTCGCCTCAGGGGAGAGCAAAATCGCAATTACCTTCCCCCACCCAGTCCCTGCTTTAAGTACCTGGGAGGGCGGGAGAGTTCTATCGACTGGAGCGCTGACCTTCCCTCACCAAGATGGCGCCTCGGGAGGGTCAGGTGAGATCAGGGCGCCTTCTAGCAGCGCGCTTTGTCAGGCAACAACCCGGAGACCTCAGGTGAAGTAATCTCACCCAAGAGGTAATGTCCGGTTAAAAATGAACAATTAAAATATTTTACAATTTTTTAAAATTCGTCGTTTGTGAGTCAGCGACTGAAGGCTAAAATGATCAGTATAAAGGGTAAAGAGAGATTCCCCCGGCTTTTCGCCTCAGGGGAGAGCAAAATCGCAAAGGGAAACCGAAGAACGTTTTGAACCGAAGCGCAGCAACACATGTCCGAACCTGATGGTGGAAAACAACAATCTAAGAGTGGAGTCGATGACCATGCGCACCATCACCGAAAGGAGGAGTCACCTTACCTCGTGACTAGGAAAGACTTATTTGAAGAAAAACAACTTGCAAACACCCGGACCCAACACTACAGCTCACATGCCTCGAACACTATTTTACTTTTGGAGCAAGAATGTTTTCTGGATTTACACTCCGAGGATGGATTGTGTAGCGGTATTTCCTCCACTTAGGAGGTTGTGAGTGAGTGTGTCTTCAGACCCATTTGAGCATGTATGTCGACACAATAGTGTTTTGTGAAGATCTGGATATTTGGCCATGTGGCTGTTATTCATATGTCATTAATGGAGATATTAGCTATAAATGCTAGTGTGACTCAATTTTTCCTTGTGGACTGTACTCTTTGTTTGCTAACCTGCATTTTCTTCCCACTAGGTCGTAGCATGTTTGCATGGTTTTTGCTATTCATCTTGCAATGATTTCTTATGTGACCGGCAACATCTTATTTGCCGGTACAAATGAGACAAGAACTGGTTCCATTTGGTACAGGGATTTGTTTCCTGTAGGTAGTACATTACAGCTTTCCTGATATCTAATGAGCTAAGCCAGCATCATTGTATTGATTGGTTGAAATGGAAGTGAGCTACGACATTTAGGAGAAGCTGTGAGTGGGTCCTCATTCCCACCCATATTGTTAGTATGGTTCCTGTACCGTGAGCTAAAGCAAATAGCGTATCTAAGTAGTGAGGTGATGGCAATCAGAAATGCTTTCTTCATAGTCAGGAATTCTGATTCTGCTTTATGAATAGGATCAAACAGGGTTTTCCTTAGCTGTGCTAGCACTAGGTTCAAGTTCAACGTGGGTGAGGGCATTGAAATCCTCTTTACTCCTACTACGAACCTCTTGACTGCTGGTACAGTAAAATGCCCTTACCTGAAGCGCATGTCGTGTATGTGACTACTGCAGAGAGATTTACCTTGATGGTTATGTACAACAGTTTTCCTTCTAGTAGGTGCATAAGATATTCAATTAGGATAGTGCCTTGTGCTAAGCTGTGGGATAGGTTCTCTCTTCTGCACCAGTGCATGAATCTGTTCCACTTGGCTATGTAACATCTGCAACATATGGTTCTGGTTCCCTAGCCTCCTACAACACCTCCATGCATACAGTTATAGTGAGGCTGGCTGGTTCTGAGTGACATGCCTACCAAATAGTTTCGGAAAGACTGATACTCTTATTCCCTTGCCTTGTTTGTGGAGTTAATAAAATGTGGTTGTGTTGTCTGTTAGGATCTGTAGTACTCTTTCTTTGATGTCTATGTGACATTTTCAGAGTGAGACCTCATTGAGTTCTAGTGCATATATGTGGTGCATTGCCTCTTGCAATTTCTGCTAAACTCTGATCTTCAGCTCTTTCATGTGTGCCCAAGGTGTGTGGGGGGCATCTATTTTAATGGTCACTGAGTGGACAGATGTTTGACGGGTCTGTCTAAGCAGATTCTTCGCTTTTCACCATTATATGTCCCTCTGTACCCTATGTGTAACAACCACTAGATACTCCCAGTACCCTGTGGATTGTGAAAATTGGCTCTGGAGCCATTCTTGGATTGGCCTCACATGGAGTCTGGTAAAGGGAATGAGTGGATTGCATGCAGTCATCCTCACTGTAGTCATTGTCAGAGACTGCCCCTACCAGTAGAGGAGAGCTTGCTCTGTCACTTCTTTATCTGGGGTGGGTCTATGGATGTTGGAGCATTAGCCCTGTTTCTTGTAGCAGGGACAATGATGGAGTCGGTTAGAGCATTACCCATGATATACATAAGGTCCTGTGTGGAGTGTTTGTGTTTTTATCCACTCACGGCATGACCGCTTCCATCTGCTCCTCCTCGAACTGTGCCCTCTATAATTGTACTGTACATGTAAATATAGTCTGTGAAAAAGGTCTTACCCCATCTGTTCATTCCCCAACCTATGTAGTCAAGGTCCAAATAAAAAAAATCTGTGTCTTTATTTGCTTTAGCATTAGCCCTGTTTCTTGTAGCAGGGACAATGATGGAGTCGGTTAGAGCATTACCCATGATATATATAAGGTCCTGTGTGGAGTGTTTGTGTTTTTATCCACTCACGGCATGACCGCTTCCATCTGCTCCTCCTCGAACTGTGCCCTCTATAATTGTACTGTACATGTAAATATAGTCTGTGAAAAAGGTCTTACCCCATCTGTTCATTCCCCAACCTATGTAGTCAAGGTCCAAATAAAAAAAATCTGTGTCTTTATTTGCTTTAGCGTCTTTCAGTTTTTTTCAACATCTGATGTTGACTTTGATGATTCTTTCTTAGTTCAGTGCTTTCCACTATTTTTCAGTGTCATTCCTGTGTCTTCAGTGATCTGTGACAAAGAACTGTGGGCTGTGCTTTCAAATCCAAATGGAGGAAACAAAGATTGTAAAGAGGATGACCTTGCACTGGGGAATTGTGGGCATATGTCAGAAGTCAAAGGCAGAAGGCATTACCCGTGTACTGGTTGACACCCAAGCAAAAAAGAAAAATAGGACCATCCATTTCCAGGCCCAAAGATTAGGCTGGCGGAATAATGCTCAGCAAGTGAGTTCAGAAAAGATTTAGGCTGAAAATTATAGTACCTACATCTCTTGACCACTGAGAATGGACGCAATCCAATTTGAATTTGAATTTAATGGTATTTGTTGAGCGCTCGTTTACAAGGCGGTTTCATGGCGCTGTTGAGGAGGAATCCTGAGTTAGATGGCAAAGTGGATTAGATATTAAAAGCCTGTGAAAACAGAGTGGTTTTCAGGGTGCTGCGAAACTCCAGATAGGATGGTGTTGATCTCATTGGGAGAGGTAAAGAGTTCCCAAATTGCGGAGCAAGGACAGAGAACTTAGAACCTCCCATTCTGCTCTTCTTGAACCTGGGCATCACCAAGAGGGACATAGAGGAGGAACGGAGTTGTCTGCTGGGGGTGTAGGGTTCGATTTTGGACTTAATAAAAGACGGAGCTGTTCCCGCAATGGCCTGGAATGTAATACATCCCATCTTAAAAAAGGCCCTTTCTCCAATAGGGAGCCAATGGAGGGATCTTAGAAGGGGTGTAATGCGATGTGATTTAGGTAAGCCGTAGACCAAGCGGGCAGCTTGGTTCTGCATCAGTTGGAGCCGCCGGAAGGCAAAGCGGGGGCACCATTGTACAGAACGTTACCATAATCTAAACGGGAAAGGACCATAGCCATAAGGATCAGTTTGCGAGCTGAGAAGGAAAAAAAACGTGAGATCTTACGAATGGTGCGCAAAATAAAAAAACAAGAAGAGACCACCATGCTGATCTGGGAGTGTAAGGTGAGATGTTGATTGAGCGTGATCCCCAGTGTCTTAACGGAGGGAGAAGGAGAGGGGGAGGACCAAAAGAGGGGGGCCAAAAGGTAGAAGACCAAGGGTTGAGTTTACCACCAGTGAGGAGAAGCTCGGTCTTATCAGGGTTGAGCGTAAGATGGTTAAAGCTCATCCAATCCCTGATAAAGACCATCACCGACTGGAAATTGTGGATAGAATCAGGAGAATCAGAGAGGTTAAAAATGAGCTGGAGGTCATCGGCGTAATTAAACACCGTGACCTCCATCCTCTGCAGGGCAGAAATAAGTGGAAAGATATACAAATTAAAAAGAAGAGGGGAGAGAGAATATCCCTGGGGGACGCCACATTGCACTTTGCGGGCAGGGGAGGAAAAGTCCGCCAGATGGACTGCCTGTGAGCGGTCGCTCAGAAAAGAGCTGAGCCAGGCCAGGGCAGAACCTCCAAGGCCTGCCGCCTCGACAAGGGAAAGAAGGATGGTGTGGTCCACCGTGTCGAAGGCGGCCGACAAGTCAAGAAGAACCAGTGCCTGTGGAAGATTAGCATCTAGCCCCTCTCTAAGTGTGTCCAATGCAGGGCTTTGCACTGATAACGGACTGATACAAAAGTATAGTACCATTCTACCAGTATCTAAGATCAATGGTGCCTGCGCCACACTAAGAGGGCATTTTCTGTTATTGTACATCTGCTTACTGAGAAGGATTGCTGGGTCAGTAGAACACAGAACAGGAATTGACCAATAGGGACATCACATGCTCACCCGATTTCATTAAATGCATGCACTGTCCTTATAACTGTATAACTTACAGGTCTCCGACACATGCAAGTTCACATGGACATGTATATACCCTGCACCAAATGTGCAATTTAAGTCATGTCGTACAAAGGGTTCATACAGTTTTCTTTCATAAACTGACCATGCAGTTGGCATAATTCCAGGCAAGCTTTCAGTTCCCCAAAAACTTAAAAATGTATTTAATAAATATGAACAGCATAAGATAGGACATAAAAGTTATGTTGCACATTTACAACTATAGGTTGAGCTGTAGAGTAAGTGTTAATAGTTCAACACTGCTTAGATCATAGCCATATATTAAAGGTGAACAAAATTAGATGCCAGCTGTGTGTAAGGAAATAAAAATAAAGCGATTCATATTGTATTAAAAGTGTTCGCAATACAATGAATTTCTTTGAAAAGATTTCTTGCTGTAAGAACATCTAAAAAGTCTCAATCTCTTAAGTATAATGTTAAAAATAGGACTCAAGAAATAGGCTAGGACAGGAAACAGCAAATCAGCATCTACAAAAAAGCATTACAAAAGAAATCATGAAAACGATCTCAAACCACAAGGAAAACAACCATGGAAAAGAAAAATCCATTCACTAACATGAATATGTTGGAAAATTACACTATTTTGTGAAAAGGTGCACCAAGAAGTAAATGCGAAGGCTTCAAGGGATGCACTGTATACGTCTGCTAATGAATGTTAATTAAGACTGATTCCAGGGGAATTATGCACATGCAAAAACTGGTTATTTTCAAACACCAGAGTGGTCATTAAAACCATTCTACTATCCTCATGCTCATGATAAGGCTTATATTTTTAAAGGACCATGATACCCAGTTGAAAGTACCACATGGCACTGCCTACACTCGGACACAAGGCCAATTCATTGGAAATAAGAATCAGATTCAATCCTAGGTGTCCACGATCTGCTACTAAATTGAAGAATGAAAGAACATTGGATTCTATCTATGACATGGTGATCCTAATATAGTCCAACTGTTACTTCGTAGGAAGTCTCAATCCCACCGCTGTTCTTTGAAAGGTGAGGAGTTATTTAATCAAGTGGAGGGTGTAGAGGGGCTTAGAGGTGTATTAGTTTAGTGCAAAACGACAGTTCACTTCCTCCTTCACGAAACAAAGTACTACAATAAAAGAGAACAAAAGCAAAGAACTATAGCCCCACAACATGTGGGACGGCCTATAACTGTGCAATACATTTGTAATTTCGGACCCAGTCATACCAACATATAATGGTCCGATCAAAGAGCAGGCTATCTCTGAATAGAATGAATGTAGCCAGGCCTACTAATTTAGCTAGGGAAAACACTGGAATCCAAGACTGGGTGGAGAACAGACGATATTTTAGATGTATAACTATAGCTTTATAAATACCTACAAAACTAAATGAACGCATCAGTCATTGCAATTTGTGCTATTATGCATGATGCACTAAGTAGTCTAGCAAATACAAACATGCCTCTTATCACTTCAGCCTAAAAACAAAGCTTGAATAACAAAGACTCACATTTAAACGTTTCGGCCTCCAAAATCTGACAGCTGGCTTGATGTTCAAACTGATCGTCTTCACACAGGTAGTTGTGACAAAAGGAACAGCAAAATATTCTACCACCTGTTGAAATAAATATATACAGTCTAGTAAATTTCCCTATAATCTCTAATCAAGCAACCACAACAACCATATGAACAGAAATACAATACCCACTGTGCACACGTATTTAAAAAGGAACCACATAGGTATGGATGTCATGTATAAGAAACCTTCTGGTACCACAGGCCTGCAGCCGGCCCCTCCTATTCCATGTCTGTGTTAAAATAAACTTGTGTTTTTAATCTACTGTCTGCTGAAAAGCAGATTTCTCTAATTGCTCTCCCTTTCTCCACAGTTAAGAGATTTGTAAGCCTAAAGTGATTAGTGAGACTGTGACAATGATTGCGAGTCTTGGCGTTGCCACCACAGGGTGCAAATCCATGGCTCAGTCCTCCACAACCTTTTTGTATCTGTACAAAAACTCACTGTACAAAAACTATTTTAAGCATAATAGTTTCCTTTGGGCATAGTAAACTAAAGTGACTGACATTGAAGAAAACGTAATACATTATCACATTTTGGGGGACAGAAAGCACATAACAAGCGCGCCTCACTGGGTACACTCCCCTTGTTCCCAAAAACGAGCACCATTTTCTTTTTCAAAACATGGGATACACACATTCCCTTATATTGTGTAAAGGCCGACAAATAGTCTGCAAATCGATTTCATTTTTTACTCGGAGAACTGACATACCAGATACCAAAGATGGCAAGTTAACTATAAAGATATCTATAATTTCTTTAGCAAATTTGACCCCTATTTTTTTGTTTTCTTTTTTTCCTCACAAACCAATGAAGGGATTTTCAGCAAAATCAAAAAAGATTCTCAAGCTAGACCAAGCTGCCTCACCTCATCCTCGCTTAGTAAAATCAGTCATCCAGTTTTTGCTGGGAATTACAATGAGGGTCAGCACTTGTTGGACCCCTTTACAACGTTTCAGATCCTTGATGGGCAGGGGACAGGTTATGGGTTTCCTGGCCGGGGTGGTTTTCTCCCAAAAACATAACTTCACTTAAACTATTTTTTTCCCAGTAAGAGATAATATATGTACACAAGTCAGATTTTAGAGTTAGGAACTGTGAGAAGTTGGCCTGGTATATGATGTTCACTATTCTAGTGAGCAACTTGAACCAGTCCAAACAACCCTTATGGTGATGGTTGTAAAGTCAACCTTATAGACCAGCTATCCTAGTGGTAGCATGGACAAAGCAGTCTTAGGCTAAACTCAAGACGGCATGTGAAGCCAGCTGTTTTACCATATGTAACCCCTTTAATACCAAATGAAAGGACACCACACAGGATATATATATAAAATATATATGTATTTATTTCTAGACAATCCCTCTGAACTCTTTATGAGGTCAGAGGCACAAGCACATAACAAGATACTTAATTAAAATACAATAAGTTGCACAAAATACAGTAGGGCCCTAGGGGCACGCTAAACCATATACTAAAATAGTGGTACAAGTACCACTGCTCGGAAAATGAATAGGCCTAGGGAATCGCTGGGGCTACGCTGTACTACCAAGGGATAGGAAGCAGGAGGCCCACGGGAGGCGTGTGCAGAGTCTTTACTCACACGCAAGTTACCATAGAAAATGAATGGGAACAAAAGAGTTAGAAACTAGTTCTTTTAGGGCACTGGACTCGATGAAAGTTACTTGAAACCTAGACAGTTGGATAGTCATTACCCACAGGAGCACCGGAGTACTCGCGTTACCTCACCCACAGGAAGCGGGTGCATATAGGTGTCAAAGTGTGTCGGGTTTCGTCGCTGAATGCTATGGAACTGTGAAGAAAGATGCTGCAGGCGACCAGGAGAGAAGTGTCCGGTTGGATCCAAGGGCGGATCGAGGATGAAGAGTACCTGAAAGCATAGGGGACAAAGTCTGGGTCACTAGCCAGTGACTAGGAAGGAACCAGGAAGGAACCAGGCGATGTCGCGAAGCAATCAGGTGATGTCGTGAAGCTTGTCTCTGCAGCCATGTGGACCAGGAGGCGTTGACGACGACCAGGAGTCAGGCACGGACTGTCCCACGAAGGCTCTCGCTGGCGGCGGTGTCGGCTTCCGGATTGGAGTCAACAAGCCTTGGCAAAGGCAACCCACGCAGGAATCGAAGTTAGCTTCTTAATCAGACCAGCAAGGTCTGATGGCTGCTTTTTTTTCAGGAAAGCAGGGGCCAGTCTGGAGCAACCAGACCAGCGTTGTAAATTCAAGGTTTCGTCGTCAAGATGGCCACTAGCCAACGGGCAAGTGACCGGACAGACGCGTCGAGCAGGAAAATGCAGAAGGGCCCCACGCAGAACTCGTGGAGTGTGCAGGGCTGATCTTTGGTGCAGATGATGCTCGGGGCGGAGGCTTCTCAATCCCCAATGCACAGCTTTGAGGATGCCTCAGAAGCTGCACGGAAAGCAAGTCGCTGACTTTTCAAGATAGCCGGTCCCACGTCTCGCGTCGCCTCCACGGGTCTCAGCTTTGCTGGGACTGTGGTGTAGTGTAGTTCCTATTATCCCAATAGGCTCTGCGCATTGGAATAATACCTTCAATAGTATAGGCCTAGACCAGACGTTAACTAGGTCTTCTATTGTCGATATTAGACTTAAAGTTTTGGGTTTGCCAGCTAGCTCAGAGTTCACTAGAAACTTTCTCGAATAGGCAAGGAGGAGTTGAACCTCCCTGGATAGACAAGAAGGGATTTAGTTTCTGACAACCATAGAACATGACAACTTTGCTCTCCCCTAATCAAGAGTGTATCTCTAGAGTCGTGTGAAAACAAAAGACAACTTATTTTACTCAGTCAGTACGTGCATTCTTAGTCTCACCAGATTGTAGAGAAAAGGAAGAGACGGGCGTGTTCAATAAAAGATGTTATTTATTGATCAGTCTCTTTTCTCATACAAGAGAAATGGATCGATATTATCGCAATACTTATGGTTAAGTAAAGTGCATACAATAAAAGCCGAAGTATAAAATAATACTGTAAAAACATTTATATGGTTTCTAAGCCATAAGGTGGTTTAAAATGGATAAAATAGATACATACACATATACATTTGACTAATCGTACTCAACTGGTGTTTCTAACTACGCCTACCCCGGTGTACCTGACCTAAGCCTAATACGTGGGCGGGAATAGAAAGTAGCAGTTTAAGTTAAGTTTGTTTTGCCAAGTGACTGACTCAAGAATTCTCTGCAAGGGGTTATTCAGTTCCGTACCTTGAATCTAGGATGAATGAGGGATGGTATCTCTCGTCTCTGGTCTCGATATTCCAGGCTGCCTGCGAGGGCTACCCGGAAGCGCCGAAGCTGGATTTCTCGGCAGGAGAAAGCAGCGTCTCGTTCTCAGCGCGTCAGGAAGGCGGGGCTGCGCCAGCGGGGTCTGCTCTGCTCTGGGCTTCGGCAAGTCTGGCTGCTCCGATCTCGTCACCACCGCGTGTGTTTGCTTAAGGCAATACCGGTAATATTTATACCTGTAAGGTGCCGAGATTGACGTAAGGATGGACATAGATACGTCAATAAGGATGTCATACGACTTGGTCGTTAGCACATTCTTTTGCTGAAGTTCTCGATGAAATCAAAACAATGGCCGCAGGGTTTTTCCCAGGTTGTCATAGGTTTGATTTGTTTTGAGAACTCCGTATGCCTTATCAGGGGCTGGAGGAATATCGCTAGTCTAATTAGATGGCAAGCGTTATGACCTAATCATATAACACGTTCCTGTGCCGTAGTGTGGCTTAATCAGATAACGGTTTCTGCATCATGGGATGGCTGCTAGTTAACTTGTTAACCAGAACAGGGTCAGGAATAGGGGGATCGATATAGAACCTATAAGAATACATCACACCCACTCCACGCTAACTATGGCCATGTTTACGAATCTAGGCATAGTAAAACATACTGTAGAGTATCGTGTATACCTTACCACCCCAAAATACATATAATGCATTTCGAATAATGAAATATACGGAAAAAAATATTCACATGTACTATATACACTCAAGCTGTAGAATAATGCTAAAGTAATCACGCATATGTATACATTATTGCTAATTGGTATATGAGAATTTACACATGAAATGGCTCTTAATACAGAAAAAGAAAGGTTCGAGACCATTTCATCACAGAATAAAAATAATTATGAACATACCAGCGGGTAGCTAATGTCTATAAAGTTTCTAAAAATAGAAATTTTAGTTCTCTAAGAATAGTTCTTACTTTAAGCAGAAGATAAGTGTCCCGAAAAATCGTAAAAATATTTTGGGGCTGCTGAAAAAAATCGCTGTCCATGAACTGGAGGGAAAATTGTTCATGTTATTTTGCTATTAAGTTGAAGGCCAAATTCAGGGTGTTGGGAACGCCGTGTGCTAGCTTGCTTAAAAGTCTCTATTTCTGCTCTGGTGAGAACATCATATCATTTAGACTGTCGAAAAAGCTGTCAACAGCTTCCTGGGAGAGTTCCACTAACTCGGAAAAAGGTGTAACCATGCATTCGTGCGCATGATTGTCTCCATTGACGTTTTGATTAGTATTGCTGACAGAAGGTCGTACCTGATCGATGCTGCTTTCATCTTGAACTCCACTACCCCTTAATCGTAGTGGTGAAGTTTCCACGAATGCCGTCATCAGGATTGGCAGCCGTTGAGGGCAGCACAAAGCATGAGCCTTTATCGGACCCAACAATGTTTCTGCATCCATAGGCGCATCCGATTGTAGCGTCAGACAGGTGTCCAACACGCATTCTTCTCCGCACAGCAGGCACCTTAATACAGGTAAAACACATCGATGCCACATTGGTCGAAATGAAAGAAACCAAGTCATGTTCAGGTCTCTAAGCCGGGATAGTCCCAGGATTTTTGATATCCGGTCCCGGTATCAAATGGCTCGGATTGTTTCTTCCCTTGTCGCAGGTGTTTTGTCTGTGACATGGTTTGCCATAACGAAATATTAGGACCAAGAACAGGATTCCTGCAATTAGTCCCAAAATGAGGGGAAGTCCGCCAAAAATCGAATGGACGAAATCTGGAAAAATACCCAGTATGGCTTTGAATGGTGTTAATGCCATCGAAAATACTGTCTTAAATACTTTTGAGACTCCACTGGTATCAGAAATATTTAAGATTTCATTCAGGATTTCCACAAAATGTATGGGGGAATTAGTTGATAACAATGAGTGAATCTCTGCAGTCGTCCTTGCGACTAGGAGATCATACGTTTCTTTTGATGACGTGAGTCTGGTCGGCGTCTGAAGAAGCACTGTTTTCATTCTGCTTAAAGTATCTATTCGAATAGAAGTAATTTTCAAGTTAGGCCATGCCCTTGCCTCCCTGTCTGGAAAGGAGCTGGGGAACAATAAGCGTCCACAGCACTTGACCTTCGCAGTCGTAGTTACGAGATAAGGAGTCCCGGGCATAAGACTACAACATCTGCGATCCACAATTAGAATGTAACTCCCATTATAGAGTCTTTGAAAAAATGGTTCTATCTCTGTTGCAGGTGTGCCTAGCTGGTGACATGAAAGGTTATTTGAGTTCCCTTCACAGGCTCCATGCAAACTAATTCCATTACACAGAAGTGTACCGCTTAGTGACATCGCACAATTATTGCCACTAAGAAACACTTTCTGTCCTTTATTACTGACACATGCATGTGAATAGGGCAAGTTCCATGTTGTCTTAATGTACCCTTTTCCCAATTTTTCGTACATGCCAGCCTGTATATATTTTTGGCAGTATTGAAACCTGAAGGTTGATATTGGAATATTAATTATCCCATGTATTATCCATTCACTGACAGGTCGTTCTGACATTGTCACTGGTAATCTCTCGAGTTTCTCAATGCTCAGGATTGTATAATCAGCACCCTTCTGTGCCATACTGATTTGTTTATCAGTAAGGTTAAAGATATTGAATAGTGACGTTGTGTTGATTAAACGCCAAGGCACATAACCTGAACGCAGATTTTGTAACGTCCAGCCAAGCTGTACAATAGAACGCAATTGAGACTGACCGTGTTGTAACAACAGTAAGTCTTGCGATATTATGTCGATTGCTGAAGACACAATGCTGTCCAAAGAAAAAATTCTGGAGGACAGAGTCATTAACCCATTGTCCACTACAGAAAGTGATTTTTCCAAATTAATACGGTCAATTTCCCGTATACTTTCCGCTGTCTCAATTTGAGTTACCTTCCAGGCCTCATTGTAAGATGCATATACAGAGGCTGCTATGAAGCGTTTTTGACGCTGTTTGCGCGGTCCCATAATGAAATCACGCAAGTCAGCACCATCAGTAAGTAAAGTTAGGTGTTGCTTAATTTCTGTCAGTGTGGAAGTTTGTAGCCATTGAAGGCATAATTTGCCCACACTGTAGGTGGTTATTATCCCTGGGTGTTGTCTTTGGGAATATCTAGGGTCTGGCCTGGTCAATTTGAACCCCTGTTTTTTGTTCAGGAATCTGTCTTGACAGTTATTAGTATCTGTGGGCCAGATCAACCACTGTTTCCAATCAGGATGTGTTCTGTTTTGGTTTAATATATAGTTTACGTCTATCTCTTCATCTGTAGAGCTATTGCTGTCCATTGTTGGCTTTGGAATAGACGGTTTATTTAAGTCTTTGATTTTGGCTAAGCCAAGACAGGTGGTTTGTTGAACAGTGTCATTTAAAAATATAATTTGTTCTGGGATCATGCCGGCTCTAAACAATGATTCTATACCTTGTACTTGCCATTCTTTTGTACCCCAAACACTTTTAACTTCAACATGTTTGTCCCAATAATCAAAACCAAAAGTATTCATTTGTTCAAAAAATGAGTCTGAATATATCAACTTCGTGTTTGTTAGCATGGTCTTTGTCCTTGTCTTATTTGACAATTTGAAATAAAATGTTTCAGCATTACTTGTGTTGAACCCTGAAAAGTATGAATATTTGTCGTAAAAGGTTCTTGAGCTTCCTTTTGGAGGGGTTGCACAATGTTCCCATTGATTATAATTTAAAACATTTCTAGGTTGTGCAGATTTATGTAGAAAATGGTTACCATAGTGGTTGTAACAGTACATACTATCATAATTAGTCGAACCCTGCAAATAATTATGTTTGGTAAATTTAGCAGACATCACTAAGTCAGACATCATATTATTTATACTTTCAAAGTCCCAATCATCAGCAAATGAGCTTGTTTTTACAAAGTCACTCAACGAGATCTTAATTTGGTGTGGATATTTCAGGATCTCAACCGGACCATAAATTTCGTAGTCAGTATTGTCCCATGCTACCCCACCCGGTATAGGATTGGCTGTGAAGTTGACTGAAGAAAGTTCTCTTTTCTCGACGTGTGAAGATGTGTGTGGCTTGAGGATCAAGTTGATTTTCTGACTTGCTGTGTCCATTTTAGCATATTTTCCCTCAATGAAGCGTCCCAAAGTTAGTACCATGAGGAGCCAAAGTATGAGGATAAATGCACCAAAGCCCACCCAAAATTCAATCCATGGAGAAATCAGATATGTTTCTTTCAGCTGTTTCAAAAGTTCTTTAGCTTTATCTTTAAAGGTTTTTGTTGATGGCTGTGTTTTTTGATTCACTTAGGTCTTCAGAGGAATCATCGAAGTTTATGAAGTAGCCGGATGCAGTTCTGTCAATTGTTCCAATTGCTTCAGGATTACTATTTCTTGCATATTCGTTTGTTACCTCATTGTAGGTTGGTGTGTCTCTACTAAATGTTTTTATTTGGGTTTTCAGAGGTTTAAGTTCCAATGCATTGTTGCATAGTCCTTGTTGTTCTTCTGTAGGCGTTTCAAATGTGATTAGCCTCTTAGTTTGGACCTCTGTATTGGTAGCAAATCTTGGTGTTCTACTACTTATCGGGAGTCCACTTGGCCTACTGTTTGTTATCGGCCACATGATTGTGGTTTTACCAGGTCGATGGATACAACTCGGTTCTCCTTTTTACCAGCAAGCGGCGGTAGTACAACTGATCTTGTCCCGTTGATAGACAAGACAGGAACTGCTTTTCTGTAAGAAGGCCCAAATTCCTTCTTTACCGCGATCTTTTCTCTGACTAGATCCCCGACTTTTGGAATCCAGACAGGTCTTGCTGGGACAGGTGGTGGTTCTTCAGTGGTTGTTGGCTGCTGTTTCAACTTTATGTTGCTCAGGTCTTTTCTTGTTTTGTTTAAGTCCTGCAAAATAGCCAAACGATCTTTGATATCAAAGCATTTTTCCTTCACCACTGAAGTCTGACTGTCAAGATCCAAGACTAACATCCTAGTTCCAAACAATAATTCGTACGGACTGAATCCCTTCAGAGAATTTCTTGGCAGGTTATTTAGACTACGTTGGACACTTATTAGATGTTTGACCCACCCAGCTCCCGAACCTAATATCCTTTCTGTTATAGATAGCTTTATGCCTTGGTTTTTTCTTTACACCATCCCGTATCCCTCAGGAAGGAAGTGAGAAGAATCCCGCATCGCTATGCTCATTTGGCCGTGCTTCCCCACAAGCTTGAGGGCTAAAGTGAAAACATTGGTCAAACGTAGCATGCTCCTAGCGTATATGCCATTTAGACTCGCAAATCTTTGTATAACAGTCCAGACGTCAGCCGAGTGCTGGGGATCTACATTATAAGTGGAAACTAGCCTGTATATGTTAATCGGACGCTTGGCTTTTTACTGCTGATCCTTTCTGGAGTGAAACGCCACGGTAGTATACCGTTTCTCTCGCCACTGCGATCTCTGTTGCAGTCCGGGCATTTTTTTACAAAAATGTGATGCTGCAGGCTCATGCCTGGCCACCAGTACACTGATTGTAGTTCTTCCAGAGAATCTTTTAGTTTGAGGTGTCTGAGACCCTCGCCCATATGTGCGTCTGCAATTAACAAAGTTCTCCTGTCCATGTTTGGAATTACTCTATCCCCACTCCAGGGATTCGAGCAAAAGGGACGGAGTTTGCATCGATTATGTATGTATAATTGAGTGGATAGTTGATCGGTAGCGCTGAGCAGTCGCCTTTTGATGACGTTTTTACCGCCAGCACTGTTTCACCGTCAATGTATTTCATTGTACGCTTTTTTCTAGCTACGGAAGCCGATTTAGTTGCTACCGCTGTGGCTGTCTTAGCCAATGAATTCCCTGCAACGTGAACGCCATCACGCTGATCACTCAGTGAGTGTGTCACGTGAGTCTTTGGTAGTTCTTTTTGTAACAGAACTATTTGTTCCCAAAGTAGTTTTTGCTTTATTGTTGCACCTGTGTCATCTTTGTAACCGTTTTGAATCCATTTCTGCAAATCGCTGTTATATGATTTGACGCAGTAATACGAATCGGACACTATAAGTGTCGGGAATTCGCGATCTGCATTATCTAGCGCCATTTTCAATGCTATTATTTCAG
Organism: Lissotriton helveticus; assembly: GCF_964261635.1. Classification (NCBI taxonomy): domain Eukaryota; kingdom Metazoa; phylum Chordata; class Amphibia; order Caudata; family Salamandridae; genus Lissotriton; species Lissotriton helveticus. The sequence continues at coordinate 1,937,246,969 of NC_136059.1, forward strand.
TCTGTTGTTCTGAATTAGTTTCTACTGAGTGTGTTTTTGTTAATAGAGGTCTTAGTTTACCTCCGTGCCACACTTCTTTTGTAATCTCACATGTGGGGTTGTATGCTTGTTCTCCCCAAACGGAGGGTTGAGCATGTCCGTCTGTATAGATTACACAAGCGTACTGTCGTAAGGGCAGAATGTCGATTGGCAGAGGGAATGTTCTTTCATATTCTAGATTTTTCAATTCTTTTAATTCTGGATCAAAGTAGTATTTTACTTTGTCCGTTGTAATTGAATTCACCCATTGTATCCATTCCGGATTCAATGCTGTTGTTGGTAAATTACACGGTGTTGTTAATGCCTCAAAGGCTGATTCTGCTGTTCTGACTGTAATACGTCTACCGTCAGCTTTATCTTTTTCTCTAGCTATTGCGGTTTGAACTGCATGAACAATGTTTTCTTTAATGCTGAACTTGTTTTCAGCTTCTGTGTACATGTGTGATTTGAATGCAATTGGTACCTTTTCTCCCTCATTAGAGGTCAGGTATGTGAATCCGCATCTTCCTGGGATGACTCGAATCACAAGATTGCGTGTGTTATCACGTGTTTCTAATTTTGTTTTAATTAACATGTCTGTTTGTAAGGATCTCAGAATTTCTGTGTGTATTTGAGTCCAATTGGTTCTTTTAAAATCTGGTTTTATTAGATCATAAAGGGGCTTGACCCTTTCTGCGTAATTTGCAATGTATGTTCTTCCGAAATTTAGGAAGCCTAGAATTGACTACGTTTTTTAGTGTTCTAGGTGCTTGGAGTACGGCACATTTCTCTAGGAAATTGTCTGCCAGGCTTTTGCCTTCACTTGATAATTCATATCCTAAGAACAGGACTGTTAGATGGGCAATTCTAGATTTTTTAAAGTTGAATTTGTAACCCTCTGCTGCGAACCCAAGTATTATGGTGTTCACTCTCTTCAAGTGAGTATCCAAGTCATCATCTGTTAGGTATATGTCGTCGACATACGATAATGCTTCGTCATCATATGTTTGTAGTAACTCTGTTACTCTCGCTGAGAATAATCATGGGCTGTTCTTGAACCCCTGGGGTAACCGACAGAATTGTTTTTGAGCGCCATTTATTGAGAACGCGGACAAATATCTGCTCTCTGGTGCTATATTTTGACAAAAGAATCCATTAGAGATGTCTAATGTTGTTTTGTATTTTTTGCGCACTATGTTATTCATTAGCGCTGCACTATGCGAGTTTTGCACTGCAAAAGTTTTGCAACATGAGTTAAGGTGTCTGTTTCCTGTCTCCAAACCAGACAATTCATATCGTCTAGTTTTGGATTACAAAGGGTTGTTCATTTGTGAGGTGCAAGTTTCACTCACCCCCTGGTATTCCAATTGATCTAGTATTTCTTTTACCTGTTTTTAGGTCTCGCCTGTCGATGCGCATGCGCATCGAGCTTGCGAGACTATTGGGGCTTAAACAGTCTTTAACCAACTTGCAAGGAATCGTGGCGATTCCTTGCAGTGCCCGTGAAATTGAAGCTTAATGCGCATGCGCTTAAAAGCACGTGCACATGCCCCCAGCCGCCTGCCTGCCCCTGCTGCTTTCACACCCTCTCGCCGTCTGTTCCCCCTGCTGCGTCATCAAAGGCTTTCACGGCGGCCGGCCATGCTTTCAGTTTCACTGCCGGCCGGCCGTGTAAAGTGCACTTCAAAGGCCGCTCTCCCTGCTCCGCCCCCTGTAAGTGCTCTTGTTTTACTCGTTTACTTGTTTTTCGAACATTTCTCCCACCCGTCTTCCTTCTCTGTAATCCATCCCGCCCCCTCCAGCTACACGTTCTTTGTTTCCCAGCCTCTTGTTTAACTTATCCCATCCCCTTACTGTTTCTTCTACCCTGTCCCTGTTTTTCCTGCCACCTCCTATACGTGCCCCATCCCCCTTCCCCACTACAGAGCGCCCAAAGCAAAGAACCATTTGCCACCCCCTCCCTGCTGCTGCTCTTCCCAGCGCGTGCACTAGACCCCCTTCTCCCAATGCTCTCAGCTCCTTGGCGCAGGTCACGGCTGAGCACACAAGCAACAGACCCTCTGTATTGTCCGTTTGATGCTGGCCTCTGGCTTTCCGTCTCACTTGTTATGTTTCATTGCCTGCTTACTCCTGTTTATTTAATCTTTTAAACTATCTACACTTCTAAACTCCTGCTACATTAAAGTTTTAAATTACAAATTAAAGCTTCCCCGTGCGTTTTAACCTCTATAGAATCAGAAAGATTTGCCTGCCTGTTTCTTTTATGTTTTCACCTACCTCTCTGTTTATTAAATATCCTCCTTCCCCACATGGTTTCGCAGGTTTGCTGTTAATATAGTTTTACATCATAAATATTTGCTTTCCCGTCCTGGTTCATTTGTGTCCTCCGGCATAAAACCTTTGTCTGCATGTTTCTCTTTAATTTCCACTGCAGCCAGGTAATTTCTCATGTTTCCTGTTGATTTAAACTTTTACATTATAAACATTGTATTTCCGGTTACATGTCCTCCTCCTCACAATACCAAAGCATTGCCTGCATCTTTTCTTAACTTTGAAGCCTTTGCTGCATCTTTTGTTATTGTTTTTACTACTCTCTGGGCTCTTCAACCACCAATCTGCGCCTCTTCTGTTTATCACGTCATTTGTGCCCTACATATTCATTAAAGATGGACATACCTGCTATGTCGTACGCCCGTTTACTCCTAAACATTACACATTATAAATCACAGCCCTTGCCGCCCGGTTTCCACTCCATCCATCCCTCCCCCCACTCCATCATCCCCCCCACTCCATCCATCCATCCCCCCACTCCATCCATCCCCCCACTCCATCCATCCATCCCCCCACTCCATCCATCCCCCCACTCCATCCATCCCCCCACTCCATCCATCCATCCCCCATCCATCCATCCCCATCCATCCATCCATCCATCCATCCATCCCCCTCCATCCATCCATCCATCCACCCCCCTCCATCCATCCATCTCCATCCATCTCCATCCATCCCCATCCATCCCCATCCATCCCCATCCATCCCCATCCATCCATCCATCCATCCATCCATCCATCCATCCATCCATCCATCCATCCCCCTCCATCCATCCATCCATCCATCCATCCCCCTCCATCCATCCCCCTCCATCCATCCCCCTCCATCCATCCCCCTCCATCCATCCATCCATCCATCCATCCCCCTCCATCCATCCATCCATCCCCCTCCATCCATCCATCCATCCATCCATCCATCCATCCCCCTCCATCCATCCATCCCCCTCCATCCATCCATCCATCCATCCATCCCCCTCCATCCATCCATCCATCCATCCATCCCCCTCCATCCATCCATCCATCCATCCATCCATCCCCCTCCATCCATCCCCCTCCATCCATCCCCCTCCATCCATCCATCCATCCATCCATCCATCCATCCATCCATCCCACTCCATCCCACTCCATCCATCCATCCATCCATCCATCCATCCCACTCCATCCATCCATCCCACTCCATCCATCCATCCATCCATCCATCCCACTCCATCCATCTCTATCCATCCATCCATCCATCCATCCATCCATCCATCCCCCTCCATCCATCCATCCATCCATCCCCCTCCATCCATCCATCCATCCATCCCCCTCCATCCATCCATCCATCCATCCCCCTCCATCCATCCATCCCCATCCATCCATCCATCCATCCATCCCCCTCCATCCATCCATCCATCCATCCCCCTCCATCCATCCATCCATCCATCCCCCTCCATCCATCCATCCATCCATCCCCCTCCATCCATCCATCCATCCACCTCCATCCACCTCCATCCATCCATCCATCCCCCTCCATCCCCCTCCATCCATCCATCCCCCTCCATCCATCCATCCATCCATCCATCCATTTCCATCCATCCATCCCCTTCCATCCATCCATCCATCCCCTTCCATCCATCCATCCATCCCCTTCCTTCCATCCATCCATCCCCTTCCATCCATCCATCCATCCATCCATCCATCCATCCATCCATCCATCCATCCATCCCCATCCATCCATCCATCCCCATCCATCCATCCATCCCCTTCCATCCATCCATCCCCTTCCATCCATCCATCCCCATCCATCCATCCATCCATCCATCCATCCATCCATCCATCCATCCATCCCCCTCCATCCATCCATCCATCCATCCATCCATCCCACTCCATCCATCCATCCATCCATCCCACTCCATCCCTCCATCCATCCATCCATCCCACTCCATCCATCCATCCATCCATCCCACTCCATCCATCCATCCCACTCCATCCATCCATCCATCCCACTCCATCCATCCATCCATCCCACTCCATCCCACTCCATCCATCCATCCATCCCACTCCATCCATCCATCCATCCATCCCACTCCATCCATCCATCCATCCATCCCACTCCATCCATCCATCCCACTCCATCCATCCATCCATCCCACTCCATCCATCCATCCATCCATCCCACTCCATCCATCCCACTCCATCCATCCATCCATCCATCCATCCCACTCCATCCATCCATCCATCCATCCCACTCCATCCATCCATCCCACTCCATCCATCCATCCCACTCCATCCATCCATCCATCCATCCCACTCCATCCCCCACTCCATCCATCCCCCCACTCCATCCATCCATCCATCCCCCCACTCCATCCATCCATCCATCCCCCACTCCATCCATCCATCCATCCATCCATCCCCCACTCCATCCATCCATCCATCCATCCCCCACTCCATCCATCCATCCATCCCCCCACTCCATCCATCCATCCATCCCCCCACTCCATCCATCCATCCATCCATCCCCCCACTCCATCCATCCATCCATCCCCCCACTCCATCCCCCCACTCCATCCATCCATCCCCACACGCAACGCCACTCATCCACGCAACGCCACTCATCCACGCAACGCCACTCATCCACGCAACGCCACTCATCCACGCAACGCCACTCATCCACGCAACGCCACTCATCCACGCAACGCCACTCATCCACGCAACGCCACTCATCCACGCAACGCCACTCATCCATTTGCAAAACGAAAAACGTCAAACTCTTCTATTGCGAGACCTATTGCATTTTCAATGCTTGTTTAGCTTCTTGCTTAATTGGGTACTGTCTTTGTGCAGTAGGTTGTGTTTTTAACTGGATTTTGTGAGGAGGAGAATCCTCATCCCATCCTACGTGATTTTTATATAAAGCAGGAGCTTGAGCTACTGCCCACTTTCTAGCAAGTGTGTATTTTTTATGAATTGGGATATGATTTGAGAAGGCAGGCATAATTATTTCTTCGCCATGAGGGCAGTCCCTGACAAACTCTGGTGGCCAGTCTTTTTCAGCTAGAAGGATGTCATAGCCCTTGGAGAGATTATCCCAAAATAGTCCCCTTATTTTTCTAGTCTTATCCCCTTCTATACGTAAAGTTATTTCATATGTTTTGTGAGGTTTGCTAACTCTGGTGTCTGCAGTTTCCACTTGAAGGTATTCATTCGTGTCCACTGTCTCCAGATGATTCATAAGGACTTTGCGAGCTATGCTCACTTCTGCTGCGCTGTCTAGCATTGTCTGAGCCCATTCTCCGTTTTTCAGTTGTGTCCTCAGTATTCTCGGCATTGTTAACTACTTTAATACTGGCTACCTTCTTTTTTGGAAATTGTAATTTCTTATTTGGATGAGCAGGTTCCTTGTCTTTGGACTTGACGTGCCCTTCCCTGGGTTCCGATCGTCCTCTTCTTTCCGATTTCTGCGAGGAAGTCTGAAAAGATTGAGAGGGACGTGTATCAAAATCTTGATATCTATCCGGTTTCTTTATATTATCCCTATTTCTAAGGTTGTATTTTTTCACAGAGGGCTCACTTTGGGGAGACTTGGGTCCTTGGTCCGGAGATCTTTCTCTCCGCCGAGGAGACCTTCCTCTGGACTGGAATCTCTTTTCGATTGGATTGTTTGTTTCCATCCCAGTTCTTCTTTTGATTGTTTAGTTGATTTTTAATAAATATTTTTTCAGGACTTTCAATCAGTTGGGGTTTTACTGGTATTCCACCTAAACTATCTCTACCTAGTTCCTCATAGGATTTTTCTATAATTCTGGCAATTTCAGCTGGTTGGTCTGCTATATCTGTTTCTTTTAACCTTTGGCGGATCGCCACGTTTGCTGCTTCTCCCTTTATATTGGCTAGTAATATAGCCGAGACCTGCTTGAAGTCTTTCAGTAATTTCATACCAAGAGTTAAAGCGGGTTCTGGACCGTATTCATCTTGAATTTGTTTTAGCACATCTGGTATTACCGAGATGGATGGAACACCATGCGTTTTTGTGTAAATGGAAGCAAAGACTGTACCCCAAGTGTCACAGTCCTCCACGTGTGGTGCGATTCCCATTGGAAGACAGATAGTCAGAATCCTGTGTTTATCCACAGGAGTGGTGTCTGGAAACACCGCCTCTATTTGGGTGATTTTTTGTGCTAACCAGAATGGTATTTGTTCCCTTTTAGCTGGTACTTTACCTAGGCAGGACTGTATGTTCTGTGGTGTAATTTTATTTGTGTTCCCTTGATGAGGGGTCAGCTGTGGAATTTTAATTGCTGGTTGGATTGTTGAAGTCCGCATTACATATTGGACTAATTGTCTATGTACTTTTATTAATTGTTTTAGTTGTATTAGAAGATCTGCTGCAGACATTCTTTCGATGTCTGGATGAGGTGTGTATCCGGCTAGGACCGGCCACGTTGCTCCTGGTCTACCTAATGGACCGAGCCTGGTGATGTGATTGTTGTGTTTTAGGGCGCCATTAAACAAGAGCGCGTGCTCTTGAATTTTAAGTGGTACTTCCACCTCCTCAAAAGGAGTGTATTCATCAGGAGGTTCCTCTGTTTTGTAATAGTGGAAGTGCTTTGTTACAGCGTTCGCTGCTGGAAAGTGTATCCATGAATAGAATACCTCTGTCTGCCGATATTCGTTTGCCTCTATTACGAATATGACTGTGCCACCTCTAGGTGTCAGTCCATTTTCTATAAGTTTTAAAGTTATAGATTTCCTTTTGTTGACCGGGATGAGTATTATATCCGGGTCTGCTTCTTGCATAGTATTATCAGCTGCTACGAGTTCAGCTGCTACTCTAGCTATCTCTCTTTCTTCTTCAGTGTCTGACATTCTACTGTCAGGAAGGTTTTTTGTTTGTTTGCAGATCAGGTTTCTTATGGGAACAAAGATTAGATGCACAATATTTTGGAACAGTGTATCCTTCAACGTTGACTAAACCAAGAACCATACATAGGAGTTTCCTCCTGCGAGGTTTGGCGGATATGACCTTTCACCCACTCCAGACGTCTTAGGAGTATTATGGGAAAAAAGGGGTCTGAGTGAAAAAGCACGACTGAGTTACTCTAATGTCTTGCGTTAGTTTTATCGCCTTTCCAAACGTTGGGCGCCATGTAGTGTAGTTCCTATTATCCCAATAGGCTCTGCGCATTGGAATAATACCTTCAATAGTATAGGCCTAGACCAGACGTTAACTAGGTCTTCTATTGTCGATATTAGACTTAAAGTTTTGGGTTTGCCAGCTAGCTCAGAGTTCACTAGAAACTTTCTCGAATAGGCAAGGAGGAGTTGAACCTCCCTGGATAGACAAGAAGGGATTTAGTTTCTGACAACCATAGAACATGACAACTTTGCTCTCCCCTAATCAAGAGTGTATCTCTAGAGTCGTGTGAAAACAAAAGACAACTTATTTTACTCAGTCAGTACGTGCATTCTTAGTTTCACCAGATTGTAGAGAAAAGGAAGAGACGGGCGTGTTCAATAAAAGATGTTATTTATTGATCAGTCTCTTTTCTCATACAAGAGAAATGGATCGATATTATCGCAATACTTATGGTTAAGTAAAGTGCATACAATAAAAGCCGAAGTATAAAATAATACTGTAAAAACATTTATATGGTTTCTAAGCCATAAGGTGGTTTAAAATGGATAAAATAGATACATACACATATACATTTGACTAATCGTACTCAACTGGTGTTTCTAACTACGCCTACCCCGGTGTACCTGACCTAAGCCTAATACGTGGGCGGGAATAGAAAGTAGCAGTTTAAGTTAAGTTTGTTTTGCCAAGTGACTGACTCAAGAATTCTCTGCAAGGGGTTATTCAGTTCCGTACCTTGAATCTAGGATGAATGAGGGATGGGGTATCTCGTCTCTGGTCTCGATATTCCAGGCTGCCTGCGAGGGCTACCCGGAAGCGCCGGAGCTGGATTTCTCGGCAGGAGAAAGCAGCGTCTCGTTCTCAGCGCGTCAGGAAGGCGGGGCTGCGCCAGCGGGGTCTGCTCTGCTCTGGGCTTCGGCAAGTCTGACTGCTCCGATCTCGTCACCACCGCGTGTGTTTGCTTAAGGCAATACCGGTAATATTTATACCTGTAAGGTGCCGAGATTGACGTAAGGATGGACATAGATACGTCAATAAGGATGTCATACGACTTGGTCGTTAGCACATTCTTTTGCTGAAGTTCTCGATGAAATCAAAACAATGGCCGCAGGGTTTTTCCCAGGTTGTCATAGGTTTGATTTGTTTTGAGAACTCCGTATGCCTTATCAGGGGCTGGAGGAATATCGCTTGTCTAATTAGATGGCAAGCGTTATGACCTAATCAGATAACACGTTCCTGTGCCGTAGTGTGGCTTAATCAGATAACGGTTTCTGCATCATGGGATGGCTGCTAGTTAACTTGTTAACCAGAACAGGGTCAGGAATAGGGGGATCGATACAGAACCTATAAGAATACATCACAGTGGATCGGGCTGAAGTAAGTCTGGAAGTCCGGTTCTTGTCAGGCTCTGTGCTTGGGCTCAGGCGGGAGCGTCGACAAAGCAAGCCGTTGATCGCTGGATGGTGCCTGCTTGTGCAGGGTGGTCACTCCTTGACCACAAGGGATATTCTTCAGTCTTCTATCTTCAGGTAGAATGTCGAAGGTCCAGAGTTTCGTTTCAAGTTTCAGTCAGGATAAAATCTAAAGTCTTGGGACTCAGCTCCTACCTATATACCAAATCTTGGGGCTGGATTACCTGCTAGGTCCCTCCTATGGGTGGGACCAGGGAAGGGGGTGGTTACACCCCTTTCCCTTTGTCGAGTTTCACGCCAGAGCTGGGGCTGGAGTACCCCAGCACCGGTTTGAACTTGACTATGCATCGAGGTAGAATTAAGGAAACCCACTGTTAGAGCCAATCTTATCTTAGTTAATTCACCTGGTCCCGAACTTTATCTCACTGTGGCTAACCGTCCCTACCATAGGCATCTTTTAACTCGTTTTCGTTTTAATTTGATTCATTTGACCTTAGGCTGCTTCCCAAAATGGTGCAAACCGGAAAAGGCTAGCCCATGTAACTGTGACATTTTTTCCATACAGGACACAACACATTTTTTAATGTTCTGTGAACATTATGTGGATATCAGGAAGAAGTTTCTGCTTCCTATATTGAGGGAGGCAGGGTTCTTACAAGTAAAGCCAGCTCTCCTGTACTTACAATTACTAAATACTCACCGTATAATTTTCCATGTTGCTAGCTTTTTAGTAGCCGCTGTCCGGATCAGGAATAAGAATAATTCCGTCCCTATGAACTTGGTTGATCCTAATTAGTATAAATTTATTTTAGACATCTAAAGAGATGTAGCAATGTAAACCAAAATAGCAGATTGCCATTTTTTAATTCTCATTTTATCAAATTTTTAATGGCCATATACTGGTTATATTTTTGTATAACATTACTGTATATTTTGTATAATATTGTTGTATATATTGTGTATTATATTTTTTAATTGTACCAATGTCTTTTTATGATATTGATTTATCGAATAGAAGTATTTGACTGACTGACTGATTATGCATGGGACACCTTGTGTGCCCCAGGCAGTGTCTCATTTCTTTCAGCCCTACCTGCCCCAATACACAAGAGCCTGTCTGGGGTGGTGCTAGCACCTCCCAAGACAGGAAACCTATTGTCCAAGCCTCCCTTGCTGGAAGGACTCCCAGCAGCATGAGGTCAGACTCGTGTCTGTGGCAGCAGCATCCATTTTGTGATGCTGAGGCTCTGGTTAACTTTAACCGGGATTTGTAGGAACAACATTTCTTCTCCCTCTAGAAGGGTGGAATGCTACCCCCGTCGCCAGAACTGGTGAGGGGGTAGTATTCCAAAGCGTATGACACCTCACTCGAGATGTTTTGATAAAGCCAAACCAGAGTTAGCATTTAAACGAGAGGTTCATAAGGCACTTAAAAGTATATGGTATGGCTATATCCTAGAACAGCTATAAGGACATGGTTCCGAAAGCTGCAGACAGGCTCAGCTAATGCTAGAGCACCATCTCACATAAAACCAAGCACTCTGCCTCCAGGATTAAGGCCTGCCATAGGAGTGACTTATAGGTGTATATGTGTCTAGATATAAAGTTAGATATAGGAATACTATATCTAAGCAAGGGGCGATTACACAACCTTGCCCCAGCTGAGTGATCAGCCAGTTGTGTCAATGTGTGTGAGGAGCAAACGCCCGATAATGAAGCATGACACTCTTCGGGGTGTGTGAGGGCAACAGAGGAAATAAAGTGTCTTACCCTCTCATAATTTTGGGTCCTCTATACCTTGGAATCCCTTTCTCTTTTTTCTTTTCTTTTCCTTCCAATCTTTTAAGTATGGGTGACTTTTTGCACCACGATGCATGGGTGACTTTTTGCACCCTGGCACAGGAACTTTGTCCTCTTTGTTGGTTAAATATTAATATTAGGAGCACGGACACTGGACCTTTATAAGCTCCTTGGTCCTCCCTCCCCCCCCCTCTCTCTTTTTGATAAATTTAATGTGTGTGGCCAGCCAGGGGTGGCATAATACATGCTGCAGCCCCTGGTAGGCCTTGGATGCACCAATGCCCTGGGTACCTATAGTACACTGTACAGGGGCTCATAAGGTGACCCAATGTCCAATTTGTAATGTACCTAAAGTACATGGTATTGAATTCAGAGAGAGCACAGCTGGGCTGTGGGTCTGAGTAGCAGGCCCACAGCCACATTAAGTCGATAACCAGTGAAGCAAAAAGCAAAAAGTGGGGTGACCATAGGAAAGCAGACCCTACTCTCCTACAGGTACCATATGTTGCCGAATAGCACAGAGATATTTCATACTTCTGGCACAAAATCCAATGCTACAAACCTTTAAACAATGGTCATGTGATCCATTAGCTCTCAAAAATGAATAGTGACTGCGCAACACATTATTTGGCCCTGTGCTATTTTAGAAAGGTTTTACGTTTTCTACTCAAAGCTTTCGCCTATCTTTACCAGCAAACATTCAAAATGTGTTTAAAACATACAATGTAACTAAAGCCTTGGCCTCTAGCAAGAAATCCAAGATAACTGGATGGCTCATGAAATTTTTTCATTATTCTTTGATCTTAACAACTCACCATGATCCCAGACCCCTCTTTCACATTCAACACATTCTGCATCTGTCAAAGGACAAATGCAGGCATGTGTGCTGAGACACTTCCGGCCATGGCACACCCACGCTTCACAAAAGTCACAGACAGCTCCCTGAAAAAAAGAAAATAGCAAATGAGTCGTATAACAGGCATACAAAAACCAATACATTACAATCATCTTAAAGCAACATTTCTGGTTAAAAAGTCTGTTAATATAACAATGAAATGCACAATATATAAAAATAAGGTGTGTTTAGGCTTCAGAGGGTTAATGAGAAAGACTTTTGTATATCTTGACATTTAATTTGTGAATTTTAATCCTTAACTCGTAGGGGGACGATCAGCTGCAAAATTAACTAATCGAACTAAAGCAAGCATTTTATCCCTTAGTTCAATACAGGACTCCCGGATCCTTGGAGGGTTTGTGGCAGTGGTGGCTCCTCCGCTAAGGAGGATGAGCGTCACCTCACGGTTTTCAGCAGTGCAAATTAGGAAAAATAAAATGATAATAACATGATGTTATTATCATTTTATTTTTTCCTGCTGCAGCAGTTTTGCGGGGCGGGGCTGCTCTGCAAACTGAGGAGCAGGGGAAGGAGTGGTGGGCACACTATAAGTGCGCATGACTGTTTGGTGGATCAGACTTGGGCCAGACAAACAGTCACCACCCAGGATGTATTATAGACTGGGTGGAGATCATGCACATGCTCCCACTGCCTGTCTGAGCGACAAACCACAGCGCTCAGACCAATCACAACACTGCACTGGCTTAGAGGAGCCTATCTACTTCCGTTCCGGCAGGGAAAGACGTGGAGAGATGACGGAGGAGAGACAGTTAAAAGGTAAGTGTATTTTTTCTTTTCTTTTTCCTCCCTCCCATCCCGCCACTCCGATCAATCCAGCAACCGCTAGTTTGAGGAACTAGGCAATCTGAATGGTTGGCGTCAAATGAACATTTCTGATGCAGCAGACAGGTAGCTAAGAATGTCTTGAAAAAAAGTGACAGGACTTTTAAGCGGAATGAGAATACAATTCTTGTTAACAGATTACCAGTCTCGATTTCAGGGTTACAGTATTTACACATAGATTTCTAAAAAGATACAGTGCACATTTATGCTGCTGGTTAATTATTATGTTCATTCTTCTCTACAACCTTGCGGGCGTGCGCGCATACACAGTTTTCTCAAGCAGTACCCTTATGGCGAGGTAGAAGAGGAGGACAGCCCGGGATGCCACAGTAAAGAGGTAAGTGGTTTTTAGTATTTTTTTAATTACTGGTAACTTATATCTTGATAGGCGGTGGAGGCGGGCGGCGTAGTGGAGCTCCACGGTGTTCTACGGAGTTTGTTTCCAACTCCGTGGCCCTCCGCGTAGCCCTGCTACACAGACTACGCCCAGGGTTAATATACAACCTCTTGAATCAAAATTGAGATGCACGAATGAGTCCCTTTTACAATAATTTAATGTTTATGAAAAAGAAGCAACCATTCTACAATGGCTACTATGATAATATGAAATAGGTTTACTATTCCTGTTGAAACATCCAGGTTTTTAATTTTTTTTTTTAAATACTGGTGTCTCAGTTGTTGTATGTAAACCCAAGGGAAGTTTGTTCCAGGCAACCAACCCGAAATAGGAGAAAGACCTGCCTTGAATTCTCATTCCATGAATCTTTGAGATCTTAGCCAACCGACTGAAGGAAGATCGGAGAATTCTGGAATGAGCTTACTCTTTAAACCTTTCCCCAGTGGGCCGCAGTGCTTTGTAAGCAAGGACAAGGGTTTGGAAAAGAATCCATTTTTATCAAATGTGATGCCTAAGTTCTTAACTGTATCCTGTTGAGGGCAAGGAGGTGGGGCAGCATTTGGCCAACAGGACTGCCATAACACTGGCGAGACAGAGCCAAAGAATAGTATCTCTGTGTTTCCAGCATTGCATTTTAATTGATTAACCATCATCTGATGAAACATGAGAGGCATTAATGGCCTCCCCAGCCATCTCTTCTCCCTTTCCACAGGTAAACAATAGCTGGGTAATGTCAGCATAAGAAACCACTTTAGCCCCAAACTCCTCAGCTAGGATGGCTAAGGGAGAATGGCAGACCATAAATAGGGTGGGTCTAAGAGCCGATCCCTGGGGCACTTCAAGTGACACTTGAAGTGCAATTCGGGATTTTCCAAACTTACTGACTTCTACCTTCCAAAAAGGAGGAAAGCCCCTTTAAGGCTATACCACTGACCCCAACTGATTGGAGATAGCAACCTTGAGTGGAGAACTGGATCAAAGGCTGCCGAAAGGTCCAACATGACCAAGACGGCATTCCCATTTATCTAAGGTCCCTTTAATCTGTTCAGAGACTTCATCAGTGACGTCTCAGTACTGAAACTGTGTCTGAACCCAGACTGGCTGGAGTGCAGTAGATCATAAATTTCAAGATATTGTGAGAGTTGTGGATTTACTCATTTCTCTAGAACTTTTGAAAGAGCAGGAAGTAAGGATTTTGGTCTGTAGTTTTCCTGAACACGGGTGAGCCGAGGGTTTCTTGAGCAAGGGTAGAATTTTAGCTTGCTTCCATTGTGCAAGACCCACTCCTGTGGTCAATGAGGCGTTGAGCACTTCATTTGCTAACAGATTAATATTAAGTGCCCCTTTGACAAGTAAACGGGGCAGGCACGGATCAGAAGGGGACCCGGATTTGAGGTTTTTAATGGCTACTAATGATTCTTTCAAGGAAATAGGGAGGACATTAGACAAAGTTGCCACTCCAGTGGTCGTTTTACTACTACATGCAACCTCATATGGGTTGTCCGTAGCCGAAGGATCTAATAAAAGGCTAGCTTAAATGGTTGTGGTTTTACTTTAAAAGTATGGAGGCAGTTGATTACACCAATCAACCGAGGGTCGATTGTCTCTAGTGGCGGCCTCTGGGCCCATATAGGGTTTTACTATTGTAAAGATTTCCTTGGACTTATTGCCAGACTATGCTATCCTCGCCTTAAAATTTGCTTTTTTGGCAAGTTGTACTTCTGAATAATATATTTTTTAATACTGCCTTATAAGTCCTTTTGACCACAATGTTGTAATTGCTCTACCATTGTCTCTAGAAGTTCACAGTGCTTCTTGGGGGGCGCTAGAGGGCGCCAAGCAAGATGGCCACACTCGAGAGCGAGGCTCTTGCAGTTCCGGCAAATCATCTGTAATTTATCCTGGTTATTGCGCTCCTCTAAATGCCAAACTTATAAATGTAAGCATCGGAACTTGGAGGCGGTATATTTCGCTGTGAACATTGCTTTTACCTCTTGACGGGCTGAGGAATCCGCTGCTGAACTCCGAAGCCTGAAATGTACAAAATGGTGGCGCTGCGGACCTGAGGCGGGGAACTGTGCGTCGCCGTGGAGATCGCTAGGGACGACTCTCCCTCTTTTTTGTGCTGCCCGTGGGGGCCCGAATGTACAGTAAGCTCTGCTACTGACTGCGGAAGAGAGTCTGCTGGTCCCGCTCGCTGCAGGAACTTTTACCGTGTGACGTGCGGCTTGGTGCTGCGAGCCGATAAATAGGTAGGCGGGCACTGCGGAGCTGGGCTGGAGACCCGGGGCGATAACCGGAACAGCTAGCGGACTGTATTTGAAGTCCCCCAGGGCCGGTAACACTCACTGCCAAACATCGTTAGTGCGTAAAAGGGAACAACGCCCTGCCGGCGCGTAGAGCGCTCTTCTGGGTACCCTGGAGTCCTTATCTGACCTGCATGCACTCCGGGACCCGGACGGCTGCTTGGGGGGAACCCCTAAGAGGAGAAGGGAATAGGATTTAGTGGATGCGGCGAAGCAACAGAACACTGTGTGAAACTGCGCTGGCCCCATCATTGGGAGTGCGGTGAGAATGGCCAGCTTCCTGTGCTGGATATAAGACTTAATATACTGGGCAGCCTGTGATACTGCATTAGCTGGTGTGGCTGTCCCTCGACTGGGCTTCCCCCCCCCCATAGGGACTACAGATAGGCTGACTTGTACTTCTGTCCCTGCCACATGACGAGCTTTCGGAAACTGGGCAGATACATACCAAATAGCGGATGCCTCAGCCACGCGGACGTCCTTGATGAAAACAGCGCTGCGCGGTACTGGTAATGGTCTACCCTTGATCTGATGAGCCTGGCGACCTTACAGAAAGCGTAGGGGACAACATCGCCGAGACCCTCCGGACTGTCTGGTGGCATCCTGACCCCCTTAGAACCATCACAGGGATGAGGCTAGGTCCTGTAAAAGACTGCACGCCGGGGCGGGCCCGACTACTGAGGATACGATAATCCTTTAGGATATCCCCCCTCTCTCGATTGGCTTCTGTTCTAGGCCCAAAAGCTGCACAGCTGATTGGACCCCTCCTCCTGTCTCGCTGTTGACCGACATGGGGAAGCCAGACGGACGCAAACCCAAATTAAACTTTGAGGCACGAAAGGGCACCAGCTCCCAGACGGACCCCGAGGAGGAACAGATGGCAGCTCAGCTGCCCTCAACCGCGGATTTGAAGGATTTATTACTAGCCATGCAATCCAGTCTGACCACCATTGAAACCAAAATGGACTCCATGGCTGCGCGCCTAGATGGGGTATCCCATAGAGTAGATAAGCATGAGGAGCGGCTGATGGAGACGGAACGCCAGATATCGGATCTGGAAGACACTTCTAATACGACGACGTCCCGTGCGTTGGAAATGGAAAGGGTGTTTAGAGGAATAGCAGCCAAGAATGAGGACTTGCGAGGAGCTTCGCGCGCACCCAAGATGGTCGCGTGAGCACAGGGCTCCCGGACCCTCGCCACCTCCATCGACTATCCTGTACTTTATCCTGGTTCTGACGACGGGTGTTTATTGGCGTAGTTCTACTGATCATTTATCTGTTTCAAAAAACTTTTTGGGACTTCGGGGTCCAGAGCTACAGATCGCCGCAGTTTTCTGGCCTGCTCCTAGGTGACGCCCCGAGCTATCTTGTCTGGCCTGCCGTCCAGTAAGTGAACAACAACGGACTACCGGACTGGTATGGGCTGGCGACCGCTTTTGGTTTCGATTCCTGTCCGGAGATCAACCTGACTTTGCTAGCTACGTAGACGGCCGGACGTGCCTATATTTTTGGTCTATCCGTTTCTAATGCCGATCTGTCGTGGCTTTCAGTTCTGAGACTGGCACCACCTTCGCCCTTTTGGTCCTGCATTTGCCACCGCAGTCATCATTTTCACCCGACAACAGGCGACCCGTACGGGTCCAGGATTTAAGATGGCCACCAAGCCAGAGAGTGAGAGGCGCAAGTCTAAACCGGGCGTTCGAGGGAGTGCTTTGCAGACGAACATTATGGACCGGTACACCCTTACTAAAGGATCGCCGGGCGCAGCGTCTAAACCCTCGACGACAATGCCGGAGGACTCATCGATTGCGGAGGAGCCCTCGTTGCGGGATCTCATGGGCGCCATTACCGGTATGAAGGCTTCATTGGGGCAACAATATGAGGCCTTGACTCTCAAACTGGATACTGTGTCGATTGATGTCAATTTGATCAGGGCGGATTTGGCGAAGACAAACGAAAAGGTCAAATCCCTGGATCTCAAGACCACTAGTCTGGTCACTGACGTCTCTGACTTACAGGCTGAAGTCGGGAATCTGCGGAAAGCTAATGACTTTCTCTGGGCGCCTAGAGGACTATGAAAGCCGTGCCAGGCGCAATAACATCCGCCTGATTGGGGTCCCGGAATCATCGACTGCTGCCTCGACGGACTTATTGGTGGAAGACCTGGTGCTGAATCACTTGGCGCCCAAGGGCCTCAGCAAGTTTTTCGCTGTTGAGCGTGCACATAGGATCCCCGGCGGCACACCTAAATCGGGTGCTAACCCACGACCCATCATTGCGAGGATCTTTCATTTCCGGGACAGAGACGCTATCCTGCAGGCTTCGAGGCAGTCTGGTCCCGTTGCCTTTGAGAACTCTACTGTCAGCTTTTATCCGGACTTTACACAACAGGTCCAGAAACAGAGGCTGGGGTTTCAAGGGGTCAAGAAGAGACTCCGGGAAAGGTCTATGAAGTATGCCATGCTCTTCCCGGCCCGTTTGCGGGTGGTTCATAGGGATCGTACTTTTTTCTTCGACCATCCTGGGGTCGTGAGTGACTGGCTTGACTCGCTGCCTGCGGATCAAGAACCATTTGAGGACTCTGGCAGATCGGATCGGGCGGAAGGTGGCCCGACGGAGCAGGAATAGATGTCGACTTTGACCCCGTACCCTTCACGTTGGCTTTGAACTGTGCTATGCTGTGTCATTAATGTTTGCAAGTAATAGTCCTTTTGGGGGTGGGTGGGGGGTGAGCGGGTCCTTTCTCCTCCTGGGTTTTCTTTTCGTAGATTAGTTGGGAGGTTGGGCGACAGGCACACTGCAAGTTTATGGGGCTTTTTGGTCTTCAGCAGGGGTGCGGGGTGGGGGGTATAGTTGTTTTGGCATTGTTGTGGGGACTGGGTTATTTGTTTGAATTTTATTGTTATTTGCAAGGTGAAGGAAAGGCAAACTCCTGTTTTCTGCAGTTGCTTTGGATGTGGGGCGGGGGAGGGGCTGAATTCGGGGATGGGGGGTAGGGGACTTCAGATATTGTGTTGGAACGTGAACGGGTTGGGGGATGGGATCAAGAGGAGGGTGGTGCTGCAATTGCTGAAACGTTTGTCTCCTGATGTTGTCTTACTGCAGGAGACTCATTTGCTCGGCAACAAGTGCTACGCTCTGAATAGGCGTGGTTATCGCCTTGTGGCGCACTCGGGTTTTACTTCGGGCTCCAGAGGGGCGGGCATTCTGGTTCGGACCTCCCTCCCCATGGCCATTGATGATGTCATACTGGATGATAAGGGACGATACGCCGCCATTGTGGGGCGCTGGGAAGGGAAGGTTCCTATTCTGATTTCCGTGTACGTGCCCCCGGGCCTCCAAGCCACCACATTCGCTGATCTGAGTGGACTTATCCTGGGTCTCCCCAAGGGTCTGCTTTTGGTTGGGGGTGATTTTAATGCGGTGGTCTCGGGGATGCTTGACCATCACCCTCCCAGGGAACTGCCGAAGGCCCAGACTTGGTTGAGTGACTTCCTAGAGACGCTGGGGCTCACTGATTGCTGGCGCTTGCTTCACCCGGGGCAGTTGCAATATACCTATCATTCTGGTGCTCATGGTAGTCTCTCGAGGTTAGATCATATATTATTGCCCTCGGCCCATGCATCCCTCATACGGGAAGTTAAACATCTGGCAAGGGGTATTTCGGACCATTCTCCGCTTTGGCTGGTGGTTGATGCACGGCGGGGTTCGGCGGGCCGAGTGGCTCCGATTAACCCCTGGTATTTGAAGGACCCCAGGGTCAGGGCTGAGCTGGTTAAAACGCACGATTGTTATTTTGCGGAAAATGTGGGCTCTGTTTCCTCCCCAAGTTTACTTTGGGAAGCTTACAAGACTGTCATTCGTGGCCAGGCCCTCTCGTTGATTGGTAGCGTGAAGTTGGCCAACCGTGCTGAGATGGTTCGCCTGGAGGGGGAGGTCACAGCCCTGGAGGGGTGCTTGGAATCTGGGGTCACCGCTGAGGGGTTACATCTATTGGAGTTGAAACAACATGAATACAGGGCTCTGGTCACGGAAGCCGCTAAGGAAATGGGAAGGGAACAGCAGGGCCGCCTGTATGATGTGGGTGATAAGGCTGGGAAATTACTTGCTTGGCTGGATAAGAGGGAGAATGCAAGTCGTGTCGTCCCTGTGATTGTTGCGGAGAATGGAGAGTGTTGTACTGACCCTGCTGATATTGTTACATGTTTTGCCGATTACTTCCGCGAGGTGTATTCCCAGGTGTCTGATCGATCTGAGCAGGACTCCCACCTGCTATTGCGGGATATTGCACTTCCCCGATTGCCTGACATTGATAGGGATGCTCTGGATGCGCCGCCTACTGTGGACGAGATTGCCGCTGCTGTCCGTTCGGTCCGATCCGGCAAGGCTTCGGGCCCTAATGGGCTCCCCATTGAGCTATATAAACTACGCCCGGACACGCTAGCTCCGCATCTGCGCTCTATGTTTCTCGAGTCTTTGGAGGTGGGCTCTCTCCCACCAGACCAGAGACTGGCCACTATAGTCGTCATCCACAAAGATGGTAAACCTCGGGATCGCTGTGCCTCTTTTAGACCCATTTCGTTGATTAATGCGGAGCCTAAAATTTTGGCCAAGCTGCTGGCGACACGTTTGGCGACTGTCATTGGGGACCTGGTTCACCCTGATCAATCCGGCTTTATACCGCATCGCAACACGGCGCTTAACCTCCGACGGTTGCATGGCGTCTTGGCACGAGCCGAGACGCTGCGTGAGCCTGCCATCTTGGCGTCCTTGGACGCTACGATGGCGTTTGATACAATAGAATGGCCGTATTTGTGGGCGGTTCTTGCCAAGTTTGGTTTCGGTCCGGAGTTTGTTCGGTGGTCAAATTGCTTTATGCCGGTCCCATGGCTCAGGTGGTGGTCAATGGTCGGGTCTCTGCACCCTTTGCTCTGGGCAGGGGCACGCGACAGGGCTGTCCCCTGTCCCCCTTGTTGTTTGCTCTCGCCTTGGAACCGCTGGCGGCCTGGTTGAGGTGGGAACCGTCCCTGAAGGGCATTAGATGGAATTCGGAGTTTGAGGACCGTGTATCTCTCTATGCTGATGATATTCTGCTGTATCTCACATCTCCCCGTAAATCCCTCATTGTATTGTTCGATGTCTTAACGTCCTTTCGCAAAAACTCGGGTCTTGTCATCAATTGGTCGAAGTCCTGTGTATACGTCCTGTCGGGAGACGCCCCTCTTCTGCCAAGTGGTTGTCCTATTGCGATTGTGAGAGATGGATTTAAATACCTAGGCATTTTTATCACTCTGAAACCTGAACTGCGGTTTGACCGGAACTTGCTGCCCCCTCTTCAGCGCCTTCGGGCAGATGTTGTTGCTTGGGGGAAACTCCCTCTCTCTCCCCTGGGTAGAGCGGCATTGTTTAAGATGATGTCACTGCCCCGCTTCCTCTACGCATTGCAAAACACACTTGACGTTGTCCCGGCTAAATATTTCCGTGAGGTTGAGAGATTACAGAGACAATTGGTGTGGGGGGGTAGGCCCCGGATCGCCATCGCTAAACTGTCGCTCCCGTGGTACGACGGTGGAATTGCTTTGCCTGATATCCGTCGCTATTATTGGGCGTCTCAATTGGGGGCAATAAATCATTGCATGTATGGCCCTTGGCCGAATCCGGCCTTCGAGATGGACAAATGGTTGTTGCCGGGGGGTGACTATAATAGAGCCCTCTACTCGAGACTCACCCCTCGAAACGTAACGGGCCCCACTAGGACGGCTGTCCAGGTGTGGAGACATGCTTCCATGGCGCTTGGGTGGACTGATAAATTAACTCGTGCCACCCCACTGTATGCATCCGATAGACTTGGCTCTCTCTGGCAGTCGAAGGGGTTTGATAGGTGGGACTTGATAGGTATCAGCAGGATTGATGATGTTTGGACTAAGGGGAGAATGAAGACGTTTGAGGAATTGAAAACTGAGTACGCTCTGAGCGATCGCGAATTTTTTCGCTATGCGCAGGTCCGCCACACGGTGCTCTCGGTCTTCCCTTCGGGTGTGGAGATTCCGGAGTCGTCCCCGCTTGAGGACAGGGTACTGGACGGACATGTTCCGGATAGTACGATTTCGCTTATTTATAAAAAGTTGATCAACTCCAGGTCTGATCTCCTGCTTCGCCTTAGAGAGGTCTGGATTGGTGATGGGCTGGAGCTGGACGATGAGGACTGGCGGGCGGCGGTCTCCTCCCCTAAAGAGGTGGCCATCCAGGCGCGCCTTAGATTTGTGCAACTTAAAATCCTACATAGAGTGTATGTGACTGGTCCCCGTTTGGTGCACATGGGCTTTTCTGTGGATGGTTTGTGTCGGCGTGGATGCGGTCTCCTGGGCACCTTTTTCCATATCATTTGGGAGTGCCCTGAGGTAGTGCGATTCTGGACCCGTGTGCACGAGGTGATGAGTGAGGTTACGGGGGTGCGATCGATGCCGGAGGCTAGGAGATGCTTGCTGAATGTATGGGAACCGAACGACTACTCCGTTTCGCAGCTTCGATGGGTGACCTTTGGCAATATGATCGCTAAAAGAGACATTGCGCAACTGTGGGGCGCTCAGGGACCACCCGGGATTCGGAAATGGAAACAAAACATGGACTGGTGCATGTTCAGGGAAAAAACTGTATATATTTCTCGGGGTACCCCCCGAAAATGGGGGAAGATATGGACTCAGTGGAACACTTACCGTGGCGATATATGTTCCCCCCCTCTCCCTGACCCAGATGTTGCACCTACGTCCCCGTAACCCGAGGGTTCCTCCACTTACTACTGTATATTGGATACATTTTGTTCCTTCTGCCCCCCCCCCCCATGCGAGACTCTTTCTTGATAGCACATACGCTCATTGGTTGACCTTCCCGCTCTCACACCATGTAATGCAACGTTGTTTATATTGCTGTCTTTTCTTTCTCTTTTTCCTTGCAAATTGTTTGTGTTTGTATTTATAAAATTAATAAAAAAGTTTCAACAAAAAAAAAGAATGAGGACTTGGATTCCCGTTCTTGGAGGAATAACCTCCGCATCCTGGGAATTTCGGAATCCACCGCCACCGGCAGAATGGAGGAGTACGTGGAGAGCCTTCTGATCACGCTCTTTGGGAGGGAGGCCTGCTCTCCGGTTCTGGTTGTTGAGAGGGCTCACCGCTCACTTACGCTCATTGGTTGACCTTCCCGCTCTCACACCATGTAATGCAACGTTGTTTATATTGCTGTCTTTTCTTTCTCTTTTTCCTTGCAAATTGTTTGTGTTTGTATTTATAAAATTAATAAAAAAGTTTCAACAAAAAAAAAGAATGAGGACTTGGATTCCCGTTCTTGGAGGAATAACCTCCGCATCCTGGGAATTTCGGAATCCACCGCCACCGGCAGAATGGAGGAGTACGTGGAGAGCCTTCTGATCACGCTCTTTGGGAGGGAGGCCTGCTCTCCGGTTCTGGTTGTTGAGAGGGCTCACCGCTCACTGGCGGCTCGCCAGGTGCCCGGGGCAACACCTCGCCCGATCATCGCCCGGCTACTAAATTACCCGGACTGGAATACCGCCCTCCGCCTATCCAGGGAGCGGGGCCAGCTTCGTCACGAGGGAATGGACATTTCCATATATCCCGACTTCACCATGGCCGTTCAGGAGCGGCGGCGAATGAGTTTGAGTTTGAGTTTAAGTTTAAAAATACTTGTACAGCGCACATACACTAGCGGTTTCTTGGCGCTAAAACTGAAAAGATCTGGGCCTAGGGAGCAAGGGAAGCTAAAAAATATTTAGTCAAAGGCCTTGGTAAACAGGTAAGCCTTAAGGTGTTTGCGAAAATCTAAGTAAGAAGTGAGGGAACGAAGTTGAAAAGGGAGGGAATTCCACAGGGTTGGGGCAAGGGTCGCAAATTTCGAACCTCCCCACTTCTTTCTCTGATAGCGAGGGATAGTGAGGAGGGACTGAGAGGAAGAACGCAGTTCCCTGGCGGGAACATAGGGGGTAATCTCAGAAGAGATAAATGCGGGTGCCAAGCCCTGTCGAGCTAGGAAAGTAATGGAGGCGAGTTTGAATTGGACCCGGGCTCGCACAGGAAGCCAGTGTAGGGTTTTCAAGAGAGGGGAGGAGTGGTGAAATTACGGAAGGTTAAAGACCAGGCGGGCCGCCTGGTTTTGTATCTGCTGCAAACGCCGAAGACTATATGCAGGAATACCTGCATATAGGGCGTTGCCATAATCCAGGCGGGACACCACCATGGCCAAAATGATAAGTTTAAGAGCAGAGAAAGTAAAAAAACGGGACACCCTGCGAATAGTGCGCAATGAAAGGAAAGAAGAAGATACCACGGAGCTGACCTGAGAATGAAGGGTGAGTTGAGAATTGAGTTTTATACCCAGAGTTTTAACAGAGGTAGTGGGGACAGGGGAGGGGCCCAGTGCAGGGGGCCAGAAAAGAGAGGACCAGGGGCTGGATGAACCACCCGTCAACACCAGCTCGGTCTTATCGGGGTTGAGTTTCAAATGATTGTGGCTCATCCAGTCCCGGATATGAAGCATAACAGATTGAAAGTTAAGAAGAGAAGAAGGGGAAGAAGACAGATTGAAAACAAGCTGGAGGTCATCCGCATAATTAAATACGGCCACCTCCATTTGTTGAAGAGAAAAAATAAGAGGGGCAACATAAAGATTAAACAGGAGGGGGGAAAGGGAGGAACCCTGGGGAACCCCGCACTGAACTTTCCGGACGTCCGCTGTGAAATCACCCAAGCGAACGGCCTGGATGCGGTCGCTCAGGAAGGAGGATAACCAGACCAGAGCAGTGCCCCCGATCCCCGCCGCCTTGACACGGGAAAGTAGGATGGTATGATCCACCGTGTCAAAGGCGGCTGAGAGATCGAGAAGCACAAGAGCCTGGCGTTGGTTGGTATCCATACCCTCCCTGAGGTTGTCCAGGACCGAGATGACAACGGACTGGCGGGGAGCAAGAGCTCCGTGCATCTCCACAAAGGAGCTCAGGGCGCAGGTGACATGGCGCTCGAGCACCTTTGCCAAAAATGGCAGGAGGGAGATGGGGCGGAAATTGGCGGGGACAGAAGGGTCTGCCCCAGGTTTTTTAAGAATCGGCACAATAACCGCTGACTTCAAGGGGTTGGGAACTACGCCTTGGGCCAGGGAGCTGTTGAGGAGATGAAGGGGGGGATCAGGGCAGGTGACAAAAATCTGACGAAGGATATGGGCCGGACAGGGGTCCAGAGGGGAACCAGATTTAACCAAGGATACTATGGACGTGAAAGCTTCCTTAGATATGGGAGGGAAAATGGTGAGTTCTCCCTTGGGAGAGGGGCATTGGGGATCAACAAAAGTGGAAGAAGGGGGCAGATGTTGTCTTTAATGGTAATGATTTTATGGATAAAATAGTCATTGAGGGAATGGCAGAGTTCTTCGGACGGGGCGGGCTTAAGGGTTGTTCTGTCTGAGAGCGCCAGATTCTGAACAAATCGAGAATATCTCCTTGGACTGGTTTGCAGCAGCAAGGATTTTAGAGGAGAAGTAGATGGTTTTGGCCTCCAGGATCTTATTTTTATACTGGGCAAGGATGTTAGTATACTCCAGTCGTAAAATGGGGCAATAACTTCTCCAAGCCCGCTCTGCGCGGCGTACTTTGAGTTTGGTGGCCTTTAGCGCAACATTGAACCACCGATTGGCATCCTTGTCGCGCTTAGAGGTGATGCATTTGAGCGGGGCAACAGAATCACTACCAGCAGAGAGCCACTGATCTATGGCCGCGACCACCGAAAGGGTAGGAAGACCCTGCAGGGAAGGGAGAGTAGTGGTAAGAAGGGAAGAAAAATCTTCCAGGTTGGCTCGGCCCCAAGCTCGGGCCCAGATGTTCTTAGGACGAGAGGGCTTGGCTGGGGAGTGAGTGGGCAGAGAGAATGAAATCAAGTGGTGATCTGACCATGTACAGGGCAAGATAGAGAGAGATTCCACGGGACAATTCAAGGACCAGATCTGGTCAAGCATGTGACCTTTGATGTGGGTGGGAGAGTGAACGAAGGAAGTGAAATTGAGGGATTGAAGGGTTTCAGAAAATTCCTTTGAGGAAGAACATTCAGCAGGGTCGGAGGGCCAGAAATTAAAATCACCAAGGAGTAAAATAGAGGTGTTGTTAACTGTAATGGTAGCCAGGACTTCCAAAAAATCAGAGAGGAACTGTGCGGGAGATTGGGGAGGACGGTAAGTGAGAAAGCAGGTCAAAGAAGGAGAGGTGGCGGTGGTGCGAATAACCAAGTATTCAGAGGTAGCAATGTCCGGTAAGGACAGGGTTTGAAAAGGGAGATCGGTGCGTGCGATGACTGCCACGCCGCCCCCCACTCTGCCGGAAGGGCGATCTGCCCGAAGAGCATAGTAAGTAGCCGGCAGGGTGGCCAGAAGGGCGGGGAGGGAGTCATCGCCGAACCAGGTCTCCGTTAAGAAAAGGAGATCAGGGGTATGAAGGTCCAACAGGACCGAAAGTTCGTGTGCATGGGCAACAGCGGACCGAGTATTAAGGTAGAGGACTGTTAAGGGTTTAAGGGGTATAGGGTGAATGGAAGGTGGGAGTAAAAGAAAAGGGCCAGACACAGTAAAGGGAATGTGCGAGGAAACCTCATGGGATAGACCAAGGGAGGAAATACGAGACCAAGTGGAAGTAGCAATGGGCCAGGGACCCTGGAGGCAGTGAAGTTGGGCCGGGGAATAGGTGATAAGCGGGGCAGAGTGACGCGCCCCTAACCCCGGTCGGCCGCGGACGGGCGCAGACGGGCTTAACTTAGGCGCAACTTCGGCGCGCCTTCGTCGCGCCCGCTGCGCCCGCCCGCTGCGCCGTCTAAACGGGGAAGTTGTGATATAGGGACACATGGAAAGGGTCTAAGAGGGGCGTGACAGGGGGTGGAGGGACAGAGAAGCAGCCCCGCCAACCACAGAGCAGCCCGAGATGGTGGGCACACCCGTCCCCGCCCTCGTGACCTGCCCGTCACAGGGTGAGGGAACGAGCAGCGTGGGGCGCTCTGGCGGCGGCCGTCAGGGGGGTCTGGAGGCGTCAGGGGGTGCGCGATGTCCAGGGCGCAGCCCCTACAAGATGGAGGCAAGGTAAGTAAAAAGTCTCGAAGATTAAAAGGTTTTCGTTGCGCCGCGCCTCAGCAGCGTTGTGGCTCCCTCTGGAGATCTAAACAGTGACAGGGCCTGAACTCGCCCTGCTGAAATAGATTACCAGGGGGGGAGGGACAGAGAAGCAGCCCCGCCAACCACAGAGCAGCCCGAGATGGTGGGCACGCCCGTCCCCGCCCTCATGACCTGCCCGTCACAGGGTGAGAGAACGAGCAGCGTGGGGCACTCTGGCGGCGGCCGGCAGGGAGGTCAGGAGGCGTCAGGGGGTGCGCGATGTCCAGGGCGCAGCCCCTGCAAGATGGAGGCAAGGTAAGTAAAAAGTCTCGAAGATTAAAAGGTTTTCGTTGCGCCGCGCCTCAGCAGCGTTGTGGCTCCCTCGGGTGGAATTTCTACCGGTAAAGAAGGAACTACAACAGCTCAACATCCCCTATGCGATGCTCTTCCCGGCCAAACTCAAGATGACATATCTAAGTAAACAACATTTCTTTACCACCCCGCAACTTGCACAGGACTTCCTTAAAACCTTGCCCAGGTCAGTGACGGAAAGCGCCTCACCGACACATTGCCCTGACGCTGGAGGCAGTGTCTCAGACGTGGAATGATTTGATAACCCTAGCTCTGATCTGCATATTGAGACTCTGCCACCTGACATTGGACTGGATGCTATTATAGGTAAGATATCACCGGATATTGCGACGAAGGGGCCGAGAGGGGCTGGTCTCCCCCCCCCCCCTTGACATGGTGCTGCTGTAGATCTCAAGATGTGGGCAACTGGTCGATCCTGCGGAGGAGTTGGAGGGCTGATGAGCCCTGGAATGATCTGGCTGCCCCCTGGTCCTCCTGATTGCCTGCTGGAATATGGATGAGTGCGATCTATCCTTGGGCTGGAGAACTGTCAGACCCTCACGACAGTGGAGATGTACTGGTACATGTATCTGCAATGACCCTACATAAGATCGCCCGAACACCCTCGCCTTGGCAGAGAAGACCCCTGGTCGCCCTTTAGACTCTACCTCTCAGGTGAACCCTTAATAGTATGATTGTTATTGTTTTAATGCTGGTCCTGATTTGGGCCATATCGTGCTCCCCTGTTGGGAACACTGTGCTTAGGATTGGGAGGGGGAAAGGTCGTTCTTTTAGGTTGCGGGCTCCACAGCTTTGGAACACTGTGCCCTTGGCACTGCGCAGCACCTCGAACTTGCTGGCCTTCAGGAAGGGCCTCAAAACCTGGCTTTTTGCCCTTTAGACTCCCCTCTTTTTTTTTTTGCTGACTCCTTCTTCTTTGTCTTTGTGTTGTGTTTGTCTTTCTCAGGTTGTCAATAAAGCGCCGGGACACTCTTTCTGAGTATCCGTGCGCTATAAAAGACAAAATTAACATAACATAACATATAACAAGGTGACTGGCCACAGCAGGTTTGGGCTGCTGATGTGGGAGGGGGGAGGGAAGGGTTTGGGACTGCTGGGAATGTTGGGAGGGGGGGGGGGAGGGAGAGGGGGGGGGAAGTGCTCTACTCAACAAGTTGGGGTTGCTATTATGGGAAGAGGGTGGGAATGGGTATGGTTCTTTATGTTTTTTTAATCAGGCACTTGACACAATTCCACTGACTGTCCTATCTCCATGTAGCTACACGCACTATAGCCCGTCACGTCTTCTTCCATCAAGACTATGATAGAGACCCATCCTACTACGCTAAAATATAACTTTCTATCGTGGAATGTGCGCGGTTTGGGAGACCCCTTTAAACGTCGTCATATTCTTGCATATTTAGACCGCCAAAATGTCCACTGCGCTATGTTGCAGCAAACACATCTAGCTCCTACCTCCTCTTCCACCTTTGCTGTCCGCTGGGCAGCCCACAGAGTATTCTCCTGTTATTCCTCGTATGCTCGGGGTACTGCTGTGCTGGTGCGACACACACTCCTGTATATCCCCATAGGGTCCTATGCAGATCATCTAGGAAGGTATACTTTACTCTGGGGCAGGCTAATGGGGTAGTCCATCACCATAGTGTTGTGCTATGGCCCAAATTCAGATGACCCGGAGTTTTTTGGAGTGATGTCGGGAAAGATACAAGATGTGGACTCCACACACCTGATTTGGGGAGGAGATTTTAATGTTGCGCTTAACTCTAGCATAGACAGGTCGCATCCACAGCCACATCATCACACAGCTGCGCAGCGCACCCTCAGGTACATTGTGGAGGAACATGACCTTACAGACCCATGGAGAACTCATCACCAAATGACACGACAGGGCTCTTGCTACTCCTCTGTTCACACCTCCAGGTCGCGCATAGACTACTGGCTGTTTGATAGGGGATTAGCAACTTGGACGTCACACACCGCCTACTTATCACGCACATACTCAGACCATTCTCCAGTTCTGCTCACGCTCACCCAGCCACAAGAGGAACCCCCATATTTAGCATGGCGTCTTAACCCGCAATCCTTACTGGACCCTGTCTTCAAGGACTAAGTCGAACAAGAAATCACGGACTTCTTACTTTGAAACACTGGCTCTGTTTCCCTATATTCTACCATATGGGAGGCTTTTAAAGTCACCATGCGGGGCATCTGTATCGCAAAGAGCGGCGGGGTTTTAAAAGATATAAGGGATACACTCTATAAATCAGAGATGGAACTGAAACAAAGTGAGTCTGGTCTCAAGTCTGCGCCCTCCCCCACACTGCAGGCGCGCATAAGGGAGCTCCTTAATGACTACCAAGACACCGCGGAGCGCGAGGGTAAATTTAGGCGGAAATACCACAAAGCTCGGTGTTATGGAGAGGGCGAAAGACGCAGTAGAGCGCTGGCCTCTTCTGTCCGCCCCCCCGGTTTACCAATACAATATTGGAGATCGAAGATGAAGACGTAGAAACTCCTCTGACATTCTAGCGGCATTCAGGCAATTTTATAAGAGCCTATATTCCACCCACCGTCACAACCCAGTTGATTTTGAACCCTTTTTGACGACACTGCCATAGCTTGGTTAAGTAATGGCCAAAGAGAAATCCTACTGGCCCACCATGAGGATGATGAAATTATTTCGGCTACCATGCGTTACAATCTGGCAAGGCCCCGGGGCCTGATGGCCTTTCGGCCGAATTCTATAAAATGTATAAACATCTCCTTATTCCAGTACTACGGCATGTGTTCGAGGAAGCCCACGAGTCTGGCATCCTGCCCCGCACAATGCGAGAAGCCCTTATTATCTCCTTAGCCAAGCCAAATAAATCACCCAAGCAACTTAACGCCTACAGGCCCCTCTCTCTTATAAAAGTGGACGCCAAAATCCTTGCCAAACTCATCGCCAACCGCATTAGCCCCCTCATGCCCATGCTGGTCCTCCAGTACCAATCGGGCATTGTCCCGACCAGAAGCACTGCTCAAAACCCGAGGACATTATTCGCCCTGCTTCAGGACATTGACCCCAAGGAGAACGTGGTTGCCATATTTCTGGATGCCACCAAGGCATTCGACTCCCTGGAATGGGATTACCTGTCCTTTGTGCTGGTACGCATGGGCTTTCCCCCCCCTTTCCAGGCGTGGATTAACTTACTGTAGACTGGATTGCGTGCCACCGTGATGGTGAATGGGATACGCTCTTCCTCTTTCCAGCTGGCGAGAGGCACTAGGCAGGACTGCCCCTTTTCCCCCTTATTATTTGCATTGGCTATCGAACCCCTTGCTGCTAAAATCAGACAACACTATCAGGAACACGCTATTGTCTACCCAGAGGGGCAGGTCCTTATATCACTTTACGCCGACGACATCACTCTATATTTACGACACCCTGACGTCAGCTTGAATTCCATGTTCGAGCAATTATCGGGGGTCAACATCAATTGGTCCAACTCTCACATTTACCCACTTACCGACTCTGCCATGAAATTCACTCCGGACTTCCCCCTCCAGTGGTGCGAGGACACTCACCTATCTAGGCATTACAGTGTCCCGGTCACGAGATGAACTTATGACAGCTAACTAAGGACGCGCCTTAGACTCCATCACCGGCAAGATCACACGGTGGGTTGCGTTACCTCTTACAATGGCTGGAAGGGCTTCCTTAATCAAGATGGTCATCCTACCTAAACTCCTGTACTTATTTGTTAACATTCCTTACGCTCCCAGCTGACATTTCTTCTCTGCTATGAGGACCCAACTGATACGACTAGTGTGGGGAGGGAAGCAAGCCAGACTCAAATGGGATACACTTACGCGCCCGTACAAAGTGGGAGGATTCTCAATACCGGACATCGAATTATACTTCATCTGCGCACAGGCACACTTTGCTACATACTGGATGAAGCCTCCCCCCGGTGACTGAACACGGTTACATGCGCCCCACTCCTAGCACCGCCTACATTAGTGCCCCTCCGGTCCCAAGGCACGCTGTAACTACCACTGTCCAATGCACAGTAGGAGCATGGCATGATCTGGCTAAATTGACCAATTGCACACCACTATATTCTCCTCTCCTCCCCCTACAAGGGCGATAAGATCTCCCTGTTACACAGGAGGGAGGATGTCGACAACTCCTCCGCAAACACTTTATACATACCTGGGGACAACTATTCACTGATGGAAAATTTAGCACCAGCGAGGAATTCTTTAAAGACGTCGACCCAACCCCTTTGGACCGCTTTTATTACATCAGGCTCCGGCAGGACACAAAAGCTGCCACACCCTCTTATCCTCTGGAACCCCCAGTGATGCTCCTAATACATGTCCTACTACAACAGGAAGCCCCAGAACATGTGCTGTCGACACTATACTGCACTGTCCAAACCAACAGAGAATTTGACCCACCACTGGCCCTGGGAAGGTGGGAAGTAGAACTCGGTCACCCCCTAACTGATGAGCAATGGGCATACTGCTGTACACAGACGGGAGAAATCTCCTCTAACAGCAGTTTCCGGATGATACACTAAAATACCCACATCGATTATATTACACACCAGCAAGACTGAACAAGCTGAAACTCTGTGACAACAATCGCTGAGACCCTTGTGGTGGGGAGGGTGCAGATTTTCGTCATCTGGCCTGGGATTGTCCGCCCATACAGAGCTATTGGGAGGAAGTGCTTGCTGCACTAGATATCATGACCGGCTTACACATACCCACTGACCCACTCACTGTCCTACTGGGATACACCGAACCTATTGCTGCTAAAATGCGGAAATACACCTCCATGGCGCTCTTACTCGCCAAAAGGAAAATAGCATGCAGATGGGGGAGGGGGAGAGCGCTGAAATTTAAGGACTGGCTCCAGAACTTAATATATTGCCAGGAGCAACTACACACTTATGCAGAACTTCAACCCCCCTCATCACGCCCAAGAGATATATGGGGCCAGCTGCAAACCTACTTAATGGAACACGCCGCAAATCACAGCACGCAAACCTCATAAGGCATATCACTCACTCCCTGTTGGTCTTCCCCAGTGAAAACACCCATCCCTCTCGCACTAACAGAAATGGGACGATGAGTGTCATAGCTAGAACATTTACGGCCTGAAACATCTCCTCCTCATGATTGTGTGAATGTTTCCCTTTTGTTTGTTATCGCAAGGGACATATCAGTGGAATTGGAAATTATCTTTTGCAAGATGCCTTCATTGTATGTTAACATTACCGATAATATATATGAATGTAATGATAATTCTGCCTTCATAACCCACCATCCCCACTAACGAGGCCGGCCCGAAGGGGTTGTAGGCGGCTTGCTGTGTACTACCCTACCCCCGCAATCCATCCGCTTTATATGCTTGACTTGTCACTATGCCGGTCGAGATGCGGCTGTAGGTAGTACGCAATAATATGTAACGTCTGTTGGTCTTTAATAAAGGTTTTGTGGGAGAAAAGAAAGTTTATAGTGCTTCTTTCCATTTTGAAGGCTCGCCTTATACCAAGGGGCAGATGGCTAAGTTCTATAACAAATACGTTTGAATATCGGTGCCAATTTATTAGATGTTCGGTGCCAATTTATTAGATGTACTGCGGACCCAGTCATCCAGACGATTAACGTCTAATTCTGACACTCCAAATTTATTAGATGTACTGTGGACCCAGTCATCCACACGATTAACGTCTAATTCTGTCACTCCAGAGAGAGGGAGGGCATATCCTCTTCCAGAGCACTAGTAAAATCTAGTGGTTTTATTTTATGTAATGCTATAAACAAATTTCTGGATTCATATATCTTTAAATCTGGGTTAAATGCATTGGGTGCTTCCTTTTTTCTTTTGTATTTTAAGGGCATTTCAGACATTTTTGTTTTGAACACATGATATTTTTTGATTAGGAGAAATCATAACTTACCCTCAACAGGAAAAAAATAAACTGTTTACTGGAGAGGCAGGGGTGGTGTTTCGAGAGCCTGAGACAAGGAGGTTAGGGTCGAACCCAGCCATAGCTGTAAGTGAAGCTGCCAAGGAACCAGGTGAGCTGGGCTGAAGAGAAGAAGCTGTGGTGTCGAGGCTTGGCAGCAGAGGTCATGGTTGTGAGTTTTCGGTAAGCTGCGCGAAGGCAGACAGCGGCAGCCGGCAGATGCAGCAGGTAACGGAGTGGAGAGAAAGAGTAGCCGAAAGTCCATCATAGAGAGTGCAATAATCACGCCGGCTGAGCCATGCGAAATCTCACACAAACTCACCTCATTATGCCTTCAGTCTCAGGTGAGGGGCTTGAGCGGCAGCAAGTGTCGCAAGTGTCAGCTGGGCTGATGAGGGAGCTGCTCCGCAATGAAGCAGTGAGTCTGGTTACCCGGTCTGTTTGTTTTGTCAGCAGGCAGCAAGGGAAGGCCTGATACAGAGGTCTGTGCAGGCCGAACTGTACATACAGGTGTGCAGCTGGTCCACCTAGGGCGACAGTAAGTTGTTTGGAAGAGCACCAAAAGCAGCAGGAGGCTAATAATTAATAACAGCTAAAAGTCTAAAGAAGATTAAAGCGCCTTAAAAACTGGCACACTGACCAAGTGGCCTGTATTTCCCCACAGTACTATGGTACCATCAGAGCTATATGAGCTCAAGTTATGGCTGTGTGATAGCGCCTTGCGAAGCTATACTAATCCAAAGACACTCAATGAGTCCAAAGAGGCAGTGCATTGCACTTTGACTTTCTAGACATACCCGGTGTGCTAGTGCCGGCTCGGAGATAACCAAGAAGTTGTTGCCACTTAGCTGAGGAGACAACAGACATCCTGGGCTGGGGAGCGCCATGACAAACCTGTTTCCCATGAACTCCAGTGTATGACCCGAGGAGTGACTTGGGCAAGGAGTATGGAGGTACGGGGAGTGCAGAAGGCTGCAGCCAGGGATGTGAACAACGGGTCTCCACTGAATCACCTTGGCACTGGATTCAAGTAAGCCGGGCTGAAGACGGCTGGAATGCCAGAAACCGGTCCTCGGAAGCTTGTTTCCGGTCCAGGGAAGACATGGCTTGGCAGTTCGAGCAGGACTGTTCCCATGAGGCACAGTGTCAGACTGATTTGCATATAGCCATGTCTGAACTGGGGTGGCAGAGTGGGCTAAAGAACGGTGATGGATTAAACCCAGATCTTTTGACTGGGTGTGAGTGTTTGATTGATTCAGATGCTCCGTCCATCACCACCCCCTTTTGTACCGTGAGCCTAAACTGAGGCAGCATGGTGGGTGAAAAATGATGGACTGGGATGCGGCCCAGAATGATTGCCAGTGGCGGAGTTTAATTCAAGCATTCCATCCATCACCTTGTTGTATTTGACAATTAATGTGGCAAACACAAAAGAATATAAGTACTTGGATATGATTTTTACCTGAAATCTCAATTTTACTGTATATCTTCGAGGGCAGGAGCAAAATAGTAAAGCTTTTGCTGCTGCATAGGCAAGACTGGATAAGGAACCAGGCAACAACTCTGTAGAGGCGTTCAGAGTCATATAACTTGAAAATAACGATTGTGCTGCTCATGGTTCTAAAATCCTGATAGAGGAAGAAATTAAATGTCTGGGAGCATTAGAAATTAATATTTGGAAGTTGTGGTAAGGTCTGCCAAGGGGGTCACGCAGTTCAGCGATACGACTGGAGTTGGGGTTAATAACAATCATTTTAAATGCTTCCAGAGACTCCTAAATTATTGGGGGAGAATAACAGAAGCAGCAAAGGGTACGGTTAGGCACAAATTGAAATCCTACCTATAATCTGGGAAATGAATGCCGTGGATGATAAACTTGAAATACATCTTAAGATATGTGGACGCAAAGATGTCTCTGGTTATATGGCAACGTGCTGGTAGTGATAATTAAATGTTTAATTAAGGATTCAGCTACCCTATGTGATGACCGGGATTGTAGTGAACGTCCTCATCTTGCACATTTGTCTGATTCGGTTGGGTCAGGCAAAATGTAGCACTACTTAAAAGATATAGAGGCAAGGGGGGGCTAGACATTGAATGATGAAGCTAAGGTTGAGCCATATTCACCAATTGATAGACCGGAAGACTCAGAAAAGTGCTTGATCTTACTTGGTTTGGTCGGCTAGGCCGGGTTCGCAAAGAAGCACAGAGTGGTCAGGCACAAACTAGTGGCAGGGGCAAAATCAAAGCAGTTGGGCCACTCACGAAGTGGTTCTCAATGATGGGGAAGTTCCCCGATGGCTGCTTGGTCCTGAAGCAGTAAGATTCCAGACTGCACACTCCCTGTTGATGTTTGGTGTTTGGTGCAGGGCATTGGGTACCCCGTGGGTTGGTACTAGTGTCTTCTCAGTGGGGAGACCGATCTGACCTTCCAGAGCACAAGTATCTTCTCCTGGTCTTTTGCGCCAGGGAGCTGCAAGGCAGTAGACTAGACTCTGCCTATCGGTGCCTGCAGACTTTCAGGGGAGTAACTCTGCTACTCCAAGGGAGACATTTGTTGTTTGTCGAAGTGCTGGCAGACCACCCACGTATTCGGTATTTTTCTGACTCATCCTACGAGCTGGAAAACTACCAATCTGTCATAATTGTCACGAGAGGGCGGAGGACGGCAGGGTTTTGCGCCAAAGTTCTGCCTCAGTTTTCAGCAGGCAGTGACTCTTCTACGTCCTTCTTATGAACTGTCAAATCTGAGTCCTTGGATTCAGGGGTGCCGCTTAAATACTCAATTTAGGGACACAAAAAAACGGAAATTGTTTGCACGGGGCTTGGTATAACCTAAGAATGCATCATTTTGTCTGAACGATGTCTGTGTGACGCATACTTTAAAGTACACCGCAAGGAATGACGGAAATGACGCGGGGCCAGGCCTCAAGCAGAAAAGAAGAAAGAGAACGAGGAAACTGGGGGGGGACAAACAGATGGCTGCCTGTGGGAGGGAGAAGTGGCCGTGAAGCAGGGGGCGGGGCAGCACAGGATCAAATGATCCGCACACTTAAGAGCGACTGAACGCCAAATAGCTCTCGGATAGTAGTATACGGCAGCTACAATAACAAAAAAGAATAAAATCACATCGGCAGTCATTAGAAGTAAAGAATACTGTACACAACAAGAGAGGACAGTCACATTTATTTTAAAAAAAAGTTTTAAAAACAGGAGACACGGCCTGGCGGCCGTGAAACTGAAAGTACGGCCGGCCGGCCGGCCGTAAAAAAAGTTAAAAAAAACAAGACTGTTCTGACAAATCTGTCATCACAACAATTCAATTCTTAGTGAAAGCATGCAAAGAAGACCATGTGCTAGCCTTGTAAATTTCCTACGAAAAAGCAGGGGGCGGGGAGCCGAACCCTTTGATGTAGCTCACGGCCGAAAAGCAATTAGGGGGGAGGAGAAGTGAGGCCAGCCCTGGGGAAGCCTGTGGGAGGGAGGCAGGTGGCTTTGATGTGCACAAGATCACGTTTGTGCACAAGATCACGTTTTGCTAGAAAGAAGCCTTAACAAAGTGCATAGCAGTAGTGCCGTGTACTAATTTGTGTAACGGGGCAAACATTGGGTGGTAACTGAGCGTTACCATGCAATCACCCATGGACTGGACTCAAAGCCCTAGGTACTGTATGGTAGACAGTGATTTGATTCAAAAACGTATGTTGTCTCGAGGTATGCATAACATTGAAGAAAATATTATTTTTCACCAAATTTGTTCACCTTTGCATGTGTGCTGATCTGTTATTCAGTTATTATTGATTTAGGTTTGGACTTAGGGGTAGTTAACAGTGTGCAGTTTTATACATGCGAGATGTACATACATTTTGTCATGTAATCGACTTGCAGGTGTGTTGCACGTTGTACTTAATTTGCACCTCCTTCATATTGATAATGTACGCGATGGATTCCAGTTGCTGGGGCTGATGATCCTGCCCATGCCCAGTGCTGATTGGTTAGTGCTCATCCCTCTGTGCCCAGAAGACCTTTCTATCCCGGATGCCTGCAAAGAACACCTGGGGTGCCTCTCGCCCTACATAATCAGCCAGCCTTTATTTAAAATGCATGAAGCCTTTATATCAAAGTGTCTCTAATTAGCCAGATATAGGTCACCTCCTTTTGATGAGCAAGCGAATGCAGATCCTGATTTCGATGACAAATTATAAGCAATTGGGGAAATTCTAAAGATGAACAGCCATAGGGTTTCCGTCCAGAATCTGTGCTTCGTTGTTTCAACTTCAGAAAAAGCTTCAGCGGGTTCTGCGTCTGGAAGAACCATTTGCTGTGAAGTTTGAGGCTTTGGGGCGGTTCGTTTCCTGGCTGCATTTCAGATCTGATAGGGTTAATGGTAGCTGGGAATGTTTTGTAGGAAATTGACTTGCAGAGCGAGTGAGTGAGAAAGTGTGAGGGAAAGGGACGAACAAAGAAATGAGAAAAGAAACAAGGGGAGGAAAGAAGAAGAAAAGGAAGTGAGAAGGTAGGGGAGAAAGAACAAAGGTACGAGAGGACGTATGTAGTAAGTGGTGAGAAAGAGCAGAGCCGGAATATGGAAGGTTGAAAGGGCGAGGAGCTGGACAAAAGACGATCAGAGAGATGGGAAAAGAACGGAGAGAGAGGGATAGAGAGGAGGCGGTGAGGCAGCGAGGACTGGAAGTGTAGTTAGGACAACGAGAGAAAGATAACGAGTTTAAGGTTGACAGAGAATGTGTGGAAGATAAAATATACTAATGGTACGAGAGGACATATGTAGTAAGTGGTGAGAAAGAGCAGAGCCGGAATATGGAAGGTTGAGAGGGCGAGGAGCTGGACAAAAGACGATAGCGTGTAAATAAAGACATTGAGTGGATGGTAGATCAAGAATATTGAGGAGAGGGGAGGACGGAGAGATGGGAAAAGAACGGAGAGAGACGGATAGAGAGGAGGCGGTGAGGAAGCGAGGACTGGAAGTGTAGTTAGGACACTGATGGGGGTGGGGCACTGGGGAGATTAAGTGACAGCAGCCTGGCGGCCGTGAAAGAAGGGTAATTAGGGGGAGAAGAAGTGAGGCCGGGTGTGCTGGGGAAGCAACAGATGGCTTAAGCGTGGTCACGAGAGCACATGCACTCGTGGAAATCCGCTTGGTTTAACTTTCTGGTTTCAACTCAATAGGTCTCTCTACAAGACCTAAAAAGGGGTCTACGTAAGCTGGCTAGGCATAAGGGTGGTACTTGCTGAATCTAGGCACACCACATAATCTCACAAATGTTGCTGCCTGTCTTGCCACCAAAAAAGTGGTGTCAAACCATGGGGTGGCAACTCCACTATCTTGAGAGACCTGGGTCGCATAACAAAGGCAGCAGGCCTTTGAAGCTTCCCGCCCTGGAATACCTTTCCTGTTTGGAGCAGGTGTGAACACCTCTGCCCAGAGACCTCCGAGAGTGAAGGCTTTCACCTCAGAAGGTCAGAAACTGGTCTATGGTGGCTGGCTGGTCAAGACCAGTCAGTCAACCCACTAGTATACAGTGGGTTTTAATTAATTAATTAGATATTGAGGAGTGTAATTTATGCGATGTATGCACGTACTGAAAGAGGTTTTGAGGTAGTTGAATGCTGGGATGCTCTCTGTTCAGCAATATCTTACGTTTTAATCAGTGGTATGGTGGCCGGGGCAAAGGCAAATTGTAAGATCAAGAACTGCTAACTATTTACAACAAACCGGTGTCACGGCAGTCACACGCAAGTACAAAAAATAGGATGAACCAGTGAAAAGACTACCTGTGGCACTTTATGGTGACTAGGTGCCACCTGAGAAGGGTGAAATGAAAAATAATGGATTGTAAGTCATGCTGTAAAAGAGGTTAGCTATTCATGGACTGGACCTGTAAATACCACCCACTGAAGAACGGAACGCCAAGGACGATGATGAGAAATGACAAACTCCTCTAGGTCTCCTACTTTGTGTACAGGACTGCCTAAAACTACAAGACTTCTGGGAATGAATATGGAGTGAGATGGACTCAATGTCGGTTTCTGCATGCTCGCAGAGCTTGAGTGAGAATGTCAAAGGACTCTGAGTGTACAGAACACTTGGTCAATCATACAATAAATTAGCTAAAGCCCTGGTAACAGCAAGATGTCATGGAGTAAAGAACGACTGTGAAGTAAGAAAAATACTGACTGTATGACTAAGGATAAATATATAATAAAAACGCAGAGAAAGAGTGGCACAAGGTGATAATGTATACATTTAAAACAACATGTAACAAACAAGAAAATCTACTTATCTTCGGTGAATAACTATAAATGAGAACCAGGGAGCTCGATATGAGAAAAAAAAGTGTATGCCATTGGCCACAGAGTTACATTTCCACATGCGTACATATTTACAACGTTTTACCAGGAATCCATGAGGAAAGCTATGCTACTCACTGGTTTCCACCCTTACTCAGAGAAACTTATTTTTGCGTTGGCATTTATTTTCCCAGTGCGGAATTGTACCTCAGCCATGGCACAATTTTTCTTTCAATTTTTGCCCTGATTGGGAAAATGTTTTCTCTGTGGAGCAATCCAATTCCTTAGAATTCCACGACGTTTGAGGGTATTCTGGTCCCTTTCTAACCCTGGAAAGGGATTTACTCCATTCATTGGAATAAGCTAATCTACGACCATTTCCAGGGGGGACGGTATTGGAGGAAAGTTGTTAGATAGCATATAACTAAATTGTTTGTGGCAACTAACAAACGTTCAACACGTCCACTCGGCTCTCCTTGAGAGATTTACTCCAAGCGACTACCATACGAGTAATGGTTTAATATTCGGCGCAAATAAAAAGATTTAGGAATGCGAGCACAAGTTTAATACTTTGCACTCATGAATGCAGCCATTTGCCGTCTTAACCAAATTTACGAGTGTAAATGGTTTTGTGAATCAGTCCCAAAATGTTTTTGCGTATTGGTAACTATTTTTTGGTAAAGTTTGTGGTCGGGTCGTTAAACAAACTCTTCTTAATGAACTTAACTGTACAAGGTTATTTTATGCATGAATTTTAAATGCTGTTCAAAAAAATAAGTAGTGCATTAAATACCAATCGGAAAGAGTATTAAGCCTGTACCGCATCCTTCTGCAACTCTTCACATAGTTCCCAACAATTACAAGGATAAACAACAATTTGCCAAACATTATAAAATCGATGTATCAAAAATATATTCCTGGAATATGGCAGGAGGATCTCAACTCAAGAGTGCAAGATACACTATAAATTCTCTCTCTAACTCTGATATCATCTACCCTTCTCCCCACTGTCTTTTAGATGTTTAAGTCTCCTTTTTACCCAGCAATCAATATGTCTCAAAAGGGCAGGCATGCTGGGGACACTGATCTCAACTAATTTGCACACGAAAACAGTGAAGAGTCACAGGGATAACTTGGCTACTAGCAGCCAAGAAGAAAATTACCATGGAAGCTTATACATTTATTGGGAATTACCGATGCTAAACTTGTACCTGCATCCCGGACCCAAACAAACAAATACACTTATAAAATATGTGACAATGGCGATACCCTGATCCCATAACTGTGGAATCATCGTTACAGGCAAATTTATTCAAAATCTAATGCAAACTAGTTTACACAATATGTGGCCACAGGATGAAGATATAATAAGGAACATGCACCTTCAAGAAGGTATTCTAAAAAGAAACGAAACACTAAACAAATCTCTCCTGCCCTCCTATATAAATCTCAGGCTGCAAGTTTTAAATGGTTGTTTGCGACCAAGAGAAGCACGTTTAGACTAGAGAGTTGTTTCAATTGAATTAGTTATCCTCTTTAAATCTTAAAAGATAATCCACCAATTGTTGAGTGACCATCACCCTCAAGCATTTAGTCTGCAAATAAAACCAATTTAAGGTTTCCACTCTTCCACACATTTTAGCAGAGTAAAATACAGTGCACATTGTACATGTTCGCACATTTCTGTGACCCTCTATTTTACTCACTATTTCTATCTGGTTACTATCATTGGCCCTTTAATTCCCTATTGTCCTATACACTATTCACATCTGCTGCCTTCAAAATTATGTAGCACAGTGGAGAATACATTCAAATTCAATAACCGAAACCTTTCATTCAATTTAAAAATACACTTGACAATTAAATCATCACAACTTTGAAAACCTACCACCATAGCGAGGCCGGTGCTGTACACTCCAGCATGCCTTATGACACAGTCCGATGATTTCATCATGCACTTCGTCTTCCCTGTAAGAATACGAAAATAAAAAAAAGAAATCACATACCAGCCACTCGGAAAAACTCAGAAATGAATTAATTGTCCTGGAAAAACTAAAACAATTAGCACTGTTAAAAACAATTAAAAGTGATGAGCAGCACTCATAACACGGAGGTCTTAAATCTTTGCTGCTGTGCAGTGGATTTGAGTGGTGCATCATTTTATGTGGCATGTCTAATATCAGTTTCCCACTCATATCTGGAATTAAGGGATATAATTTTGTTGATCGTCACCTTTTCTCAGCCTGCTCGAGAATCAGTTTTTTTCTCCTTTTTGACTACCACTACCAGCGGTAGGAAGTTCAGTAGAGAAACTGAATTTGTAGACGAGGCAGGTTCTAGCTATATATGCAATATGCGCTAGAGTTCTGTACGTCTGAAAAAAAGGGGGTGGTTCGCCTGTAATAGTGTAGGTCCCTGCAACTTAAGGGACGGTAGCCCTCACCGACCCCAGGTCAGCATGCTTCATCCTGGGGACCCTCCTCACACCACAACCAAGTAGCAGTGTGGGTTACAAACCTCAACAGAGGGGAGCTCTTGTACGAAAACAGGAAAAAGTCCTCTATAGCAGTAGGAGTGGATGTGCGAAAAATGGATACAAGTGAAGTTAGTGTTTCCAGCAGGTAGAAGTTAGAAATATGTGGTTTAATTCAACCCAAAGAATGTGGTCAACATGTTTTTGCCTGTACAAGATCCTCAAGAGTTGTCGATACATTCATCAGAACCAAAATCCTCTCTGCTATGAAGAAATAAAGATACATTTATACAGCCAATATTAGCTCAGTGTATGCCTGATCTTCTACTGATGCCTGAACCAGTATTAATCAGGAGATAAGACACACAAATTGACACACAGTTTCATAATAGAACATTAACCCTGCTGGACTGACAAATGTGGAAATCCTTGTAGTGTAGTTCCCACATTCCCGATAGGCTCTGAGCATTGGAATAGTATATCCTATAGATTAGACGTAGGACTGAGGTCGACTAGGTCTCTATCGAATATACTAGACTTAATTGTGAGTGCCAGCTAGCTCAGAGGTCACTAGAAACTTTCTTGAATGAACAAGAAGGGATTAGTTTCTGACAACTGCATAAACATGACAACTTAGTTTCCCAAGAATAAGACATGTATCTCTAGAGTCGTGGAAACAATTTTTAGTTATTTCACTCAGTCAATCGTGCATGCTTCGTTTCACCAGAGGTCAGAGAAATAGAGAGACGGGCGTTTTCAATAAAAAGTATTTATTGAACAGTCTTCTTTCTCATGCAGAGGAAATGAACTGCTACAATCGTAATACTGGTTGCAAAGTACAATGCGTATAGTACGAAGAGTATTATAAAATAATACTGTAAAAGCATGATATGGTTTATAAGCCATAAAAAACATATATTAATAAATAAAGACTAAAAAGTACTCAACTGGTGCTTCTAAAATACGCCTACCCCGGTGTACCTAACCTAGGTCTAGTACATGGGAAGAAGTGAGGTGTAGCTTAGTTTCAGTATTCTTTTGCCAAGAACCTATCCAAGAATTCTCAGCTCCGTACCTTGGTTTTAGAATGAAGGAGGTCTGGTATCTCTCTCTCAAGACTCGATTTCCCAACAAGCTTGGAAACACTGGAGCTGGATTTCTCGGCAAGAGAAAACACAGAGTCTCTCTCAGTGCATCTGCTGGAGGGTCGGCTTCCTTCGGCACATGCTGCAGCGAGCTGCGTCGTGTAGGTAGATAGTCGTACTGCTCCAAACCACCGTGTGTTTGCCGGGACAAGTGTGGGCATATTTATACCTTGAAGGTGCTGAGTTTGACGTAAGATTGGACATAATAGCGTCATCAAAGACTCCGTTCTTTGAAAACTCCATGAGTTCTTGGTTAAATCAATATTCAAGCAAGGGGAAATCCCTGACTGCTGAAGGTGGGTTTTTCCAAGAAATCGTTGTGGATTTTCAGAACTAGTGGAAGTAGCCATGCCGTATTTGGACTGCATAGGCGAAGTCTAAATATGGTTATGATGTCTATGCCTATATAAGGATAGGGTGATTTATACCTATATATTGGCATGAATCTGGAAAATTACACTAGTGTCCTAAATTTATATACAACATCCTCTATCATGGAGAATGTGTTCAAACAAGTGCCACACAGTGATCATGACAGGTAGGCACTGCATACATACATGAAGCACACCCATATACTATGAAAAACAAACAAGTTGGGGATTGCTTAATGACTACAAGGTTTGTGGCTCAACTCAGCTCAGACAGACAAGACATGCCACAAATTAGACGAGGTAACATAGCCAAGAGTAGCAAAAAGAGAATAGTCACACTGGTAGCAAAAGTAGCCTTAGCCAGGCACACAAGTATTTTATTTTATGTAAAATATTCAAATACATACAAAAAGTGAAAACTGTGATGATTTGTCTGTAAAAAAACGCCAATGTCTTTTAGCCAAGTGTTGTGGAGTATATTTATGTGGTGTGGAGTTGAAATATGAGTAGTGTAAATGTGTGTCCTTGTGCCGAGTGTAATTATGTGGAGTGTAATTATGTTGCATGGTGTAGATTTACGTGAAGTGGCATTGTGTGGCGTGGAGTGGAATTAGCTGGAATGATACAGAATTATATTGGGTGGATTGGAATTATGTGGTGTGGAGTGGAATTATGTGGGTTGGAGTGGAATTATGTGGGTTGAAGTGGAAATGTGTGGTGCTGAGTGGAATCATATGTAGTGGAATTATGGGACAAGGTGTGTAATGGAATTATGTGGATAGTAATTCTGTGGTATTGAGTGTAGTGGAATTATGTGGAGTGGGATTATGTGTCACAGAGTACAATTATGTGGAGTAGTACTGGGTGGAGTGGAGAGGAATTATGTTGCATATTGTTGAATTATGTGGCATGATGTGGAATTCTGTGGTGTGGATTGGATGGATTTGCGGTCTAGTGGAATGTGATTTGGTGTGGAATTATGTTGTGTGGAATGGAATTATGTGTCATGATG
The DNA here is from genome assembly GCF_964261635.1 of Lissotriton helveticus. NCBI lineage: Eukaryota > Metazoa > Chordata > Amphibia > Caudata > Salamandridae > Lissotriton > Lissotriton helveticus. Next base: position 1,937,290,872 of record NC_136059.1, read on the forward strand.
TGGAGTGTATTCATGCGGAGTGTTGCTATGTGGTGTGGAGTGTAATTATGTGGAGTTGAATTATGCAGTGTTGAGGGGTATTACGTGGAGTTGAATTAAGTTGCATGGTATGGAATTGTGTGTCGCTGGATTGTGTGTCGCTGGATTGTGTGCTGTGGAACTAAGTTGCATTGTGTGGAATTATGTGGCGTGGTGTGGAATTATGTGAAGTGTAATTATGTAGCATGGTGAGAAGCTGAATTTTGTGGAGTGTAAATATGTGTTTTGGAGCTGCACAGATATATGTAGATTGTTATTATGTTATGTAAAGTGTAATTATGTAGGTTTGAGTATAATTAGGTGTAGTGGAAGTTTCTGGAGTTGAATTGTGTTGAAGAATGCAATTATACGGATAGGAGTGGAATTATGTTGCGTGGAGTGGTATTATGTGAAGTGGAATTATTTGGCATGGAGTGGAATATAAGTCTGTGGAGTTGAATTGGTTGGATTGTAAATATGTGGCATAGAGTCGAATTGTGTGGTGTTGAATAGTGTGGTGTGGTATTGTGAAAAATGAAATGTATTTTACTTAGTGTAATTATGCAGTGGGGATTTTTTGTGTTGTGGTATTGCGTTGCTTTTAATTGTGTGACGCGGTGTTGAATTATGTGGGGTTGAATGCTTGTTGTCTTCACAGGCCAACTGAGTGCAGGGCAGTTTGCATCAGTTGGCTATATTGTCAAGTGATCTCTGATATCTGCGGGTTTAGATTGCTGTTGACTTGGGATTCAGGCAACACATCTACTGCAGTGCTGTGGGAGCCTCCTTTATAAGAGGTGAGGCAATGTTTCTCTATTCTGTTTTCTCACCCCTGTGTATGACATCCATCAGCTGTTTGGGCCTCCCCTGCGAGAACACGAGTGTTGAGATGACTCCTGCTTCTGGCGGTTAGAATTATCACTGCTTTAAAGTTTCAACATTGGCTCTGCTGGTAATTAAAAGGCGGCTCGCTGAGTTCTCTGTACTTGCTCAGCAAGCCTGTTTTCAGGTTTTCTTTTCTTGTGGCTCATGTTGCTAAAAGCATACTAGTTCTGCTGGTTTATTTCTCGCCAGAGACATGCTCTCCCAGAGGGTTTTCATCAGCAGATACGGCTTGCTGAGTCTTGACAGTGGCGTTTCTGCAGCTTTTCTCTCTGGCAGCATGTTTATTTTAAATGTGCATCGGCATAAGGGGCAGAAGGGTTAGGTTACTTAACCTGTAAACATCTGTTCTTGCCAAGTAGTGCTGTAGATTCACATACTGCGCATATGTCCTCCATCTAGTTTTGGACTCGGATGATTGCAAGTTGCTTTTCTTCAAAGAATGTTTTCGAGTCACGAGGATATCCGACTACTCCTCTCGGCGATACTGCACATGGGCATTGACTCCATTGTCAGATTGTTTTTCTGAAGGCACGTGAGAATGGAGTTAGAGTAAGCATTACTAATGTGATATCCTTGTAAGTAATGTAATTAAAAGTAGTAAACAATGACTTGCATAGGAGTCCGGGGAGGTGGGAGGGCACATATGAATCTACAGGTCTGCGTGCCAAGAACAGATGCTTACAGGGTAAGCAACGTAATCCGTTTGAGGCATGTGTGGCTGTAGACAGACACGCTGTGCATAGACTGTAAAGCTGTCCCTTCCCCAAACGGTGGCTACCCTGGGGGGGGGGGGGGCGGGGGCAGTTGTTTGAAATAAGATACGTAGTACAGCTTGTCCAACATTAGCTTGTTGATGTGCTGAAACATCCGCACAATGTTTTGTGAAAAAGTGTGGTGTGGATCATGTTGCTGCTTTGCAGATTTCAGCAATAAGGATGTTCCTTCAAAAGGCCATAGAAGCTCCAATTAACAAGTTGAGCATGCCCTAGGAGGAACAGGTAAAAGTATTTTAGCTTTAGCATAACAAGTTTGAATACATTTAACTATATACCGGGAAAACCAATTTTTTTAATTCGGGCTTCCAATGTGTGGAGGTGAAAAATCAATAAATAATTGCTTAGTTTTTCTAAATGTTTTAGTTCTGTCAATATAATATATTAAGGTTCTCTTGACGTCCAGTGTGTGTAGAGCTTTTCTTGCCACTGAATCAGGTTGCAGAAAGAAGACAGGTAATCTATAGATTGATGAACATGAAAGAGAGAAATTACTTTGGGGAGAAACTTTGGGTTTGTTCAAGCACTACTTTGTCCCTATGTAGTTGGAGAAATGTTTTTTCTAGGGTTAGTGCATGGATCTCATGGGCACGTCTTAGTGAAGTGATAGCTATCAAGAATGCGGCTTTCCAAGATAAGTATTATTGTAGTTGACGTGAATACAGTGGCTCAATTGGAGGTTCAGTGAGCCTTGTTAGCACAATGTTTAAATTCCATGTTGGGGCTGGTGTGAGTTTAGGAGGAATTACTCTTTTATGTCCTTCCATGAAAGCTTTAATGACTGGTATTTTGAATAAAGACAAATGTTGTCTATTTTGTAAATAGGCTGCAACAGCAGCAAGATGTAGACATATTGAAGTATATGCTAATCCAGATGTTTGACGATGCAAGAGATAAACAATTGTTTGTACATTTACTTGTAAAGGGTTAACTTTTTGCTTGTGTCAATAGAACACAAATCTTTTACATTTAGCTGAGTAACATTTTCTAGTTCTAGGTTTATGAGCTGCTTTAAGAATAGCCCTACACTATTGTGGAAGTTTTTCTAAATTCTATGACTTCAGGAGCCATGTGGCAAGGTTCATCTGCTCGGGATGTCTGATTTTGTCATGGATCTGCGTGAAAAGGTCCAGATTGAGGGAAAGATTCTTGTGAGGAACTCGTAATAGTTCTAGTAGTGTGGTGAACCATGGTTGCCAATCCCAGGTTGGGGCTTTGAGAATTAGGGAGAGAGATGTTTGCATGAGCTTCCCGACCACAAATGGAAGTAGTGGGAGAGTGGGGAAAAGCATAAGTAGGCTTTCCCATTTTCAGTTTCTATTTTTTGTCAATTCTGATGTTTTTTTCCAAGTGTTTTCAAGTGATTTCAATACCTTAAAAAACAGTGGTTATCAGTGGGAAAACATTTTCACGCCATTGAAAAAAACAGAAACTGTGTTTTTCTGGTGTTTACGGAAAGTTTTGCTTTTATTATTAGCCACTACACAATTTGCTAACTCTGGCCACTGACATAGCTTTCCATGCCAATACTGGTGCACCTGAAGATTGCGATTCTCTGGACAGGTTCTGCAACAAATGTGTTGAACTGGCCGCATATGCCCTCAGAGTTAGTGAAGCGGTCAAAAATGAAGCAGCACTTTAGAAAATCCGGAGAAAAGTCCCCTTTAAGGAAGGGATCTAGAACTTGTGCAGAGTACCACAGTGAGGCATCATGGACTTCAAATGCCATGTTTGGTGAAGGGACATTTCTATGCATCATTGCAAGCCATTTCTCATACATTGAGAAATAGAATTTCCTGAATTGCTCCTCAACCTTTCTTTGCTTACCAAGTGGCAAGTACTCTAACATGGAGCATGTTGCAGTGCCAAAGTCACTAAACGTGTTGCCAAGCCTATTCTCAAGGAGATGGTACACATCTACAGCAATTATGCTGAACACTTTGTAGACAAGGGTATTTTCGGACTATTTTTTTTTGTTATGTCCACTACAGCAGTCATGTTTTCCTGTGAAAATCTAAGAATGCAGTAGAATGTACTTTTGTTCACATCACCATCACTATGCGACCGAAGATCCTCACATTTCTTTTCTTTGGCATCATCACTCAGCAAAAATTCTGTGAACAGTTGCCACATGGATAACATAGCTTTCGTGGCCTCTAGGGCTGAAAACCATCAGCTAAATGACCAAGTTGGGATGACTCTTTCTTTGTTGCCACACAAAGCACAAAACGAGAAATATTTGTGTACTTTCCCGTGCATAACAAAACAGTGCTCCAGAATGGACTATAATCTCAACAGAATTCTTCATTAACTCTGAAGATTGTAAAGATGCTTTCAGTATACCAACTAGCAAGTGGCAAGGATCTCATACAGGGAAGCATTTCAGCTCAGGTATCGATTTTGACAGGGCATCACACAACCTTTTCATACACGTAGCTGAATCACTGCAAATACAAACAATATCACTTCAATCTTTGTTCCATGTTTTCCAAAAGACTGGCATTATGTTTTCACCCGACCATCCCAGATACATGGTGACAGCACTTTTTTCACATATACAAGTCACTACACCTTGAACTGAATGTTTAAAGCCTGGGTGCAATTCACCTACTATCAATACTGACTTGCTAGAAAGGGGGGCTGGTGCATCAAGCGGATTTACCCATAATCTGTGGATAAATGCGATGGTACATATTGGGAAAGATGCTTATAAAATCAGCCATTTACCTATCAGTGAACGAATCAACCGTAGCCAAAATATCGAATATTATTTTGATATTTCCTGATTCTCTACGGTTTATAAGATAATTAAACAAAACCTAAAATATGCATCTAAACCCTGCATCTTTAGACCAAAGCCCACAAAACTGAAAAAAGCAAAAGGAAGAAGAAACAATATTTTAGTGACATCCCTAAACAAAAACTAAAGCAGAATGTTAGCCCAGTCCTTCTTGCCGCTATCTTGTATAACAAAGTTACACTGTATTGGCCCCTTCAGTAAGAAATACAAATGACTCTTTCACTTTCCTTGAATTTGAAAATATTTGTAGAGTGCACGTCTACCAAACGGTTTCTTGGCGCTAAAGGATGCGGACCAGGGTCGGAGCAGGAAAGTTTTGAGGGCTTTTCTAAACTCTAAATAATGAGGGGAAGACCTAAGGGAGAGAGGAAGGGTGTTCTAGAAGACAGAGGCGAGGATGGAGAATTTCATGCCTTTTCCTTTCTTTGAATGGCATTTAGTTTGTGGTTGTGCAGGCGTGTTTTTAGTGTATATATGTTTACACTGGTGATGGCTATTTCCCTTTCGGTGGGGTTTTATCAGTTAATATAGGTTTAAACCTAAAACAGGATAGCCTAAGCACAGGCAAATATCCCTGATCAGATCATCCATAGCCCACTAGTGGTAATGGGGTTATCCTGTATCCCTCAGCACCTGGGAATTAACAAGTAATCCACAGCTGATGCTGTTGGGTCAAGCAATTGCTTAGTATATTATGCCGGAACAAAGTTTTAAACCAGTCAATTAATTCATCATGATCACTGAACAGTTTCAGAAACACCCAAAATTACATAAGCAAAGATACTCATACAATTGCAAATGTAAACAATCACTTTTTGGTTTTTATATATGAAAAAGGTTCAGACATATATGGCTGTCACATATACAATTCTATAAACAAAAGTGAGAACAGTGATATATGTGAATCAAGTGAGAAAGTGACACAGTGGTGATATCAGAGTAGGGAAAATACATGTTTACATATATATAAAAAGAGTAATGGTCTGTCCTTTAGTGGTTATTTGTGTCTTCCTCAGTAACCCTGGTGATAGTTATTTCAACCTTAGGGTGAGGGGACCGACGGACATGGACTAGAAATCCTACGTATTGTTGATAGAATTGTGTAGGTGATTGTTTACATATACAATTGTAGGAGTAGCTTATGTAATTTGGGGTGTTTCTAAAATTGTTACATGATCATGATGAATTAATTGACTGGTTTAAAACTTTATTCCGGCATAATATACTGAGCAATTGCTTGAACTGACAGCATCAGTTGTAGATTACCAGTTCATCCTCAGAGCATTGCCTTTAGATAATGGGTATGGGAACCTGGAGGTGAAGTTTGGGCATTTTGCATTTTCTGGGTTGCAAGCAAATCTATTTGAGGAAACCCTAAAAGTATTGTTGCAGTATTTGGGGGTGGAGTTCCAACTTGTGTACTTATTGCTGTGTCCTGCGGAGGAGGTCTGCAACTTGAATGCTTGTTCATGGTACATGTTGTGTTTGTGATAGTTGTGATAACTGCAGAGCGAGTGTCCCCCATTTTTCCAGATAGTACATAGTTGTCATGTCCGTTCGGACTAGTACAACTTTGCTGATTAGGTGACTTAGCAAGGCTTTCAATGCTAGGTGAACAGCTTGAATCTCTAGGCAGTTGATGAGGAAATCCTGGTGTTTGGAATCCCATACACCATGAAATGTTAGATTCTGCAGATGGGCTCCCCATCCTGTCAGAAAAGTATCTGCTATAATAATGGTTTGGGGAACCGGGTCTTGAAATGAATGCCCCTTGGAAAGGTTTTGTGAGTTCCACCACTGCAGAGAGTGATGTGTGCAGCTGTTTACCAACATTAAATTGTTCATTTGCCCAGTGAAAGATTCCATTGTTGTGAAAGGCATTCTTGGAGAGGACTCATGTGCAACCGTGCATGTGGTACCATTACAATACAGGATGCCATCATGCCTAAAAGACACATTACTGTCCTAACTACGAGTTGGTTTCCAGTTTAAAACTGTTGGATTAGTGTTGTAAAGTTTCGAATTCTGACAGTATTTGGGTATGCCAACCCTAATTTTGTGTTTAGGATTGCTCCCATGTATGGTTGTATTTGTAGTGGTTGAAGATGTGATTTTTGCACATTGATGGCAAGCCCTAGATGATGTAGTAAACTGATCATCTTTTGGGTATGTTGGTTGCAAATCTGAGCATTGTTGGCTTTTAAGAGCCAATTGTCCAGGTAAGGAAATACATTAATGTTTTCTCTGCGGAGATGTGCTGAAACTATTGCGAGTCATTTTGTGAATACCCGTGGTGCGGTGGTGACTATAAATGGAAGCAATTTGAATTGATAGTGTTGGCTCTGAAAGACAAACTGTAGGTCTTTGCAATGGGCAGGGTGAATTGGTATATAGAAGTTGGCGTCTTAGATGTTAGAATCTTTTTTGACTGTAGGACAATCTTTTCTGTTCTAGGCTGAATTTGCAAAGTCTTTTGTGTCGCATCGAGCCATTCTTGTATTGTTTCGAGAATCAGCTCAGGGTTTTGTTCAGTCCGAAGGTGTAATTTCGGTGCTGATGGCCGTTTTGCTTTCGTGCCGGAGAAGTCAAAGCTGAAGAGCTGTGGGCTTTGGCCTTGGAACCTGATGGTATGGTTCAGTGAGTAGGCTCTGATGCCAATTTTAAGGTGGGGGCCTCAGCTGCAGGCCGATGTTTATGTGCCGAGCCAGAGGCCTCTAAATCGATAGATTGGTGTGCACCATGGATTTTTTGCAGCGGCGGACCGTTCGCAGTTTTATTGGTCATACCTGATTTTTGGGGGCTTTGGATTGGGGTTAATTGTACTCTCGGTCCGATGATCTTCTGAGGACAGCCTGTGAACTGGATCTTGTTTGGTGTCCGACTGGGAATCAGAGTCTTGCAAGTCAATGATTTGGCCGAAGATATCTGGAGTGTGGTTTCTGCGCTGCATTTCTAGATGCCCCGCATATCTGCCCCAAAATGTCTTTTTAGACTGAAATGAGCTGCAGGCCTCTCATGTATCTTCTCGATGGTCGGGTAAGAGACATAAGTTAAAGAGTGTTGGTCAGTCTGGGTGTATTATGAGTTGCAGTTCGGACAACAATGGAACGAAGTACATTCCATTAGCAGCTCATTTTTTGGGAAGAGCTGAATTTTAGGAAAGAGGCCCAGTCGGGTGTGGCCTAAGGGCGGTAAGGTGAATCGATAAATTTGACGCAAGGGATTGCTTTCGAGCTCAAGATGGAAGTAAATCTACGCGGTCGCAACAATATAGTCGATTAGATGAACCAACAGTGAACCGAAGGGAACCCGAGATGATCTCAAACCGCAGCGCTAGAGAGTACATCCAAATCAGTCAGCAGGAAAAAAACAATCTAACAATGGAGACGATGCCCATGTGCAGTATTACCGAGAGGAGGAGTCTGACATCTTTTAAGAAAAACAAGCTGCAATCATCCGAGCCCAACACTAGATGGCAGACTTGTGCACAGCATGTGTATTTACAGCCACGCGTCTCAAACAAAGTTATTCTATTCCTCCTGCCAGAGCATGGCAACAGCAGCTTCTCTGCAGACAGTGATGTTTTCTTGTATGTATTTTAACTTACAAGCATCTGCAAGGGCAGCCATTAAAACAAGAAACAAAATTGTTTGTCTGTAGAGGTTTTCGGTTGCCTGTTCAGAGACAGCATTAGAATAACAAGCATTTACAATGCAATAGGTCTCGCAGCATTAAAGTTTGAGTTATTGGCATTGTGTATGACAGTGCGTTGCATACATTTTTTATCAAACTTTGAATTGGTGGGCAGTGAGAGTGTGTGCAGGAGTATGCTGTTCTTGAAAGCAGTGTGGTAGAGAGTGCAGGAATTTGGGTGACATGAGCAATGTGGATGATGCACCTCACGCACGGGGCTGACGCAGTTATTATTCACACAGTTCTGATGATGCACCTCACGCACGGGCTCACAGTTGTTATTCACACAGCTCTGATGATGCACCTCACGTACGGGGCTGACGCAGTTATTCAGTTTGTGTTCTTATTTGTAACTTACAAAAAGAAGCATGCGTACATAGCATAGGGGTGTGTGACAATAAGAATGTGCAGGTGCATAAGGCCACATCAGATGCGGCAGGCGTTGTATGTCTGATGTACTGATATTTTTTCAAACTGAAACATTAGTTCTGTTATTTTCAGAGAATTTTCACTTAAGCTCATCTGTCGAAGTAAAATACCTTTTAATACTGCACTATATACATAGCCTCACATACATACATTCTCAGTTTGTTTGTAATACGTTTTAGTGAAGTTTTTTTTATGCAATACTTTCTCCAAACATAAATGTGCAATCTAAGAACTACTGAGCCTAAGAGCCACAAATTCAAAGTTTCCTAAACACATTCAAACACATACACACAAAATATTGATCATCACAATGGAGCACATTGGCCTCCAGGATGTGACAAATGTCCAGTTCATTACTGTCTCCAGACCCCTGTTTGTCTCAGTGGACTAAAGCATCTACCCCAGGGATCTGTGTTTCGCCTCACAGTCACATATTCAAATCCTGTCAGTTCTACCCAGCTATTCATCCTTCCGAGGTCGATAAAAGGAGTGCTATTGAGTTAGATAAAAAAAACACACATCTGCCATTCAGCACAAAGATGTCGTAAATGAGTGATTCCAAATACACAACATGTGGTTATACAAGTCTGCGAGTTGCATGTGTAAAGGCCTCCAGACATTTGCACTTTGCTTTTGGAAACCGGCGTAGACCCACTTCTTCGCTTCTGAACGCCAGCACATGTGAAATCACAATATATTTTAAAAACGTTCACACATATAATGCCACAACCAAGAAGACGAGTTCACCGCTGGAAAAATAAACAGGCTGAACCAACTGAACGCAGATACAGTTAACATTTGACCTGATGATCAACATATGTGTATGTTATCACATGTGTATGCCACTGGGGTAAAGCACTCAACCAGCAGATGTGCTCTGAGGTCGTTTTAAAAAGCAATGCATGCATGCACGAGCTCGCAGACCCTGCCCTAAATATTCATGGAGTCCCCGCGCGCTCACACAGGCGCACTCACCTGCCGTTCTTGGTGACGATCATTTCGTTGGTCACCTCTTTGAACTTGTGCCACAGCTCGCCGTCCTCCAGGGTCACCTGCAGCTGCTTCTCCGTCGGGTCCCCCTTCTCCCTCCCGGCCTGCAGCTCGCTCTCCACCACATTGAGCAGCCTGGACACGGCGCAGTCGGCGTCCTTGCAGCCGGCATCAGTCATGGTGGCTTAGAGGGTCCCCTCAAACTTTTCACCACACTGTGAACAGCCTCAAGCTAATAATTGTAAATGCGTGAGGTAGGGACAGCCGAGCGACTGGACTCCCATCACAGAGGGGGGTGAGGGGGGCTGCATCCTCCTCACCTGGCGGCCTCCAATAACACGACACCAGTTCCTTTCTTAAGGGTTTGCGCAACCGGGATTCAGCACTAATTATTTGGAGGGTCAGGTGGGTGACAGGTTGACTTTCTGATTGGTTCGCTTATAAATAGCAGACATTCAAGGCAAGCACTCCATGATAATTGCCACGCGCAGTCCTTATGAAGAGTTCCCGCCTTTACATGTGAGGGCCGCTTTTTGCTGAGAGGCCGATAATTGGACAGCTCATCAAGGGAAATTATGTACGTAACGACCGGAAGAGAAGTGGTGACATCGTGTGTGTCTACATGCAGGTTTACATATATAAAAAAATGTTTTTAAACACAGCTATACAAACTCCTTCCGCGATGTGTCCGGAAGTCAGGCAAAGTCGCCTGTGACGGGGGCGGGGCTGCGTCTGCACCGGAAAAGAAGGCAGGCGGAGTGAAAGTGTCTCGGGACGCCAGAAGGAGAGCGGAGTCCCTCTACATTGAACTGGTAAGTTGAAAAGAGGGGGGGGGGGGGGCTCGGTGCACTCGTGTGTGTGTGTATGATGTGTGCGACGGCGTGTGTGTCTGTGTGTGTATGTGCATGCGTGTGTGTGGTGTTTTCAGCTTCCTAGGAGACAGCGCCTGGCCGCAGCGCTCGTTCACGTGCGCGTGGCACTTTGGAATCGCCTCCAAGGCGATGCGCGCGGCCAGGATTGTCTCCTGGGAAGCTCACATGGCAGCAATAGGGGCTCGGCGAAGACGAGCCGAGACCTAAAAAAACACGGGCAACAGGTGGGGGAGGAGGGGGGGGGGGGTCAAGAAAGACACATATAACACGACGGTCTGCGGAGGGAAAGAAGCAACAGGGATGGGGGCGGGTGGGAGGAGATGAAGCTAGTAAAAACACGAGCACTCATATGGAGTGCTTAAAGACAAATACAAAAGAAACTCCATAAACAGGAGGAGTGGATGGACACAAGTACTTCAATGCTCTAGGGGAGGGACAAAAAATAAAAAGACATGCACGCTAGGGACAAATGGGAGCGGAGGATACTAGGGTGATGATGAAGTAAACAAATGGTAAGCCTATGGGCAGACTGTAGCCCACTGATTGTAAACCACATGTCTCGAAGATACAGCACATGAATTTAGTTAGGAGCTTTGGACAGAGGTCTGGGTTTCTTAGTAATAGTCCCCTTTACATCATCTTCAAAGTAGTCAGGTGTATAAAGTACTGACATTGTAGTTGTGGACACAAACATCTTATATTACTTCTCTGTTTCCGTGATCCGGGTTTTGTTCTTCCCAGTAGTCATTCAACTCACAAAGGCATGTAACTAAATTAATCACTCTCACTGTTCCAAGTGGTGAACTAGTGAAGCTTACATGGTTTGGACAAGCCTAGTTTAAGCTGAGTTTTGTTCTCTATACATTTACAAATGCAACATGTACCACATATGTAGTGTCCTTAGATTTTAGGAAGGTGTCAGAGAGTGGATTGGTAATCAGCTGGAGTTATTCTTATTCTGGTGTGGACTAGAGGAGATGAACAGAACTTTGAGGATGGAATTTCTTACACAAAACAAGATCACTATGCTCAAGAAGGATGTCTCCAGATTCTCTCATAACAGGGTTTGACCCTACACAACTGAAGACTACTATTAACAACTGTAGGAAATTGGCTATTTAATCCCCTTGGATTGTTCCATTTTGAATACTCATTTTTTGAGACACACCACAGTAAATTCTGTGTAAATGGACATAGTGCTACCCACCAGTGTTTGCCTTTCAAGATAAGGCTGCTGCTGCGCAGCTAGTGTAAGAGGCATTGAGCTGGTTACATGTGAACACATGTGTGTTAGCACACATGTGCAGGCTGCAGTGCCCAAGTAGGGTGACGGGATGCTGCAAGAATTGGTGCAGATTTGGGGTAGCCCTTATGTGAGTGGGAAGCCATAGTGTAGGTCCTTAGTCCCGTGTAGGCTTCTAGTACACTGGCTGGCTAGTTCATTACAAGCACACACTACACCCTGGCACACCACCCTGTGCACCACTGGGAAGGTGACCTTGCTCGACCCTGTACCGACCGTGAATGGACTGCAATCTTGGAAAGCACCACTAGCATACCGCAGAACTAGAGGTTTCGCCTAATACAATTCTACATAGTGCATAGGGCCTACCTCACTCGCACCAAAATCAACTGATATTTTCACAATACTGATGTTGCCTATCCAGATGTGCCCTGGTGGCAGCGGACATACTTCATATGCGGTGGTCTTGCTCCTCTTTACGCACTTACTGGCTGGGTGCCTCAGCTGTCGACGTGTATAGCACGCCCTAACTTGCAAACCTGGCAAGTAAGTATATGGAGTTTGTTCGCTAGGGCTAAGAAAGACAGATCGACCTCCAGGTTTCTAGATCTGGGCTTCCTGACTGCTAAGCATCCTGTTACCAGATGGTGGGAGTCCCCAGAACACCCATCACTTGGCGTGGGCATGATCCTTCCTATTATGGGCATAGGCGGAGGGAGGACAATGTCGGTTTGTGCAAATACTTGTTAGCCCCCCAGCTGAGATGTGATGGTGTCCGATCTTAGGACGCTACTGCATAGAGAGGGTGGGGGTACCCCTGATTCAGGAGGCCCCTGGGGGCGCTATGGGGGATGTTAGGCCTGCACCCTAGCTGAGCAATTTGTCACGCAGATATGCATTCTTTTCTGAATGGGCTACGCTCAGTCCTTGCTGACGACTGTTGTGATATGATGTTCTGCTGGAAGGTGGCGGGGCAGGGGGATTGCTGTGCCTTGAAAGTGGGGGCTCCAGTTGATTTAATGGTTTCATTCCTCTATAATGGAATCTTTTCTCTTTTATTGCAAAGATATGTGTTGTTAACTCTTGCGGGGCTTGGCTTATCTACTTGATGCTTAGCATCGATATACATCCTGTTGACCGTTGATATGTGAAGGCCATTCGTTGTCCGAAGGCTCACTTGACTGCCTACACCCCACACTTGTTGAAACTGAATTAGGCAACTGTGTGATAACACTTTCTTGATTTACTCTGACTAATTGGAACTACGATTCTGCTTTTCTTTGTTGCAGAAATTGTGGACTAACTGTAGTTAACTTAAACTTTAATAAAAAAGATTTATTTTTTAAATAGTGTAGGTCCTTAGTCCTTACTAAAAGTGTGTGGTGTTTTACTGAAGTACATCGTATAGGCAAAATCTGCACCAAAGTACAGTCTCAACTCACTTAGGGCTACAGGTTCCAGTAAGATATCAATCTTTGGGTACACATGTATGGAGAATTTACACTTGCTAATAAGAGAAGTCAGAACATAAGTGGAAAGAACCATCATCTCATATATTTAGTAAGGAAACCCATGGAATATCATCATTCAGACCATTGTGTGTGGATTCTGAACACCCAGTCCTGCTCCTCTTTTTCAAGGAGAATCTGACTGAGGTCATGAGTGCAGTACAGAGGTCTGGTTTTCTCATTAATCGTCCACTTTATATCATCTTCATGGTGGCCCAAGTGTAGAAAACGTGCCATTATTCAGGTTGTGGAGTGTGTACATCTTATATTGCTCATGTGTTCCAAGATCATTTTTTTGATTTTACTAGGAGTCACTCCAACAGACGTTAGTTCACAGGGCATGAAATTTACTGTACTCACTGGCTCTCAATCCTCACATTTCCCTTCTTGTGTTTATGTAGGTTTCAGTTGTCAAAAACAAAAACGGATCTTTTGAAATTATTTTATAACTGGACAATATTTATCGTTTTCTGGACATTTTCCTGTGCCAAAAAATTGCGACTGTGCTCCTTTCTTCATGACAAGAAATTATAAATGATGCATGTACTCCATGAAATATGATTTTAGTGTAGACAAACTACAAGCTGCTAAACTGTGCATGTGGAACTGTCAGTCTCACAAAAGTAGATGGCCTCAGCTTGGGTTGGAGGCTGGACTGGAGTTCACTAGTAAACGACCGCTGTTATAAGAAGAGTGAAAATAAACCAAGAAAACAGTGACTACAAGAGAAATAACAAAGGGAGTCAAAAACATTAAGTAATAATAAAATTAAGTCAACTCAAATTCTGCAATGAACCATAAGGAAACTCAAATAAAAAAAATGAAGTCATTAAAAAAAAAAACAACTAAGCACACTGGTAATATATATCAACCTATGAAAAAAAGCGCAATATTGAAAAACTGAGGAATTAAGAAAAAGTGGAATATGTTGTTAGCAGAAATAGAAATGGTTTGATAGGCAGTGCAGAAGTGTTGTCATAAAGCCTGTTCTCAAATTGGTGGAAGCACTTATCTGATTCAACCGATTAATAGTGCAAAGTAGAGCAGATGGGAGGACCGTAGGAAAGGTTGGTGGAGCAAGGTGTCACTAACAAAATGGAGGCGATTGTGGCCGAGCAACAAGGCTGAGCCCTGAGGTCAAAAGAGAGAAACTGTGGTTGGAGGGGACTCCCTCCCACCATCCCCATCCCCAAAAAGAAAAATCAGAAGCAGCAGGAAGGCCAGACAGGCAAGATTTAAGGCACCAGCAACCAACAGACTACAGAGCTGTTGAGGGGATGGGACAGCAGGGATCAGCAAGGAGGAAAAATGTACAGCCCATGCATCTATAGCCCAGAATTTGACGTAAGAAGACAGCAGAAAGAGACATGGAGCTCCTAAATGCATTAGAGAAGACAGTTGTTGACTGAAGGAGCACATAAGACCCACTAGGCCCTGTCTCATAAAAGAAATGGGACAGTGGCCTGTAACTATAACAACCTTCATATTGAGGACATTCCACTCCCCCACCCAAATAAGATACAGGCAAGTCTGGCACAGGCAGAGGACGACAGCATATAGAACTGTGAGGATGCATGGAGAGTCCACAACAAGCACAGCAAACAGAAAATAGGGACTAGAACCCTGGCCTCATCTAGAGTGTTGCTGCCCCAATGCGGATAATAAAAGCAGGGGTCAGAGGTCTCTTGAGCTGGGTCCCTCCCTCCCTTTCAGGAGTAAAGACTGTGAAGACTGAGAAGAAGGTGGGACGATGTCCCAAGCCGCCCAAACAAAGATCTCCTTTCAAAACAAAAGGCATAAATAATAGCCAAAAACATCTGCAATCCCCAAAGGCAGAAGTAAAAGAAGTATAACAAAGGTTCGGGAGTCGCCGAGAATCAAATAAAACTGAAAAGCAAATGCAGCACAGAGACTGCTACCTTAAACATCGTAGACAATGCCCTCCTGACCACATATGAAGATGCTTCCTGATATTGCTGGACCTCTCACCTGACTTCTACAGTCGACCATCTCACTCTCCTACACACCTTGCCGGAGTCTTGAATGGGATTCACTGGCAATGTCCTTCATTGGTTCTCCTTCTACCTTTCCAACCAAGAGTAGTTTGTTCACATGGGCACCTCCAGGAACAAAAAGATGCCTATCACCTGTGGAGTCCCCAAAGTTCGATAGGGTCCCTGTCATCTTCAACCTCTGCACGGTGTGCTTGATTTTCCCAGTAACTTCCAAGAGTATGGGAAAAAAATCGAAATCTAAAGCAATATTTGACTCTCTACGGGATGGATGAATGTGTTTTTTGAGGTAACTATAGATAAGCCCTTAAATATTAGACTAATAAAGGAGTCTTAATATAGACTCCGAGCAACAAACACAGAATAGAGATATACATAGATCAATTTTAAGTTTCTATTTGTAGGTCCTTTAGAACGTCCTGAGGAGGCGTTTTAGATAACGCACGAGGCTGAAACACGTCTAGAGATAAGGAAGCATTTTGATCCATGTACAAGCTATGAATTTAGGATTTTTAGTTTATTTGACCATTAAAAAGTGTCACTCACTAAAAAAGACACTTATAGAAGGCTCATATATTTGAACTTTTGGGTCCAATTAGAAGCAATAGCCATAATTGAACTATTGAGACTCAAGTACTTGTGAAAAGTGAGCAAACTGATAAGAAAATGTGCTGTATTTAATGCACGATTCATAAGGTGTGCAAACTGAAAACAAATGTTGTGTGGTATTTTATGTATGAATTATGTTGTCTACAAAACAAATGATAAAAAACAGACTACCATGAGGGGTTATAGGCTTTCTCATCAATAAATCACTGAAATTATATTTGAGGATTTTTGAAATATAACACAGGGTATCGATACAGAATATATTCCTTACTCATACTTACCCCAGAAAATATATTAATCTATCCCGTAGAGAGCAACATATTGCTACAGACTTCTAAAAAAAAAAAAAAAAAAAATCACATCATTATATTTAAAACTAAGCCGATGAAACGCAACTCTTCCTAAAGGTCTCCTCAGTGGCAGACCTTCAGAGCCAGCACGTCATCCAGACTTGAATGTTCAGCGCCTACATGAAGCTCAATTGAACCAAGACAGAATTCCTGTTGTTTGCCAAGAATAAAGATAGAACAGTTCAAACTTGTCTCAATTCACTTTACCAGCTGCAAACCTAAACTTTAAATCAATGTCATGATAATTGGATTTACCCTGGACACCAATCTAACCCTCTCAGAAAATACTGTAAAAAAAACAAAAGATGGTGGCCTGGTATCAGCTCGCTCTGCTAAAGAAAGTGAAACCGCTACTTCAAGAAAATGACTTCAGTGTTGCTGCTGAAGACCCAGTACTCTTTGTCTTTAAAATAGCACTACCACTCGAGAGTCTTGTGTAGGATACTGTTCAAAAAGGGAGGGGGGATAGGAAAGGAACGAAAAGAAGCAAGACAATTCCCCCAACTATACATTCATAGTTGAGGTAAAGTGTGCGTAGCAAATATGAGGGCAGTCCCACCAGAATAATACAAATTGATATGGCTACAACCATGCGGAGCATCCAATGAGAGAGCTCTAATTTGTTGGGGGGTGGGGACAGGAGGCGCTACAACAGATTTCCAGAATATAAAATAAACAGAGGGAAGGAGCAATACAATAAGTGGTGATATGGGTAGAAAAAGCCTTTTAATATACAATTACAGTCCAGGACCATTTCCTGCTGGTCCTCTTGGCTTGCCTTAAGTCATCCGTAATATGGTCCCCTCAACTCCAGAGCAGCTCCATGCCACCAGCTTAGACTATGCTTTATTGCAGTGTTGCCTGTTTGCCAGCCAAAACCCTTCCACTGCACCCCCCCCCCCCAACCAGATCCCAAATAAGCATAAATTGGGGAAAACCCTAAAATATCTTGTCCTGTATACCTTTCAGCAGCTCTAAAGACACCCAGCGCAAGCAGTCCGACTTTGTTCTATGGGAGACCCTGCCTCTCCTGCTGCTCCCACTGAACCCATCACTGAAGTAAGCAAAAAGATGAAGAGAGCCTTCATCATATGCGTCGTCATGCCCACTAAAATTAACCATTGGTGGCCCCTTGTACAAGCATGAGGGCCCTGGGTGCAGATCAATGCCACAGAGCATTCGTGCCATGCAAGGCTCTGCTCTCCAGAGAGGGAGGGATCTCTGTTCACCCGTCACTACACTACTGGGCCAAGTTCATCATTCAACAGCTATGGGGAGGCGAAGGAGGGATAAATGAGGAAGGAGCCACTACCCAGCAGGACCGTATATCTGTCCTTCTCGGTTCACAGCTGTTCCAGGTCAAATCTGTATAGTTCCCCAGAGTCTTCTCCACACTTCAGGTCACTTGTGCAATCGCATGGTACCTTAGAAAACCTAGCCCCTGTATTTTTCAGCATGGCCCAGACTCGCTGCCAAAACCATTGGAGGATAAGGTGTTGTATTGGGTTCCTGTTTTAATCAGCTTTTTCAGGAAACCCATGGGTACTTTGGCGTTTCCAAGAGCAGAAACCCAGCCTCTCTCCATGTACTCCTGCCTTATAGAAGAAAAGGAAGAACTGGGGAGGATCAAAAACGACCCCTCCACAAATTATCAATTTAGACCCAGTCTCAAGGACACACATTATGTGACATCTGTGGACGGGGGAATTCGGATGGTAAAGCTGCCTACAGAGAGCAAGGTCAGGAACAGATGGGCTGAAGCGCTAAAGATTTAGCGCCGAAGCTATGAGGAAGACAAAGCGGGCCAAATGCATACCAACATCTACATTAATTGAAAAGAAAGATTTAACAGTCCATTGCAGGATGCTTCAAATAAAAGGGGAGTACACTGCTTTAAAGTGGAAGTTATGGTGAAAGAAGTTCACTATTTCACTCACAATGGCGGGAGACATGAGTGTGCCTCTTGTCAGGAAAACAAAACAATTACATGTACAACTACGCCTTTGTAACTACCCACAAACATCTGTAATGCATTTGCCAGAAAAACAGACTTGCAGAGCCTCAGAATAGACTTCACTAAGCAGGGAACACAGGCCAGGGTATTCTACCCAGCTCAGATAGGTTACAAGATCTCATTCTTTGGACCTATTTTGATTTCTTGGTGAAATGGATGCATCCTTGACGTGCTAATGCTCTAATGCCTTGTTTTTCTATCCCTGTGCTATCCTATTCAACCGCTTGCTGTAGCTGTCTGCTACTGTGATATCATGGTTGTGTTTTACGCACATTCTAAGTCCAGGGTGCTAATGTTGGCCCTCTTACATTGTGAGAAACAGTAATAGGATGCCGAGACTTTACCTACTGCCTTAGTCAACCATTTGCTTAACCCTTACTACCCTGATGGGGTTACCAGATCTCTTTTTGTAGTTATGCACTAGCTCTGAGTTCTCCAAAGATCCATTTGGTGAACCCTGCACTAGCTAATGGTGGGCAGATCACTTCTATGGTGCCTGCTAAAAAGTTTTATGAATTCTTGCTTTCATATTGCTACGGCTGCTGGTTTCAATTTATTTCCTTGGATGGGTAGATTTGCTTTGTATTAAAACGTATCAAATATATTTGTAAAGAGAACAAATTAAATAATATTTTGAAATCCAGGCGATGATCATGATCAGAAAGAGGATGTTTTTCCGACAAAGAAAGGAGGATCAGAAACAGCGTTAATCTCGTTCTAACAGCTGGTTGCCAGAACAATTTAGATTCAACACTCAGCAAAGGATGACGTGGAAGAATTTGAGGTGCAGTTTCATTACAGTGTGGGTACATAAAAACAACCAATTATTGAATTAAGTGTATGACAAGTGAAAAATTAAGGACATTTTTTTACTTACCACACTGTGCACACATTGGCAACTTTTGCACAGAGCTACAAAAGTAGCAGAAGGCTCTATTTCTTTGTCGCCTAGAAAAAAACAAACCACTCAAAAACATTAATAAAAGCACACGTGCCAAACTAAATTACCACAAACCATTCAACTTTTAACATAAAAAAAATCACAAGACACAATAGTAACTAATACTACATTGCGAGATTTAGAAGACAAATCACGATCAGGAATTGTGAAACAACACAACCAACTAGCGAAAGCAAGGATACTTGATAAAAATAAATGAATAAAAAGGAATTACCTTTGGCATTTGTCACATTCCTGAAAATGACAAAAAGGTTTATCATTAAATTAGGGAAATATACACAATGCATCAGAGAATACTTCAATAATGGGAATGCACCCATAAAGTGTTTATTTAAGATATCAAAAGCAAATTTCACTAATACAAGGGACACATACTTATCAAACACAGAACTAATAATGACAAGGATCCCTTTTCAATAGAGAATGTTTTCATAAACACTCAAGACAGATCTCTAATATAATAGTTTGAGAACAAAACAAGGTTAACAAGCTTAAAAGTGACGATTAATGGAGATAATTACTCTATCTATTTTTTTACATTGAACGCCTAACAATGACGTGGACTCGCGGGGGACAGGCTAGGTTTGATGTGGCTGGTAAAGTGCAGGATCGTAAATGGTGTACAAGGTCGGCTATAAATGGAAGGGCTTTGCCAGTACTTTGCCTCCCTAGATATATTTCCTTCTCAACAAACTCAAGGAAGGGTTAACAGGTGGGTGGGATAAAGAAGAAATGTCAAAGGGCTATTGCAAGAAAAAGCCTCTGGCGAGGGGGAGGTTTGGGAGGGAGACCGGTCAACTGCTCAAAGAAAGAAAGGTACGTGGCAATGGGAAGATACACAGACAGGTTGGTCTGTCAACAAAAACGAAGGTAGGCATAGATGAGATGATCAAGGACTACAGGGAGTCCTGCGTATAATACTGATTGCATGCTGAACTGTGTGGGAAAAGATGGGAAGGGAAAACTTTAACAAAGCAGGAAATGTAGGAGCTTAGACATTGCATAAGGGGGCAAGGGAATTACATAGGATGCACCATACATATTTTTCAGTCAATCACCTACAAGTGAACGGCAGGTCAATAAATTAAAACAAAGTTAGCAATAATACTCGTTAACTGTTAGCCTACTAAAGCAAGCCACATCCTCTTCAAAATTCAAATTATGCCGGTACTAAACAGATTTTCAACAAATTGAATCTTTTCATAATGTCACCTCAAGTAGCTTGGGCATGCGATGGGACTTATAAGCTCATAAAAAAGGGCAGCAGTTTTACAGATAAACAATGCGTTCACTAACATACGTGTCTTCTGAGAAAACTGTTGGTGGCGACAGATGGCAAACTGCAGCCTCCTGTTTTATTTGGGCAAATTCAGCTGCACTTTTGAAAAAGTTAAGCAGAACCCTTGCATGCAGTCTAATGGTTAAATTCATAGAACATTTAAGCAGAGGTTGCCTTTATTCATTTTAAACATCCTGCCCAAGAAGTAGGATCCAGGAAGTCATAAACTAACAGAAAACACACAATATTATTAATCTGAATGTGCATTTAGTTCTAAGCAAATTTATGCATATCAAATTTCTAAGGGGGCATATTAACAACCCATTTAAGAGGCCCCATAACTCACTGAAAGATATACATATCTTCCATCATCACAGTGGAACAACAGACCTTCTTGCCACCTTCTCTTAGCACAAAATGAAGGAAATTGTGGAAAAGACAAATAAGGTTATTTATACATAGAGCACCTTGAACCTGAGAAATCATTTAAAACTACGTGGCCATACTGAGCAATCATTTAAATCTATGTGGCCCTTCAAACTGTGGAAATAAGCTGTTTGTCCGAAGGATGACTTTATATCAACCTGTGTTGTGTTCACTTTTGACTTGGGTGGTGGCTTGGTGTACACGGGATTTCAAATACGGTCTCAGCTGGCACTTTATGACGGAGAATGGATGAGTGTGATCTTGGTTGTTTGTTTTGCCTTGCTCTACCTGGATTCACTTATGGTCACCTGACGCTCTAGGCACTGCATGATCACTGATGGGAGAGTGTAATTATGGTAGAATTCAAATGTAGAGTTATGGGTTTTACATTATTATTTTGATTACGATTTTAGAGATTTTGATACCCGTGTCCTGATGAAGCCGAAAGGAATTATTGGCTGTAACGCGACCGCGTCGACATATTGACGAGGAGTCACATTATTTTGATTTTTGTTGAAAGGAAAAGCGCCCTTAGAATAATATGATTAGAGGTGTAATTACTCTGGCGCAATAGGGATTTCCTCAAGAGTGTACTACTCGGAGTAAGGAGTGTACATTCCGATGGTTTTGTTCTCAGTAGGGGTACTATTCTGTATGCTTATGTTGTATATGTTGTATATATGTATTGTATCATATACATGAATGTGATTTAAGTATGATTTTCAGTCTATGTCCTGTACTTATGAGGTGTATATATGATGTGATTCTGTTTTTGATTTGACTTTCGTGTGTTCTGCCCCGTCATAAGACATGTGTATAACTTTATATTTTGAATATGTAGTATTTTGTAAATAACAATTGGGAACATCAGGGTAATTTGTGGTACCTTGAATGTGAATAAATAAAGGATTGATCCCTCTGTACCTTCTTTTTCTTTATATACATCTTTGATGTTATTTGCTCAGGTATAGGAGGGGAATTTGAATGGCCATCTGGCAACTGAAACCTTAGGAAATAGCTGAAAGGAATCAAACATTGGCAGAGCCACCACGTCTCACAGTTGGAGCCTATTGGCTTTGCTAATGATTTTTATTCTTGCTGCAACACATCCTTGATATTATACAGCAAGGCTAAAAAACAAAGTAAAACAAAAAGCGCTTTGATGCGGTGGTCACATTTTGTAAGTGTGCGCTACACACAAGTTCATGCCTACAAAGTGGTGAAAGCGATTATTTTTTACCGATTTGGATCAGTACACTTTTTTAAAGTAGCGGATAAGCATTTTTGACACACGAGGGAGGAGCCAGTGGGTCGAGGGAAGCAACATGAAGGGCGTGGGTAGGGAGGTTCAACACACGAGGGATGGAAACAACATGGAGGGCAGGGATGTGATGAGCAGCAATGGGCAAAAGAGAAGGAGAGCGGGGAGAAAGGCAACACGGAGGGCAGGCATAGATGAGAAGCAGCAGAAGAGGAAAGGGATGGGGAGCACAAACAATGGGTGAAAGCACAAAAAGAAAAACACAGAAGGGCAAGCACAACATAGGAAGACGTGGGAGGCACATGTACAACAAAAAGGCAACATGGAATACAGGGAAAGAGAAGTACATTAGGGAGACAGCTGGAAAGCATATGCATTCCAAGAGAGTCCGTAAGTCAAAAGAAAAAAGTTGTGCTTGAGAAGCAAGCAGTGGAAGCATAGGAGCAAGTCATTCAAAATAGATGGCAAAGTGGAAATGCTCTATGGAATGGACAAACAAAAGACTGGCAAGATGAGACACAAATAAGAAGGCGATGTATTAGAGTGACAGAAAAGTCAACCAATGATATGATATGACCAGAGTTTATAAAGCGCAGCAAATGCCAATAGGCATCAAGGCGATGTAGTCTCAGCAGACTGGTCGACAAAGAAGCAGGAATGACAGGAATGCAGGCAAACCGACTCTCCCTACAGGGTAAAGAGACAGGTCTTTAAGGCTTTCCTCAAGGGAGAGTGCATTTTAATTCCAGTCTGATGATGGAGCACAACTGAGAAAGCTCTGCCTCACCATCTTTTCTTCTGAACTCTGGGCAGTTACCAAGTTGTAATGAGCTGAAACAGGATTTCTCCTCAGCATACAACACTGAAACATAGCTTTAATTCCCTCTGGACTAACATTATAGAGGGACTGTTGTACAATGCAGAGTGCCTTGAATATTATGCACTTTTTTAGGTCTCGCCTAGCGTCACAGTGCATGCGCTGCTCGCTCTGCAAGATCTATTGTTGTCGGTTTTCTTTGGAAGTGGGGTGGAAGCTCCTCCTCTGCTTTTCATTTGTGCGTGTCATACTTTATGTGAAACGCTTGAATTTAATTTGTTGTGAGGCTTTTTGGCTCCCTCCCAGTCTCCTTTAGGCCCCGCCCATCCGGACTCGTACATGTGCGCGCTTTCGGCTGATGAGCTGCGGCGCGGCCCCGTAGGCCAGGGCCTCCGTCATGCAGGATCCTGAGTGGCTTATCTAGTGCTTACAAACAGCTCGCCGCAATGCCCCCTTAACAAGTCACCTTTGTTGCGTTGCTCGCGCTCGTTTCAGGTAACCATCGGCATCCCCGATCCATGCATGTTTTTGTTGCATTATTTGCTGTAAGAAATCGCTGCGATTTGGCATGATGCAGTCACTCTGCGTCATGGAGCCAAGGGTCCTTGCCAAGCGACGCTCTGCACAGCTACCTCCTGCCTTTCCATTAGCACGCACCCTCCGTTGTCTGTTGCACCGCAGGCCCGGGCCGCCGACAAGCAGGATCGCAAGTAGCTTATCTCGTGCTCGCAAACAGCCCGCCGCTATAAATGAACATATGCTGCACGCAATTACGTCGTTTTCCGTTTTCGTGACATAGCAGGTTTACGTGCACTAACCCATCCATTGCTCTCTGGTTCTCCCTGCATTACATTTTGCAGCAGAATGCACACCTTTCAGCGTGTTTACTGTGGTGAATCTCCGACTAAAAGTGGTATTTTTCATGTATGTTCGTGGTCTTTTAGAAAACGGAGTGATGCCTGTCGTCGTTCAGTCGCAACGAACAATCATCAGATATTATAAGATATTTTGGAAAGCCTGACCTACTTAAGCTTTTGGAAGCATCCTTGGCGTTTTAATACATGGTGACATTTGTACAATATGTAGAATTCGAATTTTATTAAAATGACACTTTGCAGGCGCGGTTACCATGGCAACACCAACAACATGCTCAAAGTCAACCAGAAGTAGCATTCCATGTCTCGAGCTCCAAGTAATATTATTTATTTGGGAGGGCGACAATCGATTGTTTTGTTGAATACCGCAGATCGGGGTCCCTCTTTAAGGCATGGTCCAGTGAGAGGTGACTCCCACAAAACCCCTGCATTGGGTGCAGTTTGGGGGTCACTGGCGAGGTTTAATCTGTGTGTTTATAAACTGGTGCTAAAGCCCATTCAAAGCACTCTGCCCCTGCCTAACTAAAGGCCCACACTAAGGACCAACCACAGGCCATGCCTTGCTCGCGTGCTCACTCAGCATTCAACAACATGGCGCTGCTCCTTTCACCTTAAATGTTTGCGGACATTCTAACAGCCTTGGCTCGGAAACTGCCGATGCATGTGAGCAAAATGCTAAATTAGGGCACCTATTCCTCAGATACAAAGCTCTGCATGTTAAGCAACATTCGTATGAATTTAAAGCAGTAAACCGTGCTCTGAGAGTCCCCTTTATATTCTGTTTCTGCTTCTCTTATCATCACCCTCTGAAAGGGTCTTGCCTGGGATACCAAATGGGGAGCCAGTGGTTGCAGCTACAACTCAAATTAACGTGCATGTTCTCTTTTCTCCCCTTCCTTAATTGTAGGATTTCTAATCCTGGTATATGCTAACTGCAGTTCTCCTATGTTCTACGTGAATAAATCCAGTGACAATCCCCTCTAATGGCCCCACTAATAATTCATTTAAAAGTGATATTAGCAGATTAATTTTTAAACATCTACATTGCATTACGCCTACTTCAGTTACGCATGTTATTTCCAAAACACTACTGCTTCATCGTGAAATGTGTATGGGTTTATGCTGAGAACCCAGCATATTATTCATTCATTTATTTATTTTGGAGTTTTGAATAGCGCGACTCGTCATTTCGACCACCTCTGACAGCTAAGAAAACAAGCAGTTGCAGTGCAATGGGTCCCACATTTTCGAAACTTTGACCTATTGCAAATGACAATGCCTTTTATTATTGCAGGTTTTTTAAACACATAAATAAAAGGCATTGTTATTTACAATGCCAATAGCTCAAAATATCGCACTTGCGAGATCTATTGCATTGCAAATGCTTGTTACTGGGAGCCAGTGCAGCTCATGTAGCCCTTGGACGCCAACTGCTGATTCTGAATATCCAGGGTGAGCCTTGCCAACGCATTCTTTACTAGTTGAAGTTTGACTTGAGTGTTATTGTTGGTCTCTAGGTACATCGCATTACAATAGTAAATCCTAGAGGAGACTAACACCAAGGCTACCTGCCTGACTAGTGAAAGTGCCCTGTCCAGAATCAGCCCTAAATGTTTGGTCAGGTCTATAGGAGCTGGTAAGATACCTAGCTTTGCAGCGTACCAATTATTGTCCCACATAGAGGCTGGTGTTCTAAAGAACATCACTTCCTAATTCTCACTATTAAGCTTCATATCATTTATTTTCATCCACCCAGCTACTTCTGTCATACAGCTATTAAAAAGTTAGCTGCAGTGGCATCCAGGTCTTTAGAAATTGATAAGAATATCTGTGTTTCATCAGCATACGATACAGCTGGTATTCCAAAAGAGCGAATCAGCCTGGCCTGTTGGAAAGGATTCACATCCCCTCTTAGAGATCTTCAAGAAATGAGGTTAGAAGTTTCAGAGCCATGTCTTTGATACCCAACTCCTGTAAGCGTTTGCTCAGCAGGGATGGGGAGATGGTATCGAAGGCTGCGGCCAGATCCAACAGGATCAGCACCACAGCCTGCCCTGCATGCACTAAGCATCTGATACTGTCCATGGCAGCTAAAAGCACTGTTTCTATTCCATGATTTTTCTGGAACCCGAACGGAGAAACGTTCAACAGACTCTGTTCCTCCACATGAGCCATCAAGTCGCTGTTAAGATGTTTCTCCAAGATCTTGCCGGGACAGGGAGCAGAGAAATAGGACGACAATTCTTAAGATTGTTGGGGGTCAGGATTAAGCTTCTTGAGAAATGACTTCACTATTGCTTCATTCCAGAGCCGAGGGTAGATCCCTGAGATGATGGCTTCATTACTGACAACGGTTGAGCTTCCGTACTCGCCACCATTTGCAAAACTTTGGTGCACATGGTTAAAGTGGGGGGGGGGGGGGGCAATTTGGTATTGAGAAGGTGCAGCTTAACAAGCTCCGGTGTAAGACAAGGGAAACCCACAAACTTTTTTAATGTTTTTTTCCTTGACTTCTATAGATTTTAGGGAGTCCGATTGCTGCTCTTTCCTTGAAGACAGCATTTCACCGGCTTCTGTTTTAGGGCTTCTAACTCTTTATATATATTTAAAATTTTAATTTGAAAGAACTCTGCAAGCTGGTTACAGTGCTCGTGAGCCTTCGATTTCTGGCAAAGCCAGAGATGTGGATAGGTGCTGAATGATTTTAAAGAAATCTTTTCAGGAGTTAGTTGCCTCAATTTTGTTAGTGCAGTAGATGGCTTGCTATTCTCTGAGAGCTACTTTGTAGTATCTAATCGCAATCATATAAGTGGACCTTTCCTGCAACTCATGTTTCCCCCAAGAAACGTTCCTTGCTACGGCTGGCCTGCCTGAGATGCCTTAGTCTTTCTGTAAACCAGGGTGCCGTGGGCAGTTTTCTCCCTGGCTAACTTATCAGCTGCCGTGCACAGCCAGTCTGAGTAGTCCTCTATCCACGTCCTCCTAGATATTAAAAGGCTTGTTACCAAGAGTCATAGTAAAAGATTCTACTGATACCCCCTTCCAATCTCTCCTGAAGATCTTACTATTGGAGAGCATATCCCTGCCATGAGGTGGGAAGGAGAATTAGAAAAACTGAACTATGGTCTGGCGGGCTGAGGGGAAGCACCTTCTGAAAAGACAACCGAAGGTCGTTGGAAAAAACCCCAAATACAATGTGTCCTGCTACATGAGTAGGGGTCATGACCAACTGTGGAAGCCTGAAGCAGGCCAAAGTCTCTTTCAGTATCATGGAGTCTTTTTTGGCACTGTCCTCCAAGTAAAATTCAAACCTTGGTCAGAAGTGGCATTAAAGGAGCAGAAGGACAAACCTGTGTGAGAAGAGAGAAAATGAAGGAAGGATATGTGAAAATGCTGGACAGCAGCAATACCAAAGTACAAACAACCACAGACTCACAGAGGGTAGTAGCAGCTGAGCAAACAAGCATTGGCAAAGACCTATTGGCTCTGCCAATGTTTTTAGCAATGCTCTACAGAATCACAGCTGCTGTGCCTACTTGCAGCCCCCCTCATTTACATTTTAAAAGCATGACTAACCTAGATTTAGCCATCACTGACAGAATGGTGATCACAACCCGCATAACAATTTTCATGACTGCTATATGATGAGCATCCTGGCCGTTATGGTGTCCAACCTTGCCACAATGGTGGCCCTGGTAAAATGGTGGGCAATACTGGCATAATGTAGGCACCCCTGGGGTTATGGTACACATTCATGGCCAATGATTGTAATACCAGGGCATTTAAAGAAGAATATGCCCATGTGAGTCACATGCACTCGAAAATGACAAGCTGAAGTTTAGTAACCATGCATTTCCTAAAAAATAAAACTGATATTACGTTTTTTCCAGAAAATTTGAGTTTGTTTGCCTTCAATTGAAAGATGAATTTGTTGGAAACAATATGTATGCTGACAAAGACAAAAGGCTGCAATTCCAAACACAAAGTTGATAGCTGAATGATAATTCAAGCCGAGTCAGGTGGGGGCATTTAATATTGATAAACATTTTCCTGGCATTTCTGCTGGTAACCTCGCCTTGAAGGCTTCGGTGATCACTACTGATGATCCTGCTTAGGGTGGTCATAGTGTAATATTAACTTTATATATATTATATAAATATTAACCATAAGTCGCATTGCGTACCATGGGAGGAACAAACATAAGATTGACAGGCTGAAACAAGGAGTCATTCAATAGAAAGAAAGCAAATATTGATAATAAAGCCAACAAATGGCAAGCAATGGGTGGAATGCAAGACCCTGTATGTTCTAGGTGAGCCCACAATATGTTTTCTGCACCCAGACAGCACAAGCAAGGTCTCCATGTGTTACAGTAGGAGTGGGTGGCTACACTTTTATAGAATGCCTGTAGGCGAAATTGCACTTTCAGATATTAATTTGTATGCACTGCAAAAATGTTAATTTTAGCTAACATACACCGCTACTTGTTGAATGATATGAAAAATGTGCAATACGCTGTACAGTTTTTACTTACCATTGATGCATTGCAAGGCTGTTTACCTAAATCTATATTGCCTCTTGCGGCTCTCATCTGCTTTTCACGTTCTTTGCGGCTTTCTGCTTTTTTACGGGCACCAGTCTTCTTTTTAGGCATTTTCTACAACCTACAATAAACCAAAGAGCAATAGAAAATTAATTGTGTAACCAACATACAGTCGCAGTTTTAAATGGGTGGGGTAAAAGACGATCAGTGCCAATGTCCATCGACTAATTTTGGCTCCAATCTTGCAAGATAAATCCACATACAAACACACGCATGCACACACTCACACACACACGTCATATGTCATGCAAATCAGATTCACAATGGAGGGATTCAGCAATGTAACAGAGTTTTTGGTGATCTGAATGGCATCAAATAGTAGGTAGTAACTGACTAGATGGGTTCTTCTCTATTGCAAAAACACAGGTACGCTTTATGTTGATGTTTTTACTTTGACTCATAATTCCAGCGGAATTTCCCCCCATTCACTTTGCTCTAGGTTCGATTGTTCATCCCCATAATCTTGCTTCCACAAGGATTACTCTTGCTTTTTAGGTTTGGACTTTGAGACAGCTTTAGATGTCCAGCCAAGCTATTGCTTTTCCCAAATAAACATAAATAATAGATATGTGGTCAGTGGGAATCACCATTGGTCTGCTAAAATTACACCTTTTTCTGTCACCCACCACAGTATAGAGCATGAGACAATGAATCAGCCCACTTATCCCATTGGCTCTTTAAGCTTTGAGTGACTGCACATAGCTTGAGCAGAGTGTTAAAACTTACCTAAAAAGAGTCCCTTTCTCTTCAGTTGCAATGCCGGTTCATAGTGTGCTTTTTGATTTTATCTATTTTTTAAATGAACTTTAAAAACAAGCTATTCATTTTGCCTGCATTTCTTATTAATGTTTATGTTATAATGTGCTTAAGTGATATTGTAACATTGTAGCCGTCTGCGATTTGATTTATTAGTTAATAATGATAAAATACAAGGCACAACTGAAAGGCTTGTTTAGAAAACAATATCAGTAAAACAACTGCAGAATCCACAGCAATCCCAGTGAAAATATTAACATTCACACTCAGGATACAGCGAGGGGGACCCAAAAGACTGAAAAGCAACAGATGAGGACGAGGCCCAGACGGCAGTGGATATAATCAGGGCTGGCCCTGGAGTACTCAAGGTGCGGCAGATAAAAATCAAGGTGGTTGAGTGGGCCTCACGACACAAATGAGAGCGAGCCTACCCCGGAGACATCCCACTAGGGTGACCAGCTGCACCTGAAACAAACAGACGCAGTGGTGGCAGAGGACATGTGGCAGCAGCAAGAGGAGGCTTCAGGTCAATGGAGCAACCGGTGCCAGACAGATTGAAGAAGAAGCTGAGGCCCCAGATATATCGAGCCAGAAGGATGGGCCGATGCTTCATGGCACAGAGAAAGACAACAGAGGCCTCGCAGAGGTAGAACAGACCTAATGCAATAACTAGTACCCTAAAGCTTGAAGGGGTGGGAGACAGAGGACTGCCCCTGGACCAGGTCACCAAGAGTAGAAGAGCCAGTTATTTTGAAGGGGGCCACAGTCAGTGCAGCACTATAAAGGTAAGCTGACCAGGGAATTCATTGTTTCCACTGTGGGCCTTTTGCTTGAGAAAGGGTGGGCCAATGTAGAGATTGCTCAACTCCACCCAGAAAAATGCAGTAGCAACTACAACTTAAAAGCACTCGGACCTTGGCACAAGGACAGCCTGGGGAACACGCAAGTGACTAGGATGCCCAGACACACTAAAGGCTAGGCCGTTAGGCCTGAAGGCCATCCCCAGCCCCTGGAATGGTGCAGGGGAGTCTTAAGAATATTTGTTCTTGGACAAAACGGGCAGTAAGATTCAACCAGAACGATCAACCAAGTGGACTGCCCCAAGCCATTCACAGAGGGAAGAGTGCACAACCCATAAGGACAAATGTAGGGGTGGGCACAGGGGAGATGAGTCCGACCCAGAAAAAAAGCTAGCCTTTGCAAACCGACTGAGCATGGAAGTGACCAAGAATGACTATAGTAGAGCCAAGGGTTTGAAGGGTCCTTGGCATTGAACACAGAATCCTGGCGACACAAAGCACATAAACATATCTTTAGAAGTTAGACAGGCGCTTGGAAACTGGCAGAATTCCCCCCCCCCCCAACCCGGATTGAACTATGCCAGTCAGCAGGAAGTGCTAAGGAAACAGCAAAGGTTCCACAGAGACCCAAGGAAGACACTAACTAAGACCAATGAAGTGCCTATCCATGAGGATGACCACAATAACGGAGCAACGCTAAACACTGAGATATAAAAGAAGCGGGCCAGGGGAGTGAGAGGATTAGAACTGGCATTTTAACAGTTAAGTACAAATGAAGATCCACGAAAATGACCACCAGGAATAAAAGAGATCAAACGGTTAAAGAGATTCTCTCTGAGGCCCCAATATCAAACGTGGATACTCAACCCATTCATAAACAAAGCAAACTCACTGGAGACCAATCAAGACGCAGAAACCGGGCAACAAAGAAACAATCATGAACATTTTTGGGAGATCTTTTCCTGGGATTGAGGGATGATTTTGCATCCATTCTGGGCGAAGCAGGCAAGAAACGCAAGACGTTAAGAAAGCCCTACATGAGGAGGAGCCAAGCTGGCGACCAAGATGGCCACCTAGGCTCCCGGCTCCGTCGACCTCCTTCTCCTCCCACAAGATCCTGCTACATATCCTGCGCCTATGCCATGCCTCCGCATAGATGAGATGAAACGATACCCGACCGTGTGATCCCGAGTGATCTACTAGCTTTGTGGACGGAGAAACGTCGACGTAAAGATTGCGGCCTGCACCAGCTTCGGAACCGGGGCCTTGAATGATGGAGAGGCCGGAGGCAAGTTGAACAACATCGGCCATGAGAGACCGAGAAGGACAGGTCGGCCCGGATGTAACCGGAGCGAGTGCAACTCGGAGGCAGCCTGGGGTATCCCGGACCTCAGAGAGATCGGTCGTTGGCCGTTAAATAGCGTCAGAACGGTGATCTTGCCTCTGGACGCGGATTACAATAAACAGACGCAGTACACGACATGTCCCCCGAAAGCGACTCGAGTGAAACCTAGACCTGTTCCACCAAGGGGACTAAAGAGGCTCAAATGAACACTCCGACACTAAATATCCTGCCCAAAGGGTCTCCGGTGGAGACGAAAACTGTCAATACTGCGAGAGAAGAGACTGGACTGACGCTCAGAGATGTAATGGCGGCTGTTGTCGGATTTCACTCCTCCATGAGCCTGAGAATGCTAGCCCTGGATTGTAAATGGGAGGTTATTGCGCCTGGGATTGGGCTAACGATTGCGGACCCCATTGAATCGAATGGTAAAGCGAAAATCCTAGAACTCAACCTAGCTATGTTAACAGAGGTCGGGAATTCCTTGGAGCAAGAGGTGCGGGAGACTGTGGATAGCGAGTCATCTGGCTTGAGGCGTATCAATGTGGCTCTTTCTTTTCTCCCGGATTTTGCGTCATTCACTGAACAGCAACGCCAGGGATTCTGGTCGGGGAAATAGGACAGCAGAGTAAACGGGATCCAATATGCTTTGCTGTTTTCAACTGGCCTCCGGGCGGAACTTAACAGACAAGTATGGTACTTTGACACTCCTGAAGTTGCAATAGATGGGCTGGAGAGTCTTTATGCTACTGATCGGACAGGCCAAGGTTGAGCACTATGCGATTATTGTATGATATTAGTGGACTTGATGGCAGTGCGGGACTCAATTCCTATATGATTATTATGCGGGAGGCGAGACAGGCGAATAATGATCCCCCTTGATTTATATATTTTGACATTTTATTTACTAGATCCGTCAACATAGGGGAAGCCAAGATGTGAGGGGGGGCGGGGGCCTGTTCCAAGGTCCTCCTCCATTTTCTAATTTTAGATACATTAGTTTAGATTCGGGGCGACAGGCATGCTGCTAGTTGGGGATGCAGGGGTGCAGGGTGGGGGGGATGCGGTTTGTGTGTTAGCGTTGTTTATTTTATTTTGTGGTATGCATAATTATTCATCGTTTATCCAGATTATGTTTTCGTATCTAGGGGCAATAAAGTTTTCTTATCCTGTTTTATTGGTTGGCGGGGTCTGAGAGCCGTTGAGCATAGAACGCACTGTGAATTGTATGTAGTCAAATATTGTCGAGCGATCATGGCGTTGGTGTCTCAGTAACCTACCTAATCTTCCAGAAATCCTGATACCTGAAATTGTTTGCTTTATTTTTGTTACTGAATGTGCTGTTCCTGATAAGTCTTTGTTTCATTTTGTTTTTGTATATAAATAAAAAGAAATGTTAAAAAAAAAGAAAGCCCTACATGATCCAGTGGGCAGAGCTTTGTACACGTTGGAAACAAGCAACGGTAGAGAAGAGGAGCTAGAATTCTTGAGCAGAGAAAAATGAAATAAATGTGTTCCTACAGGAAAGGTTTGAAGACCCCGTAGGTATGCCTAGAGGGTTGCCAAATAGAGTGGAAGGTAGAGACATTAAGGACTTCGTTAAGCAGTTTCTATATTAAATACGAGTGACACACAACCGATCTAACTGGAGCACACGCAAAGAACATTGCCTATTACTCAACAAAGAGGCAAGCCTCCAAACATTATGGCAAGGGTATATCACAACTAAAAGAAAAAATACTGGTAGCAGCAAAGACATGTAAGAAACTTGGCTTTGATGGGCAATAACTGCTTCCATTCCTTCCTTGGTCATGTTTAAAAAAAAAAAGAAAAATTTACACCCAGTTACAGAATTTTTTATAAGAAAACAAAAAAGAAATCACCTTTAGATGAGAAGATAGTCTACGATTGGCAAATCGAATCATTGACTGAGACGATATAAATCCACGAACAACAGATAAGAGACCACAAACAGAGGACTCTTCTCGAGCATTGCACAGGGAATCAGGATACCTCAGAAGAAATTGATGGAAAATGACAAGAAGAAGACTTGATGGGAAACCAAAATGCAAACACCATGAGAATAGAGGCAGGCCATACTAAAACAACTCCAATCCATTGAAAACCTCAACAAAGAATGGGAAACAATCAGTAAAAAATCCCCCGAAAGCGGAGGCAGAGATTGAGTGTGTTAAAGATGCTTAACAGAAGGCCACAAAATGGTACCAAGTTAGCGGAGGGCCCTAGTTGGGAGAGAGGGAAAGAAGATTTGCATTCTTCCTGGAACGCTCAGGCGGGAGGTTAGTGTTGAAAGACCACACTTTACACAGTTCTATTAAGGAGAAATACACCACAGATCTAGCTGGGAGCGCTAGCACCCTACAAATAAGGTCGAGAAAAGAATATGGGCACAGCATTGGGATTTCAAAATAATTCTTTCATTGGCAGACAGGGGAAGGGAACAAGGGAGTTTGGAGTTTCTGTACACGGAAGATGGAGAACTACATTACAGACAAGTATTATCAAACAATTAGACTACGACAACCACTGCACAATGAAACTTTAGACATATAATCTAAATCTCTTTCAATGGATAAAAGTTGTACCATTTAATGTGAAAGGCCTACTCACCCCATCCAAAAGGGTCATGGTCTGGGAGGCGCCTTTAAAGAAACACACTTAACAGAAAAATCTACCTGCCACCTGAGGTCTCAAAGCATTCCCACAGTTGCTCAGCTAAAACGAAAACGGAAGGTGTGGGAATCCCAGTGGGATAACACATGAAATTAATTCTGAAAGAAGTAAATAATGAAAGATGGAGATGACAGATACTCCTCAAAGGAGTGCTTAGAGGAAGGGATGTATCCCTAGTGACGGTTTAAGCCTCAAATCAGAGCCAGGAACACTATTTACAGCATATACTACAAAATGTACCTGGAGGTGGCTTATGGGCCACTGGGAATTACGGCGATTGTAAGAAGGTGCTGGAATGCTTCAATCAGAGAGGAAGAAGCACGTGTCTTATCAGAAGAGGGAAGCAGACGGCTGGTCGAAACTGTGATGCATCCACATGGGTGGAAGAGACAATTTGAGCTATTCTGCCTGCCATAAAAAGTACACAAGATGAATTAAGTTGCTAGCTGGCCGGGAACGATAAAAGACATAGACAGAGTACATCATGGCGTCCTAACACTGTCTGATCATGCCACTGGGGACAATGGATTGGAGTAGGGCAAAGAAGAGATGACCCGCCCCTCCAATATGGTACCATAAGCGCCTTGAGACCCTCCCGGGTGAGTAGTGCGCTATACAAATGGCATGATTGATTGATTGATTGATTCATATGACTACTTATTGAAAGATCAAGTAGTCAAAGAGGCAATTCAGTGACAAAGGGATTTTTCTCATATAAAAACACAGATGAAGGCACCCCAACTAGAATATTTGACACGCTTTAGTAATCCGGGGCGGGGGGACATTTTGACAAAATTACTGACGGAATTAAAGGGCTATCTTCAGAAATTAAAGGCAACATAAGAAAATGCTTTCTCAAAAGACGTGGCCACAGATTGTTAACGTGAGGGGACAACTAAGACTACTTGAGCTTAACAAAGCAGTATTTTTCTGAGCAAAGACACAGCATAAGTGTTACAGGGGACAAGGCAGGAGAACGTTGGCCGCTTGCCTGCGAAAAACAACAACCAAATCCCAAATGCTGGCAATAAGAAAGAAGATGCGGTCACTGGAGGAAGCAGGAAAAGCGTGCAGCTTTCCAAAACTCACACTCTCTCTTCTCGGCTGAGCCAGTTGACAGAGAAGAATTGGTCCAATATAGTTAACAGTTCTTTGCATCAAATGAACTTGTTTTCATTGCTCTGAATGTTGTTTCTATTCTGGTTGTAGGAAGCAGTCATTCCTGGGGGTGTGAGGGCTGCCTAGCTGTGCGCATGCGCCGAACTTTGCAAATGAGAAAAAGCCTGGTGCCTTCGCAATTTACAAGTGTGGAGTGAGTGAGCCCCAGGGAGCATGACTCACTCACAGGAGTTCATGCACTGCACCTGCATACTCAGCATGGTTTAAGGAAACTCGACCGACTCCATCCCAGGCATCAATCACATATTTACCAAGAAACTCTGAGAAGAGCCTGCCTGCTACACTGACGGCTGCTGGTGTGTGTGCCCGTTGAAAGCATGCGCTGACGGCTGGTGGTGTGTGTGCCTGGTGGAAGCGTGCACTGACAGCTAGTGGTGTATGTCCCTGGTGGAAGCGTGCACTGACGGCTAGTGGTGTATGTCCCTGGTGGAAGCGTGCACGGGACGGCTGGTGGTGTGTGTGCCTCGTGAAAGCGTGCACCGACGGCTGGTGGTGTGTGCTTGATGGAAGCGTGCACTGATGGCTGGTGGTGTGTGTGCCTGGTGGAAGCATGCACTGACAGCTGGTGGTGTGTGTGCCTGGTGGAAGCGTGCACTGACGGCTTGTGGTGTGTGTGCCCGGTGGAAGCGTGCACTGACGGCTGGTGGTGTGTGTGCCTGGTGGAAACGTGCACTGACGGCTGGTGGAAGTGTGCACTGACAGCTGGTGGTGTGTGTCCCTGGTGGAGCGTGCACTGATGACTGGTGGTGTGTGTGTGCCTGGTGGAAGCGTGCACTGACGACTGGTGGTGTGTGTGTGCCTGGTGGAAGCGTGCACTGACGGCTGGTGGTGTGTGTGCCTGGTGGAAGCGTGCACTGACGGCTGGTGGTGTGTGCCTGGTGGAAGCGTGCACTGGCGGCTAGTGGTGTGTATGCCTGGTGGAAGCGTGCACTGACGGCTGGTGGTGTGTGTGCCTGGTGGAAGCGTGCATGGACGGCTGGTGGTGTGTGTGCCTGGTGGAAGCGTGCACTGACGGCTGGTGGTGTGTGTGCCTGGTGGAAGGAGAATTCAAAGTGATAGAAGACACAAATTAAACTGGCGAAGAGGATGAGGAGAAGGGAGGGGGAGTGCGAGCAGAGGAGCATGATTCACAGCTAGAAGACACAAATGAAGCTGACCAGGAAGGAGGGGGAAAAGGGAAAGGGGTAGTGCAAGCAGAGGAGCCTGATTACAGCAATAAAAACACAGATGGCAGCTGTGCACGTGCACGAGCTCGTGAACGCAAGCTGTAGGCCAGCAAAAGCCTCTGGTGGCAATTTTAAAAGCCACTTACTAAATGTCTCGAAGAGACAGCATGCACAGTCTCAGGCGAGACATAAAATTGACACACAATAAAAGATTAAGATATATAACAAGCATTGAAAATGCAATAGGTCTCGCAATAGAAGAGTTTGACCTTTTTCGTTTTGCAAATGGATGAGTGGCGTTGCGTGGATGAGTGGCGTTGCGTGGGTGAGTGGCGTTGCGTGGGTGAGTGGCGTTGCGTGGGTGAGTGGCGTTGCGTGGGTGAGTGGCGTTGCGTGGGTGAGTGGCGTTGCGTGGGTGAGTGGCGTTGCGTGGGTGAGTGGCGTTGCGTGGGTGAGTGGCGTTGCGTGGGTGAGTGGTGGATGTGGTGGTGGATGCGGTGGTGAAGTGGATGTGGTGGTGGATGTGGCGGATGTCGTGGTGGATGTGGTGGTGGATGTGGTGGTGGATGTGGTGGTGGATGTGATGGTGGATGTGATGGTGGATGTGATGGTGGATGTGATGGTGGTGGATGCGGTGGATGTGGTGGATGCGGCGGTGGTGGTGGATGGGGTGGTGGTGGTAGTGGTGGATGGGGTGGTGGTTGTAGTGGATGTGGTGGTGGATGTAGTGGTGGTGGGTGTGGTGGTGGTGGGTGTGGTGGTGGTGGTGGATGCGGTGGTGGTGGTGGATGTGGTGGTGGTGGTGGATGTGGAGGTGATGGTGGATGTGTTGGTGAAAGCACAAGGAGGCAATAAGGCCTCAAAGGGTGCCTGGCATAACACCCTCTTCCCCTATTTCCACCCCCAAAAAGATTCCGCTGACCA
Source organism: Lissotriton helveticus (assembly GCF_964261635.1). Classification (NCBI taxonomy): domain Eukaryota; kingdom Metazoa; phylum Chordata; class Amphibia; order Caudata; family Salamandridae; genus Lissotriton; species Lissotriton helveticus. Next base: position 1,937,328,151 of record NC_136059.1, read on the forward strand.
CATAAACCCATTACTGACGTGCCAAAGTCTAACCCAGTATAAGTATACCCTACGTGGTTTTCAAACAGTTGGTGTGCAGGGGTATAGAAGCTGAAATTAAGAACAGAAGAGGACTGGGATGGATAAGCAAGGTCGGAGGTCAAACACGCCATCTCAAATTCTTTCGGGGTGGGGGCAAGGAACGCACGGCAGGAAGTGTCGGCCTGTGTCAAAGCAGCAGCCAGCTGGGAGATGAGCACGTGCCTTTTGGGGGTGGGCTGTTGCAGCGAGTGCTCACGTGACCTTCCTCAACACAAACAATGCGCATTCAAACCCTCCAGAGGAGGGGTGGGCGTACTTGGACCAGGAGGTTAATTGTGGCTGGCAAGTGGCACGCTATTTTAATACAATATGGAGTTTTGTGCAACGTGTGAGTTTGGGCTGCGGGGGACTGTGGGAGTAGGCAGCAAAAATGCTTGTTAGTATGGAGTGCTAAAAGGTAATATGCAAGAAAGTTATTTCAAAAGTATTGTGTGTGTGAAGGAAGATTGTATGGGTGAATGGCAGAGTATGGATAAGGAAGAGTGGGGGGCAAAAGATATAAGAGCAGCAACTTGTTGATAGTAAAGTTATGGAAGGCAAAAGGAATGTGAGCATATTTGTAGAGGCGAACTAAATTGTTTTTGTGTGTTGTCGTGTTATTTAACAGAAATAACTAACAATTGTAGCATTGTAATAACATATAAAAACAAGTAAACAATAATGAGAAGTAGTAGAAATACAAAAGTTGCAGTACAGCTCCAAATTGTTATATTAAAATGGATGCTGTAGTAGGTAGAGACAGGGAGGGAGAGAAGAAGATAGTAGCAGTTGCGTAAGAGTAAGGTAGTATTGTGTGCAAATGGTATGATGTATTATAAAAAAACAATAAGGGCTTAATGGAGAAAGGGAGGGTTAAGAGCACGAAAGATGGCAAGCAAATAGTAGTGGCATGTAGCTAAAGCAGAAGGGACTCAAGAAAAAGGGAGGTGGGGAGGGAGAAAGCAGGAAGTGCAGTATGGTAAAGTGTTAGTTTGTGTTAAAGCAAATAGTAGCAGATGCACTGAAGGCGCCTTGCAGTCTGTATTTTTTTTTTTTGCAAGTAAATGGTCCGGTATTTAATTAAAATAAAAGAAGGGACTTGTAGGACACAGGATGAGAGGAGCGCGCAGGACGTCAAGCAAATAGTAGCAGATGCATCGAAGGTGCCTTCCAGTCTGACAACACAGAATAGATGGTGAGGTAGATTAGGTTAAGGAGAGGCCGCGCATGAAGTAATGAAGCGGACGCGCTTTGTGGTGGGGGAGGGGGGTGCATCTGTTCTGTTAAAGTGTTCATGAGTCTGTATGAAGGGGCTTATATGTTTGTGTGTGAATTTTATAGTTGTCAAATTCTTTGTAGTTGAGAGAGGCAAACAGAAAATACAGAATGACAGAAAAGAGACGGGTGAAAAGGAAAGCAAAAAAGAGACGGAACCAGCTTTGCAAAGGGGCAGATGGAAATGATCTAGACAAAAGACGAGAGGGAAACCTGAGCAATGCAGGCAGAGAGAGAGTGAGGGTTCGAGAAAAGAATGAGGCGTTGCGGTTCTCTTTCTCCCTCTGGTCCCTCCTACCTGGGATGATCCCTCGCTTGTGAAAAAGGGAGAAGAAACGGTTTTCACGTGAAAGGGCATGTTTTGGGATCAACTTCAACTACACACGTGCAAATTGTGAGATCGGGAAATGCATTGTGTCATTCCTTCAGAGGAATAAATGGAAAAAATGCTTCCGTGCGGCAGCGCTGATTGAGCCGAGTATGTAAGAGGAAAACAGCTTAGGGAGCCACTAGAAGCTTTGCCTTCATCCAGAGCGATTCTGGCGGGCTGAGATTGGGAGGGTTTCAGCGCTGCTAACTTTTCGCTGGGATTTCACGTGGTGCGTGCGCACACAAAGAAGGGAGGGGTAGTGAGAGAGAGGAAGGGGGAGAAGAGAGGGGGTAGTGGTACACAAGTGCAAATTGTGAGATTGTTAAAAGCATTGTTTCATTTCTTCAGAGGAATAAGTGACTCCGGGGAAAAGGGAGGGGGCGGAGCGGGTGAAAAAAAAAAAAAAACAAGACGGAGGGAAGGCAGAGAAGGGGAGGGAGGAGGAGAAATGCGACACGGCGGGCAGGGGAGGGGGCGGGGAGAGGGTGTGAAAGCAGCAGGGGTCTGGAGTGCGGCTGAGGGAACTTAAGAAATGCGACACGGCAGGCAGGGGAGGGGGCGGAGCGGGGGTGTGGGAGGAGTGCGCCTGAGGGAAAATACATGCAAGGCAGGCGGCTGGGGGTATGTGCACGCGCTTTTAAGCTCAATGCGCATGCGCATTGAGCTTGAATTTCACGGGCACTGCAAGGAATCGCCACGATTCCTTGCAAGTTGGTTAAAGACTGTTTAAGCCCCCATAGTCTCGCAAGCTCGATGCGCATCGACAGGCGAGACCTAAAAAGGTGGCCAACTCAGTGAGGATGACCCAGTCAACAACAAAATCTTCGTGCTGCTGAAAAAAGGGACAGGGTCCCTACCCCTAGAGGAATGCAGCTTACATCGGCCACTCAGATGTAGCAAAAACCCGAGGTGACTAAAATCAACTCCTTGTAATGTGTTTTCAAAAGATCAATCATGAGAGGAGCGAGTGTAGATGTAGTCTGGCCCCTGGCACTAGAAAAACACAGAAAACCATAGTGCTTGATTTGAAAGGAAAAAAAATAAGCACCAGGGCTCTCGTCAGGAGGCTACTGCAGCTTTTCCCACACACTGCCCATGCCATGCTGTCAATGATAGTAACAACACAACTATTAACCATTAATGTCCTACAAGTATGACATTTCGGCTATTTCATGCCCACCTAAAACTATAAGAATGGCTTGAGCGGCAGGTAATAATCATTTATAGTATATATTGAATTAGGAATAACTGTTGCTGTGGAAATTTCTAAATTAGCAAGACAGCACCACCTTGAGGCAGAAAGTCACAAGTGCCAGTGTTGACAATAAAGTGCCGGTGCCAAGCACTGCTAACCACTGGCTCAAATTCTGTACTGCCTTGAAGGTTTAATCAGAGTCTTGCTGTTGCTTGATTCTGAGCCAAAAAATATGCCAGCGTCTGCGCTCTTTGCTGGGAGGCACACCATTCCCACATCAGTCTTTAAAGGTGTTCCTATAAATATTCTGTCTTGTGATGGGTACAGATGACACTTCAGATAACTTATGGTCAAGCTGGGTTTGGTCAGACATTCTTGTACTGCTTTCAGACCCTTCAATGCTTCTTCCTCGGATGCTGCCAAAAAGAGTCAATCGCCTCGAACCAGGAATACCTGCCCCCCCCCCAACAGATGGAGCAAGGAAACCAGTTGAGCCACCTTCGTTGTGGACACTTTTGGAGCAAAGTTGACTCAATGATAGACTCTGGAACTTATATTCCCACAAATGAAGATTCTCAGGTACTTTTGAAGTTGACAAGCTGCCTGTATGTGAAAATAAGCCATTCCACCTCGTATACACCACTGGCATTACATTAATTATCCTTTGGTGTATCTCCATTTTGAATGGTATTTCAGACTTAATGTGTTCACATTCTAGTATATTGTTAGACAGAATCCATCTGTCTCCTTCAGGACCAAGAATATTATCAAAAATTCCCTTTTCTAGCTCCTGTTTCAGAACTACTTTGATGGTAGGGTTCAAAATTAGTCAACGGCCTACTGATCTCATTGCTATTTTGGTAGGCTTGAACCTCTGGAATGAAGAACTGGAAGTAGATTGTTTCCATTTCAATTTGAAATTTCTTATCTTTTCTCCTACTGGCCATTTTAGGCCACATCTACCATAGTCAGGAATGTTGAGATTTGACTAGAGGAAGCTCTATTTCTTTGGCCAAATTTTCCTTGGAAGGTCGTCTATCTCGGTCTTTTCGCAAACTGCACTGGTTGCCTACTTGAAGGTTGCTGGAAAGAAAATTCATTTGAACTCTGGCTAAATTATAAAGTTGAAGAGTGACTGAGTGAAAAGGAATGTATATTTTCTGTAAAGAGTCAATATAATCTTCTCTCGAACTCAGATCCAAATAATGTACTCTCTTCAAAGGGCAAACGTAACACCACACTTTTGTTCAGTGTTCGTATTCCAGTCTCTTAAATAGATCATTTTTCTTGCTGCAACTACAGCCCCTTCTGCCAGGCAAGCTGCACAAATCATATCAAAGGACATATTGGAAAGAAACTCAACCTGCCTTTCCATTCCCTCCTATAACGAACAACATTTGCTGTCTTCTTGAATAGCTTTAAACAGCGTCTTGAAGTCTGTAATTAGAGATTGAATAGTATACACCCCACACTTGCCAGGTCTAAAGGACAAAGAGGATTCTGAATAGAACTTATTTAAAGCAGAGTCAAACTTTTTAACTGTGAGGGTACTATTTTCAGTCATGGATGTACTGCCCACCAAACTAGCGAACCAATGATTCCACTTTCACAGACTTGAGAATTTTCCTTTTCATGCCTTTCAGTGGGTAATGTCTCAATATGAATCGAAGTTAATGTTATCAGGGTCCTCCTACTCATTTCAAATTACATCCAAAATATGTTTTTGTAGAGGTAATCCCAACATAGCCATTCTTTGTAACTGACTTAATACAGCTTCATATGATGGGGGAGGAAAACGCATTTCTGGCGAATCTTTAAGAGAATTTTATACAATAATTCTCTATCACTATATTGCCCCTTCCACTCTAAAGGAGAAGCAGTTTTTAGGTCTCGCCTTTTCCATTCCGAAGGAATGGGAAATGGCGAGAATTCAAGTGCTCAAAATCCTCGTGAAACCACCGCTTTTTTCGTGCGGTTTTCTTCGAGTTCACGTGGCCACAGGCACGCGCTTTTGGCCCATAAAATTTCATGGCCATCTGTTCCCCAATGTCCCTCCCACCCTTCCTTTGATCTTGCCGCGAGTTCTTACAGGCTAATGGCCCTCCCCCTCCCCCAGCACAGAGCGCGCATCGCTTCTTTTTTTTTTTTTAAGAGCGCTGTGCTCTCACAAGCACTACTTCCTACTTGTCTTTTTTTTAACATTAAATAATGGCGGCCGCGCATCTTGTTGTTGCTTGTTAAGATGTAAACTTGTTGCGGGGATGTAACCTCTTGAGCTCCGGTCAAAGTTCTATATAAATTACACAATGAAGGTAAATGTGTGTGTGGTTTTTTTCCCATTGCAGTGGGCAATGTTATTGGGCCGTTAGCAGTCTGCAGAGTGTGACATTTAATAAAACAAAAGCACACTGTAAAACTTCGGGCACAGAGTATTTATACTAGGAAACAGCGCTCAGCCAAAAGTCACGCACGTTAAACGCTTCTCTCCATTTCATAGGCTTCATAAGAGGCGCGTGTTTCAGTAATGACACCTCCAGAGACTGAGTGACGCTGAAGTCCCGAAAGACATCTTACACCTCCGCCATTCGGAACAACCCCGCTCGCCGCTGCAGCTAGTACTGAGGAGCCAAGCTGCAGTGAGTGTGCGCGACGCCATCTTACTTTCACCCAAGCTTCCTGGTGATCGGATGTTCCCTCAGAGGCTGACTCCAGCGTCATATCCCCTTTCAATGTTACACTGAGACACATAGTCCAGCCGCGGATCTCGCCTTTTACCTGAAGCTTTGACTCAGGGCCTTGGTTCCGAGAGGTCAGCTGCACATGCCAGCCAGGCTGTTCTCGTTCATGCCTTGATTTCTCACCAACGCAAGCATTTTACTCCACTAGATCCGATTTATATGGGAGACTACAGATTTTTTTAAGCTGAAAATTACACTATTTTAGCTGTCTCCCGCCTGAAATTACATCTGTTTCAATAGAAGTTCATGGGGAAATACATTCTCCCGATGTTTGTTTCGCGTGGGGGGATGGGCGCTGTTCCCTGGCCCTGTTAAGTGCTGCTGTTGAAGTCGAGAGGCGTGTTTCTGTTGCCTGCATTTACTTTTAAAACGGTGAAGACTCACTGCCGCAGGATTAGTACCTCTCACAAATTCTCCAGTGTTACTATCTCATGTCTCAATCTTGACACAAGTGCATTCTCATTATCACTCTCCACCCGCCTCTTGTATATAAAGGTTGCGTACCTCCATCTTGCTGCAAGGCACAAACTGCAACTTGTGCTTCATGGTGATGTGCTCCTAGAAGCTTGGTATTGTTCTGTTCATGCCGTGCTCACATATTCCTAGAATCCTGTTTGTCTCTCTTAAATGTGCCTTATCGTGGCCTACACTGCCGTTCCGCCCGCGATGCTGGCGAACAAAAGCCCTACTACTACAACGTAATAAACATAGTGATCTCTGGAACAACTCTCTCTTCTAGCTGGCAACATAAAAAACAAGCATTGGCATAGCCAATAGGTCTCGCATTTGGGACCTTATAAGTGTTTAGCCATGCAACAGTTGGTGTTGTTGCACCAAGGATATTCTACTGCATAACTAAATACTTATAGGGTCCAAAAAGCGAGACCTATTGGCTATGCCAATGCTTGTTTCATTAGAATCAGAAGAATCATCAGCATTTTCCTTTAACTTTGCTAATGTTAAGTTTTACGTGAAAAATGCTTCACTGAAAACATGGATTCCCATGTAAACTGCCTGACTTCGTCTTCAAAACTCAGCCTTCTCTCCAGTCTAGCTTTGCCAAGCTAGACTGTTTTCCATCTCCCACCTATGAGGAATTCATTCCCTTGGCTCATAGTGTGGCGTCGGGGTCTCCTTTGGACCCGCTCCCACATAAATACTGGAAGCTGTTCCAGGAAGAACTTTTTCCCCCGCTGCTTGCCATCTGTGATCAGTCCCTGGTTTCAGCACGGGTTCCAGACTGTTGGAAGCTGGCCGTGGGTTCCCCTCTTCTTAAAAGGCTACCTTAGATCCGGTTTGCCCAGCCAACTATCGACCTATTTCCTTGCTCCCGTTTCCAATAAAAATCCTGGAAAAATGGGTTACAAAACATCTGTCGAACCATCTGGAGACCGGGTCCTGTCTGGATGAGGTTCAATTCGGTTTTAGACCGGCTCACGGGACCGAATCAGCATTGGTGACTGTGTTAGACGATCTTAGGACGCGAGCCGACCATGGTAGAGCTGCCTTTTTAGTGCTGCTCGACATGTCGGCCGCGTTCGACACAGTCAACCACGAAATTCTGATTAAAAGGTTAGAGGAAGTGGGGGTGACAGGCCTTGCTCTGCAGTGGCTGACATCATACCTTGGAAATCATCATCAGGTAGTGTCACTGCCTCCTTTCAAATCTGACATCAGGAAAGTAGAGCAAGGGGTCCCACAAGGGTCGGCCATCAGCCCTATCCTCTTTAACCTATATCTGCGGCCTCTAGTTGCGCTAATTAGATCCTTTGGCATAGTGGTGACGAATTACGCGGACGACACTCAACTTGTCTTCTCGCTGGAGGGCAAGGAAGCAGTGACGCTAGACACCTTCCACCGTTGTATGCTCGCAACTGCTGATTGGCTAAATCAGAATTCGCTGCAGTTTAACAGCTCTAAGACAGAAGTCTTACACTGCACTACTGATCGTGTCCCTAGACCTCTTCCGCTGGACTTTTGGCCGCCTTCCTTTCAGAGTACGTGTGTGTCAGCTATTTCGGTCCGTAATCTGGGAGTGATGTTTGGGTCTAATCTCCAATTGGACGCAGCTGTTAGTAAAACTGTGAGTAACTGCATGGGATTACTTCGAATGTTGAGGAAGGTCCTTCCGATGCTCCCCGTGGACAGCAGGCCAGAGGTGGTGAGAAGCATTATTGTAAGTCATCTGGACTACTGTAATGCCCTTTTTCTCGGAGCACCAGTTACCCTGATAGGAAAATTGCAACGGGTGCAAAATCTTGCTGCCAAATTAGCGCTAGACCGTCGTCGTTTTGACTCCTCATCCCAGGCACTAAGGGACCTCCACTGGTTACCGGTCCTTCAGCGGATTGATTTTAAATCACTATGTATCGTATTCAGGGCTCTTCATGGACAAGGCCCAATGCCATTACAGAATATGTTTCATTGGTATACTCCGTCCAGATCCCTTCGTTCGGCTTCTGCCTACCTTGCTGTGGTGCCTAAAGTTCTGAGATCACGATTGGGTGGCCGATCTTTTAGCTTTACGGCAGCTAGGCTATGGAATGCTCTTCCACTGGGATTGAGAAGCACGAATGATCTCAATTCTTTTAAGAAGAACTTAAAAACCCATCTATTTCCTAAGGATGGGATACATTAGGTTCTTCTAATCAGCACGATGCGAAGCAGGCTCCTTTTAGTCAAAGCGCCAGGATACCCGTTGGGTGACAGACACGCGCTATAAAAGTATACCAATACAATACAATTTATCCCTCCTGGTTTTCTTCCTAGGAGACTAACAATATCTTGCCCTGGAAGCAGAATAACTATCCTCCTATAAGTGCATCACTTTCCTTGAATGTTTGCCCATTTCCAATCTATGTATATCACAATGAATATGCCCAAACCTGTCCCACTAAAATTGGGATGATGTAGAGAAACTTACCTGTTCAGCACACTTGTCTAAATACCCCCAAAAAGCACGCTGAACTTTCCGATCGAAAAGAAACCTTCTGCATAAGAAACCCACAATGAGCTCAACACACAAGTGCTGAACCGAAAATATCGCTGGTCACACCTCATTAGGGGTGATCAAGTTTCTAGGAAAAACAAGAGCAGTAGGCTTTTATGCATTAAATTCATTATGCAACTTACCTAGATTCATCGCACCAATCCTAAATTCAGGCACAAAATGAGTACCTTCTTATCTCCATGGCTCACCCTCCTGGAGATTTTTTTCACCCACTGTGCATGCCCTAGAGGCCAATGTAATACCCATTTCTTCTTGATGCGGCCAACCCAATAAAGACTGTCCATTTCTTGCCACATACACCTCACCATAGGTGTGTCTTGCGGAAAAGAGCAGGTTTGCCCAAAAATAGCTCACCCAATACATTTTAAGACCAGGCACATTATCAGGTGGTATTAAAATGTTGTCAGGCCATCTCTCTTCCACCGTAGTCAGTGAAATAATAGTGTATCATGCACAAGAATCTACTAAAGCATTACGGATCTCTCCATCTAGGAATATGCTACACAATCGAAAATTCTTCTTAGTCTTGCCATCGCTAACACTTACAACTGTATTGGGATTTAGATCATGACCATCATCATCATACTCCATATCATCATAGTCTTGTACAAGACTGACTTTCTTAGCAAAAGATCCGCACATTTTGTTGAAATGTCCCTTCTTATTGCATTTAGAACAAATCTTATCAAAAGCAGGACACAGTTTTGAATTACCTAAATGTGACATACTGCCACATCTATAACAAAGCCATTTCTTTCTTCACCCCAGTTCTTTGACACACAGGTTTTGTGTTTTGTCCCCGCTATTTATGTTTTTTAAACTACATGGACCTCAGTATTGGAATGTCCTCTAATTTCCAGCACAAATTTCTTTGAATGCCCAATAGTTTTTGCAATTTCAATCACGGTATTAAGAGGCATGTCAGTAGAGGTCCACAGTCTCTCCTGTATTTTAAAATGTCTTTGCATTAAAATTTGGTCCCTTAAGACCTGCTCATAAGTGATATGGTCAAAATCACAAATTACAGCCAAGGACCTAAGTGCTGACACACATTCTTCTGCGGATTCGTTATCACATCTCATTCTCTACGTCAGAAGAATAGACAGAAGTCAATTGACGAAAAACAATTAACAAAAAGTGAAGGCCATCATGGACTGCACCAGTGAGTGTTGTTATATCTAAATTCAAACTAAGGCGCTCAACTTTAGGTGACCCCCACTGCTTAGGAATCACTTAAGCAACAATGTTTTAGACAAAAAGAAAAGTTGCGCTAACATTCACAATTTACCTTAATCAAGTGATCTAAGTTCAAAGAGAAGTCTTTCTTTTTCTTTCATCCAAAAGTTTGCAGCTAGTATCCATTCACTTGAATTCAGTCCATCAGGAGTTTTATGTTTATATTCAAATCCAAATTTTATTAGCTATTTTATAGACAAGTTATTCAGCCAAGCCAATGCGCTTTGTCCATTAGGACTTCTTCAGGGTTGGACAAGGTGCATGGTGTCACAATGTAGTATGTATCTCCTTTCATGACATGACTTAAGAGGGAAGTTGTCCTAATATCAGGTGGTTTGGTCTTCCCATGGGACCTTTTATCGTTCCAGATGCAGCACCAAACGCAGGAAATCCACTATGGATCGAGCATGCTTCATTCAAGCAATGCGCTTCTTAGCCACCACACAGCTGCATGATACAAGCTAGACCGCGCACACACCGGAGGCGCGCACTTGTGCCCATTACATTAGAACACGAGCGCAACAACAATCCTGTCATGCTTGTGTTTTATGTAACTCACACTGCACATCATATGGAACTTAATACCCCATGAGACTAGTCTTAATTCAAAGTGCCTAGCCTGTAAATTGGTCATTCAGTGCATGGAACGCAAGCTTCCAAGCCAACACTTTGACCTTGAGCGATATTGCAGCTTTAGTCTGAATGGCATGGCCTGTCATTAAGTTATGGATACCAGGATTTCATACTTGTTTCTGACTTTACAGTCATTCTCTTTCTCTCCGACAGATAGAAAAGGCGTTGCCTCGACCAATGTGGCTTTTGTTTTGCTATCAGCTATCTTTTTTCCAACCAGGAAATGTATGTGGGTGTTTTGAGACAAATCGGTCTGCCTTCGTACTGTAGAAAAACAGGGTGGTAATCACATATCAGGCCTGTTGACCACTGTATGCGGGAGCGATGTTTGGGGGCCGTGTTTGAAGACCACCAAGAGGTAGGGAAGAAGAGGCTGCCACGGTAGGAGCACACATGGACCAGTGACTGAAAAGCTATGGGCATAAAAGACAGCATGGACCATTTTGGGTGTGTCCTCTGTGCACACAACACTAGCCTCCATATTATAAATGAAGACAGTTTCCCTGCATACCCCTTTGCAGCCAGACCACTCACGCTGCTATCTTTTGTTCTCCAATTACCAGAGGGAGGACCAGATAGACATAACAGAAGAGACGATATCACTCAACCCACACAATTTTCTTCAGCGTACAGGGAGGAGGCCACTGAGAGAAGGAAGTACTTAAACTTTGAAATAGGCTTTTGGAGAATCACAATATGTAGTTCTGCTTTGGACCAGGTCTCTTCACCAAAGCAGGAAGAGCAACAGAATACTGAAGAGACTTTTACGACTACTTCAGACTGATAGACTGCGCTAAACTACCAATTGCACCTCCTCCTAATAAACCTTAACTTCTACATCTCCAGCCTGCAGACTTTTTTCTCCCCAAAATCTCAGACCACCTACCAGAAACCTGTCCACAGATATAAACTCTCATTTGATTGTACACCTATATGTATGGTTATGGCTGTGGCTCAATGCTTTGGCTGTCTATTTCACATGAATATTGTATGCTAATTTAATGTTTGAAACAAGGATGTCTTCAAAAGCTCCTGTACGATGTATATAACACAGCATGAATGGCCATCTTCTTTAGGGTGTTTAATCAGTTTCGTTCACATAGGTGAGACACTTCAAGGCCACAGTAGTTCACTACTTGCTCAAGCAATTCTATGAAAAACCAAAACACTAGCCATCTATACCGGCAAAAGCAAGGGTGTTTGTTAAATGCAACAAGAAAACCCAAACAGTATGTTTTCTATTCATGTTTAGTGTTTTATCCCCTAGATCGTGACTGTAAACTAATTGCAGTTTATGCTTGACAGACCAGGTTAGCAGATGCATACTAAAGCAAGCCTTGTTAGTTGCACTAAACCATATACAAAAGAATTCAGCATTAGCACAGTATATCATATAATAATCTAAGAAGGAGGATGTGTGAAGGTTACAATGCAAACAAACAAATACTGCAAGGTTTGACAGATAATGATACTAGGCAACCTTAAGCCTCCAGGAGTAGACACGAAAAATCTGATACCACCAGTAACAAAACCCTATTCCAAGGTTCCTGCTCTTCATAGACTATTTCACACAGTAAAGTTGGGATCTGAAACTGGCACCCTTCTACATTTGAGGCCCAATGACATAGAACATAGAACTCACATCTTTCTATAGGAAAGAAAGGTGCATTTATTCCAGATGAGTAGAAACTCAACTGCACGTCAAATATAACTTCCCTGTCATTTGCATAGCAAACAAAGGCTTTTACTACTGAATATTTTAAAATGACATTCAAAAGATTAAAAACAATCACCCCAACCACTTTCGCCTAATGGACAGAGGAGAAGGAAGCTCTGTAAGGAACCGTGACGCACAAGTTATTCAAATATTCTGAGCATATAATGATATTTACAACAGTAATTAATGAGTTATCAAGAAAGAGAGTAGGGTGAGAGGAGTGAATGCAGGGTGAGTGATGTGACCTATGAGTTTGAGTGCAGGTGAAAGTGTAGAGTGGGTGGAATGAATGCATGGTGAGTGATGTGCTTATTTGAGTGAGATTGCAGACTAAGCTGTGAGAGTGACAGGTGAGTGAAGTGTCACATGAGGGTGAGTAGTGTGCTCGTGTAAGTGCAGGGTGAAAAGTGTGAGTGCATGGTGGGTGGTGTGAGGTTAGTGTCATCATTCTGAGTGCAGGGTGAGTGGTGTGCTCATGTGACCGCAAGGTAAGTGGATGGATAATGGCTCGAGTTCATGGCAAGGGGCATAAGTGCAGTGCAGTAGCTGTGAGTGCTGTGCTCCCATGAGCGCAGTATAAAAGGAGGATAAATGGTGCGAGTGCAGGGTAACAGCCTCCACACCATAGGATTAGCGGTGAAAGTGACAGGGGAGGGGAGTGTCATGTGCATGCAGGGTAAGCGGTGAGCTTGTGTGAGTGCAGGGTAGGAGGTGGGTGAATGGTGTGTGTGTATGGTGAGCAGTGTGATCACTGTGAGTGGAGGGTGAACGTTAGGAGTGAGAATGAGGAGTGAGTTGTCTGAATGCAGGATGTATTCCCAGACACCTTGAGTAACTCAGTAGTGTATTGGCAGGTATTTCAGATGCAAGTTAAACTATTGCTATTATGGCATCAATCAGGGGTAGAAGAAATAAATAATGTGCTGATCCTGCAGCAAACTTTCTGTCTCCTGATAAGGGTTGCCGCTGATCAGATTTATACCAGCACCAGTATTTTGATGCCCCAGCCAGTAGGAAAATAAGTAAAATCACATAAAGCCGATATTTTTAGCACTTATTTGTGCATACGTCAAACAGCGAACATAAAAATCACTTTTTAATGTGTTTGAGGGCAGAATTAATGATCCATGACTAAATAAAGGAAACAAAGACAGAAAGGTCATGTCACAAATGAATGCATACCATTTTACTTACAGCCCTATTTAATGTCAAGGAGAAGCCCCAACAGACTCCTTAATCAACAACAAATGTCAGGTATTTCTCTCTAGGAAAGGTGGCATCTCTATTCCTGAGATGTCTTTTATCTAAATGCATAAACCCAGGTCAAACAGGATTACTTTAGAAGCCATCCCAGAGTCACTGGATGATCATCCAACTACCTTAGAAGTCATTTACACGTCATCAGACATCATCAAGCTCTTGAAGTCATCAGCAAGCTGCAGAAGCTCAGCCTGATGGTTTGAGGATGACTTGAAAAAGGAGTACCTGATGACTTTAGTAGGTGTCATTATTCGTGATGATTTAAGGAGGAGTTGAAAATTAGTATCTACTGACTTCAGAAGGTGTCATTATTCCTGATGATCTGAGGATGACTTGTAAATGACTCTCCGATAACTTTACAAGATGACATTGTTCCTGATGACTTTGGGGTGATTTGAAAATAAGCATCTGAATACTTCAAAGGTACTATTGTGTTTTCAATAAGATGTTTTTGCGTCTGGTGATTTTAACAGGAATTGCTTGTCTATTTAAAGAGCAGGTTCACCACTTTGGTTTCAGTTTTCCAGAAAAATGCAAACGGTTGGATGACTGCACAATGAATTGCAGATAAACGTCTGACCTCCTGCAGCTGGGAGCCCCAAAACCCAAACACACCCTGAACCCCCAAATTAACCCTTGCACCCCAAAACCCAAACACCCTGAACCCCAATATTAACCCTTGCACCCCAATATTAACCCTTGCACCCCAAAACCCAAACACACCCTGAACCCCCAAATTAACCCTTGCACCCCAAAACCCTAAAATTAACCCTGGCACCCCAAAACACCCTATACCCTAAAATTAACCCTGACACCCCAAAACTCAAACACACCCTGAACCCCCGAATTAACCCTTGCACCCCAAAACCCAAACAGCCTGAACCCCAATATTAACCCTTGCACCCCAAACACACCCTAAACCCTAAAATTAACCCTGGCACCCCACAACCCAAACACACCCTGAACCCCCAAATTAACCCTTGCACCCCAAAACCCAAACACACCCTGAACCCCAATATTAACCCTTGCACCCCAAACACACCTAGGGGAGAGGTGTGGCGCCGCGGCCAGGGTGACTGACGCTGGAATCTGGGGACCACGGTTCGATCCCCGGCTCCGGCGGCAGGTTAGCCCAGCACCATGTGACTCTGGGCAATAGCTCGCTTAATCTTCCCGACGGCCCCCAGCGCCTAGAGACCCTTACGGGTGATTGTGCGCTATACAAATGTGGACTTTACTTTACTTTACCCTAAAATTAACCCTGGCACCCCAAACCCAAACACACCCTGAACCCCCAAATTAACCCTTGCACACCAAACCCAAACACACCCTAGACCCTAATATTAACCCTTGTACTCTAAAACCCAAACACACCCTAAACCCTAACACTAACCCTGGCACCCCAAAACCCAAACACACCCTGAACCCCCAAATTAACCATTGCACCCCAAAACCCAAACACCCGGAACCCCCAAATTAACCCTTGCACACCAAACCCAAACACACCCTAAACCCTAATAACCCTTGTACCCTAAAACCCAAACACACCCTAAACCCTAAAATTAACCCTCGCACCCCAAACCCAATGTTGTGTTTATAATACGCGTCTCCCTCATGGGACACCCTACCCTGTGTGCTTGCCAGTGTCCCTGCGAGGACACCGTACCAGCAGTGAGGTCACCAGCTGACAACTGTCAGAACGGAGTTACCAGCTGATCGCCGATCTGACTGCAGCTGCGCTCCACGTCTGTAGGAGCATCGTGTTGGTTTGAAGAAATAAAGTAATTGTCAACTTGCTTTGGTTGGTGATTCTTAACACCCAAACATGCTCTAAACCCTTAAATTACACCTGGCCCCCCCAAACACAAACCCACCCTCAACCCTAAAATGACCATGTACGCCCTAAAATCCAAAAGCCCTACAAACCCCCAAACTGTTTATGAATGCGGAATGCCGGGAGGCGCTGCTGTGATTGCAAATGACACTTTCTGTACCCCCAGGCTGCACTTCCTTCATAGAGTATTTCCACAAACACATAGTTTAGTGGAATCCGAATGTTAGACTCTTTAAACAACTGCGGACAGACCTGCTCATGGCCCGAAGAATAGGTCTTGCAAAGGAAAACAAGCTGTGTCGTCATGGTGACTGCCGAATTCACTCCATCACAATACTAAAATACATTTTTAAAAAGCACAGCTGCCTCGAACACAATGCCAAAATCACCTACTGTAAACCTTCAGTCTGCCGGCTGGCTGGGACTCGAACCGCAGATCCTCAATGGAGAGCAGCTCTCTCACCTTTTCATATACCGGAAGCCGGTGGATTCCTCTAGCAAAAGCCCACGCACATCCGGGAGCGCCGGAAGGGACGTCATTGTTCTGCGGCGAGAACGAAGACTGCCGTGAGTGCAATGGCCTTTAAAGGGACAGATGGATTGGCATCGGTCTCTTTATTTTTCCAACTCCACTTCCTTCATCGATCCTCCGCTCTCGGTCCCAGCTGTTCAATTTCCGTCCCAGACCAGCTTCCTCATTTTTTGGAAAGCACGAGTTTTCATTAAGGGGGCAAATTCAGACGCAGCTCCCTGCGTGTGTGTGCTTCGTACGTGTTATAATGAAGGCTTGCGTTGCAAGGTGTGTGTATTATGTGTGTTTGATGTTTGTCTGTATCAGCCTGCCTACTTGTTTAATATGCACCTTTTGTGTTTGAGCATGTGTATTTTTGTGTATGTGTGACGTAGTGCGTGCCTGTGTAAGTTGTCGAAAACTGCAAAAAGCCTAAAAAATGTGTTTTACAGCAAGTTCTTTGCCGTAAGGAAAAATAAATTACTGCCCGTATATTGTAGGTCCCATGTTGGTTCCAAGTGTACCTGCGTGTATTCAAGATTCTCGACCAAATGGAACAGTTTTCGATCTACTGAAAAGTTGTCAATCAAAGAAGGCTAAACACATTTATTTATGTGAATATTGTATATTGTTGAGCATTACTTGTGTCCTTGCAACTTGTAGTGAGCTTTCATTACTAAATGAATGTGTGCTCTATTGTTGAATCCTGGTCACGTTCCTCAAGCTGTGTACCATCCTTGTCCCCAAGTGACTCCACACACGGACACAGATGCAGTCCAGAAATATTGTTGATTTATTAAATCAATATTATAACAGCAAAAGGCCAGCTATAGAGCTGGCTGGAGAAAGAGCTTTCCACTCCTGACATGAACTTCCCTCAGCCTGAAACCACAACTATTAACTTCTTCACTCACAATTGTTCTATGCACATGAAATGTTTGCGAAGGGAGTAGGCTTGCGGGATGTAGAACTAAACAACATCCCTACATTAATCTTAAAACCGGAGCCATTGCAGGATTCCTATCTCCCCCAGCTCCCCAGATGCAGGAACTCAGCAGTGTCAGCTGCAG
The DNA here is from genome assembly GCF_964261635.1 of Lissotriton helveticus. Taxonomy (NCBI): domain Eukaryota; kingdom Metazoa; phylum Chordata; class Amphibia; order Caudata; family Salamandridae; genus Lissotriton; species Lissotriton helveticus. The sequence goes on from NC_136059.1 coordinate 1,937,345,060, forward strand.
CTTGAGTGTTGATCGAAGGTAGTCCTGTGGAAATCGGATTGGTATGTGGGTGTTTCAAAAGTCAGTGTCCGATTCGGTCATGGATGGCCCAGCAGGTGCTAGTATTTTGCAGGAGGAAGAACACAGGCTATTGGGTCAGTATCAGAAGGAGCTTAAATGCCTCCTTGGGTTAGGCTTAGAGTGGCAGGGAAGATGGAGCCTCAAGCAAGTGGAAGGCCATCACCGTTATCACTCCAAGTTTTGTTATATTGTTAGAAAATCTCTAGAGCACCTAGCTGCCCCAGCAACGGGGCTTCCCAGCGTTAGTCCAGTGAAAACAAAAAATGCTGAGAAATGGCAAAGGCCATATTAAAGGAAAAACCCTAAGTAGAGAAGAACCAGGACCTCAATGTTTTTCTGAACTGCAAATGGTTCTGCTATGGCTTGCAGTCCGCCCCTGAAGGGCTCTGTTGGAGCCTTGGAGCAGGCTGTGGTACCCAGTATGAGAGTACTGAGAACCCTGAAGTAGGCATATAGAGTCAGGTCCGAGGATGCAGTGCCTCATCGGACATGCACTCTGTGGGCAGTAGTAGGAGTAGGCAAACTCTATTTCATTACTTCTGAGGTTGATTAGCTTGGATTATATAAAAAAGGTTTTGAACAGAAATGAACCGCGCCCTTAAGAAAACAAATTAACACCATGTACCTCTCTTTTTTCGGTCATGCATTGGCACTAGTCGCTCACTTCATATGTTTCGGTTCTGACTGGATCTTATGTGGTCCCATTCAGTGTGTCTATGTTTATATGTACACTGTAGGACACACTTTGAAATGTCAAGCCTCCTTCAAGCAGGCGTATGTGAGAGAACTACATCTTGGAATGTGTGGAAGGTATATAAGGCGAGGGACATTATTCAACTGCATTGCACTGTGGGCAGCAGCATGATTGGTACGGGAATGGGCCATTCCTCTCTTTCACTCCTGCATTGCTTCCTCTAGTTGTAGTGTCCTGCCCTACCTCCTGAATTTCTGCAGTAACCCCTCCCTACTTACTCCTGCAGTTTTCCTGCCCTCTTTACTTCTCTAGCATGTCCCCCATTCCTGGCCTGGTTCTTTTATATCCCCTTAGGGTCTTGCAGCTGACCCCCCCCCCCCATCCTGGATCCTGGAATAGTTCCTTTCCCAAGCTCCACCAGTACCCCTACTCCAAACTCCTGCACTTTGCAAGATTGTGGGGCTCTCCCTCGCTCCTGGGTGATGTACTTTCAGGCACCTTCAGAATGCAGTAGCATCATTTCTTTACTGGCCTCTATCAAAATTTCCCATTTCAGTCTCCTAAGCTTAGCTCTGCCACCTGGTCAGGCCAGTATTTAGATGTCAAGGTTAACAAGCATTTGCAATGCAATCTGTCTCGCCTTTGGGACCTTATATGTATTTAGCTATGCAGCACATTAGCCTAGGTGCTGAAACATCTACTGCTCTTTAACATGGAGGTAAAGTAAGCACCAAACTGCAGAACACGCCAGTTATGGGAACACACTGAGAGAAATATTGACTATCAGAGGGAAATGGTATAGTCCAAAGCTCTGTTTTTAATATATATTCGGGCATTTGGTGGTCATATCACTGAAAATACAAGATTTAAAAAAAATATTATTGTCCATGGGTGCTCGTGGACGACAAGTTTCTATGGCCTGGAATTTAGGGAATGCTAAAGTGATTCTGGTATTTTACTAACCTCTACTGGTCGCTTTCTATCAAGACAGTTAAATAGAGGCATTTGAACAAGAAGAAAGCAATTCTGGTATTTTATTGACCTCTACTGTTCGTTTACTATTAAGACAGTTAAACAGAGGCAGTTAAACAGAAAAAAGTCCCCCAAGCAAAAGTGGAAGCAGACAAGTCCTGGGGCTGATCTCCAGAGCCCACAAAGTACATACAACAGATCTTCCAGACAGCGCAAGCGCAGTCTAGGCACGACCTATAAACCAGGGAAAGCGGTAACGTCCAGTATTTTTCACCCATCCAAATGTGAAGTTAGCTCTGCAAACACACAATAAAATGACCCCAAATGTACTTTAGCTCTGTCTATGCTATTCATACTCTAATACTAAAGTAAACACAGACATTATTGTCATGCTAAAAAGAATAGAGGATTTAACCCAATCCTTTTCCAGTACCAGCACCATGCGCTTTTAGAATCCAGGATGTAACCAAACCCCAACTATTTTTTTATCTGAGTAAAATGTCATCCCTTGGGGCACCTTCTTTCTGCAGTGTCCATTGTTTTCGGGTTCCTGTAGCTGTCTCTTCAGTAGTTCTCTCTCACTCCATGCAACCTTACATCACATACCATGGATGTTTTCACTGTACAACTGAAAAGAAATCCAAAACATCTCTAACCCACACAATTATACTAATAAACCATCAGGTTAGACTAACCTTGTGTGCAGTATCCAACAGGACAACCTTCTGTTCCATCTCTCATCACCCCCACCAGTGACCACATCTATGAATACGAGGACCAGTGGTAGAACCAGGTAATTGGATAAGTAAAAAGACAGAGACACAGGACTTCTCCACTTCTGTCTCATCACTCGTTTGGTCAATGAGATCTGTGGAATGTAGTGATTTCCTTTAAGACAAAGAGATATCTTAGGTTATTGTCATTCAGAGAACTAAGCATAACTGCAGTTGCAAATGGATATACGTGAACATTATCTGTGTCACCAACTTTCTGTACTTAGAATCTCAAAAGCATATGTGTACTAGAGTTTCGCCCTATGCTTTGGATAACTACCTCAACTTTTGTCAAAGCTCACTCTGCAGAACACTAGATATATTTTCCACTTGACTTCTGTAGAACTGTAAAACACCAATACTGTTGTAATCCTATTGTTCCTTAATCTTAGCAATTATCAGTATTTGATTTGTAAAAGGATAAGTGCTGGGGCTCAGAGTTTTTCTCCGAAGCCTGCCGCATCTGGATGTCAGGGTTGCTGAATACCAAAGCAGCCTAGGTTAATTGCACCTCATGCCTCTTTTATGCACCACAATACACTACCTGCCCCTTTATCTCACTCTTGCATTCTTTTTTTAATCCTTGACTTCTCCCTTTTTCATTGTTTTTATGTCTTTCTCTTCTCTCTCTCTCTCTGCTGCCTTTCTCTCTTTTTCTGAGTCAAACTCTGATGATGAAAAATAAGTCCCAGTGGGCCCAAACCCCAGTTCCCAGAGAAAGTGCATGCTAAGTTCTAGCAGTGCCAACAACTACAAAGTAAAGAAGACCGCACAATAAAATTCCAAAACCAATTTTAAAAAATAGTGAACATTATAATAAACAAAAACACCAAGATCATCAAAATAGGCTGGAGGTATGATTGAATTTTCTTTAAGGCAAACAATACTTAGCCAAAGTCAAGCACTATGAAACCACAACAGTACCCGTGGCCAATGACATAGAAGCAATTTCATGTAGACCGTGATGGAGCAACTGTGCAGATATTTATTTGGAGAGCCCTATTGACCTATAGTGGCAACGGAGCACTTTCAGGTAAGGGTAAACATAGTAGTGGGAGTTTGCAGGAACTCTGTAACGAGGCACCAAATGATCAAGCGAAAGGGGAAGAAGAGTGTCAGAAGAGTTCTGATATACCATGCGGGTGCCCAGACAAAGGTTTTACCTTCATACTTAGTCTCCAACTGCTGGGAAAGCGTATTCTGGTCAGTCATGCAGCCCTTAGCTCCTCAGGGTAGGTTTCTGATCACGAGGTTTCTCTCCAGTCAGGTGTCCTGCAGTGCTTAATTCTCTTTAGTCAGCTGGGCCTTGTTGGTCAGGAGTCCTTCTTCTTTCTGTGTTTCTGAAGCAGGTAAACAGGAAGCCAACTACTTTGACCCATGAATAGCAGTTCAAGTCCCAGGGTACCAATATGATTCAGGAGACCTCGAGTCTCTTCCTTGTGCAGTAGTCAAAACCAGGAATCTTCCAGCTGGGCCTTCTTGAGATGGTGTGTTCCCAGGCCCTGGAATGTCCTGAGAAGGTGGTTGTGTTACCAGATTTTTCCTGTGCGTTCCCCAGTGAGAGGAGACAATCTACCACCCAATCCTAACTATTTTCTCACAGTCACCCCATCTTCTTTTGCTGCACTTCTTCTGTGTCTTAGCATCCTTCCCACTTTCTTACCTGACGGGTCAAAACTGGTTTTCGCATCTCCTGTGCCATGATAGAATAGGAGGGTGCTTGGGATGAACGGGAGGATCCCTCCCTAGCATCTCCAAGTCATACTGATTATATTCTTATGTCCGTCCATTTGTACTTATTGTGTGTTTTGTTTTTTCTGAAAACAGCCAATAAAAATTCTTGAAGTAAAAAGGATACATTGTTAAAGCTGCCCTCTGCTCTGCTAACGGTTCTTGTCCTTTCTCAGATAGCTAATCCCTGCTAAATGGGCAACGGTTAACACCCATTTGCCTTTTACTGGGCTCAGGGACAAGCCGCTGTCCTCTGAGCCAAAATTGGTAACTCTTTGTGCTGATCCAGCGCTCCTATAGAAAAACTGTCTCATAAACACCATCGGTCACCTCAATACTCACCATAATTTTCTAAACACATAAATCCAGGCCCATAACACCAATGAGATAATTTAGAGCGACTGAATCAGGTGGTTTGATTTAAGGAACTATTCACAAAATATTTACATTTATATTTACATACTACAGTTTAAATCAAGCCACATAAGGTGGACGGATCAACTAATAGTAACAAGACCATGAATAAACAAGACCAGCTTGTCACTTCAAATCTAATTTTTATTGACTTTATTCTCATAAAAGAAAGGCATTTAAAATGATTTAAGGTTTTTATTTCATAAGCAAATAGGAAAACAGCATTTATTAGAGAAACAAAATTAGAACTGTCATTCAGAAGAAAGCTCAGAAACATGAATTATTAATTAAAGATCGTTTCCATTTCCTTCAATCTATTGCCCTGTCTATCTCAAACTTCTCCTAAAGGGAAGAAATAAAAGTCAGCTGTCCTTACGTGCGCCAAAAGTCCAACAGCATGACACCGTCTCAGGAATCGGAAAGCAAGAGTTTTTTCCATAAACGCGATGTCAGACTTTATACTATTTCACTAACTTATCCCTCTACATTTTGTATTTCTTCACAAAATTCTCAATCCTTATTGGCTGATCCAGGTCAGTCCACATTAGGTCATATGGCTCCTGACCACGTTCAAGCTTTACATAAGCGCCATTGTCTTTTCCTTCCGTGAACATTCGGCTTCCTTCAAAATGTTACTTTAGTACGAGTTCAGAACATTACTTCCTAATCTTGGCAGACACTTTCTCTTCCTGTCCTTGGGCCTTTTCTCCACGAGCATATTCTATTCATTGTTAAACGTTTGTACAACAAATATCTTCACCACCGTGTAATGCAAGGCTCCACTCTGGACAAGGGTTCTCTCGTCTGCGCCTCTGTCGGCCATATTTTTTCAGAGCCAATTTAGGCCTCACTTCGGAAACTATTTATTAAACAAACACAAGACATCAATTAATTAGAGAATTGAGACCCATTCTGTTACCCTCCCCCTTTGCTAATTAACATGGTTAATTGTGTTACCTAGCTTAGCACACGAAGCAGCATCATATTTACGTGTCCTTAACGAATCTGGAACTCTGAGCATTTTATCACAAAAGACATAACATAAGCAACATAAAATAAGCACATGCCATTATTATAAAAATGCTGCATTAATACTGACGAAAACAATAGACAAAGTTAGTTTTATTATTTTTCTTTTTGCAGTTGCAACACAAAGCATGTTAGTCCCACGTGTATAAACCCATGATGAATGCATTTTAAACTAAGTTGGTTAATGATCACTCCACAAACGTATTAATAATATTACATTATTAGGAGAGGTTACCTTTACATGTCAGAACAACATTTTGTTCTTCATCTTGCTCCATCAACTCCCTCATCTGGTGATTTCCAAATCACCAAACAATACCCAAAAATTTATAATTCTATAAATTTTCAACTTAAGAACATGTTTTGCACTTACTTAGTATGAGTATTTCTAAACTCTAGAATCAGCTGTTTTTCTGCAACTATCATATTGAACTCTACGAAACTCTTCTAATTCTATTTCTTTTTCCCTCTCCTCCCTTAGCTTGTAAATTCTCTTCTTTTCTATGACATGCTTTCTTCTTTTGCGTAACATACAACTGATTTTTAACAAAAGTATCACTAAAGCTATAATTATCAAAGGAAAAACTATTTTACCTATAATTGAACTACCTATCTCTTGAAACCAGTGTCTAATTGCTGTAAATCTTTTACTAAGACGTTCTGAAAAACTCTCATCTTCTAAAGGTTCTACTTCTTGGTGTAACTCAGTAATGTTTTTAATGTAAATCTCTATATATTCTTGCTTTTATCAGGAATGTATGTGCAACAGTGTTGAACATGTAGGATCCCACAAACTCCTCCCTCCTTAGCTAACAGGATATCAAGTGCAAGCCGATCTTGCATTACCATCGTCCTTATGGCTATAAGTTCGGTATTTACTAATTGAAAACCACTTGCAGTGTCTGTTGACAATCTGTCAACAATTGTGGACATTTTTCTAATTCTCCCTGCATTCAGGGTAATTCCCACCATAGGTATCAATGCACCAAATATGTCTCCCAGGATTTCTGAAAAACGTTCTCTTTTATATCTTTTTACCTGTTTGCTCATTTCAAATGAACCTTCAGCATTTCTATCTACATGAAAAATTTTAGCAAAAACTAAACCTACATAACAAGTTCCGTACCAGTGGTCCGGAAGGCTGTAATATGCTTTATCCCCACAAACAAAATAAATTCCAGGAAAAATTGGATCTTTGCCTCCTTTGAAACCCCATCCCCCTATAATACGATAAGTATCTTCACATTGACTTGCACCAACAAAATAATTGTCGTACAGAGTGTTATCTCTTCTTATACATAATTTTCCACTAACAGCTTTATCTATGCGAATTGCAACATTAATATTTCTACTATTAAGCTTTTCATCCTCGATTTGCCAAAACTTGGATTTAGCAATTTTCATTACCTCATTTCGTTTGTAAATTGCCCTTCTCTCTTCCACCATATTCAAGAAGGATTTCTCCTCTGCTCTCAATTTGCATGTTAAATTATTTCTATAAGCGTATTCATATGTGAGTTCACTAGTCACTAAGAAAAATTCCCTCATCTGTTTACCAGGTCTCACTTTATTCAAGTGATTTTCAACTTTTAAATTTGCAAAAATGTCATCAAAGTCAGAATAATAATATTCTAAATGACCAGTTTTATAAAACAAACTAGCTATTACACTACACGTCACACCATATGTAAGAGGGAGCATATTATAGGTTATTCCCTCAGAAACAGAAGCAAGTAATTTTACACAAACATAACAATCTTTAGTATCCATTACTTTAACATATTCAGATAAAAGTCTAGAAAAGGTATTACTAGAAAAATCTCCAACAGATCTATCTTGATGAATCTCTGGTTTATGATCAATAATTTTATTAGTATCTATTTTCTCAGATTTGACCACAACTTTACTTGTCATGTTAGCTTTATACATTTCTTTATCTACACCTAAAGGAAAAATGACTGCTAAAATTAACCAGACTGGAATAATTAGTACCACGCATATTGAAGACATTTTACAACACCTCTTAAGAATAGAGCATCTCGAATTTTTACTAGTATATGGTCAAGCCATTTCTTCTTTTCAAAAAGAAAACAACTAAAATAAAAAATAAAAATTGAAAAATCTATACACATATACACACCCTCCTTATTATTATTTTTTTTAACAGATAAAACTATTCCCTAACAGTTTTTCTTCGGCCTTATGTCATACATCAAATGTATTTTTCAGCTAACACAATTTCTTCAACCTTGTGTCTCCTAACACAGTTTCTTCAACCTTGTGTCAATTAATCAATGAGTTCAATCATCATCACTTTCAACATTATAAATTTCATGAGAACTATTGACCTCTACTACTGGTGGGATAATGATATAAGCCCACTCTGGTGACTTATATTTTTGATTTGGTCTGATTACTCTCTTAGCTCTGGTACTTATAACTTCTATTTTCTTTCCTGCTTGTTTTTTCTTATCCAAGTCTTCTTCTTTTTGACTTGAGATATCGTTCACCTGTTCTTTTGCTCTGTTTACTAATTTGAATTTTATACCTTCAATTTCTTTCGGCCAATTATCTCCTTTTCTTGTCAGCTTCTTTTTTGGTTCTCTCAAATTGTATTCTACACTCCAAGCTCTTTTTCGTGTTTTCTTCAAATTTGATTAATCTTCACTGTCATCTGTTTCTGTTGCTGATTCATCGATAATCAGTTTTTCTGAGTCAGATTCTTCATCAGATTCAGGTATATCTTCTTTACTCGGCAGCTTCACTTTGTTAGGAACAGCATCTTTATAGCTGGTACTTGGGATTTCTTCTTCTTCTATTATTTCCAATTCACCAGTTTCAGAATCTTCGTTCCTTCTTCCAAAGTTTCCAGACTGCTTTTCAATACTCTCCTGATCTTGATTTTGAATCACCTCTTGATCAGTCATCTGTTTCTGTTGCTGATTCATCGATAATCAGTTTTTCTGAGTCAGATTCTTCATCAGATTCAGGTATATCTTCTTTACTCGGCAGCTTCACTTTGTTAGGAACAGCATCTTTATAGCTGGTAGTTGGAATTTCTTCTTCTTCTTCTTCTATTATTTCCAATTCACCAGTTTCAGAATCTTCGTTCCTTCTTCCAAAGTTTCCAGACTGCTTTTCAATACTCTCCTGATCTTGATTTTGAATCACCTCTTGATCAGTTTCCTTTTCTGCTTCTTGATTAAACTGATCTTCGTCATTTTCTTCATCAGAGACTTGTATCACAATGCCATCATTTTCTTCATCCAATGCTTCATTCGCATTTGAATCTTCCAGATGTCGACTATCTTGTCGATCTTCAGGATCTGGATTTCTTTCAGGTTCTTCTTCTGAATCTGAATCAGCTGTTGTATCACCTTCTTCGTCAGGATTCTCAGGTGGTGGTACCCTTATGGTATGACTCGCATGAATCCACCTTTTTAGTCCCTTACATTTAACTGCATTTGTAGTGACCAAGATCACCTGTCTTGCCTTATGCCACCTTGGTACTAGGCAATTTCTTCTTCGATGAACTTTTGTCCTGACCCAATCTCCAGGTAACAGATCATGAGCTTGTTCTTTCTCTTTTGTGAGCACTTCAGTTCCTACATGATGGAACACAGAAGTCACCACGTCAGAAAGATTCTTGCAGTAGTCCATAATGATACTATCATTAATGGTTAGTAGCTTTTCAACTGGAACAAATGCTTGCCTCATGACCCTGCCCATTAAGATTTCATGAGGGCTCAAACCTGTTTTTCTATCTGGAATGCTTCTCAGAGTCATCAAAACAAGTGGTAGTGCATCTGTCCACTTCATTCCAGTTGCTAAGCACATCTTACCAATTCAGTTTTTTATTGTACCATTAACCTGTTCAACAACACCTGATGCCTCTGGTCTGTAGGCGCAATGCAATTTTTGTTTAATGCCTAATGCTTCACAAATTAGTTTCAGCAGTCTGTTCTCAAAATGTGTACCGCGATCTGTTTCCACAGTCACTGGAAAACCGTATCTTGGTATGAACTCTCTCAATAGCAATTTTGCCACAGTGATTGAATCATTGTGACAAGTTGGAAATGCTTCCACCCATCTTGAAAACAGACCGATGATAACCAAAACATATCTCAGTCCATTGTGACGTGGCTTGTCAATGAAATCAATCTGCATTCTGGTAAATGGACCACCCTCCCGTCCTATGGTTCCCATGCTTACATAGGTTTTTCTGTTTGGGTTGATCTGCTGGCAGATCAAGCATCTCTGGCAAAAAGATTCTGCAATCATTCTGAATTTTGGGTTGTACCATGTTTGTCTAAATAATCTAATCATAGAATCTCTGCCTATGTGTCCTGGACCATGATACATTCTTGCCATGTTTGAAATCATGCTGTCTGGCATTACTGCTCTGTCATCTTTGTAAACCCAGATTTCATTCTCTTCTCTCTGTCTGCATCCTGCTTTTAACCAAGTGTCTTTTTCCTCCTCACTTGCCTCATCTTGTAACTGTTTTACTCCCTGCCAAGTTTCAACTACAGATATTAGCATAAGTGAGTTCAAAACATGTTCGTTCTCTTTTTCCCGATTGACTGCTGCATTGTGCTTTGCACAAAATTTCGCAATTTCATCTGCATATGAGTTTCCTCTTGTCACGTAATCATTTCCTTTCTTGTGGGCTGTGCATTTTACCACAGCAATTTGTACTGGTAATTGGATGCCATCGATCAGCCTTTCGAGCAATTTAGCATTTCTTATTGGTGATCCCGCAGAAGTTAAATAACCTCTTTGAGACCAAAGCTGGCCATAGTCATGGACTACACCATAGCCATACTGACTATCAGTCACTATGGTAATCTTTTTTCCTTTTCCCCATTCACATGCTCGAATCAGAGCAATCAATTCCGCTACTTGAGCTGAACGAATTCCTCTGAGACTTGAAGCTTCAATCACATTTGACACTGTACAAACAGAGTATGCTGAGTGCAGCACACCTTCATCTGATCTCAAACATGATCCATCAACAAACAGAACATAGTCTGACACAGGCAATGGAACATCTTTAATGTCCTGCCTTGGTTTTGTACAATACTCTAAAACATCCAGGCATTCATGATCAATGATCTTATTCCTGATTTCTGTCTCAGAAGTATCAGGTAACAATGTAGAAGGATTTAAATTTACACATCTTGCAATAGAAACATTATCTGATCCAAGAATAATTTTCTCATATTTGGTCAATCTATTACTTGTCAAATGTTGTGTTTTGCTTCTGGTAAGCAGAATTTCTACTGAGTGAGGTACGTATACTTTAACTGGAAATCCCATTATTATTTCTTCACTTTGTTCCAGACTTACACTGGTTGCAGCGACTGCTTTTAAGCAACCTGGTAATGCTTTTGTAACGGGGTCAAGAACTGCTGAGAAATAAGCTATTGGCTTTCTCATTCTTCCATGCCTTTGAATCAAAACTGATAATGCACAACCTTCTCTTTCACTGCAATACAGTTCAAACTCCCTCTCGTAAACAGGCATTCCCAACGCTGGAGCTTCACACAAACTTCTTTTTAATTGCTCAAAAGCTTCTAATTCAGTTTTTGTCAGAACAATTGGATCTTTTATGTCTGCTTTTGTTAGTCTTGTAGTGTAGTTCCTATAGTCCCAATAGGCTCTGCGCATTGGAATAATATATTCAGTAGTGTAGACGTAGGACTGAGGTTATCTAGGTCTTTACTGACTATATTAGACTTAAGTTTTTTGCCAGCTAGCTCAGAGTTCACTAGAAACTTTCTCGAATAAGCGAGGAGGAGTTTAACCTCCCTGGATAGACAAGAAGGGATTTAGTTTCTGACAACCATAAAACATGACAACTTTGCTCTCCCTGATTAAGAGTATATCTCTAGGAGGGGAGGAGCCTAGCTCGCGACCGAGATGGCCGCGCTTTAGCTCGGCTCCGTTCGCCCGCCTGTGTTTTTCACATTTATCCTGCATTTATCCTGCCCCGGGAAGCCCTCCTTGCTGTGTGATACTACTACGACGCCCTGCAGGCACTTACCACTTGTTCCGGTTGTCCTGGCTGCTGTGGGTCCGGTGCAGTGTCCCCGATCGTTCCCGGGACTCGAGAGCGGACTGGCCTGGTTCTTCGTCCCGGCTCCTGGGCCGGATGCAGCCTGCGGGCTTGCCCTTCGGGGCGCGCTGGAGGTGATTGGAGGGCCGCTGTTCGTGTGAGCCGGAGGTTCCTGGCTGAGAGACTCCTGTGTGGCAGCAGCCTTGGATGGTGACGCTGCCCTTCATTATTGGGGTTCCTCGTGTGTTCGGCTTCCTCCCCCTTTGTTCTCCGGTCCGGCCATTTTGTTCTTTGCCGCCCGGACTCGGAGAACGGGACTGGCGACATTGGGGGGCCGGCGAATCCCCTTCTTCTGGTGGCCCCCCTTCCTGCCCGGGGTGTTCTTCTGCCTGTCGGCGGGACTTCATCTGCTTTAATGCCGCCCCGGCGGAGGTTGTTGGCCGCGCGGCCCGTTCGGGCTCTCAAGATGGCGACCAGCCCCATTTGTTTGGGCCGGGCCCAGACGAGCACTGGGGGCCCGCCACAAGGCCCGGGTGTCGGATACTGTGAATGTTTTCCTGCACTTAAGGGGATCCTGACCATCTTGTTATCCTGGCGGCTATCGGTGGCCGCGCCACTCCTGGCTCTCGAGACGGTTCCTCACTACGGGCCTCCCGGGCCCCCGCGACCGGATGAGGCATTGATATCGCGGGGTGTGGCTGGTACTCTCCTGGCGGACTCGGCCCCGGCTGCCACCCCGGAGGCGCGCAACCTGATGGCGCCTTCTACTCCTGTGCTGCCTCCTCTGCCCTTGGCCCGGGAGCCGGATTTTGTTTTGCCGGACTTTCATGATTCTCCTGGTCCCTCTCAATCATCACTGCCCGATGACGTCTCCTGTACCGGCCCGGATGGGTCGGCTTTTATGGATATATCCTTGGAACTGTGCCTGCATCGTTTGCTACATTCTGTGACTTTCCTGGATCTTCCGTGCTTTTCTTCCTGTGACTTTTTTGGACTGCCGTTGGACTTTCCTGCTGCCTGCCTTCTGTTCTTTCTGGCAGGGTCCTCGTTGGATCGGACCCTTACTGCTTTGGATAAAAAGGGTCAGGGCTGATGAAAACTGGCTCCTATATGCGGTGGTTCATGAACGGTTTGGATGATCTCTGTGTCCTGATATGGTTCTGTGTAACTGGTTAGTGCTCCTGGACTTTGGCCTGATACTCTTTGGCTTCCCGAGGACTTGGACCCTTAACCCGGGCGGGTGGATGGGTGCATTTACTCCTGTCTTTGGCCCTCCCCCGTGTGTATGTTTGTATGTCTTTATTCCCTTCTTTCCTTCCCTCCCTTTCCCCCCCCCCCTTTTTTTTTTTGTCTTTTAATTCCGACTTTTCTTGCTCCACTACATTTCGGGTTCAACTTAGGGCGACAGGCACGCTGCGGGGGGGTAGGCCGTAGCCTTCTGCAGGGGTGCAGGGTGGGCTTAGGGGTGGGTGGGGGGGGGTCTGTTTGTGTCGGGGGGTCTTTTTCCCCCCTTATTTTCCCTTTTTGTTCTATGGCTCTTGTGTATTCACTTTTTCGGGACTCTGTCACCTTGTATCTCCCCCGGGGGTATTCTGTCCTTCTTCCGGTGTGTGGCTGATTGTGGTTTGCTACCTATTCTGGTATTATGTTGCTGTTACATCGCATGCCGGTTTTATTGTCCTGTTTTTCCCCCTGGGGATGCATGGTCTGGCGGGTGTTCCTTCTGTTGTCTTTTTTCCCTCTTTCCCTTCCTCCTTTATGGAGGTGCCCTTTTTCCGTTGGGGTGCGTATTGCATAGTCTTTGTGATGGGGCTTTTTGATCACGTCTTCTTTGTTCGGGTGGGGGCGGAGGTGAGTGTGCGCGATTGATTGTTGCCACTGTCGCTATTTGATGGTCTGATTCTGTTTTTGTCCTTTGCTCGATTTGATTATATGGCTTCATTTTCTTACGTTGTGTTTATAAAATGGCGGCTTGCCGCGGTCCCTCCCTTGTGTTCTCGTATACGGCCCGTTATTCTTTTGGTCCCCTCCCCGTGCTAGAAAACTTAACCTTTATTATCCTGCTCTTGCTGAACGCTCGATGGTTTTTCTTGTTTCACCAGTGCTCCTGATGTTATATCCTGTGCAGATCTTCTTTTTGTATGCTGGTTATTTGACCATTCTGTTTCTGGCCAGCCCGTGGGGTTGTAGGCCAGTATTTGTGAGCTTCATTGACAATAAAGGTTTTCAAAAAAAAAAAAAAAGAGTATATCTCTAGAGTCGTGTGAAAACAAAAGACAGCTATTTCACTCAGTCAAAGGTGCGTACTTAGTTTCACCAGATTGCAGAGAAAAAGAGAGACGGGCGTTTTCAATAAAAGGTGTTATTTATTGAGCAGTCTCTTTCCTCATACAAGAGAAATGAATTGCTACAATTGCAATACTTATAGTTAAGTAAAGTGCATACAGTAAAAGCAGGATTATGAAAAAATACTGTAAAAGCATTGATATGGTTTCTTAGCCATATGATACTTTAAAATGGATAAAATAGATACATACATATATACATTGACTAATCGTACTCAACTGGTGCTTCTAACTACGCCTACCCCGGTGTACCTGACCTAAGCCTAATACGTGGGAGGGAGTAAGTAAGTAGCAGTTTAAGTTAAGTTTGGTTTGCCAAGAATCTGACTCAAGAATTCTCTGTAAGGGTTTAGTCAGTTCAGCACCTGGGTATTAGAAGGCAGGAGGGCTGGTATCTCTCTCTCAGGACTCGGTATCCCAGTCACCCGCAAGGGTAGGCTGGAAACGCCGGAGGCTCGATTTCTCGGCAAGAGAAAAGACAGAGTCTTTCTCAGCGCGTCAAAAGGGAGGGGCAGCGTCCGTGGGCTCTCGCATCAGCTGGGCTCTTCGGAAGTAGTAGCTGCTCTGCTCCAGGATTACCACCGTGTGTTTGCTTAAGGCAGCATCGGTATATTTATACCTGAAAGGTGCCGGGGTTGATGTAAGGATGGACATAAGACGTCAATAAAGATGTCACTAAGAACTGGTCGTTCTTACAGTGCTTTACAGGAGTTCTCGGACGAAATCAAAACAATAGCAGCGGGGGTTTCCCAGGTTGCTGGAGGCTTGGATTTGTTTAAGAACTCAGTGTGCTTTCTAGGGGGCTGGAGGAATAGGCTTGCTTAATGTGACAGCATGCGCTATGACCGAATTATGAAAAAGGGTTTCTATGCCGTTGCAGGGATATTATTGATTTATAACCGGACAAGGGCAAAGAATAGAATATTGATACAGGTACCTAGATAAAACACACTACACCCACTCCACGAATTCATGTCTATAATTTCTAAACTAAGCAATAGTAAACATATCTAACGGTGCATGTGTATACCGATCCACCCCAAAATACATTATTTTGCATCTGAAATGGTATATGCGAAATACACGAAAATGAGTATAGGTACTGTATGCTTTCAAGCAGTGTAATCATTCAAAAAAAGATGCACATGTATATCAGCATGAATGATTTGCGAAAATTACACATGAAATGGCTCTTAATACAGAAAAGAAAAGTGCGAGACCATTCCATCACATATAAATACAATCTTTTGTAAATATGCTAGAGGCTGAGGTAATATATTGTCTCTAGAGTTCCTAAAAATAGAAGCTCTGTTCTCTAAGAATAGTTCTACTTTAAGCAGATGATGAGTGCCAAAAAAAGGTAAATATTTTGGAATCGGGGAAAATTAGTTTCGTTTTCAAGGGAAGAAGTCAAAACAGTTCCAAATATTTTCAGAAGCTTTTGTTTTTCAAAGCTGAAGGCCAAATTCAGAGTTCAGGGAACGCTGAGTGCTCATTTGCTTAAAAGTTTATTCTTTCTGTTCGGGGGAGAACATCATTTCAGACAGACTTTCAAAAAAGCAGTTTACCGCTTCAGGTGAAAAGTTCGACCAAGTTGGAAAATGCCGCAACTGTGCAATCGTGAGCATGATTGCTATCATCGATGACAGGATTAGCAGTGCTCACAGAGGGTCGTACCTGGTTGATGCTGCTCTCATCTTGCACTTCACTACCCTTCAATCGCAGTGGTGAAGTCTCAACGAATGCCGTCATCAGGATGGGTAACCGCTGGGGACAACACGATGCAGGAGCCTTTACTGGGTTCAGCAAAGTATCTGTATCCAATGGTACTTCTGATTGTAGTGTAAGACAGACGTCTAACACGCATTCTTCTCCGCACAGCATACATCTTAACACAGGTAAGATACAGTTTTGCCAGATGGGTCTGAATGAAAGAAACCAGGTCATATTCAGATCTCTTAGCCGGGCTAATCCAAGGACTTTAGTTATGCGTTCCAGATAGCGTATAGCTAGGATAGTTTCTTCCATTGTTGCTGGAGTCTTGTCTGTGACATGGCTTGCCATAACGAAGCAGGAGAGTCAAAAATAAAATGCCTGCTACGAGTCCCAACAGGAGTGGAAGGCCGCCAAAGAGTGAATGGACAAAATTAGGAAAGATGCCCAGGACTGCTTTGAAAGGTGTCAACAGTCCCGAAAAAATTGACTTAAATACACTCGCGATACCATTCGTATCAGAAATGTTTAAGATTTCATTTAGCATTTCTGCGAAGTGTAGGGGGCCATTTGTTGATAAAAGGCTATGTATCTCTGCCGTTGTCCTTGCAACTTGGAGATCATACGTTTCTTTTGATGACGTCAAGTGCACTGGCGTCTGTAGAAGAACAGACTTCATTCTGCTTAAAGTATCAATTCGAATAGAAGAGATTTTCAGACTGGGCCAAATATTTCCCTCCCTGTCTGGAGAGTCGTTGGGATACAATACTTGCTCACAGCAAGTGACCCTGGACGTTACGCTCACGAGATAAGCTTTTCCTGGCACCAGGCCACAACATCTGTGGTCCACTATTAGAATGTAGCTCCCGTTAGAAAGCCGTCTAAAGAATGGCTCTATTCGAGTTGCAGGTGTGCCAAGCTGGTGACATGAAAGGTTATTTGAAGTCCCCTCACAGGCCCCATGCAAATTTATGCCCTGACACAGAAGTATACCACTTAGTGATTTTTCACAATTATCACCACTAAGAAATACATTCTGTCCTTTTTCACTATAACATGTGTGAGTGTAAGGTAATTTCCATGATGACTTGATGTATCCTTTACCCAACCTTTCATACTGGCCTGCCTGTATATACTGTTGGCAGTATCGAAATTGGAAAGTCGTTATCGTAATAGTTATTATCCCGTGTATTATCCATTCAATGACAGGTCGTTCTGACATTGTCAATGGTAATCTCTCAAGTTTTTCAATGCTCAGAATTGTATATTCCGCTCCGTTTTGTGCCAAGCTCATTTGTATATCAGTAAGGTTAAAGATAGAGAATAATGACGTTGTGTTGATTAAACGCCAAGGCACGTAGCCTGAACGCAGATTTTGTAACGTCCAGCCAAGCTGTACAATAGAACGCAATTGGGACTGACCATGTTGTAACATTAGCATGTCCTGTTCTATTATATCGATTGCAGATGATACAATACTGTCCAGTGAATATATTCTGGAAGACAGAGTCATGAACCCATTGTCCACAACAGAAAGTGATTTTTCCAAATTAATACGGTCAATTTCCCGTATTTTCTCTGCTGTTTTAATTTGAGTTACTTTCCAAGCTTCGTTATAAGCTGCATATATAGAGGCCGCTATGAAACGTTTTTGACGCTGTTTGCGTGGTCCCATAATGAAATCACGGAAGTCAGCACCTTCTTTAAGTAAAGTCAAGTGTTGCTTAATTTCTGCCAGAGTGGATGTATGTAGCCATTCGAGGCATAGTTTACCCACACTGTATGTTGTTACAATACCTGGATGTTGTCGCTGGGAGTATCTAGGGTCTGGCCTGGTCAATTTGAACCCCTGTGTTTTGTTCAGGAATCTATCTTGACAGTTATTTGTGTCTGTGGGCCAGATCAACCATTTCTTCCAATCAGGATGTGTTCTGTTTTGGTTAAAAGCATGGGCTAAGTCTATCTCAACATCTGTAGTGCTATTACTATTAGGTGATGGCTTTGGAATAGACGGTTTGTTTAAGTCTTTAATTTTGGCTAGGCCAAGACAGGTTGTTTGTTGAATTGTGTCATTCAAAAATATAATTTGTTCTAGGATCATGCAGGCTCTGAATAAGGATTCTATACCTTGGACTTGCCAGTCTTTAGTACCCCAGATTGTTTTTGTTTCAATGTTATTATTCCAAAAATCAAAACCAAATGTACTCATTTTTTCATAAAATGATTCTGAATAGATTAATTTTGTATTTCTTAGCATGGTTTTCATTCCTGTCTTATTTAACAATTTGAAATAAAATGTTTATGCTTCACTTGTGTTAAACCCTGAGAAGTATGGGAATTTCTCATAGAATGTTTTTGAACTACCTTTTGGTGGAGTTGCACAATGTTCCCATTGATTATAATTTAAAACATTTCTAGGTTGAGCAGATTTATGCAAATAATGGTTACCATAGTGGTTGTAGCAGTACATCTGATCATAATTTGATGAACCATGTAAATAATCATGGGCCAGATGTAGGTGGCCAATTACCGGTCGGTAACGGCCGAATTCGGCCGTTACCGACCGGTAATTGGATTTTGAGATGTAGGGCCAGTCATTTTACAGAATCGGTAAATTTACCGATCGGTAAATTTACCGATTCTGTAAAATTCCGAATCGGTATATTTACCGATTCGGTAAATTTGATATGTAGGTGGGACTCTTCTGAGTCCCACAAGCCTTACCGAATCGGTATTTTACCATCAAATCCATTTGATGGTAAAATACCGATTCCGGTGTGCATGCACATGTGTGCATGCACACCTATGCCATATGACAGGCAGACCTGCCCTTAGGGCATGTATGCCTGCCACATGGCACCCGAGCCTCTTTTGGGGGTGCCAGAGGGTGTCAAAGTGACACCCCCTGCACCCTTGTGAAAGTCGGTATTTACCGATTCGGTAAATACCGAATCGGTAATGCCCATTCATTCCTATGGGCTTCAAAGCCCATAGGAATGAATGGGCATTACCGGTCGGTATTTACCGAATCGGTAAATACCGAATTTTTCCGATTCGGAAAAAAACATCTGGATTGTCCTACATGTCCCCCCTTCATATTTACCGACTCTTAAATACGGAATCGGTAAAATTCGGTATTTAAGAGTCGGTAAATATGATTTACCTACATCTGGGCCCATGTTCTGTAAATTTTGCTGACATAACTAAGTCTGACATCATATCATTAATACTTTCAAAGCCCCAATCATCAGAGAATGTACTCGGTTTTACAAAGTCATTTAATGAAACCTTAAATTGATGAGGATACTTCAAGAGTTCGACCGGGCCATATATATCGTAATCTGTTTTGTCCCATGCTACCCCACCGGGTAATTGATTGGCTGTGAAGTTTACTGAGGAAAGTTCTCTTTTCTCGATGTGTGAAGACTTGTGTGGCTTTAGGACCAGGTTGATGTTCTGGCTTGCTGTCTCCATTGTAACATATTTTCCCTCAATGAAGTGTCCCAAGCATAGTACCATGATGAGCCAAAGCAGGAGGAAAAGTACACCTAGCACCACCCAAAATTCAATCCATGGGGAAATCAGATAGGTCTCCTTTAGTTGAGGAAAAAGTGTTTTAGCCTTGTCTTTAAAAGTTGTTGTTGATGTTGGCTGTTCCTCAGGTTTGCTCGGATCCTCAGAAAAGTCATCGAAGTTGATGAAGTAGCCTGACTCAGTTCTGTCAATTATTGGAATTGCTTCTGGATTTTTCTTTGTTTTATTAGTATAGTCTGTGGCTACATCGTTGTAGACAGGTGTTTCTTGACGAATTGTTGTAATTTGGGTTTCAAGAGGCATAAGTTCCATGGCTTTGTTGCATAGTCCTTGTTAATTCACTGTAGGTTTATCAAATGTGATTAGTCTCTCAGTTTGAACCTCTTGATTTGTAGCAAACTTTGGTGTTCTGCTACTTCTTGGGAGTCCACTTGGCCTACTACTTATTATTGGCCACATGATTGTGGTTTAACCAGGTCGATTGATACAACTCGATTCTCCTTTTTACCAGCAAGGGGCAGTAGTACAACTGATCTTGTTCCGTTGACAGCTAAGACAGGTACTGCTTTTCTGTAAGAAGGCCCAAATTCCTTCTTCACCGCGATTTTCTCTCTGACCAGATCCCCAATCTTTGGAATCCAGACAGGCCTTGCTGGGACAGGTGGTTTCTCTTCAGTGGCTGTTGGCTGTTGTTTCAACTTTATGTTGCTCAGGTCTTTTCTTGTTTCATTTAAGTCCTGTAAAATAGCCAAACGATCTTTGATATCAAAGCATTTTCCTTCTACCACTGAAGTTTGACTATCGAGGTCCTGGATATGCATTCTAGTCCCGAACAATAGTTCGTACGGACTGAAACCTTTTAGAGAATTTCTTGGCAGATTATTAAGACTACGTTGGACACTTATTAAATGTTTGACCCACCCAACACCCGAACCTAATACCTTTGCCGTTATAGATTGCTTTATGTCTCGGTTTTTTCTTTCCACCATCCCATTTCCCTCAGGAAGGAAGTGATAAGATTCCCGCAATGCAATGCCCATGCTGGTCATGGCCTCCCTATAAGCTCGAGAGCTAAAAGCAGGACCCTGGTCAGAATGTAGCATGCCAATTGCATATATGCCGCTATAGACTCGCAAATCTTGTTATAACAGTTCAGACGTCAGCTGAGAGCTGGGGTCTACATTTTTAAGTGAATTTAGTCTTAATTAATATACATTGGGACGCATGTTTCCTGTTTAATCATGCGAATAGATCGCTTTATGCTTTCTATTATGTGTTCTGGCACTACTTCGGCCGGTTCGCCACTGCGATCTCTGTTGCAGTTTTCACAATTTTTTGCAAATTTGTGATTATCCACGCTCATTTCCGGCCACCAGTATTCTGATTTTAATTCTGTCAGAGATTCTTTGATCATCTGATGCCTTAAACCTAATCCCATATGTGCTTCTTGTATTAAGAAGCCTCTTCTGTTCCTGTTTGGAATCACTCTATCCCCCACTCCAGGGATTTGAGCAAAAGGAACGGAGTTTGCATCGATTACGTATGTATAATTGAGTGGATAGTTGACAGGTAGCGCTGAACAGTCGCCTTTTGATGACGTTTTTACCGCCAGCATCGTTTCCCCGTCTACGTATTTTCCTGAACGCTTTTTTGTAGCTACAGAAGCCGACTTAGTTGCTTCCGCTGTGGCTGTCTCAGCCAATGAATTCCCTGGAACGTGAACGCCATCACGTTCATGACTCAATGAATATATCACGTGAGTCTTTGGTAGTTCTTTTTGTAAAAGAACTACTTGTTCCCAAAGCGATTTTTGCTTTATTGTGGCACCTGTGTCATCTTTGTAACCGTTTTGAACCCAGTTCTGCAAGTCGTTATTGTATGATTTGACGCAGTAATACGAATCGCACACTGTTAGTGTCGGGAATTCACGATCCGCATTATCTAGCGCCATTTTTAACGCTATTATTTCAGTTTGTTTTTCTGAATTATTTTCTACAGTGTGATTTTGTTACCAGAGGTCTCAATTTACCTCCGCGCCACACGTATTTAACAATCTCGCATGTGGCGTTATAGGCTTGTTTTCCCCAAACCGAAGGTTGTGCATGTCCGTCTGTGTATATTACACAGGCGTACTGTCGTATGGGCAGAATGTCAATTAGCAGAGGATATTCTCTTTCATATTCATGGGGCCCGATGTAGGTAGGTCGGTAACGTCCGAAAATCGGTATTTTCGGCCGTTACCGATCGGTATCGAGCAATCGGGATGTAGCAGTCCGAAAACCGCCCAAATCGGGGAAAATACCGAATCGGAAAAGTTACCGATTCGTTAGACTACCGAATCGGACATTATACAGATTCGGTAAATATACCGAATCGGTAACAAACAGAATCGGTAAAAATAGGGATTCGGAAAAATCACCGAATCGGTAGAATACCGAATCGGAAAAAACACAGAATCGGAAAAAAAATACCGAATCGGTAAAGTCATCGATTCGGTAAAATTACCGATTCGGTATAAATCCGATTCTGTGTGAAAAACTGAAGATTGAGATGTAGGAAAGCTCTGAAATACCGAATTTGCGTCAAATTCGGTATTTAAGAATCGGTAGTTACCATAGATTGGAATCAGGTGGTAACCAGGTGCAACCTATAAAAATGGACCCAAAATGCAATTCTTCTTGCACCATGGCGGCATTTTATGTCATAGCAAGACGGCTACGGCTACAGCAGGAAGGAGAGAGGGAATGGCTGAGACAGGAGCAGGTGTATAGACAGCGGATCACTCTGGTCATGCTGACAGATGCAGAGATCCTACAGAGGTACAGGCTGGACTCAGAGACCATCTTAGAGCTCATTAGGGACCTCCAACCCCTGTTGCAGCACACCACCCCAAGGGCACACGCAATCCCAGTGCACGTGCAGGTGCTATGCAGCCTACACCTGCTTGCGTCTGGCAGCTATCAAAGTGTAGTTGCTGTGGCAGGAGGGGTGACCCAGAGCAGCCTGTCAAGGTTCTTCCACAAGTTCCTTGACGCCATGATACAAAGGATGGACCAATACATTTCCTTCCCTGCAACCCATGCAGAACTGGTACAGACAAAAGCAGACTTCTACCAGATGGCAGGATTCCCCCACCTCATTGGCTGCATAGATGGCACACACATTCCGATTTGCCCCCCTGCTGACACGGAATACGTATACCGCAATCGGAAGTCACGGCACACCATAAATGTGCAGGTGATTTGTAATGCGAAGTGTGTCATCACTGACGTGGTAGCAAACTTTCCAGGGAGTACCCATGACTCCTACA
This sequence comes from Lissotriton helveticus, assembly GCF_964261635.1. Lineage (NCBI taxonomy): Eukaryota > Metazoa > Chordata > Amphibia > Caudata > Salamandridae > Lissotriton > Lissotriton helveticus. The sequence goes on from NC_136059.1 coordinate 1,937,367,693, forward strand.
TCTTTCAAAATAGCGGAATTTATGCACGGCTGACGGCAGGGAAATTCGGTGAAGGATACCTCCTAGGTAAGACACAATGTCAGACCCCCAAAACCTCAATAGCAGTGTGAAGTACATATATGCATGTGAGTAATGTTACCCCTTTTCCTTCTAGGCGACAGTGCATATGCCCTCCGCTCATTCATTCTCACCCCCTACCTCAACCCCTCAACACCCAGCCAAAGGAGGTATAACCGTGCGCACAAAAGCACAAGGAATGTAGTCGAACGGACCTTCGGCATCTGGAAAAGCAGGTTCAGATGCTTGCACAAGAGCGGAGGTGCAAGGCAATATACCCCCATCACCTGCTGCAAGATAATTGCTGTCTGTGCAATGTTGCACAACCTTGCGGTCAAGAAGGGCACAGAGGTAGAGTTGTCTGACTAAGAGGACCCTGACAATGACATTGCTGTGCCACAAACACAACCTGCTGGAGTGTCTACACCAAGTGATGGCAGGGTCAGACGTAAGGAGATCACAGACAACTATTTCTGAGTGAGTACAGATGCACAGACACGTTATGTATGTGAAGAAATGCAAATTTTAATTTTTGGTACAACGTTACAGCACTGATGTGCAACAAATGAAAAGATAAACTACAATGTGGAGACAGGAAATGGGCCGGGTTGCCTCACCCACACTGGCAGTGTCATATCCTGCTGCGCTTTGCAGACCCACTGGGATGCGGCTCCCCCCCTTCTGCATGTCCGGCTGCCTCTGCGGAGCGCCTGGAGCTCCGGCGCGGCTCGGACACTGCGCTGGCCGGACTGCTGCGGCTGCTGCTGTCCCCAGCCTCGGCCACGTCCAGGGCAGGATTCACAACTGCGTTGGAAATGATGAGTGTCTCCATGGCACTGGTGATGCGGGCCACGCCCCTGGTCACCTCCGCAGTATTTTGAGTGAGGCACTCTTCCATATTTGCTCCTCTGCGGCATAGCAGGGCTGTTGCTGCGGCAAGCCCGGTAATTGCTCGGTTTTGTACACGGGCATCCCTGCGCCTTATGTGCTCATGCTGGTCCATCTTGGCACACAGCTGTGTCATGGCAGTTGTCATTCGACCCATTCCTGTAGCTATTTCCCGGTTACTTGCCACTAAATCAACAATTCCCTTTGTCAACTCCCCCATCTGCAGGTTATGTTGACGCAATTGCCGGTGGCAAGCGAGGATGGACTTGGCCTGCATCCGCTGTATTCGGACCATGCTCCCCTCAAGCCCTCGGAAGACGCTGCCCTCCCGTGATGGAATTGCACTGCTGGAAGTGCGTGGACGGGGGCAATCGGTGCTGGTCTGCTGGGTGGCCTGCTGTGCCACAGGTGTCACAGGTGTGGGTGCTGGTGCCTGACCCGCAGCTCCCTCCATAATGGACAATGGGGCCACAATACTCATCCTGGCTGGAGCTGTGGCAGGTGCTGGCTGGGACGGTGTGGATGAGTTCTCTGGTGAGAACTGCAATGTTGGGGATTGTGACAATTGGGGGGAGTGGGGAAATAAGAGGGCATGTCCTGAGTCATTCTCATTAGCCATGGCACTGCTGTCCTCCACCTCCTGCGAGTCATCCATGCTGCTTGGCCCTGCCACCGCACTGTCCGCTGTTGCTGGAGCTGACACTTGTGCAGCTGCTGCTCCACTACCTGATGGCGCCCCTAGGAATAAAGTATTATTTGTCAACTGAGTGGAAATGTCTTCCTGTCACTACAATAAAAGCATTGCACATGTCATTTTCATTACTCTGATTCTTTCGTAAGGTGCATTGCAGTTTTATGTGCACTGTTAAATGTTCCTACATTAGCTGTCTACATTTCCCATCATGCATTGCTCATTTATTTTGCTAGCAGTACTGGACTGGGGTTTGGCTGTACATGGGGGCCAATGGGGAGGTGTCTGGTAGGGTGTGTCATGCTGTGCATGCTTCTTACCTTTAGCTTTGACTCTGGCTGAGCTGTCCATGTCCCCAACTCCAACCACACTCTCCCTCTCAATCGTTGTGGACACCAGTTCCTCCAGTTCAGTGAGGGGGGGCGCGGGGTTCCTGCCGCCACCAGTCAGTCCTGCCTGCTTGTTGATCTCCGCCAATTTCCTCTTGGTGAGGCTCCGGATATCATAGAACCTCTTCTTGAGGTCATCCATGCTCCTGGGGGTCACACCAACAGCATTGACCCTCTCACTGATGGCACTTCACAGTTTCCTCTTTGTTGACTCAGGGACTGTGAGGGACAGCCTCCCATACAGCTGCCTGTGGACCCTCACCACCTCCTCCACCAATACTTGCAGCTCCATGCTGCTGAACTTGACCTTGCGCTTTCTGTCAGCCTTCTAGCTCTCAGAGCTGCTTGCCATTTCCACTGTGTCCACAGATCTCCAAAAATCTCTGTGCTGCACACTCTCACTGCTCAGCTCTGGCTGCCTCTCCAGAAAGTTCTGATGAGTTGCACCTGCCTGGGTTGCCACTCCCTGCTAGGGTGGGGGAGGGAGCTTCCACCTCATTGGCTGATTTCATTAGTTTTACTTCCTTGTTTGCCGATCATGTGTTTACCGAATCGGTATTTACCGAATCGGTATTTACCGATTCGGGAAATACCGATTCGGGAAATACCGATTCGGTATATACCGATTCGGTTTTGCCAATGCATTCCTATGGGCCTTTTGGGCCATACGGTTGTATTGCCATTACCGATTCGGTATCTACCGAATCGGTCAATACCAATTCGGTAAGTGTCGAAACACGATACCGAATGTTACCGATTCGGTATTTTACCGATTTTTTTTCGCTACATATCATTTTCCGATTTCAGAATACCGATTCGGTAAAAATCGGTATTTTAAAATCGGTAAATGACATTTACCTACATCGGGGCCTAGATTTTTTAATTTTTTCATTTCCGGGTCAAAATAGTATTTCACTTTGTCTGTAGCAAGAGAATTTTCCCATTGTATCCATTTTGGATTTAATGCCACAGTAGGTAAATTACATGGGCTTGTTAATGCCTCAAAGGCTGATTCTGCTGTTCTGACAGTTATCTGTCTGCCATCAGCTTGGTCTCTTTCTTTTGCTACAGCTGTTTGAACCGCATGAACAATGTTTTCCTTAATGCTGAATGTTTTTTCAGCTTCTGTGTACAAATGTGATTTGTATGTTATTGGTACCTTTTCTCCCTCATTAGAGGTTAGGTATGTGAATCCGCATCTTCCTGGGATGACCCGGATCACAAGGTTGCGTGTGTTATCGCGTGTTTGCAGTTTTGTTTTAGCTAACATGTCTGTTTGCAATGATCTCAAAATTTCTGTGTGTTTTTGAGTCCAATTGATTGTTTTAAAATCTGGTTTTATTAGTTCATAGAGAGGTTTAACCCTCTCTGCATAATTTAGAATGTAAGTTCTTCCGAAATTCAGGAAACCTAGAATTGATTGTAAGTTTTTCAGCGTTCTTGGTGCTTGGATTACAGCACATTTCTCTAAGAAATTGTCTGCCAGGCTTTTGCCTTCACTTGATAATTCATATCCTAAAAATAGGACAGTTAGATGGGCAATTCGTGATTTTTTAAAGTTGAATTTGTAACCCTCCGCTGCGAACCGAAGTATTATGGTGTTCACGCTTTTCAAGTGAGTATCCAAGTCATCATCTGTTAGATAGATGTCATCGACATAAGATAATGCCTCATCATCATACATTTGTAGTAACTCTGTTACTCTCGCTGAGAATAATCCTGGGCTGTTCTTGAACCCCTGTGGGAGTCGACAGAATTTTTTCTGCGAGCCCATTATTGAGAAAGTGGTCAAATACCTGCTTTCAGGTGCTATATTTTGACAAAAGAATCCATTAGAGATGTCTAATGTTGTTTTGTATTTTTTGCGCACGATGTTATTCATTAGTGCTGCACTATGTGAGTTTTGTACTGCAAAAGTTTTTCAACATGAGTTAAGGTGTCTGTAGTCTAAAACTAGACGATATGAATCGTCTGGCTTGGACACAGGAAACAAAGGGTTATTCATTTGAGAGGTGCATGTTTCAATCACCCCCTGGTATTCAAGTTGATCTAAGATCTCCCTGACCTGTTTTTTAGCTTCTTGCTTAATTGGGTACTGCCTTTGTGCAGTTGGTTGATTTTTTAACTGGATTTTGTGAGGATGAGAGTCCTCATCCCATCCAACATGGTTTTTAGGTCTCGTGACCTACAATGCGCGCAAGCGCATTGAGGGATCGAGAATTCAAGTGCTCGATCGTCTAGTGAAACCACTGCGGTTTCTTCACAGTGCATGTGAGGTCACGTTGCCACAAAAGCGGTTCACGTGACCACACAAGCACGCGCATCTCCCTAATCTGCCTGCCTCCCCTCGCTCGCAATCACGCCCCAGGCTCTCCCACCCCCATCCCGCTTCCCTCCTCGCTCGCATTCACGCCCCAGGCTCTCCCACCCCCATCCGGCTTCCCTCCTCCCTCGCATTCACGCCCCAGGCTCTCCAACCCCCATCCGGCTTCCCTCCTCGCTCGCATTCACGCCCCAGGCTCTCCCACCCCAATCCGGCTTCCCTCCGCGCACATAAAACATCTCGCGCGATGGCTGTAAAATGCTGGTCAGCATTACTACAGAGCTGCGGTCACAGGGCATTGTGCGCCTTGTTTTTTTTTTACACCATCTCTAGTTCTGAAGTGCGCATGTGTGCTTGCGTCCAGCCAGCAGCGGAAGTGCCAGAGTCCCCTGCATCCTCTACCTCGGGCGGGAGGCGCTCGCTGTCTGTGCAGGGTGGCAGCCGGAGATAATACTTTTTTTCTTTAAAATACACGGGACTTGGACTGCCCCACCTTCCCCCTAACAACGAGCCTTCCGATGCCGCCTTGAGGTGGTATGGCTTTGCCCCCACTTGCATTCTAAACTCTGCTCTCAGCCTCACAGATTGTCCGTGTTGACTTTGCTCCAGCCCCCCCACCCCTCTCCCCGCCCCTGTGAGCTGTGTTGCCGACCTCCTACGTCATTCCTCCTCTCCCTTTTCTGTGCATGTAGTATTTTGTTTGAATTATTTTTAATAAATTTAACTTTTTTATTGGAAAACACGGGTCTCTCGCCACCCCACCTTCCCCCAGCCTGTTTTATTTATTAATAGATAACAGTTTAAACCAGAGCTGAGTCACTGCTCTAATAAGCACACCGCATAGTCATAAACTGCCAAGATGACATCAGACGGCAACGCCTCCTCCAGCCGAGAACTGAAGTGTTGGGAGTAGTAAAATCATCCACTTCTGCTGCTCTATTCCAATGTAACCTGCACACTCTGAAGGGGTGCTCCTAAGGCGGAGGAGAGACACTTGTGCAACCTATGCAGAGCTCACTGCTGGATACCCCAATGGCCACAGTCCAGGAGAAAGCAGCGGTTCTAAGTTTATGCCCCTGGCATTGCTTTCCATGCTTTTTTACTGCAGCTAAAGTGCGTGCTAAATTATAAATAGAGAGTGTTGCTGATCCTCGCTTGTTTTTAATAGGTATCCCTTCTGAGCACAGATTTCAGAGCAGCAATACTTTAGTATTCCAGTCTACAAACACCAGCAATAGCCTAGTTTCTTTAAATTATCACTGCACTTAAAAAACATACCTGAAAAATATTGCCATTTACAATGTCAATAGCTCCAACTCCAAAAATGCGAGACCTATTGCATTGCAAATGCTTGTTATATAATGCAGGAGCTTGGGCTACTGCCCACTTTCTTGCAAGTGTATATTTTTTATATATTGGAATGTGATTTGAGAAGGCAGGCATAATCATTTCTTCGCCATGAGGGCACTCCCTGACAAACTCCGGTGGCCAGTCTTTTTCAGCTAAAAGGATGTCATAGCCTTTTGAGAGGTTATCCCAAAATAGACCCCTTATTTTCCTAGTCTTATCTCCCTCTATACGTAATGTTATTTCGTATATTTTATGAGGTTTGCTAACTCTGGTGTCTGCAGTTTCCACCTGAATGTATTCATTCGTGTCCACTGTCTCCAGATGATTCATTAGGATCTTGTGAGCTATGCTCACTTCTGCTGCGCTGTCTAGCATTGTCTGAGCCCACTCTCCGTTTTTCAGCTGTTTCCTCAGGATCCTCGGCATGTTTGACTATTTTAATGCTGGCTACCTTCTTTTTTGGAAATTGTAGTTTTTTACTTTGATGAGCAGGTTCCTTGTCTTTGGACTTGACGTGCTCTTCCCTGTGTTCTGACCGTCCTCTTCTTTCCGATTTCTGCGAGGAAGTCTGAAAAGATCGAGAAGGACGTGTATCAATATCTTGATATCTATCAGGTTTCTTCAAATTATTTCTATTTCTAAGGTTGTATATTTTCTCAGAGGGCTCCCTCTGGGGAGACCTGTGTCCTTGGTCCGGAGATCTTTCTCTCCACCGAGGAGACTTTCCTCTGGACTGGAATCTTTTTTCTTTGGGAGTGGGTTGTTTATTTCCATCCCAGCTCTTTTTTGGAGTGTTTAGATTATTTTTAATAAATATTTTTTCAGGATTTTCAGTTAGTTGGGGTTTCACTGGTTTCCCACCCAAACTATCTCTTCCTAGTTCTTCATAGGATTTTTCTATGATTCTGGCAAGTTCAAATGGTTGTTCTGCTATATCTGTTTCTTTCAATTTCTGGCGGATCGCCACAGATGCTGCTTCTCCTTTTATGTTAGATAATAATAAAGCTGAGACCTGCTTGAAGTCTTTCAGTAATTTCATACCCAGAGTTAAAGCAGGTTCTGGACCGTATTCATTTTGAATCTGTCTTAGCACATCGGGTATTACCGCCATGGACGGAACACCATGTGTTTTTGTGTAAATGGAAGCAAAGACTGTGCCCCAAGTGTCACAGTCCTCCACATGTGGTGCGATCCCCATTGGAAGGCAGATAGTCAGAATTCTGTGTTTCTCAGTAGGGGTAGTATCCGGAAATACTGCCTCTATTTGAGTGATTTTTTGTGCTAACCAGAATGGAATTTGTTCCCGTTTTGCGGGTACTTTACCCAGACATGACTGTATGTTCTGTGGTGTAATTTTGTTTGTGTTCCCCTGATGAGGGGTCAGCTGTGGAATGTTAATAGCTGGTTGGACGGTTGAAGTCCGCATTACATATTGGACTAATTGTCTATGTATTTTAATCAGTTGTTTTAACTGTACCAAAAGTTCTGGTATTGACATTTTTTCGATGTCGGGATGTGGTGTGTAGCTGGCTAGAACCGGCCATGTTGCTCCTGGTCTACCTAGTGGACCGACCCTGGTGATGTGATTATTATGTTTTAGGGCGCCTTTAAACCAGAGCAGGTGCCCTTGGTATTTTAATGGGATTTCCACCTCCTCGAAAGGGGTGTACTCTTCCGGAGGTTCCTCTACTTTGTAATAGTGGAACTCATGTGTGACAGTGTTTGCTGCTGGAAAGTTTATCCATGAATAGAATACCTCTGTCTGCCGATATTCATGTGCCTCAATTACGAATATGACTGTACCACCTCTCGATGTTAGTCCATTCTCTATTAGTTTAAGAGTTATAGTTTTTCTTATGCTGACCGGGATGAGTATTGCATCCGGGTCTTGCTGTAGGAGACTTGTGTCTTCCGCTAGGAGTTGAGCTGCTATTCTAGCTGTCTCCCTATCTCCTTCACCGTCTGACATTTTACTGACAGGAAGGTTTTTTTGTTGCAGATCAAGTTTTCAAGGAAACAAAGATTAGGTGCACAATATTTTGGAACACTGTATCCTTCAACGCTGAATAAACCAACAACTATACATGGAAATCTCTTTCTACTGAGTTCCGGCGGATTTTAACCTTTGACCTACTCCAGACGTCTTTGGAGTATTTACGGGAGAAAGGGTCTGTGTGAAAAAGCACGACTGAGTTACTCTAACGTCTTGCGTTAGATTTATCACCTTACCAAACGTTGGGCGGCATGTAGTGTAGTTCCTATAGTCCCAATAGGCTCTGCGCATTGGAATAATATATTCAGTAGTGTAGACGTAGGACTGAGGTTATCTAGGTCTTTACTGACTATATTAGACTTAAGTTTTTTGCCAGCTAGCTCAGAGTTCACTAGAAACTTTCTCGAATAAGCGAGGAGGAGTTTAACCTCCCTGGATAGACAAGAAGGGATTTAGTTTCTGACAACCATAAAACATGACAACTTTGCTCTCCCTGATTAAGAGTATATCTCTAGAGTTGTGTGAAAACAAAAGACAGCTATTTCACTCAGTCAAAGGTGCGTACTTAGTTTCACCAGATTGCAGAGAAAAAGAGAGACAGGCGTTTTCAATAAAAGGTGTTATTTATTGAGCAGTCTCTTTCCTCATACAAGAGAAATGAATTGCTACAATTGCAATACTTATAGTTAAGTAAAGTGCATACAGTAAAAGCAGGATTATGAAATAATACTGTAAAAGCATTGATATGGTTTCTTAGCCATATGATACTTTAAAATGGATAAAATAGATACATACATATATACATTGACTAATCGTACTCAACTGGTGCTTCTAACTATGCCTACCCCAGTGTACCCGACCTAAGCCTAATACGTGGGAGGGAGTAAGTAAGTTGCAGTTTAAGTTAAGTTTGGTTTGCCAAGAATCTGACTCAAGAATTCTCTGTAAGGGTTTAGTCAGTTCAGTACCTGGGTATTAGAAGGCAGGAGGGCTGGTATCTCTCTCTCAGGACTCGGTATCCCAGTCACCCGCAAGGGTAGGCTGGAAACGCCGGAGGCTGGATTTCTCAGCAAGAGAAAAGACAGCATCTTTCTCAGCGCGTCAAAAGGGAGGGGCAGCGTCCGTGGGCTCTCGCATCAGCTGAGCTCTTCGGAAGTAGTAGCTGCTCTGCTCCAGGATTACCACCGTGTGTTTGCTTAAGGCAGCATCGGTATATTCATACCTGAAAGGTGCCGGGGTTGACGTAAGGATGCACATAAGACGTCAATAAAGATGTCACTAAGAACTGGTCGTTCTTACAGTGCTTTACAGGAGTTCTCGCTCCACTAATCTTCCTGCACCTCTCACAGTCGTCCTTGTTTATCGTCCTCCCCTGAGTATGCCTCTGTTTGTGGCTTCCCTACAAGAACTCCTTGCTACCCTTGTAGTTAACAACTCTTCGGTGTTACTGCTGGGCGACTTCAATTACTGGCCTGGTGACTCCAGGGAGGACCTGGCATCTAAGGACTTCACGGCCACCCTCTTGTGCCTTAACCTCAAATCTCATATATCTGCTCCTACTCATAATTTTGGCCACATCTTGGACCAACTCTGGTCATCCCAGGACATTGTTTCCCCCCCCAGCATCCTCCCTTGCACTTGATCTGATCACTCCCTTATATTCTTCACTATCAACCTTGGTTCCCCTCACAAATCCCCCCGCCCTAAGAAAGTTTTTGCACGTAGCTGGAATCATGCGGACCTGCTCTCTCTCTCCCATTCCCTTGTTTCCTCCTCACCCGACCTTAGTGACATTCCCCTTGACTCTCAGGCCGCTGCAGTTAGTAATTGGTTATCCTCTGCCTGCGATCAAGTTGCCCCTCTCAAGTTAGTCAGGTCCATTCGTCCACATGAGGCCCACAGATGGTTCAACTCTGAGCTTAAGGTCCTCAAGCTGGAACTTAGACGCTCTGAGCGCCTTTGGCGCCGCAGCTACTGCCCCGATCTTAAGGCCAAATACAAATCTCTTCTTAATGAGTACAAGAGAGCCATCCTTGTGGCCAAGACCAAGTACTTTTCCGAGCAGGTAGTTTTATCTGCCAATAAATCTAAAGAGATTTTCTCCTTGGTCAACAACTTGACCACCTCTGATCGCGCTTGTCCTAACTTTATTCCTTCCCAAACCCTCTGCTCCTCATTAAACGACTTCTTTATCGAGAAGATCGTTAAAATTAAATCTAACATTTCTATTACTCCTTTTACCCCACTTCATCTTGCTCCCTCTGTGTCCAAATCTTTCTTTTCCTCTTTCCCGCCTCTTTCTTTGGATTCTTTCCTTGCTCTGCTCACTAAAATTAAGTCTGGCTCTCCTACTGATTGTGCCCCCGCTCGCATTCTAAAAACTCTTTTTTCTTTTTGCCCTGCTACCCCTCTTTCCCTTCTTAATTCTTCGCTTTCTACTGGTCTGGTTCCTTTGTCATTTAAATCTGCTATTGTTTCCCCCATTCTTAAAAAACCTGGTCTTGACTCTTCCCTCCCTTCTAATTTTAGACCCATTTCCCTTCTCCCCTATCTTGCTAAAATTCTTGAAAGCTACGTCACTTCTTGTCTTTCTTCTTATATCGAGCAGAACCATCTCCTTGCCTCCCATCAGGCAGGTTTCCGTTCGGGCCATTCGACCGAATCAGTGGTGCTCGCTGTTCTCGACGAGCTGAAAGCTAAGGCTGACACTAACTCCCCTCAAGCTCTGGTCTTCCTCGATCTGTCCGCTGCGTTTGACACGGTCGACCATAACATCCTTCTTGACCGTGTCAGCGCAGCGGGCATTCGGGGTCCCCCCCTCTCCTGGATCACGTCCTTTCTAACAGGACGTTCACAAGCTGTTCACCTCCCCGGCTTTTCTGCCCCCCCTCTACCGGTGCCCTGTGGGGTCCCCCAAGGTTCCTCCCTCTCTCCTCTTCTTTTCAACCTTTACATTCACCCTCTTATTTCCTCTCTCCTTGAGCTGGGGGTCTCTGTGTATAATTACGCAGATTACCTCCAGCTCGTCTTTGATCTTTCTTCTTCTTCTCGCTCCCTATCTTTTTTTCGCTCCACTATGGTCTTTATTTCTGGATGGATGAGCGCCAATCACCTCAAGCTCAATCCAGATAAGACGGAGCTTGTTCTGACTGGTGGCTCATCCAGCCCTTGGTCTTCTGCTTTTTGGCCCTCTATTCTTGGTCCCCCTCCCACACCCGTTCCCTCCGTTAAAACGTTGGGCATTAAGGTCAGCCAGGACCTGTCTATGCCCGGCCAGGTCAGTGCTGTAGTGTCCTCTTGTTTTCTCTCTCTTCGGCTAATCCAAAAAATCTCCCGTTTCTTCTCTCTTGACTCTCTTAAAATTATTATTTCTGCTCTCATTACTTCCCGCCTTGATTACGGAAACAGCTTGTTCGTAGGTATTCCTGCCTACGAAACTCGCCGTCTTCAAGCAATCCAAAATCAGGCTGCCCGTCTCATTTTTCACTTCCCCAAAACTCACCATATCATTCCTGTCCTCAAATCTCTCCACTGGTTACCTATCCTGCAGAGATCCTTGTTCAAGTTAGGGTGCCTTGTCTTTCGGGCTGTTGACCGCTCTGCTCCGGCGTTTATCAACTCTCTGATCTCTACTCACACCCCTGTTCGTACCCTCCGATCATCTTCTTCTGCCCTCCTCACTGTTCCCCGTTTCCGTAAAACTCGCACTGGTGGAACTAGATTCTCTGTCCTTGCCCCCCGGTTCTGGAATTCCCTCCCTCTCTCTATGCGCTCTATACCCATTTTCTCGCACTTCCGTAAAGCGCTCAAAACATTCTTGTTTGCTCAGGCCTACCCCTGCTAAACTCCTCGGCCCTGTCTGTTCTGTTCACTAGAGCTCTCAGCGCCAGGAAGCCGTTTGGCCACCGTGCGCTCTATAAATACTTTCATTCATTCATTCATTCATTCATTCATTCTCGGACGAAATCAAAACAATAGCAGCGGGGATTTCCCAGGTTGCTGGAGGCTTGGATTTGTTTAAGAACTCGGTGTGCTTTCTAGGGGGCTGGAGGAATAGGCTTGCTTAATGTGACGGCATGCGCTATGACCGAATTATGAAAAAGGGTTTCTATGCCGTTGCAGGGATATTATTGATTTATAACCGGACAAGGGCAAAGAATAGAATATTGATACAGGTACCTAGATAAAACACACTACAGTCTCTGCAAAGGTTTTGCAATTACTGAAAAACCACTAATCCATTGGCGACAATAGCCAACCATTCCTAGAAACATTCTATCCTGTTTCTGTGTCTTTGGGGGTTGCATTGCTTGGATCATTTTTATTCTTTCTGTTGTCACTTGTCTTGATCCTTTTGCAATTCTGTGACCAAGATATTTTAGTTCTTGTTTGCAAAACTGTAATTACGCAGGAGAAACTTTGTGACCCTCATCTGCCAGATGATTTAAAAGAGTAATGATATCAGTTACACAACTATCTCTCGTTTTTGCAGCAACAAGGAGATCATCAATATACTGCACCAATGTAGATTTTCCAGGTAAATCTAAATTTTCCAAGGATCTTTTTAGCAACTGATTAAAAATGGATGGACTTTCGGTGTACCCTTGAGGAATTCTACACCATGCTAGGATCTTTGAATCTGAACGCAAAAATTTGTTGGCTTTCTGGATGTAATGGAACAGTAAAGAATGCATTGCATAAATCAATAACCGTATACCATTCTGCATTATGCGTAATCTGATATAGAATTACCGCTGGGTTTGGAACAACTGGGCAACATGGAACAACAATTTTGTTAACTTTTCTCAGGTCCTGAACTATTCTGTAAGTTCCATTTGGCTTTTTAATTCCCATATTCGGTGAATTACATGGGCTGCTCTCAATTTCTTTTAGAACACCTTGTCTGATGAACTTTTCAAGTACAGGAATAACTCCATCAATTGTTTCTGCTTTCATTTTATATTGTGGAACATTTGGATAATCTGCCCCTTGTTTTACTGTAATTTGAACTGGATCTACACTTTTCATCAAGCCCATTTCATCACCAGTAAAATCCCAAATTTTTACATTCACTGTCTTTTAATTCTTCAGGCAAATTATTTTTATCAAACACAGGAAACAATCGATTTTCTTCTGCCTCAACCATTGACATTGTTAATTTGTAAAAACCATCTTCTTCTGAGGTTTGCATCTCTATACCATCCGTGAGCAATAAATTGCGCAGTTCATCTTGCACAATATATCCCTGCCTAACAGATTTACAGGACTGCTATCACAAACTACAAATCTATGTATGTCTTTAAATTTGCCAACTTCAACTGGTTCAGTTAAATCTGTTCTGATATGCTGATTAGCTACACCTAATACTTGGATCTACTTACCAGAGAGAGGAAGATTTTCTATTTCCACTGATCTAACAGTAGAACGGGTAGCACCTGTATCCACTAGAAAAGTGATCTCTACATCATTCACTTTACCATTTACAAATGGACCAGATTGATCTACCTCAAGAGTGGCTCCAATAACACACTCTTCTTCCTCTCTCAGGCACCGTCATAAGTAATCATCAGACTCACTTCCTCCATCTTCTTTCAGGCAAAATTGTTGAGAAACATTCGACACATTCACTCTTTGTGATCTGTTTACCTGCTCACCTCCGCTGAATCCTGATTCTGTATTGTATCTCTGCAAATTTACACAGTTTGGAAGTGGCGGCTGTGGTATCTGTTGTGGTAACTGACTTTGCTGAATCACTACCTGTCGCTGTAGCTGTTGCTGTTGATTTATCTCATTCTGCATCTGTGGATTTAATGATTGATTTTTAACAAAATTTCTGGGCGGATTCTTACATTCACGCTTCCAGTGTCCAATTTCGCCGCAATTAAAACATGGGAGTTTCTGTTTTAACTCCTCTATATTTCCTATCAACTTTGGCTTATTATAATTACCTTTAAATTTACCTTGATTTTGATCAGGATTTTTGTTTCCCAAATTTGTCATTTGTTGCTCAGCTACTTTCACTTATGCCCACATTGCTTTTTCTTTTAACTTCTTTTGTTTAGCTTCTATCTCATCACTGCAGTATTTTGCCTTTCTCAGGATTTCATCAACTGTATTTGATTGCCAACCAACTATTCGAGTTCTTATCATTTCACTAATTTCAGGTCTCAAGCCATATACAAATCTGTATATAAAATGGTTCATGTCCTTCTCACTTAGATGCTCATAACCACTGTATTGTTTAAATACCAGCAGTAACCTTTCGTAGAATGAATGTACTGACTCTTTTGTTTCCTGGATTGGTCTATCAATTTTAACCCAATCTACTTCTTTCGGGGGAATCTTGTTTTTCAGGAACACAATCACCTTATCATACATTTTCATTACATCTGATGAAGGAGCACCTGTTACCTTGTCTCGTTGAGGCTCCTCTCTAGGCCAATCTATAGAGATTTTACATTCTGTCCAAAGATCTGATGGAACAATTATGTCAAATAATCCATCTAAATCTATCCACAGAACTTTTGAGACCTTCACAAATCTTTCTACCTGTCGATACCATTCTACAGGTTTCTCTCTCAATCTGGAAAAATCATTTGTGAACAACAAAATGTCCTGTCTTGTCCAAGGAACATGCACAAAACCTCCACCTGCTATTTCCCTCATTGGAAATTCATTTGTTACCTTTTCTTTTCCTTTTACCAGATAATTTAGACTTACACTGTCTTCATCTCTTTTCTTTGTCCATTTTGCTCTCCATTTACTTAGATCACCCCATTTTCTTAAAACTGCAATTAAATCTTTTATGTGTGTAATCCTTCCTGATTTGTCCAAATTTTCAATGTCTTTATCAGTAAAATCCACCCTGTAATGTTTCTGCAAATTCTTCTGTTTATTTAAATCTACATCAAGTTCAAAAGCAATTTCTTCTAACTTTTCATATCTGTTTTTTGTTTTCCATGTTATGCCTTTACAAATGAATAATAATTCATCATCTTGGTATGCCTTCAGACTGTCAGTTCCAATTGTACTAATTATTAATTCTTCTAGGTCTGTTTTTAATTTACCAACATCAAGTAATTTACATTCTGGAGAACTCTTTTCTGGGGTTCCCGGATCAGATTTTTCACCAACTGGGGTTTTACAGGCTAGGCTTTGATTAAAAGTTAAGTCAGGCATCATTTTCTCTCGGTGCAACTCTGTTAAATCTGAATAAAATTTTTCAGTTACTCTCTGTATTTCAGTATTTAATGGAACAGTTAAAGCTGTATGTCTAATTTCTTTTAGATCAAATACTGGAAGAACAGGTCCAATCGTTACTAGTACTCTAACTGTTTCCATACTTTTAGTTAACTGCTGTATTAATTCATTTGCAGAACAAATGTACTCTGAAGCATTTGTTAACGGCAAATCCTCACACCTTTCTGATCTAAATTCACTTCTCGGGGTATCATTTCTTTGAACAGGAGTTTCTGTAAAATTACTATTTACTGGAGATACACTTGAGTTTCGTTCTATTACTGCTCTTTCAGGAGATTTGCTTCTTTCAGGAGTTTTAATTTGATTTATTTCAGGAGATTGTTCATCAATTATTTCTCTGGGTGGGGCACTTGGGGAAGTTAGGACAGTTGGGGAAGTCGGGGCTGTTTGGGAAATTGGAACAATTCGGGCAGTTGGGGAAGTCCATGTACAAGCTGGACGATAAGGTTATGGTTTCTTAGTGTAAATATCTTCTAAAACTGGATCTTCTGAATCACTCTCTTCTCTATTATTATTTTTCTTTTGGGGATGCTTTTTTTCAGAAGCCTCTTCAATTGGTCTCATTGGGTACAAGCCATCACACTTATCTGCATTTCGCCAACGACACATTCTATCATGATGTGTTTCCAAATTTATTCTTTTCGGAATTCCCCTGTTTTCTCGATCTAATTCATGCATCTCATCTTCCCACTCAACTAACGCTTCAAATTGTGTTGGTCTAGGATTTGGTACAAGATCCATCATTTTTTCTCTCAAGTTTCTCAAAACTGCCATATTAAATGAACCATCTTCTGGCCATGCTAATACACCATCGTTTTTTGTATATTCTATCCAATTTTCTATCCAGAGACTAGTATGGTAACCATATTCACCTAACATATAGGCTGCAGGTGTTTTGTACTTATGAATCAACTTTCCGCGACGCGTTTCAATTTTCTTGTCAGATTTAAATTTATTTTTCAGTTTTTGAAACCATGTAGGCTTCTTTTTCTCCTTCCGCAAATAATAATCCATGGTTTTAAACAATTTCCTTTACTTCCGAAAACATCGTAACAAGGAAGTTATATTTCCGCAACACCAACCAATCCGTGCGCGAAACTCACCAACAAGGCAATCAGGTTAAGCTACGTCAGTGCTTTGCTCAACCAATTGAATTAGCGTTTTTCAGAATGAGCCAATCAGCTGTAAGCTTGACTTGTCACGTGAACCAATCGTTGCGCGAACCCTGTGACGTATGCTAGCCAATCACAGCGCGACTCTAATGACGTATGCTGCCGATGCTGAGAAGCTGCTCCTGCTCTCGCTCCTTAAACTAGCCCCTCCTTTACAAAAAATGTTCACAACGCCATATTTAAAAAACTTTCGATGTAATTCGGTTAATAACTTCACAAATAACAAACCATTTGTCTGTTTCGCTAAAATAAGGTGATAGTTTTGACAAACACGCAAATATTCTTTTCGCGTGAAATAGACGACGCTATTTTCACAGAATATATAAATTCATCGCACATTCTTACGGAATCCCTAACCATGCATACATGAATCTTTAGTAGGACTTTAACCCACCAATAGAAATCCTCATTCGCTAGTAAGATAGACGACGCTTCCTTACCCTTCATACAAGTTCGAATAAATTCTACTTCTCTTTTCACAGTGAGTTTTAAAACGGAAACTTAGTTCCTATACTCAAAGCTATGATTTCATAGACAATCCTCACTACGCATTTTACCTATCACACCTAAATTCCCTAAACTTGTGCTGTACGAACACAACACTAGTGATATACAATAATACTGCTATTTTGAAACAGAACAAATGCACTGTGTAACTTCACTTGTCACACTACTCTCATTGCCGGCACAACTAGGAGTTTTCACACTGCTGGAAAAAACCTTTAGACTACATATAACAACGGAACAAACTTAACATGTTTTAGACATGTAATCCTATGCAATTACCATGTAGCATGTCAGTTACCATAGAAACCATCTTCTGCTACCAAGGAATTGATCCAGCACTCCTATAGAAAAACTGTCTCATAAACACCATCGGTCACCTCAATACTCACCATAATTTTCTAAACACATAAATCCAGGCCCATAACACCAATGAGACAATTTAGAGCGACTGAATCAGGTGGTTTGATTTAAGGAACTATTCACAAAATATTTACATTTATATTTACATACTACAGTTTAAATCAAGCCACATAAGGTGGACGGATCAACTAATAGTAACTAGACCATGAATAAACAAGACCAGCTTGTCACTTCAAATCTAATTTTTATTGACTTTATTCTCATAAAAGAAAGGCATTTAAAATGTTTTAAGGTTTTTATTTCATAAGCAAATAGGAAAACAGCATTTATTAGAGAAACAAAATTAGAACTGTCATTCAGAAGAAAGCTCAGAAACATGAATTATTAATTAAAGATCGTTTCCATTTCCTTCAATCTATTGCCCTGTCTATCTCAAACTTCTCCTAAAGGGAAGAAATAAAAGTCAGCTGTCCTTACGTGCGCCAAAAGTCCAACAGCATGACACCGTCTCAGGAATCGGAAAGCAAGAGTTTTTTCCATAAACGCGATGTCAGACTTTATACTATTTCATTAACTTATCTATCTACATTTTGTATTTCTTCACAAAATTCTCAATCCTTATTGGCTGATCCAGGTCAGTCCATATTAAGTCATATGGCTCCTGACCACGTTCAAGCTTTACATAAGCTCCATTGTCTTTTCCTTCCGTGAACATTCGGCTTCCTTCAAAATGTTACTTTAGTACGAGTTCAGAACATTACTTCCTAATCTTGGCAGACAATTTCTCTTCCTGTCCTTGGGCCTTTTCTCCACGAGCATATTCTATTCATTGTTAAACGTTTGTACAACAAATATCTTCACCACCGTGTAATGCAAGGCTCCACTCTGGACAAGGTTTCTCTCGTCTGCGCCTCTGTCGGCCATATTTTTTCAGAGGCAATTTAGGCCTCACTTCGGAAACTATTTAATAAACAAACACAAGACATCAATTAATTAGAGAATTGAGACCCATTCTGTTACCCTCCCCCTTTGCTAATTAACATGGTTAATTATGTTACCTAGCTTAGCACACAAAGCAGCATCATATTTACGTGTCCTTAACGAAACTGGAACTCTGAGCATTTTATCACAAAGGACATAACGTAAGCAACATAAAATAAGCACATGCCATTATTATAAAAACGCCGCATTAATACTGACGAAAACAATAGACAAAGTTAGTTTTATTATTTTTCCTTTTGCAGTTGCAACACAAAGCATGTTAGTCCCACGTGTATAAACCCATGATGAATGCATTTTAAACTAAGTTGGTTAATGATCACTCCACAAACTTATTAATAATATTACATTATTAGGAGAGGTTAACTTTGCAAGTCAGAACTAAATTTTGTTCTTCATCTTGCTCCATCAGTGCCAAGGACGTGTATTCCAGCTCTGGAGGTGTGATGAGTGGCAGAACTGGTTTTAAGCCAGTTCTTACTCAGGCAGCCTAAATTACATTTTACAAAGTTACTTTCAAGCATTTTTTAATACCTTTCCTTAGCGGTGGTGGAAATAAAAATGTTTAATACCACCATGGCCTATTAGCCACTCCTACACAGTGAAAGAGCTTTTGCTTATATTTCCCTGTGAGGGCATACAAACCCCAATATGTAGGGTGCCCAATTTCTATTTATCAGCACTCTGCCTGGGATGGATCCACTTATTGTATACCAATCCCACAGCTAAATTAAAATCTGGTGACATAGTAGCAGATAGTTGGACTGTGGAGTGAGCAACAGACAAGGATGCCCCTATCTGTCCTGGTTTGTGCAGTGTGTAAGAAACCGGGTTATTACTTTAGGGGGATGGGAGCCCTACTCAAATAGTGCTCATAATTCGTGTCAGGTGAACCACAAAAGTCACTAAATAAACCTGTGATTAACCGTCTCTTAGCTTGGCACAAACTCAGTTAGGCTTAACTTTGAGTGCTGCATAAATAGTTTACCTATTTCCTCTAACAGTAATAAAGTGAAAAACAACACAACACACATCTCAAATGGAGATATGAATTTTTAAAGTTTGAGGTAAAAAAGAACTCCAAGAAGCACAAAGCGGAAATCTCGGTTATCTGGTCACGGTGGACTGGGTCAGAGTCAAAAGTTGAGGCCGACTATGCTGGAGCATGGGTCGGATGCATAGACCAAGTACATCCTGATACTCTGTCCAATTCCATGCGAGGAGCCTCAGTCGGGACATTGCCAGGGTCCGCGAGGAGACCATTTTTGGTGAGAAGAGCTGGTCGTTGGTTGGAGAAAGCATTTCTTCAGTAATTAACTTTACTGCCAACTGCAATCAGGATCAAAAGCAGTCCTCCTTCCTCATGCTTCTGCGTTACTCTGCTCCTTGGCTGCATTGTGCTCGCCCTTTCGCATTAAGCCTCTCCCACAGATCAGGACACCGGAAAGTGGCGTGCTGTGTTATTGGAGCCATTCTGTGACCAGAGCCTTGGTGCCTCAGAGCCCAGGTGTGCCAGAGTTAGGAGCCCAAGCAAATTCGGACAGGATAAGAGATGCATTATAAAGGACGACAGAAACAGCGTAAGCTGCTCCTTGGCCGAAACCAGCAAAAGTGAGTCCTTGGGTTCCAGCGCCACTGTGTCCAGCCACCCAGGGCACAGAATCACTGGAGTACATCTAGGAATGATTGAATGAATGAGTTCATTTATAAAGCGCACAGCTACTCACCAAGACTGTCCCGGAGCTAATGGTCCCCATCTATCTGCAGATGCCCCTAGAAGCAGAAACAACAGGTTTTAATCAAAATCTTAAACTGCTAGGTCAGTTGCAGAATAACCAGGTTTTATAGCTTCTTGAAAATGGCTACGTCCTTCACTGTTCTGAGGGTCACCGCAAGAAAGTTGCAGCTTGGGCTCCCAGGAACCTAAAGGAACTACCTCCGGACCGGGCACAGGATATTCAAGGAACAGAGGCAAGGCCCACAGAGGATGAACTCAAAGCTCTCGAAGGCGCATATTGGGTAACTCTCCATCTGAGATACCCCATGCCACTACCTTGCAGGGCCTTGAAAAATAACAACAAGGCCTTACACCTAATCCTCTTTTTTACTGGCAGCCAGTGTAATGCCTTGAGGTGCGGGGATTAATGAGTCCTGGGCTTAATCATAAGTACCATTCTGGCGGCTGCATTTTGAGCCACCGTAAAAGATTGAGAAGGCATTCAGGAAGTCCTAGGTACAGGATATTAGCATAATCTAGTCTGGACGTGACCAACGCCTGGACCACAGTTTTCCTGTAATCCAATGGTAGAAGGGGAAGACATTTCCTCAACATGCGCAGAAGGCCAAAGCAGATGCCTACCACCAACTGGACGTAGGATCTCATCAAGAGAGTGCCAATCATCATAATGCCCAGATTTTTCCAGTATTTTGCGCAGAGAGAGGAGGTGATATATCAGCACGCCACCAGAGTCTCGACTCTTCCGTGGATGGGGAGCCCCAAAAAACAATTTCAGATTTCTCCGGATAACATTTTAATTGATTCCTTCTTAGCCACTTAAACACCTTAGTGAGGCGAGTTCTAATCTTCTCACCCTCAAAGTCCGCACCCTTGTCACAGGTGACAAGATGCTGTGTATCGTCGGCATGTGAAATTCTTTTTGCCCCACACACTTCCACCAGTGGTGTCAAAGAAGACATATATAAGTTGAAAAGAGTGTGGCTCAGTACAGAGCCCTGTGGAACCCCCAGTATCGGCCTGAGGATGGAGGCCACAAAGGGAGGAGTCAAAACTTCCTGACTTCTGTTGACTAGGAAGTAAGTAAGCCATTCTAATGCAGAGCCGCCTATTCCAAGTTCCCGCAGCCTATACAAGAGCCTGTCATGTGGGACAGTGTCAAATGCCGCTGACAGGTCTAATAAAATTAGAACAGCTTTGACCCCTGATTGAGCTTCTCCTTAATATGTTCTGCGACCTACAGTAGAGCGGTTTCAATACTATAGTTAGCTCTGAAGCCAGCCTGGCTAAAGTGCAAAGGGTTATTTCTTTCAACATAGTCTAAAAATAACTGTATTCACATATTTCTCCAGAACCTTAGAGATAGACGGCAGTAGCGATATGGGCCTGTAGTTTGCGAACACTTTGGGGTCGGATGAGGCATTCTTAAGTAGTGGAAGAATTTTAGCACGTTTCCAAATAGAAGGCATATGGCTGGCATCTATCCACTAATAACCTCTTCTTAATCGTCCAACTGGCCTTACAATTGATGAAGCAAAGCTTCGCATATTTTGTGACTTTGCCGAATTCATGAACCTCGTTTATGTGTAACAAGGTAATAATTTGTACGTCTTACTAATGTTTATTCTATGTTTAAACGAGGTTTCCCGACGCTTGCCTATGTGTTTTACTAAAATAATTAACTCGAGTCCTTTTAAAATGGCCGCTGCTTGAAAGTAAGTGTCTGCGCATGCGTCAGTCACACTCACGTGTCCTGATGTGTTTGCAGAGTTGGAGGGAAATAGTTGCGCATGCGTAATGCATAGCTTTGCCAGTAACGTGGTACTGCTCGTGCCACTGCTCTTGTGTACGTATTCATGTAGCTAACATTTAGACTGCATAAGTATATTTTATAGTGATAAGTTGAAAGAACAAACCATGTGATGTGTTTTCATAATGTTATTTCTATGTATTAATTTGTTCTCGCTTACTTTTCATGTACCGCGGGGAATGGGGGTCTGACTGAGCTGAATGCCATCTTGGAGGGCCTTTCTGCGCATGCTCCTCCATCTGGGGAACTGACAACCTTGGCTGATGGAACTTGGCCAGCTGGCAGGGATGGGCAAGATGCTCCTGAGAACTGACCTGAAAACCCAGGAAAACGGAGCCATGTGTCCCTATTCAGCAACAATGTAAATGGTCATTGTCTTTCCCTGCAGTTTCTCATGGGAACCCCAATCTTGCTAGGCGGTACCCAAAGATGCAAATTAAGCATCCAAATAGTGTGTTATGATTGGTGTGTTACCCAAAGCCTACCTTAGGACCAATCCAAATTGAGGGATTCTGACACTTTGCAACATTGGGGGGTGGTACACCGTCCCCAAACTGTATATCTACCCTAGGTTCACCTAGGGAAATTGTCCGACTTGTCTGGTTTAGCTGACCTGTCACTGACCCATCGTACTCAATAGGTGACTGAAGATACAGAGCGCTGCGGAGCACTCTGTCTGAAATTTGACCATAGACTAAGGTTTTACTGAACCTTAAAGTGCTGGCGAAGCACTTTGCTGGGAGTTCGCTGATCCAATCGGGGTCTTGATCGATAGCTGCAGAGAGGGTGGAGCGCAGGCGTTGCTTCCAAACTGCGGGTGTGGTCCTGTCCTGAGCGGTCCTGTCCTGAGGGTTTGCTGTCCTGTCCTGAGGGTCCTGTCCTGATTCCTAATCTGAGGGTATCCTGTCCTGTCCTGGGTGTCCGTTCTGCACCTGCTGTCCTTTGAGGGGTGTCCTTCCTTGAGGGTTTTCCTGTCCTTAACTGACCCGTGGCCAGGGTTTGGTTTTCACACCAGTCTAGGTAAATATTGCTCTAAATTCTTTGAACTTGCACCTTTCTATTTTTCTGTCTTTTGCTTGAATAAAGACACACCTCTGCACATGTTGATTTTTTCCATGCTTTGCCGCAACTATTGAAACGTAAAGTCAATTGCATATTTTCTTAACTTGTTCCTATGTTATCCTACCTTTTAGAAATCATATTTTGCATTGCAGTTTGTCATTTTCTGATATGGTCTAGAACGGCCTTACTTAAACTATCTAAAGAATTTTTACCTTAAATGCATAGCGTTTCCTGTTGCATCTCATATTAGTATTTCCATGATTACCCTGACTTTATTTCTCTATAGTTATGTACTCTTCATTATTTTGATTATTGATTGTCTCATTCTTGTAAACTTAATGCTCAACGAAAACGAACTTTAGATAAAGCTCTTAAAACTTCCAGTTGTCAGTGGTCATTTTACAACAGTATTGAATGTCATTTTGAGTTGGTATTTTGCTGCCTTTCCCTTTACAGCTAGCTCCCTGATCTGTTGAGGTCATAGGTACCCGTGTCGGTGGATGGTAAGTCGGGTACGCTGAGTAATAATAGTAGGGAAATTCACACAAATTGGTAGCAGCCCGTGAAGTCACCCTGTCAATGAATAGTGTGAATTGAAAGTATATGGGCCCGAAGCCGGAAACGGCGAAATTATTGGCTGGGTGACCTCGCGCGCTCTATCAGTTTTTCTGGCTAGCAGAGGATGGTTAGGGACTAGTTGAAGGTTAGGCAGGATTAGTCAGACTAGTTAAGTCGGTAGCTGCTAGTATATTAATGCTGCTACAAAAGCGGCCATTCCGAGGGAACCGATCACTCTCTTGAAAGGGGTTGCTTTTTGAAAATTCATGAATTGTTTTATTATTGTTATTCTTGTTCTTATATTGTTATATGTATTAATTCATGCATTTGTAAACCATCTCGTTTTATGTTGTCCGAACTCCCTGGGGAATTGAAAAGGCAAGTGGTGAATAGAATCCATTGTCTTGAGGTCACAGGCTTAAGGAAAAGTTTGGTGCAGGTTAGGATAACCGGGAAGCACTAACTAGGGTTTTTTCTGAATACATGTGTGAATAAATGTCAGTAACGAAGTTCATTGGCAAAATTCCCATAGTGGCGTAACCTAGTAAGGGTCACATCGGAAGAGTAGCAGGTTCTTCGGAGCTTGGGTGAAAGCAGAGGGGTCCGCTGGGAAACCTTAGACTCGGATATATCCCGGAAGAGTGGATGAGTTTAGGGGAATAACAGGTTCACTGATGCTAGAGTGAAGGGTAGGCGGAAGAGATCTACCCGCAGCGCGTGAAAAGTAAATGGAAGTAGTTTACTTGCAGTAAAAGAAATCTGTCCTGTCTAGACACTTGAGCACTGTGGCGAATGTGTATTCGTTGTTAAATAACCAAGCACTAGCACTTTAAAAAGAAAGAAAGTTTCCGTTACCTTGTGAAGGGAGGGAGTCAGTCGCGAAGCGACTCTGACGTCACTCCGTGCCGCGCTGGGATTGGTAGAAGCAGCGGGCGGGTAGCGGGGCTGGAATTGTAAAGGAGGGGTGAAGCGCCGGAGCATGAGGACAGTCTCACGAAGGGGCCGCGCACCCATTGGCCGAGATTTTTGAACGCGTGCACCCATTGGTCGCACGGAATTGCAAGGCGCGTTCTGATTGGAGGTGACATTGTAAACAGAGTTAAGCATAGAAATCGTATGTGGCACTCGTATTGTCCAGAGACTAGACCCGATCCAAGAAGCCAAGGGTTTGAAAGGGATCAGTGGAAAGCCAATAGATACGATATTATGTACGGGACTAAGAGAAAGATGTCCCTTTTAAATAGGGTAAAGAATTATTTCAAAACGGACAAACCGATTAAATCCAGAGAGGGCGTTATTGTCCCGCCACCGAATACTCCTGCCTCGTTCATGATGTTTGACCGGGGGTACAATACCTGTGTGTGGTTGGAAAATTGGGTGAAGTACACAAAAGATGACGGAATATTGGCTTTTCCGTTAGACGGTACTTTCAATGGCAGGATTTTATTTAATTTGAGAACCCGAATGAATGAATTGCATCCCCGACCGAGACTAACGCAGTATGAGGCATTAGAAGAATGGGAGATTGAGGCTTTTGAAAGAGAGAAACCCCGGTTGGACAAAGGTCTGACCAAGTGGTATCCAAGGCTGAAACAAGAGACCAGGGATAAAAGGATGAAACAGTGGAGACAGAGCATGATTGTTGAGGGTCTGTTTCCCATGATGCCAGCGGGTACCCCTTCTGCGGGAGAGAAAAAGACAGAAAAGAGTAAGCATTGGGGAGCGCTTGGGGAGTCAGACGATGAATTATTAGATGACATTTTTACGCGAAGCCCGCCCCCTTATAATGAGGGAGCCCGACCTTCTAGTACAGGCGAGAATCCCCAGCGTCCATCTATTAAGGAGGAGGGCAGATCCCTAAGTAGGGGGGGAGGTGGTCAAGTACTGCCCTATTTTGAGAATCCTGGACCCGCGGAGGTACGAGATATATATCCTAGAGTGCCCGTGAGCCCGGAGGAAAAATATTCCCGTGAAAGAGCCTTTTTCCCCGGACCTCTTTATGAAAACGAAGAAAAGCCACTAAGTTCAGGAATGCCCTTTTTGCAGCCTCCATATGGGGAGGAGCGCAGGTCATTTGGCACAGGAACTTTGTTCCCAAAACCAAATTATGGTGGAGGACCAAGTGAAACGCATCCTACTGCCCCGAGTCTTACCCCTCACCTGACCCCACAGATAATACCTGACCGAACCTTAGGAAGAGTACTAGATGAAAGGGAGCAAGAGGCCATAGATAAACAGAGGACAGAAATAATTCAGAAGATCTCCCAGTTAAATGCCAGTCCTGAGGCTTTGACTATTCCGGTAACAATCGGACCAGTGGTTCCGTTGTATGGGAATAATCAAGGAAGTTCAAACCCTCCAGTTATGAACCCAATCATGGCCCCGCCGAGGCAAGAACCCTTACTGATAGACGATCAGTCCAGTGAGTGCGAGTCCGAAGTTGTGTTTTTGGACCTGCCAAACAAACAGACCGGGAAGGGAGTGCAGAAGAGGCATAATCCTTTTAATGCGAAAGAGATAAAATTAGAATCCACGTCAGGTACTAGGAGTGTCTCTCTGGTAACTCCGGAAGAAATTGAAAACTGGAGTCGTGAATTAGAAAAGCAGACTCCGCAAACGAAACCTTTGGATCTCTACAAACTGAGGGTAGAGATAGAGGAATTAATGGCAGGAAATGTGGGATTAGACAGATTAAATACCTACTCTGAAGAAGAGTTGCTGTTTATGTGTAAAAGCCTTACCAGAAGTACCAGAGTGCTCCACGAAAAACTGACAGACACTGCAGCTAGTATGGGGGTAGATATTTCAAGATCCAAGCCCTTACAAAAGCCTTACAGAGCTAAATTCTCAGACAAGGATATAGAGAACTTGAATGTGTCAGGGAAAAAGTTGCAGATTAAAGAGTTGATTGCAGTTTTGCAGAAATGGGGAGACGTGGAAAAATGGAGAAGCAGGTGGGCACGAAAGAAAGATGAGGCTCGATCCAGGCAAGCCACCCCTGAGTTCCCTTTGAGAGAGGTAGACAAGCCCGAAACGTTATGCCCCATGCGTGAAGTACCAGGTGGGAGGTATGTGCACGTTCCATGGTCCAGACAAATATTGTGTCCTTTACTAACGATTTCCCGAAACTGCGCGAAAAGCCAGTTGACTGGTACCGGCAGGTGGAAAGGTTCGTAAAGGTGCAAAAATGCCTGTGGAAAGACCTGGATGGATTTTTCGACATTGTGGTCCCGGTAGATCTATGGACCGAGTGTAAAATTGCCATAGGCTGGCCTAGTGAGGAGTACCCGAGGGACTCTAACACAGGGGAGCCGTCGATTGAAGTGATGAAAAAATACGAACAAGTAATGTTGCATTTGAAAAATAAGGTGCCCGCAAAAGAAACTGATTGGACCAGGATAGATAGAACTACACAGGAGAGAGACGAGACAGTGCACTCCTATTATGAAAGGCTGTTGCAGGTGTTTAAAACGTACAGTGGTATAGATAACATCGAGATGAAGGATATGACGCACTTCATTTACAGGTTTGTAAACGGTTTAAGGCCTGAAATTTGTCAGTGGATAAAAGATAACAAAATTTGTTGGCACTCCAAAAAGATAGATGAGGTCCTGCGGTACGCAAAGTACTGCGAGGACGAGATGGCAGAAAAGAAAAAGGCACTCAAGGAAAAGGTCATGTGGGCTCAGGTGAAGCTCGCAGAACAGTAGGAAAAACAGTTGAGTAATATGGTCAAAAACACTCAGAACCAAAGTCCTGGGGGTGGGGGAGGAGGTAAGCCCCGGCCCAAAATGAGCAGGGAGGAGGCTATGAATAAATTTCCCTGTCACCAGTGCGGAGAAATTGGACATTGGCGTAACGAGTGTCCTTATTTGCCTGACGATAACCCCAAAACACCTGATTTAACTCCACAGACGCAGAAAGAAAGACCAAGAAAGACTCAACCACAGGTAAAAACGGTTCAGGTGCCCCGAGCTCCTAGGCAAGTACATAAGGGAAAAGGAACAGAGGGTGATGAGATAGAAGTCTGGGAAAGCAATGAGAACAGAAATGCAGCAACTTCGCAGTATCTGTTGAACGATACCTTCCTTTGTGATTACCAGTACTGACGGGGCCTGAGAGGGGAGGACGAGGAGTGCGTACTTGGCGCCTCCTTGCCGGTAGACCAGTCCGGACCATACATTGAAGGAAAGGTTGACGGAAATGATGTCACTTTTCTGTTGGACACTGGCGCTACCCGTTCTACTGTGAGAACAGTGGACGTTCCAAACCTACCCCTCTCGGGAGAAGCCATCCAAGTAGTGGGTGTATCTAATCAATTGATTAGTACTCCTGTTACCAAGCCCATGGAGATCTCAATTGGAAACTTTAAGGAAATGCATAGATTTGTCGTTTGCGACACCAGTCCAGTGAACTTACTGGGACGTGATTTGCTGTGCAAAATGAACTGTACCATCTTTTGCACACCAAAGGGTGTTGAAATTCAGACCCCAGATGAAGACGGCATTTATAAATTAATGTTAATCAGACCTGACTCAGAAATTAAACGAATGACCATGCAGGATTTGCCCCAAGAACTCCAAGAAGCAGTGAAGCCAGAGGTATGGGACTTTACTGGGAAAGATGTAGGGTTAATGAAAAACGTGGACCCCATACAGATAGCAATCAAGGACAATGCAGTATACCCCAATACTAAACCCTACAGAATGAATGCAGAAGTGAGAGCTGGTGTTACCCTGGAAATACAGAAATTGCTGGAAGGAAACATCATACAGGAAGTAATGAGTAGCCCATGTAACTCCCCGATTATGGGCATCAAGAAGCCTAGTGGCAAGTACAGAGTAGTGCAGGACCTACGAAAAGTCAACAAGATAGTGGTCCCCTGCTGCCCTATTGTCCCGAACCCAGCAGTGATTCTGTATCAGATTCCCTGGGATGCTGAGTGGTTCACTGTGATAGACCTGTGTCATGCATTCTTTTCCATTCCCTTGCATCCAGATAGCAAATTTCTTTTCTCATTTGCCTTCAATGGTCACGTGTATGTCTGGAACAGGGTCCCTCAAGGGTACACAGAGAGCCCCTCTATCTTTAATCAGATCTTGAAAAAATGTTTGGAAACTTTGGTCTTACCTGGGAACTCTGTCCTAGTGCAATACATAGACGACCTCTTGGTGGCGTCTAAAAGTCATAGGGATTGTGTGATTGACACCATTGCCCTACTGAATCACCTGAGTGAAAAGGGACATAAAGTGGCCCCTAACAAACTACAGTTTTGTGCAAAATCAGTGAAATATCTGGGGCACCAGATAGAGAAAGGTGTCAGGAAAGTGACATCAGAAAGAGTGAGAATAATTCAAAAGATGCAGTTACCCCGTACTCAGAAAGAGATCAGAATGTTCCTGGGAGTGATAGGATACTGCAGGCAGTGGATTCTGGGATTTGCAGTCCTAGCTAGGCCCTTGATAAAAATGACCAAGAGAGGAACACCAGATATTGTAGAATGGGATGATGAAAGCTTAACAGCCTTCACCAAACTGCGAGATTGTCTGTGTACAGCCCCTGCGTTGGGAATGCCAGACTATACTAAAGAGTTTGCCCTATTCTGTGACACTCGCGATAATTGCGCGTTGTCAGTCCTGACACAAGATCATGGCACAACGAGAAGGCCTGTGGCATATTTCTCTGCCACCCTGGATCCAGTGGCTGCTGGATTACCAGGTTGTCTGAAAGCAGTAGCTGCTACCTGCGCAAGTTTAGAGCAGAGTGAGTCCATTGTCATGGGACATCCGGTAACTGTGTATGTCCCACATGGAGTGGTAATTTTACTGACCAGAACAAAGACTCAGTATCTCACCCCTAGTCGGCTGACTAAATACGAGAGGATTCTTGTGGGTGCTGCAAATGTAAACATTGTTAGGTGCAGTATTTTGAACCCTGCCACTTTACTCCCCGACCCAATGGATATGGAAGGTGGGGTGGATGATGAGCATGATTGCATTGATTTAACAGAATTCAATACCAAGCCACGTCCAGACATTAAAGAAACACCATTGCCTGTGCATGACAAGGAATTATTTGTGGATGGTTCATGTCTAAGACATGAACAAGGAGGCCTGAGTGCTGCCTATGCGGTAGTCTCCTTAACAAAAATTGAAGAAGCAGGTTATCTATTTGACATAAAGTCTGCACAAGTAGCCGAATTGATTGCTATGATAAAAGCTTGCAAAATTGGGAAAAACCTACGCATAACAGTGTATACTGACAGTCAGTACTGTTATGGGGTTGTGCATGACTTTGGCCAGTTGTGGCTACAGAGGGAGTTCTTGACTTCCTCAGGTACCCCCATTCGAAATGGAAAAGTCGTTCAAGACCTTTTAGAGGCAATCCAGTTACCAAAGGAACTGGCAGTGGTGAAGTGTGTTGATTTTGCTGATCGAGTGGCCCAATGGTGCGCCAGAGATCGGTATATCGTAAATCCAAAACGAGGGGGGCCAGGAACCAGCTGCCAACTTCAGGTGTTTGAAGAAGTGCCTACATGGGATGAAGTGAAAGAGTGGCAGCAGGCGGCACCTTGGCAAGAGAGAGAGAAGTGGAAGGAAGATGGGTGTAGACCAAGACGTGTGGATGGTGTCATCTTAGGTCCAACTGGTATGCCTGTGTTACCTAGACACTTACTTAGCACAATGGCGAGGTTGATACATGAAGGATCACACATTGGTAGGGACGCCATGATTCTAGTGTTCCAACAGACTTGGTACAGTAAAAAGTTCAGGAAAGTAGCAGAGTCCCTCTGCCAGAGGTGCCTGCCATGTCAAAGGATGAACGCAGGGAAGAAAACTGTGGTGGAATTGGGAAAAATTGGGAGGTCCGGGGGTCCCTTTGTGAGAATACAGGTTGATTTCATCACCATGCCCCGTTGTGAAGGGAAGCGATATGTCCTTGTCATGGTCTGTTTATTTTCAAAGTGGGTGGAAGCCTTCCCTACTCCCCAAAATGACGCAATGACAGTAGCTAAGTGTTTACTGAAGGAACTGATACCTAGGTTCGGGGTTCCAGTCACTATTGAATCAGATAGAGGCCGACATTTTCAGAATGAGGTGATCGACGAACTCTGCAAGGCCTTTGGAATCTCACAAAAGCTTCACTGTGCATACCGTCCAGAAGCTTCTGGAATAGTGGAACAAGTAAATGGAACTATCAAAAACAGACTAGCAAAACTGTGTGATGCAACTAAAATGACCTGGGTGAAGACCCTGCCCCTGGTCCTGATGGGACTCAGAAGTGTTCCTGACCGCAAGACAGGCCTAAGTCCCCATGAAATCATTATGGGAAGAGTGATGAGACAAGCATGGGTGCCAGGAAGCAAACTGTTGAGTATTACTGATGATTTGGTGCTTGAATACTGCAAGAGATTGGGTGACCAAGTGCGTTCTATCTCTCGCCAGATCGGAGAAGACGCCATCCTCAATCCAACGACTCCCCTCCACAAACTGGTCCCGGGGGACTGGGTGAAGATAAAGAAACGTACTCGGAAGAGCTGCCTGGAGCCAAGGTGGGGAGAGAAACGTCAGGTGATCCTGGTAACTACCACAGCAGTAAAGTGTGCAGGGGTTCCACGCTGGGTACACGCCAGCCACACCCAGAAGGTATTACCAGACGAGGAGCCTGAAGAAGAAGGGCGTCCAGCAGAGGACTCTGCAGGAGCCAGACTAGAAGTAGCTGACGACGTACAGCCCAGTACCAGTCGAGCTGCAGAATCAGCAGATGTTGGCCCAAGAATAGTTGATAACAAACTACCAGGAGCCCAGCCTGCTGAAGGGGTCCAAAAAGCTGGGCCAGAAGTAGCTGAAGACGAGCTGCCGAGCATATGGCCAGAGGAGTGGATACCATTGATTGATCTCACTGAAGATCCCATTCGAACAAGTGAGCGACTTTGGGAAGGTAGAGAGTGGAATAGGGAGGAAAAGCAAGGCACAGGCGAAGAACCTCAGAATCTTGAGATTCACATCAAAACTGAGGAAGGAGAAGGTCAGACAGGGACAGAACAAGTGATTGATACAGAACAAGTGAATAATACAGAGCAAGTGCTCGAGACTGAACAAGTGAAGGATACAGAACAAGTGATTGATACTCCTCCACTGACTCCTGATATCGGGAAGGGACAGGCTAGACATAGCGTAATAGTTCGAGCAGAAGAAAGTCCAGAGATCGAAGTGCTTGAACAGGATCAGGTAGGATTAGAAGAACGTGTTCAGGAAACAGAAACAGAGACATTTGAAAAGCAAAAACAAAATTCTCCTGAACCAGGCCAGATTAGTAACCAGGCAGAAGAAATAGATGCTAGCCCTGGAAACAGTCAGATAGAAGAGGAAGAAACTGAAACAGAATTGCCACAAACTAAGGAGAACAAGAGGGCCAGAGAAGAAAACGAAGTCCAAGTACCAACTAAAAGACTTAAGAAAAGAAAGCACATTGAGCCTGGATACATAAAGAAATTGAGACTGAGAATAAAAACAGTAGAAGAAAAACGTGCAGAAGAAAGGAGAAGTGCTCGCATAGCAGAACAACCAGAAGACACTTCCAAAAGAAGGAGTGATCGAATAAAGAGACAAAACAAAAAGTACAAGTCACCTGAATGGACACTTGTGTTGGAAGAATTTGAAGATCTTGATCTAACTGACGAGAGCGACGGAGAACCCGTCCCTGAGTACTCTGCCGAAGAAGAAGACGAGCCACCGTGAATTTGCACAAAGTAAGCTACTCGTGTAAAGTCACAAAGAGGGGTCGAGAAACTTCTTCTGAGCCAAAATGTCTGATTCAACCGTGAATGGTAGACCTAGTTGCAGTCGTTGTAAAACATGCTGCAAGGTATGTGTCTGTAGTATAGTTGTCCTGATATTACTTTGGATAGGACTAACAGTTTTCATTCCTTTTGCGGTGAGCAAAAATACTAATATTGTCCCTACTGAAATTGTAAATACTGACAGTGAGGAGCTGACAACACAGAGTGTAGCCAGACATGAGAGAGCACTGAGACAAACAAAACAAGACTTAGAAGCATCAGATGAGGGAGAACTACATTATCATGGAATTAAAAATAAGACGCGCTTAAATGTTTTCGCAAACTTGTTAATACACTATGTAGAGACTATGGAAATTGAAGATTGCTATGTCTGCATGAAGCTACCTACCTCTGTAGCTGAAGGCGTGACATACCATCATTTGCCGCTGACATACGGAATCTCCTGTAGCATTTTAGCCAGTTTATTTTACAAAAGAGGACCGTTACAGTACTATTACTCTAATAATGACGTGATCTTTTCTGAGCTTCCTATACGTGGGAACTTGAATCCTGTACATACCAAAAGCGACGTAATACGATATATGGGAGACTATTTCCTGACTATTGGTGATATCGACATAAGTGACGCACACAGAGATAACTTGACTTGTTCTTTGCGTGAGCAGGAAAAGATGTTCCTGAACATGGCAGAGAAAAGGAGAATTAAAATACAAAAGAAAGCAAATGACGAAAGTCAGAAAAGACCAAGGTGGGCAGAGAACATGGAAGGCACCTCAACTGGTGGGGCGGGTCCTGCTCTGTTGCTGGATTTTGAAAAGAAAGGCAAGCTATGTCTTCACCGCGAGAAGACTAGCTATTATAATAACATTTTCATTGGTTCCAGTGAATGCGAACATAATTACAAGGTAATTGGAGGTTGGGGTTTAAAAAATGGGTCAGAGCCTGTGTTTCCTGGAATTTATTATATTTGTGGGGACAAGGCTTATTTCAAATTGCCGGATCACTGGTATGGAAGTTGCTATTTTGGCATTGTCTTCCCGAAAATATACCATGTGAATGGAGTCGCTGGAAGCAGTGAAAATACTAATGGCTTAGTGCGTAGTGAAAGAGAAAGTATAGGTGAAATAATGGGTAGTATTTTCAGTGCACTGATACCTGGAGTGGGAGTGGTTCTGAACACTCACAGAATTTGCAAATTATCCACTATAGTGGATGCGTTGTCTACTGACACAGCTCATGGATTTCTGCTGGTCAATACCGAAATGGTTGCGATCAGATCAATGGTTTTGCAGAACAGACTTGCTCTTGATACCTTATTAGCAAAAGAGGGCGGAGTCTGCCGGATGTTGAAGGCGCAACATTGTTGCACTTATATTCCGGACAAAAGTGTGCAGCTTAAAAGATACGTGAAAAACATTACTAATTTGGCAAAGGAACTCAGACCACTCGAGGTTGACAGTGCCTGGAAGAGACTGGTAGATGGTCTCTCAAATGTAGGTCATTGGTTTGCTAGCTTAGGTAAAAGCTTATTGTTTAAGATACTGATGCCAATTGGAATTATAGGTCTTATCCTATTTTTCATATTTGCCTGTTGCAAATGTCGCAAGCACACCGGAAAGCATCAAGTGAATGCCAGAGGAGTGAAACGAAGTGTGGATGAGCTTGAATTGGAAGAAATGAATAATCAGATATACAAAAGGGTGAAGAATTCTCACCCTACCAAAGATGAAAAAGAGAAATTGAATCGTTTGCTGGAAGAGATAGAGATGTACAAGGTGTGATAAGTTGGCATCTGGTTCCATTTGATTTGTGATGATAGTAAATATCATCAAAGAGGGGATTGATGAAGCAAAGCTTCGCATATTTTGTGACTTTGCCGAATTCATGAACCTCTTTTATGTGTAACAAGGTAATAATTTGTACGTCTTACTAATGTTTATTCTATGTTTAAACGAGGTTTCCCGACGCTTGCCTATGTGTTTTACTAAAATAATTAACTCGAGTCCTTTTAAAATGGCCGCTGCTTGAAAGTAAGTGTCTGCGCATGCGTCAGTCACACTCACGTGTCCTGATGTGTTTGCAGAGTTGGAGGGAAATAGTTGCGCATGCGTAATGCATAGCTTTGCCAGTAACGTGGTACTGCTCGTGCCACTGCTCTTGTGTACGTATTCATGTAGCTAACATTTAGACTGCATAAGTATATTTTATAGTGATAAGTTGAAAGAACAAACCATGTGATGTGTTTTCATAATGTTATTTCTATGTATTAATTTGTTCTCGCTTACTTTTCATGTACCGCGGGGAATGGGGGTCTGACTGAGCTGAATGCCATCTTGGAGGGCCTTTCTGCGCATGCTCCTCCATCTGGGGAACTGACAACCTTGGCTGATGGAACTTGGCCAGCTGGCAGGGATGGGCAAGATGCTCCTGAGAACTGACCTGAAAACCCAGGAAAACGGAGCCATGTGTCCCTATTCAGCAACAATGTAAATGGTCATTGTCTTTCCCTGCAGTTTCTCATGGGAACCCCAATCTTGCTAGGCGGTACCCAAAGATGCAAATTAAGCATCCAAATAGTGTGTTATGATTGGTGTGTTACCCAAAGCCTACCTTAGGACCAATCCAAATTGAGGGATTCTGACACTTTGCAACATTGGGGGGTGGTACACCGTCCCCAAACTGTATATCTACCCTCGGTTCACCTAGGGAAATTGTCCGACTTGTCTGGTTTAGCTGACCTGTCACTGACCCATCGTACTCAATAGGTGACTGAAGATACAGAGCGCTGCGGAGCACTCTGTCTGAAATTTGACCATAGACTAAGGTTTTA
Source organism: Lissotriton helveticus (assembly GCF_964261635.1). Lineage (NCBI taxonomy): Eukaryota > Metazoa > Chordata > Amphibia > Caudata > Salamandridae > Lissotriton > Lissotriton helveticus. The sequence continues at coordinate 1,937,402,480 of NC_136059.1, forward strand.
CTGAACCTTAAAGTGCTGGCGAAGCACTTTGCTGGGAGTTCGCTGATCCAATCGGGGTCTTGATCGATAGCTGCAGAGAGGGTGGAGCGCAGGCGTTGCTTCCAAACTGCGGGTGTGGTCCTGTCCTGAGCAGTCCTGTCCTGAGGGTTTGCTGTCCTGTCCTGAGGGTCCTGTCCTGATTCCTAATCTGAGGGTATCCTGTCCTGTCCTGGGTGTCCGTTCTGCACCTGCTGTCCTTTGAGGGGTGTCCTTCCTTGAGGGTTTTCCTGTCCTTAACTGACCCGTGGCCAGGGTTTGGTTTTCACACCAGTCTAGGTAAATATTGCTCTAAATTCTTTGAACTTGCACCTTTCTATTTTTCTGTCTTTTGCTTCAATGAAGGCACACCTCTGCACATGTTGATTTTTTCCATGCTTTGCCGCAACTATTGAAACGTAAAGTCAATTGCATATTTTCTTAACTTGTTCCTATGTTATCCTACCTTTTAGAAATCATATTTTGCATTGCAGTTTGTCATTTTCTGATATGGTCTAGAACGGCCTTACTTAAACTATCTAAAGAATTTTTACCTTAAATGCATAGCGTTTCCTGTTGCATCTCATATTAGTATTTCCATGATTACCCTGACTTTATTTCTCTATAGTTATGTACTCTTCATTATTTTGATTATTGATTGTCTCATTCTTGTAAACTTAATGCTCAACGAAAACGAACTTTAGATAAAGCTCTTAAAACTTCCAGTTGTCCGTGGTCATTTTACAACAGTATTGAATGTCATTTTGAGTTGGTATTTTGCTGCCTTTCCCTTTACAGCTAGCTCCCTGATCCGTTGAGGTCATAGGTACCCGTGTCGGTGGATGGTAAGTCGGGTACGCTGAGTAATAATAGTAGGGAAATTCACACAAATTGGTAGCAGCCCGTGAAGTCACCCTGTCAATGTGAGTTGAAAGTATATGGGCCCGAAGCCGGAAACGGCGAAATTATTGGCTGGGTGACCTCGCGCGCTCTATCACAATGCACAAATGCCAGGAACAAATATAACGAGACAGTAGACTTAGGCGTCGCATTCACAGAGGTAAAAAGAAAGAGAGTGGAGACGGCGGCGACAAACACCTTTGGAGAATAGATGAAGGAGCTAAGTGGCTTATTTTACTCCTCCAAACCTTTTATGTCTTTTGTATCTCCCATGTCTACTACAACATGGCCTGGCCAACATAGTCTTATTAACAGGATTCTGAAATTTTGAACGTTCACAAAACATTTTGAATATTGTTTTAAAATGATAAACATCCATATGAGAAATAATACACTCTCAGTTGGTCACACTCACCTTACCCATCAACTTACGCTTAAATAAGCACAACAAGTGTTCTGCACTATGACAGTCACAGGTTGATCGGCTGAGTAAAGTTTTTTTAATGTCTAGCATCGATCGGTCACACATTTCACTAAGGAGATAGTGTAATCGTAGAAGCCGGGAGCCCAATACAAGCTTTTCAGAAAACTGGAAACTACCACTGCTACCCTGACGCGAGCCTTGACACCACCACTCTCATCCGTCTCAATTAACCAGAAACCACCCTACTGACGCAACAACATGTCCAGCAAAGCCACAGCCAAAAACCACAAGTGCATATAAAAGAATTTAAAGGGCCAGCGGTTGCACCCACGATTGTGCTATTTTTAATGAAAGCTCTAGAGGACTCTCTTTCATCGGGCTCAATACAACTAGTGGAACCAAAGCCACCACACCACCATAAGTGGCAATTCAGTGCAGCGTGGTCGAAACACTAGCACATGTGCACTACAACCATAAGGAAGTGGAAGCGCTAGCAGAAATACCAGTCCTAGAGCTCTTCTCAGCAACCTCTCCCCACTCATCCTCACCCAAAGATAGGGGAAACTCTACCAACAATATAGCTAGCCTTGATCTAAACGACACAGCTGCAAAATTACTGGATGCAATTACACAAACACAGCAAGAGGAAAGTGGTATAGTGGCCAATCCCAAACCTTCTTAAAACACAATCCAAATCAATACTCACCAGTATCAACTCAACTCTAGTTGCAGCTACTAATGCATTAACTTGGCAAACACACAAACTAGAACTTCGGGTCGACCTGATGCATTCACTCACCAACAGCATAGTCAGCAAGAATATTATAATCAACAAGCTATAAACTAAATTAAATATTCTTACAGCAATAAATATGTCCACGAACTGTCTAACAAAGATTTTTCCATTCCTTCTCACTCAAGTGATTAATTGGGCCCTACTCAAAACTAGAGACTATCTCTTTCAGGTGCCCAAGTATTCTCCATCTAGGGGCCTGGAAAAACGAACCTACCGTCCTACTATGAAAGGGTTCAGTCTACTAATCGGTATCTCTTTTCTCCAAAACAATTACACTGTTTTCTTAACCTCCTAGGTACTGTTCATAATAATAGGTTTTAAAATGAAACACACTGCTGGAGAACAGAAAAATACTTGATAAAGAAAGTCTCCGCAACTGAGCTACTAAGTGATTGTCAAAAAGAGCGTATGCAATGTATACCAACTCGAAAATGTTTTCATAATGAAAGCCCTTTGCCCCCATTGTGCAAACAGTCCAGGCCTCTCCCACAGATAGTGAATCACATATAAAACATTGAGTACAAGAACTTTTCATTTGCACCCCCAATTAAACATATTCTATTTAAATAACTTCCAAAACCATAAAGAACTTCTTGGCAGACCTATCATATTTTACAAGCCAACAACAACAAAGTGATGCATGGAATGCTTGAACTAGTCTCAACCACAGGCAATTGCTCGTGCCGCATCCCAATACATCATATTTTGCCCACCAGTCTTAGGTTGCTTGTAGATTAGTTCAAGCAGTTCATCCATTTGGATTTCGGATGAAAAAGATCGCGAAGCCTGCTGAAGACACTTTGGGTCTGATTTGGATGTCAGTCGGTAAGCCTCCGACACCTCGTCGGAGGATTACTGACTGGCATCCTTGGTTGAACTTCGACCGCCATATTTCAATGACGGCAGTCTGAGTCCAATCCGGCAGGTCAATGTGACTGGCTTCCGAAGGGCCCAATCGGAAATCTCACATAATCCCTTTAGGACAGCCTTTCCGCTGTTGGGATTATGATGACGGTTTCCGACAGATTTTCGACATGGAAAGCCTGTCGGACACTGACTCTGGGGGCACTTAGCAGTGCCCCCATCCCTCCACTGCCACCGGTTTCGGGCTTGCCCCCCTGAAAATCCCTGCACTGTATGGCAGGCATTGTGATTTATGAGGTACCTGCCACACAGTGCAGGGATTTACAGAAACTCCCATTTCTTTATGGGAGCTTGTGCTGCGGCTGGTTACCGACTGCTGCATAAGCTCCCATGGAGAAATCGGAGTTTGCGAACGCACCATGTGCGGTCGCATCGTAATTGCCATTTCAGGACCGCTGACTGGAGGTCAGTCGGATTCACAACCACAGATATGTCAGTTGGAGGCAACTCCGACCGACATCATAATGAGGCCCTGGATGTCTGATGAATCCTTTAGCTAAATTTTCCTCCAAATAATCTTTTAGTACGAGGTCATCCTTTGGTGTAATTGGGTATATCCTGCCATGTGGGCGCAATGGTCCTGGTTGGAGGTCTGTGTACAATCATATTCTCGATGAGGTGATAAGGTATTTGCTCCTTTCTCACTAAACACATCTTTGTATTCTTGACAAGCAAACATGATACCCACCTGCTTGTGTTTGGCAAAACAAGTCCAAGGTTGTTTCAGCAGAGATGTGAATCTCGGCCAACATTTTTGTTCACAGTAATCAGAACTCATTACATTGTACTCTTCTTGCCATTTGGTTTCAGAGTTATCGAGTCTTATCCAAGAGGTGCCAAGCACAAAGATAAACATCACCGAAGACATCACACCCAAGTTAAGGGCCCCAGAGGATCATTTAATACAGCAAGCAGTGCTTGCGCCTTCCATTGGATGTCTCCAGAGGAGTACCATTGAGTCTCACAACAGCCTTGGATAGAGTGAGTTTGTATCACTGGAATCTGTTGTTTGTCCCATAAATCATTATCAATATAATAACCGGAGGTTCCACAATTAGTAAGAGCTGTTGTAAAGGCCATACCTTTGGTTTAGAACGGCTGAGTTTCAGATGGAAATGTGACATTTTAATAGCAAACTCCTTTGAGCAGAAAAGGCTTGTCTGGGGTTTGCTCTTCAGAAATAAGCCTGCTATTTCCTTGCAGCAAGGGACAGTTTCTTACAAAATGTTCACATGTCTCATCTCTTAAACTTTGTTAATGCAGTTCTTTCCGGCTCCAGCTGCTGCAATGCATAATATATTCTTTGTTGGAAATCTGAAGGTCCCAAAGGAGCATTCTTTACAGCTTGACGACGATGAAAGACCTTAGCAAACTGCTCCTCAAAGGTGAAAAAGAAGCAAAGGACTACTTCTGTTAATTAAATATGGTGCATAGGTTAAAGTATTATATAGTAAAGCACAATGACAACTTTCGTCGCGTCAATAGGAAAAGTGTGGGGTCTGTTTTAAGAAGTGCAATCTGAATTAAGCCATGAAAGCTTCGAATTGCTGCTTAAACTACCCAGGATCGAGTCGTTTCCGAGACACAGACCACAGAGCAGTAGAGCCGCCGCCTGCCGTGCCGCACTGAGCCGAGAGCCGCGGTGAGCTGAGCGAGGAGCTGAGAGACGCGGCGGGTGAATAGAGCGGTAAAAACTTGCGGCTAGAGACCCGCAGCTGCAGCGGGACGCGGGGGAGAGCTGCTGAGAGCCGCGGCGGGAGCCACGGCCGAGACTCGCGGACCGAGACCCGCAGCTGCAGCGAGACTCGGGGGAGAGCCTCCGAGAGTGAACAGTAACAGCAACAGCTGAGGCAGGACGTGGGGGAGAGTAGTGAGCAGCACGTGGCGAGCCTGTTGAGCCTAGTGACCAGGCACACAGCGGCCTGGCTGTCTGTTGTCCTACCGCCATTACAGTCACAGCCACAGCGGGGGAGCTGCCTTGAAAAGTGAGAGGCGGACAGCCCTCAACCCACCAACCAACCTACTACAGCACCGCCCCCGTGAAACTGCCGGTGGACATCGTGAGCCAGGTACCAGCTGCCAGTAGATCAAGTAGATAGGGGTGACTGGGGGCAGTGCTGTAAGGACAGAGGGGTTGAGCAGGGTTTAGGGGGAGCCCCCCTCGTTTCCCCCCCTCTTTTGGTTTCACTTTTTCACTCACAATAATAGAGTGGTGTCTGGCTACAGTCAATATACGCCAAAACCCACAAAATAAAAAAAGGCAAATTCATCGCATTACAAGGAATCCAAGTGAAGGGAAGGAAGGAAAAAAAAGGGAAAAAAGAGGTAAATAAATGAGAAAGAACAACAGAGAGAGTTAAACACCAAGAGTAGTCACCTCCACTCCCATTCTTCTTGGTTAAATCATAATGCGGTCTGGAAGGCTGAAAAAAGAGACTGCAAAAAACCGCAAGAAGTTGAATAAGGAATCCACAGAACCACTCGAGGAACTGAAGATAGCGCAACCCCATCCCCCAGCGCCGTCACTGTCACCAATTCATCTGCAGAATCATGAACACGGACCCGGCATTATAGGCTGTATTATTAGGACCGAAACAACCCAAACGCCCCCAATTCAACAGCATATCACGCCAGACGAAACAACCAACGATGTAAAAAAGAGGACCCTTAGAGACTTCTTTAAGAAACAAGGAACCAAAGTTCAAGCTTCAACCAACACCATCGAAATATTATCCCAACTCACCCAGCTGCCCCAAACTCTCCCCAATATTGATTCAGTTCAGATTAAAGTACATGCCTTGATTCATGAACAGCTTCAAAACCAGGCCATCACCATATCCCCAGACGGTCATTCAACAAGGGACGTACCATCTACACCTGAAAAAAAATAGGTTCAGACCAGATACCCGGTCAGGAAATACATTTCCCCCTCACAACAAGTGCAACAACTTAATAAGGAACAGAGTTCATCACCAATAACCATCTCAAGCGACGATTCTCCTTTTTACCCCAGATCATCCATACAGCAGGAAACCAACCTTCATAACCTGGGCTCCTTTGTAAACAAAATAGAATCTACCCCCCAAGCAGCACAATGGACCAGAACCAGGTAACATCAAGCCGTTAACGCCAACGACGCCACCTGTCTTTGCCCATCACGAATCTCCTGAAACAAAGTCAGGTGAGCCCAACGACCACTCCCTTTTGGATTTATCTTTTTTTTAGACAGATCTTAATAAAACAAAAGACGCAACCGAAGGCCATGACCCAGCAGCGTTTGAATCTCCCATCATCTGGCCCCAGCTTCTGCAAACTCTACAATCCACAGTGTCCACACTAAATTATTGTTCAGATGAACTTGATTTACAAGTCGACCTTTTAAATACACTAGCAGTGTACACGGCAGGGATCGACAACAAATTAGAAGGATTGAATACCCTAATAACCAAAGCAGAATCTAAAGTCAACCTGACCCAAGCGATATGTTGCTGCTCGCCAATAATCGATAGTTTATATACACTTCCTCATTTCCTCGCCTTGGTCCTGCCAGACATAAAGAAACTACCATCAGGTTTGCAAGTTCAACCACATCCCCCAGGCTCACACACAACTAATACAACCACCCCGAAAGTCAACGACCAAAGCACAAACCACAATAATCTTGGCAAAAACCATAAGGCATCTCCAGCAAAAATCAATACTCGACCAACAGATGCCTCAGTAGTAACTCCATCTCCAGACAATCGAGATAAACGAGTGGCACCCAAGGAGTACAGTATTTTTCAACCATCTAAATCAAATAACAAAAACAACACTATTTTGAAAATAGATAAACCATTCACATCCAAGGTAGTGCAAATTGCCGACGCCAGAGATGCTGGCTCAGGATCGGGATCAATTAATAAATGTCCTCAGAAACAACACCTGAGCAAAAGAGAAAGGAAGAGACTACTGAAAAAACGCAACAAACGTAGCGCAGTGATTCAAAATACGACCAGTGAGCCATTACACATTGAAAAGCGTAACACACGACCTAGCTCAATTAGTACCGTATGCTCCGATAGCACTCTTACATCGCCACAAAAATCACCAATACAATTATTTAAAGACTTACCCGGCAAGGTGCTAATAGCACCCGCCAATAGCAAAAAACACAAGGAACTACCTGGGGCCATTGGAGAGGTTCCAGCAAAGCCATTACATCCTTCAACATTAGATGAGCCGGGAAAGGTCACAAAGTCAGAAATATTATCTTACAAAGTCAAGACCAGACTAGATGACCCGATAGTCCCAACAAATATGGTAAGCTCACCAAAGGTAAACCAAAACAAGGAAACCATAGAACAGCATGCCGATGAGTATAGGTCAAGAGGCAAGGAGAACATTCAGATAACATTATTCAAGAATCCGGACATACCACAAGCGGGTACGTTTTTACCCAATAAAGTAGACCATGAACCCCGAGGCGAACATGCGGGACATAAACAACAATGGCCCTACATTCAAAGGAAAATTGACCTATCTCAAATCACAGTTGAAGATAATCGTAAGACCTCTGGCGAACATGTGGGACATAAGCAACAACCGCCCTACATTCAAAGGAGAATTGACCCATCTCAAATCACGGTCGAAGACAATCATAAGACCTCTGTCCAGGACCCCCTAACAAATAATTTAAAAAACAAATTGTTATTTATCCCTGAATATCACACTCGAGGACCGCATGACATCCTGAACAGAGGGAACATTTTGAAACTTTTTAAATGTATCCCTGAACTGTGCCATATTGAATCCAATTAAATAATCTCAATTGAGTTTAAACCTATCGGAAGCAATCAATTCACAGAATCAACGTTAATTACTTTTTCAACTGCAGCACTCACGGAGGAAGTAATATCAAGGTCAGACCTATTAAAGAAATGGGGCATCAAAATAGTCCCCCAAACCGAACCACGGTATCCTTCGGTCCTCGTAAAACCCCCCAATTTACATTTCAGCCAAGATAAATGTTAATATAACACAATGGACATTTGAAGAAGATTGGATTTCCGGCGTAATGATTAACAATTCCACACAGACCAAACAACTGATCCTGATCAGTTCAGTTCAGTTCAAACGTCTTTATTTCGATTTGATAAAATCATAAAAGACAACATGATCAAAACTACTAAAAACACATTAGCGATATAAAATTATATTAACATTCACAATTATATCATCACTTTATACAGTAAAAAAGGATTAAATATTTTTTAAAGACGTACAGAATCATACCTAATAAAAGAAAGAAAAGAGGTGGAGAGTATAACAGCCAATTATCTAAGAGAGGGATGTCTTGCTCTGAGGGCCCACACCCAACCTAGGAATTTAGCCACTCCTATGGTTATATATTCAGTGGTATTTGTTCTTAAAATCCAAAGCGCCTCACAGCTCCCTCTTGCCTTAATTCTTTTACAGATGGGAGTAAGCCATTTCTTGCGGGGAGCTACATAGGCCTGGCAGGCAAAAAAGATATGACCCAAAGATTCTTTTTGGTCCTCACACCAAGGGCAAGACTCCGTTAATTGTCCAGTCCATTTGTATGTAAATGTTCTAACTGGCAGTGCGCCTATTCTAAATTGATGATAGATTTTCCGATCCATACTTTTAGTAATAATATCCCAGTATGGCTCTAGACGAAAATCTGTTTTGTGGCTCAAGAACGCTCCTGTCAGATTGTCTAGCTGGGATAGTTTGATATATTTATCTTTTACGGTCGCCCAATACAATAATTTAAATTCTTGTTTTGATGGAAAGTCAGTATTGCTTGGATCAGACCATTGCTTGTTCAATCCCATATCTAGTAAAATAGATTTAATAACCTGAAGCCAGGGAAGGTTTCCACTTCCCATAATTGATCTTATATCCGTGATTCCATTGGCAAATAGGATCAATTCGGGTGTGGACCAGATACGACGCCACAATGCAACCATCCTATATCTTGCCAGGTTTTTTAAAAAGATAGCATCCCATATCTGAAAGGAGGGGCAGAATCGGAGTTGATTGTGGAAGGGTAACCAAACCCCGCAAAAACTTGTTTTGTATTTTATCCAAAGGTGCCAGGTCCACATGACCCCATAAATCGGCACCATAAAGGATTGCAGATCTAATTTTGGCATTGTATATTTTAATTGCCGGTGTAATCCTTTTTGTGTGGGAGCAGCGTTGTTCCTTAACCAAGCATCCCGTTAAACGGGTGGATTTAAGGCATAGGGCTTCAATCTGGGGTTTCCCCCGTAGTCTATAGTCAAGTACTACACCCAAATAGGTCATTACAGTCACCTGTTCCAGTTCAGTACCATTTATACAGACATGGCTTGAGTGTGGCTTATTTTTTGTTAGGACCATGAATTTCGTTTTAGAGACGTTTATCTCCAAATCATTATCTTTACAGAAACCCATGAACTTGTTGATTGCAGACTGTAACCCTAATTGGGTTTTAGCCAAAATCAGCGTATCGTCTGCAAAAATTAATAAGGGAAATTTTCAGCCTCCTAAGGCTGGGGCATCTGTGGGGGTATCCTCAAAGTAACGTACTACTTGGTTGATAAATAAAAGAAATAAGGTGGGAGCAAGGACACAGCCCTGCCTTACCCCACGAGTAACCGGGAAAAGCTCTGTTACTTGACCCCACCTACCCCATCTTACTTTTGCAAAGTTGTTCTCGTGCAACCTTTTAGTTATATCAAGTAGTTCAGGAGGCATGCCCATTTTCTCTAACCCTACCCACAACTTTTCTCTCGCTACAAGACAAACGCTGCATATAAAGTCCCTTCTCCTAAAAACACAACCTTCCAATAAATCATGATGAATCTTAATACCTGGTCTATCGTGCTAGTACACGATCTAAAACCCGCCTGCATCGGGGATAAGATGTTTTCAGTAATCATCCAGGTCTGAATTCTAGCCAAGACCATTCTTGCAATTATCTTCTGCACGGCATCTATAAGGCTTATGGGACGATAATTCCCTGGAAATGAGCAATCACCTTTTTTAAAGACCGGCAGAATCTCCGCCCCTCTCCATGTTTGTGGTACCCTGGCCCCTCTGGCAATGGCGTTAGCCAATATCGTGATATACTGAGCCCAATTATGATAATCGTATTTAAATAGGTCTGCCGGGACACAGTCCATTCCTGGGGCTTTGCCAGCTTGTGCCAGACTTAAAGCCATCTCGGCCTCCTTAGAGTCAAATGCAACTATCGGATGTTGCGTTAAAGGTGTGTTTAGTTGGACTGACGAGACCTCACTTAATATCTGGTTAGAATCACAAAACTGTGACGAGAAAAAGGCCACCCAGTCCTCTGCTGAAACATGATTTACTGGGATTTGTGAATCGTGTTCCCCTCCCCATTTTACAACCTCCCAAAATTTTGTCTGGTTTGATGACAGGCAGGCCTCATACAAGTCCTGCCAACGTCGGTCATCCCATAGTTGTTTTGCTTTTTTCTGAACCATTTTATAATTCGACCTCTTGATTTTAATATCAGGTAACACCCTGGATTTAATGGCCTTAATCAAAGAGCAATGGGCCTTTCGGCAAGATTTATCATACCACTTCGCTCCTGGCCTAGCTCCCTTCATGCTACCAGATATACCAGCCTTCATGAAGTGAGTTTTTAAGCCATCAAACAGTTGCTCGTGTAAAAAACTGATATAATCTAATGGGCCAGAATCAGCCATTACTAGGTTAGCCTTATTAATCCAAGTTACAACTTCTTGTGATATTTTATTTAGGGACAATGGATCTTCGATAAACCTAGACCAACGAACTCTGCGGCAATCATTTGTTAGAATGGCCTCACCTGTCCTACAATTGGCTGCTCTTCCACATATCGTCCCTTCTATATTAAGACTTAATATCAGTGGATTATGGTCACTTTCTGGTCGTACTTGAATGACCATATCGTCTAACAGTGACCAAAACTCTATTTTAATTAAGAAATATTCGATCCTACTGGAGTGAGTGCCGTTATCATACGTAACCTGCCCTATAGTGTCTGATTTCGCTCGACCATTTATCGCTCTAAGACCCCAATTCAAACAGAAGCCTAGCCAGTGTAGAGCTGCCTCTGTTACCCTTTTTATTGGGTTAAGAGCGAGAACCGGTACATTCCATAGTTGATCGACCTCTCCATAACTGCCTACCCCCTCCCCGGGTAGTGGTTCGAAGGTGCTGTTAAAATCCCCCGCTACTATGATACATTTATCCCTCCCAATAGAATCCAAAAGGTATTCGAGATCTGTAATAATTTCTGGACAGCGACCTCCTGGCAGACCCCTTGCATAGATGTTAATAATATATATATCTGTATGAATCTTACTGCTAAGTTTTAATCCTAAGATGTCCTTATTCGGTCCTAACAAAAGTAGTGGCCTATAGCATAGGGATTGACTAATCCATATAACCAACCCTCCAGATGGTCTACCTTTAAGGCCCTTTTTGGCTGGAGTAAAAAAGTTAATAAAACCATGGCGAAAAATAGGGTCATGGGCCCAAGTTTCCTGAAAGATTACTATATCATGCCGATCTATAAAATCACCCCAATCGGCCCCGTCTATTTTTCCCTTCAGTCCAGCAATGTTCCATGACACTAATTTGAGTCCTGGGGATTGGTTAGATATTATGGTTGCATGATTCAATTTGGTGTTGTTATGGGGAACAGTTATAATACTTCCTACTATCGTCAATAATGAACCGTCAGGTGGAATATCCACCTCAATAATACCAACATCCTTATCTATATCAATACTCTCTTTTAACAATTTCAGTCCCTCCTCGATTTTGTTACATTGTGTTGGAGGACGAATTGCCTTCTGCGTGCTAAGGGATTGCCGGGGACCCTCTATTATATTAGGTAGGTGTTGGTTGCAACTATTGTCGGCTATCGCACATAATGGTCAATCAACTCCTTCGAGACCACTAAGCAGATCATAACGATTCTGGATGGGTGGAAAGAACGGGGCAAATGGTTCCAGACCCTGACAGTACCTTCCTCTTGGTCTATTATTTGGGTTGAGTTGAGAGGGAGCATGGTTGGATAAGCCGCTATACCTAGCTCTTTGGGGATAAAAGTATTCAAGGGTTAGTGTTTGTACATCCCCCACCTTACCAAACCTTGGGTTTCTTCGAATAAAATCCACCACCCAGGTATCCCGAAAGCTAACTATAATACAATCCCCCTCTAAATCTTTTGGGCAATATCCCACCCAATTAACTCTCCTAACATTAAGAATTTCAGTGGAGGACCTTGGTGGGAGAGTTCTATTTTTATTTAGCCAAAAGTTGACTTTATTACGGAGGTCTCTATAAGTTTCAGTTTTCCCCACCTCCAAAGGGACCACCCCAGTTAAAACGATGGTGTAAGGTTCTGATTCTAGCGGTAAGTTAACTCTTAGGGATCTTGGTTTAGCAGGCTTTAAATCAGGTTGTCTGTGTCCCATGGGCTTAGTTGCAATATTAGTCTTATTGGGGGCTGTCTGTGTATTAGGTACTAAACCTACTGTTGCCAATTTGCCCCTAGATTTTAAAATAGCTTTATTGTTCCCCTGTTTTGGGCATTCCTGTTGTAACCGGTGCGAAACTGAATTAGCAGTTAGCCCTGCCCTTGAGATCTCAGTGGTGGGGTGTATCTGACTTCCTGTATGGTATCCTGATCAATATCTACATCTCACCAAGCGTCATGGAGAAAAAAATGAAGTTTAACCATCTAATCCAGTTTTGTGTAACATGCAAAGTAACTATAAAAGACCAGCCTGCCTAGTATCTGGTGACTACAACACAAACCTTTTTCAAGAACCTCCGGAAGAGTATGACACACCGTGGCCAGAAATTCTGGAACAAATAAAACCCACTGGCAATAAATACAGCAAACTAGGTGAATACATGGTGCTACAACTCAGTGCTCTGGGTTACACAATCTTAAATGGTTGCTTCCCTAAGGATAATCCTCCCAACTGGACAAGATCAAACGGTCAAACCCACTCTTTTCTAGATTATACCATTTGTAACAAGGAAATCCTTTCTTTTATCGAGAACTACACCATAGTTGTTCGAGGAGACAGTGACCATTGCCCCCAAGTGACCACCCTGTCATTTCACTTAGCACATCATGCTATGACAAGCCTGACCTCAGAAGGTAACTACACTGAAAATCTCAAAAGGCTGAAATGGACGGATCCAACTATACCAGCAATAATGAGCCAATGTAGAGCCCAGCGAGATTCAATGAGTATTGCTACATCCCTGCCTACTACATCATGGGAACTCTTCTCCCGGGAACTGCTTAAAATTTTTTAAAAAGGAAATCAGGCAATCATAACAGCCGAAATCAGGAAATTAAAATCAACACGTAATAGTGCCCTAAGTCAAGAGCGCAGGTTCCCAGAGGAAGACTATAATCGAAACAATTATAAGCAAGCCCAAAAGGCACTCCGACACGCAATATCCATCGAGAAAAAGAAACGTTCCGAGCAGTTCCGGCTAAAATTGATACACGCAAATAAAAACAATAATCCAAAATCCTTCTGGTCGTTTGTTAATTCCAAAACACACAAACAAGGAGGACAAAGCAGCGCTAACATCTCTGAAGCTGAATGGGTATCCTACCTAACAACTCTTTTTGAGGATACAGAAAAAGATGTCCCATTGGCCAGACCACTAGCCACGGCTCTACAACCCAACTCATGCCAATCACTAGGCATAATGGATGTAAAGACACTAGGAAACCACGCTGAGTTACATACAAGGACTCAATCGAAAACTGATATGACATTTTTGCTCCAGCCCACAGAACTGTCACAAAGTGCTCCAACAACCCTGGGAATCATTACGGAAAAAAACGTTCAAATTATAACCGAGGGCCGCTCAGACGGAGCGCCAGGGCAAAATGGTCTACCCCAGTCTCTGTTTAAACAGGATACGGAATTTTGGGCCAATCAATTGGCACCTCTTTTTTTCCTATTGCCGGATTAATTCGATATTACCGGAATCGTGGCAAGGAGCTATTATACATTCAATTTACAAAGGTGGTAAGAGATCAGACCCGAAAAACTATAGGATGATTACCCTACTGGACGTGGAATCGAAATACTATGCTAAGCTGCTCCTTCAAGACCTGGCGTCCTGGGCCACAAACATCATCTCATACCCTTCAACCAGACAGGATTTGTGCAAAAATCTGGCACCATAACAAACTTGTTTGCAATCTCTCTCCTGCTGAATAAAGTGGCAACCTCAGGAACGCTAATGCATGGCTGTTTCGTTGACTTTAAGGCCGCTTTAGACTGCGTTCCCCGAAGTCGGTTATGGCTCAAACTGCGGAAATGGGGGATTCCACCAGTGTTACTACAAGCCATAATCGCGCTACATTCTAATACATGGGGATGGATCATACATCTCAAGGAAAATACAAACAACCCGCGGTGTGAAACAAGGGTGTGTGCTGGCACCCCTTCTCTTCAAACTCTTCATTTCCGACCTGTCAGAGCTACTTGACAAAGTTAATTCTCAACCTCCAAAACTCGTTGGGACAAGAGTTAGTAATTTACTGTATGCGGACGATCGGTCCTGCTTAGTCACACCAGGGTTGGCTTGCAGAGACTACTCGATCGGTTGTCCCTATATACCATCGAAAATGATCTGGAACTGAATTCAACAAAGACAAGGGCAATCACCTTTGGGCAAAGGAAATATCAAGGTGGCGGATGGCAATACAATGGTAAAAACGTCGACAGAGCTCTTTTTTTTACAAGTATCTGGGGGTTCACCTGGACAGAAGGGGAACATTCTCTAAACATAGAGACGAGGTAGAAGCTAAAGCCCAGACAATTCAGGTGGCTTTTAAGACTCTTGCAAGGCAACTGTCAGGTCCTAGTCTAACCCCACTTATAACCGTCATGAAGGCAAAAATCATCAATTTCCTCACCTACAGCCAGGAGATCATGCAAGGGAAAGACAACAGTCACGTGAACAAAATAATAACAAGAACATTCAAACAGGTACTGGGCTTACCTAAATCTTCATCCCCCGCTCAAATACGTCTTGAGTTTGATCTTTAAGACCATCAAGCAGTAGGGCGTGGAGCGTACATCAGGTTGTGCAACAAGTTGCGTACCTCCAGAGAAGGAAGCCTGGAGGCCCTTTTGTGGCTGGAAATCTCAGCTGGTCAAACTGGCAATTCATACCGGCGCTATCTGCAAGATGCTTTAAAACTCCTTGACACAGAAGAATTCTGGACTTCTAATCCATCGCAGCAGGCACTTAAAATTCATATCAAAAGAAACGTCTGCCTCTGGTCCTTTCATTCGGATAGAGCCCAACTGGTGCAACATAAGCACGCCTGGACAATTGTATCAGGATTTAAGCCAGGGATTATGGCACTCCATCTGTCATGTACCTACTCAGTGCTGTGGAAAAAAAGATTTCTGGCCCTCAGAATGGGTGAATGGCCATACCTGTACCACCTGCCAAGATGGCACTGTGCAAATTCCTACGTAACGTGCAGGGGCTGTGGGAGTAGTACAGAAACAATCGAGCACGTGGTCTGCCTATGTCCTGCAGTTCGTGAAGATCGAAAGATCCTGTTAAAGAGCGAATGGAACAGACTCGGCATTCGTACGTGCCAGCAAGCTATCCTTGCATCAATGAAC
This sequence comes from Lissotriton helveticus, assembly GCF_964261635.1. Taxonomy (NCBI): domain Eukaryota; kingdom Metazoa; phylum Chordata; class Amphibia; order Caudata; family Salamandridae; genus Lissotriton; species Lissotriton helveticus. Next base: position 1,937,418,228 of record NC_136059.1, read on the forward strand.
CCGGACAATCCACAGCTTAATATCCGGTTCACCAAGTTCGTCACAGGAACAGCAAGAAAATGTATAAACAATGAAAGCCTGCAAGTCATCAACGGTTAATTTTTAATGGACAGATCAAGCTCTGTGTTTTTTTGGTTTTTTTCCTTACTGATTTGCACACTCCTCCGCACCACACAAGAGTAGCAGACAACGGCCCTGGCTTACGGACTATCTTGTTTTCCTGTGTATCCCTGGAAGTTTCAAATTATTGTACGCAGGGATTTTATTATATAAATGGAATTGCAATTCCAGAAACTTCACCACAAATACGGAATTACATTACCAGCGTTATTAATTATTGTTTTAAATAACGAATGTCTGCCTGTGACCCTAGCAGATGATAAAATTAGAATGGATAATTATGGTTAATAACTGCCTTTTTAATAAAAAATAAAAAGGGGTCGTACTGTCTAGACGTGTTATTACATCTTATTATTACAAAAAATAGGTTTCTAGTATTTTAAATTATTTTCTGATGAACTTTATCTTTTTACTCATCGCGATGGCACTAATGTAAATATCTTAATAACCATTCTTGATATACGTTTTATTATGGACACATGTTCACCAATGTAATGATTTTTATTAATCAAACAATAAAGTATTTCCATACCCAGGATCGAGTCTCCTGCAAATCTGATTGACTGTCCTTCTGTGTCTGACCCGGAAGACCTCGTTCCTGTCTCTCAGCCCCAGAACCGGCAGTTCCCACTATCTTAGCATTGGATTCTGTGTTTCTCCTTTTCTGCCTTGAGTATCCAAACCTCACCTATTCTTTCGCTAATTCATGATACCTTTTATGAACAACTTCGAATTTTATTACCTATCACTATACCCGAGGGGTGGAGGGGGGCTTGGAAAGTGGGTTCCCTGGGCAATTGCTCACTTTACCCATGCCTTAAAACGCCTCGGGTACAAGGCCGGTGCCGGTTTTAATGAGAAAGCCTGAAAATAATACTTTGGTCATGACTGGTAACAGAAACTTATACATAGCCACGTCTGAGTCCTACTCTAATATGGGCCCACCTGTATTTCATGTTTTTTTTCTTCAAACAAATGATAGCTCTATTTGATTTTTCCCCTTGCCATCCTTGGACTTCGTATCAGGCCATTTGAAATATTGTCCCATGAGTGCATGCCAGAAAAATATGTGTATTTATACAAACACTGTCTCTGATTTGTTTTTTTAGGTACAGTTTCACAAGAGCTACTGAAAAACATAACTATTTACCATCTATAAAGTCGCTATACATTTTCGCCTTTAATTAATTTTCACTTACAAAGGCACTACATACTATCTTATCTGTTGTTAAAAAACACGCCATTTTGGGGACCACCCTGGTGGGACGAAATGTTAATGCCGGTCTCAGCCCTTGACCTGGACCTGCACCACTGAAGAGCCTACTGCTCAATCCTATGGGGCGTGTGCAGTCTTCAAGATAATGTGTCTTCCCCACTATCTACACGTATTAACACATTTCCTATACCCTGATAGTGGTTCGATCCCTGACCTCCAAACTAACCTCCTTCATCTGGGCTGGAGGCACCACAAAATGGCTTTTAACTGCACAGAAGTTACCTGTTGATGAGGAGATAGGGGTGTCCAATATTTATGCACACTATCAAGCCACACAATTAGTGCCCATCAATGATTGGTTTGTTGGAGGATGGAATGACCCAGCCTACCACCTAGAGCTTTACTTAGTATGGTTAGAGGGACTACTGGGCCAACAATATGGGGACCGTGTATCTCAGGGGTCACCCTCATGCACCCGATTGGCGATACACTGTTGGAGAGAAGCCTTGCACCTGATTAGGTGGGACTTCAAATTACCTGCGCTGACTCCCCTGTGACAGGGCACATGGCTTCAGAAACTCTCTACCCTAGAGGGATTCCACCAGTGGGACAGAATAGGTATCACATACTTAGGAGATATTTTCAAAGGAAATGACCTAATGTCCTTCCAGGATTTAAAAGAATAGTATGCCTTAGCTAACACACAATTCTTTCATTATCTTAAGATGTGGCATGCTCAGAGGACGCATCTCCCCCCTGACACTCAACTCCCAGAAGAAAGCCCCCTTGAGGCTCAGATATTAACGGGGCATTTGGGAAGAGGTTGTGCCCTTACAGCCAGAGCTGCCGACTTTAGAGCTGGGGAACCATGTGCAAGCCTCAGCATCGGCTCAGCTTCCTGTGATTCTGGGCAAATCACTTAATCTCCCTGTGCCTACCAAAAAATGAATGTGTCCTTGTGTAATGTAACTGGTGCTCATGTAAAGAGCTCCAATACCTTTGGGTTGAGTTCGCGCTATATAAATCTGCAACAAAAAAAAGGATCAATAACCCAGATCTATTGATCCTTGATTATTCACGCCCCTGATGGCTTTGACTCTCTTTGACAAAAGTGGGTGGACTGGATAGGTGAAATAGATGACGATGATTGGAGGGAGGCATGCCTGACCCCCAGGAAGCTGGCAATATCAGCGCGTCTGTATATGCTACAGGTCAATTATTTCCACGCAACCTATATGTCCCCTTCGCATATACAAAAAATCAATTGAGGGGAATGGATCACTTGGAACTACGTTGCCAGGGTTTTTTTTAGTGCTCATTGACACTCATAAAAAACCCTCATATACGCACGTAGATGGTTGGGCGGTGTATCTTTGTTCACCGCCTTTATACGTAGCGTTCTTGCATCATCATCGGGTCTTTTTTTGTCATATGCTATCCACCACCCGGAGGTATCCTGGTTACGTAGTAGTGACCAGAGAAAAAGAAAGTGCTCAAGAAATTGGAAGATTAAAATTCTTTGAATCCTCTCACAGGTAACTTTATTGGGAAAGAAAGATCCAAGAAAAATAAAAAATACAGGTAGATTGGGACCTGGTTATTGGGTCCTACCTACAAATCGGTCGACATGTTTCAGCCCCACTGTGCCCAGCTGGGTCTATGGGGCTTTCCTCGGGACCAAGATAAAAAGTTAAAATTGTACTTACACTATTTGTGCAGCACCTGGAGGTGGTTTTTTCCTCCACTCTGTTACCTCTGAGGCCAATAGTACCTCGAGGTATAATATTACGTTCTTCCTCAGGGGATGAGAGGAAGTTTCTCAGTGTCCGGCAATTAGGAATTACCTTACTTGTGCTGCCCCCGGAAGTGAGCTAGCTTCCGGGGGCTTTTATTTTTCTTGGATCTTCCTTTCCCAATAAAGTTTCCTGTGAGACGATTCAAAGAATTGTAATCTTCCAATTTCTTGAGCACTTTCTTTTTCTCTGGTCACTACTACGTAACCAAGGTTACCTCCGGGTGGAGGATAGCATATGACAAAAAAAGACCCGATGATGATGCAAGAACGCTACGTATAAAGGCGGAGAACCAAGATTCACCGACCAACCATCTACGTGCGTCTATGAGGGTTTTTTATGAGTGTCAATGAGCACTAAAAAAACCCTGGCAACGTAGTTCCAAGTGATCCATACCCCTCAATTGATTTTTTGCACTAAAGCTTGGAAGCTGAATGGATCTCAACTTCTACCTCCCTCCACTTTGATAAATAAAATGTTATAAAAAACCTTTGCCTATACAGCATGTGCTTTCCGATGCCCATCCTGTGTGTGCGCGCTGCTGACTTTCCACTCCTGACCTCCTCCATATGGCATGTAACTGCCCCGTTTTTAGATCCTTTTGGGGTGAGGTGGAGCGGGAGATCTAGCATTACTGGCACTGGTGGAGGAGCTGGGGGGGGGGGCATGTGCTGATCGAATCTTTGTAGGCATGGCCTGCTTAGTGGTTAAAAGAGACATTGCTCGCTTATGGAAACAGCCTACACATCCCTTGATACCAGAGTGGTACACTGGAGTTGACTGGTGTGCACAGCAAGAAAAACCAATTTACGAAGCCCATGGATGTCCTCAAAAGCTTGAGAAAGTGTGGGGGAAATGGTGGGCTTTTCATGGGCTATCTCTATAAGTGGGTTGGCCCCTGTGTGGGTCGTCAAGTGCGTTGTTGCTGATCTGGATGCTCAATTTTTAATATCTGTAATGTATTGCTGGTGCTCGCTATACATAAACGAAATTAAGTTGGTTATTAAAAAAACACAATTTTGAAGTAGGTTAGCTTAAAAAATTATTTGTCTTCCTTTTGTTTTAGATAGTTTTCAAAAGTAATACTGTGCACTAGGCGTCAATTGAAATACAATAGGATTCAACCCTTACTGTCTGTTCCATTGTGTCTCTAAATCTCTATTCATTTATCTATGCTAACTGTAAGATTTCATTCATTTCTGTACTTGGCACAGGTGTTCACAAACACTCGGTTGTTCCTTAAGGAACAGAATTATTGCAAGCACATGGGCATGTTAGATACACTTCACCAACCTTTGTTTTTTACGATGTTTTGCCAATTTCATTCACAAACTCATTGTCCAGAGGTATGATGATATTGTTACTAAAACTGATAATCACTAACAGTCCCATGAAGTGGTGTTGTAAAACACCTCTGCTTTGGAGGGAAGACCAAAACTGATGCACGTGAAATATATTATTAGGTAGCTTGACTCTGGGTGAGTCAGCAGCTAGTGCTATCTGGCATTCAGCTCAAGTTTTGGAGGTCACATTGTTTCACTAAGGTCTATGAAGCTATTGCCCTTGGGGAGGCGACCTGCCTTTCTGACGTGATGGTTTTACCTGTAGACTAATTTGTGCACATAATCTGCCTGGCTGCTTACTCAGGAAGGCAATTTGTAATGGCCATTGGGTAGGGCCCTTAACGTTCGCAGTGACATTGATCAAATGTGCTTTCCTAGCTGCTCTTCATCATTTGACCTCAGGTGGAATGGTATTCTTCTTTGTCTCAGTGCCACTGGTTGTATTGTTTCATCAATAAGAAGCCTAACATAGTTAATCTACAGGCACCGAATGGCATGGTTAGGGATGCAGACATGTTCATCCTCTAATGAGCCAACATACTGCTACATTGAATTCATATGCAATAGGCTGTAGTGTCTCAGTCGTGGCAGAGATGAACAGTGTGCCCAGCTCCTTGTGAGTTCCAGATATGTCGGCTCTTGTTTCAGGTCCACTGTTCGACATGCAAAACACATTGATGTGGGATGGGTGTAGCCTCTTGATATGCAAGTATGTTATGGATGTCTGCTTAAGTTTATCCCTGGTCTCAGTTTTTCGACCCGGATGCTGCCTGCGTAGCTCGAGTACAAACACATGCCTGATGGAAAACTGACCTTGGGCAAATGTACAGACACCTTAATAACAATGAATGTGACTTCCATGCCTTTATTTTAGACTATGCATCTGTAGTTTTTGACCGGCCATTAATATGGTGAATAGTTCTCAATCAATCAAGGAATTTGTAAAGCGCACTACTAACCCGTGAGGGTCTCATGACGCGGGGGGAGGGGTTACTGCTACTGCTCGAACAGCCAGGTCTTGAGTAGCCTCCTGAAGGTTAGTAGGTCTTGGATCTGCCGTAGGAGGATGGGGAGGTTGTTCCAGGTCTTGGCGGCGAGGTAGAAGAACAATCTGCCGCCGGAGGTCACTCTTCGGATGCGGGGGATGGTGGCGAGGGCTCGGTTGGCGGAGCGTAGCTGGCCGTTTGGGGTGTTGAGGTATGCTGGTCCGGTGTCGTGGAGTGCCTTGTGTGCGTGGGTAAGGAGCCTCAAGGTGATCCTCTTGTTGACGGGCAGCCAGTGCAGGTCTCTCGGGTGTGGAGTGATGTGACTGTGTCGAGGGATGTTGAGGATCAGGCGGGCGGAGGCGTTCTGTATGCGTTGCAGTCACTTCAGCAGTTTGGCCGGTGCTCCAGTCAAACATGATGACTCTGTTCGGATTCCCAGGAGAACCACTCCTCTGTTCCATGAGCTGCTGCTAGCACTGTGATTCAGCGTGCTCATATCTGTTTTCTTTTTCACAAGCACTGGAGTTCAGCCCAGCCTTGCTGGGTGATTAATCTTTCTGCCGCGTAGACATGCATGGGTTCGCTTTTCCCATCAAGGGGAGTTTCCTCCCCATGGTAGCCCTGTTCCCCTTCCTTGGGTTTACTAAATCCTCAGGCCTGTTTGGTCTTGCCAGGCTTGTTCTCAGGTTTTTCACCCTATGTTACACCTCACTGACCGTTGTGACAGAGGTCAGGGTGTATGCTGCCGATGCGAGTGGAGACGCAGTGAAGCATCTCTGTCTCGCATCTGAACGACAACTCCCAGCAGCTCAGGAGTCGCACGGCAGAGTGCAAGTGATGACACCTTAACGCAGAAGCATAAAGGAATCAGGTTGGTGTGTCATTTGCTACGTATTTTGTGCTGAGAGAGTCTGTTAATGAGTCAGGTCGAGAAACAAACTTCAATTACCTTCTGAGAGGGCGGTAAGGGTGACGCTGTCACTGGATTCTTTGTTCTGGCAAGGAAGCGAGACATCCTTATTATCGCTAAAAGACTTGGAACTATTGGGCACGATGGAAAGGTGTATGGAAGCCATAAGAGAGATCGCATTTAATGAGGGGGAGAGTTACTCAGAAAATCCAATTGCTCATTATTGAATGCATCACGTATCTATAACATTGACTATCCGAGGTTCAAATCCTTTTGCAAGACATTGTTTGACAAATCATTGGAGTGTTACTTGTTTGGTTACTTTTGCTGTGACATGAATAGCAAGGTCCTGTTGTTCCTTACAAACAATACAAGGGGCATGAATTAATAATGCCTATCCCGAAGGGCATAATTGAGAAGTGTTTATTCTGTCTGCGAAATGCTTTTCTTGTTTTTAGGTTTTGCCTAGCGAAAGCTGCGCTCTGCGCAGCTTTTCGCGCAGGCGAAATCCTGTTGAGAACTGTAGGGTGCTTTGGGTCGGCCCTCGTCATTGATTGGCTGGCTCCGTAAACGGAGCCTTGCCATTGGACGAGGGGCCTGTCCGTCAATGCCGGACCAGACACGGGGGCGTTCCTGACATTCTTTGCCTTTTGCCGACGTCACGCGACGCCGGGAACGCCCCCGAGTCTGGTCCGGCATTGCCGGCACTACTGCGTCTCTTCTCCCCCGTTTCCCGCCCCGTGACTGGCCGGCCGGCCAATCCTAGCGCGGCCGGCCGGAAGTGCCCGCCCCCCGCAGCCCGGGGGAAGAAGGAAGACGGCAAGCAGTATGGCGGCGCCCGCGGGGCTCCCGTGGCCTGGAGGGAACCGCCGCCGTCGACGTTGCCGGTCTCCCATGCCGAAGAGGGAGACCGGAGAAGTGCCAGAGAGATTTTCGACGTTGCCGGTCTCCCATGCCGAAGAGGGAGACCGGAGAAGTGCCGCCGTCGCAAGGTGCAGGTGAGTCGATTTGTTTTTTTGTATTTTTTTTTCCCCTCCTCTCTTCCCCTGAGGCTCCTCCCCCTCGCTAAGGCTCCAGCACCCCTCCACCCCTCCGTGTCCAGCAGCAAAGGAAATGCCACTCGGTCTTCAAGGCGCTGTTGGGCTCCCAGTCAGGGCTGCGGCCGAATAGAGGCATCGGCAGGCGAGCCGCAGCCTCCTTTGTGATCCCTCCCCTTTCTTCTTTCCTTCACCCTCCCATACATGTCTCCTGTCCCTCCACCACACATTATTGTGTATCTTCTGGTCTCCCCTGTGTCTCCCTCCTTTCTTACGCTATTTCACTCCTCTCGTATCCTGCCGTTTTCTGACCTCCGAAACCTCTTTCCACGATCTTTCAGCTTAGGCCTGACCCCACCCCAATTCCTTTGCCCCGCGTTCCTCTTGTTTCCATATTTGTTTTCTTACCCCCAACTTTTCCTTCCTTAAATGCTTCTCCCTCAGACCTCTCCCTCCTTACTTTCTTCAAACCCCTCCACCCCGCCTCCACTCCCCGGCGACGGTGCACCACTATCTCACAGGTGCCCCGCCCCCCTTCTATCACCTTCACACTTCACCTTCGTCCTCTTGCCTCGGACCCCCACCCCACAAGCACTCTGCTCCTCGAGGTATACGGGGGGGGGTCTGTTGTGTCCTTGTGTAATGTAACTGGTGCTTCATGTAAAGCCTCCAAGACCTTCGGTGCGAGTTCGAGTTACATAAAACTGAAAAAACAGCCACAGGGCCGCTGCTGTGGGCATCACCAAAGCACCCCCGTCCTCTCTGCAATCAGAATTCACTGGTGTGTGAAATCTGCGCTACAGAGAACCTTCAAGAGGTGTCAGCTGTGAAGAGGGGTCACAGAGGGAGGGGCATAGGAGTCAATGCAGTGCCAATTTATACCCAAGGTTAATTTATAAGGGAGAGTGAGACCTGTGTCCCACCCCTACTTACTAACACGGTGAATGCCACATTGTGCTATATCTAAGCATGTAAATAAAATAAAGTGTTGCATGCAGCACCTCAAACCCGAAGCATGCCCATGCACATTGTGCCACCCACACTTCCGCCAGGTCAGTGCCCCGCCCTCCTCTCTGTGGTGTCAGACCTCACTCGTGTATGAGGGTGTCCAGCAGGAGTGTGTCAGATTCCCCCAGCTGAGTGTGGAGCACACACAAGACAATAACTCGGACACCTGGTCCCCGAGGGGTGAAGCAAACTCTCCCACATTGTGGGTGGAGCTCTCTCAGCACATATTAATAAGATCAGCAACATGCTTTCTTATAGCGCTTCATACCTTGTTATTATGGTGAGCCAGTGAAGGGAACAAATCCCATCCCTGACCGAGAAGTGTTAAGGGCCAATCGGGCTGCTGCAATATGGGCTATTTGAAGCTAATTAAGGCAGGAGGCATTAATGATGAGGTATAGAGAATTGCAGTAATCCAATTTCGAGGTCACCTGAGTGATGATGACAGATTGGTGCAGTTCCATGAAAGGGTGGCTCTGTGTAGGTGGCTGTGTGTGTGAGGGTGGCTCTGAGTAGGTGGCTCTGTGTGTGCGGGTGGCTCTATGTGAATGACTCTGTGGGTGGCTCTGTGTGTGTATGTGGCTCTGTCTGTGTGGCTCTGTCTGTGTGTGTGTGTGGCTCTGTGTGTGTGTTTGTGCTCTGTGTGTGTGTGTGTGTGCAAATGCAATAGGTCTCGCATTTGTGGGAGATTAAGCTATTGGCATTGTAAATGACAATGCCATTTATTTATCTGTTTTCAAAACCAACACATAAATACAAAATTTGTCATTTACAATGCCAATAGCTCTAACTTTTACAAAGGCGAAACCGTTGCATTGTAAATGCTTGTTTCTTTCTTTAGCAGAGGAATGAGGTTGTGTGTCTTTAATCAATCCCCCCCTGTGATGCAAGATCATTTGGTTCTTGTGGTGGGTACAAGACAAGTGTGTGTGTATATGTTTGTTAGTTTACAATTCTGCACTAACTATATAGTGACGGATGTTTCTTATTCTTAGAGAGCCTTCAGATGATGAAAGATATTCTCAAATTGGAATAATTTACAGAGCACCTTATTTTCCTTTACAGGTATTTATAAACTCATATACTTATTGTGGAATTGTAGAAGTAGTCTAGAGATATTACAGAACATCATATTAATGTTTGGTTGTTTGTGTTTATTGTTTTATAGGTCTCCCTCCTCGCAGTCCCCATCCTTTCCTTCCCTCGCTTAATCACCCCAGCCATCTGTGCTATTACAGCTTCAGAGGGTAGGGAAATTGAGAGGTGAACCCACTTGAGCATCGAACCGATCCTGGGAGTTTGTAATAAAACCTTGACAGAATACGCAGCCAAAGAATGTATTCTCTCCTGATCGGTTCTGAGTTAAAGATGGCCACTTTAGAGGATATGTCAGCCTTGGTTCTACTGCAACATGAATTAACAGCTTCTAGAGCTGAAACAGCAGCAATACAGGACAGAGTAGATAAAATGCAAAAGAACCCTTTTGATGTAAGCTCAGGGAAAGAGTTGGGGTGCTTCCTACCCCTCAGGTATTCTAGCTGGAGCCGCACCACCAGTGTCCGTGGCGATACCTACACCCCATACCTCTTGCGGCCCCAGAACGATTTACAGGAGATGAGAACAAGGTACAAGTGTTTATGACGCAAGTGTTATTACATTTTACTTGTAAACCCAGAGCTTTTCCTACGATTCAGGCCTGTGTAGCATTTTTGATTTCGTATTTAGCAGGAGATGCAGCCCAGTGGGCGGTTCCTTTGGTTGGTTCGTAATGACGATCCCTTGCTATATGATTGGGAGTTGTTCTAAAAAGAGTTTGAGAATGTATTCGATAGACAAGCCTATAATCTGTCAGCAGATAAAGAGTTACTAGAGTTGAAACAGAGAAATAAAGATCTTGTAGTGTATCTAAACACTTTTCAGCATTTGATCGCAGAGACTAGATGGATTGAGGAGAAAAGAGCAGCCTTGTTTCATCAAGGGTTAAGAGAGGAACTCAAAGATGTATTATCACAAGTTGATCCTCAGCCTAGCACATGCACAGATCTTATCAATCTTACTGTGACATTGGATAGCAGAATTACTGAGAGTAGGAATGGATAAAACATTGGACAGGGTATTAAGACACTTCTGGTGGCCCACTGTAAGAATCGATGTTCTGAACTACATAAGAAAATGTGAAACATGTACTAAAGCAAAAACAGATCATCGCAAGGCACAAGGACTTCTAAGACCTTTGCCCACGCCCACAACTCCTTGGAACATGATCTCTTTGGATTTTATTGTGGGGTAACCAAAAGATCAAGGAAACACAGTAATTCTGATAGTGGTATATAGTTTCACAAAAATGGGACATTTCATTGCCTGCAAGGTGGTGCCTACTTCAGGAGAGCTAGCCAACTTACTCCTTCGACATATTGTAAGGTTACATGGTGTGCCCTCCACTATTGTATCGGAAAGAGGTTACCAGTTCACTGCACACTTTTTTAAGGTGTGGTGTAATGCTCTACAAATAAAGTCCGCTAAATCCACCAGTTTCCATCCACAAACCGATGGTCAAACCGAGCATTTGAATCAAACCCTGAAACAATATCTGCGTTGGTATGTGCAGGAAAATTTATGTGCTTGGGTGGACTTATTGTGGGTGGCAAAAACTGCATATAATAGCGCCACCCATCAATCCACCAGATTTGCCCTGTATTACAGCAAATATGGGGTTCATCCTCGTTTTATACCATTGATACATCCAGGAATGGAAAATAACGCCTAAAGTATGTGATCGAGTGAAACACATACAACAAACCATACAGAAAACACAGCAGAATTTACAGAACGCTGTATTATGTTATAAGAGAACAGCAGATGCTCACCGCAGATAACCCTCAGTACAAGGAAGGTGATATTGTATGGTTATCCACAAAGAACATTCGCTTTCGTAGTTACAGTAACTTCAATTCTCGCTATATAGGGTCGTATAAGGTAAGGAAATGCATAAATCCGGTCTCTATTCTCCTCTCTCTGCCTAAATCCCTGTGAATACATCCTGTGTTCAATGTCTCTTTGATGAAGCCCTCTTACACACCAGTAAAAAAGAAGCCTACTCCCCTCTGGGTAGATGGGGAGCCTGAATATGAAGTATCAAAGATACTGGACTCCAAGAGAAGGGATACATCTCTATGGCATTTGATTTCATGGAAAGGTTATAGCGCTGAAGAAAATTCATGGGAACCAGCAAGAAGTATTCATGCTTCTAGATTGATTCGAAATTTCATGTGTAATTTCATGTGTACAAGGTGTGTGTGTGTGTGTGTGTTTTTCCAATTCTGAACCAACTATATAGTGACTGATGTTTCTTATTCTTAGAGAGCCTTCAGATGATGAAAGGTATTCTCATATTGGAATAATTTACAGAGCAGCTAATATTCCCTTTACACGTATTTAGAAACTCATATACCTATTGTGTAATTGTAGAAGTAGTCTAGCGATATTACAGCACGTCATATTAATGTTTGGTTGTTTGTGATTATTGTTTTATAGGTCTCCCTCCCCGCAGTCTCCATCCTTTCCTTCCGTCGCTCAATCACTTCATCCATCTTTGCTTTACAGCTTCAGAGGGTGGGGCGATTGAGAGGTGAACCCACTTGAGCATCGAACCGATCCTGGGAGTTTAAAATAAAACCTTGACACCCTACCCTGTCATAATGAAGACTAGACTAAAAGCCAAATGTACCAGGTGCTGTTGAGTTTGAATGCCCTCTTGAACGTAGTGTACCTACAGGCATTTGCCATATGTACTCACACTACATGCACAAGGATGTTTTTGTTGGGCAACATACACAGACCCGTTTCGAATGGAACGCATGAATTAATTTGCTCGGTGTCAGCAAGGCCTTCAACAGGACACATTTCAGTCTGTACTGACACAATATAATAGGAATGGTCAGTTCATAATTTCTTCGGTCTCGCACCTGAAAAGGAGGGTGCAGGGAATGGCCCCTGCGGACATTGCTCATGGAGCTGTGTTTTTTTTTACAGAGTTTGACCCGAATCGGGTATCAGACCACTTTACATAGCACCAGTTACATTACATGAGGACACATTCATTTTATTTGCTAGGCGCGGGGAGATAAATTGATTTGTCCAGAATCACAGGATGTTCAGCATCATTGCCAAGACTCGAACCCAGTTCCCCAGATTCGAGGTCGACCGCCCTAGCCGTTAGGCCATCTCCTTTCCCCTTGCAAGTTACACAACAGCCTGGTCATCTCTACTGATCACCAGCTGCGTTGCACCTAACATGGCGTCGCCTCATAGATTGTATTTTGTCCTGTGGAACCTTTGCTGTCAGGATTCAAGACCAGTGGTGTAGTTTCCACTCTCCCTGTTTTAGCGCGAGACCATGTTCAGTTATTGGCAGGAGGCGTGCATGGAATTCTGGGAAAACTCTTAAAGGAGTATGCCCCTAAACATAACATTGACATCTGGGAAAAACGTTGCTTTAATGGCAATTATAGCAGCTTTTAAAACTCTGCTTTGAAGTATGCCATCGGCTGTATGGGGATATTACAAGGTCCAGAATCGCAGTGCGATTGCATTGGGCCTAATAAGACACAGACCCATGCAATGCTTGGTGAGAGGCCTCAAGAAGTGTAGAGGCACCAAATTTCAGACAATAGACAGAACATGTAATAAAATGGCCATACAGTGTTGAAAAAAATCCTTGCTTAATATGTACCCCAGGTATAAGATGTATTGGACACTTAAATCACACCAGGTAAGACATAGTAGACTGCAAACAGTCCACAAAACTGAAGGGGAAAGAAACAGTGGAGACACTAGCGTATTATGATGTACATGAAAATGAAAACACTAAGGAGCAGACGATTTAGGAGGTACATTATGCAATCAAAGTGTACATAATGGGGAGAAATCAGGATCATATAGGAAATCCAACAGCATCTCCAGGTGTCAGGGCCCCAAGTAGTCACTTTGGGCTGCAGTCCTGTAAGGACCGCCTGTGCATGCGCTATTAAGAAATCCTCTGTCTGTGTTTACTGCCTTATTCGCAACTCTTTCGAGTTGTTTAGCCTAAGATATGGGATACATCTGTAGGGAATACAGAGCAGAGAGATTTTCAAAACAATATTCTCTGGTGGTGTCAATAGCACTTAGATGACAAGCCAAACAATCCTGAGAGGTCACAGAATCGATAGTACCCAGTCCACCTGCTGGAGTACAATGAAAGCTGATACTCACGGATCGATATGTCTCATTTAGACTCTACAGACCTGGCAGCGGAGAGCTCTTTCTGCGGTTCAGTTGAGACCAACCCGACTTTCTCAGATTGTGAGATGAAACTGATCATGACATTTGGAGCAGGAAAATGACAAGTTGAATACTCTCCAGAGGCCAAAGGATTTCCAACTTGCACGAGGCTGAATTTTCTCACGTTTCATTGACACGTGGTGAAATGGTGCGTTTTCGGTAATGCACTTATGTTCTCTGACACACCGAATGCACTTTTTCATGTATGGCTGCATTGATGCCAACAAAATTTAGGATGCTTAGAAGGGATTTTTGGAGATAAAAAAAACACAAATAGTACATTTATTTTGCCCATTAACTTACATTGGGGTGGAGAACGTTTTAAGTGAAAGAAGGGTAAAGCAGCATTATTTGTTACCACAAAAAATCTGACTTTCCCCCCAAAATATGGAATGTTGGTATGTAAGTCAACACAGAAATATATTCTCATGATGTGCTAGGCTGGACATGAATGTGAAAATCCTCTATTCTCACAATTTTAATAACATGCATGTACCCGGCTGGAGGCTGTAAATACTGTATCCGAAATTACATTATAGGGTAGAAGAATGGTTTAGAATTATAAATTGGTGTGTGAAGTCCGGGAGAGCAATTTACAACAATTCCCTTGTAAATTTGAGAAGGTCATGGTGTAGGTGTCATGCACCCACAGTACAGAATCCATGAAAAATATAATGAAAAGTGGGTTTGGACTATGCTCGAATCCAGGGCTTTGGATAAGTTGATTGTGATATGATAGGGATCTGAGAATTAATGCTACCGTTTCAAAATGTTATGGTCATACACTCGCCTAGGGCCCCCATACAACAGGCTCATGGTCGGCAGAAGTTCTGGTGTACACTGCACTCGCGTGAGCATGCACCCTTTTTTTATCCCCTCGGGCTGTGCCCAGGCTCGGGGTGCATGCAACATTACCTAGGCATCATGTGGCCTGGTGGCTCACTATATCTCCCTTGCTCATTGTAGACTGACCACCTTTCTGCTGTGGTTCCCCAAACATTACATCGGCACCGGTTCTGTTACTCAATCAATGCCAGATCAAAGACTGCAGGGGACACAAGGACAATGCAGACGAAGCAGCTTCCTGTAGATTTTGGGTGTGGCCTGGGCACAATATCCTCCCTAATCCTGCTCCACTTGGCTTTGCAGGATAGTGCTGGGTGTCATAGGTGACGCGGGTGATACGCCAGCCCCAGCCACCTCCCCTATCGCTGTTGCCAGTATGTCCACTCTGCACAGCTGTACTCTTGAGGTCAGCCTTTGCTGTTGCTTGGCCCTCTAATTTTTGTGCTGCATGGTGGTGAGATTTGCGGAGCGCTTAGAGATTGCTGCATCCAGGAGTGTGCATTTGGTGATTTCTCTTAACGCTACCTGTGCCCGGCATAGACGGTACCCTGAGTAGTGTACACTGCTTCCTTGGGCTTTCAGCCTTCAGGGTGTTGCAGGGTGCTCAGCTGAGCATGGCAGCATTCCTTGAAAACTACAGGAGCTCAGTGAAGAGAGATGTATGGGGTCAGCTGGCCTATCCAACCCACAGACCCCATGCCTCAACCAGACAAACCTGCTGAAATACTGGCCAGGCTGCCGCCAGAAGCTAGGAGCTAAGAGTTGCAGCCTTGAACATGATTGCCAAACAAGAATGGGCCCGTAGCAGATTCAAGAGCACTTATTGTTGACGCGGAGGTCCACCACAAGCCCGTCACTCACACAGACCTACTTAGGGTTGAGGGGAACCAGGAGACACAGACTAATAGCAGGAGCCTGGGGGGTCCACGCAGCAGGATGGGTCACCCACCATGAAAGTCAGGAGAATGAAGGACCAAAGTCTTGAAACATTCCCTCAGGGTGACCAATAAAGCAAAGGAGGGTGAGTAGAAGCAGAAGTAGATGCAGAAACCAGGAGTGATACCTAACAAGTGGTCCACCCAATGGGTCTTCTAGGTGCACCCTAAGTATACAAGATAACTCTGACAACAACTTCTGCCCTCCTCCACACCGCTCCTCTACAGTTCTCCTTGGAAGAGCTCGAGACCCTAAACTGGACATCCACTGGAAATGTCAGCTTCGTGGATGCTGCCTGTGAGAGAGACCTGATAATAGAATGAGCAATAGCGGTAACAGAGCTGGAATTTACAAAGCCTGCCAAGGAATACCCGATGGCAAGAGACTCGTATCAGCAGCGGTCCCTGGGAACACAAAGCCCCATTCAAAGAGTGCCCTATAATTTCAATCCTCATTCAAAACCTTTTCTTCCATTTATAGCTAAACAAACCTATCCTCCTGCTTACCTAATATCTTTTTAAAAAAAAAAAATTTTTGTTGGTAATCCTCATATACCATTATTGGAAGTCTTGATGGGAGACTGGTAACCTTCGCGCTATTTGGTCGTCCTGATCCGGCCCTTGTTGTTATGCTTGACCAGAAGCGGGATAGGTGAACCTGATCCCTCAAGTAGCCACTGCTTTCCCATCCATACTCCGTTTCGCAGTTCTACTAGGGCCCCGTGCTACTTTGGAGTCAAGGGAACCGGCAAGGCCCCAGATAAATCATTGGAAAACCAATCAACCGTGTTGCCATACCTCGAGGGCCGCCCAAACTTTAGCCAAACTTGTGGGATCGCATGCCAAATCAGACTTGCTGGTAAGGATGATTTGTCGTAAGCAGCATGGGAAAGTGGGGGGGGCTGGATCCTTCCGGCTCTACATATTTCTCGCCTTGCAAGGAGGATGACATAAAAGACGAGTTTTGTAGAGGGATTATTGATATTGTAGCCCATACTTAGCCCCGTCAGGATGGTAGTTATAGTTATTGCAGTAGGGACACCGAGAACCTCTCCCAAGAAGTCGTTAATTTTCCCCCAATAGCCTTTCAATTCGGGGCAGTCAGCGAACATGTGAACATCGTCAGCTTCAGGATGGCTACATCTCGGGCAACAATGCTCTAGCTTGGTGATCTTCGCTAATTTCTTTGGGGTTATATAAACCCGATACATAGTATACAGGTGATTTCTTTTTAACGTCGCGGGTTTAACTACTGAATGTAGGATAGCAAAGGAGTCAAGCCACCAGTCTCTAAGGTTGATGATATCCGTGGTTAACTTATTCATCCAGAGTTTTTTCAGTTCGGGTTCAGTTACATCATCTTCCTCGAGCAGCGATGTATACCAGTATGCGATTTGACTCTTCCACCTTCCTCTTCTAGTTACTGCGTCAAATTTGGGGTTTGGGGTTTTATTGCCCTCACTTCTGGTTGACCACCAACCAGACAACTGGTAGTATTTGAACCTGGTGAGTGATCCCCCTGTCAAGTTAAAAAGAGCGTCCCATGTCAGAAGCTGGGTTCCTTCCTGTAGGTCCCCCCAGTGTTCCAGTCCTGCCACCTTCAATGGTCGAGACAGTTGGTCGTCAAGACAAGCTGGTGTCCCAGGAGAATCCCATATCGGGGCCTGTACTGCATAATAGGGAATGTTAAGCCTCTTCCTGACAAATACCCAGTTTCTAACCGCAGTCCCCAGAATCTTAAGCCTGACCTTCTTGAAGAACTTTGGGTCCCCAAACTTAAACAAGAAAGAGTCCTGTCCCTGGGGGATATCCTGCAGTAGTGCTAGAAATAATACACCCATGGAAGTTTGGTCAATTTTGCCGGCCATTAGTCTGAAGAGTTTAAAGTGGAAGGCGTGGCAGTAGATAGATAAGTCTGGGATGGCTAATCCTCCAGTCTTTAAGCTTCTTCTAAGCTTTTTCCAAGTTATTCATGGGGCTTTTGTGTTCCAGATAAAGGATCCCAATTTCCCTTGTAGCTTCTTAATTGCTGTCAAAGGAAAGGATAAGGGTATTGAATTAAATAAAAAGGTGATCTTGGGGAGGATAATCATCTTGAGTAGGTTCACCCGCCCAAAGATATTTAAGGGGAGAGATGACCAACGATGGAGTAGGGCTGTAGTATCTTTTATAACCCTGTCCAGATTGATTTTTGGAATGTCCTCTATCTTTTTGGCTAAGTGTACTCCCAGATATCTCATTTTTGTCCTACAACCTGCCGTCGCTACCCCCTGGTTCCATTCCATGATCTCAGTTTTATCCTTATTGATTGTATACCCAGAGATCTCACCAAAACTTTCTGCTGCTATTTGTATTAATCTAGGTATGGCTACTCCCGGGTTTGAGATGTACATCAACAGGTCGTCGGCGTAAAGTGCAAATTATAATTCTAAGTCGGCAATCTTAAATGATTTAATAAGGGGGTCCGACCTGAGTAAACAAACAAAAGGCTTGATGTACAAATCGAATAAAAGGGGGGATAAGGGGCAGCCCTGTCTGGTTCCTCGGGCTATAGATATCTGATCTGTGAGAGAGCCATTGACTAAAATTTTAGCTAGCGGTGCATGACATAGGGATTTAACCGCGGTTATAAAGGTAATAGGAAAGCCAAATTTTGCCAAGGCCAACCATAGATATTCCCACTCCACCTGGTCGAATGCTTTAGCAGCATCGACAGCTACGATAGTCAGGGGCAGCTTTTTCTCGATAGCGACCTCTATTGCAGCAATAACTTGGAAAGTTAATTCGTTAAGTTGCCGCTCAGGGATAAACCCCCTTTGGTCACAATGGACAATAGATTTAATTGCCTTGGCCAGTCTTGTAGCTAATACTCCTGCAAAGATCTTATAATCTACATTCAGTAGAGAAATAGGTCTATACAACTCTACCTTATGAGGATCTTTGTTCTGTTTCAATATTAGTGTAACTGTGGCCTCTGCCCATGACTTAGGGGCCAGCTCCCCCCGTAGCAAGATTTCATTGAATAATGTCGTTAAAATTATAACAACTTGGTCCGTAACAGTCCTATATAGCTCCACCGGGAGCCCGTCGGGACCTGCCGCTTTGCCATTAACCATCTTTGAGATCTGAGTCCTCACCTCTCCTTCCCTTATCTCGGAGCTGAGAAAAGATCTTTCTGCCTCTGATAATTCGGGGAGCTGGACTTTACTTAGCCAGTTTCCAGCCTGCTGTCCACTCTGGAGCAGAGTAGTTCTATACAAGGATTGCATATGGGTTTTGACTTCCTCTCTAATGAGATCATCATCGTATGTAATTTCCCCTGTACTAGCCAGGGATAGACTGTCGATCTGATTCCTAGTTTTATCTACTCTGGCTTTCCACGCCAGGAGGCGACCACATTTCTCCCCGTATGAGAAGGATTGGAGTTTACTCGCATCCCACCTGTCTTTCAGGATTTTGTCTAGCGCTGCTTGATATTCTGCCCGCAGGATATCAAGTTTTTTTTGTAGAGTAGGTCTAGTCTCTAGCTGGCCTAAGGAAGCCTTCTGGAGTTCCTGTTCCTTTAATTTAAGTCTCAGGAGTCGGTCTTCCTTCTTCTCTCTTGATAGCTTATTCCTCCTGATCGTCAGGGTACTCAGCCAGCCTCTTATGAAGACTTTATATGTTTCCCAAACTATCTGTTTGCTTGCTGACCCAACATTAATCCTGAAAAACTCTTCTGACTGGGTTGCCAAGTCTTGCTTGACAGCCTCTTCCAGAAGGAGTGTTCTGTCCAGAGTCCACCTCCTCTGCTGGATCTGATGTTTAAGACGGATTACCATCTCGACAACAGAATGATCGGACAAAATAGCCGGGGCATAGGATATGGTATCTGCTGCTGAGAAAAGGGTTTTATCGAGTAAAAAGAAATCTATTCTTGAGTGGTGTCCATGTCTTCTGCTATAGAAAGAATATTCCCTTTTCCCTGTATTTTTGAGTCTCCAAATATCTATGAGGTTAAAGTCCCTCATAATGTTCTTGAGTTCCAATCTGGACTTTTGGGGAGGAGTGAATCTAACTTTGGAGGTACGATCTAGATCTTTATCAAATATCAGATTAAAATCGCCCCCCATGATTACAGGTCCGTCAGTCTCTACTAGACTGTTTTTGAGTTTCGTAAGGGCCCCTGGCGCGTCCTGTTTAGGACCATAATAAACTGCACAGGTGAGGGGAGTTTGTCCTGCTATTAACGAAGCCACCAGCCATCTCCCAGAATGATCCGTTTCACACTTCGATAGCCTGATCCCTGCATTAACTCTAATTAATATGGCCACCCCTCTCGTACTACCACTTTGTTCAGAGCAGAGAATATCCTGAATCCACCTACATTTTTTAAATACCGTCTTACATTCCGCTTTCTCTAGGTGTGTCTCCTCCAACAGACAGATGTGTGCTCCTGAATTGTATAAATAATCTATTACCCTGTGTACCTTTCTCCTATCCCTCAATCCATTTACATTCCAACTGATAAATTTTAACTTATGTGTCATATTGGCCGTAAGGAACGATTTCTAGAAAGAAAGGCGCGTGCCCAGCACCCAATAAGTATGGTGTATCTTTTGTGTACATGAGGATTCTTTTTTCCATTTTTTAACCTTACCACCCCCCAGCCTCCCACCCACCTCCCCTGAGGAACCCCCCCATACCTGTTTTGGCAATCATGTCGCCAGATGAGAGCTCTCCATATCCAGTTGGGTACTCCCTCCAATAAAACGAGAGGTAGGCACCAGAACGTGAATTCTAATTTAAGTGTGTGTGAATATATAGATAAGTTAGGCTTACCCTTTTTAGTGCAAAAATTATATATATATATATATATATATATATATATATATTTTGTTATTTCCCCTACTCCTAATATATGTGAGGTTTTAAGTAAATATGAGGTTTTTTTTGTGTTTTTCTTTTTCTTTTTCTTTCACAGGGGAGCTTAAACTATTCCGGTAAGGATAATAGAGGCAAAGCCATAAATATGAGAGCCATGAGGGCCTTTATGACATTTAATCCACACCCCCTGTTTCCTTGTACTTATATTCTAGTAATGTAGGAGCACATTACATTCTTGCCAGCTTTAGACAGCCCTCGGATAACCTTTATAGACTTAATGGGAACTATCTCGCATTAGAGTTAGGAAGGCGTCTACTTCTTGGGGAGAAGTGAAGTTGTGCGTTTTATTTCTCCATACCACCCTCAGGAAGGCCGGAAATTTCATCTGCACCTGTGCGCCCATACTTCTTAAATCTGGCATCCGATTACCCAGTTCCCATTGTCGTTGGGCCGTAACCCTCCCAACATCAGAGCGGATGAGGTAGTGAGCTGAGCCTATTTGGAGGGTTTTGTCTGACAATGCCTTGCTCAGAATCAGCTCTTTTACGCCAAGGAATACCCGATGGCAAGAGACTCATATCAGCAGCGGTCCCTGGGAACACATAGCCCCATTCAAAGAGTGCCCTATAATTTCAATCCTCACTCAAAACCTTTTCTTCCATTTATAGCTAAACAAATCTATCCTCCTGCTTACCTAATATCTAATTCAGTGTCCTCTTCGACAAACGCCGAAGGTCCCCCCAAGAACCCATTAAACAACTACTCTCCATCCTGCAACAGGGGACCAAACACCAGGGAACTATTCAAAAGCGCTGAACAGAGTAATGGTTGTGCGGCTCACCAGGAAAGAAAGATTAAATAAGAAAATTTGCCCGAGCCTGGACAGAGAGAATTCTCAATGCAGAAATGTGGCAAACTCAGATGATGACCAAAAATGTGTCTAAAGTAGTTAAAATAGCAAATAACACACATTCTGGCTCAGATCTGCAAAAGTGCTACAGCATCTAACACATACACCCCAGGCAAGGATGGAAGGGATATAAAATTGTTCTGAACTGTAGGATTTGCTAAATATTCTCCTCTGTGAAATCACTGACCTAAGGAAGGAATTTAAAGAGATAAGACAAACCGAGCAGACAGAAATGAGCAAAACTTGCATATGCACAGACAAAAGGGTGTGCAGCGCCACTACACATTATTTATCAACAGACATCCAAAATACCAATACACTACTCCCTGAACAGTTTGTTCAGTTTTCTCCTCAGAAAACAGTCAAAATTGACAGGAAAGTGACCCCCGACCAGAACATTTTATCTAAAGAGCTAATGCCGCCCCTTTCAATATCCTCGTTCGAGGGCCATTGGTCAAAACGGATTACCTCATGAAGGATAAAGTAGAGAAAATAGACTGGCCTGGCACTATATCCTTAATCACTTTGGCTAGACTACTCTTGGCTCAAGATAAGGTCTCAGGTAGTGTAGATCTAGTGGTGTCAAACTGGATAAAAGATCCAAGGAAATTTGTCATCTGTAATTTGCCAGCAGCAATCACAAAAGAAGGAACAGAGGCATTGAGAAACAAAACATATAAATGGTTGTCTGAAGAGCTTGGCGATAACATAGTAATAAAGAATCATCTACAAATAGTAAAGCGCCACTAATCCAGCTCTGAAATCAACTTTAGTTACATAGTTGTAGGGCCCGGAAGCACAAACTTAATTGAGTACATGATCAAGTCAGCTCCGCTTGCAAATCCCTCTTCAGCCATCAGAATAGTGCTAGGCCAATCTGTAATTCTGGGCAAAAAGATGCACAAACCAGTCTGTCGGAGGGACAGTCAGAAGCAGAAGCGAGGAGGCCGTATTTGTTCAATATTGGGAGTTTTTATTAGAGTGATTGCAAACTTAGAAGAACACGGGTAGTGTTATATCCAGTTTTTAGAGTAAAAGAAAGAAGAGAAGAGACTAAGATGAGGGTGGTTTCTCCGGACTTAGAGGGTTGAACAACTCTGTGGTGTTCAAGAAACCTATTACGGGTTTCTACAGGACTGCGGGCTCTTCAGAAACCTATTACGGGTTTCTACCGGACCGCGGGGTCTTCAGAAACCTATTACGGGTTTCTTCCGGGTTGTAGGGTCTTCAGAAACCTATTACGGGTTTCTACAGGACTGTAGGGTCTTCAGAAACCTATTACGGGTTTCTACAGGATTGTGTGTGTGTGGGGGGGGGGGTCCCGGTATGTTCTCTAAAAGAAACAAAGAAAAGAAAAATAGCGGTCACTATGTGGCTCTTGGTTTCTGCAGGATACCGTCACCAAGTTTCCCACGTGAACTTATAAGAAGCACGAGTTTGTGGGTTGAGATTTATAGGTGTCTCAGGGTGAGGAAGTCAATGCGTTGTAGGGTAGGGAAACAGGTTAAGACTCGGGTGCACAATAAACTGAGCTGGTGGAGCTTGTTCCTATCCGCGCTTAGGGTGGCTGTGATTTACTCTACACCCATGTCCCACCCCTTCCCTCAGTTATACTACCCTCCCCTCAGCCCCTGGTCCCCTGGCCCCATTCACTATCGCTGGGAGCCACAACTCTCCTGAGTTGTGGTGGCTCGCACGTCCTCCGGGGCCCACCACTTCTCGCTCCACGATTTTGTGGCTTCTCCTTCGGTCTCTTCTTCTCCGACGTCGGTGTTGCTCCTGGACTCTGTCTCGCTCTCTCGGCTGTCGGGTCCTGGATTTTCCTGAGCTGGCGCGTCTTCCGTCTGCTGTCCATGCTTTTTCTGCCCGCCGTGACCTTCTGTTGGAGCTCCTGATTGGAGGATCTCTCTTCCTGTCCCGCCTTTGTGACCTATGACGGCTTCCGGTTTACTTCCTGTGTTCTGCGGGAGGAGGGGAGAGGCTCCTGTTAGCGGCGTGACTCCGAAGACATTCTCGTCCTGTAGGAGGTAAGGGTACCACATGGTATTCAGCGGGGCACTTTGCTCATGGGCAGGGCCTGCCCCGGGGTATCCCTCACATCCCCCTTCCCTAACTTTCTTATGTACAAGAAAAGGTTCATGAGGATACCTGGACATAAAATCTGCGTTGGCATGTTCTTTCCCTTTTCTGTGGTGTACATTATATCTAAATGGTTGAAGGGCTAGAAACCACCTAAGGATCCTTTGATTGTGGCCTTTGTTTTGGGAAAGCCATTCGAGAGGGGCATGGTCAGTATATAGGTGAAATTCTCTACCGTCTAAGTAATATCTAAGGGCTTCCACAGCTCATTTGATAGCTAAAGCCTCTTTTTCGATGACCGCATAACGGGTCTCTCTTGGGAACAACTTCCGACTAATAAAAAGAATGGGATGTTCTTGTCCGTTTGAGTCTTCTTGGGACAACACTGCACCTATACCATGATCAGATGCGTCTGTCTGTAACAAAAATGGTTTTCAATAATCTGGATTGGTAAGCAGAGGTTTGGAAGTGATGATATGTTTTAGCCGTTGAATGCCTGCAATGCTAAAGGGGTGGGATCTTTTAAATTCTTGTCTGAGTGATTTTTCTTAAATAGGTCTGTTAAGGGAGAGGCTATTTCCGAAAAGCAAGGGATGAACCTTCTGTAATACCCGAGTAGGCCTAAAAAGGCCCTGAGGTCTCTCTTGGTCTTGGGGAAGGGAAACTGTGCTATGGTGACCACTTTCTCTTCTTGAGGTCTTAGACAGCCTCCACCCAACTGAAATCTGAGGTACTTTACAGACCTGGCCACTAAATGGCTTTTGACCGGGTTGATGGACAGTCCTGCCTCTTTTAATGATTGGATGACCTGGGTCAGATGTTGAAGATGCTCTTCCCAGGAATTGCGATAGATGATAATGGAGAAGAGATAGTGGAGAAGTGTGGCTCAATGGTTAGAGCGGCAGACCCTGATGCAGAGGTCTGGCCTGGGACCAGGGTTCAATTCCTGCCTCGGCTGGTCTCGGCGGATCTTGGGCTCATAATTTCTCCGGACCTGATTTCTTGCCTCGGTGCCTACTCTAAGCATGGGTCCCACGCTGCAACTCTGGGCAATAGCTTGCTTAGTCTCCACAACGGCCCCCTACAGCGCTGGGGATGCCTGGTTGCACCCTGGGGATGCCCAGGAGTGGACATTTCATGGGGAAAACCAGGAAGGGTTCCCTAGCGGTATGAGTACAGCGCCAGGACACTTAGTAGTATCAGTGCGCTTTACAAATACGTCTATTTCATTTAATTTCATTTCATAATGTCATCTGAGTAAGCAGTGGTGTAATGGTGGTGAGGCTGTAAAACTTTATTCATAAGACGTTGGAAGGTTGCCAGGGCACCATGCAACCCAAAGGGTAACACCTTAAAGTGATATAATCCTCAGGGTGTGCAAAAGGCAGTTTTTTCCCGGTCTTGGCGTCTTAATGGTTCCTGCCAATACCCTTTACACAAGTCAAGTGTGCTGACATACTGTGCTTTCCTTAGTTTTTCTACCATTTCGTCAACCCTAGGAAGGGGATAAGCATCAAATTGGGAGATCTTGTTCACCTCTCTAAAGTCTATACAAAATCTCATAGACCCATCAGGTTTGGGTACTAATACGATTGGCGAACACCATTCGCTTTTGGAGGGTTCAATAATGTCCATTTGGAGCATTTAAAGAATTTCCTGGTTAATAGCCTCTCTCCAGGCTTCGGGTATACGGCAGGGTTTTAACCGTACCATTTTCCATGGGATCGTGTGTATCTCGTGTTCTACTAATGTCGTCTTCCCTGGTGTTAGGGAGAACACTTCTTGCAGTGGCGCTAAGGTTTCTGTTAGGCTCTGTTTCATGGGTTCTGACAGCTCTATGTCTATGCTTTGTTCCGCCAGATCAGGGGTTGGTTGTGACATCAGTACTGGGGTGGATCCTTCCCATTTCTTTAACAAATTGATATGGAAGATTTGTGTACTATTACCTTTGGAATCCATTTCTAATTTATAGGTGACCGGGGTGATTTTATCTATAACCTTAAAGGGACCCTGTCATTGTCTGAGTAACTTATGTTCAGAGGAGGGGCATAGCAATAGGACCTGGTCCCCGATTTCTAAAGACCTTTCTTTGGTTGATTTGTCATACTGTTTCTTTTGTGATGTTTGGGCCTGTTCTAGGTTTGTGCGTACAACCTCCCTGATTTGATTTAAATGAGACTTGAGACTTATTACATAATCTAACAGCGGTTCGGAGGTATCGGTTTCATCTTCCCACTCCTCTCTGACCATGTCCATAAGGGTACGCGGAGGCCTTCCGTATAAAAGTTCAGAAGGGGAATAACCCAGACTTTTCTGCTGACTACACCTGATAGCAAAAAGCGCTAAGGGAAGCATGTCTTCCCATTTACGAGCTTCCAGGTTTAGTAACTTCCTTAGGGTGGTTTTTAAGGTGGAGTTATAACGCTGTACCAATCCATCCGTTTGTGGGTGGTAGGCAGCGGTTCAGATCTGTTTGATGTGGAGTTGTTGACAAACCTGTCTCATCAGTCTAGAGGTAAAAGGAGTACCCTGATCAGTCAAGATTTTGTCGGGATCGGCAGCAGCTCAAGGATAATAAATGCCACTAACCTTAACCTTGTCACCAGCGGAGACGATGTAAGAAGAAAATGCCTCCCAATTCCTCCCGAGCACGATTCCCTACAAAGGAAGATTGAAACCCTCTGCGTGAACTCGCGCCCCGGGGAAAAGGGAAGTGGACAAAAGAATAAAAGAGCTGTAATCTCTGTGGTTCCCTCAAGGTCTGGTCAAAAGAACTGCTGGGCACCAGGAAGGATTTCCACTCTGCAGAAGGGGAAGATAAGGCACAGTATAGATATCACCTGTTCTTTCCTGAATGATAACTAATATATGCAAGATATCGTTATATCACCTTACCAGAAGATATACAGCTAAACAGGGCGATTCTTTCCCTTTTCCTCTCAAAAGAAAATATACGAAACAAGAATTATAATTGTCCACTTCAAAAGTCTTTCGATTTTTCATACAGCAGAAACACAGTAGGTGTCTTTGTCCGGCAAAAGAAATGGAAAGGATTCCAATGTTACTTCCGAGTAAAACACAGGAAGGAATGTTGTCCACAAAATAGGCGTTGTTAACAGCACAACGCAAAGCACATGTATTGTTCCTCTGAACTAAATACTTGTATAACACTGCTCCGGACTTTTCTTTTCCGTGGAGTCCTCTACAAGTTATTGTGAGCACGCTACTTTCCTGACTCACCTAGAAACGAATATACTCGGAATGCGTCTTAGATATCAGACGCGTTCAGAGCAATGTCGTTTTTACACCCGCTGCCTGCAATGTAAAACGCAATGCAACGCGTTTAAAACTGCACCGCGGCTTTCCTAAAAGCACACACAGGAATACGAGGCAAGACGCGGAGGAGGCGAGCCCGCTCTCCAACCGCAAGTGTACCTGTTACAAGTCCCGAGATAGACACGATCCCAATACAGAGTCCCGGACACCAAAGGCTGTAGTCTTCACGCTGAAATCCGGCGGGGAACACCATCCGCCATCCCTCGAAGAAACCAGAATAATTGACAAGCACCTTCTCAGCGGCAAGGAGGTGCTTAAATGAGTTCCGCCCTAAGCCACCTGGTTTCTGCCCCTAGGCATGCTGGTAGTTGCAGTTTTCAGGGCCAACACTCTCCTACTAGATCTACCAGTGAAACAGCGGAACCTTCGTGATACGAGCCCTGCCGGCAAAGTAATCGCTACAGATTTCTTTTGGAAAGCCTACCCTTTCGAAGATATTTATTATTGCTTTAGCGATCTGTGTAGTGTTCGGTTGTCTTAGGGTGACTGCCTCTGGAAATCTTGTAGCGTAATCTACTAATACTAGGACATATCGGCATCCACTCCTGGATGGCAGAAGAGGACCTATGATATCCATCCCCACCCTTTAGAAAGGGACATCGATTACTGGTAAGGGTTTTAGGGGTACTCTGGGGGGAACGGAGTGGCAGGTCTTTTGACATACTGGACATTCCCTACAGTATTTTCTAACTTGGTAATGATTGCCTGGCCAATAAAATCTGTCTAGGATGGCTTTTTCTGTTTTCTCTCTCCCGAAATGTCCACCTAGTAAATGGGTGTGGGCCAGGTATAGAACTTTCTCTCGGAAGGGTATAGGGACTAACAGTTGAGTGGGTAGCCTTTTTCCACCCTTGCGATACAACAGGCCCTTATGGATACAAAATTGGGGACCTACTTCAACTGGGTTCTCTTCTTCTTGTGATTGCTTCCATGCCTCTTGTAACGTACTGTCCTCCCTCTGAGCGGAGCAAAAGTTCCTGTCATGTTCCCATAAAGGGATCTCTTGGTTTGTCATAAGGACCGGTTTCCCTTGTTTTTCTTTCTCTCTGTCTCCCAGTAGGGTTTTTCACGTGAGGATAATCTGTTCCCAGAATCACAGGTTCAGGGAGATGGGGAAGAAGACCCACACGCATCTTTATGGGGGTTTGGGAAGGTTGATGTTGTATGTTCACATCAGTCATGGGGTATGTTTTACAGTAACCATGAATACACTGTATGTTTACTGTTCCTGTAGTGACTGGTGTTCCCCCAGGGACAACATGTGGCCTTAGAAGAGTTTGTTTGCTTCCTGTGTCAACGAGAGCATCTCTGGGTTCTCCATTAATAGCGATTTGACGATGGAAAGGGTGGAATTCCTCATTAGGACCACAATATAGAACCCGGGTATATCCAACCTCCATGGGTTCTTCTTTTGGGGGGGCACAACCGTGCTATGTGTACAAATGCTCCACAGTGATAGCATTGAGGACCCAATGCAACGGCCGGTCAGGGTATAACTGGCAAGGGGTTTGGTATCATGGTTACAGTTTCTGCTTTCTTAGGGTGGAGGGCTAGTCGAGCGGATCTTATTGACGGGTGACTGGATTGTTTTCACAAAGCTTCTTATTTTCCTTTCTGTACCTCCTGGCCTCTGAAATATGCGGCCGCTACTTCAACTGCCTTGTCCAGGGACAAGTCACTATGTTGTCTGACCCACCTTTGTATAGGAGGATGTAGGGAGGTAAGAAACTGTTCTAAGTATATTTTCTCTACAATGGCCTCTTTGGTAGTAGTCAAAGATTTTAACCAGCGATCAGCGGCATCTTTAATACGGTAACAAAGGGCTCGGGGATTCTCTTGGGGGGCTTCTTTAATTTGACGAAGTCGCATCCTATAGGTCTCTTCATCTATGCCCATCCTTTCTAGGATACAACGTTTAATGTCAGGATAGGCAGTGAGTCCTAGTGGATTAGCGGACTGATAGGCAGCCTGTAGGTCTCCATTCAAAAGGGGTCCCAGATACTGTCCCCACCGGTCTTCTGGCCATTGAGCGGCCCTGGCCATTCGTTCCAAATTGGAGAGGAAACAGTCGGGATCTTCCCCTTGTACATATTTTTGTACAACTACTGACGGAGGAGCAGTATACCCTTTGGGCTGCCCTAGTGTCTCAGCCAGCTTGCCCATGGTCGCTTCCTGGGTTTGTCCTTGACTTGTGATGGTCTTATGCAAGGCTTCCCTTTCACTCTCTGCAGTCTCTAGGAACTGGGCCATAATTTTCTCAAGGCGTTCTTGACCTTCCGCCATCTTTTTGACTACGGCCACCATTTACTCCGATCCCACTTCTGACACCAAATGTCGGAGGGACGGTCGGAATCAGAAGCGAGGAGGCCGTATGTGTTCAATATTGGGAGTTTTTACTAGAGTGATTGCAAACTTAGAAGAACACGGGTAGTGTTATATCCAGTTTTTAGAGTAAAAGAAAGAAGAGAAGAGACTAAGATGAGGGAAGTTTCTCAGGATTTAGAGGGTTCAACAACTCTGTGGTGCTCAAGAAACCTATTACGGGTTTCTACAGGTCAGCGGGCTCTTCAGAAACCTATTACGGGTTTCTACCGGACTGCGGGGTCTTCAGAAACCTATTACGGGTTTCTTCCGGGTTGTAGGGTCTTCAGAACCCTATTACAGGTTTCTTCCGGATTGTAGAGTTTTCAGAAACCTATTACGGGTTTCTACAGGACTGTAGGGTCTTCAGAAACCTATTACGGGTTTCTACAGGATTGTGGGGGGGTCCCGGTATGTTCTCCAAAGGAAACAAAGAAAAGAAAAATAGCGGTCCCTATGTGGCTCTTGGTTTGTGCAAGATACCATCACCAAGTTTCCCACGTGAACTTATAAGAAGCACGAGTTTGTGGGTGGAGATTTATAGGTGTCTCAGGGTGAGGAAGTCAATGCGCGGTAGGATAGGGAAACAGGTTAAGACTCGGGTGCACAATAAACTGAGCTGGTGGCGCTTGTTCCTATCTGCGCTTAGGGTGGCTGTGATTTACTTTATACCCATGTCCCACCCCTTCCCTCAGTTATACTACCCTCCCCTCAGCCCCCGGTCCCCTGGCCCCGTTCACGTACCGCTGGGAGCCACAACTCTCCTGAGTTGTGGTGGCTGGCACGTCCTCCGGGACCCACCACTCCTCGCTCCACGATTCTGCGGCTTCTCCTTCGGTCTCTTTTTCTCCGGCGTCGGCGTTGCTCCTGGACTCTGTCTCACTCTCTCGGCTGTCGGGTCCTGGATTCTCCTGAGCTGGCGCGTCTTCCGTCTGCTATCTGCACTTTTTCTGCCCGCCGTGACCTTCTGTTGGAGCTCCTGATTGGAGGATCTCTCTTCCTGTCCCGCCTTTGTGACCTATGACGGCTTCCGGTTTACTTCCTGTGTTCTGCGGGAGGAGGGGAGAGGCTCCTGTTAGTGGTGTGACTCTGAAGACATCCTCGTCCTGTAGGAGGTAAGGGTCCCACATGGTATTCAGCGGGGCGCTTTGCTCATAGGCAGGGCCTGCCCCGGGGTCTCCCTCACACAGACAAATCAGTTGCCACCAATCAGGGCATATTTACACCCAATGGCAACCAGTCTAGGCAGCATCAAGCCTATAGCCAAAAAGTACATTCCTCCAAGAATATGGGGTGTATGAAGAGATCAAACCTTCCAGTGAATATGCATAGCAATATGGTGCAGGACAAGTCCAGTCAAGGTAGTGACACAATTGCTGAAGAAGCGGAGCACCTGGCTCACCCCAGAGAGGGCAGATCTCACATTGTAAACCTGGATTGACTATCCCAGAGTCACAGGACATGCTCTCAAAATTACTGTGATCAGGTTACAAATAACCCAATTATTTCTCGGAACATTGCACGAATCCCTCAGAAATTTAGAGATGCTGATCTTTTAAATTATTTAATGTCTTATGTTGTAAGAAACTTGGGTCACCACAGCACGGGACATTCCCGGATACTTTACCCACACAAAACAGGCAAAAGAGCTGGAGACAACTAGAAGCAGTGGCGTCTTGCAAGTATCACATAGAGTATACATATGTGTATTATCCAAAGCCTTGGATGAATCTCATGGGGCCCTACAAGTCATTGACATCCAACTTCTAGACAACTCCATTTTGATAATAATAAACATATACGCACAACAGAAAAAGATGGCAGGTTTTAATGACCTCCTAATGAGCATTAAGGAGGCACTACATTTTCCCTCCCAGCAGAAAGTTGTCCCTTTAATCTGTGGTGAGCTAAACTGTAAAATGGGAGAATGGGAAAATGACGACGAGGCCAAAGAAGAACTGAAAACAGCAAGCGGTATTCCGTCAATCTGACATGGATTCCCAAACATAGATGCCAAAGGGGAAATGTATTTCCCTCTTATGTTCACGAAGGCCTCATCTCAGCCCGTAACGCTTTAATGAGGAGTGCACCATACCTACTTATAAGTCCGCCAATCATAATCTGTAATAAATTACATCCTGATTAAGATTATAGATTGTGAACAACAATGAAAGAGTGTTATTAACTAAAGAACAAAGGGGTACTCAAGCACAAAGGAAAACAACACCTATTTGGTGTGTCTAGAAAGCCCTCACTCACCGACCTGGTCGGTGACATGCTTCATCATTGGGCCCCACTGGGAGTGACCGAGTGCCACCCCAGTATGCTTCAACGCCAGATTTACTGCGGAGCGGGTAATGTGAAGATGTGGGAGCTAAGTGATAGTGTCAGTGATTAATGAACGTGTGAATAGTGAGTTTAAAAATGCCTTAGTTGTATCAAAAAATGTTTTATTGGCTGATCAATAAGACATATTAAAAATGTGTTGGAAAACTAGACCAACTAAGTTGATTGGTCTGTTTCCAGTAATATTAAGTGATGGTCTTTCTAGACACACCAAATAGGTGTTGTTTTCCTTTGTGCTTGAGTACCCCTTTGTTCTATAGTTAATAACACTCTTTCATTGTTGTTCATGATGTCAAGTGGGGAATACGAGTGTTGCTTGCTCCCTACCTCTCTTCTTGTTGATACATAAGATTATAGATTGGCACAGGTTCAAAAATATGAAGGTAAAATGGAAACTGGAAACAGACCACAACGTTCTTCTATTAAAGGTAAAAAAACTATTCCTGTGCTGAGCCAACAGAAATACAGAATTTAAACCATAAAAGGGAGCTTGGGGAATAAGTCAGAGTATGGTGAAACATTAACATTGAATCTAAAACTGACGACTGGAATCAGGACCTCTTAACAGCGAATCTACAGACACGGACAGTGAATGGAGCAAGTGGTTCAACTACAATATCTCTTTATGATCTGCTGTTGAAATCACTAGCCCCAAATGTCTCAAGATTTTGCACTTCTAGAAAAACTTTATACTAATCAAAAAAACTACAAAGTGTGCATAGAACTCCCCCACCTCCCCAAACAGGTTCTAAGAGCAGTCAAACTTAGTTGCTGATCAGAAACAAACATTGGCATAGCAAATAGGTCTCACCTTTGGGACCTGATAAGTATTTAATTATGCAGCACAATATTCTTGGTGCAACATCAACTGTTGCATAGCTAAACACTTATTCGGTCCCAAAGGCGAGACCTATTGGCTATGCCAATGCTTGTTGACTATGTTGTGATTCCTACTTTTGTAAATTGTTGGGTATTCGTTCCAATCATTTATCTTTGTTTCTTTTAAGGAGGTAGGTGTTTGGCCACTTATGCTGGTTGTCATATTCTATGTCGTGTTTGGGACATAAATAAGTAGATTGCTCTGAGGTGGTAACAAGGGAGACAGTTGGAGTGAGGGGATCTACTGTCCTGGCCACCACCATCTCAGAGGGGGAAGTCCCTGTTGTGTAAGCATCTAAACTTAGATAAACACATCTTTATTCATACAAGAATCACCAGATACCTTTATTTTCATTCGTTATACTCCCTCCCTATTGCAGTGACCTAAAGCAGTCCATTCCGAAATGAAGTCTGTCTTATCACGACGTCAGGACATTAAAAGTGTCAGGGGCTAAACCGTAGAATATCATCCATTGAAAAAAGAAACCTATACCCACTTATCTAATCTAGTCAACAAAAAAGTTGTTCTGTAATTGCACCTAGTGCTGACCCTCAAAGCCCATATTATTTTATCGTTATTTTATTCACTAACATAGCAATGCCCTAACCATTGCTTATGTTTCATGTCAATTATTGTTTCATGTGTGCGCTTTGATGGCCCGTTTTAAAATATGTTTTAATTTTATTTTTCTATTTTAAGTTTATTTTTATTCTTTTGTTGCGCCTAGAAGCCGGACACCCTGCCATTTCTTCAGCACATTGTGAGAATAAACATAAACTTAAAGAAATGTACATGCATCTATTTACAACAATAAATAAATAAATATATTCACATGCACTTTAACTTCTCTAATGTAATCCCTTTTCTTGCTTCACTATTTTATCACTTTGGTGGCCGGCAGCCACTGTGCACATTGTTTCATGCAATAGATGGCATGTAAGGGGCACCTAACGTGGTGTAACTCAAAGGAGCATTTGCTGTTTACACAAGTAATCCGAAAA
Organism: Lissotriton helveticus; assembly: GCF_964261635.1. Lineage (NCBI taxonomy): Eukaryota > Metazoa > Chordata > Amphibia > Caudata > Salamandridae > Lissotriton > Lissotriton helveticus. The sequence continues at coordinate 1,937,451,523 of NC_136059.1, forward strand.
TAGAAGAGAAGAGATGGAAGACCGCGGCCAACACTGCATGTGCTTTCTCTTCTGTAGTACACGAGCCACAGCCAGTGTCCCTTTTCTGCGTGAGGATGCTGGACCCACAGACCTGCAATGAACAGATGCCACCCAATCATCGCATGCTGTGCGACAAAACTCCCCCCCCCTTCTTTTGGCATGAGAGGGGCTCCTATAAAGTCAGCCTTGTCTATATAAGGTGAGCATTTACAAGCAAGGAGCACTCACAACTTTTTGACCATCAGACTCGGACCTCGCCTCTTGCAGAGCCTGGATAAACCCCTCCCCCGGTTCATTACAAAGTCTGCTTCGCAGCAAACCACTCCAACAAGCAGCGCTTCGCAGCAAACCACTCTAACAAGCAGCAGCTGTTTTGAAGCCCTCGTGGTTGTGCTGGCATCCGCCTTGCGGGAGCGAGCAGCCGCGGCGCGAGAGCCATATGTTTTCAATTAGCAAGCGCGCCGCTGCTTGCCCCCTCAAGATGGATTTCAGAACAAGGATGTGTGTGCTTGAAAAGGAGCAGACCGATTTCAAAAGGTCATCTCCTAGAGCAGCGCATGCGTGCTGCCTAGGCGAGACCTAAAAAGCAGATTTTGCAAACAGACAGGGGCTGGAGCTGGAAAAATATGTAGTGGAGAAAGACACACAGAGGATGATCGGGGAAAGTCTTGCAACACTAATGACCTTGTCCATGAGCTATCAGCTCCTAGTGCTGACGTTGGGGTGAGCAGCAGAAGCCAAGCACCAGCCAGTTAGAAGTACTCACGAAAGACAAAATCAGAGAAGTCATAAAAGGCCTCCACAAAGGAACAACACAGAATAGAGGGCAGAGACCCTTGCAGATGTTTTCAAGGCAATTGTAGTGCTTCATCGCTGCGCTGCTTCCTGGTTAAATAGTATTATTGTACCTTTTTATAAGAATGGACATGAAGATGACCCAAAATCCTACAGACCAGTAAGTCTAATTGATATCGACGGCAAAATCTTTTCTAAATTGATATTGACAGCCCTGGACTAGTGGGTCAGAAATGAGAACATCCTTTCACCGATTCAAGGAAGCTTCAGAGAAGGACTGTCCATGATTGACCAGATCTTTACTTTCTTACATCTAATGTACAAGACCAGCACAGTGACAAAAATGCCCCTGTACATGGCATTCTTAGATTCCTCATCAGCCTTTGAGTTGGTCTCGAGAAACCAATTATGGGAAAAACGGTACCCTGGGCATAGAGCCAGGGCTCTTGTAATTAATTCAAATGCTATATTCAGGCACATACACCCAGGTGAGACTTAGCCAAAAGGGACATATCAGCAGGAAACTATAAACCAATATGGGAGTTAAGCTGGGCTTCTTTTTGGCACCACTCTTGTTTCCCCTCTATGTTAATGATAGATATGAAGAAGAAATGAAGGCGTCAGACAATGTTCCATCAATTAATGGTTTTAAGTTCCCAGTCCAGCTCCTAGCCATGGAAACCTACTGTAAGACATATAACCTGGTAATGAACACCAGCAAAACTAAGATAATGATCTTCAGGACAAAGAATGAGAAGAATTTCTCTTTTTTCATAAACCATGAGAAACTGGAGGAAGTTGCAGCCTTCACGTACCTAGGTGTTATAATTAGTAAAACGTTAAAATGGAAAACCCATATACAAACCATCGTAGGCAACGCAGAAGCAGCAGCAAATGCAATCTTGAGGATGGTGCACAAGCACAGTCAGAGGTTCTCCAGTTTCATCGACAGTTTCATCGACAAAGTTTTCCAAGCAAAAGTGGGAAGTAAAATTTCCTACGGAGCAGAGCTGTGGGGGCTTGACATGAGAATGTGTAGCACGCTGTGAGAAAGTTTGGGAAAATCATTGCATAAACTACGCACAAGCGTTTCAACAGTGGTATTGGAAGCGGATGTCAGCTACTCTTCAATCAAGTCCAAATGTCAGTCAGCCCCTATTAAATATGGGCTGAAAAGGGTGAGCTCGAGAGGCACTCACCTCATGGACAGAGGTTGGAAGGAACAATTCGCCATGCACTCAAAATCCAGTTCGCGATTCAATGGAACAAGGAAGCAGAAAGGCTGGGTATCTTCCACGCAAGAGCCTAAATGCTATAATCAATAGGTAATCATTGAACGTAAAGCTTCACGAGAGAACGATCGCTTTAGGAAATCTACAATCGAGTTGCCATGCAGGGCTTTTCATCCCATCCCTGAACGCTCAACAGGTGCTTGTTCTGTCAGTGAACCACAGGGAAAGAAGACTGTTTGCATTAGCTGGAAGGGAGTGTGGCTACTCCTAAATGCAATTAAGAACAAACGCAACATGTCGGTTTCAGACACATGCCTTTGCGGCAAAAAAGAGGACCTTGAACATTTTCTGCTGCCGTGCAGTGATTATGGCAAGGTCAGGACCAATACAATAACTAAGGTCCTATGCAAAGAGCCACTTGAAACAGAAGCTGACCAAATATTCTTTTTGTTAAGTGACCTTGTGGACCACGTGACCAGGGCAACAGGCTTATATTTAAGGCTCAGCTGGGATATTCACACAAAAAGTCCAGTGTGCTTAATATGAACTTTTCAGTGTCAATGCTTGATGGGTCTGAGGGCTTAGTGGGCCAATGAGTCCACTGTAAGAACCTGTGTTTAACCTCATGGTCTCATGTTCAAGGCCCAGCGGGACCGTTCAGCCTTTTATTCCTCTGAGGTCGATAAAAATTAGTCCAATTGAGTTGGGTCGTAATAAACATCTGTTATTCAGTGCCAAGATGCCCATGGGTGAACGTGCGCTTCACTAATACATGTTTATGTTTTATCCGTTTAGAATATCTAGTAAGCCTATGTGGCTTTTAGTTCAGAATTATTTGTTTATGTTTTTTCATTAACTGGGATTGACATGCTTTGTATTGTTTTTAGTGTATATTGTAGTTTTAGCCATGTTTTAAATCTATTTTATAATGTTTATATCTATTTAATTGTATTTGTGATATGCAGTTATGTTTTGTACAGTGGATCGAAAACACTTTCATAACATTCAAATTCAATTCCAAATATATGCTCGGTCTATCTGGCCATACAGTTGAAAGTGGTTAATGTATGAGCCTTCCAGGTGCAGAAAGAGCTCAACAGTGGCACAAATCTAAAGTTGCTCTTAATGATTGGCTGCCGATGCAGTATGATATATTATAATCTTATGTAAAATAATTAATTAAAAATAGTTTGAAGGTGTATTAAAGAGAATGTGAGACGGAAATGGTGCATGTCAAATTCTGCAGGAAAAAAAAGAATGAGTGTTGAGAATATGGGAAAAGCAAGTGCCTTGTTGCGAATCGACAGAAACAACTGGAAGCATTCAAATGCCTGGGCCTGAACTCTTGCTGAAGCAAAGATCCTGTTTAAGACGACGTGTTGAATGAGGTCAAACACTGGTGAAAGACGGAGCAGGATAAGGACAATGACAGGGCAAGAGTGGTTGCATGGAGCAGGACATTCTTACCACAGACCAGAAGGGATTCACATGCATGCATGGGCAAACAACACACATGCACATATCTGAGAATCTAACTAACTGACAGAGGTCTTTGGAGACCACCTAGAGAAGGAGATTGGCTATCACACAAAGCTGGAAGATATGTGAGAGGAACCCAGCAGAGATGTTATATACGGGAATGTATTCTCTTTGGTAGTTTTGGTTTGGTGCTTGCCCAAGGGTTCTTTACTTTTCCCTTGGCACCAGCAGGTCCCCCAGGCATCTCCCAGTCCTGATGAGACCCTTGGGTTCTATTAAGGGTTGAATTGCCATCAACACTTGTCTCAAACAAACTGTTTACCATTTCATTATTTGCATGTATACTGACAACAGTGGGCCTGTCCTGATGGACTAAATGATATGCAGTTGCTTGTGTTCCAAAATACCCTTGATTGTTTTCGGCTAACTATTCAAGTTTTTGGTTGTGGTTTTCTCACAACGCACCAGGGCCGGCTTTAGGACAGTGCGACTGATGCCACCTCACCTCACTGGGCGCTGACCTCGCGGATGGGTGCTGTGCTTAGCAATAACTTATGATTTACAAACACCTTCAGCAGAGTTCTTTTTGCGTCCAGTTTTCAGGCAGCATTAAAAATGTCAAGATAACTCGTGTGATTAATGTTCCTGCTACAGAGAGAGATCAGACGTTTGTCTACGGGCAGTTTTGACTCGCCATAAAGTAGCCTGCTGCAAAGAATGGTACAGTGCAGATCACAGATCTGTATTTTATGTGGGTAGCTGAGTGGATTACTGCTTTTGTCACAGTGAACCTTTTGTTACCACAGTTCATAAGATAGAACCCTAAAGTAGAACAGTGACTGTTACGAACTATCATCAAAGAGCCGCATGCAAACTGCATAAAATAAGTTAGGACGTTCTGTTTTTCCCCCCAGTCTTTCCTTATCTATTTCTAATGTTGCTGAAAATGTTTGTTTGGGTAGATATACATTCTTATTAGTAAAGTCAGACTTTACCAGTGCTTTAAAACATATGCAATGTATGTGAGAGAGGGCCTATGGAGAGATGAGGGGCACTTTTGCCAGGTGGTCGTGAGGAATCCGAGGAGAGGGTCATGCGGGGGGTGCCAAAAATGATTGTCACACTGGCCAGCCTTGCTTTCCTCCTATGCTTTTAAAGCACCAAAAAAATTAGGTTTAAGCTGTGAATAAACTGACTTTTGTAATTGGTGCTTGCTGAACATTATATGATTGCTGTTTTTGTGTGTAAATTGTATCAACTACAGTAATTTTGCTGTCCTATAGCCAGTAGTTTGCTGTGAATTAGCTCAGTGTGAACCATTGTGAGTTTATTCTAGAACAGCAGAGAGGGTAATAGTGTGGGACAAACTGGCAGATCTAGATTACAGTGGGTTAATATTAGGAAGTCCTAAACAATAATATAGAGCCAACTAATTTTTGGAAAGGCAGGTTTTTAAGGCCTTTCTGAAGTTAAGAAGGGTGGGTGTATGATGTACACCTACAGGGAGCCTATTCCAAAGCTTCGATGCAGTGACTGCATAGGATTTGTCCCCTACCAGATCACATTTGTAGTGAGAGACCACTAGCAAATTAGCTCCAGTCGGTCGTAAATTGCGAGCTGGAATGTATTGATAGAACGTCTCCACCAGATAATCAGGGCCACAAGATGGATACTGTGATAGGCTAGACAGAGCAATTTAAACATCACCCTTTTTCCCACCGACAGCCAATGAAGAGCTTTTAGTGCAGCGGTCGAAGAAGAGACAAGGCCAACTAAGTGCTAACTTGGCAGATGTGTTCTGTATTCTTTGTAGTTTCTTCAAAGGCCACGCAGGAACACCTAAGAAGAAGTTAATTCAAGACTGTTGCCTAGATCACCAACTGGTAAACCGGCCGGGGCAGGAGAGGCAGGATCTTCCTCAGCTGTTTTAAAAGGACCCTCTAAAAAGAGCATGCATCCACCAGTGGGAGCTAGTTAAAGTCTAAGAGTGGTCAGTCAGCCAAAACGAGGGACACGGCTGCACTCACATAGTCCTGTCTCAGCAGCTTGGGAGACTGTTAGGACAAACCACACGGCTTGTCCAGTGCTAATCCATGTTGTATCAGACTTTTAAAAAGATCCAGACGCGGCTTGAACACTGTAAGTCTGGTTGTGTGCCACCTGGTGCATGGCGGCCAGTGTGGATACATACAAAGTAGGAGCACAGTGCTTAACATCAGATGACTAATGCATGTACTAAGGGAAAAAAGGAATAGTACAGAAGAGTTGACTTTAGTGTCTTCAGACATCGAAAAAACATTCAACACGGTCATATAGCATTACATGTTTGCGATGCTGGAAGCTATGAATTTTGGGCCCACATTTCAGACTACGGTCAAACTATTGTACACAAATCCATTGTCGATGTAGAAAATAAATGGGCCATATCAGCAGAGTGGTAGTTAGGGGTATACAAAAAATGTGACTGTTGTCCCCATTGGTTTGCTCTAACAATTGAGCCATTGATGTGCCAACCTAGAGCCTCTCTGGGCAACTTGGCAGTGAAAATTGTGTGGAAGCTATGGCACCGCTGCTGGATATATATATTTTTTATTTTATTTATTTATTTACCTGAGTTTTATATAGCGCTGGCTAGACCCGGAGGTATCAGAGCGCTTTACATGAGTAACCACAGAAGAATAATAAATTACATATAGTTACACATTTAAAAAAAAATAAAAAATTACACATTTAAAAAAACGGGGTTAGGGAAATGTGAATACTCGAGGAAGGCAAAAACGAAGGCGCTGGGTGCGGTATCGAAAAGCAGTGGGATAGTTGTAAATGCGGTAGAGAGTAAGAGACCAGAAGAATCTAAGGGGCAGGGGTGGGGAGAGAGAGGAAGGAGAAGTAATACAGAGGCAACAGGAGAGACAATAGAAAGGTCGCAAGGACAGAGGGAGAGGTCAGAGATCGCTAAAATGGCAGATTAGGAGAAAGGTAGAAGAAGAAGCGAGTCATAAAAAGAAAATGGCAGGGATCACAAAGGTCCAAGTCCGAAAGTCCAGGAAGAGGGCTGCCATAGCCAGCAAGTCCGTAGGGAGAAAGGCAGTCTGCCCCAAAGTCACAGCCTCATCGTCCATGAGGAGCTGGGGCAGAGGAGTTCAATCCAGAGACCAGGGTTCAGGGAAGAAAGACAACAGGTGCCAAGGCAGCTGTTCGCAGAACGGGAGGCAATAGGGCTTTCTATTAATTAACAAAAATCAATCATGTACCACATGGGTGTATTGTTTGGTATGCCTTTACAGAACTTGCCCTGTTTTGTAGGTACCCTGGGTACCTGAGGAACTTAAATATTTGGGCGAAATGTTGACAGACTCTGAAGCTCAATGGCATGAGATAAATACCCTCCAGTTGCTTTGAAGCTTTCAGGGATCTTCTCTTTTTTTTTAAAACTTTATTTTCATTTTTGATGATTTAAACAACCAACATTACAGCATACAATAGTTCATAGGTATCGTGCACAACCTCTAGTTTGCCAAGGCCAATCTCATGATTCTTAGAAGCGCTAATATAGTTGGCAATGAGGGATACAACATAGGCTTCATCGTAGCGAACCATAAGCATTGGGGTAAGCATTCATTCCACCTGTCCAACCGTGCCCTCCCCCGCTGGTTTTCAGCTTGATCTATTCCACTCCCACTGTATGTGGTATCACTGTACTCGCTCTCCGCTACACCTGAGTTGAGGGCAGAGTTACATAGCTCTTGCCATTCCGTGAGGTCTGCCTGTAGTCCTTCATCTTTGCGAGTTAGTTTCATATGTGTTTCTCCCGCTTGGGCCCATTACCTGACATTCCTAAGCCATGTTGGTATATCTGGGCTTCTCTGCCCCATCCCATTTTTAGCCACTCTACGTCTGGCCAGGACCAACATCACCTGGAGGAGTTTGTATGCTATTTTTCGTTTTTTGGGTTTATGTACGTGGGCTAGCAGGCATTGTTATGTTATGTTATGTTATTCGGATTTATATAGCGCACAGCTGCCCCAGCAAAGGGGCGTCCCGTCGCTTACCATTGGAGTGGCTTTTCTCTTATAGGTAGACCTGTGCTTGTTCACACCTTTTCAAATACCAGTGCCCAAAACTGCTGCAGCTCAGGGCATGCCCAAGCGAGGTGCAGAAAATCTGCTTCCTCTATGCCACAACAGGGGCACCTGCATCACTGTTGTGTAATATACGTCGTAGCTTCGTTGGTGTGAGGTAGGTACCGTGTAGGAAGTTGTAATGGATCAATTTAAACCTTTAATTGCAGGAAACTGTGTGTGTGAGCTCGCATATGGCCATCCAAGCCCTATCCTCTATTTGTTTGTTTAGATCTCTCTCCCATACTGCCCTTGACCCCAGCTTTCAGGGATCTTTGAACTTTTGGGTATCGCTTCCATTGTCTGTGTTGGAGAGAATAGCAATAATGGAAATGTTAGTACTACCCAGATGTTTATACTTTTCCAATGCAGCCTATATATGATCCAGCAAAAGTATATCGGGCAGTTAAGATTCACATTATTGAACACTCAAGTAGTAGGTGGGGTATGAAAAGGAGTATGGGTAAAACAGACATTCTGATGTACCTATGAAGGGGATGGACTGCGTGTCCCAGACATGGATGTTTGGTTAAAATAGACATTCTGTGGCCATATTATGGGTGCAGTGCATTTTCTTGGAGTGTGCTGGGCGCACCTTTCAAAACGTGCACCCAGCACAATCCAGAAAAATGCGCTATATTATGGAGAACTTGGTGCCCCTAGGACAGCCGTGCACTTGCACTGCCCTGGGGGCAGCGCATTCATGTGAAAAACAGAGCAGCTGCTTTAAAGCCGCTCCGGGTTTTTCACAGTGCAGACGGCAACCCACTTGCACTTTTAAAGGGGATTAGAGATCCCCTTGCAGGCGGGTGCAGTCAGTGACTGCACCCACCTGCAAGGAGATGTCTGGGGAGTCCATAGGACCCCCTTTCCCCCACCATAGGGTTGCAATCAGGGGGCACACTGACAGAGCGCCACCTTATAGGTGGCTCACTGTCAGTGTGCATCCTAAGAGATTCTTTGCCTCTACGCACACTTCTGTTATACGGCGAAGAGGGAAAGAGATTTCCGCATTTGCATGGGGTCACACCCTCATGCGAATGAGGGAACGCCCTTTGAAGATAGTGCTGGCGCTTTATGTACGCCAGCGCTATCGCTATAACAGAAAGAGACGCACAAACATCTGCGGCCCCTTCTGTAATACCAAAGTGCCCTGGGGCGCGCTAAGTGGGCGCAAACGCTCGTTGCACCCCCGAGGCACTTCTATAATATGGCCCCTGGTGTACCTATGAGGATGGGATGGATTGCGGGTCCCAGACATGAAAGCACTGGGACACCCCATGGCACTCCTTGCTTGATAAGGGACGTGATTTTAATTTGGAAGATACATTGACTGAGATGGGGGTAAACAGATGCCATATATATGTGATCTACCAAATTGGTGTGTACCAGAGTTTGTATATTTAAGATGTAGCATGGGTGTGTCCAAGTGGAAGAGAAGAGGATGCCACACACTTGGTGACATATGCAAAACAGGGGGTCTGACTTTGTTCGAAGTGACCAGGGAGTTATACTATGTAGATGTGGACCAGTTCTTACAAAATCGGACCATATGTTGTGCCGCCCACTAGTTATGGGGTAATATGCAGGATACCCAGGTGTGTCTAATACTTTGGGACTCCTCGTATCAGCTGATCAGGGGTGTGGGGCTAACACTAGCTTCTACATTGCTGTAAGAGAAGACACAATAAGCACGCTTTAAAATCACTTACAAAATGGGAAGTGGGTTGTGGCATCGTATTTACAGACAACTAGTGATCAGTTGCACTTACGCTTATAAAAGAAGTATTAAGTGATGCAAGATTTTAACTATTATACTTCGGCTTTAAAAATAGAACATTTAACGGCTTCCGCAATGCTACACAAGCTTACGGTGTCGGGCAGCCCTAGCTGCGATGTACCGGAAGCCACACACTTTTTTAAATGTATTTATTTATTTATTTATTTGAAAAGTTTTATATAGCGCTGGCTAGACCCGGAGGTATCAGAGCCCTTTAGATGAGGAAGAACATTGTTTCCGAACATAGTGACACCGTTACTTCAGTTGCTGGAGCGTAGTTACATTAGTTACAAAATATAGGAGGTAGGGTCTGTCGCTCTTCAAAGAGAGAGCAACCCAGGCAATATATGCTCATTTTTTTGGTGTGGGATTGCCCAAAATTAACGGATTATTGAGGAAAGGTAGTAAATACCTACAGACATGTATGCATTTCAATACCACTGCTCCCACAGATATGATTGTTGGGAATGGATGCTGTCACGCCAAAATACAAAATAAAAAATAGGTTTATTCAGTTTTCGTTACTTTTAGTAAAGAGGCAATTGCAATCAACTGGCTAGGAGTTTTGCAGTGGAAGGTTAGATTCGGGACATCTCTGAATGGACATTACCAGAAGAGATACCAATTAAAGTGCCTAGAGCAGATGTAAAACTGCAAGAGAACTTAAATAATTGGAAAATGCTGGCAAGAAATGCGATTTATCCGCCGGATTAAAGACCTCCATAAAACTGCCGTGGTTCTGTATCAGACTACTTATGTGAGTGATTAATATACTGACATTGTTGTACACCACATACTGTATAGTTGTTTAGTGTTGAGAGATATACCTGAGGCACCCGCGCTACCGACATCTTTTGACCTGCTTTGAAATTCTGTATAGATAATGTTTTTGAATGTTGAAGTGTAAAACGTTATTAAAATATGTTTTAAAAAACACTGCAGGTCTGAGAAAACTTCTCCTGCAGACACCATCACGTTCTTCATGTTTTCACTGTTTGTATCCAACAGTGATATATCTTTCCATTTTCCAAGGCTCATTCATAAGTAACTCAGCCAGTCCAGGTTTTTGCCTTTGCATCCTAGGACTTGTAGTCCTCCTTTTTTATTACATAATCAGGACTACAACTCCCAGAATGCAAAGCAAGCAAAATACGAAACTGGCTCAAGTACGCGTGCCTGGACCAGGCAGACCTGAGTGTTCTGAATTGCCTAACAGTACGGTTGACTTCTCACTCCTACACCTTGCAGCCCTTATTGTCTTTTGTAATATGTCATGTACATCAATTTAAACTCGTAAATGATGTATTATCTCTATAAACTGTGAGTGCTGACACCATACACAGGGACTATTATAGAAGATAAATAAATCAGTGAGAGGTGCTATAGAGAGGTGAATAGCACCATTGGAGGGTGGCAATGAGAGAATCCGTGGAGAAGGATGTTCCGGGAAAGGGCACCAGCGCAGACTGTCTCACCAGGCGCCAACAAGGCCAAAGCCGGCCCTAGTTAGGGGGGGTAACGCCACATGTGAGCCTCATCTTTTCCCGGGTCGTGCTCCTGCCACAGTCCCTGCCCTACACCATCTCTTTTCTGGGTACTCTTTGGGCATGGAACTGCACCCAGGGAAACTGGCTCTGATGTCTCCAACCCCAGTAATTTGGAGTCTGAAAACATCAGGCAACTTGTAGTATGGCGGCGGGCTACCTTATTCCACCATACTCGCAATAGGGTAGTTATTGTCAGCAAATTAACTACAACAGGAGGAAGTTGCACCTGAACAGAGTCTGGTAAGAAGTTGGGAACGGGCACATTTCAACTAACTCACTACTTGAAGTTTTAAAATCAACATAATGGAAATAGCCTTAATGTAGCAGAACATCTCAAAGCAGACCAGCTATCATGCTACATGTCAAATCTGCGCTCAGAAGAACAACGGGGATGGGGTAACGTGAGATTAGCTTGAAGGTCCCAAACCAAGGACCAGTGAGTTTACGTCCTAGTAATGACTTAAAGTTGCTTTCCTGGAACATTGTGGGCTTTTCAAAGAAATGTAACTGATGGAGAGGTAATGTCCATCACTAATATAAATCATGGCAATTCTCCAGGAAAAGTGGCAAATTGAATGGTTAACCACAGACAGATTTGGGGGATTTAGGATTTAGAATGTAAAGAATGGTGAAGGCTGTCCTGAGAATCTTATTGTTGAAATATGTTTAACCATCTAGTGAAGACTTAGAAGAGCTCTTAACGTCTGTTTGCCTTAAGATCTCAAAATATTTGTGAATCTTGTGAATAGCTAAATTTTATAAAAAATATACAGATCAGGTGGTAAGTTTTATGACGGAATAATCAGATCACTGGTAGCTGTTGCATAGCAATCGCTTATGCCCAGGATATGGATTTGATAATCTTTTATGTGGTCTTCACTTGTAAAATAGATATGATCATTAGGATAGTAGCAGATTAGGAGTATTTACTTGAAAAGAATGAGATTCAAGCTTCAAATATGTGCACAGCTCTTGGTCTGTGTCAGGACCCGGAATAATGGATTAATAAGAGAAAGAGGCCTATGACTCCAGCGCTTTTACACCAATGTACGCACTGTGACACCAAAACCTTCAGAAGCAGGTATTAAATCCCCTCAAGTGTGGTCTTTCTGGGAAAAAATGGGCACAAGGAGGACAGAAATACACAAGTGTGTTGAAGTATCATATGGCGTAGCTGAGCTTTCTAGCCGCCTGTCTAAATTCAGATCTATAACTACAGAACTGACCCATAAGTGTATGAATTCTTTTAAATGTAGCTCACCTATTACCCTTGTCCTGCCCAAATTCTTCAACTCAGAGGGTCCACAGTTACTCCAGTGGGGTATAGGCTGGTGAGCTCCTCATATGTCACTGGAACTCTTTCCTTAGATTGGGAAAGGTCTTGTTTTATTCCTTTACTGAAGAAAGCTTCCCTAGATTGTTCTCCACTAGGCAACTACTGAGCTATCTCTCTGCTGCCTCACTGCGCCAAGCTAAATGCAACAGACAGAACTTCGTATATGTAGAGACGTTTTAAGGTATAGGCAAAGTGGGCTCTGGCCCAGGGCTCCAGCCT